>NC_080740.1:90349974-91832473 GCF_020826845.1 Diceros bicornis minor
AGGGAGCAAGCCAGGGTTGGGGGAAGGGCCTGGGGGGCTGGAGTCGCGGGGTCAGGCTGGGCTTGGGTTCTCCGACCTGCCCTTGCGCTGTCTTTGATGACTGGACGCGCCGCGGCCGCGCTAGGCCGGCGCTGCGGGGCCCCGGGCGCTGGGAGCAGGCCTCGAGGGCACAGGCGCCCGAGAGCAGAGCACCCCAGGCCGGGGATGAGGCCAGCAGGCTTGGCGGGGCCAGCCGGCGGTCCGCCCTCCCAGCGCAGTTCCGCCGGGGTCCCGATGCCCGGCCTGCAGGGGCGAGGCGCGCGCTCCCCGGGGAGCAGGGCTGCGGAGCAGGCGGCCTGCGGCGGGCGGCTGTGGCGGCACGAGAGGGCCATCTGCCTGGGTGCCGAGAACTGCAGCGTCCGCGGTGCGAGGCGCGGCCCCTCCGGGCCCCCTCTCCGCGTCCCCTGCCCCGCGCGCACGCACCTCCCGATGCCCGCCCGCGCCCGCGGCCCGAGTCCCGGTGCCAGGCCCAGACCCAGACTAGGCGCGGGAGGCGGTGCAGGGATTAGTGGACCCCTCCCCCAGCGCTCCCCTCGCCCCGCCCGAGGCAGCGAGGACCCCTGGGCCCGGGGGTGGTGAGGGAGCTTCGTCCCGGCGGTGCCCGGGCTGGGGACTCGGCCTCCCGGGGCGGGGGCCGCACGGCGGCAGGCCGAGGTGCGGGCGCGCTGTCAGGCGGCTGCCCGGCTCGGGTGCGGGGGTGGGCTCAGCGCGGGGGTCGCCGGGCCTCATCCCCCCGCCGAGGCCACGGCCGGGCGGGCAGTGCCCGCGCGGGTAACCCGACCCGACCCGGCTCCCGGTAGCCGCTCACCCCGCACGGCCGGGCAGGGGGAGGGAGAGGGATGGGGGGAGGGGGAAGGGAAGGGGTGGTGGGTGAGGGGCTGTGGGGACCGCAGGGCCGAGTCCCCGGCCTGCCTGCGCTGCTCTAAGGCGGCTGCCTGCGGGGCCCGGGACGAGCCAGCCCCCTGCCTCGCGGGCGTCGGGCCTGCGGCAGGAGGGAGCCCTGGGGCTGCACAGGCTTGGCTCGGGGAGGCAGACCCGAGCTGCTGCCTCCATTTTGTTTCCTGCTCAGCTTGGTCTGTGGTGGTGGTGGTGTGGGTTTGGGGTGCGGCCGGGCAGGGGGTTCACCTGCGGCCGCGCCTGCTCAGGGCCTGAGGCCTCGAAGACCCCAGCCCAAGCCCCCAGGTGAGCCCCGCGGTAGGAGGGGGACTGCCTTCGCCTCGGGTCGAGCCGAGCGGGCTGAGGGCAGGTGCCCAGTGGATGGGGAGCCCGGGCTGTAACCTAAGATGGAGGCCGGGACTGACGCGGCCCCGAGCGGGGCTGGCGGGGCGGTCGGACAGGCCTCAGCCGGGCCAGGTGCCGCCGGGGTTGGGGTTCCAGACGGTTAGGGTGCTGGAACCGTGTGCAGCCCGGGGCCGGCGTAGCGCCCCGAGGTAGGCGAGGGGATCGGAGTGCCACCCACGACGCCCGCAGGCCCGGACACTCCGGGGAGGCGCGCGAGGCCCCTGGGGAGCCCGCCTCAGGCCCCGCCCGGGCAGCCGGGCGGCCCGTAGGCCCGGGCAGCGATCGGGCGCGCAGGGGGAGGGGAGGGGGCGGCAGCGGCGGCTCCGCTGATTGGGCGGCGCGCTCACGAGCCCGACTTCACCCGCCCTGAACCCCGAAGAGTGAGGCGAGGGAGTGCGCGCGCAGTGGGGGAAGGGGTGCGCGCGCACTCGGGGCCCCAGCCGCACGCGGGCCGGCGCGAAGCGCTCGGTCGCACGCGCCGCCGCGGGGGCGCGCGCAGTGGGGGTGTGAGGAGGAGGAGGCGGCGGCGGAATAGGCCGGGGCAGGTCGCGCTTGCTGCCTTCTCCCTTGAAGAGAGACGCGGGGGGAGGGGGGTGCGGCGAGCGGCTCCGCTCTCTCCCCACCGCTCCGCGCGCGCCCCAGTGTAATGAGGGTCACCCCCTCCCCCCTGCCGGCCCGGGAGGGGGCGCGGGGCACGGTAACTAGTGAGCTGGGGTGGGCGGCGGGCGGGCGCGAGGAGGAGGGAGGAGGCGGCCGGGCGGGGAAGATGGTGGTGGCCGTGAGGTGAGGGGCGCGGGGGAGGGCCGGGCGCGGCGCGGGGTTGGTGGCCGGCGGCGTTGCAGCCGCGGGCCCCCTCCCCCTCCATCACTACCAGCCGGGCTCGGGCCTAGCCGGCCGGGCCGCCGCGAACTTCCTCCCGGCGCGGCCCGTGGCCCGCCGGCCTCCCGCGCGCACCTCGGCCTCCGCCTCCCCTCAGGTAGCCGGCTGGGGGGCGCGGGGCCGGTTGCCCTCCCGCAGCAAACTTTGCTTGCTGCTGAATATTGATAAGCGAGATCGGCTCAGCCAGGAGGTGCTGCCGCGGCTGCGGGAAGCAGCGCGGCCCGGGCAGGCGGCGGCGGCGTCGGCAGCAGCCATGTTTGTCAAGCTGTAGCAGCTGCTGTTGCCCTGACTCGGCTTCGGCGTTGCCTCCGTTTCTCCCTCTGCCGCGTCCCGGCCTCCGGGCCCCGCAGCCGTGGACTGAGCAGGCCTGCAGTCAGGAAGGCGAGCTTCGGGTGCAGCCACTTCGGCCTACTCGCCTGCGGCCTGTGCACGGCCGCTGCAAAGGCTCCGGCGCCGGCTGGGCGCAGAGTGCAGCGCTATTGTGACCGCTGCGCCCGAGCGAGCCAGGAAGGAGGGGGTAACCTTTTTGTGCAGCGTCCGGGAGCCCCCCTCGGACCCCAGAGCTCCCTCCCTTGGGGAGATCCGGCCACTGGACCCCCAGCGGGAGAGGGGGAGGACGATTGTCGTTTGAGATTTGGGAATTTCTACTGCCAAAGGGATTTTAATTTTAGTTCAGCCCAACTGTCCACCAGTCTGCAGTGCAGGAAAAAGGGACGGGCTGTTTCCATGTGGCAAGACCTGCCCAGCTCTGGGAAGATGGAGTTTGCGGAGGCTCACCGAGGCCATTTTTCCATCGTCAGCTGGGGAACTTTTTCCACCCATGGAAGTGCAGCAGAAAGGCATCGAGGCCACTAGGCCTTGAGAAGTGGCTGCCATTTTGAAGATAAGAATCAAGTGGCCTATTAACTCAGATTAATCGCTGTGTTTTTGGATTCCAGGTTGATGCTGGCCCAGGATGGATCAGACCTGTGAACTACCTAGAAGAAATTGTCTGCTGCCCTTTTCCAATCCAGTGAATTTAGATGCCCCTGAAGACAAGGACAGCCCTTTCGGTAATGGTCAATCCAATTTTTCTGAGCCACTTAATGGGTGTACTATGCAGTTATCGACTGCCAGTGGAACATCCCAAAATGCTTATGGACAAGATTCTCCATCTTGTTACATTCCACTGCGGAGACTACAGGATTTGGCCTCCATGATCAATGTAGAGTATTTAAATGGGTCTACTGATGGATCAGAATCCTTTCAAGACCCTGAAAAAAGTGATTCAAGAGCTCAGTCGCCAATTGTTTGCACTTCCTTGAGTCCTGGTGGTCCAACAGCACTTGCTATGAAACAGGAACCCTCTTGTAATAACTCCCCTGAACTCCAGGTAAAAGTAACAAAGACTATCAAGAATGGCTTTCTGCACTTTGAAAATTTTACTTGTGTGGACGATGCAGATGTAGATTCTGAAATGGACCCAGAACAGCCAGTCGCAGAGGATGAGAGTATAGAGGAGATCTTTGAGGAAACTCAGACCAATGCCACCTGCAATTATGAGCCTAAATCAGAGAATGGTGTAGACGTGGCCATGGGAAATGAACAAGACAGCACACCAGAGAGTAGACACGGTGCAGTCAAACCGCCATTCTTGCCATTAGCTCCTCAAACTGAAACACAGAAAAATAAGCAAAGAAATGAAGTGGACGGCAGCAATGAAAAAGCAGCCCTTCTCCCAGCCCCCTTTTCACTAGGAGATACAAACATTACCATAGAAGAGCAATTAAACTCAATAAATTTATCTTTTCAGGATGATCCAGACTCCAGTACCAGTACATTAGGAAACATGCTAGAATTACCTGGAACTTCATCATCATCTACTTCACAGGAATTGCCATTTGTAAGCAGTTTTTGGTACAACTTAAATATATACATGAATGTATATATACAGGCAACTTAAAGCAAAACTTAGACCTAATTGGTTTTTGGTTGCTTATCAGTTCACAGCTGAAAGCCTATTTCTATTGATAAGGTTTTTGGGGAAATTTTACTTTGATTTTTAAATTTATCTCTCTTGTATGAGTTTGGTTCTTCTCAGATTTTCCCAATTAACTCTCCATTGAGGACTGGCTAAGAGTTAAACTTCTAAGGGCATTTGATTGAGTTCAGACTTGACTTTTCAAGATGGAGGTATACATTTGTTTAGCTTTTTTATTAAAGTGGGCTTTGGCTTGCTGACATCATGAGTGAACCAGTTAATTACCTGGACTCTTGTTTCCACATAAGTCGTGGCTTGTTTTTTTAGTTGATGGAGTGACTTCTGCTGCAGATTGAAGTGCATTTTGGGCACAAATTCTAAGTAGCTAAGATGAGAAAGCCTTGGACATCAGTCAAAATTTAAATTAGGCTAATTTTTCTGAACTGCCTGTTGTGAAGGTACAGCATCCTATGCTTGAGATGATTGCCGTCATCAGAGTAGGCTCTTGAACTTTTTCTAGTTTTTAATTTTGAAGTGTGTGTGTATGGGTGGTATGTGTGTATGTGTATAGAAATGGAAAAAAATCTAATTTGAGTTGTTAACTCGGTAGTGCAGTGTAACATTGTTAGAGGGTGGCAAATGATAAAGTTCTTTTTTATTTGATCTTATGCAAAGTTTCTGGACTGTCTCTAGTTAGCTAAATCATCAGTTGACTTCTCTTAGCCTCAGTTTCATCACCTTCAAAATCTGAAACTACTTGATTGTTAAAAGGTTCCTTTCAGCTTTAAATATTTGATTCTGTTTCTGCTTAGACACATTGTCATGGTCACCTGTAATGCCACCAAAGAGGACTTTTTTCCCCCAACAAGTGCCTCTGAAATACTATGTAGAGATTTAATCAGAAAAAATTTTATGGTATGTGGTGATCATTTTGAGTGCATTAAACATTCACTTTACCATTTAGTCCTGCTGTTCTTCAAAGTTACAGAGTGAGAATATGGGTATGTCGCTTTTGTTTCTGTTGATTCATATATTAAATATGCTTTAGTACTTCTTGCTTTCTTAGCTTGGCAGTTGCAGATTTTAAAAATTTGTTTTGGTAGTTTTCTTGAGTCTGTTGTCCTAGAATATTTTTTAGGGTGGATACACTGTGTTGGGAACCTGTTAGCAGCTCAGACAAATCCTTTTTCTTGGGTTCACATCGAAATTTACTTTACTTTACATATATATAGTTTTGCCTTTGTAGTCACATAACAACTTAGATCTGATGGTGGTGATAGATGTTTCTCTAGAAGCATACAAATGGAAGTATAAATCTGTCTGGTTCTCATCAGAGAGATGTCAGTGGAGTATTGGTTCTATTAAAAAGAATTGAAAATATTGGAGCCTGTAGACAGTATGTTATGCATCTAAAATGGGAGTTAGCAAACTTGTATAAATTTTTTTTTCCAGGCAGAAAATCTAAATTGCTCAAAGGACTTGATGGGCTTGAAGAAGCAAGTATCTGTAATTTATTCTTTTAGGACTTCAGTTCAAGATTGTGGTTGAAATCTATTGCTTTGATTTTCACTTTTGATATTTTTTAACTGAGGATTTTAAAAAAGTGAAGTCAGTCTCAGAATGCAAATTTAGTTGAACAATATAGCTTGGGAAAGGTATAATTAAAAATAATTCCTATGTAGCCGTACCCTATTGACATATTCAGACTATTCACAGTTGATTCATTGATGCGGCAGGTATAGAGCACTTGCTCTGTATTAGGTCCTATGCTCAGGGCTAGAAATTTTAGAAAATCCTTGGCAAATGCTATTTGTCCTATTCTCTGTGTCATATTGTGATAGAACAAGATTCTCTTGGTGAGAGTAAGGGTAGTTATGGGGGTTGTAAACTCCCTGTCTGGAATTAGAGGAAGACACACAATTTAAGATCATATTGTCTGTTGTTTTGTGTATCTAGCTATATACGCAGGCTGTTTGCCTCCTGTCATGAATGAGCATCCTCTTCAGTTTACCCTCGTGTTCTTCAGTTATTTTCTCTGTGTACGATGATGGGAAATGATTGTCATTATAGTTAGTAATCCTGACCTGGTGCTTTTATACTTAATTCTGTTGATACTCTGATTCCTGACAGTGTACATATACAGTGTACAGTACTTTGTACATGGGAGGTGCTTGATGAAATCTTGAAGGAAGGTTGGTCCCCAGAGCTCCAAGTTTAACTATGAGGCCATAACTTACAGTTTATTGAGTGCTTTGGTCTGTATTGTCTCATTTTGTCTTCATAGCTTTCTAGTAAGAAGAGATGTCATAGAAGACATAGGTCAACCTTCAAGACACTTGAGATTTTTGGAGACAAGACTGAAACCCTTGAAATCATAGAAGTATCGAATACTCGTGGTTTTCTTCAGTGTCTTCTGAAGGTCTCTGACACTCTTGCCTGGGCCTGAAGTAACTCCTGTTTTCTTACTAGGCTGATTTGCAGCAGTTGTTTGTTTTCTACTCTTCCTCACTTAGATGTTTTACGGAGCATTTATTCTATGGCGGTATTCGTGAATTAGGGGATCCTCAACGTTCTTAGGATGTAGCTAGCTCCAGGATGGTCTGACGTACATATTATGCTGGTGATCCTCTTTATCTAAAAAGAAGACCACTAAAAATGAATCCACTTAAAACGAGGACTAAAATTTCATAAGTAAATAGGAAAAGGTTTATTTAGGATTTTATATTGAAAAGTAAAATTAAGCATTATGAAAATAAGTTTTTTAAAGCTTTATCAAAATTTTGGTTGTGATGGCAGCTATTTGTTACAATAAGCCAAGAGTCAAATAAGTTTTAAAAAATTTTGTCCAGTGAAGTTGTACAATAAGGAGATGACATACTTTATTTTGCTTCACTTTCTCATCATGTCATAAGGTGGATAAATTTTTGTAAAAATGTTTAAAGACATAATTAGTTTTAGTAAGGTTCTCTTTTTAAAAATGTCCGCTATGGAAAATTTTAAGCATATGCCAAAGAAGAGAGAATAGTAGAAATCCCCCTGTACTCCTTACCTAGCTTCAAGAATTACTGATATTTTGCCAATCTTGTTTTATCTGTCCTCCCTCCATTATGTCATTCACTAACATTTCTTAATCCTTTGCTGTTCATCATATCACACTTTGAAGCTCCTGTCCTATTATTGTCAGCTGTCACTTGTTTACTTGTTGACCTAGATCATCTTTTTCTTGCGTGTAATTGGAGTAGTTCTTCCGTATTATTTACATTGACTTGAAGAAACACAGCATCTGTTTGCCAGATTTGTTTGCAGTTTTTACCTTGTAATCGATTTGCACTGTAATACTAATTAGTGCTTCATTAGGTGGAGACAGACACTATATTGTCTATGGAATGGATGTTTGAATAGAGACTTGTTTTTTGCCATTGAAAAATAGATATTTTGGTGTTATGACAGTTTATCCCCCTTACCCCTGTACAATCTTGGGGATTCAGAAAATACAAACCACCCCCTATATGGGGGTGCTTGAATGTTTAAGTGGTTAAGGAGTTGAGTGGAGAGATGATTGAAACCTAGAGCAGTCAAGGCTTCAAGGAAGAAGTGGGACTTGAATTGGCCTTGACTGGGTTGGGTTTGGTTTGGTTAGGTTAGGTTTAGAAGGGAACTTTGGATGTGGAGAATTAAATGAACATAGTATTTTCAGAAGGTACTTGTTGGGGATAGGGTGGGTAGAATGACTGTAGTCAGGTAATGGGGCCTAGAAATCCAGACTGTGGCATTTGGTGTTGATGTGATAGAAACTGGGAACCAGTGAGGGATTTTAGCTAATAGGTGATATGAAATCTGTGTTGGGAAAACTTTGGCTGAGAGAGAGTAGAGGCAATGTTAGGATCTAGGAGTCTGTTGCAGTACTAATTAAACCTTAGACTTGAGGGGCCGGCTGGTGGCGGAAGCGGTTAAGTGCGCGCGCTCCGCTGTGGCTGCCCGGGGTTCACCGGTTCGGATCCCGGGTGCGCACCGATGCACTGCTTGGCAAGCCATGCTGTGGCAGCGTCCCATATAAAGTGGAGGAAGATGGGCATGGATGTTAGCCCAGGGCCAGTCTTCCTCAGCAAAAAAAGGAGGATTGGCAGATGTTAGCACGGGGCTGATCTCCTCCCAAAAAAAAAAAAAAAAAGTACTATTAAAACTTAGACTCGAGCAGTCAGTAGTAGAAAGAAAGAGGGTAGGGGCCGGCCTGGTGGCTTAGCGGTTAAGTGCGCGCGCTCCGCTACTGGCACCCCGGGTTCGGGTTCGGATCAGGGGCGTGCCGATGCACCGCTTCTCTGGCCATGCTGAGGCCGTGTCCCACATACAGCAACTAGAAGGATGTGCAACTATGACATACAACTATCTATTGGGGCTTTGGGGGGAAAAAAAAGGAGGAGGATTGGCAGTAGATGTTAGCTCAGAGCCGGTCTTCCTCAGAAAAAGAGGAGGATTGATTAGCATGGATGTTAGCTCAGGGCTGATCTTCCTCACAAAAAAAAAAAAAAGAGGGTAAATCCAAAAGAGTATTTCCGAGGAAGGAAATCGGCAGCCCTTCTGGGGTTGCCTGGATTTGAGGTATGAAGGAGAGAGATGAGTGCAGATGATGTCCAAGGCTTGTTATGTTGGTGCCTGAGAAGAAATGATTCCTCAGGGATTCTCTCCTCATCATCCCAGCAGTTCTCTACTCTCTCCTTTCCTCTCTGAGAAGAAAATTGATCCTATCTCCACACCCTTCGGGTTCTGCTTTCTATCCAACTCCTTCCTTGCTAGAGGACCTTGTTTTATTCATTACTCTTTCTTCTTGCCCTCTGGGATCTTTATTCTCTACCTCTCCACTGCATCACTTTTTCTGCCTAAAAACAGGGTGACATCTTGCTATTCTAAAGGAGTCTTCATTGGGGCCGGCCTGGTGGCATAGCTGTTAAGTTCACACCCTCCGCTTTGGCGCCCCGGGGGTTTGCAGGTTTGGATCCTGGGCGTGGACCGATGCACTGCTTTTCAAGCCATGCTGTGGTGGCATCCCATATAAAGTAGAGGAGGATGGGCATGGAAGTTAGCCCAGGGCCAGTCTTCCTCTGCAAAAAGAGGAAGATTGGCAGCGGATGTTAGCTCAGTGCTAATCTTCCTCACAAAAAAAAAAAAAAAGAATCTTGCTCTATTCTGTAACCCCTCCAGTTATCTGTCTCCTTTACCGGTGAATTTCTTGAAAGAGTTGTCTCCTTTGTTTATCTCTCATTAAAGCTCTATGGATTGGCTTCTGTATTCACCACTCTGCAAAAACTGTTTTCATAGGTCACAAATGACACCTCCATACTTATCCTACTAGATTTGCAGCCTTTTGATCACCACTCCTTTCAACAGTCCTTTTTTGACTGCTTATTCTCATCCCCTTTCCTTCATTCTCTGCAGTCTTAACCACTTTCGCTGATTCACTTTACTGCTACTCTCCTGTATGAAAAGTCTCTTGACCTGACTTCTGAGCTTTGGACCAAGAAATTTAATTGCCAACCAAACTTCTCTTCTACCTGTATCGTATTCATTTTTGAACCTATCTCTTTTTCCTCCCTCCCTCCCTCCCTCCCTCCCTCTCCCCCGTCCATCCTCTCTCCCTCCCCCCTCCCCTCCCTTCCTTCTTTCTTTCTTTTCTTCTTCTTCTTTTTTTTTTGCTGAGGAAGATTAGCCCTGAGCTAGCATCTGTTGCCAGTCTTCCTCTTTTTGTGCTTGAGGAAGATTGTCCCCGAGCTAACACCTGTCTGTGCCAGTCTTCCTCTGCTTTATGTGTGGGTCGCTGCCACACCGTGGCTGGTGAGCGGTATAGGTCCATGCCCAGGATTGGAACCCATGAACCTGGGCCACCAAAGCAGAGTGCACTGAACTTAAACCACTACGCCACAGGGCCGGCCCCTGAACCTCTCTCTTTTATTGCCAAACATGAGTTTCTTTCTGTGTTAATGATGGCATTATCCTCCTGTTCATATCAAGGCTGGAAACCTTGAGGCCACTTATTCATTTATATGATCAAAACACATCTGAGTGCCTCCTCTGTGTCAGGCACTGCTGGTATTAAAAAAAGGAAAGACAAACTCTATGTTTTTAAGGAACTTTACTGTGTGGAGGAGACAAGTGTAAACAATGACCATACAGAATACTAAGTGGTCTGGTACAGATGCAGTACTGTGGGAGTGTGGAGGAAGGCATGCTTGGAGTAATCAAGAAGAACTTCACAGGGGGCTTATATATAATTTGAGGAAAGACATGCCAGTAAGTAAGAAGGAATAGCATATGCAAGTGGCAAGAAATTCTTTGATAGGAATCTGGGAGGAGTGGGATTGTCAGGAGATAAAGTATAAAGATGGGCCTTATATGCCATCCTATAGAGTTGAATTATTCTAATGCTATTTCTTTCTTTTTTTTTTTAATAATTTTATTTATTTATTTCCCCCCCAAAGCTCCGGTAGATAGTTGTATATCATAGCTGCACATCCTTCTAGTTGCTGTATGTGGGACACGGCCTCAGCATGGCCGGAGAAGCGGTGCCTCGGTGTGCGCCCAGGATCCGAACCCCAGGCCGCCAGCAGCGGAGCGCGCGCACCTAACCGCTGAGCCACGGGGCCGGCCCTCTAGTGCTATTTCTACCTTATACAGATTCCTCCAGTCTTTTTTGTTTCTTCATTCCTATTTTACTATGAAGTCTTTTTTTTTTTTAAACGTTTTCTTTCTTTTTTTTTTTTTTGTGAGGAAGATCAGCCCTGAGCTAACATCCATGCCAATCCTCTTTTTCCTGAGGAAGACCGGCCCTGAGCTAACATCTATTACCAATCCTCCTCCTTTTTTTCCCTTTTTCTCCCCAAGGCCCCAGTAGATAGTTGTATGTCATAGTTGCACTTCCTTCTAGTTGCTGTATGTGGGACGCTGCCTCAGCATGGCCGGACAAGCAGTGCGTCGCTGTGCGCCCCAGATCCGAACCCAGGCCGCCCGTAGTGGAGCGCGCGCACTTAACCACTAAGCCACGGGGCCGGCCCCTATGAAGTCTTTATCACTGGTCTTCATATGGTTTTTCTCTCCAGCCTGTCTTACACAAAATTACCTCTGACCTCCAAAATGAGAACTACTAGGTCTCTGGTTAAAGCTTTACCTTCAGTGCCTCAGTCGTCTCCCTATTTGTCTAACAAATAAAGCCCAAATTCAGTGTCCTCTTTGATAGGACCGCATCCTGACCTATCAAATCTCATATGCTATACCCATGGCACCCTGGCTTCAGCCAAACTGAACTGTTTGTGGTGCCTTGCTCCATATTCTCCCCTGGCTTATGCCTTTCTGCTCCTTATCTGATTCGTTTTTGCATCTTAACAGTGTGTAGCATGGTACTTTCTTTGTAGTAGACACGCATATTTTTATTGAGTGCAAGAATGAATGGTGCTATTACAGAGATACAAGTTGGGGAGAGGAGTATATTTTAGGTAGGAAGGTGATGAGTGAACTGTCAGCTTTCATCCTCAATGTACCAAATTTCCAAACTTCAGAGGTTTTTTTGACTTCATCTCCTCTTGCACTCAATTTCTGAGGCCTTTGAATTTGAGCTCCCTAATACCTCAAGCATTCTTTTTTCTTTCCATTCTCACTTTTGATCTCTTAATTAAGAATATTAAATCATAATTGTTTTAAGATGAACAGATCTCTTGAGTGTGTACTGTGCTACCTGTTTATTTGGAGAAGTCCCTTTAATTTCTCTGAGGCCCAGTTCCTCATTTCTAAATTGGGGCTAGTACCTTTCTTGCAGGGTTGTTTGAGAGGATGCAACAAGATAACTTATATGAAGCAGCTGGCACTGTAAGCGATGCCTATTATTATTATATGTCAAGAGCCAAATGCACGTTTGAATGGGTTGTGAATTTTGAGAAATGTATTTTTGCTTTTTTCTCTATTCTCCAAACTGTTCTTGCTTAATTGGTAAGATAAGGACATTAACTATTTCTCTTTTTGTTTAATAATCAAGAGAATTTGATCCATATTTTTGTTTGGTAATCAGGAGAATTTAATTTGTGCAGTAGAATCAGTATCTTTCTGTACCCCAACTGTTAAGTAGTGTAACTTTATTACATTATTGCTTTTTGCTGGTCGTCCTTTGTCATGGATGTAAATGTTTTATTTCCACCCCCTGGTTTTCAGGGGAGCCTATTGAAAGGAGACCCCACCTCTTTTGTGGTGATGGGTTTGATTTTTATTGAGCAGTCATTTCTGAAACTTTTTTAATGATCTCAAATGTAGCCTTTTGAAGAAATTGCTATGAAGCTTTTCAGTTAGAAAAGTAATAAATATTCATGGTAAAAAAAAGGCATACTTAGGGCCAGCCCTGTGGCTTAGCGGTTAAGTGTGCACGCTTTGCTACTGGTGGCCCTGGTTCCAGTCCGATCCCTGGCGCGCACTGACACACTGCTTCTCTGGCCATGCTGAGGCCGCGTCCCACATACAGCAACTAGAAGGATGTGCAGCTATAACATACAACTGTCTACTGGGGCTTTGGGGAAAAAAAGGAGGAGGATTGGCAATAGGTGTTAGCTCAGAGCCGGTATTCCTCAGCAAAAAGAGGAGGATTAGCATGAATGTTAGCTCAGGGCTGATCTTCCTCACAAAAAAAAAAAAGGCATACTTAAAAATGGAACGTAAAAATTTCTTTATTTCTGTCACCCTTCATATACTCCGTCATTTTCACTCTTAATATTCTATTAGAATTTTCTTTGTATATATATACCTTTTTAAATCTTTTGCTAACACAGGTGGCCTGATGTACGTGTTATTGACTACCTCAGTTAATATTTAAGGACATCTTTTCCTATGAGCATGTAGATAGATCTCTGTTCTTTTTGTTAATTATTGAAATTTTTATTAAGACAAATGTAGATTGACATACAATTGTAGGAAATAATACAGAGAGATCACTTGTGTATTTTGCCTCATTTTGCAATGGTAATATTTTGCAAAAATGTCTAATACCACAACCAGGATATTGACATTGATTTAATCCATCAGTCTGATTCAGGTGTCCCCAGTTTTACTTGTACTCATTTGTGTGTACTCATTTTTGTTTTTCGTGTTTTTTTTTTTTTTAAAGAAAATTCTGTATTTCTATAAGGACATATTCTAGATGTCCCCCGTTTTACTTGTACTCATTTGTGTGTGTGTATTAAGTTCTCTACATTTTTATCACCTGTGTAGGTTTCTACAGGCACCACCACAGTCAAGATACTGAACGTTCCAACACCACCAGGTCTCTCCTGTGGCCCTTTTATACCACACGCATCTCCTTCCTGGCAGCTCCTCTTCCAACCTTTGCCAACCACTAATCTGTCCTTTGTTTTTAAAATTTTGTCGTTACAAAAATGTCTGTATAAATGGAATCATACAGTATGCAGCCTTTTGGAATTGGGATTTTTCACTTAGTGTAATTCCCTGGAGATTTATCAAAGTTATTGAATATATCAGTATTTTATTCCTTTATATTAGTAAGTAGTATTCCATGGTACATATGTACCACAGTTTGTTTAACCATTCACTTGTTGAAGGATATCTGGGCTTATTCTAGCTTTTGGCTGTTAGAAGTAAAGTGCTATGAACATTCATGTACAGGTTTTTGTGTGAACATAAGTTTTCGTTTCTCTGGGATAAATGCCCAGGAGTACAATTGTTGAATCATATCATAATGGCATATTTACTTTTATAAGAAACTGCCAAACTGATTTCCAGAGTGACTGTACTGCTTACATTCTCAGCAGCAGTATATGAGTGATCCAGTTTCCCTGCATCCTTGCCATCATTTGGTGTTGTCACTATTTTTATTTAGCCATTTTGATAGTTATATAATGATGTCTCATTATGGTTTTAATTTGCATTTTCCTGATAGCTGATGTAGAACATCTTTTCATGTGCTTATTTGCCATCTGTATATTCTCTTTGGTGAAATATATTCATGTTTTTTGCCCATTTTCTAATTGGATTGTTTGTTTTTACTGTTGAGTTTTTTATATATTTTAGATGATCTACATTCTTCATAATGGCTGTATACAAACCATAATTTTTAAATATTGCTTCCACTTTTAGATAATTTGAGAACTAATAAAATCATACATATTTGTAGTTTCCCTTTATAAATTGGAACAGATGTTAGTGTTTGTTGTGGTTATTAGGTGAAATTACTTTATTAAGGCTTCTGAAGTTCTTTTCACATCTCTAGTGACCTTATATAAAATACCATAATACTCTGTTAAAGATTGCTGGAAGGATAAAATCCATTTTGGAGAATGAAAAATTATATTTATACATTTGATTAAATTAAAAATAATTACTGGTTATATGATATCCCCTTATATACCAGGAAGAGTCTGAAGGTAGTCTTTCTTTATAAATTATGAGGGTATATTCCCCTTGTCATCTCTAATTTCTCTTGATGCTGTAATTAGAGCTGTTGGGGATCCCTGGTGAGAGCAAGCAATGTGCAAGTTATACCTGAACCCAGTAAAAATAACAGACATCAATGCCATGCTAATTGTCATTGGAGTTTTACGTCCAAAGGCATTTCTTTAACATTGCAGGTTCCATGGACAGTATGTTGAATCTATTTTTTTAATTAGTATGTCAAGAAACAGCACTTCCACCATGCCGTGATCTGTAAAGAATTGCAGAACAGTTGTTGAGAGGTAATACACTTCTACATTTCAAGTGCTTTTTTAACCTAACAGAGCTTTGGTGGAGAAGTGTTATAGTGCAGGTAATTAAACCACTGAAATTAGTTTTTTGGTGGAGTAGATATTAGAGTTGTAAGTAAAGTCTTGATAGGTCTTATTAATTTCATAGTAATGTCTGTGGAATTATTTCCTAAAGATAAACTGCTGATAGTGGAATTATCAGGGCAGTAGGTTAAATTTTTTGTGTCTCTTGGCATACCTACTTCTGCATGGTTTTCCAAAAGGATTGTACCATTTTCACAGTTCTAAATAGTGTGTAAGTCTAGCATTTGCTTCGCTGATAGCAAAGCCAACTTTTGATAGCATTGCTGTTTTAAGTTTTTTTCTTTATTAAATGGGTGCATAATACTACCACAAGACTGATTTAATTAATACAACTTTATTGTTGAAAATGATTTTTGTTTGTTTACTGTTTATATTTTTCCTATGACCTTTGTGTTTATATCCTTTTGGATTTTGGTGTTTTATAGCTATTATCCTTGTATCTTACTGGATATAAATATTTCTTCTCAATCTGTTTTTCATTTTAGTTAATGATGTTCTTTAGTTTTACAGCCCAAGTTTCAATTTTCATATAGCCAGATCAGTGTTTTACAGAATTTCTTTCATCGATTCAAAGCTTGCTGTGTTTCTATATATTTGATAAACCAGCTTTACAGACTTATAAACATTTAAAGAAATCATATCTGCTACAATCCTATTGATTTAATGGGATTTTATTGTACTATCTGGCACTTTGCTGATGATAATTTTTATAGGTTTTTAATAGCCTTTTTGAAAACAAATTCTTAGAGCTGTGGAAGGGATGTTTCCCTCTGTATTAGTTGTCTATTCTGCCTAACAAATTACTGTCAAATTTAGTAGCCGATAACAATAAACATTTATCTCATATAGGGTTAGGAGTCAGGGAGTGGCTTAGTTGGGTGTTCTGGCTCAGAGTCTCTCATGATACTGCAAGCAAGATGTTGGCCAGGGCTACAGTCATCTGAAGGCTGGCTGTAAGATCCGTGTCCAAGATGGCACACTCATATGGCTGCTGGCTGTTTGTAGGAGGCATCAGTTCCTTGCCATCTGAGCCTGTCTGTAGGGTTGCTCACAGTATGCAGCTGGCTTCCCCCAGAGTGAGTGATCCAAGAGAGAAGGAGAAACCAAACAGGGAGATCCAAGGAGATACAGTGTGGGAGAGGCATACACAAGGGCGTGAATACCATGAGATGGGGATCATTGGGGGCCATCTGGGAGGCTGATTACCACACCCACCCAACAAGAAATGAATAGTTTTAATTAAAGGAGAAAGCTTAAGTGCACAGAATAGACAGTGATTAACCACTTTTTACTTTTAAGATGAGCTAATGGACCTTGTTTTTTCAAACTGAATTTTTGAATAGGTATATGATTGAATAGGTATATGATATAATATAGAAAGGTAACCAGTGAAGGGCCCTTGTACTTTGCTCAGTTAACACCTTCAATTCCTGTGGCCCCTCCAACCTTTTTAATGACAAATGTAGCATATTGTGCACATTTAATCTTGCTTTTTTTTAAAATAATTTTATTTATTTATTTTTTTTCCCCCAAAGCCCCAGTAGATAGTTGTATGTCATAGCTGCACATCCTTCTAGTTGCTGTATGTGGGACGTGGCCTCAGCATGGCCAGAGAAGTGGTGCATCGGTGCGCACCCGGGATCCGAACCCGGGCCGCCAGCAGCAGAGCGCGTGCACTTAACCGCTAAGCCACGGGGCCGGCCCTAATCTTGCTTTTCATGTAATATATTGTTGAGATCTTGCCATTTTAAAATATAGTTTTCTCATTCTATTTTTACACCTGTATAGTATTCTATTGTATGAATATATGGACATTTTCAATTCAAATACTCTCTTGCTGAAAGTGAACATCTAGACACACAAGCAGTTTTGAAAGTATGCAAATACATCTGTAGGATAAATCTCTATAACTAGAATTGTAAAAGTTAAATATGTTTATAATTTTCAAAGGTATTGCCAAGTTCCTCATTAAGAGAGTATCTGTGTTTACACTCCCAATCAGCAGTATATGAATGTGCCTATTTCAGTGGGGAGTCTCTCTTTATTTAGTGTTTGTTTATTTATTTTTGCTGGGGAAGATCAGCCCTGAGCTAATATCTGTGCCAGTCTTCCTCTATTTTGTATGTAGGTCGCCACCATAGCATGGCTGATGAGTGGTGCAGGTCTGTGCCTGGGATCTGAACCTGTGAACCGGCGCTGCTAAAGCGGGGCACGCCGAACTTAACCTCTACGCCACGGGGCCAGCCCCTAGTTTTTATTTTTAATTGTGGTAAAATACACATAGCATAAAATTTACCATCCTAACCATTTTTAAGTGTGCAGTTCAGTAGTGTTAAGTATACAGGTTTCCCCCACTATCTGAAAGTAGAGCATTCCTGTGAAACCTTTCCCAAGCCAAAATGGCATAAAGCAAAGAAGAAATTACCATTTAATTTATGTGGGAAAATTTTTTTTTTTCTTGCTGAGGAAGATTTTCCCTGAGCTAACGTCTGTTGCCAGTCTTCCTCTTTTTGCTAGAGGAAGATTAGCCCTGAGCTAATATCTGTGCCAGTATTCCTCTATTTTTTTTGTATGTGGGACACCTCCACAGCATGACTGGTGAGTGGAATAGGTTGGCACCCAGGATCCCAACCTGCGAACCCAGCTGCCTAAGCAGAGCATGCAGAACTTTAAACACTTGGCCACGGGGCTGGGTCTGGGAAAAATTTTTGAGTGTTCCCAGACCCAAAAATAGCCTACCAAATCATACCAAATAACACATAAAACCTAAAATAACACTAACATATAGTAAAAGCTGGAATGATGTGATAAATACACAGCCTGTATAAAATAGAAATAGCGTATAGTAGTTCCCCTTTATCCGCAGAGGGAAATGTTCTAACACCCTGAGTGGATGCCTGAAACCAAGGATAGTACGGAACCTTATACATGCTATGTTTTTTCCTATACGTATGTATCTATGATAAAGTTTAATTTATAAGTTAGGCTCAGTAAGAGATTAACAACAATAATAATAAAATATAACAGTTATGACAATATACTGTAATAAAAGTTACTGTAAATCTTAACAACCCCAGCGTGCAATTTTTTTCTTTCCTTATTAAGTCAAGAACTTTCACCTTTTTGCTTGAAGCACTTACTGGCTTCTTCTTTTTTTTTTTTTTTTTTGGTGAGGAAGATTAGCCCTGAGCTAATATCTGTTGCCAGTCTTCCTTTTTCCGCTGAGGAAGATTGGCCCTCAGCTAACATCTGTGCCCATCTTGCTCTCATTTTTATATGTGGGATGCTGCCACAGCATGGCTTGATGGCAAGCACAGGTCCTTGCCCGGGATCTGAACCTGTGAACCCTGGGCCGCCGAAGTGAAACACGCAAACTTAACCACTATGCCACTGGGCCGACCCCTGCCGGCTTCTCTTTGACGTATCTGAATTGCCGGCATCACTGCTCTTTTGCTTTGGGGCCACTATTAAGTAAAATAAGGGTTACTTGAACACGAGCACTGTGATACCACGCCAGTTGAGAGGGCTACCAAGTGACTAATGAGTGGGTAGCATATACTGTGTGGATAAGCTGGACAAAAGGATGATTCACGTCTAGGGTGGACGGAGTGGGATGGCAGTAGATTTCATCACGCTATTCAGAATGGTGTGCAATTTAGAACTTATGAATTGTTTATTTTTGGAATTTTCCATTTAATGTTTTCAGACTGCGGTTGACTGAGGATAACTGAAAGTGCAGAAAGTGAAACGGCGGATAAGGGGGGACCACTATGTGTGTGGTACAATTTCACTTACTCTAGAATTGGGAAGACAGTGGGCACACTGGAAGTCTTGAGAGGTGGTGATGGTGATCATGGTGTGTTAGGCTGAGTTGTTGAAGATTGGAGTGATGGGAGGTACAGGAGTCTTGGGGTGTAGGAGAGAGGAAGAGGGTCATCTGGTACCATCTCATTGTCGCCTGAATACATCAGGACAAGCAGGTCAGCCTGCCTTGATGTTGAAGATCAAGATTTCTGGTCTGCTGTGGCTGATGTGGGAGGCATGAAATGCGACAGTATGCTTGACTGCTTAGCCTCTATAATGGCTCTTTGCAAAACAGACGCCAAATGCTATTTTCAAGTTTCACCTTTTTTCGTAAAAGTGAAAATCCTTCAGGTTTCTTTCTCTTAGTGAAAACAGGTACTAATGTAGGTCTTTTGTAAAAGCAGGGTGGCGTGAAGCGAACTTTTGGATAGCAGGGGAAACCTGTATTCACATTTTTGTGCCACCGTTCTCCAGAACTCTTTCCATCTTGGAAAACTGAAACTCTACCCATTAAGCAACTTCCTACTTCTCCCTCCTCCCAGCTTATATAATTAACAATTTTAAAAAGCATAGTAACTGCATTTTAAAAATCAAGATATAATTCACGTATTGTAAAATTCACCCTCTTAAAGGGTACAACTCAGTGGCTTTAGTGTATTTACAGAGTTGAACACCCAAAACCACTGTCTAATTCAAGAAGATTTTATCACCCCGAAAGAAACCCTGTAGCCAGCAGTCACTCCTTGTTCTCCCCTCCTCCAGTCTCTGGCAACTACTAATTTACTTTCTGTCTCTATAGATTTTTCTATTCTAGATATTTCATATAAATGGAATCATATCATCTGTGGCCTTTTGTGTCTCACTTCTTTCATTTAGCATAATATTTTCAGATTTATCCACGTTGTAGCATGTGTAAGTTCTTAATTCCATTTTAAAGATTTTTTATTTATTTATTTATTTATTTTTATTTATTCTGTTTTCCCCCAAAGCCCCAGTAGATAGTTGTATGTCATAGCTGCACATCCTTCTAGTTGCTGTATGTGGGACGCGGCCTCAGCATAGCCAGAGAAGCGGTGCATCGGTGTGCGCCCGGGGTCCGAACCCTGGCCGCCAGCAGCGGAGCGCGCGCACTTAACCGCTAAGCCACGGGGCCGGCCCCTTAATTCCATTTTATTGCCAAATAATATTGCATTGTGTCGATATACCGCAGTTTGTTTATCCATTTGTCAGTTGATGGACATTTTGTTTCCACTTTTTTGGCTGTTATGAACATTTGTGTACTGGTTTTTTGTGTGAATATATATTTTCATTTCTGTTGGGTATATTCCTAGGAGTGGTATTGCTGGGTCATATAGTGACTCTATGTTGAACATTTTGAGGAACTGCCAAACTGCACAATGACTGGACTTTTACAATCCCACTATCGATGTATGAGGGTTCTAATTTCTTTATATTTTTGCCAACACTTGTTTTTTATTTTAGCCATCATAGTGAGTGTTAAGTGTTATCTCATTGTGGTTTTGATTTACATTTCCCTGATGACTGATGATGTTGAGCATCTTTTCTTGTGCTTATTGACCATTTGTATAGCTTATGTGGAGAGTCTATGTCAATCCTTTGCCTACTTTTAAAAAATTGAGTTATCTTTTTGTTGAGTTGTAATAATTCCTTATATATCCTGGATATAAGTGCCTTATCAGATATAATTTGCAAATATTTTCTCCCATTCTGTGGGGTTTTTCATTTTCTTCACGGTATTGTTGAAGTGCAAAGGTTTTTAATTTTGATGAAGTCCAATTTATCTATTTTCTTTTTCTTCACTTGTTCCTTTGGTGTTATGTCTGAGAAACCATTGCCTAATTCAAGATCAGGAAGATTTACTCCTATGTTTTCTCCTAAAAGTTATATTTTTAGCTCTTACATTTGGGTCTTTGATCCATTTTGAATTTTCGTATATGGTGTGAGGTAGGTTCTCAACTTCTTTTGCATGTGGGTATCCATTTGGCCCAGACACATTTGTTGAAAAGACTATTCTTTCCCTGTTAAATGGTCTTGGCACTCTTGTTGAAAACACATAGAGGTTTATTTCTGGACTCTCAATTCTATTCTTCCATTGATCTATATGTCTATCCTTACGCCAGTGCCACACATTTTTATTTATTTATTTATTTTAATTTCTATTTATTTATTTTTTTTCCCCCCAAAGCCCCAGTAGATAGTTGTATGTCATAGCTGCACAGCCTTCTAGTTGCTGTATGTGGGACGCGGCCTCAGCACGGCCGGAGAAGCGGTGCGTCGGTGCGCGCCTGGGATCCAAACCCGGGCCGCCAGCAGCGGAGCGCGCGCACTTAACCGCTAAGCCACGGGCCAGCCACTGCCACACATTTTTAATTGATGTAGCTTTGTAGTGAGTTTTGAAATCAGGAAGTATGAGTCCTCTCTTTCATTTTCAAGATTGTTTAGGATATTCTGGGTCCCTTGCATTTTCATACAAGTTTTAGGATCAGCTTGTCAGTTTCTGCACAAAAGGGAACTGAAATTTTGATAGAAATTGTGTTGAATCTGTAGATCATTTTGGGTCTTATCATCATCTTGATAATATTATCTCAAATCTGTGAACATGGGATATCTTTCCATTTATTTAGGTCGTCTTTAATATCTTTCAATGGTGTTTTGTAGTTTTCAGCATATAAAAAGTCTTGCACTCCTATTGGTTGATTGATTGATTGATTGATTGGTGAGGAAGATTGGCCCTGAGCTAACATCTGTGCCAGTCTACCTCTATTTTGTATGTGGGACACCGCCACAGCGTGGCTTGATGAGCAGTGCGTAGGTCTGTGCCCAGGATCCAAACCTGGGAACCCTGGGCTGCCAAAGTGGAGTGCGTGAAACTTAACCGCTACGCCACCGGGCTGGCCCCTTGCATTCCTTTTTAAACATTTATTCCTAAGTATTTTATTTTTTTGATGCTAGTGTAAATGGAATTGCTAATTTTATTTTTGGATGGTTCATTGTTAGTATATAGAAATACAATGGGTTTTGTATGTTGATCTTGTATCTTGTAATCTTGCTGAACTCATTTATTAGTTTTAATAGTTTTAAAAATTTTGTAGGAATTTTTTGTATACAAGGTCATGTCATATGTAAATAGAGATGGTTTACTTTTTCCTTTCTAATCCTAATGCTTTATTAATGTTTCTTGCCTGATTATCCTGGATAGAACCTCCAGTATGATGTTGAATAGAAATGGCAAGAGTGGACATCCTTCTCTTGTTACTGATCCTAGAGGGAACGCATTCAGTTGTTTACCATTAAGTATGATTTTTTTGAGTTTTTTGTATATGCCCTTTATCAGACTGAGGAAGGTCCTTTCTATTCCTAGTTTGTTGAATGTTTTTATCATGAAAGAGTGTCAGCATTTGTCAAATGTTTTTTCTTTTATTGAGATGATCATATGTTTTTTCCCTCCCTTCATTACTTTAATATGGTATATTACCTTGATTGATCTTTTTGGTATTTTGAACCAGCTTTGCATTCCTGGGATAAATTTTGCTTGTTCATGGTATATAATATTTTTTTGTGTTGCTGCATTTGGGTTGCTAGTATTTTCTAGAAGATTTTTCCATCTTCATGCATAAGGGATACTAGTTTGTAGTTTTCTTTTGATGTCTTAGTCTGTTTTTGATATCAGTGTAATACTCTCCTAATAGAATGAGTTTCACTTCATTTTTTTAGGTGATTATTTTTAGGAGTTACTTTCTGAGTTTTCAATTAAAAGTGACTTTACCAAGAACATTTTATTATAATTTTACATTTTGAAAATAGCCAGCATTAACTGAGACGGTACATGTATTCATTCATTCATTCATTCATTCATCACTCAGTTATTTTTTATGTGCCAGGCATTTGTAAGGCGGAAATGTGGTAGAAGTTGGGGTAGGGCACCGTGTGCTAGGCCGAGAGGAATATGATTTAGGATTCCAAGGATTGAAATTGCTGCTGCTTTGGGAGAATAAGGAGTTCACTACGCCATGATTAGGCTGGGAGAGTGGGGCAGGAAGGGATGGTATTGGAGGATGTAGTCAGGTCTGGGTATTTCCCTAAGTCTCCCATTTTTTATTTATGTGATTGAAATTATATTTTTTTCTACTTGGATTGTAAACTTTGATTTTTGAATCTGTTATTAATCTGTTTCTTAATTTTGGTTGCTACTCACTAGGAAAAAAACATAGATCAAATCTCATTAAAAGTTATGACAGGGGCTGGCCTCGTGGCTTAGCGGTTAAGTGCACGCGCTCCGCTACTGGCGGACTTGATTCGGATCTGGGCGCGCACCGATGCACCGCTCGTCCGGCCATGCTGAGGTGGCGTCCCACATACGGCAGCTAGAAGGATGTGCAACTATGACATACACCTATCTACTGGGGTTTTGGGGAGAAAAAAGGAGGAGAACTGGCAATAGATGTTAGCTCCAGGCCGGTCTTCCTCAGCAAAAAGAGGAGGATTCGCATGGGTGTTAGCTCAGGGCTGATCTTCCTCACACACAAAAAAAGTTATGACAGTCTTTATAAACTGTTACTGAGGTTTTGTTAACCAGACTAGAAGTCATTACAGTTTTTAAAAAAGTAATAGCATTTGTTAATATTGTATTTAACTTTATTATGTTTTGTCTGTACTTTTCTATAGTAAATGTGAAGTAATTTAGTTAACTTCCCTCCCAGTTGACATATAATGACAAAGCAATAAAGATGAATGAAGTGTGTTATATAGAAAGGCAGCTTGGGGTTGTAGAAAGAATGTGGGCTTTGGAGTTTGACAGATCTCCATTTGAGACCAGACTTGACTCCTGTGTTTGCCTTTGACAAAGTGACCTCTCAACCTCTGTTTCTTAATCTATAAGATGTTTTGAAAATTAACTCCTAGCACAGTGCATAGTACATGGTGGGTATTTGCTGCTATTGTTAATTATCACTGTTAACATACGAGTACCATATGCTGGGCAACCAGGCTCTGTACTAAGCACTTAATAAGTATTATCTCATTTAATCCTCAGAACAACCCCACATGAATTGCCAGGTAAAGCCATTATTTTGGGTTTACACATTAGGAGATGGACGCTTCGAGAGATTAAGTGGTTTCCCAAGTGATGGTGGTGGTATTCTAGCTGAGGCTGTCTGGCTTCAGAGCATTTTGTCTCTGCTATGCTGCCTCCCCTGTTGCAAAGGACTTAAGGCACTGTTCATTACATAATGTATTTTTAGTGGACTCTTGCCTTGCTGTATATGGGAGGTTAAAATGAGAGGTAGAAATTTTTTTTTTTTTGTGAGGAGATCAGCCCTGAGCTAACATCCGCCAATCCTCCTCTTTTTTTTTTTTTGCTGAGGAAGATGGCCCTGGGCTAACATCGGTGCCCATCTTCCTCCACTTTATATGGGACACCGCCACAGCATGGCTTACCAAGCAGTGCGTCGGTGCGCGCCCGGGATCCGAACCAGCGAACCCCGGGCCGCCGCAGCGGAGCGCGCGCACTTAACCGCTTGCGCCACCGGGCCGGCCCCAGAGGTAGAAATTTGATTATTAATTTTTCTCAAGTCTGCACATTAATTTGGCCTAAAAACGTGAATAGAAAGACAAGTGACATCTGCAAATCTTTCCCTGTACTTCAAAGTGAAATGTTAACTTCTGTCTAGTCTGAGGATTTATTTCTGTCTGACTTTTTCTTTTTTTTTTCGTGAGGAAGATTGTCCCTGAGCTAACATCTGTGCCCATCTTCCTCTATTTTGTATGTGGGACGCTGCCACAGCGTGGCTTGACAAGCAGTGTGTAGGTCCGTGCATGGGATCCGAACCAGTGAACCCCGGCTGCCAAGGCAGAGCACGTGAACTTAACCACTATGCCACTGTGCCGACCCCTCTGACTTTTGAGTTATGTCTGTTTACTAATAACCATAATATAAGTGTAACTATGAAGTAATGAAATGTGCTTTCAGTTTATCATAACCAGATATGAATGTTCTATTTTTTTTTTTTTTTTGTGAGGAAGATGAGCCCTGAGCTAACATCCAATGCCAATCCTCCTCTTTTTGCCGACGAAGATTGGCCCTGGGCTAACATCCGTGCCCATCTTTCTCTACTTTATATGGTATGCCGCCACAGCATGGCTTGACAAGCGGTGCATCTGTGTGCACCTGGGATCCGAACTCTTGGGCCGCGGAGGGCGTGTACTTAACTGCTATGGCACAGGGCTGGCCCCTGGATGTTCTATTTAAAAAATAGTTGCTTAGGAAGCTAGATGCTTAACTTTTTTTTTTCATTGAAGTAAAATTTAAATAACCTAAAATTCACCATTTTAACCATTTTAAAGTGTGTAATTCAGTGGCATTTCTTATATTTACAATGTTGTACAACTATTACCACTATCTAATTCCAGAACATTTCATCACCTCAAAAAGAAACTCCTTATCCATTAAGCATCACTCCCCATTCTCCCTTGCCCTCAACCCCTGGCTACCACTAATCTTCTTTTTGTCTTTATGGATATACATATACTGGACATTTTCATATAAATATGATCAAAATTTGTGGCCTATTGTTTCTGGCTTCTTAACATCATGTTTTCAAGGTTCATCCATATTGAAGTATGTGTTAGTACTTCATTCTTTCCTGTGGCTGAATAATGTTCCATGGTGTAGATATATCACATTTTGTTTATCCATTCATCAGTTGATGGACATTTGGTGTGTTTCCGCTTTTTGGCTATGATGAGTGATGCTGTTGTGAATAGTTGTGTACAAGTTTTTATTTGAATACCTGTTTTTAAATCTCTTGGATATGTACCCAGGAATAGAATATCTGGGCCATATGGTAGTTTTGTTGAACTTTTGTTTCCTGTTTTATTTTTTTTGTTGAGGTATGATTGACATACAAAAAAGCTGTACATATTTAATGTATACATCTTGATGAATTTGAAGATGAATATACACCCATGAAACTATCACCACATATAATGCCATATACTTAATCATAACCTCTAGAAGTTTCCTCTCTCCTTTTTTTTTTGTTAAAAACATTAAACATAAAATTTACCCTCAACAAATTTTTAAGTATATAATACAGTATTGTTAACTATATGCATTATGCTGTACAGTAGATCTCTAGGACTTTTCTTGCATAAGTGAAACTGTATACCCTTTGACTAACACATCGCTGATTCCCCCTCCCCCCAGCCCCTGGTAACCACCATTCTACTTTCTTTCTTTTTTTTTTTTTTTTGTGAGGAAGATCATCCGTGAGCTAACATCCGATGCCAATCCTCCTCTTTTTTGCCAAGAAAGATTGGCCCTGGGCTAACATCCTAGCCGATCTTCCTCTACTCTTCCTCTACTCTATATGGGACGCTGCCACAGCATGGCTTGACAAGCGGTGCGTTGGTGCACTCCAGGGATCCAAACCTGCGAACTCCGGACAGGGTGGGACAGGGTGGAGCACGTGCATTTAACTACTGTGCCGCAGGGCCGGCCCACCATTCTACTTTCTTCCATGAATTTGACCATTTTGGGTTTCTATATAGTAGAATTTGTTCTTCTATGTCTGGCTTATTTTCCTTAGCATAATATCCTCCATGTTCATCTGTGTTCTAGCAAGTAGCAGGATTTCCTTCTTAAAAAGAAGGCTGAATAACATTCCATTGTATGTATATACCACATTTTCTTCATCCATTCATCTGTTGATGGACCTTTTGGTTGTTTCCAAGTCTTTGCTGTTGTAACTAATGCTACAGCGAACGTGGGAGTGCAGATATCTCTTTGAGATCCTGATTTCACTTCTTTTTTTTGAGGAAGATTGGCCCTGCGCCAACATCTGTTGCCAATCTTCCTCTTTTTTTCCTCCCCAAAGCCCCAGTACATAGTTGTATATCATAATTGTAGAGGTGTAGCTCTTCTATGTGGGACACCACCTCAGCATGGCTTGATGAGTGGTGAGTAGGTCTGCTCCCAGGAGCCGAACTGGCGAACCCTGGGCCACTGAAGTGGAACGCACGAACTTAACCGCTGTGGCACTGGGCTGGCCCCTGATTTCGGTTTTTTAGAGTATATACCCAGAAGCAGGGTTTCTGGATCATATGGTAGTTATCTTTTTAATTTTTTGAGGAGTTTCCATACTGATTTCCATGGTACCCATTTACATTCCCACCAACAATGTACAAGGGTTCCCTTTTCTCTACATCCTCACCAACACCTGTTATCTTTTAGATTTTTTTTTGATAATAGCCATCCTGACAGATATTATGTGATACCATATTGTGTTTTTTTTTTTAATAATTTTTATTTATTTATTTTTTCCCCCAAAGCCCCAGTAGATAGTTGCATGTCATAGTTGCACATCCTTCTAGTTGCTGTATGTGGGACGCGGCCTCAGCGTGGCCGGAGAAGCGGTGCGTTGGTGCACGCCCGGGATCCGAACCTGGGCCGCCAGCAGCAGAGCGTGTGCACTTAACTGCTAAGCCACGGGGCCGGCCCATATTGTGGTTTTGATTTGCATTTCCCTGATGATCAGTGATGAGCACCTTTTCATGTATCCTGTTGACCATTTATATGTCGTCTTTGGAGAAATGTCTTCAGATCTTTTGCCCATTTTTTTTTCCCCCTGAGGAAGATTAGCCCTGAGCTAAGATCTGCAGCCAATCTTCCTTGTTTTTTTTTTTTTTTTTTTTACTTGAGGAAGATTAGCCCTGAGCTAACATCTGTGTCAGTCTTCGTCTGCTTTATATGTGGGTTGCTGCCACAGCATTGCTGATGAGTGGTGTAGGTCCACACCCAGGAACCCGGGCCGCCGAAGGGGTGCACACTGAACTTAACCACTACGCCATGGGGCTGGCCCCCTTTTGTCCATTTTTTAATCAAGTTGTTTGTTTTTTGCTATTGAGTTGTAAGAGTTCCTTATACATTTTTGGATATTAGCCCTTTGTCAGATAAATGGTTTGCAAATATTTTCTCTCATTTTGTAGGTTGCCATTTCACTTTGCTGATTGTTTCCTTTGCTGTTTAGAAGCTTTTTAGTTTGATGTAGTCCCATTTGTCTGTTTTTCCTTTTGTTTCCTGTGCTTTTGGTGTCATATCCAGGAAATCATTGCCAAGGCCAGTGTTAAGCTTTTCCTCTATGTTTTCTTCTGGGAGTTTTACAGTTTTAGGTCTTATGTTAAGTCTTTAATCCATTTTGAGTTGATTTTTGTGTATGGTGGAAGTTAAGGCTGCAGTTTCATTTTTTTGCATGTGGATATCCAGTTTTCCCAGCACCATTTATTGAAGAGACTGTCCTTTTCCCATTGTATTTTTGCCTCCCTTGTTGAAGATCAGTTTACTGTAAATGTGTGGGTTTATTTCTGGGCTCTCTGTTCTGTTCCATTGATTGATAAGTCTGTTTTTATTACTGTAGCTTTGTAATATATTTTGAAATTAGGAAATGTGAGGCCTCTTGCTTTGTTCTTTTGCTCAATATTGCTTCGGCTATTTGGGAGTCTCTGGTGGTTCCATATGAATTTTAAGTTTTTTTTTCTATTTCTATAAAAAATGCCATTGGGATTTTGATAGGGTTTGCATTGAATCTGTAGATTGTTTTGAGTAATATGGACATTTTGACAATATTAAGTCTTCCATTCCATGGACACAAACGTCTTTTGTATTTGTCTTTTTCAATTTCTTTCATCAGTGTTTTATAAAAGTGTTCACTTGTATAAGTCTTTTAGCTCCTTGGTTAAGTTTATTCTTAAGTATTTTATTCTTTTTGATGCTATTGTAAATGGGATTGTTTACTTGATTTCCTTTTCAGTTAGTTCATTGTTAATGTAAAGAAATACTACTGATTTTTGTATCTTGCAGCTTTACTGAATTTGTTTGTTCTTACAGTTTTTTCTGTGGAGTCTTTAGGGTTTTCTGCACAGGCATCATGTTATCCGCAAACAGATCATTTTATTTCTTCCTTTCCAATTTGGGTGCCTTTTATTTTTCTTGTCTAATTGAACTTCCAGTACTATGTTGAATAGAAGTGGTAAAAGTGGACATCCTTGCCTCCTTCTGGATCTTAGAGGAAAAGCTTTCATTTTTTCACTGTTGAGTATCATTTTAAATTTTTTGTTTATTGCAGTAACATTGGTTTATAACATTGTATAAATTTCAGGTTTACATCATTATACTTCTATTTCTGCATAGATTACATCATGTTCACTTTCAGTTTGTGAGTGTCTTTAGGTCTGAAGTGTGTCTCTTGTATGCAGCATATATATGGGTCTTGTTTTTTATCCAATCAGCCAACCTATGCCTTTTAATTGGAGCATTTAGTGCATTGACGTTTAAAGTAGCTATTGATAAGTATGTACTTACTGCCATTTTTTAACTTATTTTTTCTCAGTGTTTTAGTAGTCCTCTGTTCCTTCCTTCTGTACAGAATTGTTGGTCTCTTTAGTTTGACCTCTGTCTGAAAGCTCTACTCTTTAACTCCCCTCCTCCCTCCTTTTATGTTTTTGATATCATAT
This sequence comes from Diceros bicornis minor, assembly GCF_020826845.1. Lineage (NCBI taxonomy): Eukaryota > Metazoa > Chordata > Mammalia > Perissodactyla > Rhinocerotidae > Diceros > Diceros bicornis. The sequence goes on from NC_080740.1 coordinate 90,379,279, forward strand.
CTAACCTCTTTTTTGTGCATTTGTATCCATTACCCTCTTATCATGGAAATAGATAATTTTTTCCTATTTGTGGTCCTCTCTTTTCCCCTTAAATCAGTCCCTTTAAAGAAATGTTAAACATTTCTTGTAGCACTGGTTTCTTGGTCACAAACTCCTTTAATTTTTGCTTGTCTGGGAAATTTTTGATCTCTCCTTCCATTTTGAATGATAACCTTGCTAGGTAGAGTATTCTTGGCTGTAAGTTTTTTCCTTTTAGCACTTTAAATATATCATGCCATTCTCTTCTAGCCTGTAAGGTTTCTGCTGAGAAGTCAGCTGATAGCCTTATGGGGTTTCCTTTGTATGTAACTTGACTTTCTCTTGCGGCTTTTAGGATTCTCTCTTTATCTTTAATTCTGGACATTTTGATTATGATGTGTCTTGGTGTGGGCCTCTTTGGGTTTATCTTGTTTGGGGCTCTCTGTGCTTCCACAGATACCTGGATCCAGTACCTGGATGTCTGTTTCCTTCCTTAGGTTAGGGAAGTTTTCATCTATCATTTCTTGAAATAGATTCTCTGCCCCTTTGTCTCGCTCTTCTCCTTCTGCGACACCTATTACACGGATGTTAGTGCACTTGATGTTGTCCCAGAGGTCCCTTAGACTGTCCTCACTCTTTTTAATTCTTTTCTCTTTTACCTGTTCAGCTTGGGTAATTTCTCCTAGTCTTTCGTCCAGCTCGCAGAGCTGTTCTTCTGTATCCTCTACTCTGCTTTTGAGTCCCTCTAGTGAATTTCTCATTTCCAGTATTGTATTCTTCATTTCTGATTGGTTCTTTTTTATATCTTCCATTTGTTTGTTGACATTCTCACTGAGTTCATCTATTTTTCTCCCCAGATCAGTGAGCATCCTTAACACTCTTAGTTTGAACTCTCTGTCAGGTAGGTTGCTCATTTCTGTTTCACTTAGTTCCTTTTCTGGGGTTTTGTCCTGTTGCCTTACTTGGAATGTATTCCTTTGCCTCCTCATTTTGCCTCTTTCCCTGTGCTTGTGTCTACGTACTAGGTAGGTCAGCTACGTCTCCTGCTCTTGGATAGGTGACCTTATGTAAATGATGGCTTAGGAGGCCTGCCATGTGCTTCCCTCAATTCTCAATGTTCCGGGGATGACCCCTATGTGGGCTACATGTGTCCTTCTGTTGTGGCCTGTTTGCTCTCCCTGTAGGTGCCATGGTGTCCGAGTTATGCTCCTGGCCAGCTGTTGTAATGCTCAGCTGCTTGTAGTTGTTGTGCGCCCTTCAGTCTCTTTATCAGGTGTAGGGAGCCCCAGCACAGTTGGCTGCAAGTTCTAATACCACATTTGTGTTGCAGTATTTCTTTTAAGTGAGTAGGCCCCCAGCGTGGCAGGTTGTTAGGTTCAGGGCCTTACAATTGCTATAAGCCTCCAGCTTTTAGGTCTCTTGTCAGCTCTCTGAGGATTGCAGCTGGGTGGGGCTGGCCTCAGGCACGGGAGCACTCAATTGTTTCAAGCTTTGGAAGGTGGGGCAAACCCCCTATGTGGGTCTTTGAGAAGCACAAGTCTTCTGCAGCTGACAAGCCCTGCCGCCCACAGGTGCACACACACAGTCATCACAGTTCTGCCCCCTGTGCGCGCCCTGACCTCCCGAAGCGGACCCAGTCTCTCCATGGCGGGAGCCGCACACACTCCACCACCGCCCCACACTCTCCACCCGCTCCTTGTGCACGCCCTGCCCTGCTAAAGTCAGCTCAGTTGCCAGGCTGCAGAGAATCCTGTCACCAATCTATGCAGGCCCACAAGTTGCCTGAGGGCTTGTTGTTGGGTGGGGCCAGTCTCTAGGGTGCGCTGCCTTCCCTGGCTGAGCTGGATTAAATCAGTGCTCTAGCGGTGGGGCAGACCCTGGGCTAGCAGGCCTCAGGGAGAACTCCAATGGCGTCTGTGTCAGCACGCCCACACCAGGCCACAACAATGGCCGCCGCCAATGTCCCTGTCCCTGGAGAGGTCTCACCTCTCACCGAGATGCACTCAGGGCCTATCAGGTGAGTCTCATTTCACCACAGCACTATGCACCTTTCTTTCTGGTGATTTTAGGATGCTTTCTGAAACGGGTGAGTTTGCGCGTGGGCCCTTTAAGAGCCGGTTTTACTTTCTTTGTGAACCAGCTTTTCTGGGGGTGCTCCCCAATGTTTTAGTAGCAGGCAAAGTCAGATATTATGCCCCTGGTCTCGATTGTGCTGGGTCCACAAAATGCCCACAGCGGGGGCGCTTGGCTCAGGGCGCGGCTCCTCCAGGGAGGCTGCGTACCTGTGAGCTGCTCCCGGCGGCTGTGACGCTGGCGGCTTGTGAAGGCGGCGTTTTTCCTCTCCAGAAGGGAGTCTCTGCCTCTTCCACCTCAGTTAGGATTGTCCTTTGTTGCAGGAGTTCCTCTCATCCAGTTTTCAGTTCTGTCTCAGGGGTAATTTTTCCACGAGTAGTTGTAAATTGGCTGTGTCCACGGGAGGAGGTGAGTTCAGAGTCTGCCTACGCCGCCATCTTGACTCTCTCTCCTTTCTTGAGTATCATTTTAGCTGTGGGCTTTTCATATATGACCGTTACTGTGTTGAGGTAAGTTCCTTCAATACCTAATTTGTTGTGTGTTTTTATCATGAAAGAGTGTTGGGTTTTCTCAAATGCTTTTCTTGCATCTATTGAGATGATCATGTCATTTTTATCCTTCTTTCTGTTAATGTGGTGTGTATCATGTTCGTTGATTTGAGGATGTTGAACCATTCTTGTATCCCAGGCATGTATCTGAGTTGGTCATGGTGTATCATTTTTTTAATGTGCTGTTGAATTTGGCTTGCTAATATTCTGTTGAAGATTTTTTGATCTATGTTCATCAAGGATATTGAGCTATAGTTTTCTTTTTTTTGTGTTATCTTGGTCTGGCTTTGGTATCAGAGTGGTGATGGCCTCATAAAATGAGTTTGGAAGTGTTCCTTTTGTCTTTTGGAAGAGTTTAAAAAGGATTAGTATTAATTCTTCTTTTAGTGTCTGGTAGGATTCACTTATGAAGCCATCTGGTCCTGGACTGTTCTTTGCTGGCAAGTTTTTGATTTCTGATTCTCTCTCTGATTATTATTGGATGTGTTTAACTTTTTGAGGAATTTCCAAACTGTTTTCCATAGCACCCTTTTATATATTCCTACCAGCAACGTACAAGAGTTCTAATTTCTCTACATCCTGGCCAATACTTACTGGTTTTCACTTTTTTTGATTACATCCGTCTTAGCTTGAGGTGCTATCTCATGCTTTTGGTTTGCATTCCCTTAATGACTAATGCGCATCTTTTTTTTTTTTTCCCCTCCCTGAAGGCCCAGTACATGGTTGTATATCATAGTTGTAAGTCCTTCTAGTTCTTCTGTGTGAGCCACTGCCACAGCATGGCCCCTACAGACAGGTAGTTTGGTTCTGTGACCAGGAAATGAACCCCAGCTGCCAAACCGGCGAGAGCACTGAACTTGAACTACTAGGCCATCAGGGCTGGCTCAAATGAGCATCTTGAAATGTGCTTATTGTCCATTTATCTTCTTTGGAGAAATGTCTATTTAGGTCCTTTGCCCATTTTTAAAAAAAGGAGTGTAAAATATACGTAACATAAAATTTGCCATTTTATTTTATTTTATGTATTTATTTTTTTGTGAGGAAGATGGGCTCTGAGCTAACATCCATTGCTAATCCTCTTTTTGCTAAGGAAGATTAGCCCTGAGCTAACATCTGTGCCCATCTTCCTCTATTTTATATATGGGATGCTGCCACAGGATGGCTTGACGAGCGGTGTGTAGATCTGTGCTTGGGATCCGAACCTGCGAACCCTGGGCCACTGAAGCGGAGCACACGAACTTAACCACTACGCCGCCGGCCTGGCCCCTGAAATCTGGCACTTTAAACATTTTTGGGTGTATATTTCAGTGGCATTAAGTACATTTACGTTGTTGTGTTGCTATGACCATCATCCATTTCCAGACTTTTTTCATTTACTCATTTTTTAATTGGGTTTGTCTTTTTGTTGTTGAGTTGTAGAAATTATGTGTGTATTCTGGATACTAGCTTTTTATCAGCTATGTAATTTGCAAATATTTTCTCCCATTCTTTGAGAGATCTTTGATCACTCTTGATAGTGTCCTCTTCTGCACAAAAATTTTTAATTTTGATAAAGTCCAGTTTACCTATTTTTTCTTTTGTTGCTTGTGTTTTTGGTGTCATTTCTTTGAATCTTGTTGCTAGCTCATAGGTCATGAAGGTTTACTGCTGTGCTTTTTTCTAAGAGTTTTATAGTTTTAGTTCTTACATTTAGATCTTTGATATGTTTGAGTTAATTGTTGTATATAGTGGGACATAAGGGTTCAACTTCATGTTTTAAATTTTTAACAGCTTTATTGTCATAAAATTCACCTACCATACCATGTACCCATTTATAATTCATTGATTTTTAGTATGTTCATTGAGTTGTACATCCATCACTACAATCTAACTTTAGAAGTTTTTCATCACCGTGTTAGCAATCACTCCCCTCAGCCCTAGACAACCACCAGTCTGTATTCTTCATGGATTTTCCCGTTCTGGACATTTCATATAAATGAGTCATATAAAATGTGGTCTTTTGTGACTGAGTTCTTTAACTTAGCATAATGTTTTTAAGATTCATCCATGTCTTAGCATGTGTCAGTACTCCATTTCTTTTTGTGATTGAATAATATTCCATTGTGTGGATATACCACATTTTGTTTATCGTTCATCAGCTGATGGATAATTGGTTTGTTTCCACATTTTGGCTGTGATGAACGCGGCTATGAAGATTTGTGGACAAGTATTTGTGTGGTTATGTGTTTTCATTTCTCTTGGCTATATACCTAGCTTGAATCTACATTTAATATTATTTAAAGTTAAATACAGGCATAACTCAGAGATATTGTGGGTTTGGTTCCAGACCACTGCAATAAAGCGAATATCGAAATAAAGCGAGTCACACTTTTTTTTGTTTCCTAGTGCATATAAAAGTTGTACTATACTGTAGTCTGTTTAAAGTGTGCAATACCATTATGTCTAAAAACACAATGTACATACTTTAATTTAAAAATATTGCTGGGGCTGGCCCGGTGGTGCAAGCGGTTAAGTGCACGTGCTCCGCTTTGGTGGCCCGAGGACCACAGGTTCGGATCCCAGGCATGCACCAACGCACTGCTTGTCAAAGCCATGCTGTGGCGGCGTCCCATATAAAATGGAGGGAGGTGGGCACGGATATTAGCTCAGGGCCAACCTTCCTCTGCAAAAAAAAAAAAAGAGGATTGGCATTGGATGTTAGCTCAGTGCTGATCTTCCTCACAAAAAACAAAACAAAAAACAAAAATAAAAATATTGCTAAAAAATGCTAACTGCCATCTAAGCCTTCAGTGAGTCATAATCTTTTTGCTGGTGGAGGGTCTTGCCTCAGTGTTGATGGCTGCTGACTGATCAGGGTGGTGGTTTGAAATATTGTGAGAATTACCAAAATGTGACACAGAGGTATAAAGTGAGCAAATGCTGTTGTAAAATGGCACTGATAGACTTGCTCCACTCAGGGTTGCCACAAACCTTCAATTTGTCAAAAATGCAGTTTCTGCGAAGTGCAATAAAGCGAAAAGCAGTGAAATGAGGTACGCTTGTATTGCAACTAAAATGAAATCATTATTTCTGAAATTATACCTGCTCTCTTGCACACCCCGATGTTCTCCCCCTACTTTTTTAAAAATTGAGGTGAGATTCACATAACATAAAGTTAACCATTTTAAAATATAAACTTTAAAATGTATGCTTCATTGGCATTTAGTACATTGACAGTATTGTGTAGCTACTGCCTCTATCTAGTTCCAAAGCATTTTCATCACCTCAAATGAAAACCTCATACCCGTTAAGCAGTCACTTCTCATACACCTCTCACCCTAGCCCCTGGCAGTCATCAGTCTACTTTCTGTCTCTATGTATTTGCCTATTCTGGATATTTCATATAAATGAAATCATACAATACGTGACCTTTCGTGTCTGTCTTCTTTCACTTAGCGTAATGTTTTCAAAGTTCATCCATGTAGCATGTATCAGAACTTAATTCTTTTTTATGGCTGAATAATCTTCCATTGTATTATACCGTAATTTTTTTGTCCATTTGTCCAGTCCATGGACATTTGGGTTTTTTCCACTTTTTGGCTATTATGAATAATGCTGCTATAAACGTGGGTGTACAAGTCTCTTTGTGGATATATATTTTCATTTCTGTTCAGTAAAAACCTAGGAATGGAATTTCTGGGTCATATGGTAATTTTATGTTTAACCGTTTGACAAACTGCCAAACTGTTTTCTTCAATGGCTGCACCATTTATATCCACACCAGCAATGTTGTAGAGTTCTTATTTTTCCATATCCTTACCAGTGCTTTATTTTACTTTTTTTTTTTAATTAAGGCTGTCCTAATGGATGTGAAGTGATATCTTATTGTGGTTTTGATTTGCATTTCCTCAGTGGCCAGTAATGTTGAACATCTTTTCGTGTGCTTGTTGGCCATTTGTATATCGTCTTTGGAGAAATGTCTCTTCAAGTCCTTTGCCCATTTTAAAATTTGGTTTGCTTTTTTTTTTTTTTTTTTGTGAGGAGATCAGCCCTGAGCTAACATCCGCCAATCCTCCTCTTTTTTTGCTGAGGAAGACGGCCCTGGGCTAACATCTGTGCCTATCTTCCTCCACTTTATATGGGACGCCGCCACAGCATGGCTTACCAAGCAGTGCATCGGTGCGCGCCCGGGATCCGAACCAGCGAACCCCGGGCCGCCGCAGCGGAGCGCGCGCACTTAACTGCTTGCGCCACCGGGCCGGCCCCTGGTTTGCTTTTTTTGTTGTTGAGTTATTAAGAGTTCCTTGTATATTGTGGATATTAAGCCCTTACCAGTTATGATTTGCAGATATTTTCTCCTGTTTGATAGGTTGTCTTTTCACATGCTTGATAATTTGATTCACAAAAGTTTCAATTCTGATGAAGTCTTCTTTATCTGTGTTTTGTTGTTGCTTGTCCTTTTGGTATCAAATCTAAGAATCCTTTGCCAAATCCGAGGTCATGAAGACTTATTCCTATGTTTTCTTCTAAGAGTTTTATAGCTTTATTTCTTATATTTAGGCCATTGATCTACTTTGAGTTAATTGTTGTATATGGAATGAGGAAGGAGTCTGACTTTATTCTTTTGCATGTGGTGGTCCAGTTGTCTCAGTACCATTTGTTGAAGAGACTATTCCTTCTCCTTGAATGGTGTTGGCACTGTTGAGAATCTATTGAACGTATTTGTGAGGGTTTATTTCTGGACTCTCCATTTTATTCCATTGATTTGTATTTCTGTTCTTACGCTAGCATCACACTGTTTTGATTACTGTAGCTTTCTAGTAAGTTTTGAATTCAGGATGTGTTAGTCCTCCTACTTTTTTTTCTTTTCCAATATTGTTTTGGCTATTCTGTCTACTTGCATTTCCATATGAATTTGAGATTAGGCTTTTCCATTTCTCCATAAAGGCTTTTGAAATTTTCGTGTAGACTGCATTGAATCTGTAGATCACTTTGGGGAGTATTGCTGTATTAACAATATTAAGAATTCAAATTGATGAACATCAGATGTCTTTCCATTGTTTAGGTCTTCTTTCATTTCCTTTCAGTAATCTTTTGTAGTTCTTGGTGTACAGGTCTTTCACTGTTATTCCTTTGGATGCTATTGTAAAGTGGAATTTTTTCCCAGTTTCTTCTTTGGATTGTTCATTACTCTTGAATAGAAAAAGAAGTGATATTTGAGTGTTGATCTTGTATTCTGCAACTTTGCTGAATTTGTTTATTAGCTCTTAATTGTATGTGTGTGTATGTGTGAATTCTAAAGGATTTTCCATACACAGAATTATGTTATCTGCAAATAGAGATAGCTATACTTCTGCCTTTCCAGTTTGGATGTCTTTTATTTCTTTTTCTTGCCTTATTGCTCTGGCCAGAACTGGTGTACATTGTTGAATAGCAGTTGTAAAAGTATTTTGGTCTTGTTCCTGATCTCAAGGGGAAAGCTTCCAGTCTTTCACCATTGAGTATAATGTTAGTTGTGGGTCTTTCATAAATATGCTTTATTATGTTAAGAAAGTTCTCTTCTCTTTCTAGTTTGTTGAGTGTTTTTATCATGAAAGGGTGTTGGATTTTGTTAAATGCTCTTCTGCATCTATTGAGGTGATCATGGGTTCTTTTGTTGTATTATAATATAGTGTATTATATTGATTTTTTTGATGGTATCGTTTTTTTGTTGTTGTAAAGTATACATAACGTATTTATCATTTGTAAGTGTACAATTCAGTGGCTTTAATTATGTCTACAATGTTGTGTAACCATCACCACTTTCTATACTGAAAACTTTTTCATCATCCCCAACATAAGCTTTGTACCCGTGAAACAGTAACTCCCTATTGCTCCCTCCCTTTAGCCCTTGGTAAACTCTATTTGATTATAGAGCTCTCTCTATGAATTTGCTTCTTCTAGGTAACTCATGTAAGTGGAAACATAAAATATTTGTCTCTTTGTGTCTGGCTTATTTCACTTAGCATAATACTTTTAAGGTTTATCCATGTTGTAGTGCATATCAGAACTTTTATTCTTTTTATAGCTGAATAATCTTCCATTGTATGGCTATACTGTATTTTTTTAATCCATTCATCTGTGGTGGACATTTGGTTTTTTTCCACCTTTTTGATATTGTGAATAATACTGCTGTGAGTATGAGTGTACAAATATCTGATTGAATCCCTGCTTTCAGTTCTTTTGGATATATACCTAGGAGTGGAATTGCTGGATCATATCTGTGTTTACCTTTTTGAGGTACCCCGTCCTTTTCTTGATTAAGCGTTTGCTTAGTTGCTATAAGCATTTTAGTATTTCCCCAGTTCTGATAGTTGCTTGTGATAGTTTTTTCCCTGTTTGTTTGCTATTTTTGTAGAGAGACTGGTCCTTGAAGTTCCCTATTCCCCCATTTTCTCTGATGTTGCTTTAGACACTTTTGACTGTAGCAACCTTTGCTCAAAATATTTTTTAAAAAATAAAGTTTACTTTTATTTTTATATTTTTTATATTTTTATTTTTATAAAAAAGTAAAGTTTAGGGGCTGGCCCGGTGGCGTAGTGGTTAAGATCGTGTGTTGTGCTTCGGTGGCCCGGGGTTCATGGGTTCAGGTCCTAGGTGCAGACCTGAGCACTGCTTGTGAAGCCATGCTGTGGTGGCGTCCCACATACGAAAAATAGAGGAGGACTGGCACAGATGTTAGCCCAGGGACAATCTTCCTCAAGCAAAAAGAAGATTGGCAACAGATGTTAGCTCAGGGGCAGTCTTCCTCACACACACACACACAAAGTTTATTTTAAAATAAATAGAACTTGCTGCTTTTATCAGCTAAAATCAAGTAAGGCTTGAGTCTGGTGAAGTAGTTAAACTAGTAGATAACAGTTTAGGTTCTAAGTGTGACTCAAAATAACACGAATGGTTTTTATAATGTGATATGTAGAGTCCACTTCTTAGTGGTAGTGTTTGGCAAACACTACCAAATCTGGCCACCACCTGTGTTTGTAACAGCCCATGAGTTAAGAAGAGTTTTCACATTTTTGAATGAGTGAGAGAAAATCAAAAGGAAAATATTCTGAAATGTTAAAATTTTATGAAATTCAAATTTGAGTAAGCATATATAAAGTTCTATTGGAACATGGCTCTTTTACGTGTTGTCTGTTGCTGCTTTTGTGCTATGATGAGAGAGTCGAATAGTTGGGAAGAAGACTGTATGTCTTACAGGAGCCTAAAATATTTACTATCTGGCCCTTAACAAAGAAGTTTATCAACCTCTTGTGTATATTATCCCAAGAGTTATTAAATGGTCTCGTAAGGACAATATGTGTTTATACAAGTTCTTGGTGTGTATGTCAAAATATTATTTTGTTCATAAGCACATGTAATATTTTAAGTTTTAATGAATGGAAACAATAATTTGGTAGTTAAATTAACTACAAATACAACTTTTATTTTTATTTTTTTTGTGAGGAAGATCAGCCCTGAGCTAATATCCATGCTAATCCTCCTCTTTTTGCTGAGGAAGACCTGCTCTGAGCTAACATCTATTGCCAATTCTCCTCCTTTTTTTTTTTTTTCCCCAAAGCCCCAGTAGATAGTTGTATGTCATAGTTGCACATCCTTCTAGTTGGTGTATCTGCGATGCGGCCTCAGCATGGCCGGAGAAGCGGTGCGTCGATGCGCACCCAGGATCCGAACCCCGGGCCGCCAGTAGCAGAGCACACGCACTTAACCGCTATGCCACGGTGCCGACCCACAACTTTTCTGGTTAATGAGAAGGATGTTTATGGGTGATCTGATATTCATATTGTCATTTTGGTGAGTATTTCTTCTTGGTTTTTAGGAAAGAGGGTAAAAAGTTCTTCTGTGTTCTTGTAATAATGTTATAGCATTCTTCATAATATATTTTGATTACTTTTGTGTCCTGTTATCCCCTACTAATCTTACAACTTCAAGCTTGGGATTTTGTCGTCTTTCTGTTGTATCCTTGAGGCCTAGCACAGTTCCTGGTAAGTAGGGAAGCAATAAATCTTTGCAGGAGGAATGAATGAGTATTCTGGAAGATAAACATTCAAGTCGTTTCTCATGTTGGTCCTCCTGCAGAAAGGAAAGCTAGATTTATATTTTAGATATATAAAAAGAAAATAGTTGGGACTTGCCTGAGACTGAATCAGTCGGAGACTCTTATTACATGCTCAAGGCACCATTGCCCAAAATAGTAAGCTACCTTTTGACTCATCAAGTATATCTTGGAAATATTTATTATTTCATTGATTTTGTTCTTGGGCTGTGTCATCACAAGTGTGGTCACAATAGATTAGGGTTAATTTTCTGTAGTTAATTTCTGTGGGGAGTAGAAAGATAATTTGAATGCATATGTAAGTTACAGAAAGTAATAGCATTTTGAAAGTCTTGTTTAGAAGCTATTCTTGGAAGGGTAAATAATGTTAAAGCTTTGACTGTAATGTGTGGTATATCACTTAGACTATATGGAAAAGGATTCTTTGTATGTCAAAGGATTCTTTGTATGTCAGAGTAAAGTTTAAAAAAATTAATCTCCGGAATGGCAAGTGGTATATCCTGTCTGCGTTTTATAGCAAAGTTTATTTCTGATGTGAGCATTCAGATGAGAAAATTCTACCTTTTCTTTATTTCAGTGACTTCAAACTCAGTGTTTTGTAATTGAGGAGTTAAAAACTAAATATTAGATTATTCTATTAGTTTTTATGATATTCAGTATACTGTCTGCGTTTACACGAAATGGTTTTAGTTGGTTTTTATCATTACTTTTCCTGATTAGTGCAGTAAAAATCTAGAAGGACTTATTATTGTAAGGTATATATCATGTTGGAAGAGCTTATAACAACTTTTTTTTTTGTATTTTTCGGAAAAGCCTCTGGTGGAGACCTCAGGATTCTTTAACTCCAGAACTGAGTCCAGAGCCCAGGTCCAACTTTTTGGAGAGACCAAGATGGTAGACACCCAGGCTTTGGGGATCAGTCAGAATTGAGCTCAGCAGTTAACGATGTCTTATTGGAAACTTTCTGTTTTGGGTTTCTCACTAGTAAATAGAGGCTGTACCCACCTACTAGAATTTGTGTGATTCCCTTATATTACATGTGAAAGGGCTTGGCACTTAGTAGAAGGTTGTCAGAAATGTTATTTTCCTCTCAGCCTGAGATTCAGCTTGGTCCCAGTTTTTAAAATGTCAGGATTTTTGTTTAATAATTCAACACTGGCCCCTAAACATTGGGTTTTCAAATTATACATGTGGCTAATCAGCTCAACATACTTATTTGACTCAGTAGACTTAAGACCTGTTGGCTGTTCATCTTTCATCAAGTTTGTATTTGATCCTGTTTGTTCACCAGAAACTTTGGATACAGAATTTCCATAAATACAACAAGTTTAGCTTTGAGAATCTAAGAAATGTGGATAAAGTGTAGAATATACTGTCTTTTCTGGTCCCTTCATATTTAGATTAGGAGCCTCTTAGCACATGCAATAGCTTTTTCTCAATTGCTCTCTATACTTGTGTCATCCCTACCTCGGTGGAAATCAAAGCTTACAGCACCAAAGGACACTGATTAAATTTCTGGAATATTCCTGGTAGACTACTGGCAACTGGCTGTGGTTTTAAATGTGTGTGACACTTCAGCAGGTGCTTTGCAGCTTTGTGCGTTCAAGATTTCCTTTTGCATTGCATTCTGTTTTCCCACAAACGTGTATTTAATGTTACCTTATGTTCCAGGGACTGAAGTGGAAGATAAAAATTTTCACATTTACAGTATTTCATTGCTATTTTATTTTTGCTCTTGTATTTATTCATTCATTCATCATTCAACAATTTGGAGCATTAACAAGGTGCCGGGCACTGGTCGTAGCTGGGAATACAGCGATAATCAAAACATACCTGGTCTGCCCTCATGGATCTTCCGGTCCAGGGGGGAAGTGATCCCACAATAGTTATGTAATTGGAGTGAAACTAAGGACTAGGAAGAGAAGAAGGGTAGGGAACTTTGAGCATGCATCCTGGGGAGACCTGATCTGGTTTGGATCTCATGGAGGCTTCCGTAAGAAAGTGACATGGAGACTGGGATCCAAGAATTGAGGAAGAGTTAATTTGAGCATAAAAGGGACTGGGAGGGTGGTAAGGGGAGTGGGAGAAAGGAATTGAAAGAGCATTTTAGGCAGAGGGACCAGCTTGAGTAAAGGCCAAAGGGAGCTAGACTGGTTTTAGTAGCTTTGCGAAGGCTGTGAACTTATGGTTGAATCCTGGGCATCCTGAGGGTCTGCCATTCAGGTTTCTTTTCTTTTATTTAAAATTCAGTATTTGATTGTGTATTCACACCAAAATGGGTGAGAAGAAACTTCATACAAACCAATGCCTAGATTTTCCTCTCTGCTCTGATTAAACTCGCTCTCTCAAGATGCCTTTTAAAGAAATATTTCAGTTAAGATTTTAGAACCATGTTTTTTGTTTCCTGCTTGAAAATGGCATCATTTATTAAATTCATAACACTTTTATGCTTTAAATATAAAAAGATTTATTTATTTATTTTTTTGTGAGGGAGATCAGTCCTGAGCTAACATCCGTGCCAATCTTCCTCTTTTTGCTGAGGAAGACCGGCTCTCAGCTAACATCTGCCAATCCTCCTCCTTTTTTTCTTCCTCAAAGCCCCAGTGGATAGTTGTATGTCATAGTTGCACATCCTTCTAGTTGCTGTATGTGGGACACGGCCTCAGCATGGCCAGAGAAGCGGTGCGTTGGTGCGCGCCCGGGATCCGAACCCGGGCTGCCAGTAGCGGAGTGCGCACACTTAACCGCTAAGCCACCGGGCCGGCCTATATAAAAGGATTTATAGTGAAAAGTCTTTAAATCACCCAGTTCCCCTCCCTGTCAATTGGTTGTCAGTTTTTTATGTGTTGCCCTTTCAGATATTTTATGCATATGTGAGCAAATGCATATAATCTCCACCCCAGGTTTTGTTTGTTTTTCACAATGGTGGCATGCTATACCACTTTTGCACCTTTGCTTTTTTCCACCTATTGTATCTGACAGATCATTCTATATCTGTGCATAAAGAACTTCTTTTTATTTTTTTATTCTTCTATTCATTTTTGTGGCTGCAGAACAGATCATTTTATGGACATACCATAATTTTGTCCCTTAGTGATGGATGTTTAGTTTCACAATCTTTTGCTATTACAAATAGTACTGCAGCCATTAACTTTGTATGTTCCTCATTCTGTAATCGAGCATGTATGTATCGACAGGATGAATTACTTATTTGTTTTAACAAATACTTATTGAGCAGTTGCATTGTCTTAAGTTTTGTTGATGATAGTGTTTGATTGAGTAGACATTTTTTGAGTACCTAGTAAGTGCTAGAGTTTAAAAAATGAGTAAGACAAAAAATGAATAAAAAATAAGCTAGTGTCCCTGTCCTTGAGACTGTTAGAATCTGGGATTATCAATGTAATATTTGAAGTGCAGTAATAAGAGGTATGCAGAGGAGAATGCACAACCTTAAGTAGGGGTAAAGCGAGTCCAAGGAGAACATTTGCCTGGGCCAAAGAGAAGCTTCTTAGAGCCATATCTTGAAGTGTGAGTAGATATTAGCCTCAAGGGGAAAGGAAGCTTACCTTCAATAGATGGAGAAGCGGGATCAAGGGCCTGGAGGTGTAACAGCATGAGATTTATGTGTAACTGCCAAGTATATATCGTGTGATGCAGATGCTGGTGGGCCCTGAATTTGGATGGGTAAGTAGGGACCAGGTCAGGAAGTATTTTGTTTGTCAGTCTAAGAACTTGGGCTTGATTTTGTGTTTTTTACTTTTTAGCTTCAAATGAAATCTCATACAGAACACCAGTATAAAACAAAAAAGATGGAACTGCTTTGATTTGGGGTAGAGAGCAGGCAGGTTTCCTTCTCAGCCCTTGGGCAGCCCCTAAGGGACACTCCAGAACACTGTCTCTGAGGAATACAAACTACTTAAAACTACGTTGAAACTACCTCTGGGATGGAGTTTCGATGGAAGGATTTTGAGAAGTCCAGAGGGAGAGATCACCTGAACTAATGAGTGTAAACTATATTGTTAGAGGTGGAAATCACTGGCTCTGATGTGTCGAGGAGGGCAAGAGGAAAGGAAGCCAGTCATCTGTGTTTGGGCTGTTCTGAAATTGCTACTGCTCTTCTTTAGAATAGTCTATTAAGAAATAATGATCCTTTTAGAGATTTGAAATAATATGAATGAAACGATGTGATATCTGGGGATTTGCTTCAAAATAATCCAGGTGTGGGGGCTGTGGGATGGAAGTAGTAGGTAGGAAGTGAATGGGATTATAAATGAACGAAGTGGGCCATGATTTGTTATTTGTTGAAGCTGAGTAATGGTTACCAAGGAATTCATTGTACTGTTTTTTGCTTTTGTATATGTTTGACATTTTCCACAAGAATTTTGAAAAAGGGAGAAGTTCTGTGGATAATTTTTTTTAGACTGAGTGAAAAATAACTTTGTTACTGATTGATAGTTATGAACCATAAAATAAATATTAGTGTTTAGACTGAGATATGTGTTTTAAAACGTGTTAAACGTCAAACTATGTGTGAAAATGCCCTATTGTTTTTCTAGTGCTTTTCTTGGAAGGAAATTTCTTTTAGTTATTTATAAATATCCAAGTGTAGTGTTATACCTAATTATGCTTTTTAAACTAAACTGTTTTTTATGAGTAATTATGAGGAAGGATATGAGTAATTATAGTTTTTTAAGTATCTTCAGGTGATTGACAGGTTAATTTTTGTTGTCAGTTATAAGCTATATTAGTAATCAAGGATAAACAGATTAATTTACTTAAGTTTGGGTTGCTTTGGAATTGGTTTTAACTCATTAGGAAGCTTTGTTCTGGTACTGGCTTAATGTGACTGGCATTTTCATTAAAGGGCTACAACCTATAGGTATGTGTATGTGTGTGTATATATATATATTTAAGTACTTACTGCACTCCTGACAATACTTAATAAGCAACTAATATCAGGTTGCTATTATATCCATTTTATAGATGAGCTCGAAGGGAATTAACTGCACGAGGTTACTCATTCTCTGGTTCTAGGGAATGAACACTGTTGTAGAGCCTTCACAAGACCTGGACTATCATCCCTGTTTATTTGAAGGGTGAGCATCCCACTAGAGTTAAGGCTGCTGTATTATTGTACGGTTGGAGAACAATTCAAACCTTGAGCTAGACTTAGTTTTTTTTTTAATTATTATTATTTTTAAAAAATTTTATTTATTTATTTTTTGTGTGTGTGAGGAAGATCAGCCCTGAGCTAACATCCATGCTAATCCTCCTCTTTTTGCTGAGGAAGACCGGCTCTGAGCTAACATCTACTGCCAATCCTCCTCCCTTTTTCTTCCCCGCAAAGCCCCAGTAGATAGTTGTACGTCATAGTTGCACATCCTTCTAGTTGCTGTTTGTGGGACACGGCCTCAGCATGGCCAGAGAAGCGGTGCGTCGGTGCGCGCCCGGGATCCGAACCCGGGCCGCCAGTAGCGGAGCGCGCGCACTTAACCGCTAAGCCACGGGGCCGGCCCTAGACTTAGTTTTTTGAGGGAGAAATTATGTCTTAATCATTTCTGTAGCCCTGTGGCCTAGCCTGGCCTAGTAGTCAGTAAATATTTGTTAAGTGAATGAAAGTGATATTTTGCAGGTTTATTATAGTTTAGTTTCATAAAAGGACTCCCTCAAAAAAAAAAATGAAACAGTACAGAAGACAAACGCACTCTCGTTCTTGTGAGTCATCTCCTTCTCTTGTATTTTCCCTGCTGAGGCAGTAACTGATTTGGAGCAGCCCTGGAGGGACTTCAGAGACCTGGCAGAGGTAAGTCACCAGAGACTCTGAAGTGGCATAACTGTCTGGGTGACCAAAGCTTATCTTCGACTAAGTATATCAGTTATTTGAATCATGCGCTGTGGATGAATTTCAAAAGTAATATATGCCAACCATTTATTGAGTTCCTATGGTAGACATTTACTTCTAATTACATTGTCTCCATTTTTACAAACGAAGGATTTGAGGTTGAGAGAAGTTAAGTAACTTGTCTGAATTTACAGTCGGCGGATTAAGAATCAGGATCCATTCATACCTAGTTTTGTAGAGTACCACAGCCCGTGCCAAAATTCTTGTCCTGGGCCTCTCCATTGCATGAGAGGGATGGGGAAGTACGATATTAAGACTGGAAAGACCGCATAGCTTTAGCGAAAAGACACTAGAATAGGAGGCCAGATGTTCTAGTCTTTTTCTTGTCCTCAGGAAATCACTTAGGTGTGTCAGAGGGCATCATTTTGTTTTTTAAAGTTACGTGTAAAGTTTAGGTTAGTATGAGTAAAACTTGCTTTTTTAAAAAAATTGCAAAAGGCTGAATACTAATTGTTTTATGTTTTTTTGTGTGTGTGTGTGTGAGAAAGACCAGCCCTGAGCTAACATCCGATGCCAATCCTCCTCTTTTTTGCTGAGGAAGGCTGGCCCTGGGCTAACATCCGTGCCCATCTTCCTCTACTTTGTGGGATGCCACCACAACATGGCTTAACAAGTGGTGCGTTGGTGTGCGCCGGGGATCCGAACCGGCGAACCCCGGGTTGCTGCAGTGGAGCGCGCTCACCTAACCGCTTGCGCCACCGGGCTGGCCCCTTGTTATGTTTTTTGAAAGCATCTTTGGTCTAAACATAAGCTAACTTTAGATTGAAGTTTAGTATTACCCATTGGTGACTTGCCTTTTAACAACATTGATTGGTTTTGACCCCAGTAAAGAAGTACAATAAGGAGCACAGATGTGTATGATGTGTCTGTTTTGAAGAGACTAGGGGCGTCTTCTGTTAGTTGAATTACAGTGTAAAAGTGTTGTGAGGAACATTTGTCTGGTGAGAGTTTATAAGCAGAATTCCTTCGTTGAATGAGAGGGTAAGATCACTAATTGTGTCAAGGTTAAGTGCAGTTATCAGTACTAAAGGCTAGAACAGACTGATAGTTTTGTCTGTGACCTAGTGGAAAGGGAACAGGCGATCAAACAGAGCACAAGCATAGCTCTGTTTGGCATTTGGCCGGCTCACTTCCCATTTCTGAGCCTCAGGTTATATACCTACAACAAAGAGACAGTAATTAATACCTGCCTCATTGTCACTATGAGGTTTAAAAGAGAAGCAAAATATATGAATGTTCTTAGCAGTTTCTGGTACTTGGGTATCTAATAAATGCTTCCTTTTTCCCTTGTGAATTAGACAGCATTGGAATTGTATAGTCACGTACCTCTTCCTTGTATCAGGATCAGACGTCTTTTGAGATTGTCCTGTCTTACCCCTTCCCCCCCCAAAACAAACTCACTCAAGGCTGTAATTACAATGAAATACTGACTAGCTATATTTGTGCATTTGTTTGTACTAACTAGTGCATTTGTTTTCAACCTTGACTGTTTATCTGAATCACTACCCATGGAGCTTTTAAAAAATGCGGTGCCAAGAGCCTCACCCCAGATGTACTGAATCAGAATCTCTGGGCTCGTAGGGTGAATGGGGGGACTGTATTATTTTATAAAACTCCTTAGGTCATTCTGATGTGCAACCAGGGTTGGGAACCATTGATCCTCTTCCTCTAGCACTCAGAAACAACTCCCTAAAAGGCACAGACTAAAGCAGAAGTCAAAGGGAAAATAAACCCCAGGTCATACCCAACAGTTACATGATGATGTAATGATAAATGAGAATTGCTGGGTGCATAGTAGGTTCTCAAACATTGAAAGAAAAATTTATGGGCAGAAGGACTATGCAGAGTAAAATTGATTTATGTTGGACTGATTTAGCACTAGATTTTCTATTATAGGGAAAATGCCTATGGTCAGTGTTAGGAAATTCCCCAGAGTAAGAGCCCAAGGAAGGCTTTGAACTAGGGTTTGAAGCATTCAGTTCCAGCGTAACATACAGGTACAACTGCATACAGCAGTTTCTTTTGTTGCCTTAAGCCAGAGAGTACTGCTCTCCTCCTTCCTTTACAGCTCCTGGGGTTATAGAGGGCTGTATGTACCCTTTTAGGCTTATCTTCTGCACTGTCACCAAACCTGTTTTATTGAGGGTCTGAGGATTTATAAGGCGTAAGCCAAAAGCCTGGGCTAGCAGGAATGCCTTGACCTTCATATTTCTCTTCTAACTCTTGAGCAGTCTGCCCTCTCTGAGCAGCTCATGCTCCGGGCTGGGCTTCTGCTGATAGTCCCAACTTGACCACAATGGTCCTCAATATATAGTCAGTTCACATCCACAATTCAACCAACCTCAGATGGAAAATATTTGGGGTGGGGGGAATTCCCTAACTCTAAGCAATATAGTATAACAACTATTTGTGTAGCATTTACATTGTATTAGGTATTATAAGTAATCTAGAGATGATTTAAAGTATATGGGAGGGTGTGTGTAGGTTATATGCAAACACTATGCCATTTTGTATTAGAGACTTGAGCATCAGGCAGATTTTGGTATCTGCTGGGGTCCTGGAACCAATCCCCTGCAGATACCTCTGGACTGTACTAGCTGTACTAGTTTTCACGACCAACCTAGTAGCTGCTCTGCTTTCCAGCTTTTGTTGGAAATTCCTTGCTTTTCCTCTGTCCTTTTCCAGGACTTCAGTGATTCCCTTTGATCTATTGTCCAGGCTTTCTTTTTGATCTATTGTTCCTGAGATCTAGCCAATAAGAAAGGGTCATTTCTTACTTAGTCAGTAGCAATTAACTTTTACACAATAATCTTTAGTCTTTTGCCTTAGATTGCTGCAGGCTAAAATTGTAATGCTGCCAGAGATCATCTGATTAGCTACTACTCCTTGCTAGATTTGCTTACCTGGGTCCCAAGTTCCATTTTCTTCTCAGCAGAAGTTAACAGACTGAGCTCTAACTCCTTCTACCAGGCGGAGGATTGATGGGAGGAGACTTCAGGTAGTACTCTGGTTCACTCCTTTGTCCTGTGGTTGGTGTGGTGGAATGGGGGGGTCAGAGATGCTGGCTCTAATCCCTGCTTTTTGTTAAAGGGCTCTATCTGGCAAGGTCACTGAGCCTCTATTTCCTTGTCTGTAAATAGAAGACAATAAAATCTGTGTTGCCTACCTCACCTGGTTATTTTTGAGGTCCAGGTGATATAATGGATGTTAAAAGAGCTTTGACAACTAGAATACATACATGCGTTTATTAGATTATGTGGCTGTGAGTGAGGTTGAGTAATGCATATGCTTTTAGTAATGTTGTACTATTTTACTTCATCATACTATTCTAGAGTTGAACATTTCCTCTGCAGTTTTGAGTTGAGACTGGGAAGGGAAATCACAATTTTTGTAAGGTAGAAGAATTGTAATCGCCAACTATAAATAGCTACCATTTATTATTATTATTATTTTTTTGGTGAGCAAGATTGGCTCTGAGCTAATGTCTGTTGCTAATCTTCCTCTTTTTGCTGAGGAAAGTTGTCCCTGAGCCAACATCTGTGCCAGTCTTCCTCTGTTTTTTGTATGTGGGATGCCGCCACAGCGTGGCTTGATGAGTGGTGTGTGGGTCCGTGCCTGGGATCTGAACCTGTGAACCCTGGGCCACTGAAATGGAGCGTGCAAACCTAACCAATATGCCACCAAGCAGGCCCAATACCATTTATTATTAATGCCCTGTACTAGATTAAGAATAATCTCAAGAGTGTATTGAACATTTGTTCAGTCAACACAACCTCCTACAAAATAGGCAGTGGTATCCCCCTTTTACAGGTAAAGAAACAGCTCAAAGAGGTAAAGTGACTTTCCAAAATCTCACAGGTGGTTAAGGGCAGAGCAGGAATTAAGTCCATGCATTTCTAGTATAAGACAGAGCTTCTCTGTTATGCTGGCATAAGAAGCATGATTCATTGGGTATACTTTCTCATTTAATTATAAGCAAATGTAATATATATAAGGGATTAAGACTTTAAAGATGTAGTGGTTTACAAATGCCCAGAATAGTATGGATATTTATCTTACTTTGCTTATCTCATAGTCTTGGACAAGTCATTTGGTCCCTCTGCCTTTCATATTCTTTGTTTGGGAATAGTT
Organism: Diceros bicornis minor; assembly: GCF_020826845.1. Lineage (NCBI taxonomy): Eukaryota > Metazoa > Chordata > Mammalia > Perissodactyla > Rhinocerotidae > Diceros > Diceros bicornis. The sequence continues at coordinate 90,400,025 of NC_080740.1, forward strand.
TATCCATCAGAGAGGACATTCGTTTTTAATAAATTATAATATAATGTAAATCTTGTTATTAAATTTAAGCTGGCCTAAAAGAGAAGGAAGTCATCTGTAAGCATATTTTGGGTTTGATAATGTTGTTTTGACTTTGTGTGTCTACGTATTCTTAATCATGTGTTGTAGTTTCCTTAATGAAAATGATCCAAGATACTTAGTAGCAGGGGCAGTAGCTGCATCTCTAAAGTGTTTAGCATACAGGACAGCAAAACAGCACTTCCAAAAGGGCAAGATGCTGTGGGAGTAGGTTATTTGAGGAGGGAAGGGTTTGTTCAATCTGGGTCTTGAAGGGTACTTGGGACAGATTTAGACATGGCATAATGAAGGTGTAGGGTACCCTGAGGTAGGAGGAGTATGAAGAAATAAGTAGTGCAAATTACATTCTGGCTAGATTTTAAGGTATAGAAAAGAGATTATGTAGGAAATAAGGTGGAGTGGGCAGATAGGAGCCAGTTTTTGGAGGGCCTTGAATACTGTTTGGGTTAGTGGTATATACTTGATTTGATTGACCAATAGGGAGGCATCAAAGATTTTTAGGAAAGATAGTAACAGTATTGGAATTGTGCTAAATTGTGTTTCTATTTAAACATTAGTTTTGGTTATTTATTTGGAATTGGAAATATTTTTCTGTTAATGTAATGTTAAATGGAGGTTAAGTGCCTATACTGTCATATTAATTCTTAAAGTAGTTGAAATAATGTACCTTTGCAAAGAAATACAGTGAATAATATAGCAACTGCTTTTTGAGTTGTTCCTATGTGCCAGGCACTTTATAACACCTTTATGAAGTATGACTCCAGAGAGTCTATGCTTTTAACCGTTATCCTATACTGTCTCTCAAAATAAGGGTTTCAAACTTTTAAGATAAAAAATAAATAGAACCCTTGAATGTTGCTGCTTAGGGTAGAATCAGGCTCAAATAGAGGAGGAGTAACAGTCTTCTAATTTCAAGGTTTTGAAATAAGCTAACAGCTACAGTGCTTAACACATTACCAGCATTTTACATATTAATGTGTCTACATATTAGCTTATTCAGTTCTTCCAGTAACCCTGTGTGGTAGATACTATAATTGTCCCATTTTACACATGATGCAAATGAAGCACAGAGCCAAGGCACGTTCAGATTCTTTCAAGACAATTCAGAGGATGATAATGCTGATTTCTTTGGTGCACTTTTCTTGCTATTGCTAAGAAATTCTGTCCTGTTGCATTTCTTTACATTTTATTTTGCCCTACAAAGGAAATATGTGTTAAAATTTACTTAAAAATATTTGTAAGATATACTAAAAACCATTGAATTGGACACTCTAAAATGGTTAAATTGGTGATTTTTGTGATATGTGAATTTTATCTTTAAAAAAAATCTACCTAGAAAACTATGCACGTAATACATGTTCAGTGTACAAAAATTAGAAAATGTCAATAAGCCAAAAAATCACTTTGCAGTATCCAGAGATCCAGTTGTTATCATTCTGACCTCTATCCTTCCAGAGTTTTCCCTGTGTATATTTGCATATGAAAATGTGTATCTTTATAAAATTTGAGATCATTGGATGTATGCCTTTCTGTAACCTTTTTTCACTTAGTATGTACATGTGTGTATAAACTTTTTGTATAGCATTCCAGTGTATAGATGTTCTATAATTTATTTAGCCAAGTCCCTGTCCAACGTCTAGATTATTTCCATTTCTTGACCTTTTAAAAAGTGATGAGAGGCCGGCCCTGTGGCGCAAGTGGTTAAGTGCGCGCGCTCCACAGCGGCGGCCCTGGGGTTCGCCGGTTTGGATCCCGGGCGCGCACCATGGCACCGCTTGTCAAGCTGTGCTGTGGCGGCGTCCCATATAAAGTGGAGGAAGATGGGCATGGATGTTAGCCCCGGGTCAGTCTTCCTCAGCAAAAAGAGGAGGATTGGCAGGTGTTAGCTCAGGGCCGATCTTCCTCACAAAAAAAATAAATAAAAAGTGGTGAGACTAAAGCACATTTAAGTTATTGGTTTTCTAAACTATGCCATGTTCTCTTAAATCTTTTCTGAGATTTTAGTCAGTGCCCTCCTTGGCTCAAGAAAAGGCTGTTAGAAAACCAGAAAAGGTATTGACAGCTGCAGGAGAACAGCTTCAGTGGCTTTGCTTGTGTGAATAGACTTTTTTAAGTTAATTATTCTTGATCGGGGAATATTTGGATTTCTAAAATGTTTGGGGAAATGTCAGTTATATTTAAATATTGTGGAAAATTCATTTGTAAAGTGTAAAATCCTATGTAAAGGAAATTCTGGTTTATCTTCTGGGAATCAGACTGGTGCAATATAAAAAGCATTTTTACTGGAGTCAGGTTTTAATCTCTCCATTGCTATTTTGGTACTAGTTTTGTGAACCTGAGCAAATGACTTAATTTCTGCCTCAATTTTCTCATCCATAATATGGAGAAAAATATCCTCCTAGCCTTCCTTAGAAGCTACTATGAGATCCTGAGATAATTAAGTAGTAAGTGTTCAGCACAGTGCTTGATTTTTATTGTGCTCAAATGTAGCTGGCTAGATCGCTGTACTTAGTACAGTTATTTTACTTAGGAATTGCTCAATGTGGGATGTGGTTGAGATGCACTTTGACCCCTCTTCAATTCTGACTAAAATGAAATATTGTTGTGAGACTGGACTGGAGAGGATTTTGTTTTTTTCGTTTTTGTTTCTCTTTGCAGAGGGCTGGGGACTCTAGAATGCTTTTGAGCACTTAGACATGATTATGAATGTTCAGATGGAAAATAGCTGGGGATGTTTCTAACATACAGTAATAGAACATTAGAAGTAAGTTTCCATTTTCTTTTTTTTTATAATTTTATTTATTTATTTTTTTCCCCAAAGCCCCAGTAGATAGTTGTATGTCATAGTTGCACATCCTTCTAGTTGCTGTATGTGGGACGCGGCCTCAGCATGGCCGGAGAAGCGGTACGTCAGTGCGCACCCGGGATCCGAACCCGGGCCTCCAGCAGCGGAGCGTGCACACTTAACCGCTAAGCCACGGGGCTGGCCCTAAGTTTCCATTTTCACTTGTGCTTAGAAAGGTTGAAGTTAGAACTGAGAGAGGCAGAGAGGAGTCAGAGAGGAAGGTTGATCGGTGACCCTTCCCCAAATCTAGGATTACTCCATAGTTTTGTAGAAAATCAAATTTGTTAGTGTACCCAGTGTCTGAATAGAATAACTACAGTCCATGCCCCCATGATGAAAAAATGTTGGGGAAAGAGACACTTCCATTGTACTAGAATATTTGTTTTGAATAGCCAGAGTACCCCCTTTCTAAAGTCTGGATATGTGGGAGACTAATTGGTAATCTGAAGAGTGCTTAGAGAACTATAGTTTAAAAATTTAATAGTCTGTGACTAAATTCCAATGTGCTGTACCTGTCCCAAATTTAGTGGTATTGCTCATTTCCAAACCAGGGAGTTTTGGGGATAGAGACTGATTGCTGGCAATCTTTGAAGTAAAGATCTTTAATGTAGATGTGTTTAAATATACTGGTGATGTTTGAAGTAAAGACCTTTAATGTAGATGTGTTTAAATATATCATTTATCTTTTTTTAAGACAAATGAGGGTTTTGTGGGGCTGGCCCCGTGGCTTAGCGGTTAAGTGCTCGTGCTCCACTACTGGCGGCCCGGGTTCGGATCCCAGGCGCGTACCAACGCACCGCTTCTCCGGCCATGCTGAGGCAGCGTCCCACATACAGCAACTAGAAGGATATGCAACTATGACATACAACTATCTACTGGGGCTTTGGGGGGAGATAAAAAGGAGGAGGATTGGCAATAGATGTTAGCTCAGAGCCAGTCTTTCTCAGCAAAAAGAGGAGGATTAGCACGGATGTTAGCTCAGGGCTGATCTCCCTCACAAAAAAAAAAAAATTTCAAAAAGAAAAAAAAATGAGGGTTTTGTGGATTAAGGACCCATAAGTTTTGGCAGGTGCTGAAGTGGACAGAATAAGGCACCTAATTTTACTGCTTAGGAAGTGGCTCATTGTAGCTTATTTTGGTTCAGTTAACATGTTTTTTTAATTGAACATGTGTTTTGTCCCAGATAATGCAGATACAAAAAGTGAATGACACCTTGTCCTCATGAAGTTTAGAGACTGGTGAAATAGATAAACATAAACTGGAAACTCAATATAATGATGAGCTAAGAGACAGGATAGAATACATATAGTGGAGAGGTACTTGGCCAAGGGGTAGGAGCTAATGGAAGGAAGGCTTCCTGAAGAGACTTAGGAGAAAGGAATTCCAGGCAGAGAAGAGATGGAAGGATAAAGAGCATGATTTAAAAGGGGAACTGTGGTCAGCTTGGTGTAAGCTTTTGAGAGGGGGAATGGTGAAATATGAGATTGAAAACAGAAATAGTATCAAGGTCCTCAGCTTATTTCGCAAGAAAGAGCCAGCTATTCTTACTTTGACTGTCATTATCTCTTGAAGTTTGTTTTGAGAAATTTGTTACTACTAATAAAGCTAGTTACTTTGCTTCCCCAAGACTCACCCGCCCCTGCCGCTTTAGCAGCTATAGTATTTTACTTTGCTCATTTCTCTCTTCCAGAGACTGTGAACTCCAAGAGAACTTGTTTGTTCCATCTCTATATTCAGTTATATGCCACTCAGAATATTTATTAAATGCTTAAATATAAAGAAAAATATTTTCCTTGAAAATAAGTGCTACTGTAAAAAATAATAATAAAGAGAAATAATTTTCACCTCCTAGAAATAATCACTGTTTACCACTTTCCAGACTTAGTCAATATTTGAATAAATGAGTGATCCTACATGAATTACTTAAACTAAATTTAATCAACACAGCAAACATCATCTGAGCATCTACTACTATGTGACACACTAGGGGGAACAATAGTCTCTACTATCAAGTGATCTAAGTTTTTTTAGTATTATTAAAACAATAATATATCCTAAAATGACTAGACGAGCAACAGGAGAAATTAAAAAACCTGTTTGGTAAGTTTTACTCTATGTCTTTTTAACTGAATTGCATAAAACAATTACATGATTCAAGAAATTGTTTAAAAAGGAAAAAACCCCCAGAGTCCTAGCTAACATCTAAAATTTGCATATTGCTTTATTATACATGTTTACGTTTTTCATAGTGGTAATAACATCTTTAAAGGTTTTGTATTTTTTCTTCTTTGTAACATTTTTCTGGCTTCCCATAGTAATTTTTAATGGCTGCTTAATAGACCAGCAAATTGTTCTAAATTTGCTTAGCCATCTTATTGTAGTTTCAATTAGTTTTTATCTTCACTTTTGTTGTTAACAGTTAAAGTTGCAGTGAAAATGTGTTTATAGCCTTTAGTCTTTTTCCTTCTTTTGGGTTGTTTTCTTAGGATGGAATCCCAGGAATGTGAGTATTGCGTCAAAGAGTATTGCCATGTTGCTCTCTAAGAGGCGATACTAAAATTGATTAGACCATAGTGGTAAGTTATTTGCAAGAACTTTGCCGTTTGTTTTTCTTACTCTTTTTTCCCCCTTCTCCTTGACAGAAATATGAATAGAATTGAGGAGTCTGTTGGTCAAGTGATTCCAACAGAGCTTAAAAAGAATCCTTACCTATTTCTATGCCTCAGGATTTAGTCCTCAGATGCCTTTCTCTATGCTCCCTTTCTTAATGATCTTTTATCTGGGCCCTCTTGGCTCTAGCCTGGATCTCTTCCCAGAACTCCATATTCATATGTACAGTGGCTTTCTTGGCATTTTCACTAGGTTGTGAAATTGAAGTTTCATACTTAACTTGTTCGAAACCACATTCCAGATGTTTCTTCCCAAAACATGTTTCTCCTGTAGACGTCTCCATTTTAATAAATGGCACTCTATCTTTCTTGTATTTAAGGCATAAACTCTTAGAGTGATCCGATCCTTGAGTTCTCTCTTTCTGTAGCATCCATATCCAATCTATTAGCAAATTTCATGGACTCTTCCTACTTGTTGCCCCTTCCGCCAATCCCAGATTGGTTCACATAGCTGTTATGTCTCACCTGGATTATTATCGCGGTAACCTTCTAAGCAGATCTCTCTGCTTCCACCTCGAAACCCTTAGGCTGTTTTCAGTATGGCATTGAGAGGATCCTTTTAAAACATCAACCCTTCAAAGACTTCTATCTCACTCAGAATTAAAGGGCATAATATGGCATATGTCTCTCTCTCCTTTAATCATTTCTCTGACCTCATTTCTTTCTATTCTCTCATTTGTTCACTCTGTTCCAGCTACATTAACTTTCTTGCTGTTCTTTGAAAAATGCTAGAGCATGTTCCTTCCTCATCATTTTTGATGGTATTTTATCATTCCACTCAGAATATCTTCTAATTTTCATTATGATTTATTGTTTGACCTAAGGATTATTTAAAAGTATACTTGTTAATTTCCAAACATAGAAATATTCTAGTTACATTTTTGTAATGAACTGTTAACTTAATTACATTATGGACAGAGAATATGTTCCAAATGATTCCAGTCCTTTCAAATTGGTTGAGATGCACTTTATGGCCCAGTATGTGGTGAATATTTGTAAATATTCTACAATTACATGTAGTAGTTTTTATATATATCCATTAAGTCAAGTTTGTTATTCATAATATTGAAATTTTCTAAACCTTCAGTGATTTTTTTTCTTTGCTTCTTCTGTTAATTACTGAGAGAGGTTTATCTCCACCGTGATTATAATTTTGTTTATTTTTTCTTGTGGTTCTGCCAGTTTTTGCTTTCTATATTTTGAGGCTTTGTTCTTAGAGGCATAAAATTTTAAAAATTATCTTTCTGGTCAAATGAACTGTAACATTTGGTCCACTTCTAATTAGTGATATGTTTGAGTTTAAATTTGCCATGTTATTTTGTGCTATTTGTCTTGTTTATTTTTCTTTTTTCTCCTTTCCTGCCTTCTTTTGGAGTCAAAATATTTTTCATTGTTCCTTTTATGTCCCTCCTACCCCCATTCAAATTTGGAACTTGTGTATTTGGTTTCTCTTCATTTGGAGGTTACTCTAAAAATTACAACAGGCCTCCCTGACTTATCAATATTTAAAATTCCTGTTGCCTTCCTCCATGACAATACATAGACTTTAAAACACTTTATTACTCCCTAATAATATGTAAACCCTAAGAACACTTCAACTTCATTTACCCCTTTCTAACATGGAATATTGTTGTGAATTTTAATTCATTCTTGTTTTTGTTTTAAATTCCATTAAACATTATCATTATTTAACCAGTCACTGTTCATTTTGCACATTTACTTCTTTCTTTGTTTTTCACATCTCAGACCCAAAATGATTTCCTTTTGTCTGAAGCATATCTTTTAGAATTTTCCTTCCTGAGAGTCTGCTGGTGGCTAAGTCTCCCAGTTTTGGTTTGTCCGAAATTGTATTTAGCTCTCTTTCTTGAAAGATATTTTTGCTGGATGAAGAGTTCTAGATTAACAGATATTTTCTTATCGCATATTGAAAATATCATTCCACTGTCTTCTGACTCCCCTTGTTGCTGATGAGAGGTCAGCAGTTCAAAGTTAGAAATCTGCCTTTAAGGGTAGTGTGTCTTTTTTCCTCTGGTTGCTTTTAAAGATTTTCTTTCTTTTTTTTGTTTCTAATTTCATTCTCATGTGTGCAGGTATAGATTTCTGTTTGTTTATTCTACTCAGGATTTGTTGCCCTCCTTGAATTAGTGGATTAGTGACTAATTCTGGAGAATTCTTAGCCAATTTCTGCTCTTATTCCATCTGCTCCATTCTCTCTCTTCTCCCCTTCTAAGACCCTTATTAAGTGTGTGTTGGCCCTTCTCATGGAATACTCTTACCTCTTATGTCTCTTACCTCTGTCTATTCTGTTATATATTTATTTATATGTATACATACATATAGATATATGTCTATATGTATACGTACATATATGGGTATATGTGTCTCTTCCTTCACTTTTTGTGTGTGTGTGGAAAAATAAACATAATAGAATTTACCATTGTAACCATTTTAACGTGCACAATTCATTGGCATTAAGTACATTCACAATGTTGTACAAATGTCATCACTATCTAGTTCCAGACTTTTTTTATCACCCCAAACTTAAGCACTCACTCCCATTTCTGCCCCCTTCAAATTTTCCTTTTTTAGCGGGGGGGGGGGGGGGGGGGGAGGGTTGTTATCCCTCACTGGAATGTTAGCTCCATGAGGACAGGTATTCTTGTCTGTTTAGTTAACTGCTGTATTCTCAGTATGTAGAACAGTGCCTGGATATGGAAACAGTTCAGTAAATAATTTCTGACTGGGTGAGTAGTTATTTTGAGAAGGATGTTTCATAAATTGCCTATAATATTTATAAAACTCACTAATGACAAAGGTGGCATCATAACTGTGGTATGAGGAGATCATATCAACATAGTTAGAAATTTAGTTTCCTCTTCCAGAAAATGGACTTAGTAATACCAACCTTGCAGCAATACTGTGATGATAGCAATAATATGATACCTATCTGTTTTCTCTCTCTGTGTATTTGCCTATTCTGGATATTTCATGTAAGTGGAATCATACAGTATGTGGTCCTTTGTGACCGTCTTCTTTCACTTAGCATAGTTTTTAATGTTCATCCATGTAGTAGCATGTATCAATATGTTATTTCTTTTCATTGTTAAATAGTATTCCATTGTATAGCTACATCACGTTTATCCATTCATCAGTTTGATGGGCATTTGGTTTGTTTCTGCTTTTTGGCTATGATAAATAATACCTCTCTGAACGTCTGTGTTCAAATTTTTGTGTGGATTTCTCTTGGGTATAATATACCTAGAAGTAGAACTGCTGGGTCATATGGTAACTCTTTGTTCAACCTTTTGAGGAAATGCTAAACTGTTCCACTGTGGCTGCATCACTTTACTTTCCCAACAGTAGTGTATGAGAGTTCTAATTTTTCATATCCTCACCAATGCTTGTTGTTCTGTCTTTTTGATTCTAGCCATCCTACTGGATGTGAAGTGTTATTGTGTCGTTTTGATTTTTATTTCCATGGTGACTAATGTTGTTGAGCATACTTTGAAGTGTGAAAAATTGAGATATTTGTCTTTTTATTGTTGAGTTGTAGTATAGTGCTTTATGTATTCCGAATATAAGTCCCTTATTAGATATATGATTTGCAAATATTTTCTCCCATTCTGTGGATTGTCTTTCGTTTTCTTTATAGTATCCTTTGAAGCACAAAAGTTTTTGATTTTGATGGAGTCCAATTTATCTTTTTTTCTTTTGTTGCTTGTGTTTTTGGTATCATGTCTAAGAAACTTTTGCCTACTTCAAGATCACAAAAATGTATGCGTATGGTTTGTTCTAAGAGTTTCATAGTTTTAGCTCTTACATTTAGGTCTTTAATCCATTTTGAGTTAATTTTTATATGTGGTGTGAGGTAAGGGTCCACCTTCATTCTTTTGCCCATTGATATCCAGTTGTCTCAGTTACATTTATTTAAAAGACTATTCTTTCTCCATTGAATTGTCTTGACACCCTTGTTGAAAAGCAGTTGTCCAAAAATGTATTGCTTTATATCTGTACCCTCTAAATCTGTTCCATTGATCTATATGTCTGTCCTTATGCCAATAGCACAAAGTATTGATTACTGTAGCTTTGTAGTAATACTTGAAATTGGGAACTATAAGTCCTCCAACCTTGTTTTTCATTTTCAAGATTGTTTTTGTTCTCTGTGTGCCTTGTATTTCCATATTAATTTTAGGACCAGCATATCAATTTCCTCTAAAAAGGCAGCTAGGATTTCGTTAGGAATTGCATTGAATCTTGTAGGTCAGTTTGGGGAGTGCTGCCATTTAAACCATATTAAGTCTTCCAATCCATGAACAAGAGACATCTTTCCATTAATTGAGATCTTTTTAATTTTCTTGCAGTGATGTTTTGTAGTTTTCAGTGTATTAAGTGTTTTCACCTCCTTGGTTAAATATAGTCCTAGTTATTTTACTCTTTTGGATGCCATTATAAATGGAATTGTTTTCAAAATTGTTTATTGCTAGTGTATAGAAATACAGTTGATTTTTGTATATTGGTCTTATATCCTGCAACCTTGCTGTGAATTAGTTTATTAGCTCTAATAGTATTTTTGTGGATTCTCTAGGTTTTCTATATAGAAGATCGTGTCATCTGTGAATTGAGATAGTTTTACTCCTTCCTTTCCAATCTAGAAGCATTTTTTCCCTCCCTCCCTTCTATCCATCTCTCTTGGCTAGAGCTTCTAGTACAATGTTGAATAGAAGTGGTGAGAGTAGACGTCCTTGTTTTGTTCCTGATCATAGGAAGAGAGCTTTAAGTCTTTCGTCATTTGTTTTTTTATTTTTTATTTTTTTTACTTTTTTATTTTTTTGTGAGGAAGATCAGCCCTGAGCTAGCATCGGTGCTAATCCTCCTCTTTTTGCTGAGGAAGACCGGCTCTGAGCTGACATCTATTGCCAATCCTCCTCCTTTTTTTTCCCCAAAGCCCCAGTAGATAGTTGTATGTCATAGTTGCACATCCTTCTAGTTGCTGTATGTGGGACGCAGCCTCAGCATGGCCGGAGAAGCGGTGCATCGGTGTGTGCCCGGGATCTGAACCCTGGGCCGCCAGTAGCGGAGCGCGCGCACTTAACTGCTAAGCCATGGGCTGGCCCAGTCTTTCACCATTAAGTATGTTCTTAGCTGTGGGTTTTTCATAGATGCCCTATGTCAGATTAAGGAAATTTCCTTCTATCTCTACTTTTTAGAGTATTTTTATCATGAAGAAGTGTTTATTTTTGTCAAGTGCTTTTTCTGCATCTATTGACTTGATCATGTGGTTTTTTTTAATCCTTCATTCTATTATGTGGTGTAATATATTGATTGATTTTCGTATGTTGAACTATGTTGCATAACAGGGGTACATCCCACTTGGTTTTATGTATACTCCTTGTCATATGTTGCTGGATTTTGTTTGCTGGTATTTTATTGAGGTTGTCTATGTTTATATTTTTAAGGGATATTGGTCTGTTCTTTTTTTTGTGATGTCTTTTGGTATCAAGAGTCACACTGGCCTCATAGAATGAGTTGGGAAGTGTTCTCCTATTTTTTGGAAGAGTTTGTGAAGGGATTAGTGTTAATATTTCTTTAAATATTTGGTAGAATTTACCAGTGAACCTCTCTAATTCTGGCCTTTTCTTTGTGGGAAGTTTTTTGATTACTAATTCAGTCTCTCCACTTGAAGAATGTATATTCAGATCTTCTGTTTCTTCTTTTTTTCTCCCAATTTTTTTATTGTGGTAAAAAAATACATGTAAAATTTACCATTGTAACCATTTTTAAGTGGACAGTTCAGTGGTATTAAATACATTCATAGTATTATGCTACCATTGCCACCATTCATCTCCCGAACTCTTTTCGTCTTGTAAAACTGAAACTCTGTACTTGTTAAAAAATAAATCCCCATTCCCCCCTACCTCCAGCCCTAATAACCGTCTGTCTCTATGATTTTGACTATTCTAAGTACCTCATATAAGAGGAGTCATACAGTATTTGTCTTTTTGTGACTGGCTTATTTCCCTTAGTATAATATCCTCAAGGTTCATCCACATTGTAGCATGTCAGAATTTCCTTACCTTTAAGGCTGAATAGTATTCCATTGTATGTATATATCATATTTTGCTTATCCATTCGTCTGTTGATGGACACTTGAGTTGCCTCCATGTTTTAGCTATTGTAAATAATGCTGCAATGGTTATAAATATCTCTTCAATACTCTGCTTTCAATTCTTTTGGATATATACCGAGAAGTGTAATTGCTGGGTCATATTGGTAATTCTTCTTTTAATTGTTTGGAATCGCCGTACTGTTTTTCATAGTGGCTGTACCATTTTTACATTCCCACCAACAGTGCGCAGGGGTTCCAGGTTCTCCATATCCTCACTGACGCTTGTTATTTTCTGGTTTTTTTTGATAGTAGCCATCCTAATGGATGTGAGGTGGTATCTCATTGTAGGTTTAATTTGCATTTCCCTGATGATTAGTGATGTTGAGCATCTTTTCATGTGCTTATTGGCCATTTGAATATCTTCTTTAGAAAAATGTCTATTCAAGTCTTACGCAGGTTTTTTAATCAGGTTGTTCATCTTTTTGGGTGTGGTTGCTGAGTTTTAGGAGTTCTCTATATATTCTGGATATTAATCTCTTATTAGATATATGATTTGCAAATATTTTCTCCCATTCTGTGGGTTGCCTTTTTACTCTGTTGGTACACAAGATTTTAAAATTTTCATGAAGTCCAATTTGTCTATTTTTTTGTTTGTTAGCTGTGTCTTGGGTATCATATCCAAGAAATCATTGCTAAATCCAGTATTATGAAGCTTTTGTCTTTTGTTTTCCTCTAAGAGTTTTATTGTTCTAAGTCTTACATTTAGGTCTTTGATCCATTTTGAGTTAATTTTTGTATATGGTGTTAGGTAAGGGTACAACTTCATTTTTTTGCATGTAGATATCCAATTTTTCCATTTCTATTTGTTGAAAAGACTGTCGTTTCCCTATTGAATGGTCTTGGTATCCTTGTCAAAATTACTTGACTATATTTGCAAAGGTTTATTTCTGGGCTCTCTATTCTGTTCCATTGCTTGATATGTCTGTCTGTATGCTAGTGGCACACTGTTTTGAGTACTGTAGCTTTGTAGTAAATTTTGAAATCAGGAAGTATGAGTCCTTTAGATGTTTTTTCTTTTTCAGTATTGCTTTGATTATTCAGGGTCCCTTGGATTCCATATGAATTTTAGGATGACTTTTCCATTTCTGCAAAAAATGTCATTGTGATTATCTGATAGGGATTGCATTGAATCTTTAGATTGCTTCGGGTAGTAGTGACACCTTAACAATATTAAGTCTTCCAATCCATAAACATGGTATGTGTTTCCGTGTATTCATGTTTTAATTTCTTTACCAATGTTTTATAGTTTTCATTGTACATGTCTTCTATCTCCTTGGGTAAGTTAATTCTTAAGTATTTTATTCTTTTTTGATGCTATTGTAAATGGAATTGTTTTCTTCATTTCCTTTTTGGATTATTTGTGGTAATGTGTAGAAATTCAGTTGATTTTTGTCTGTTGACTTTGTATCTTTCTACTTTGCTAAATTGATTTATTCTAAAAAATTTTTTTGTGGAATTTTTAGGGTTTTCTACATACAAGATCTGCGAATAGAGATAATTTTACTTCTTCCTTTCCAATTTGGTTGCCTTATTTCTTTTTCTTGCTTAGTTGCTCTGGCTAGAACATCTAGTACTATGTTGAATAGAAGTGGAGAAAGCAGGCATCTTTGTTGTGTTCCTGATCTTAGAGGGAAAGCTTTGTCTTTCACCATTAAGCATGATGTTCTCTGTGGGTTTTTCATATATGGCTTTTATTATGTTGAGGTAGTTTTCTTCTATTCCTAGTTTGTTGAATGTTTTTGTCATGAATGAGTGTTGAATTTTGTTAAATGCTTTTTCTGCATCAATTGTGATGACCATGTGATTTTTATCCTTCATTCTGTTAATGTGGTGTATTAAATTTGTCAATTTTCATATGATGAGTAATTCTTGCATTCCAGGAATAAATCCCAGGTGGTCAGGAAGTATGGTATTTTTTGTTTGTTAGTTTTTAAATTGAGATATAATTGACATATGGCATTATATATATATTTTTTTTGTGAGGAAGATCAGCCCTGAGCTAACATCCGTGCCAATCCTCCTCTTTTTGCTGAGGAAGACTGGCTAACATCCGTGCCGATCTTCTTTCACTTTATGTGGGACGCCGCCATAGCATGGCCTGACAAGCAGTGTGTTGGTGCGCGTCCGGGATACGAACCTGGGCTGCCAGCAGCGGAGCACACGCACTTAACCGCTGCGCCACGGGGCCGGCCCCGGCAAGATAATGTATGTATATCGATTTTCTGGGGCTGCTATAACAAAGTGCCACAAACTAGATGGCTTAAACAACAGAAATTTAATTGTCTCACAGTTTTGGAGGATAGAAGTCCAATATTCAGTTGTCAGCAAGAGTTGGTTCCTTCTGAGGGCTGTGAGATGTGTTCCATGCCTCAGGTCCTAGCATCTGGTGGCCTGAGGCATTCCTTGGTTTGTAGACAGCGTTCTCCTTATGTCTTCACATTGTCTTCCTTCTATGTGTGTCTATCTCTGTGTCCAAATTTTCCCTTTTTATAAAGACACAGTTATATTGAATTGGGGACCACCCTAAATGACCTCCTCTTGATCATTTGCAGAGACCCTATTTCCAAATAAGGTCACGTTTACAGGTATTGAGGGGTATATCTTTTGGGCGAGCATAGGTCAACCCAATGGTATATGTAAAAAGGCATATAGAGATATTAGGAAAAGCCATTCTGAAATATGATATCAGGCCAGTCCAAGCTCAGATTACGTTTCTTCACTCGAAGTCTTCCCTGATACTCTCTAAGTGTCTCAGGATCAGGAATTCATCTTTTTATCTCCTGTTGAGCTTTGTATGTTAAGTGTTCAGTAAGTTTGTATGCAGTTGAATTGTGGGTTTAACAAGGTGTTGTGAGTCTTTCTTTCCAAGGTGAAATTTTAAGCTCTTCTGAAGAGAAGAGTCATATTCCCCCCCCCCCCCCCACCCCCCGCCTTGTTCTTATTTTCTCTGTTTTCATGTTTGGAGGCTTCTTTGGTCTGGAATTCTTGCCTGTGTCTAACTTTTTATGTATTAATGTCAGTTGGATTTGGATGTTGTTGTCCATTAATAATAGTATTAACAATATGTATTTGTATAGAAATTTTTTTCCAGTGGGTTTGTATGTATTGTTTTATTTGGTCGTCATGGTAAATTAATCAGGATAGTAAGGAGAAAATGTTTCAGGTTTGTGAAAATCGTCACCCATGATACTGTTAATTTAATGAAACTATTTTGTATTTGTATTTCTCAATGACTGTTATTTTTTTTAATCATCAGTACAGTTTCAGCATAGTTTCTAAATGGTTGGTATATTGCATGTGTGGTTGTGTATTACATGTTCAGTATCCCACGACTTCATCAGCACTTTATGGTATTTCGTTGAGATGGCAGGAAATTCGTTTAACAGGTATCTTGTTAGATGTTAACTTTTTGTTGTCACAAATAACTGCTTGAAATATCTTTCTACAATTCTTTTACTTATTTGGATTATTTCCTTTGTTAAAATATCAGGAGTGGATAATTGTTATTTTCATTTTGATGGTTCATGTTAGAGCAGGTGTTCTTTCCTGATTTTATGGCTTAGGAAACTGAGGCTGAATTAACTACTTGTTTAAGATGACACAATTCGTGATGGAGTCAGAAGACAGAACTCATTACTGCTTTGTCTGGTTGTGTGATTCTGGCTTTACCTGGTATCACGCATGTTGAAGTGATGTGTGTTGAAGGCATGTGTTTTATGGCTATACTTCCTGCTAGTAGAATATAATCACTTTGTTGTAGTGATATGAGGGGAAGACACAACTAACATCGTGTCGTAGATTGGCTGAATTTGTCATAAAGCATGTAATAATCATGAGATTTTATTGTTATTGGTTGATTAGGTAGTAGTGGAGAGTTGAACTGCCTGGGGTTGAATCCTGGCTGTGCCACTTACTAAATAACTATATGACCATAGGTATATGGTAAAACAGGAGTAATAATACAGTATCTACCTTAAGAGAATTCAAGAAGGAATGGTGCCTGGCACATAGCAAACATTAAGTAGATATTAGTTACTATATTTAAAGTCATTTAGGACTTGAACAAATAAGCCAATTCCATATTTAGCAATGACTGCCAAATAAATAAGTGATCACAAATCAAATTATATCAGAAATTTATGGGAACCTACTCAAATTGTAGTTTTCAGTAAACAGGCAAATAAAAGATTTGTTTCCTCATCCTGTCTTGGTATCTTGGTTTTAAAATTTCAAAGCCAACTAGCTTTGATGTCGTGTTTTTTTTCTGGTACTTACAAACTGGTAACAGGCAAAAATGGCCCCTTGGGGCTTTTCTCTTAAATAAAATATGGTTTCTGTCTCGTTTCCTAGTAACTCGATACATGAAGAACTAACCAAATATTTTCAGTAAGGGCATTCTATGGGGTTTAGCTTAACTTCTGTCTGAAAGCAGAGTGTTCAAGTTGAGTGGTAGCTTATAAATCATTGAATTCAGCCCAGTCCTTTGCTATCCTTGAACTGGGGCATTATTCATCATTTATTTGAATGATTTCAGTCAGTTCATTTAGCATACTCTTTATTAAACACTTAATCTGTGCCAGGTGTATACTGTTTTAGGCATTAAGGAGGGACGATTGAGTCTGAGGGGGGAGCTCACCAAGCCTTTTTCAAGACATGGCACTTATAGAAAAACCATAGTATTTGTATGTCCCCTTGAAGTGAAATGGAAGAGGTTGTTCTTTGTCCAAGTACTCTAGGTGCTTCTTTTGGCTACCCAGAAATATCTCAGCACACTTGCAACTCCTTTGTATGGCACCAGGTGGGAAGCTTAGTCCTCCTAAACACCGTGCTGACTTCCTCTCAAGGCACATCTATTTATGGGGTGTTAAAGGCATGGACGTGAGTTTAGAGCTAAGATGGAGGCATTTGGATTGCAGATCAAGTAGGCATATTATTTTTGGAGAAAAGATGCAGCCAGGGTCTCTGCATTGGACAAGTCCAATGAGCTTGATTCATAGTGTATTCTGCATGAGTGGTGTTCCTTGGGAGTTGTGCAGTGCACTGTTCTGCATGCAGCCTCGCTTGCATGTTCTGGGAAAAATCCAGATCAGTTGCATTGACATCGCTAGAGTCTAGCCTGTAGCTTTCAGTATTATTTCATTAGAGCCATTATTGTTAATTAATTAATAGAAATGTGTTTGTTTGAGAAGGATGTAGACTATCACCTGCAGAAGGGACCACAGTCTCCTCCGCCCTTTTATTGAGATATAATTGACATATAACTTTGTATTGGGACCATAGTCTCTTGACATTGTTAAAAATTCTTTTTATAACTGACACCCTTCCTGCCCCATGTTGTGTTATGATGCAAGGATTACTGCAAAGATATATTTTCTGTTAATTAATTTAATTAAATAATTAATTAATTTCTGGATGATTCTGTTTATCTGTTATTTCAGTTTTCAGCTTTTTTTTTTTTTTTTTTTTTTTTTGTTCAAGAAGATTGGCCCTGAGCTTAACGTTTCAAACTGCCAGTCTTTCCTATGTTTTGTGTGCGGGTTGCTGCCACAGCATGGCTGATGAGTGGTGTATGTCTGTGCCTGGGATCTGAACCTGTGAACTCAGGCCGCCGAAGTGGAGCATGCCGAACTTAACCACTATGCCACAGGGCTGGCCCCCGTTTTCAGCTTTTTATAAATCAAAATAGCTAATTTTTTTCCCCCAGAATGTAGATAGACTGACTACTTATATAAAACATATAAATTGAGAGCTACTATTGTATAAAGGGCTCTCTTATGAACAATTAAGACAAAGTAATTTAGTTGTACTTATTTTGTAATTATTATTAAGTTGGAGTGTTTCCATCTGGAATTCCTTAGGCATTGCTTTCTCAGAAGGCTAGTAGGAAGATGATATGCTGTTTTAAAAGATTTTGATTCTTATTGATGCCTCATGTTTTGTCTGTCTAAAGTGTCAACCCAAGAAAAAGTCTACGCCACTGAAGTACGAAGTTGGAGATCTCATCTGGGCGAAATTCAAGAGACGCCCATGGTGGCCCTGCAGGATTTGTTCTGATCCATTGATTAACACACATTCAAAAATGAAAGGTAATGCTTGTAGTTAATTATACATGATAAAATACAGTATGGAATTATAAACTTGCAGTTGCCTTTAATATAACCCAATTTTTGTTAATAATCCATTTTTACCTTTGAGCATTTTGTGAATGAATTGTTATTAATGTATTTCACTTTTTTGGTTGTTTTAGAGTTTTGTTGTATTTTACTCAATGATTTAAAAATTCTCAATTATTCTATCTATAGGTGCCAGGAAAATGTTAGGCTCATTACCTAAAGTTTACATTGTCTGGAATCACTTGTTTTATTTATATTTTTCTACTTCAGTCTTCAGGTTTGTATCGTTTCTCTTAGTTTTAAAGCTGAAACAATTATAAAGAATGCTTATAAGTTATTTTGAATTTTAAAATCTTGATTTAGAATATTCCCTTTAATCATTGCAGTTTGTTTCTTATTGGGTTGTTCTGTTTGAATCTCAGGTATCTTATCTTTAAAATACTGTACGGTAGGGGTTGAAACTTGATCTAGAGCTCCCTTTTTTCTATTAAGACGTTTTGTGATTTTACTGTAGTTTTTTTGTTTTTGAATAGGTCGTATATTCATAAGATTCAAAAAGATGAAATTGTTTTCTCCTTTGCTCTGATCTGTCCCATTCTTTACCCCTTTCCTTTTAAAGAATAGCCAGGGCCGGCCCCGTGGCTTGGCAGTTAAGTGCGCGCGCTGTGCTGCCGGCGGCCCGGGTTCGGATCCCGGGTGCGCACCGACGCACCGCTCCTCTGGCCATGCTGAGGCCGCGTCCCACATACGGCAACTAGAAGGATGTGCAGCTATGACAGACAACTATCTGCTGGGGCTTTGGGGGAAAAATAAATAAATAAAATCTATAAAAAAAAATAGAGAATAGCCAATTGTTTTTAATATTTCCTTCTAGAATTTCTTTATGTAAATCCAAATATATATTATCATTTCCCTCCTCCTTTTTATTTTAACACAAAAATAGCATATTGTATATATGTTCTACTTGCTTTTTTTCCACTTCTTGGAGATTTTTCCATGTTAGTGCATTGAAAAACTTTCTCTTTTTTTTTTTTTTGCAGTTGCATAGTTTCCCACTTTTTGAATATGCTGTACTTTATATAACCATTCCCCTGTTGATGGACGTTTAGGTTGTTTCTAATCTTGTGAAGACTGTACATACATATTTACATGCATATGTACATACATACATGTGTTTGCATATACAAACAATGCTGTAAACAATAACTGTGTGTGTTTCACATGTACTAGTCTGTTTTTCTGTAGGATCATTACCAAAAGTGGTATTGCTGGATTTGTTTTTATATTTTGAATATTGAATATTGAGGTACCCAAAGACCTTTATAGCTCACTGTTTAAAAAAAAATGATGTCTTATCCTTTGTGGCCTGTTTGGACATTTAAATTCTACTAGTAGGAAAATTCTTTTAGTCCTCCCCCTCTATCCTTCCTGGTTTCTTACTCATTGTATTGTTCTTTATGCACACTAGTTGGGTCCAAGCCATTTATTCAGCAAATACATAGATTGTACAGGTATTATGCTAGATATTGGGATCTAGTAATAGGCAAAACCATCAGTCCTGCTTGCCCTTGTGTATAATTAGAGTACAGTTAAAGAGACAAGAAACGAGCCAATAATCAGACAAATAGATAATTACTTAATTGAGAAGTGTGTTCAAGGAAAAATGTTGGTGTACAATCAGTGATATAGCGGCGGTACCTAACCTGGACTTTCGGTGCGGGGGTGTTCAGGGCCATTTATGCTAGTAAAGTAATCTTTGGTCTGAGACTTCAGAGGATGAGTAGGAATTAACTAGGGAAAGGAAGAGAGGATAGTTCCAGGCACAGAAAATAGTATATACTCTGGCTCTGTGAGGTCTGCAGCCCATAGAATGATGGAAGGTAGCATGATATGAGGCTGGGAAAGTAGATATGAGTCAAATCATGCAGTGTCTTGTAGACTTCATTTAAAATTTTTTGTGTGTGTGTGTGAGGAAGATCATCCCTGAGGTAACATCCATGTCAATCTTCCTCTTTTTGCTGAGGAAGACCTGCCCTGAGCTAACATCTATTGCCAATCCTCCTCCTTTTTTTTTGTTTCCCTTTTTCTCCCCAAAGCCCCAGTAGATAGTTCTGTGTCATAGTTGCACATCCTTCTAGTTGCTGTATGTGGGACGCTGCCTCAGCATGGCTGGACAAGCGATGTGTCGGCGCGCGCCTGGGATCCGAACCCGGGCCACCAGTAGCGGAGTGTGTGCGCTTAACCGCTAAGCCACAGGGCTGGCCCCCCGTGTAAAATTTTTTATTTTATCCTAAGAACTAAAGGATACCGTTAAAGGGCCAAGAGCAGAGGATGATGTGATCTGATCAGTGTTTTTTAAAGTTCCCTCTGACTACAATGTGGGAAATGGATTGGGGGGAGACACAGGTAAATAAGAGGAGATCATTAAAAGGGTGATTGCAGTGATTATTATGGTGAGATGAAAGTGGTGAATCGACAATAAAGAACAACTTAGGAGACAAAATTTATATGATTTGGTAATGGATAGATAATGAGGAGTGATGAAGAATGAAGTCTTGAGGTTTCTAGCTCCCAGGTTTCTATATCTCAGTATGGCTCCCAAGTTTTTAGCTTCACCAGTGCATACATGTGTTGCCATTTACTGTGAGCACTGGAACATCTATAACTCTGAGGTGACATCTGCTTGTTGATATTAATTGATGTCATGGGCAGGGCATGGATGAGATGGCCTTGGGACAAAATATATAGTGAGAAAAAGGGTGGCTTTGAGGAAGCGAACATTTGAGGTCTGTATAGAGGAGACTAAATTTGCAAACGAGATGGGAAAGAATCAGATAGAGATGGAAGAGGAAAACCAGGAGAATGTGGTGTTGGTGACTAGAGTGTTTTAAAAAAGAAGGGGTGGTCCATTTGATTGTACGTTGTCTAGAGATCAAATAAAATACCCATTAAGTGTAAGAAGATGGAGATCTTTGGTAATCTTTTTGGGGGTACGATTGTGGCTGAAGTTAGATTAGATGAGTTTGAGAAAATGGAGTCAAAGGCAGACAAGTCGGGATGCTACAGCTAGAGAGAGATATGAGGTCCAGAAAGATTTTTTAAAATGGAGATGATCACGCAGTTAGTGATGATGAGAAGAGTTCTGGAGATAGGGAGAGGCTGAAGACTGGAGTAATAAGGGATCAAAGATGGAATCATAGTATAGTCTTTCTGAGAAGGGAAGAGATGGATGGGATTCACAACACAGTGAGGAATTGGCCTTGATGGGAGGAGGAGCAGCACCCTTCTAGTGTTATTAGGGGTGAGTGAGGGTGCTGCGATTGGAGGTTTGGTGTGGTATACTTGAGGATTCCTATCTAGCTTGTTTCTCTGAGTCAAGAGTGTGGTCATACCACAGAGCAAGTGCCATTAGTGGCAGGAAGATACCATGTTTTTTCAGGCTATAAAAGGTTAAAACTCTTAAATTCAAGAGAGCGTCTCAGAAAGGGTGAATTTATACAGCTTCTTATAGGAGAAATGATAAATCATGTTAAAATGGATTTATTTAACCTTACAGCTAGTTATTTCATATTACTTTTTTCCATTTTCTCGTTGTACTTTTCATTTTTGTCTTCTTTTCTCTATAGTTTATGGCAAGCTGTAGTCAGCCAAGTTCTAGAAAGCCTAATTAAATACTCTTAGTAGTTAACTCTCCATTTTTCTTTGAATGTGCTCCTTTTTCTATTTTTCGCCTTCATAGCATGTACCTGGTGGAATCACCACCAGTCTTGCAATTGCATTGCCCAGTAGTAGGAAATTTTGGATAGACTGCTATCAAAGTAATCGTGTTCCCCACCTCACTGAAACTGTGACCACTATTGATGTCTGACTCTTTCGTAGCAGTGTAACTTTCCCCTCCAACTTATTTTTTTTTTTTTAAAGATTTTATTTATTTAGTTTTTCCCCCCCAGAGCCCCAGTAGATTGTTGTACGTCATAGCTGCACATCCTTCTAGTTGCTGTATGTGGGACTCGGCCTCAGCATGGCCGGAGAAGCGGTGCGTTCGTGCGCGCCCGGGATCTGAGCCCAGGCCGCCAGCAGCGGAGTGCGTACACTTAACCACTAAGCCACGGGGTCGGCCCCCCCTCCAACTTCTTATTTTGAAAGTTTCAAACCTGAGGACGAGTTGAAGAGTAGTGCAGTGAACATGCATATACACTTTACATAGATTCAACAGTTATTTTGTACCAATTATTAGTTAATATCAGTGTAAAAATTAAAAATTGTAGTGCAGTGTTCATATTTTTGTGATCATTCGTGTTACTGTTTTCTTAGCAAAGCCAAATATTTCAAATGGTGTTAGAAAACCCAAATTTTTATGAAATCATTTTTAGTTTTGTTCTTTCTTTTTTGTCATTATTTACTTTTTTTTCTTTTTTATTATTATTTTTTTTTTATGAGGAAGATCAGCCCTGAGCTAACATCCATGCTAATCCTCCTCTTTTTTCTGAGGAAGACCGGCTCTGAGCTAACATCTATTGCCAATCCTCCTCCTTTTTTTTTTTTCCCCCCAAAGCCCCAGTAGATAGTTGTATGTCATAGTTGCACATCCTTCTAGTTGCTGTATGTGGGACGCGTCCTCAGCATGGCCGGAGAAGCGGTGCATCGGTGTGTGCCCGGGATCCGAACCCCAGGCTGCCAGTAGCGGAGCGCACGCACTTAACCGCTAAGCCACGGGGCCGGCCCAGTCATTATTTACTTTTATCATATGCAGTGCATATAATTTAAAAAGTCAAGTGGTTAATTCTACAAGCCCTGTTAGGAAAAGTCTGCTGTTGCTATACCCCTCTCTTTAAGCACCTTCACCTCTTTTAGCTGGATCATTTGATATTTGCTTCAGCATCTCAGAATTCCATTCTTCTGGACAATTTTTTACTTCTCTTTATAGAAGTTGTGGATTAGTCATTTTTCATCCTTGTATTGGCCCCATCTCCCACCCTACCTCTGGCATCCTCCTGTCTTCCGTATTATATTGTAGTTTTGGTTAGGAATTCAGTGTGTACATTATTATATTCTCAGCTTAGCCATATAGTGTCCTGTGCTTGCCTTGTCCTCACAAGCTTTTGTTTTTCTTGCAGTTATCTTGTGTGTGTGTGTTTTAGTGAGAGAGAGGGTTCTTAGTATTCTGTGTATTTATTACTAATTCATAGTAAAACTCTCCTCCTAGTTTTTATTTTCTCCACATGATCTGATACACTGATAATTTGTTATTTTCATCATCTTGTGGAAATCTCATCTAGAGCCTTATATCTTCCTTCAATATAAACTAGTCACCTTTTGTGCCTGGTGAACAACTGTCATCTTGGGAATTCCCTTCAACTCTTTGTTGCGTTGAATTCCATGTCTTCCTTGTTTTTGGTTTACTCACTCATTTTGAATGTATAGCAAGTTCTTTAACAGTTTCCTGAGAAAGGGAGTGTGAGAGGTAGGTTTTTTGAGACTTTGCATTATCTGAACATATTTTTATTCTTTTCCTACACTTGTTTGATTGTTTGGCTGGTACAAAATGCCAGGCTGGAAATCATTTTTGCTCATAATTTTGAAGGCATTGCTCCATTGTCTTCTAGCTTCCAGAGTTGCTATTAAATCTGAGATTATTTTGATTTCTGGTCTTTTGTATGTGACTTTTGTCCCTCTCTCTCTGAATGTTTGTAGACTCTTCTCTTTGTTCCTCTAGTTCATGAGGCTGTACCTTGCAGTGAGTCTGTTTTCATCCGTTGTAGTGGGTACTTAGGGGGACTTTTTGATCTACAAATTTAGTTTCTTTAGTTCTGGGACATTGTCTTGAATTATTTCACTGATTATTTCTTTCCCTTTGTTTATTCTCTCTTTCTATAACTCTTATTCAGATGTTGACTTTCCTGCATTGGACTTCATAATTTTTTCATCTTCTTTGTTGCATTTTTGTTATTTTGCTATAGTTTATAAGGAGTTCTCTCAACTTTGTCTTCAAATCATTTTTTGAATTTTATATTTCTGCTGTTGTTTTTAATTTTCAAGAATTCCTTTTTGTTTCCTGCATCTTATTTCATGAGTGCAATATCCTTTTTATTTCTGAGGATATTAATAGTAGCTTTTGTGAAATTTTTTCCTCTGTACATAGTCTCTTTCTTTCAAGTTCCCTTTTCTCTTCACTATTTGTGCCTTTGTTGTCTATTTTTTACGTTTGAGGCTTTCCTCAGATCTGTGTTCAAGAGTGAAGACTAAAGAGCATGTGGGCACTTCTGAATGTGTGGAGCTTGTGAACCTTTAATTTGCTGGTACGGCGACTCCCCTCCCACTCCCAATTCCTCCATTCTTTACTTGGCTTGGTGAGACTCCTCATTTTTTACTTCCCTGGTGAGACCTAGAGAGTCTAAGAATCTGGCTTCTTGTGTTCTGGGAGCTCAGTGGGGTAATACGATTGGGTGGTGGTAGCATTCAGTTCACTCACTCCTTCTGTTTTTGATGTAGTTATACTCCTAGACTGTGCCTGGTGTTGCGTAGTCTAGAGACCTTCTGTTTTACTCTATCTAGTGGAAAAACCTCTAGTCTTCTCCTGAGGGAAGGGGTGAGGCAGTGATCCAGTGGTTGGAGTGGAGGAGGAAGTGTAGGTGTCCAAGTCTGCGTGACAGCTTTCAACTAATGCTCTCTATTTTGTCCTCCCAAACTCCAGAGGTACCAGGTGTTGCCAGTTCCTGGGCCTTTTGAGCCTGCGGGGTGTAGATACAGTTGGTTCTTGGCTTTGCTCACTGATGACTTACAATTTGGTATTCTTGGATCTATTAAATTAGTTACCATAATACTTATCCGTGTGCTTCCCAGCTTCCAAAACTGTGTAGCATACCTGAATAGCCATGTAATTACACTCAGCTGTCCTCTCTTGTTCTCCCTGTCCTTAATGGGCTTATGTCTTGAAAATCTCCTTACTGTAGCTTTAGTGGAGATTAGGAGGGGAATGAATTTGGAAGTGTTTATTCAGTTCTTCATCTTGACCTGGAAATACTGTAACTTCATCTTCAACAGACTTTCAGCCAATCTTGTTTTTTAGACCTTTCTATACTTCTACTTCTAGGGTATCCATTGCAAAGTAATCTGGGGGTATATCAGATTGCTTCCTACTTTTTCTCAGAGCTGGCCCGTCATTCAACTCTCTTTAACTCTTATCACCATCTGACTTTCAACTTTTGCAAATTTTTATTGTTTTTTTTCCTGTCCTTTGTATTTATTCCTTTTAAAAACTGCTTTTACTGGTTTTTTAGTGGGGTTTCAGAAGGGAGCAAAACTAAATTTGAGTATTCAGTTTGCATTGTTTTCCTTTAAAGATTTCCACTTGAACATTATTTAATAATAGTTTTTATTTTATTTTGTTTTTTTGTGAGGAAGGCCAGCCCTGAACTAACATCCAATGCCAATCCTCCTCTTTTTTGCTGAGGAAGACTGGCTCTGGGCTAACATCCGTGCCCATCTTCCTCCACTTTATATGGGACACCGCCACAGCATGGCCCGACAAGCGGTAACGTCGGTGCGCGCCCGGGATCTGAACCGGCGAACCCCAGGCTGCCGTAGCAGAGCACGTGCACTTAACCGCTTGCACCACCGGGCCAGCCCCTAATAATGGTTTTTAAAAGCATTCTTCTTAACTTGGTTTACTAGAGCAAAGAATTAGTGAGGCTCTAAAGTACTGAAAGAAAGTAATATTTGAATAAACCTATTGCCCTAAAAACCCTACCTATGACTCTGCCTTCCTCTGGCGGCTGTCACCTTCGCTCATAATCGTGCTTGCAGGAATTGTTGACTTTCTCCACTTCCAGATGTGCCACCCATTTCTGAATGCACTAAAATCTCCCATTCACTCTTTTTATTTCCCTAAGCTTGCTCTAAGCAGTGTTATTAGTGACCTGGTAATTGAATGGATACTAGTTTTTAATTTTATGGGTGTTTGGTACAGGAAAACACTTCCTTTTCCTTCTAGTCCTTGATTTTCATGTTCTCTTGGTATAATAGTTGCTATTTTCATCTAATTCTCTTTATTCTCCTTTGCTGGATCCTCTTCTACCTTGCCTTTAAATGTTGGTAATTCTTTTCTTTTTTTTTCCCCCTAACCTTATAACCTTTTCCATCCTTCTTGAATGGCAGTCTTATTACCTCTGAGTTTTGACTGTCATCAGTAAACCGAATTCACATCCACAGTGCTAGTGTTTCCCCAGGCTTCAAATCTGCATGCCCAACTCTGTTCTTGAAGCTTTCACTGAGGTGTCCTTTAGGCACTTGAGCTCAACTTGTTTAATATTAATAATACTGACCTAATATTTTCCTCCTCAAACCAGTACTTTCTCCTTCATCTCCTGCCTTAGTGACTAGATCACTGCCACTTAGTTACCCAAACCAAATACCCAGGAGTCATCCTTTTCTTCCTTTTTGTGCCCTATACCATCAAGTTCTTTTTTCTTTTTTAAATAGCTTTATTGAGATATAACTCACAAAACATACAATTCACCCCTTTAAAGTATACAATGCAGTGGTTTTTGGTATACTCACAAAGTTGTGTAACCACCAGGACAGTCAATTTTAGGACATTTTCATCATCCCCAAAAGAAACACTATGCTCTTTAGCTACCCTCCCCCAAGTCTTTTCACCCCTTCATACCCCTTTGTCCTAAGCAATCAGTAATCTACTTTCTGTCCGCTATAGATTTGCCTCTTTTGGACATTTGATATAAATGGAATCATGTAATGTGTGTTACTTTGTGACTACTTCTTTCACTTAGCATCATGTGCTCAAAGTCTGTCCATGTATCAATGCTTCATTCCTTTTTATGTTGAGTAGTATTCTATTGTATGGATAAGATTACATTTTATTTATGAATTCATCAGTCAATGGACATTTGGATTAATGAGTAATAGCCGACTTTTGGTTATTATGAATAGTACTGCTGTGAATATTCATGTATAAATTTTTGTGTGGACATATGTTTTCATGTCTTTTGTGTATATACCCAGGAGAAGAATTGCTGGCTCAAATGGTAACTCTGTTTAGCTTTTTGAGGGACTGCCACACTGTTTTGAAAAGCTGCTGCACCATTTTACATTCTCACCAGGAGTGGGTGAGGGTTCTGATGTCTCCACATCCTCACTAACTTGTTATATGACCTTTTTTTTTGCTGAGGAAGATTAGCCCTGAGCTAACATTGTTCCAGTCTTCCTCCACTTTATATGTGCGTTGCTGTCCCAGCATGGCTGATGAGTGATGTTGGTCCGTGCCCGGGATCGGAACCTGCGAACCTGGGCAGCTGAAGCGGAGTGCACTGTCCTTAACCACTACACCATGGGGCTGGCCCCTTGACTTTTTTTTATTGTGGTAAAATATACATAACAGATTTACCATTTTATCCTTTTTCTTTTTTTTTTTTGTGATGAAGATCAGCCCTGAGGTAACATCTGCCAATCCTCCTCTTTTTTTGCTGAGGAAGACTGGCCCTGGGCTAAGATCCATGCGCATCTTCCTCCACTTTATATGGGACGCTGCCACAGCATGGCTTGACAAGCGGTGTGTCGGTGCACCCCCGGGATCCAAACCGGCGAACCCCGGGCCGCTGCAGCAGAGTGCGCGCACTTAACCACTTGTGCCAATGGGCCGGCCCCCCACTTTATCCATTTTTGAGTGTACAGTTTAGTGGTATTAAGTACATTCACATTGTTGTGCTGCAGTTGTTACCACTATCCATCTCCAAAATGTTTTCATATTCCTAAACTGAAACTCCACGCAGTTAACAATAACCTCCAGCCCCTGTTAACCACTATTCTACTTTCTTTCCCTATGAATTTGACTGTTCTAGGTACTTCATATAAGTAGAATCATACAATCTGTGTCCATTTGTGTCTAGTTTATTTCACTTAGTATAATGTCTTTAAGTTTCATCCACGTTGTATTACATGTCAGTATTTCATTCATTTTTAAGGCTCAGTAATATTCCCTTGTGTGTATAGACCGCATTTTGTTCACCCGTTCATCCTTGAATGGACTTTTGAGTTGTTTCCGCTTTTTGGCTGTTGTGAATAATGCTGCTATGAATATGAACATTGGTGTTCAGATATCTTTTCTGTCTGATTTATATGTCAAGGCCTTTTGATTTGCTTTTAAAAAACATCTTTCAAATTTTGTTCTTTTAATTCCCATTGCTACTACTTTAGTTTAGGTTCTAGTCATCTCACGTGTGCACTATTTTGGTAATCTCTGATCTACTGAGTTTCCTCTCTGTTTCCTCTTAAATCTGTTATTCAGAGGTCGAGGAAATTCATCTTTCTAAAATGCAAAACTGAGCCTGTGGTTCCACATTTTAAATGAGGTTTCTCATTGCCAACAGGATAACGGTCAAGCTCTTAACCTGTAATCCAAGCTCTTTCAGCTCTGGCCACTGCTTACCTGCTTCGTTTCCCTTTCCTTCCATTTTATGATTTAGCATTCTGAACTACTTGTAGTTCCCAGCTGTTTTGTTTGTTTTATTCATTCATGCCTTTGAGGGTTCTGGACCCTCATACTGGAATTCTCCTCTTGTAAAACTGTTTACCTTTAAATATTCTGCTCAGGTGTCCCATTTATCCTCCAATTAATGATGTCCACTTTTTAGTGTTATTTTTAAAAAGTGAATGTTTATATTATTGCAATTATCTTGCTCTTTTACCATAATTTATTTGTCTATTGCTCACCAGGTGGTGAGTTCTTTTCTATCCTCTGTATAGTGCTGATACATCATAAGTGTTCTGTCTGTATTAGTTGAATTTACTTATTTATGAGAGAATGATTTACTTCTCAAATTGACTTGAAGAACCTCTATACAGGTACATATATATTTTGCCAATTTTAATCCGCCTTTATAGATTGTTTCTATTGAAGGATTTAATTTAGTATGTAGAGAGACTAAGTTCAGTTTTTTCACACAACTTGTTTTTAAAATAGACTAAAAAACAATTTAACCAGGTTGTAATTTTATTATTAAGCTATGTTTTATGAGAAAACCATTTCAACTAAAGTTTATGAGAGCTCATGGGTACTTTGCATTCTTTGATTGTATAGTTTTGAAATTAGCATTTATAAAGAGGCTGCCATTGAAATTTAGTTGACATTTTGACTACTCTTCCAATTGGTGCAGAGAAAGGAGTTTTGAAAGTATTCACAGCTGCTTATACTTGTTCTAAAGTTCAGTTTATAAATCTCTCCTCCTCTTTCTTTTTCTTCTTTTCTTTCTTTTTTTTCATTCTGAAGGAAGTAGGCTGTTTTTATTTCTTTAAAGAGATGTTTGGTTTTTTTTTTTGTGTTCTGAAATAGGATATGGCTGTTTTAAGGGAATTAGATGTGAGTTCAAGTGAAGTTTTATATGAGATGATTTCCTTTTCTAAAAAGAGACAAATCATTAAACCTTGTGTAGCACTGACTATATTTCTCTTGTGACATTTTTTACTGGTACGAAAAATTACTAAGTTTATGGAAGATACGTAAACTAGATAAATTTGATTATAATTTTCTCTGAATGAGATTTGTATTGTTTTATTTTTGGTAATTGTATGCATAGAACTTTGGACAACCAAGAAAACTGTTGAATAACTGGATTTTTTGGTTTTGTTTTTGTTGCTGTTGGGATTCCCTTTTTCTTTTTTTAATTTCTGCATTTTGAAATATCAAGTTTCACTTTCTCTGAAAAGCCAGTGTTTCGCTCTGCACTTGCCCTCTCTGAAGTCCTTGGACTTACTGTGTCTATAAAATGGGGATCATAGTACTTACTTCTTAATGAGATGGTTATTGTGAAGAATCCACTCAGAGGACCTAGTGGACTGCCTGGCCCAGAGCAGCTACTCCATAAATATTAGTAGATCATACATGGTATGAGGTTGAAGCATTTCTTCCTCCTTATATTTTAGCATAGTGTTTTTAGAGTTTGGTGGTTAGTTCTTGTTGATTATTATGTTTGTGGTGCTTCAGCTTATTATATGCCCTTTGTATTTTCTGGTAAGGAGGGTGTAAGACTTTGTAGATTGATGGTAAAAGGAACTTAGTTGGTTGCTATATTAATTTGTTCTGTGATTAGCTAATCAACCTCCAATTGGTTTGGAATATATAGCATATCAACAGACCAAAACATTGAGTTCTTTCATAAACTCTTAAGTATTTTCTTGCCACATGAATTGCATATTTGAAATTTTTCTTCTTTCTGACTTAAGAGTTTTTTATTCTCTAGGTTTTTAGCTTGTTGATTTTTTTGGTAAATAGAGGCATTTTTGGCAACAGTGGTGTGGCTGTTCTCTTAATGATGAAGAATCATCTTTTTATAGTAATGACAGTGGTTCTTATCCTTATGTAGTTTCCAACCGGAGGCCCTATCGACAGTACTACGTGGAAGCTTTCGGAGACCCTTCTGAGAGAGCCTGGGTGGCTGGAAAAGCAATCGTCATGTTTGAAGGCAGACATCAATTTGAAGAACTGCCTGTCCTTAGGAGAAGAGGGAAGCAGAAAGAAAAAGGATATAGGCATAAGGTAAAAAACAAAGAACCAACCAAACACCTCTCAAATTATCTTCTTGGGGGTGGGCAGGAAGGCGGGAAGGAAGAAGTATTATATTTTTGAAATATAAGTTATTTCCTTTGGTAGTAGGATATTTGTGAGAAAATAGGTAGAAAACAAGGTTTTTTGCAGGGATGAGATGGGCTAGCCTTCCAAATATTTATACTCAGTCTTTTGAGAAATGATTTCAGCTAATTTTTGCCATGTCACTTAGATGTGACAGTACAAAACGGCATTACCAATCTTCTTTGGTTATATCTTATGTAAGAATAAAATGATCATCAAAATGAAATATTCTACTTTTTACTCTCTGGATTATTTCTCTTAAAAATGAGAAAGATAAGCCTTTAAACATTTTTGTGTTATTTTGGTTTTTGTGTGTGGTTGTTAATGCTTAAGGTTGCAGTTTTAAACCTGGTTACATTTTAATAAAGAACATTATGTTTTTGTTTCATTTGCTTGATGTTTTGTGTTAAAGTTGGCCAAATAAAATTTTGGCATTTCAGAGGAGTTTGCTAGGGTTTTCAGGTTTTGGGAAATTGATTCACTCTGGTCACAGTCATGAGAATTAGTGGGTGCGTGTTTGTGTGTAAAGTAAACCAGCTGATCAGTTTATTGCTTTATAAGAGGAGGCTACCATCTAGTGACCTGAATTTTTACATGCTCAGCAGAACATCCCTTTCACAAGTATTAAAGTATTTGTCAACACTAACTGATAGTTAGAACCTTGACTAATATCTGTTTTATGAAGCCAAGGAGAGAAAAAAGAGTCTGGGAAATTAGGTATATTTCCAGAGCCTCAATGTCCTCATGCTATGAAGAATCAAGAAAAGAGCATATGTAATTTGTTAGATCCAGAGTGTTTTGGTGTCTCTGTTCTATATGATCAGAAGATTGCTTGGTTATAATCCAGATTGTCTGTAACATGTATAGAAGAATCTTGACTAGCAAAATGCCTAGTGACAACTAGAGGTTAAATTTAAGGTCTCCTCGGGCAGACCTGACCCACTCGTTTCTCCTGTCCTCATTTTTCCATATTTAGCTTCGTTAGCCTTTTGCTTTCTCTTTTATGCAACTGAGCAAGTGCTTGGCCTTCATAAGTCAGGAAGAAAATATATCTTTATTCTAAGGTGTAGAGAGGTAAGTAGGAAGGATCTGGTTATTCCTTGATTTAGTAATGTAATGTTGATTAGTAATGTAGTATTGTAATCTAAGTTATGGTCCACTCCTTTGTGCTTATAAAGACAGGGAGAATGGAGGATTTATAGGATCCATCTTTCTCCTAATGAAAGATCTTATTGGTAGAAGTACTGTTGAGGAATCCCCATTAGTTAAGCTCTGGGTGAGCTGTGAGTGCTAACTATTTGGCCAGTCCCATAAAAGGGGGCTTTGAAGAAGTGCAACAAGGCTTCGAAAAGCTTCTGATTTGAGAGGTATTCACTGGTCATCTCCCTGTTCCCTCTCCTATTTCTTTGATAAGTGATAATCTTTTTCTCCTTTAAATTTAAGGTTCCTCAGAAAATTCTGAGTAAATGGGAAGCCAGTGTTGGTCTTGCTGAACAGTATGATGTTCCCAAAGGGTCGAAGAACCGAAAATGTGTCACCAGTTCGGTTAAGTTGGACAGTGAGGAGGATATGCCATTTGAGGATTGTACAAATGATCCCGAATCAGAACATGACCTGTTGCTTAATGGCTGCTTAAAATCTCTGGCTTTTGACTCTGAACACTCTGGAGATGAGAAAGAAAAGCCTTGTGCTAAGTCTCGAGCCAGAAAGAGCTCTGATAATCCAAAAAGGACTAGTGTGAAAAAGGGCCACATGCAATTTGAAGCACATAAGGAAGAACGGAGGGGAAAGATTCCGGAGAACCTTGGCCTCAACTTTATTTCTGGGGATGTATCTGATAAGCAGGCCTCTAATGAACTTTCCCGGATAGCAAACAGCCTCACAGGGTCCAGCACTGCCCCAGGAAGTTTCCTGTTTTCTTCTTGTGCGAAAAACACTGCAAAGAAAGAATTTGAGACTTCAAATTGTGACTCTTTACTGGGCTTGTCTGAGGGTGCCTTGATCTCGAAACGTTCTGGGGAGAAGAAGAAACTCCAACGAGGTCTGGTATGCAATTCAAAAGTGCAGCTCTGCTATATTGGAGCAGGTGATGAAGAAAAACGAAGTGATTCTATTAGTATCTGTACCACTTCTGATGATGGAAGCAGTGACCTGGATCCCATAGATCATAGTTCAGAGTCTGATAATAGTGTCCTTGAAATTACTGATGCTTTTGATAGAACAGAGAACATGTTCTCTGTGCAGAAAAATGAAAAGATAAAGTATTCTCGGTATCCTGCCACAAACACTAAGGTAAAAGCAAAGCAGAAGTCCCTCATTACTAACTCACATACTGACCACTTAACGGATTGTACTAAGACAGTAGAGCTTGGAACTGAGACATCTCAGGTTAATCTCTCTGATCTTAAAGTGTCCACTCTTGTCCGCAAACCTCAATCGGATTTTAGAAATGATAATCTCTCTCCAAAATTCAACACACCATCAAGCATTTCCATTGAGAACTCACTAATAAAGGGGGGCGCTACAAATCAAGCTCTCTTACATTCAAAAAGCAAACCACCCAAGATCCGAAGTATAAAATGCAAACATAAAGAAAATCCAGTTGTGGTGGAACCTCCAGTTACAAATGAGGACTGCAGTTTGA
This sequence comes from Diceros bicornis minor, assembly GCF_020826845.1. Taxonomy (NCBI): domain Eukaryota; kingdom Metazoa; phylum Chordata; class Mammalia; order Perissodactyla; family Rhinocerotidae; genus Diceros; species Diceros bicornis. Next base: position 90,433,183 of record NC_080740.1, read on the forward strand.
AATGCTGCTCTTCTGATACCAAAGGCTCTCCTTTGGCTAGCATTTCCAAAAGCGGGAAAGTGGATGGACTAAAACTACTGAGTAACATGCATGAGAAAACCAGGGATTCAAGTGACATTGAAACAGCAGTGGTAAAACACGTTCTGTCAGAGTTGAAGGAGCTCTCTTATAGATCCTTAAGTGAAGATGTCAGTGACTCTGGAACATCAAAGCCATCAAAACCATTACTTTTTTCTTCTGCCTCTAGTCAGAATCATATACCTATTGAACCAGACTACAAATTCAGTACATTACTAATGATGTTGAAAGATATGCATGATAGTAAGACCAAGGAGCAACGGTTGATGACTGCTCAAAACTTGGTCTCCTATCGGAGTCCCGGTCTTGGGGACTGTTCTACCAGTAGTCCTGTTGGGGCATCTAAGGTCTTGGTTTCAGGAGGCTCCTCTCACATTTCAGAAAAAAATGAAGATGGCACTCAGGACCCAATCCGTCCTAGCCCGAGTGGGGGTGACTCTGCACTGTCTGGGGAATTGTGTGCCTCCCTACCTGGCTTAGTGTCCGACAGAAGAGACCTCGCTGCTTCTGGCAAAAGTCGTTCCAACTGTGTTACTAGGCGCAGCTGCGGGCGATCGAAGCCATCAGCCAAATTGCGAGATGGTTTTTCAGCCCAGATGGGAAAGAACACAGTGAACCGTAAAGCCTTCAAGACAGAGCGCAAAAGAAAACTGAACCAGCTTCCACCTGTGACTCTTGAGACTGCACTGCAGGTAGACAGAGAGAGTGGGGGTTCAGAGAAAGGCTCCTCAAGAGGTGGGGCAGAAGACCCTGGTAAAAAAGAACCCCTTCAGTTAATGGGCCATTTAACAAATGAAGACAGTGCCCATTTTTCAGATGTTCATTTTGATAACAAAGTCAACAAGTCTGACTCTGATAAAATTCCTGAAATAGGCTCCTCTTTTGAAAACAGAAAAGGCCCAGAGCTAGACTCTGAAATGAACAGCGAGAATGATGAACCCAATGGTGTAAATCAAGCGGTGCCTAAAAAGCGATGGCAGCGTTTAAACCAAAGGCGCACTAAACCTCGCAAGCGCACTAACAGATTTAGGGAGAAAGAAAACTCTAAGGGTGCCTTTGGGGTCTTGCTTTCTGCTGACCCTGTAAAGAAGAAGGATGAGTTCCCAGAGCATAGACCTCCTCCTTCAACGAACATACTAGAGGGTGCGCTGACCGATCCAAATCATGCTGGCCACTTAGATTCAGTTGGGCCACGCTTGAATGTTTGTGATAAATCCAGTGCCAGCATTGTGGAGATGGAAAAGGAGCCAGGAATTCCCAGTTTGACTCCCCAGCCTGAGCTCCCTGAACCAGGTAAGGACTCCTGACTGACAGAAAAGGATTAGAGGAAGTGATGATAATGATGCCCTTCTGAAGTTGGTCTGTTTTAATGGGAGGACTAAGTGTAAATTGGGAAGGAAGGATTATCACTTGAAGTGAAGAAAGAGTTTCGTGTAGAAGGGTCTGAATTTTGAGGACCAGGTTTCCATATACTTTCAGAAATTGTTTTAACAGAAGCTTTTTTTTTCTTTTTGTTTTTAATAAATCGCAAGAATATTTTGTTTCTGATCCCTATTCCCTACCTTTTTAAATCTATGAAATTTTTGGGACTCAATCTGGTATTGTAGGTAATTGAGAGGCTCTGAACCTAAGATCGAAATCCCATTGTTAGTGTATAGAAAGCAAATAGATTTTATTGAATGTTAAGCTTCCTTTGACCACAACTTAAGGAAGGTCCACCTGTTATGTAGACAAAAGGGACATGTACTCTTGAAAAAGTGAAATTGTTCTGTAGTACTTATTTGAAGGCCTTAGGTGTCTTACATCCCTTCTGGAATGAAGTTTGAGAATAAATAAAACCCTGAAGTATGAAAGTATCCTACCTTAAAAGCAGAAGGAAAATAGCAGAAGTCTTTCAAGATATTATAAATTGTATTTATTGAGGATAAAACTGACTATCCTTAAACATAAGATTTCTCAAAGTTGTTTACCATAGTAGATTCTGTTTTTTAACAGCTTTATTAACATAGAATTCACATACCATAAAATTCACCTTTTTTTTTTTTTTTGGTGAGGAAGATTAGCCTTGAGCTAACGTCTGTGCCCATCTTCCTCTATTTTATGTGGGACGCCTGCCACAGCATGTCTTGATAAGCAGTGCATAGGTCTGCACCTGGGATCTGAACCTGCTAATCCTGGTCCACTGAAGTGGAGCACGTGAACTTAACCACTATACCACCCGGCCGGCCCCAAAATTCACCTTTTTTTTTTAAAGTTTATACTTCAGTGGTTTTTAGTATATTCACAGACTTGTGCAACCATCAACATGATCAGTTTTGGAACATTTGCATCACCTTGGAAAGAAACCTCGTACCCTTTATCAGTCTTCCTTCATTTCTCCCTAATCTATAGATTTGCCTATTCTGTACATTTCATATAAATGGAATCATCCACATGTGGTACTTTTGCGTGTGGTTTTTTTACTTAGCATGTATCAATGCTTTAGTTTTATTGTGCTAGAAACACAAATTTATTCTCTGAGCAAGTTTAAAGTGTACATTACGGTATTAATGATACACACATTGTTGTATAACAGATCTCTAGAACTTCTTCATCTTGCTTGTGTGAAACTCTATACCCATTGAACAGCAACTCCCCATTTCCTTCTTCCCCCAAGCCCTGGCAACCACCATTCCTCTTTCTGTTTCTATGAGTTTGATTACTTTAGACATCTCATATAAATGGAATCATGCAGTATTTGTCTTTTTGTGATTGGATTATTTCACTCAGCATAATGTCCTCAAGGTTCATCCATGTTCTAGTATATGACAGGATTTCCCTCTCTTTTGAAGCTAAATAATAGTCTATTGTATGTACATATCACATTTTTTTAATCCATTCCTCTGTCAGTGGACGTTTAGGATTGGACATTTAGGTTGCTTCCATATGTTGGCTATTGTGAATAATGCTGTGTTGAACATGAGTGTGCAAATATCTTTTTGAGTTTGTGTTTTCAGTTCTTTTAGATGTATACCCAGAAGTGAGATTGCTAGGTCATATGATAATTCTATTTTTAATTTTTTGAGGAACCTCCATGCTGTTTTCTGTAGAGATTGCACCCTTTTACAATCCTACCAACAGTGCACTAGGGTTTCAATTTCTCCACATTCTCGCCAACACTTACTTTTATTTTATTTTTTGATAGTGGCCATCCTAACAGGTGTGAGATGATATCTCTTTGTACTTTTGATTTGCATTTCCCTGATTCAGTTAGTGATGTTCAGTATCTTTTCATATGCTTGTTGGCCATTTGTATATCTTCTTTGAAGAAGTGTCTGTTCAAGTTCTTTGCCCATTTTTGCATTGGTTTTTTATTTTTTTCTTATAGAGTTGTAGGAGTTTTTTATTCTGGATAATCACCCCTTATCTGATACAAGGTTTGCAAATATTTTCTCTCATTCTGTAGGTTGTCTTTTCACTCTTTTGTTTCCTTTGCTGTGCAAAAATTTTTAAGTTTGATGTAGTCCGGTTTGTCTGTTTTTGTTTTTGTTGTCTCTGCTTTTGGTGTCATATCAAAGAAATCATTGCTCATTCCAAAGTCATGAATCTTTTTCCTTATGTTTTCTCTCTAGGAGTTTTATAGTTGCAGGTCTTAGATTTAGGTGTTTGATCCATTTTGAGTTAATTTTTGTATATGGTGTAAGATAAGGATCCATCTTCATTCTTTTGCATGTGGATATCCACTTTTCCTAGCATCATTTATTGAAGAGATTATCTTTTCCCCATTGTGTAGTCTTAGCACCTTTTGTCAAAGATAATTTGACTATACATATAAGGGTTTATTTCTGGGCTCTCTATTCTGTTCTATTGATCTTTATATCTGTCTTTATGGCAATACATTGTTTGGATTACTGTAGCTTTGTAATATGTTTTGAAATCAGAATGTGTGAGGCCTTCATCTTTGTTCTTCTTTGTCAAGGTGTCAAGGTTGTTTTGGCTATTTGGGGTCCTTTGAGATTCCATGTGAATTTTAGGATTTTTTTTTTTTCTATTTCAGAAAAAAAATGCCATTGGGATTTTGATAGGGATTGCAGTGCATCTGAAGATGGCTTTTGGGTAGTATGGACATTTTGACTATATTAAGTCTTCCAATCCATAAACATGGGTTATCTTTCCATTTATTTGTATCATTAATTTCTTTCAGCAATGTTTTGTAGTTTTCAGTGCACAACTCTTTCATGTCCTTGGTTAAGTTTATTCCTAAGTATTTTATTATTTTTTTATGCCACTATAAATGCGACTGTTTTCTTAATTTCCTTTATGAATTGTTCATTATTAGTGTATAAAATTGCAACTGATTTTTGAATGTTGATTTTTGTATTCTGCAACATTACAGAATTCATTTATTAATTCTTATAGTTTTTTTGTGGAATCTTTAGGGTTTTCCACATATAAGATTATGTCATCTTTGAACAGAGATCATTTTGCTTTTTTCTTTCCAATTTGGATGCCTTTTATTTCTAATTCTTGCCTAATTGCTCCCTCTTGGACTTCCAGTACTGTGTGTTAAATCAAGTGGCAAGAGTGAGTATTCTAGCCTTGTTCCTGATCTAAGAGAAAACGCTTTCAGTATTTCACCATAGAATATCATGTTAGCTGTGGGATTTTCATACATGACCTTTATTATGTTTAGATAATTTCCTTCTATTCCGGTTTGTTGAGTGTTTTTATCAGGAAAAAGTGTTGAATATTGTCAAGCCTTTTCTGCATCAGCTGAGATGATCATGTGATTTTCTTCATTCTGTTAATGTATTGTATTACATTTGTTGATTTTTATATGTTGAACCGTCTTTCCATCCCAGGAATGAATCCCACTTAGTCATGGTGTATAATCCGTTTAACGTGCTTCTGTTGAATTCAGTTTGCTAATATGTGTTGAGGATTTTTTGCCTCAATGTTCATAAAGAATATTGGTCTGTCTTTTTTTTTTAGTGTATTTGTCTGGCTTTGGTATCAGAGTAATGGTCACCTCATAAAATGAGTTTGGAAATGTTCCCTTCTCTTCAGTTTTTTGAAGAATTTGAGAAGGTTTAGCAAATTTTTTTATATGCTTGGTAGATTTCTTCAGTGAAGCCATCTGGTCCTGGGCTTTTCTTTCTTGGGAGGTTTTTGATGACTGCTTACTGGTTCAGATTTTCTATTTATTCATGATTCAGTCTTGGTGGATTGTATGTTTCTAGAAATTTATCCATTTCTTTTAGGTTATTCAGTTTGTTGACGTATAATTGTTCATAGTAGTCTCTTATAATACTCTGTTTCTTTGGCATCAGTTGAAATGTCTCCTCTTTAATTTCTGGTTTTGTTTGTGGTCTTCTGTTTTTTTTTTTTTTCCTGAATCTGGCTAAGGTTTTATCAATTTTGTTGATCTTTTCAGAGACTCAACTTTTAGTTTTGATATATATTTTTTATTCTCTATTTTGTTTGTTTCTTTTTTTTTTTGTGAGGAAGATCAGCCCTGAGCTAACATCCATGCCAATCCTCCTCTTTTTGCTGAGGAAGACCGGCCCTGAGCTAGCATCCATTGCCAATCCTTTTCCTTTTTTTCCCTTTTTCTCCCCAAGGCCCCAGTAGATAGTTGTATGTCATAGTTGCACATCTTTCTAGTTGCTGTATGTGGGACGCCGCCTCAGCACGGCTAGACAAGCAGTGTGTCGGTGTGCGCCCGGGAGCGGAGTGCATGCACTTAACCGCTAAGCCACTGGCCCGGCCCCTATTTTGTTTATTTCTGCTCTAATATTTATTACTTCCTTCTGCTAATTTTGGGTTTAGTTTGTTTTTGTTTTTCTTGTTCCTTGAGGTGTAAAGTTAGGTTGTTGATTTGACATCTTTTTTCTTAATGTAGGTGCTTCCTGCTATAAACTTCCCTCTTAGTACTTCCTTTGCTTCATCTTGTAAGTTTTGGTATATTGTGGTTTTGTTTTCATTTGTCTCCAGATATTTGCTAATTTTTCTTGGTATTTCTTCTCTGACTTATTGGTTGTTCAAGAGTATGTTCATTTCCATGTATTTGTGAATTTTCCAGTTTTCCACTGCTGTTGATTTCTAGTTTCATTCCATTGTGATTGGAAAAGATACTTGGTGTGATTTCAGTCTTAAGTTTGTTAAGACTTGTTTGTGGTTTATTATATGATCTATCCTGGAAAATGTTCCAAGTGTGCTTGAGAAGAATGTGTATTCTGCTGCTGTAATGTGGAGTGTTCTGTATGTGTCTTTTAGGTCCACTTGGCCTATGGAGATGTTCAAGTTCTCTGTTTTCATTTTGATCTTCTGTCTGGTTGTTCTACCCATTATTGACAGCTGGGTATTAAACTTTGCTATTACTGTTTTACTCTCTATTTCTCCTGTCAATTCTGTCAGTGTTTACTTCATATATTTGGGTGCTCTGATGTTATGTACATGTATATTTATTATTGTTATCTTCTAAAATATGTATATAATTGTTCATATTCCTGGTGAATTGACCCTTTTATCATTATATAATATCTTTATTTGTCTCTTGTGATAGACAAAATAGACCTGAGTCAAAACGAAGTGTGGCTACCTCTGCTCTCATTTTCATGTAATATCTTTTTTCATCCTTTCAATTTCAGCCTATGTGTATCTTTACATCTAAGGTGATGTATCTTGTAGACAGAATATAGTTGTATCTTGTTTTTTTTAATCCATTTAGCCACTCTGTCTTTTGACTGAGGAATTTAATTCATTTACATTTAAAGTTATTATTCACAGAGAAGGACTTATTTTTGCCATTTTTTTGTTTTCTGTCTTGCAGCTAATTAATTTTTCTCTCTTTTCCTCTCTTGTAACCTTCCTCTGTATTTCTTTTTTCCTTTTTTTTGTATTGACATACTTTGATTCCTTTCTCATTTTGTGTATCTCCTACAGGCATTTTCTTTGTGGTTACCGTGGGGCTTACATAAAACATCTTGTAGTTATAACAATCTATTTTAAGCTGATAATAATGTAACTTCAATCACATACAAAAACTCTACTCTTTTACATCTCCCCACTCCCACTTTGTTATTGATGTCACAATTACATCTTTATATATTATGTATTCATTAACATAGTTTTATAGTTATTTTTTAATGCTTTTGTCTTTTAAATTGTATACCAGACTTAAAAGTGCTTTATGCACCACCACTGTAGTATTACAGTATTGTATTTGTCAATATATTTAGCTTTATCAGCTATTTTTATATTTTTATGTGCTTTGGTGTTGCTGTCTAACATCCGTTTGTTTCAACTTGCAGGACTCCTGTAAGCATTTCTTATAAGGCAGGTCTAGTGGTTATGAACTCAGTTTTGTTTATTTTAGAAAGTTTATTTCACCTTTATTTTTGAAAGGCAGTTTTGCCAGATAATAGTATTCTTGGTTGGCATTTTTTTTATTTTAGCACTTTGAATATATCATTTCACTCCCTTCTGGCCTGTAAGATTTCTGCTGAGAAATCCACTGGTAATGTAATATGAGCTCCCTTGTCCTTGACTAGTTGCTTTTCTTGCTGCTTTCAAGATTCTCTGTCTTTGTCTTTTGACAGTTTGATTATAATGTGTCTTCAGTGTGGGCCTCTTGGGTTCACCCTGGTTGGAGATCTTGAGCTTCTGAATTTATATGTCCATTTCCTTCCTCAGATTTAGGAATTTTTTGGTCATTATTTATTCAGATAAGCTCTTTGTCCTTTTCTCTCTGTCTTCCTTTTGGAACTCCCATAATGTGTGTATTGGTCTGCTTGATGGGTTCCATAAGTCCCTTATGCTTGGCTTTTCTGTATTCTTTTTGCTCCTCTGACTTGATAATTTCAAATGACTTGTCTTCAAGTTTACTGGTTCTATCCTGTGCTTGATTAAGTCTGCTGTTGAATTTTTCTAGTGAGTTTTTCAATTCAGTTATGTTCTTTAGATCCAGAATTTCTGTTTAGTTCTTTTTTATAGTTTCATTCTCTTTCTTTCTCTTTGTTGATATGCTCATTTGTTCGTGTTAACTGTTTTCCTGATTTCTTTTAGTTATCTCTGTTCTCTTGTTGAGCTTCTTTACAACAATTATTTTGATTTCTTTGTCTGATAATTCATAGATCTCTGTTACTTTGTTGTTGGTTTCTGGAAATTTATTTTGGTCCTTTGATTGGGCCATATTTCCTTGTTTCTTCATGTATTTTGTGATTTTTTTTTTTTTTTTTTTTTTTTTTTTTGCTGAGTTTTATGCTTTTGAATAAACAACTACTTCTTCCAGTCTTTATGGACTGACTTGATACAGGGGAAGATTTTTACCAGTCAGCTTGGCTAGAGATTTTGGGAACCTCTGGAACCTTTTTTGGAGGGTGGTCTTCTCTAGGCTTGTGTGTAATTTCCTGATTAGAGAGGTTTGTCCATTTCTTTTTCAGGAGTTTGTAATCTCTTCCCCCCTCTAGTGTTTTTCTGCAGTACTACAGGTTTGCTGGTGCTACTGCAACAAGCTTCCCCACTCTCATTCTCAGTGGTCCCCAGGTATCCAAAGCTTGTGGGCTCCCCATCAGCTCCCAGAAGCAGGCTAGACAGATACTAGTCTCTTGGACTGTTCTCCAAAAATCCAGATTGCCAAATACTGGCTCTACTCTTTTCCCTTCCTCTATAGAGAGAAGCCCTGAGTTCAGTGCCTTCTCCCCATCTCACCGAGCTATTCTGGCTCTGCCTCTTTGCAGGCCCTCTGGTTCTGCAGCATGCTGCCCACTCTCTCCCTTGTTTTTAGCAGCTCCTAGGAATCCAAACTATGTAGATTCTGGTAGTGCTCACACTCAGGTTAGACAGGAACCAGTCCCTCGGGTAACCCTCTGAAAAACTAGAGTGTTGGACACATGCTTGTCCTGCTCCCTCAAGGAGCCTTGAAGGGGAGCTCAGCTGTGCTTGCTTTGGGAGTGGCAATCTCAGATTAAGTGAATTGGCTCTTTTATCCCATTTCAATGCTATTGTTCTTTGCTTTGCAACTTGTCTGGGGTACTGCAACTTATTAACTGATTTCTAGAGTACTCATAAAGGTATTTTGATGCATATATCGTTAATTGGCGTCTCTGTGAGGGAAATAGTGTGAGGACTTCCTGTTCTGCCGTCTTGCTGTTGTCACTCTTGGTTCTTGTCTTTTTAATGCCAAATACTATTCCGTGGTATGAATAAACCATATTTCATTTATTCTTTCATCAGTTGATAAGACATTTGGGTTGTTTCCACTTTTTGGCCTTTATGAATAATGCTGTTATGAACATTTGTGTGCAGTGTTTTGTGTGGATATGTTTTCATTTCTACTGGGTATATACCCAGTAGTGGAATTGCTGGGTCATTTGGTATATGTATATGTATGTGTATAATTTTTGAGGAACTGCCAGAATGTTTTGCAAAGATGTTTTACTGTTTTACATTCCCATTAGAAATGTATGAGGGTTCCAGTTTCTCCACATCTTCACGCTCACTATTTGATATAGCTGTCCTAGTCGGTGTCAAGTGATATCTCATTATTGTGGTTTTGATTTGCATTTCCCTGATGGCTAATGATGTTGAGCATCTTTTCATGCTTTTTTCATAATCAGTTGTAAATCTTCCTTGGGGAATTATCTGTCTAGATCCTTTGCCTATTTTTTAATTGGGCTATTTGTCATCATATTATTGAATTGTAAGAATTCTTTACATGGTCTAGATATAAGTCTATTATTAGATATGATTTGCAAATATTTTCTCCCATTTTACGGGTTTACCTTTTACATTCTTTTTTTTTTAATTTATTTTATTTATTTATTTATTTATTTTTGTGTGAGGAAGATCAGCCCTGAGCTAACATCCATGCTAATCCTCCTCTTTTTGCTGAGGAAGACCGGCTCTGAGCTAACATCTATTGCCAATCCTCCTCCTTTTTTTTTTTTTTTTCCCCAAAGCCCCAGTAGATAGTTGTATGTTATAGTTGCACATCCTTCTAGTTGCTGTATGTGGGACGCGGCCTCAGCATGGCTGGAGAAGCAGTGCGTCGGTGCATGCCCGGGATCCGAACCCGGGCCGCCAGCAGCGGAGCATGCGCACTTAACCGCTAAGCCACAGGGCCGGCCCTACCTTTTACATTCTTGATTATCTATTTTGAAGCACAACCGTTTTTAATTTTGATGAAGTCTAGTTTGTCTGTTTTTTCTTAGGTTGCTTGTGCTTTCGGAGTCATATTTGAGGGAAAAAGATATTCCTTCCCTGTTGAATGATCTTGGTACCCTGGTTGAAAATTATTTGACCATAAATATGAGGGTTTCTTTCTGGGCTCTTAATTCTTTTCTGTTGATATGTATATATATCAACAGATATATATATATATCTTTATGCCAGTACCATAGTCTTAATTACTCCATCTTTGTAGTTATTAATTATTGTAGCTTTGAAATTGAAAAGTGCAAGTCCTCCAACTTTGTCCTTTTACAAGATTGTTTTGGGTTTTCTGGATCTTTTGTATTTCCCTGTTAAGACCAGCTTGTCAATGTCTGTAAAAAGAGGCCAGCTGGGATTTTGAAAGGGATTGTGCTGAATCTGTAGGTCAGTTTGGGCAGTGTTAACATTGTAACAATATTAAGTTTTCCAAACTATGAACAAGGGATGGCCTTCATCTCTTTTAATGATGTTTTGTAGTTTTCAGTGTACCAGTCTTGTGCTTCTTTTGTTCAATTTATTCCTAAGTATTTTATTCTTTCTTGATGCCATTATAAATGAAATTGTTTTCTTTTTTAAAAATTATTTTATTGAGGTCATAATGGTTTATTATATTGTGTAATTTCAGGTGTACATTATTATTTATCAGTTTCTGTATAGACTGCATTGTGCTCACCACCAATAGTCTAATTTTTATCTGACACCATATATGTATGCCCTTTTACCCCTTCCACCCCACCCCCCCACCCCCAACCCCCTTCCCCTCTGGTAACCACTGATCAGTTCTCTTTGTCCCTGTCTTAGTTTATCTTCCACACATGTGTGAAATCATACAGTGTTTGTCTTTCTCTGTCTGGCTTATTTCACAGAATACCCTCAAGGTCCATCCATGTTGTTGCACATGGGAGGATTTTGTCTTTTTTTATGGCTGAGTAGTATTCAATTGTGTATATATACACACGCACACCCCCCACATCTTCTTTATCCATTCATCAGTCAGTGGGCACTTGGGTTGCTCCCACATCTTGGCTATTGTGAATAATGTTGCAGTGAACCAAGGGGTACATAAATCTCTTTGCGTTATTGATTTCGAGTTGGAAAAAAAGAAAACAATTTCATTTATAATGCCAGTAGCGGGATAGCTGGATCGTATGGTATTTCTATTTTTAATTTTTTGAGAAATCTCCTTACTGTTTTCCATGGTGGCTGCACCAGACTTTGCATTCCCACCAGCAGTATATGAAGGTTCTCTTTTCTCCACATCCTCTCCAGCATTTGTTATTTTTTGTGTTGTTAATTATAGCCACTCTGACAGGTGTAAGGTGATATCTCCTTATAGTTTTGATTTGCATTTCCCTAATAATTAGTGATGTTAAACATCTTTTTATGTGCCTGTTGGCCATTTGTGTATCTTTTTTGGAAAAATGTCCGTTCACGTCCTTTGCCCATTTTTTGATCAGGTTGTTTGTTTTTTTGTGGTTAAGTTGTATGAGTTCTTTATATATTTGGTAATTAACCTGTTGTGAGATAGATATATGATTTGCAAGTATTTTCTCCCAGTTGTTGGGTTGTCCTTTTCATTTTGTTCCTGGTTTCCTTTGCCTTACAGAAGCTCTTCAGTCTGGTGATGAAATTGTTTTCTTAATTTTATTCTTGGATTGCCTATTGCAAGTATATAGAAATATGGTTGATTTTTGTATATTGATCTTGTATGTTGCAAGCTTGCTGAACTCATTTTTTATCTCTAGTTGTTTTATTGTGAATTCTTCAGGTTTTTCTATGTACATGATCATGTTATCAGCTATAGAGATAGTTTTACTTCATCCCTTCTAATCTGGATGCCTCATTTCTTTTTCTTGCCTAATTGCCCTAGCTAGAGCCTCCAGTGCAGTGTTGCGGATAAGTGGAGTGAACAGACATCCTCGTCTTATTCCTGATCTTATGGGGCAAGCATCCAGTCTTTCACCATTAACTATGGTGTTAGCTGTGATTTTGATAGTTGGCTTTTCCGATTGCCAAAGTTGCCTTCTATACCTAGTTTGTTTAGTTTGTCAGATGTTTTTTTCTGTGTCTATTGAGATAATCATTCTTTTTTATTTCTTTTATTCTATCAACATGATGTATTAATTACATTAATTAACTTTCTTATGGGGGTTTGAATTATCTTGGCCCACAGGGCTGCAAATCCACAAGAGGACCAGTCACAACTTTTTTTTTTTTTTTTTTTTTTTTTTGTGAGGAGGATCGGCCCTGAGCTAACATCTGCCAATCTTCCTCTTTTTGCTGAGGAAGACTGGCTTTGGGCTAACATCCATGCCCATCTTCCTCCACTTCATATCGGATGCCGCCACAAGCACGGCTTGCCAAGCGGTGAGTCCGTGCATCCCCGGGATCCGAACCTGCGAACCCTGGGCCACTGCAGCTGAGCGTGCGCACTTAACCGCTGGCGCCACCGGGCCAGCCCCAAGTCACAATTTCTCCAGGACTTGTTCTCCCTCCTACTCCCCTTCTACTTTATGCCAAGGCACTTTTCCTTGTGGTCTCATGGAAGTTGAGACATGGTGTACTTCTGCTTCACCGTAACTCTGAGGATAGAGCCCTTTGGGGCCCTAGCTTAGTGTCCTTTAAACTACTGCCCCCTTCACTTTAACAGGATTGCCAAAAAGCCCTCGGGACAAAAATTAGTTTCAGTGCTATTTATTTACCTAGGGTTATTATTTTCATTAGTTTTTGGTTTGTAGTTCTTTACAATCTCGTCAATAGTTTGCTTCTTTTAAGGGAATTTTTAAAACACTTTATACAGCATTTTTATTTGTTTTCAGCAGGAGGTTTGGGCTGAGTCATTTGCCATTATTATGAGGAGTTGTTTGTTTGGGCTTTTGCTTATTTTTTTTTGAACTCTTGGGTCTGAGGTTCCAGAACTAGGGAAATAGAGACATGACAAGGGCTAATAATCTGTGTGAGAGGAGTGATGTTACTGTTAGTACTCTAGTCCTCTGGGAAGATTCACCATTGTGATGAAAAGGAGAAAACTTTGTAATTCAGCCTTAAAGAGACTTGATTTTTCTTATTTTCATTAAACAACTTTATTCAGGATATAATTTACATACCATAAAATTCACACATTTTAAGTGTACACGTGAATGATTTTTAGTAAATTTACTTAGATGTGCAACCATCCCCATAAATCAGTTTTAGAACATTTCTGCCACCCTAGTAAAGATACCTCTATCCCATTTACAATTAGTCCGTATTTGTACTCCTAGCCCCAGGCAGCCACTAATCTTTCTCTAGATTTGCTTTTTCTGGACATTTCATATTAATGGAATACCAGTACGTGATCTTTTGTGTCTTGCTCCTTGTATTTAGCATGTTTTGTGGTTTATCTGTATTGTAGCATGTATCAATATTTTGTTCTTTTTTATTGCTGAATAATATTCCCGCATATAGCTATACTGCATTTTATTTATCCATTCATCAGTTGGTGAATGTTTGGGGTTGGTTCACCTTTTTGGATATTTTATTATTTTAGCTGTTATGTGTACACTCTATAGTTTAAAGCTATGCTAGACTTGTCCCGTGTGAGCAGTTTATCTCCATTCTCCACAACAGGTCCTGGCTCTGTGTTAGGAATTAAAATATATTTGCAAAGAAACTTAGTGGTGGTGTGCTTTTGTTCCCACTCTGTCTCATATTTGCTGTGTATCGTGTATTGAGGTTTGTGTGATTTACTCCTCTCTCCATTGGCGTTTGTAATTTTCTAGCTTTTAGTATTTCCCTTTAGTATCCAAAAGGTCATATTCCTCTTTTGTTCCTGATATTCTTTGCTTGGCAAATCACTTCCTTTTGGCCTCGGTTTGCCCATTTATAGAGTAGTTGGATTAGGTGAGTTCTCCAGGCTCTTTCAACTCAAAAATAGTTTGACTGGGTGAGCAATTTAGTTTAGGTGAGAATATAGTTGGGGTGGCGGGGAAGGGATGTGGTGGCAGGTATAGTTGAGGAAGGGAAGAAATAGGAGCTTAGGAACAGCTAGGAAGCATCTTCGGTTTTAAGTTATTCAATTGTGACCAGGCTGTTTTCATTTACAGTGTGTTATTCTATTGTTCATCTAAGGGAGGGAGTTGCTAAACTTTTCCTTGAAAGGACAGATAGTAAATATGGCTTTGTGAGCCATACTGTCTCTGTCACTCTCAACTCTGCCTTTGTAGCACAAAAGCAGCCATAGACTACTTGTAAATAAATGAGCCTGGCTGTATGCCAGTAAAACTTTATTTACAAATACAGTCCCATTGGTAGTTTGCCAAACCCTAAAACTTTAAAGGATTGTTCTGTATAATTTTGGTGAGGAGCAGTGCATGCACTTGTGCAGGAACCTAATAGGTGTGTCAGATACAGAGTTTCTCATATTAATTTCCAATCTTTCATGCTGTTTGCTGGTTTTCTTGTGAATCTCAAGAAAATAGAAAGCTGGAGGGACTGAAGCTTAGTCTGAGAAGTTATTCTGTGAGAGAAGTGAACCTAAAGATAGAATGGGGACAGCAGCTTCAAGAGGAAAGGGAAGGAAGATGATTAGCCCATGAAACATGCTAAAAGACAAAGGTGAGAACATAGGCTGTAGGACTGAGATCCTCTTAGTGTCAGAGAGATAGTGATGAAGGGGCATGAGGGATATGATGATAGCATAGGAACCTGTTTTAGTAAAAAGAACCCAATGGTTTTGGAGTTTGGACAGATTTTGGTTGGAGTCATGGCCTTGCCACTAAAATAATGGACTAACTTCAATAGGTTTGGGCAAGTCGCTTTCCTCTTTGAGCCTCAATTACATTTCTTATAAAATGGGGGTATCATCACCTAGCTTGTGGATTGAAGTGAGGATTAGAGATTCATGAACACTACATGGCTGAACAATGACTTCCACATAGTAAACCCCTGTTGTTCCTTATCATTTCTTTGGTCTTATTTCTGTTAAAAAAAATGTCATTAGTGTTTGAAAACTTGGATCCCATGTCTAATGGGAATATTTGTTTTTAGTGCCTTCTGGTCACTAGCAACCTTGTGTACAGCAGAGTAGAACCCTGCCTTGTCTTTTTGTGCTATCCTCTCACCTTCTGGTGCTATGTCAGACAATGTTCCACTGCTATTCATAGGGTTGTCATGGTCAATTTTTTCAGAAGTCGGGGGCCAGGTCCTTCTTCCTAGTCTGTCTTACACTAGAAGCTCCGCTGAAACCTGTCCACTATGAGACCCTGGTGGTATTTGAAATACCAGTGGCATAGCTTTCAGCATCACAGCAACATGTAGCTGCCACAGTATGACAACCAACAGATGGGTGGTGTGGTTCTCTGACTGAAAATGAACTGGGGCTGCGGCGGTCAGAGCACCAAATTTTAACCACTAGACCACCAGGGCTGGCAATGGGAATATATTAAAGGCATAATCTATTTGCCTGAGAGCATAAAGTAATTACCATCAACTGTTGTAGGTACAGATGCACAAGATATGTTTTGGCTTATTTCTTTTCTCTAAGAGAGATTTTTCAGACATTATTATTTAAGGGGAACATTTTAAGTAATTGCATGGCTTATGATTTTAACTTCTTTTGAAATACTTGCTTGGGAAAAACTCTCCAATTTGGTTCACTTACAGGTTTATTGTCTAAAACCAAGAAGTTAGGAATATTCCAGTGGTTGCAAGGTTTAACTAGCCCCATAATTATTTTGGGAGCTCTGTAGGTATACAGTTTTGATAACTATTTTAGTCTCTACCATTAGCTTTTTTTTTTTAATTAATTAATTTTTTTTGGTGCAGAAGATTTGCCCTGAGCTAACATCTGTTGCTAGTCTTCTTCTTTTTGCCTGAGGAAGATTGTCCCTGAGCTAACATCTGTGCTAGTCTTCCTCTACTTTGTATGTGGGACACTGCCACAGCATGGCTTGATGAGCGGTGTGTAGGTCCGTGCCTGAGATCTGAACCTGTGAACCCCGGGCCACCGAAGTGGAGCACACGAACATAACCACTACACCACTGGGCCAGCCCCAGCTTTTTATTTTTTAAGAATTCTTTTTTTTTTTTTTTAAGAACAGTTTTAGATTCACAGCAAAATTGAGGGGAAGGTACAGAGATTTGCCACATACCTCCTGTCCACACACATACATAGCTTCCCCCGTTATCAGCATCCTCCACCAGAGTGGAACATTTGTTACGATTGATGAACCTACATTGCTACATCATAATCACCTGGAGTCCACAGATTATTTTAGGGTTCCCTCTTGGTATTGTACTTTCTGCGGGTTTTGACAAATCTATAATGATGTTTATCCATCATTATGCTATTATACAGAGTGTTTTCACTGCCCAAAAAGTCCTCTGTGCTCTGCCTGTTAACCCTCTCCCCATCCTGTCCCTCCCTCGCCACCCAGAAAACACTTTTTAAGATCTCCATAGTTTTGCCTTTTCCAGAATGTTAAATAGTTGGAATTGTATAGTATGTAGCCTTTTCAGATTGGCTTTTTTCACTTGGTAAGATGCATTTAAGGTTCCTCCATGTCTTTTCATGACATGATAGCTCATTTCTTTTTAGTGCTGAATAATATTCCATTGTCTGGATATACCACAGTTTCTTATCCATTGCCCCTCATCTCAGTTGGTTCCAAGTTTTGACAGTTATGAATAAAGCTGCTGTAAAAATCCATGTATGGGTTTTTGTGTGGACGTAAGTTTTCAACTCCTTTTACATTAACTTTAAATAATTAAACTGAATGGTATATTACTATTATGAAATTACAGCAATTAGAATTAGTAAAAAGAAATTATTTCCCACATCTTGTCCTAATGAAGGTTTTGTGGCTCATTTCCACAGTGCTAAGGAGTAGGATCCTTTGCCAAGCTTGCTGTGCCTGTGGTCTTTTTTTTTGGCCTCACCTTTTGCATTCCTTTTATTGAGAGAACACGAGTGTTGCCACATTCAACTGAGTCAGGAACAACTTCCTCTGACATCATCATATCCTGAAATGCCTTTTGCCTCTTGAGTAGACTGTATCCTGCATTTTGTAGGCATTAGCCCCTGCTCCCAAAGAGCTTACAGTATAGTAAAATGACTATAGCTTGTTAAGTGTGTTTAAACTGGGACAAAATTTTATAGGGAAATTATAATATAATAGATATTTGTTTCACCATTAATTCAAAGAAAAATTGGTATGATACTTTGATATTTTTTCCATAAAACATGACAAGAGGTTTGTTTTTTTTTAAGCAAGTACCCAAAATTCTATATTTTTATCTTATTTTGTGTTTTTGGCATACATTTTTTATGTCACTGAGATAATGGTATACATATATATAATTATATATTTTCTGATAATTCTATTTAGAAATATTCCTCGGTTTTCTAATGTGAAACTCACTTAACAACGAAGTGTGTGTAAAGTGCGTTTGAAATTCATGTGGTAGTGCTGATTAGGTAAATATTCTATCTGAATATCCATCTAGTATTCTGCATGATCCAGTGAGATGTTATTTAAAATAATTCATGGTGTATTTTGTGAATTTACCTCATTTTTAATCTATATTTTAATGTTAGCTGTTATCTGTCACTAAAGGACACTAGTTTCAATTTAATCTTTTCCTTAAGATCTGATGGGCTGTTTGTGTGTGTATTGAGCAACAAAAGTCTCCCCCCTTCTGAGTTTTTGCATATGATAAACCATAACAAATCACTTTTAGCCTCTTGGAATTTAAGCGAGAGTGTTTTTGAGAGTTTCTCATTTCTGTACCTTTGGGAGTGCAGGACTGGTTGCATGAAAACAGTGAATTTTCCTCTAAGTTGGTGGTTTTTTTTTTTTTTTTTTTGGTGAGGAAGATTGGCCCTGGGCTCACAGCCGTGCCCATCTTCCTCCACTTTTACATGTGGGATGCCTGCCACAGCATGGCTTGACAAGCTGTGCATAGGTCTATGCCAGGGATTGGAACCTGCGAACCCTGGGCCGCCGAGGCATAGTGCACGAACTTAACCACTACGCCACTGGACTGGCTCCTCCTCTAACTTTTTGATTAATACTGCACTTGTTTCTCCTCTTTAGCTGTGCGGTCAGAGAAGAAACGCCTTAGGAAGCCAAGCAAGTGGCTTCTGGAATATACAGAAGAATATGATCAGATATTTGCTCCTAAGAAAAAACAAAAGAAGGTACAGGAACAGGTACACAAGGTATGTTCCAACATATCAACAATCTTTAATTGGTCATTTTAAAGTACTGCAATTTTGCTTTCAATATCATATATTTTCATGGGACAGTAACTTCCTTAATCAGGATCTTGCTTTTTCAGGTTTTTATCTCCAGCTTCTGGTATAGTACTTAGCATATAGTATTTATACAGGAAATGTATAAATGAGTCTGTGTACTATGTGTGTGTGTGGGGGGTGTGTGTGTGTGTGTGTGTGTTTTCCCCTTCGCTTTCAAAGTGTGTTTAATGATTTAGGAATATTGTTATGATAAAACGTCTAGTAAAAAGCATAGGATATAGAAAATATATAGTATCATCCCAATTTTTTTTTTTTGTGAGGAAGATCAGCCCTGAGCTAACATCCTTGCTAATCCTCCTCTTTTTGCTGAGGAAGACGAGCTCTGAGCTAACATCTATTGCCAATCCTCCTCCTTTTTTTTTTTTTTTTTTCCTCAAAGCCCCAGTAGATAGTTGTATGTCATAGTTGCACATCCTTCTAGTTGCTGTATGTGGGATGCGGCCTCAACATGGCCGGAGAAGCGGTGCATCGGTGCGCGCCTGGGATCCGAACCCAGGTCGTCAGTAGCGGAGCGTGCACACTTAACCACTAAGCCACTAGGCCGGCCCCCATCCTAATTTTTTAAACAAATATTATGATACCTTATTTTTTAATTCAATTTCTTTAAACTGAAGTATTTTAAAGTAAATTAGAGACTTTTTTTTGTTCTATCCCTAAATAATAGGCACTTCTAAAAAATAGAACATTTTCCTCCATAACCAATTTAACATTATCAAATCTAGTACGATCAGTTTATCTAATAACAAATCCATATTCAGATTTCCCCAGTTGTCCCCTAACCTTTATATTTGGTTTATGCAAACCAGGATCCAGTCTAGGATTACACATTATATCTGGTTGTTACGTTTCTTAAATCTCTTTAAATCCAGAACAGTCTTGAGAGTGACACATTTAAGAGTATCTGCCTGCTAGATTTGTGTGATTGCTTCCTCATAGGTGTCACTCAGCTTGTTTCTCTATCCTCTATGTTCCCTGTTAAGTGGACGATATAACTAAAGTTTGATAGATTCAAGTTAAACATTTTTAGCTAGATTACATCTTAGGTGATACTGTGTCATATATTGCATGACCTCAGAAGGTATTTAACATCCAGTTTTCCTCGGTGATGACTAACTGATTCCTCTCTTTTAAGTTATGTTTTACCCCTTTTGGTTAAGAAGTGTGTGTTAATTACTTTGGCTGCGAAAAAATGTCCTCTTCCCCATCAGCCGTTTCTCTGATGGTTTTATAAAATATCAGTTGAATATCCTTGCCTATATTAATAATTTCATTTGGGGTTACAAAATAAACACTTTCAGATTTTATTTCTTTCTTTCTTTCTTTCTTTTTTTTTTTTTTGTGAGGAAGATCAGCCCTGAGCTAACATCTGATGCCAATCCTTCTCTTTTTGCCAAGGAAGATTGGCCCTGAGCTAACATCTGTGCCCATCTTTCTCTACTTTATATGGGACACCGCCATAGCATGGATTGACAAGTGGTGCATGGGTGTGCTCCCGGGATCCCAACCTGCGAACCCCGGGCCGCCAAAGCAGAGCGTGCGCACTTAACCGCTGCGCCACTTGGCTGGTGCCAAATTTTATTATTTCTTCTACTTTAATGAGCTGACAATCTCTCTTATTAATGAACCCTTTTATTGTCCTGAAATACGTGAACGGCAGAATAAGTGCTTATTTCTTTTCCATTAATTTACCAACTTAACATTAGGAGTTATTATTAACTATTCTAATTGATGACATATTAGGGAATCTTTTTAAGTGTACTGTTCTGTGGCATTAAGTACATTCACATTGTTGTGCAGCCTTCACCACGATCCATCATCTTCAGAACTTTTTCATGTTCTCCATTTCCTCTTTCTCCCAGCCTCTGGCAACCAGTATTCTGTTTTCTGTCTCTATGAATTTTACTATTCTAGGTATGTCATATAAGTGGAATCATACAATATTTGTCCTTTTGTGTCTGACTTACTTCACTTAGTGTCCTCTCTTCAAGATTCATCCATGTTGTAGCATGTGTCAGAATTGTATTCCTTTTTAAGTATGTTATTCTTTTTGATACTCAAATTAAAACAGCTTTGGCTTACGGATTCTATTTTTATTTTTTGCTTTTAGGTAAGTTCCCGCTGTGAAGAGGAAAGCCTTTTAGCCCGATGTCGATCTAATGCTCAGAACAAACAGGTGGATGAGAATTCTTTGATTTCAACCAAAGAAGAGCCTCCAGTTCTTGAGAGGGAGGCTCCATTTTTGGAAGGGCCCTTGGCTCAGTCAGAGCTTGGAGGTGGACATGCTGAGTTGCCACAGCTGACCTTGTCTGTGCCTGTGGCTCCGGAAGTCTCTCCACGGCCTGCCCTTGATTCTGAGGAATTGCTAGTTAAAACATCAGGTAAGTGGGGTTGGGGCTTAGTATGTAAGTGGATATGATTAGAGGAGGCAGGAGATTTTTAGTATGTTTTGATGGAAAACAAATAGTGTATCTCTATACAATAAATTACCCACTTTTGTCCTGGGAAAGTCCATAAGTGCTGGCTAATTGGATATAGTTCCTGACCGTAAATTGATGGTATACTGTCAAGAAGACATATTTTTAAAAACTACTGTACTTACGCCATTGTTGCTCTTCATGATTGTTGGCCAACCACTGTGTGAATGAACATCCAGAATAACAGCGTTTTTGGGAGGGGCACTGCACACTAGTGGCGTAAGCAAGTGAAACATGCTTCTCATACTGGCTCCACCAATCCTTGTGTTACTTGGAAAGTTGTTTAACCTCTGAACTTGTTTCCTCCTATATAATATGGAGATTATAGTGTAATAATATATAATGTAATTTACCTGACACATAGTAAGCAGCTAAGTGTAAGTATTCCCTTGAAGTTAATTCCCAATTGCTTTCCCTTTATCATGTCACCTCACCTGGTGATAGTTGTATCTAAACATACTGTCTCTAATTCACCTTCTGACTACTGAATATTGTAATCAGCCAAGGAAAATCTTGGATGTAACTTTTTATTTTTATTTATTTATTTTTTAATAATTTTATTTATTTATTTTACCCCCAAAGCCCCAGTGGATAGTTGTATGTCATAGCTGCACATCGTTCTAGTTGCTGTATGTGGGACGCGGCCTCAGCATGGCTGGAGAAGCGGTGCCTCGGTGCGTGCCCGGGATCCGAACCTGGGCCGCCAGTAGCGGAGCATGCGCACTTAGCCGCTAAGCCATGGGGCCGGCCCAAGGATATAACTTTTTAATATTCCCAACAATAGCTTGTGATGTTACTCCTTTAAAAAAGATATCCCAGTTGTGCTTAATCAAGTAAGGCAGAATCAAAAAGACTTGAGGAAAAAAAATAAAGATAGTTACTGTTTCATGACCTATTATGTGCCAAACTCTGCTATTAGGCTCTTTATACAATTCTCAAGAGTAATCCTATAAAATAAATAAATGTATTTTATTTGTTTAGGAGCAGAACAAAATTCTAATTTTGGTCGATTTATGCCCAGAATTCAGGCTGTACTTGACCTCACTTCTCCTTTTGTCCTTTCTACCATTAATTGCTATAAAGGCAGTTCTGCCCTTTGTTTTTTTGTGACTAAAATATATATACACATACATAGACACACACACACATATGTATACTGACATAAGAATATCCTCACGTTAGTTTGTATCTGTATCGAGAACTATTTTCTTGCTTTGTTTTATGTTAACTAATATTTTAGAATAAATAAATAAATTCGTACCCTGTTCCTCCCCACAGGTTGGTGAGAAAAACATAAAAAATACGATGACTCATTTTTGCGTGATATATAGATTTTTTTTTTAATAAGCTTATGCCCAGTTTCTAAATCATCTAATGAAAAGATGCATGCATTTCAGGAAATTATGAAAGTAAGCGTCAGAGAAAACCAACTAAGAAACTTCTTGAATCCAATGATTTAGACCCTGGATTTATGCCCAAGAAAGGGGATCTTGGCCTTTCTAAAAAGGTATGTTATTTTGGTCAATTCTAAAATAGGATTAAACCCAGGAAATTTGGGATTTATAAACAAACCCTTTAATATTACTTACATTGATGCACATATACATAGAAATTACAGAATATCCAGCTTGTTCAGTTCACTTGGTCAGTCTGAGAGATCCTGTTTAAGAGGCTATTTTGCATTTGTGTGGACATGTGTATCAGTTGGTTTTAGGTTTTCTTTTCAAATGAAAATGAAGAAAGCTTTTAAGGTTGAGTTAAGTTTGTATTTGTTGTAATTTCTTTTCTGGGCTCAAAACCTCTTACCGATTTCTACTTCACTTCTCTCTCTATAAGCCACTAACCTACTCTTATGCCATTTGCCCTTTCTGCATAATACCTCAGAAAACACCCAACTCAGCTATGATCCAGGCAGAAACATTTGAACTTAAGTTTTTGAGTTTGCAAACTTGGTTTTCATTAGCCAAGAAGGCACCATTAAATAGTAGATGGAAATGGAAAATTTTATGAGTCTATAATAGATGATAGCTGGATATTGGTTCCTTAGGAAACATCCTGCTCCCGTTATGTGTGAGGAATAACTCAGGGTAAATGTTAGAAATTCAGTTGTAGCGTGAACAGATTTCCTATTTAAAATCTTTTTTTTTTTTTTTTAAGAAAAAATGCAGATTGTAATGAAATCACAAATAATTTGAATTTTTGGACTTCTTTCCTCAGGTATAGCAAATTTCTATCCTTTAATCCTATGTTAAGGCCCCTACTTTTTGTTTTTGTTAGATACTCACCGTCTGGATTAGTGTGTGAATGTACAATTTAATTTATTTGTATTTTTACACTATTTTTAAAAAGCCATATTATATCCTTTTTATTCTTTTATTCTTCTCAAAGACTGCTTTGAGGACTTGTCAATTATTCTTAGGCCCATCTCCTGCCCTCTGAACTTTCCCTGCAGTTTGTACAAACTTCAGTGACAATATCATGTCTCCAATTCACCGTCCTCTCATTGTACCTTACAGTCTGGTAAGGCTGTGATCATCTCCTTCTGCAGTGCTTTCTCTCCTGGCTTTGTCTTATTCAAATCTTAGCCACTTTGTAAGATGGTTGGAAGAGGTGGATGACAAGGGCCAGGGAAACTGGAATTCAGTTGAATGTTTTGAGCATGGAAGTGACATTTGCAATCAGATGATAAATTTAGTAGTAGTGTACAAGGTGAGTCATGGGAGACTCTTGCATTACTGTTAGAGGTAAAGTGATGACAAATTTCAAAGAAAATAAGAATTCTAGCCAGTTAAGTAAATGATCTTTTCCCTCAGTTTCATTGAGATATAATTGACATACATCAGTGAATGATTTGAAGGAATAAGATGAATCGTTAATGGTTTTGAGACTGGGTTACTTAAGAAATAGTGTTAATTTGTATAACCTTGCTCTATCAAATGGAGTTTTCTAATCTGACTTGTCACATTTGTAGGTTAATTTTTTTCCTAAGGGGATAAAAAGCATGATTTAGTTTATATACTTAATTTAAATAGGCAAATATATCCCAGAACTCTTTTACTTTTTAAAATTGAGATACAATTTACACCAATAAAATGCACAGATCTTAATTGTTCTGTTTGATGGCTCTAGACAATTGTATATATCGTGTAATACCACCTAAACTGTGTATGCTTTATGTCCATCACCCCCAAAAGTTCTCTCTTGCCCCCTTTCAGTCAGTTCCTCATTCTTGTTTTTCTCAGAGGCAATGCTTTCTTACTTCTGTCACCACAGATTAGTTTTGCTTGTTCTTGAGTGTCATATATATTATTGCATTTTTGTTAATCTGCTTTCTTTTATTTAACATGTGTTTTTGAGGTACATCCACAAGGATGCTGTATCAGTAGTTCATTCCCTTTTATTGCTGAGTAGTTTTCCAAGCACAATTTGCTTATCCTATCTCCTGTTAATACATAGTTGAGTTTTTTCATTTTGGAGCCATTAATGGTAAGGCTAGTGTGAATATTTTCTGAGTTTTTTTGTGGACATATATTTTTATTTCTCTTGGTATAAATAAGAGTGGGATTGTTGGCTCATGCATGTTTACCTTTTTTTTTTTTCTTTTTATAATTTTTATTTATTTTTTCCCCAAAGCCCCAGTAGATAGTTGTATGTCACAGCTGCACATCCTTCTAGTTGCTGTATGTGGGACATGGCCTCAGCATGGCCAGAGAAGCGGTGTGTCGGTGTGCGCCTGGGATCTGAACCTGGGCCGCCAGCAGCAGAGCGCGCGCACTTAACCACCAAGCCACGGGGCTGGCCCGCATGTTTACCTTTTAATGAAACTGTCAAACAGTTCTTCAGAGTGGTTGTATGACTTCACACACAAAACCAGTAATATACAGTAGTCCCCCCTTATCCCCAGGGGATATATTCCAAGACCCCCAGTGGATGCCTGTAACCACAGATAGTACTGAATCCTGTATATATTGTGTATTTTCCTACGCATACATACTTATGATAAAGTAAATTAGGTACAGTAAGAGATGAGTAATAATATAGAACAATTATAACAATATACTATTACTAAAGGTTCTGTGAATGTAGTCTCTCTTTCTCTCTCAAAACACGTTATTGTATTGTACTCACCTTTCTTCTTGTGATGATGTCAGATGATAAAATGCCTACCTGATGAGATGAAGGGAGGTGAATGACATAGGCATTGTGACTGCGATACCACAACAGTTGATCTGATAACCAAGATGGCAACTAAGTGACTAGTGGATGGGTAGCTTATATAGTGTGGATAAGCTGGACAAAGGGATGAATCATGTCCTGGGCAGGACAGAGCCACAGCCCGAGATTTTATCACACTACTCAAAATGGCACCCAATTTAAAACTTAATGTTTTTATTTCTGGAGTTTTCCATTTAATATTTTTGGACCACAGGTAACTGAAACCGTGGAAAGTGAAACCTTGATGAGGGGACTACTGTATAAGAGTTCCAGTTGCTCTACATCTTTACGAGCATTTGGTTTGTCAGTCATTTTAAATTTATCCATTCTAGTGGATGTGAAAGGATATCTAATTATGGTTTTAATTTGTATTTCCCTAATGATTAGTGATGTTTTGCTCCATAGTGTGTGTTTACTAGCTATTGTGTTCAAGCATACTTATATTTTTAATTGGGCCAGTCTTTTTTTTTATGGTTGCTTTTAGGAGTACTTTTTATATTTGGGATGCGAGCCCTTTGTCAGATGTATGTACTGTAAATATTTTTTACAGTACAAGCCTCAGTCTGAGGCTTGCTTACTCATTTTCTTAGTTGTGTCTTTCATGAGAAGAAATTTTTTAATGCATCTTTTCTTTTTCTTTTATGATAAATACTTTTTGTGTCTATTTTGAGATATCTTTGCCTACTCCTTGGACACAAAGATGTTCTTGTATTTCCTTTTAGGAATTTATGGTTCTGGATTTTATGTACAAGACTTTGTTCCATCTTCATTTTGGGGATGGAATTTTGAAGTGAATTTTTTTCCCCATATGAATGTCCAGTTTTTTTTAGCACCATTTGTTAAAAATCTCTGATATCTCTCTAACTTCTCTCTCTGTCTCTCTATAATTTTGGTCTCCTTTTTTTTAAGCGTTAGATATAAGTAATAACTGTCACTGTTGAATTTTAGCTTTTTTGGTAGGTAGGTGGGCATCAGATTTGGCGCTAGAAAAAGAGAAATCTTTGATTAGATTAGATTAGGTAATGGCTAGAACCAGACTCTGGAGAAGAGTGACCTCTTTTCTGTTTTAGGAGTCAGTCCTGCCATCTGGCATGGTCAGCTTCACAGTTGAGGTCCTGGTTACTCTGAGGTATATTTTGTCATCAGGTCGAAGCTGTGATTCAGTTCCATCTTGGGACTACACCTTGGGTTACCAGGCAGGTCACCCTGTCTGTAGATGGATCAATCAATGAGTTAGAGAAAGAGGGATTATCTTTTGAGGTAGTGCTATCTTAAGGGTGCACTGACTTAATGCATAGCCACGCCAGACTGTGTGTAAAGTAAGTTACTGTCATCTTAGTCACGTGCTCCAAAGCACTTACCAAGTTCTGTGGTCTTTTTCATTCTAAGCAGGGCAGATGGATTTTTTGTTTTTATTTTTTTGCTGACGAAGATTCGCCCTGAGCTAACATCTTTGCCAGTTTTCCTCTATTTTATATGTGGGTCACCGCCACAGCATGGCTGCTGACGAGTGATGTAGGTCCACGCCCAGAAATCTAACCTAGGCTGCTGAAGCAAAGCGTGCCACAGGCTGGCCCCCAGATGGATTTTTTTGTGCTGTTATATCTATTTTAACTTACAAAATTGAAGAGGTTGGAAATGAGAATATTTTCTCTAGTATTCTCTGACTGTAGTTTTGGGAACATTCTAATTGTTTTTACTCCATAGCTTTTGGGTGTATTAAACAATGATCTATAAATTGGTTATCTAAAAAATATAGGTGATATTTTTCTTTCAATTGTGCAAGTCTATTTTGTGGGTTTGTCTAGTAGTCTTTTGTTTATTTAACCGGATACCTAACATTTGCTCCTTCGTTTTATTTAGCTTTGCAAGAATCTGATCTATATTGAACAGGAGGAAAGTTGTATTCTTATGGTTTATTAATATACATAGCATTTGGAAATTCACAGCTGTATTTTATCTTGTTTTGACCTCAAACTTCGGGAACTTTATAGCAAGAATAGCATCCATTATATTGACTTCTTGTGGCCACTAAATTTTCTTTTACAGTCATGATGAAGAATATTATTCTTGTAGGAGGAGACATTTTCTTAGAATGGAACTAATTCATACAAGCATTAGTAGTAGGGGCATAAAATGTGTAGGGAATTACTCTTGATGAGTAAGTGTTTTGTTTTGAGTTTTAACGTTGCTTTAATTTATATTAATCTCCAGCCACTTAAATTAGAAAGACATTCCATGAATCAGAGCTTTTCATATTTAGAATTCATCAAGTAAATAAGTCTGTGTAAGATCTTCTGGCTATAAATACAGTTTTAAGAAAGTAGATTTTAAATACAGGGTAGTGTAGAATAGAACTTGAGATATCGTGGGTCTCTGGGTACATACCCTTTCTCTTTCTTTCCCACTTCCATTAGAGCAGCATTCTGTATCTGCTTTAAATATTGGGAGTCTTTGGGTAAGCCTTTTTTTTTTTTTTTTTTTTTAAGGAGTATGTAGTGGCTGAGTCTTTCAGAACTTTTTTTTTTTTCCTCTGGTACCTTTCCCTGTGAAATTGCTGTTCAATCGTTTACCATTATTATACTGTTCTTTTAATTATCAAAAGCAGCCAGGATTCTGTCTCTATGGCAATAGATAGTTCAGTTTTTGGCATATAATGTAAAGGGTTTATTTTCTATTCCTCTGTAAACCATGTTGCATTTTACTTATTTGTAGTGCTATGAAGCTGGTCGCTTGGAGAATGACATTACTGAATCACGTGCTGCATCTCATTCTAAAGAGTTTGGTGGAGGTGAGTATTTTTAAGATTTAAAAAAGGTAATGCAAAAACAAGTGTGAAGCACCTGTCAGTTAGCTAGAAAAGTTGTTAGATATAAGCAAGACCAGTGGGGGTTGCAAGTTCTAAAACTTATTTGCCCAAAATATGCTTCCTAAAACTGTGTATGACACCAGAAAATTGTCTTGTCATTTTCAGCTTTATGCTAAAATTAGTTAAATGGAATTAGAATTATATTAGAGTAAGAAAATGTTAGGAAGAATAGAGAAATATCAGCTCCTTAATTTTGTTATTAGATAATTCTCCAGGTGGCATCATTACTTTCTTGGCTTTGATTCAGTTTTTATTTCTATAGGTCAGAAAATATGGAATCTTAATTAAGAGAGAATTTAATAGTCATCTAAGCCAGTCTTTCACAAATGGTCTTATTTTCTTTTATCACATCTATGACCTTTGGTCAGTGAGCATATGCTTGAAAAAGAGAACTTATATTTGAGCCTAGTCCATTGTGGTTACTTCTTAAGGGCTTGGGAATCTTCTAGATTAAATTAGAATCTGTGGGGCCGGCCCAGTGGCTTAGCGGTTAAGTGCGCGTGCTCTGCTGCTGGCGGCTCGGGTTTGGATCCCGGGCGTGCACCAACGTACCACTTCTCCGGCCATGCTGAGGCCGTGTCCCACATACAGCAACTAGAAGGATGTGCAACTATGACATACAACTATCTACTGGGGCTTTGGGGGAGGGAAAAAAAAGGAGGAGGATTGGCAATAGATGTTAGCTCAGAGCCGGTCTTCCTCAGCAAAAAGAGGAGGATTAGCATGGATGTTAGCTCAGGGCTGATCTTCCTCACAAAAAAAAATAATAATAATAAAATAAATTAGAATCTGTCTCCTGGAACTTCTACTTGGTCCTCTTGGTTCTGCCCACAGGAAGAATGGGGAACCCTTCCTTCAGTAACAGATATAATAATCATAGTTTGAGCATTTACTCTAGCAGGTCCTTTACTCAGGTCCTTTGCTTAGGACTGTTACTTCTAATCCATCTAAAGCATTACAGAGCGTGAGGATATTATCCACATTATCTGTATGTTATAGAAGAAACACGAAGATGAAAGAGATGGCAGAGTTAGGAAACTAAATCCAGACCTGACCAAATTGATTGCCACACTACTGTCTTGTTATCCACCCTAGATTTTCTCCATGCCAATTCTACCACTTTGATCATTCCTTGGCCAATGTCATTTATTGATTAGTGTCGTTCCTGAAATACTGGCCCAGATATGAGCGCACTGCATCAAATGTGGTCTGCCAGCAAAGGGTATCATGGGAAGATTATATTTCACGTGGTTTTAAATGCACACTTCTCTAAATGTGACCCGTGATTATTAAGTTTTCCAGCAAGTAAATTTAGCAATATCTTAGCTTATTTTAATCTTGTGCTTAAATATAATTCCATAGGTTCATCAGTTTGCTTCCTTGCTTTAAAAATAAAAAAACTGCTTCCAAAATAGTATCAGTTCTTTTCCTATACTTTTGTACTTCAGTTTTTTTGTAAAACCTACAACCTGCACTTTATCCTTTGTAAATTGCATCTAAATGTTTCAGCTTGTGAGAATTTTGAACCTTTATCCTGCCATCGTATTAACTCTTCCTTTAGTCATAGGCTATCAGCAGCTTTGATAACAGAGCCTCTCCATCTCCATCAGGTAGTCCAAGAAGAGAGCACTAAGGCAGTTTTCCAGAGTCTAGCCTTCATGTTGATACCTAGTGTAATTATCCTGGAACATTTTATGCAAAATCTCTTTATCTCTTATGTCTTCCTTTTGATGTTTCTATACCAAAGGGTTGAAATATGTATAATAGAAAATGAGGGAGAAACTGGAATTTCGTTTTCTAAATTTGCCAGATTAGACCATGCATTCATGGGGCCAGCCCGGTGGCGTAGCGGTTAAGTTCGCACGCTCCACTTCATTCAGCAGCCCAAGGTTCGTGGGTTCAGATCCCCGGCACGGACTGACGTACCGCTTGTCAAGCTATTCTGTGGCAACATCACATATAAAGTAGAGGAAGATGGGTGTGGGTGTTAGCCCAGGGCCAATCTTCCACAGCAAAAAGAAGGAGATTGGCAATGGATGTTAGCTCAGGGCTAATCTTCCTTACAAAAAAAAAAAATCCCACCAAAACAAGACCATGCATTCATTTTATATTGTTGGATGTTTAGTACTGCTGCATGAGTGTTCTTTAAGCCACTAAATGTATTAGGGGAGGTCTTTTCCCCCCTCCTATAAGCCAGATCATATATATTTCAAGTTTTCATCTTAATCTTTAGATCATGTAGTGATAAAATTTACTATCTTTAATCTTGGAGGCCAGATTTTAGTATCTTTTCCTATTAAATGCATTTTATCCCCATCTATAGGATATGAAAGTCCTTTGAGGAGCTAGAAAATCTTTTGTTTCAGTCATGTAAAATAAAATTGGTTCAATAACCTACCTATACATTTATTATTTAATTTCTATGAGGAAGAATTTATATAGTATACGTAGCTATTTCCTCAACTAGTTATATAATCACGGGTAAGTCTTTTCTTGTCTGTTCCTGTTTTCCTCATCTACAAAGTTGGAGAATTAAATGGGTTTTAGGTTGGTTTTTACTCTAACATTCCATAATTCTATGAGGTCCCTTTAGTTGAGGGTAGGAGTTCTTGGACATGTGCGTGATTAGCCAGCAGGTTAACACCTGTTTTCCTGTCATAGGCACTACCAAGATATTTGATAAACCAAGAAAGCGGAAACGACAGAGGCATGCTACAGCCAAGGTGCATTGTAAAAAAGTGAAAAATGACGACTCATCAAAAGAAACTACAAGCTCAGAGGTATTACTCAGTTCCTCATCTTTTGACTTTCCAAATCGAAGCTACTTTTCACAGTAGAGGCCACATCCCTCTTTCCCTTGAGTTTATTTAAGAATAGAGTTCTAGTGAAACAACTAATAGCTATAAGGAATCCTGGAGAAAAAGGAGAGCCTGATTCTAGTGAAAATAAGGCAAGGCACGTATGACAGCTGTGGGTATGACCTTTTTAAAAGATCATTTCCTACGCTCTAAGTGCCAGATGAAATATATAACTGTTTCATCATGAAGTAAACTTTTTCTAAAACCAGAGAATATGATATCAAGTAACCATGTGATCCCAATGAACTTAGATATTGCCCTTTAAAGACTGCTGCTGTTAGGGGGAAAACTCATTTGCTTATTTCTTGAGACCATCAACTGCTTAATTTTAGTATAATGTTTCTAAACGTTGGCTTTTAGGAAATAAAGGTAGATTTAAAACCATTTCCTTGCAGAGCATCAGTGCAGTCATTGATGCTATAGTGAGCTTTCCAACTCAGGTTAAAAGAGAATTAGAACAAGTCAGGTCAGCACCACACATTATGATACAGAATGTTTCTATCCAGGACAATTTGAATAGAATGCCCAAGGGGGCATTATTTAGGAAACACTGATCTTGGAAGGACAAATAAGTAATCAAATAAACTTAAGAATGTTTTCTCTCCCTTAGTGAAACCTTAAAATGGAACAGCTCAAAAAGTTCCAGTGGAACAGCCTCAGAGCAGTTAGTGGCAGGGCATGAGGCGCCCACTACCCGCCCAATCACAGCAGGGTTAGAACTAACATTGCATGCAGTCCGCCCGCGTGATTGGCTGAACATCTGTAAGTGCTTAATGGCTAGACAAATAGCAGCCCAGAGGGAGGGGGTCAGATGGAGGAGACATCAATAATACAGATGTGGGATATTATTTTTTCTCTGGAAGGGAGAATTGATGACACACAGGACTGCTGCAAGCCCTAAGGAGCCTGTTGAAGAGGGTGTAGAAAATGACCACGGGATGACTGCATCTAAAAAACTGCAAGGTGAACGAGGCGGAGGAGCTGCGCTCAAGGAGAATGTTTGTCAGGTAGAAAATGTTGCCCACTTGCATTTTGATTGCATGCTTATCTTTTAAGAGAATCCTTCTCCATCTCTCGACTCAGTCATGATTAGAATAAAAATTCTCTTGGATGATTCCATTGGAGTCCCTTCCTTTTAAGGATTTAACTCTTCTCCCTCCCCACAAAAAGAGAAAGGAGGAGAAACATTTAGTTTTGGTCAACCACTTGCCCTTGTTGCCCATGAATAGATGACTTGAAGCAGGTCTGAGATGGGAGAGATGAATCTGTGGTTGCTTAGTCAAAGATCATTTTCCTGTATCTCTCATGTGTGAGACTCTTTGGGTTTCTAAGGAATTTTTCAAAGGTAATTTAAGCTTTGAGTTTTTTTTTTTTTTTTAAGTAATGACTTTAGAGAATCTATCACCTAATTTTTCTGTTTATTTAATAAACATTTACATAGTGTTTACTATGTGTCGAATATCATTCTAATCACTTTATAAATGTTACATCGTTTAGTCATCATAACAGTCTCGGGTAGATTACCATTATTATCCTCATTTTATAGGTGAGGAAACGGAAGCACAGAGATGTTAAATAGCTTGCTTATAGTCACAGAATGAAGTCAGGATTCAAACTCAGGCAATCTGGGTTTAGAGTCTTAACCACTGTGTTTTGTTGCCTCTCCGTGAGATGTGACTCGACTTTAATGTTAAAGAGCCTTTATGAGCCTTTATGTGATTTGGGAGTAAATGGATGCTTTGATTTTGTTCTCTTTTTATGGTCTTTTTTGTTTTTTTTTTTGAGGAAGATTGGCGGCGCACTAACATCTGTTGCCAGTCTTCCTCTTTTTCTTTTTTCTCCCCAGAGCCCCAATACATAGTTGTATATCATAGTTGTAGAGTTGTACGTCTTCTATGTGGGACACCGCCTCAGCATGTCTTGATGAGCGATGAGTAGGTCGATGCCCAGGATCCGAACTGGTGAACCTTGGGTTGCCGAAGTGAGACGCGCGGACTTGACCACTACACAGCTGGGCCGGCCCCTCTTTTTATGGTCTTGATTTACCTTTGTAAATTCTTAAAAGCTGGCATATAAAAAGTTGAAGATATTTGTGGCTTTTTCTTTTTTTTTTTCCTAATTGCGACAGTTAAAATATAAAATTAACCCAGGCCCAGAATATGTTATTATGGTCAATCTAGTTTCAACTCAGTTTCATTGTCTGTTCGTTTTCACTGTTTTTAAGGTTGATCACATTCAGACTAGCTCCCAAACACAGTGTTAATCTGCAAAGACTGTTATGCCTACAAAGATTATCAACAAAAATTGATTAAAGGTGTGGTGACCCTCTGGTCCTGGCTTGTTTGGATCAGTCTTTGTTTAAATCTGTTGTCTTTGTATACTTTATTAACAGTGCCTCCTTTCACTCTCAAGTGTCCCAGTTTGAAGGATGAATTACATGATCATCCCAGTTAAAGGGTTAGTCCATAACATGTGGTTAATGTGAAAAATTTATTATTCCATAATACTGTAATTGAAATTTTCCTGTTTGTGATGAAAGTGAATTTGTTTATTGTACATTAAAACTCATGTCACTGGTACTCTGAATATATAAAACAAAATATATAATATTTATGGTATTTGTCAGTTTTTAATGTATGAATAGTAGATAATGGGAGAGCCAAACATGTGAGACTAGCTCAGACTACGGGTTGATTCAGACCTTGGAGTCCCCTCTTAATCCCTGACTGCTTCTGGCCTTTTTCACCCAAAGCTCTTTACTCATTTGTTTATTTAAGCTTTGATGTTAAGTGGCCAAGACCTGTTCTATTTCTTTGAGTTCCTGAAGATACTAGACTTGCCTAGGCAGCTTTCCCCTTTCTTGTGTTACAGCTTAAGTATGACTTTTTCATTTTTAGCATTTTTTTGCTAATCACTGTGAGGAAACAAATCAGGATGTTAGAAGGGTAAAAAGTAACAAATGTTGAGAATTTGCAGAATTTTCAGAAATCTTACAACGTTTTCAAAGCGACAGATCCAGATCATTGTTTCCTAAGAGACACCCTGTCTTAGATGAGATCATCTCAGAAAGGTGATCTTTCTGAGGTGGTTCTAGACATATCTCAAGGGTTGTTCAAACCTTGGTTGGAGCCCTTTTGGGACTGTTATGACCCAAGTCCAGCTAGCCAGTGTCTCTTGCTTAAACCACTGCAGTTGCCTCCTTGATTCTCTCTGCTTCTATTCTCACCTTTCTACTCCTTTTCTTTTGCTGAGGAAGATATGCCCTGAGTTAACATCTGTTGCCAGTCTTCCTCTTTTTGTATGTGAGCCACCACCACAGGATGGGCACTGACGAGTGGTGTAGGTCTGTGTCTGGGAGCTGAATCTGGGCTGCCGAAGCGGAGCACACCGAACTTAACCACTAGGCCACAGGGCCAGCTCCTCACCTTTCTACTCTTGAACTCATTTTCCTTGTAGCAGTCAGAGTGATCTGTTTTTAAATGAATACCTGATTTCAGCCTTCCATTGGTAAAGCTAGCTAATGGCTCATCTTTGCTATTAGAATAAAATCTGAAACTCTGTACCATAATATGGAAGGCTGCACATCAGGCCTTTGCCTCTTTCTCACCTCGTCTTCTACCACTTCTAACTTTTGTTTACTTTAGTCCAATGACACTGGCTTTCCTTGTGATTCTCAGACATGCCATAGTTTCTCCTATCTGTGGACTTTCTGTACTTGCTGCCTTCCTGGTCCTTCCTTCCAGGTCATGTGAGCATTGTCCGAGAGGCCATTCCTAATCACCCACTCCAAAGTAGCTATTTGAATTCTCTACCTAATGCTTATCATTGTCTGATATTTTTCTTGTTTATTTAAATTTTTACTTATATTTTTTTTCCTTAGAATATAAGAACCATGAGAGCCAGGGACCTTGTGGTACCTGGCATAGAGCAAGTAATAATTAAATATTGGCTGAATGAATGGTGGGATTTCTTATTTCTGGCAAAGCTGCTGCTTAATCTTTGCCTTCATGAGGGCCTTCTGCTTGGGATTTTTGGAAACCTTTTTCTATAGACAGATCTATTTTCTTTCTCTTAACAGAACTGTGAGAAACTTGGTGAGCTGCTGTTATGTGAGGCTCAGTGCTGTGGGGCTTTCCACCTTGAGTGCCTTGGATTAAGTGAGATGCCCAGAGGAAAATTTATCTGCAATGAATGTCGCACAGGTAAAGTAGATATAGAAGGGTGTTCCTCCAGAGGTTTGAATTTTAAGTTTTTCAGGAAAAGAACATTTATTGGAGACACTGTTTTGTGGCAGTACTGGGCTAGTTGTTACAGACACAGAGATAGGTGCCGTGTGGTCTTTGCCCTCAGAAAAGCATACCAAATAAATAAGGAATATACAGCATTAATGTAGTATAAAAAGTGTTATACTGAGATATGGTGAACAGAGATGAGCCAGTGCAGTGACACAAGGAAGATATCTGAGTTTGGCTCTAAGAGAGAAATACAAATTGGTGTGGGGAAGGGAAGGATAGAAGGTCCAGTAATGAAAGTATGGAATATTTGGGGGATAGGAAGCATAGGTCAGTGTGTTCCAAGTTTAAGATATTTTAGGGAAGAGATACTGGTAGTAACAAGGAGGACTTTTGGATTACTGGTGATGTTTTATATTTCTTGATCTGAGTAGTGATTACATTAAGGGTGTTCACTTCGTGATTATTCGTGGAATATACACTTAGGATGTGTGTATTTTTCTGTGTATATATCATATATCAATAAAACTGTTTCCCCAAAAAAAGAAAGAGATATTTTGGGAGAGTTATAATATACAGATTGACTCAGAAACTAGGAATGGTTAAATGAGACCAGCCTGTAAGCACCTCACAGGCTGTGCTAAGGAGATTGTTCTTTTTTCAGCATTATATGTGGATGTTATAACATTTAAACAGTGAAGAAATGAGGGCTGAAGGTATAGATCTTATGCTCATAAATCATTAAAACCATAGGTGTGGATATGATGCTGCTCAAAGAGAAAGCATCTGTAGAGTGAGAAGAGGGCTGATGACAGTACCTGGGGATATCTACTTAAAGGGGCTACTGGAGGGTGAGGAGGCGCTCATCACAGAATGTTTGTAAAGCCATGGGAGTGGGGTGTCATCAGAGGGGTATATGTGGCAGAGAGACCAAGGAGGTTGTGGAGTGAAAAGAGGCTGTTGTGAGAAAATGCTTGACTTTTTGCCAGAGGATGCCACACAAGTCAGTGTAAATGGGTAGCAGTGTATACTATTTCTTACAGAAGTTTGGTTTCAATGGAAAAGAGGGCAGTAGCTGAAGGGAAGATATTATAGGGTCAAGAGGAAGAACATATTGAGTATTTGTAGGATGAAGGTTAAGAACCGTGTAGGGAAATAAATTTCCGGAACAGAAGAGGGAATAATTGGTGGAGTACAGTCACACAGACAGGAGAGGATAATCTTGAAGAGACAGAAAGGTAAAATGTGAATTTACCCTGCAGTTGTGAGGCAAAAGAAGGAAGCCGAAAAAGTGTTTTCTTGGCTTGGTAAGAATGATGGGAAAAGGTAGTTGTTTCTAACTTGAAGGGAAGAGTAGATTTAGAGTAGCCCCTGTGAGAAACAAGTGACCAAATTAACTTGTGTTTGTAAATAGACAGCCATGTCAGATTTATTTCATCTTTCTGCTGCCACTTTTAGCAGTGTGGGAGGGAAAGCTGGAGGACAAGATAGCTGTGGGTTTATTTTGCCTTCTGCACAGTTGGGATTTTGATCATTATGGGAAATAGAGACATCCAGCTCTGTAAATGAAATTTAGAAAAAATTTTTAGGTGTGTGTGTGCATATCTTTTTTATCTTGATCTTAGAAAGATCTTCTTGCCTTTTGTGCCAATGATGTAGTTTTGCTAGTCTTATCTTTATTATGATGTGATAGTCTCTGAACAGGTTAATCTAAGGCAAAGCTATTTTGTAAAAAATCAACTTCATGGAAGTATAATTGACCTACTAAAATGTACCCATTTTAATATATATTTTGATAAAATTTATACACCCATAGAGCCACAATGACAATGAAGATTTAGAACATTTCCATCTCTCCAGAAGGTTCCCTTGTGCTTACTCTCAGTTGATTCTTAAACCACTCCCCACCCCCTGTAGTTTCAGACAAACAATGATCTGCTTTCTGTTACTACACATTAGATTTATCTATTTTAGAGTTTCATATAAGTGGAATCAAAATGTATGTAG
This sequence comes from Diceros bicornis minor, assembly GCF_020826845.1. NCBI lineage: Eukaryota > Metazoa > Chordata > Mammalia > Perissodactyla > Rhinocerotidae > Diceros > Diceros bicornis. The sequence goes on from NC_080740.1 coordinate 90,470,406, forward strand.
ATTTTTGTGTCTGGCTCAGCATAATGTTTTTGAGACTCATTTATGTTAATGTGTGTCAGTAGTTCATTCTCTCTCTCTCTCTCTCTCTCTTTTTTTTTTTTTTTGGTGAGGAAGATTGGCCCTGAGCTAGCATCCTTGCCCATTCTCCTCTATTTTTTTGTATGTGGGATGCTGCCACAGCATGACTTGATGAGCAGTGCGTTGGTGCGCACCCAGGATCTGAACCTGTGAATCCCGGGCTGCCGAAGTGGAGCACCCGCACTTAACTGCTACACCACCCGGCCGGCCCCTCATTCTCTTTCTTAAAATAGCTTTACTGAAGATAATTGATGTACAATAAACTGCAGAAAGTGTAGTTTGATAAGTTTTGACATATATGTATGTGTGTGTACATATACCTCTGAAACCATCACTCGGGATAGCTATTTTGAGATTCAACAACATTGTTGTGGGTATGAGAGAGTAATATTCCATTGTATGGATATATCACAGTTTATTTGTCCATTCATCTGTTGATGTACATTTGGGTTGGTCTCAGGTTGGGCTATTATAATAAAGCTGCTGTGAACATATTCAAGTCTTTGTATGGACACATTTTCTTTTCTCTTGTGAAAATACCTAATAGTAGAATGGCTGCATCATATGGCAGGTGATGTTTAACTTCTTAAGAAACATCCAAATTATTTTCCGAAGTGTTTGTGCCGTTTTAAATTCCCGTTGGCAATGTATGAGAGTTTCAGTTCTTCCACATCTTCATCAACAGGTGGTATTGTCAGTCTTTTTAACTTTAGCCATTCTGACAGATGTGTAGTAGTTTCTCAGTGAGGATTTTTTTTCCCCCTGAGGAAGATTCGCCCTGAGCTAACATCTGTTCCAGTCTTCCTCTATTTTGTGTGTGGGTCGCTGCCACAGTGTGGCTAGTGAGTGGCGTAGGTCCACACCCGGGATCTGAACCTGCAAATCTGGACCGCCAAAGTGGAGCACGCCGAGCTTAACTACTAGGCCATGGGGCCAGCCCCCATTGTGGTTTTAATGTGCATGTTCCTAATAACGAATGGTATTGCACATCTTATTATGTGCTTATTTGCCATCTTCTTTGATAAAGTGTTTGTTCAAATCTTTTTTTTTTTCTTTGATTGGGTTGTTTATTTTCTTACTGTCGAGTTTTAAAAGTTCTCTATATGTATTCTGGATACAAGTCCTTTATCGGAGGTATACTTTTCAGATTATTCTCTCAATCTGTGGCTTGTTTTTTTCGTTTTCTTAATGATGTCTTCTGAAGAGCATAGGTTTTTAATTTGGATGAAGTCCAGTTTAATCTTAATCTTTTGCAAAGATTCTTTGTTTTCTTCTGAAGATTTTATAATTTTAGGTTCATATTTAGGTCTATGATCTATTTTGAATTAATTTTTGTATATGATGTGTGAGGTAAGGAGAGGTTATTATTTTTGAGGCTAGGAAATTTTGTCCTAGTTTTAGTAAAGATGAATAGAGTAGGAATAAGGGGGTCATTTCTTACTGCTTGTGGCTCACCCTGTTTTCCTACAGTGTGATGACCACACCCTGATTTAGGTTACTCCAATTTAATATTGGATACCAGTTATTCAGCATCAGGCAGTAGTTTGCTCCTTTGCAAATACGTATTTTAAATATTTTCCTAAAATCATTATTAGCTAGGTGATCTCACTGTTCATAGGTGAAATGGGTTATTTATTTGTTTATTTTATTGCCAATCTTCCTCTTTTTGTATGTGAACCGCCGCCACACTATGGCCACTGACGAGTGGTGTAGTTCCGTGTCTGGGAATGGAACCTGGGCCACGAAAGCGGAGGGTGCCGAACTTAACCACTAGGCCACTGGGGCTGGCCCAAAATGAGTTATTTTAATGAGCTCCTATTTTCAGCAAGTGCTAGAGGCCGGATTCATGTTCAGGTCGGTCTTTCAAGTGTGGGCTCTTTCCCTTACATTGTATTGCTTTTCAGAGAGAGGTAGATTGTTTTGTTTTTCTCTGAAACTTTTTTTTTAAATTTTATTGAGGTCGTACTAGTTTGTAACACTGTGAAATTTCAGTTGTCCATTATTTTTGTCAGTTACCATATATATGTGTCCCTTTACCCCTTATGCCCACCCCCCAACTCCCTTCCCCTCTGGTAACCATTAACCTGTTCTCTTGGCCATGTGTTTGTTTATCTTCCACATATAAGTGAAATCATATGGTGTTTGTCTTTCTCTGACTGGCTTATTTTGCTTAACGTAATACCATCAAGGTCCATCCATGTTGTGAATGGGACGATTTTGTCTTTTTTTATGGCTGAGTAGTATTCCATTATATATATTGACACATCTTCTTTATCCATTCATCAGTTGTTGGGCACTTGGGTTGCTTTCAGGTCTTGGCTAATGTGAATAATAGGGGTGCATAAGTCTCTGAATTGTTCATTTCAAGTTCTTTGGATAAATACCCAGTAGTGGGATAGTTGGATTGTATGATATTTCTATTTTTAATTTTTTGAGAAATCTCCATACTGTTTTCCATAGTGGCTGTACCAGTTTGCATTCCCACTAGCAGTGTATGAGGGTTCCCTTTTTTCCACATCCTTTCCAACATTTGTTGTTTTTTTCTTTTGGTGGTTATAGCCATTCTAACAGGAGTAAGGTGACATCTCATTGTAGTTTTGATTTGCATTTCCCTAATGATTAGTGATGTTGAACATCATTTCATGTGCCTGTTGGCCATCTGTATATCTTCTTTGGAAAAATATCTGTTTATAACATCTGCCCATTTTTTTAAAGGTCCCTAGATTTAATTTTTTAATGTATTTATAGGTGTGTGTATGTATGTACATATGTATGTATGTAGTGAGGAAGATTAGCCTTGAGCTAACATCTGTTGCCAATCCTCCTCTTTTTGCTAAGGAAGACTGGCCCTGGGCTAACATCCATGCCCATCTCCCTCTACTTCATATGTGGGACACCTGCCACAGCAAGGCTTGATAAGTGGTATGTAGGTCCATGCCCAGGACCCAAACCTGCAAACCCCAGGCCACTGAAGCGGAACGTGCAAACTTAACCACTATGCCACCAGGCTGGCCCCCTTGGGTTTTTTTGTGTGTGTGTGTGGAAGATCAGCCCTGAACTAACATGTGATGCCAATCCTCCTCTTTTTTCCTGAGGAAGATTGGCCCTGGGCTAACATCTGTGCCCATCTTCCTCTACTTTATATGGGACGCCGCCACAGCATGGCTTGACAAGTGGTGTGTCGGTGCGTGCCTGGGATCTGAACCGGTGAACCCTGGACCGCTGAAGCGGAGTGCGCGCACTTAACCGCTGTGCCACCGGACCTGCCCCCCCTTAGGTTTTTAATCAAAATATTTTATATTTTTTGTTCTGCTATTTTTGTTTTGTTCCTTATTTCTACTATATTTTTTGTTCTACTATTTTTGTTTTAGATCACCAACAATTAGGAAACCCAACAGATATACTTAAAATACTTAAGTAAACTTGAATAAGTAAAAATTACAACCTCCTTCTCCCAGCAATGCGTATCGCATCCTTTGAAAGTAAATGAGGGTTAGAATAAGAGAACACAGGAACAGCTTTTTTGGCTTCTGTCACAAACACAAGTAGCCAGATGGATTTAGGTGCTTGAAGAAGGGCACAAGGGACTGCTAGGCCAGAGGAGGACTGCAAATAGCTGACAAGATGGAACACCATGAGTCCTTGCCAGGCCTATATCCAGAAGGGAATTATGGGGTGACAGAGGTGGCTCTGACACCTAGACCACTGTCCTCACAGGACATTGTGAACAACATGATTCTGTTATATTTTTACTTGCTCTACACCAGTTCACTGAACAGACTTAACTTATACAAGGTTTTTAAGTGGGGAGGTGGGGAGCAACCTAGGAGAGGACTGTCATGTCAAAATGGCCACCAGGAAACAGCTGCTGATGGTTACTGTTTTGCCCATTTTTTGATCAGGTTGTTTTTTTCTTGTTGAGTGGTATGAGTTCTTTATATATTTTGGAAATGGACCCCTTGTGGGATATATGATTTGCAGATATTTTCTCCCAGTTGTTGGGTTGTCTTTTCGTTTTGTTCCTGGTTTCCTTTGCCTTGAATAAACTCTAGTCTGATGTAGTCCCGTTTGTTTATTTTTTCTTAAACTTTTTATTGCAGAAATCCTTGGACATACACAAAAGTAGAGAGAACAGTGTGAAGAATCCCCATGTATTCGTCACTTAGCTTCAATATTTCTCAACTTTCAGCCTCATTTTATTCATATATTTCAAAAGGTCTTTCTAACAATTAACAAGTTTTTAAAAAGTATCCGATATGTAGCAAAATCATACAGTAACCCCTATGTGTCATCTACCCAGTCCCATTTTCAGATTTTTGCACTTATTTCAAAGATGTCTAGGGGCCAGCCCCGTGGCTTAGCAGTTAAGTGCGCACTCTCTGCTACTGGCGGCCCAGGTTGGGATCCCGGGCGTTCATCGACGCACCGCTTGTCGGGCCATGCTGAGGCCGCATCCCACATACAGCAACTAGAAAGATGTGCGACTATGACATACAACTATCTACTGGGGCTTTGGGGAAAAAAAATGGAGGAGGATTGGCAATAGATGTTAGCTCAGGGCCAGTCTTCCTCAGCAAAAAGAGGAGGATTGGCACAGATGTTAGCTCAGGGCTGATCTTCCTCAAAAAAAAAAATGTCTTTTTATCTTTGAATAAAAGATCCAAAAATTTGGATCTTTGAATCAAGATCCAAATAAGATCCCTGTATCGTATTTTTCGATATGTCTCTTAAATTTCTCTTAATCTACAACAGTACTACCTTCCTCATTCTATTTTTTAATGTCATTTGTTGAGACAATGGTCACTTGTCCTGCTAAATTTTCCACATTCTAAATTTGGTTGATCCTTGAGGTGTGCCATTAACGTGTTCCTCTATCTTCTATATTTCCTAGAGACTTGCAGTTAGATCTAGAGTCTGGATTAGTGTAAGGGCAGTTTTCTTTTGGCGAGAATGTTTCCTAGGTGACGTGTACTTCCTATTGCATCACTTCAGCAAGTATTGTTAGAGTTTACCGCTTAATAGTGATATGAAGATTGTTCACTGGGTTCATGTTGTGCCCAGTCAGTCTCTTATAAAGTTCCTTACTGTAATATTGTGATTTATATTAAGAAATATACATTTGGTCTTCATCCAATTTCTGGTGAAGGCTCCTAAAACCCTTGGAATTTCCTAAGTGCTGAGAGCCCTAAAGCTGTCCTTTGTATGTCTTTTTGTTATGTTAATGGTGACCCTTGGAAGCACCTAAGGGTGAGGGCTGGTTTCCCGGAGAACCGACCATGTGATTAGAGGGTTGGAACTTCCAGTCCCACCACCATGACCTCTGGGAGAGGCAACAGGGCTGCAGGGTGAATCTATCCCCAGTGGCCAGTGATTTAATCAGTCATGCCTGTTTAATGAGACCTCCATCAAAACCCAAAAGAGTGGAGCCTGGAGAGCTTCTGAGTTGGTGAACACATGGGGTTTTCCGGGAGAGTGGCACCTTTGGAGAGAGCATGGAAGCTTCATGCCCTTTCCCCATTGCTTGCCCTATGCAGCTCTTTCATCTGGCTGTTTCTGAGTTAGATCCTTTTATAATAAACTGGTGATCTAGTAAGTAAATGTTTCTCTGAGTTCTGTGAGCTGCTCTAGCAAATTAATTGAACTCAAGGAGGGGGTCATGTGAACCTCTGATTTATAGTTAGTGGGTGAGAAGTACAGGTGACAACCTAGACTTGAGCCTGGCGTCTGAAGTGGGGGGTGGGGCCAGTCTTGTAGGACTGAGCCCTTATCCTATGGGATCTAAATCGAGTTGAATTGTAGGACACACAGCTGATGTGGAGAATTGCTTGGTGGTGTGGTAAACCGCCCCCCGCCCCCACCATGTTGGAATTTGTTGCAGAATTGTGTACTCACTAACTTTTCATCTAGTGGTTTAGCATTGGGTGAATTCTTGAACTGGTATTAATTTGTTACCTTCTCTCTATTTCCCAGGAATCCATACCTGTTTTGTATGTAAGCAAAGTGGGGAAGATGTTAAAAGGTGCCTTCTGCCCTTGTGTGGAAAGTTTTACCATGAAGAGTGTGTCCAGAAGTACCCACCCACTGTCATGCAGAACAAGGGCTTCCGGTGCTCCCTCCACATCTGTATAACCTGCCATGCTGCTAATCCAGCCAGTGTTTCTGCATCTAAAGGTAGCGCTTTCTCATGTGGACCAATCTAATTGTGAAACCTCAGTTTTGTTGACAGTGGATATTTACAGATGCGGTCTGGTATGTCTCTTCGTGGCCTCTCTAGCTTTTGTCAGAGTACCAGCATTTTATGTGAGAGAGAAGAGAGTAACGGACTAGTTCAGCACTCACCACATTGTATTCTATGGAGCTCTGGCATTATGTAGTAGTTTTAAATTTTGGATTTTATGTGCGATTTAGTTTGAGTGTTCTCCTGCATGTCTTCTTCCCCCTACTCCATTGGATCAAAGTGTATTTTTTTCCTATGGACCCTTTATATCTATGGTTGTCAGCTGAGATTTCATACAGACATGGATGTAATGCAGAATTCAAGTTTTTGTTTTGTGTCAATTTGTTTTATTTTTATTTATTTATATTTTTGTGAGGAGATCAGCCCTGTGCTAACATCTGCCAATCCTCTTTTTTTTTGCTGAGGAAGACTGGCTCTGGGCTAACATCCGTGCCCATCTTCCTCCACTTTATATGGGACGCCACCACAGCATGGCTTGCCAAGCAGTGCTGGGGTGCGCGCTGGGGATCCGAACCGGTGAACCCCAGGCTGCTGCAGCGGAGCACACGCACTTAACCGCTTGCGCCACAGGCCTGGCCCCTGTTTTATTTTTTAAAATGGAAACTCCTATCCTGAAAGCTTTTTTTCCGGCTTCATAGTTAGGTTGAGAGCTGCGGTTTCCAAAACTGTCTTTGGATATGGGTGAACTTAACGTTTTTAAAGTTGTTTCCACTAGGAAAAAAAATCATTTCTTTCTGTTCAATAGTAGGGGGTCTCTTACTGACTTTCCTAAAAGCCAAATACTGTCTCTGCTGTTAAATGCTTGTGTGCCCAAAGGGCCCCACTTCTCCCATAGGGGATTGAGCAGGAAAAATTTAGCAGTGTTGACTTTTCTTTTAATCAGACTGGCAATATCTTGATGATTTCCTGCTGTAGATCTCATCAAGTAATTTAACTTGCTTGATCAAAATTGCAGTTTAACCATCAGCTACCTTCCCCTTTTCAGTTGCTATTGTAGATTGCATTTAGGTGGTTTGGTAATGGTTTTTAGTTAGTGAAGTTAGAGGGTATATTTCACCTGGAAGAGGTGGAGAGGTTTATTTACCTGAGGGGCTGTAAGAATCACAGAGCACCAGGCAACAAAAAGCAAGCATTAGTGTTTCATCTCAGCTGGCCTTTTATTCTGATTGTGTGTACCCACCCCACCTATTTAGTTTGCTGCTGATTCCAGGTTTCCTAGGAGTCAGGGCCTTGGTTTGAGTAGGGCTTTCCTTGGTGAGGCAGGCTTACTTGCAGTTGTGGGATCTGACTCCTTGTGGCGATTTATCACATAGTTCCCATTTGAGCTTTTCATAGTGAATTGGGTGTTTCGGTTCCCTTTGCTTAGTAGTACTTCCTTCTATTTGTGACATTTTCTCAGTGCTAGCAAATAGACTTGAATAACCCACATTGTTTTTATATTTAATCTCTTTGTTTTTGTTTTCTTCCTCCCTGGTTTTCCTGCTTCTCCTGCTTTCAGGTCGTCTGATGCGCTGTGTCCGCTGCCCTGTGGCATACCACGCCAATGACTTTTGTCTAGCTGCCGGGTCCAAGATCCTTGCATCTAATAGTATCATCTGCCCTAATCACTTTACCCCCAGGCGAGGCTGCCGCAATCATGAGCATGTTAATGTTAGTTGGTGTTTTGTATGCTCAGAAGGTAAGACATGACTTCTTGATGTATGAATAGTCTAAAAAGAGATTAATACAATATTTTAATTGCAACAAAAATAGTTTCTTCACATTGCCGCTAGACGAAATATTGGGAAGTGATGTCCTGAATTAATGATAACATACCAGAACTTTTAAACTTGGTTTTTGTCCCCCAATAGGGAGAAGTTTTATTTTTGTTTTTTTGAATAATGATGTGGTTTTTCTTAAAATGATGAACAATTGAAACAATAAAGAAAAAGACAAGAGAAAGGCAAGGACAAGACAAAATCACCCTTGGAAAATGGTTGGAAATGTGGTCATAGGGTACAAACTTCCAGTTATAAGATGAATAAGTTTGGGAGATGTAGTATACAGCATGGTGACTGTAGTTAACAATTTGTATTGTATATTTGAAAGTTGCTAGGAGAGTAGATCTTACAAGTTCTCACCACCAAAAAAAAAAAAATTGTAACTATGTAAGGTGTTGCGTGTGTTACCTAATCTTATTGTGGTAATCATTTCACAATATATACATATATCAAGTCATTATGTTGTGCACTTTAAACTTACACAATGTTATATGTCAATTATATCTCAATAAAGCTGGGCAGAAAAAAAAACCTGGAGGTAAAAAAATAGGAAATAAAAAACAAACTCCAAATCAACCCCAAGTCCCAGTGTCAGAAAAAACCATTGCTTAATGTTAAGTGATGTTACCCCAGACATCTGTGCATATAACCAGATAAAAGGGGTAGATATCTGGATAGAAACAGTTGCGGAAGATGATATCATCATATAATTGTGGGTTTTTTAAAATCAATTTTACATGAATTTAGTTGCACATCCTTTTAGTTGCTGTATGTCGGATGTGGCCTCAGCATGGCGGGAGAAGCGGTGCGTCAGTGCATGCCCGGGATCCGAACCTGGGCTGCCAGTAGCGGAGCGCGCGCACTTAACCGCTAAGCCATGGGGCCGGCCCTATTTTACATGAATTTAAAGGGAAGAAAACAGGAAAATGAAGGAATTAATGAACTTCTGTTAAATATTTCCTTACTGTAAGGGATATTATTTCCTAAAATATCTTCTAAAGTGGAGGAAAAATAAATTTTATATCTTTATATCTTTTTTTCCAATTTAAAACATATTTCTCCTTTAGAACAGTCAATATTATCCTTCTTATACATTTTCTTTCCTTTCCATTCCTCATAGCCTGATTTTTGCTGTTTACGTTAAGTAGAGGATTTAGTATTCATCACCAGTCTGTTTACTGTGGTGCTTATAGTTTTGAATTCCTTGTTTGAATTTTCTTCTTGGTTGGCTGAACTGCTAAGAAGCACTCACAGGTGCTATAATTCTCTGCTTGAGGCTATTCATTATTTGCCTCTGTACTAGAAGCACGTGTTGGGTTAGTATATCATGTTTAGGCTATGTGTTCTTTTTCTAAGCCTGTTGTGGACATTGCTTCACTATCTTCTGGTGTTGAGGGTGGGACCAGTTCTCTTATACAGTTTCTTTCTTCCTTTTCAAATGACTAAATTTTGTTGATTAGTAGTTTTTTGGGAACAATTTACCTGACTTTTCTGTTTTTGAATATCTGCTTATTGACAATGCCATTTCATGAAAACTTGGCTGCTTATGAACATTCTGAGGGACTGATTTAAAAAAGGGTCAACATGTAATTGAATGAGCATCTCTTTTGAGAAATTGGATATACTAAATAGTGCTAAAGTTAAAAAAGAAGTTTTAGGGCCTGCCAGGTGGCATAGCGGTTAATTGCACGCGCTCTGCCGCTGCAGCGGCCCGGGGTTCGGATCCCGGGTGGGCACAGACGCACCACTTCTCAAGCCGTGCTGTGGCGGCATTTTATGTGAAGTAGAGGAAGGTGGGCACAGATGTTAGCTTGGGGCCAGTCCACCTCAGCAAAAAAGAGAATTGGCAACAGGGCTAAACTTCCTCACACACAAAAAAAAGTTTTATGACTACTTTTTATGATTGAAAATGGTCAATTTGGACCTTTTTTTTGTACTCTTAAGATTTATGTAACATAGCAATCTAATCTGACTAGTGTTAAAAAGCAAAATTGAACGAAGTAAATTTGAAGATCTAATTGGCTTTATTGGGCGATTCATCTGATCTAGCAAGCAGAGAGAGATACTCTGAGGGGCCCTACAAATGGAAGGTTTTTATAGGAGGAAGGGTGGGGCAAGGGAGCTGTTAGCAAAAGAAAAGAAAAAGATTATTTTTGGCCCAGGACCTCTTTTTGGAGGGGAAGGGTTTTATCATGTAGATTGTCTCTTCTTCCTTTGAAGGAAGGAGAGAGGGCCTACGTGAAAGATTACCTCTTTAGTACTGACCAGAGAATTCCAGACCAGTTGATTAAGATTTACATTCCTGGGAGAGGTTGAAACTACATTTAAGTTAGGTATTAAATCTAGGTTTGGTTTTATGGGCTTTAGCACAAGTGACGCCATTTTGGGCTTGTGGTTTTCTCTTTAACGCTGCAGTTTGCATTAGGACATAGTTTATATCTTCCAACTATGGTGCTAATACAGAATAAATAGAATGTTAAGTACAGTTATGTAGGCAGAAAGTGGCACTTTGTTATAGTTAGGGATGTTTTAATACACGAAGAAGACATTGTTTTTTGTTCTTATAGTAACTACTTATAAAACTGTCTTGTGGTGAACCTTGCTGCCTATTTATCATTATACCATCTCTCTTTTGGTTAGAATAAAGTTAAAGACAGAGTTTTGGTATTTAACAGCTGTGATATTGTGATTTATAAGAAATATATCTATTTGGCCATTCAGATGACCAATTATTTTTATTTATTTATCTTTTTGAGGAAGATGGGCCCTGGGCTAACATCCGTGCCCATCCTCCTCTACTTTATATGTGGGACGCCTGCCACAGCGTGGCTTGATAAGCGGTGTGTAGGTCCGTGCCCTGGATCCAAACCTGCGAACCCCAGGCCACCGAATCGGAGCGTGCGAACTTAACCACTGTGCCACTGGGCTGGCCCCCAAAATATATTTTCTAGATAAATTTGGTCTTCATCCACAGTTCCTGAGTCATAGCTCCCAAAACCCTTGGAATTTCCTGAGTGATAAGACAAATGGGAGCATCTTTTGTTTGGTCTCTTGTCCTCAGTTCCTGAAAATGCTTCAGAGCCATAGAGGTGAAATGGGTGTCTTGTTATTCATAACAAGCCCTTTACCCTCAACTGGGTTTATGTTAATGAAGGTTACTTTTGCAAAGCACCTAAGGAGGGGCTGGACTGGTGGCGAGAGGAACCAACCTTTATTTAGAGGGTTGGAACTTTTAGTCCCATCCCCTTATTTCTGGAGAGGGGGAAGGGACTAGAGGTTGAATCAATCACCAAGGGCCACCGAGTTTATCAGTCATACCTGCGTAATGAAGCCACCATAAAAACCCACAAGGTGGGCGTTTGGGGAGTTTCCACGTTGGGGAACTGGAATGCTTCCCAAGCTCTGGGAGGACAGAAGCTCCTTTGTCTGGGACGTTGCCCTATGCATCTCTTCATCTGGCTGTTGCTTCGTATCGTTAATATCCTTTGTAATAAGTTGGTGATCTAGTAAGTAAAACATTTCTCTGGGTTCTGTGAGCTGCTCTAGCAAATAATCGAAGCTGAGGAGGAGGTTCTGGGAGCCTTCTTATTTATAACCAGTGGGTCAGACTGGCAGGTAGCAACCTGGTCTTGCAACTGGAGACTGAAGCGGAGGGCGGTATTATGGGACTGGGCCCTTTACCTGTAGAATCTGGTTCTGTCTCCGGGTAGCTAGTGTTAGAATTGAGTTGTATTCTCAGACACCCTGCTGGTGCCTGAGAATTGCTTGTTGGTGTGGGGAAGCCTGCACGCACATGTTGAAATTGGGTCCAGGAACTCTTTCAATGGCATTTAAATGTGACGTTCTCTTAGAATGAAAACAGGCTTCTGAGAGGCTGAAGTGCAGACTCCAAAAGTTTTGAATGTTTCTCTAACATGGAAAGATGAAACAGTTTCAACATTAGACTGTTTAATTCCAGAGTGGAATGAATGAGATGGTTTTAGGGTAGAGGTACCTGTGTGATAGCAGTCCTAACTTGTGGCATGGTTGGACACTGAAAAGCTACTGAGTCCAGTAATGGACGCTCATAGTGATAACTGAGTCCTCAAGAAAATTTAGTAGCTGCAGCTGCGGCTCTCAAAGTGTGATCCATGACTCCCTGGGAAGGGCAGAGGGCCCAGAGAACGTTTCAGGGGCTTCTGTGAAATAACTCTTCATAATAATACCAAGATGCTACTTGCCTTTTTACTTTGTTGACATTTGCACTGATGGTGCAAAACCAATGGCAGGTAAAGCAGCTATCACCTCAGCACAAATCAGGGTGATGGCTGTAAACCATACTAGTAAAAGCAGTCATTGTATTTTGTGGCACCCCACACTCGAAGTAAAAACATGAAAGTTTCACCAAGAATGTCCTTGATAAAGAAATAAAATTTATTAATTTTATTAAATCTCGACCATCAAGTGAATATTGTTTTAATATTTGTGGAAAGATGGGAAGTGCACATAAAGCAGTTCTGTTGCATACTGGTGGTTATCTTCAGTTAAAGCACTCGGGCAATTGAGGTGCAGTCTGAACGAGCTGCCTTGTTCGTGGAACACTATGTTTGGTTGTAATCATTACTTACAAACTCTGACTCTTCGTCCTTGGATATTTGTCAGACATTTTCTTGAAAATGGGTAAAAGTGAGTGTCGATTCAAGGAAAACAATTGACAGAAATTGATAAAATTTGAGCACTCTTACATGAAAATTACAATTTTGGAAAACTGTTATCTACCACCCTGAGCTTAACAGCTTCCCAGTATTCACTGAAGAAATCGTGGTGATGTTAATAAATGTGACATTTTAATATATATAATGAAATAGGTCACCATTTAGAAGATCCACCTGACTCAGCAAACCAGTATTTTCCAAATGACCAGTGCATGATGTTAAAAACCACGCATATATAAAAGATCCATTGATGGGGCTGGCCCGGTGGCTTAGTGGTTAAGTTCATGCTTCCTGCTTCAGTGGCCTGGGGTTCGCTGGTTCAGATCCCGGGTGCGGACCTCTCTGTGGCAGGTGTCCCAAGTACAAAATAGAGGAAGGTGGGCCCAGATGTTAGCTCAGGGTGAATCTTCCTCAAGAGGAAAAAACCAGGAAGATTGGCAACAGATGTTAGGTCAGGGCCTGTCTTCCTCACACACACACATGAAGGTCCATTGAAAATGCAAGACAGATCAATGAATTTTAATGCAGTAGTACTAAAAGTTTATCGATATGATTTCAGATTAGACATTGCAACTAAAGTCTACCCTGTGGCGTTTTACTGTATAGTATCAAAGAAGGAATATGTACAGTTATTGAACAAGTTATTAAAATACTCCTTTTGCCGACTGTTTATCTGAGAGATCAGATTTTCTTCATGTACGTAATCCAAACAACATACTGCAGCAAATTCAGTTAAAAATATTTGGAAAAATGTAAAACACTGAGCTTATTAAAATTTTTTGGGGGGCCCGCCCAGTGGCATAGCGGTTAAGTGTGTGTGCTTTGCTGCGTTGGCTGGGGGTTCGGATCCCGGGCGCGCACCGTTTGTCAGGCCATGCTGTGGTGGCCTCCCATATAAAGTGGAGGAAGATGGGCATGGATGTTAGCCTGGGGCCAGTCTTCCTCAGCAAAAAGAGGAGGATTGGTGACAGATGTTAGCTCAGGGCCAATCTTCATCACCAAAAAAAAAAAAAACCACTTTGTTTTGAAAAATAGTTATTTTTCATAAAAATGTTATTTATGTATTAACATAGGTTTATTGTTATTTGAAAATGAATTGATATTTTTTAAATTACTTCGTTTTGATTTCTATTTAGTAAATATCAATATTTTTAGCCCACATAAACAAAAGCTCTTTGGGAATCTCCCCCATTTTTCAAGAGTATGAAGTCATCCTGAGGCTAAAAAGCCGGAAAATTGCTGATCCCGTTACCTAAGATTATGCTGCTGTTAGAGGACAGGGAAAGAATGGAGTCTTAGGATATTTTATTGTTCATGTATAGGAAGAAACTGAAAGTAATCATCCAGAGTATGGTAAATTACTAAATTGAATCAGTTCCTAGGATTCAGCAATATGTTTAAAATTTATTTTCTCTTATCCTCTTCCACCAAATATCACTTTTTCATCTTTTGCTTTTTGATGGTTCATGTGATTTTTCCCTCTTCTGTCTCCCTTCTTTCTCCTATGCATTTCCTGTATTACCACCAGACAGACCCCCCCCGCCTACCTCCCATCCATCTATCCAGACTGATCTTGTTGATTTCTTTCCTCAGCTCATACCCCATTATGTCCTTCCCTGCAAAACTAATCTGCCTGCCACTTTTTCTCCTCAGCTCTGACCCTTGGCCTTTCTTCACTGGGTATTCTGTTCAGATTCTTTTTCATGTTATATCCTTCTTTGAAGGCATAATTCTAATGCCTCATTGTAGATGAAATATTTCTAGTGTGTCATGGTGCCAGCATAGTAAAAGGAAGATTTTTCTACCAAGACCATGTAGTTGGCAAACTGCCAAATCAATCAAATTGTGACTCAGCAGGTAACTAAGTATAATTCCATTAGTGTAGTAGGTATTCATTATTGTAGCAGGTATTCCATTATTGGGGCATTAAACTTGACCCTACGTCACTCTTCATGTCCCATGCTAAGATTATTTGACTTGTCGATAAAATGCACAAGAATAGCTTAATATGGGTTTCAGAGTGTAGAGTACAGGATGTGTAGGTATTGAGTAAACAAATTCTTCAAACTTGTTTTGTAGCAACAGATTTTTTTCCAAATGAAATCTCACTCTGAATCTGAGCTCTGGTATACAACACCGATAAAATGAGAGCTCCAGTTGAAGCAGAAGGCAGGTCTCAAGCGCACATTTCTGGCCCCAACAAAAGGAACAGACACCCCAAAGCTTGTTTTGAGAGCCTGCTGTAGGTCATTGAGAAAAGGAAAAGGTCAGCACCAGTAGAAATTATACAAGGATAGTGTCACAAAATTAAGATTTCATAGGATTTTATGAGATAGAAGAGGCACAGGGAGCCCAAGGTGGACATGGATGTATAACTTCATCATCACTGTAATATATATAATTAACCTGGTTTCTGAAAACTTGAATGGAGGGGGGAAACTTACATCTAACTGAAGTTTAGGCAGCAAACCACATAAGTACCTGTGATTTTTGTCACCAATGAAAATCACAGATATTACAGTTGTAGATTCTTTGAAATATCATTTGCAATCATTACCACTGTTAGATCCTGTTATTTATGCATTACAAAGAAACATAACTAATCTCTTGTCCTAATATTTTGATCATTATATTTTAATACAATCGGTGTCTTTTATCTTATGTGTTGTGTATGCATTTATAAATGTTTTTCTGAAAAGAGTCCATGGGTGTCATGAGAATGCCAAACAAAAAAGATTTGAAAGTTAGTAATTTAAAAAGAAACTGGGGGCCAGCTCTGTGGTGTTAGTGGTTAAGTTCGCGCACTCAGCTTTGGTGGCCCTGGGCTTGCAAGTTCGGATCCTAGGCACGCACCTACTCACCGTTTATATCGAGCCGTGCTGTGGCAGGTGTCCCACACATAAAGTAGAGGAAGATGGGCACGGATGTTAGCCCAGGGCCGATCTTCCTTAGCAAAAAGAGGAGGATTGGCAACGTGTTAGCTCAGGGCTAATCTACCTCACCAAAAAAAAAAGTGGGGAGAAGGAACTGACCTTATGGAAATACTTATATGTCAGATACTACTAGGCAGTTTATTCTCTTGTTTAGTCCTCAAACAGATGTGATTATTGTTCATTGTAGAAAACACCTTACCATTGAAGAAATTACAGCTCAGCAAGAAAAGTGAATTCCCCAAGGTCATATGATGTTGGAGCTCTTATCTGACATTAGCTAAAGCTATACTTGTGTGTCACTGATATTCTTTATTTAGTCTTTTAGTGAAGTGGAAGAAATGTATGTGTGCATATATACACATATATGACGTTTAGAGATATGCTTCTAATTTCATTGCCCTAATCTAAGTTTGCCAGTAAGATCTCATGTTTATTTGGTGTGAACCTAACAAACCTTCATGGGTGTGGTTCAGGAATATCGGAATGGGAATCCTCTTATAGAAAAGTCAGTCTGAACAACTAATTAAATCACTAAGCCCTTGGCTGGGAGATAAAGAATTGTTTAGGAACTGAGCAAAATCTGTTTCAGATGGGTCCTTATATGCAGCCTTGTGATCCTGAGTGCCAGATTTTTTGATTTCCACAGGAGGCAGCCTTCTGTGCTGTGATTCTTGCCCTGCTGCTTTTCATCGTGAATGCCTGAACATTGATATCCCTGAAGGAAACTGGTATTGCAATGACTGTAAGGCAGGCAAAAAGCCACACTACAGGGAAATTGTCTGGGTAAAAGTTGGGCGATACAGGTGAGGAGACTGGCACACATTTCTTTTACCATCCTGTTTCTTGGGATCTCATAGATACAATGCTTAACTTTTTTTTTTTTTTTTAAATCTCTCTGATTAAGCAAGGTCCACTCCCCTCCATTAACTTTCCATTATAAAAGAAGAAAAACTCACTCTGTGTTTTGCAATAATTGGAATAATACACATTCTTGGGAGAAAATTCATTAATGAAAAGAAACCCATAGTCTCACAAACAAGGAATATACATTGCTAACATTTTGGCATATTTACTTGCAGACACGCCAGTATATGCACCTTCAAAATAATTGGCTTTATAGTTTATACCTAGTTTTGTGCCTTGCTTTTTCTTTATAAATTATTTTTGTTGAACATGGAATATACAGAAGAATGTTATAATATGCATGATTTTAAAGAATAACAAAAGGAACACCTGTGTACATACCTCCCAGTTAAGGAAATAGCACATTATTGGTCCATTTAAGGCTCCCTCCATGCACCTGTCTGAATCCATTCTCTCCCCACCCTCAGAGATAACCACCCTACTGCATTTTGTGTGTTTTATTCTTTTGCCTTGCTGTATAGGTTTACCAATAATGTATTGTTCTGCATGTTTTGTACATTTATATAAAGGAATTATTGTTACATTTTTCTGCAACTTGCTTTTTTTCATTCACTCTTATGTTCCTAAGATTTATTGTGGTTACTGCAGTGCTCTAGTTCGTTCATACTTTGCTGTTCTACCCCTTTATATAGTCATACAAGGTAGTGTAGTTCATTTATCAGTTCTGCTGTTTGCACTATGAACATTTTGTCAGTGTTTCTTGGTGTACTTGCACGGGAGCTTGTGTAGGGCATTCTCAGAATAGAATAGCAGGGTAGCGACTTCCAGCTTTAACAGCTAATGCCAAATTGTCTTTCTTCCTAAAGTGGTTAATTTAATTTATGTGCTTTTTTTTTTTCCTGGTGTCATTTTTATATGCTCCAAATAATTATTGAAAGTTTTCTTTTTTCCTTTTTTTTTTTTGAGAGGAGATCAGCCCTGTGCTAACATCTGCCAATCCTCCTCTTTTTTTGCTGAGGAAGACTGCCCTGGGCTAACATCTTTGCCCATCTTCCTCCACTTTATATGGGACGCCGCCACAGCATGGCTTGCCAACTAGTGTGTTGGTGCATGCCCGGGATCCGAACTGGCGAACCCCGGGCCACCGCAGCGGAGGGCACGCACTTAACTGCTTGCGCCACTCATCCGGCCCCTGAAAGTTTTCTTTTTAAAGGCCAAATTGTATTTCATTATTCAGTGTACCATAGTTACTTCTATTATTCCCTTAATGTTAAGTATTTAGGTTATTTCCAGGTTTTTATTCTTATAGACAATACTTTGATAAACATAATAGTCATAAAGCTTTGTCATATCTCTAATTATTTCCTCTCAGAGATTCCTTGAAAGAGAATAACTGAATCTAAGGGAGTGTGTGTGTATGAGCATGTGCATGAGTGTGGGTGTTTTCAGGCCTTTGGCACATACTATTTGTTCTCTAGTTAGGTTGTAAGAATGCCTTAGGTCAGACTTTAATGTGATAGACAGACATTGCTGTTCCTTATTCCTGTCCTGAAACTAGGTTAGTTTCCTAGTGCCTTGCAGCCTTCTAGAGGTTTCTTTCCTTGTTTTTACCTTTCCCAGGTGGTGGCCAGCTGAGATATGCCATCCTCGAGCTGTACCTTCCAACATCGATAAGATGAGACATGATGTAGGCGAGTTCCCTGTGCTGTTCTTTGGGTCTAATGACTATCTGTGGACTCACCAGGCCCGAGTCTTTCCCTACATGGAGGGGGATGTGAGCAGCAAGGATAAGATGGGCAAAGGAGTGGATGGGACGTATAAAAAAGGTAAACTGATCCTTTTTGTTTCTCAGACCAACACAGACCTCTGTTGCCCGAGTATCTGCTTTGTTAGAATTCACATACCTTCCATTGGCAGCTGCGTTCTGCCCTCTGGGGGCAGTATGTAGCTGCAGGTATAGGACTTTGCAGGCAAGTTAGCCCACATACCTCGTTATTTTTGAGCCTAACCTTTACTTAACTGGAATTTCCTTGGAGGAGGTTTTTTGTCTTATCAGTTCTGTTTTCTCAGCATCTCATCAAGTACTGGAACTTTGGAACTATTTTGTACAAGAAACACTGGTTGACCGGGCAAGGGCCAGAATCTCTAGCAGAGCCACATTTGTTTCAAGGAGATTTTTTTTTTAGTTTGTTGGGAAGAAATAAAGTGCATCAATAATTGTAGAGCAAACTAAGATAGTAAAATTCAAAGCTTAAGTGTTGTGAATCAAGAGATTTTTGTAAGCTGGTCTAGCAGAGAAGGAGTGGGGACATTTGGGACCAGGATGGGTTAAGTCAACTATGAGCCTCAGTTTTCTCTTACTATATAATGAGTAAAGGTTGTTCTGAGAATTGAACGAGATAATAAAAAAATCAGTCTGCAGGGCACATACGTGGTTTTCCATCAATGATAATTACTTTCTTCCTTTAGCTGTCCTTCAAAAGGCAATACACCTATCTCTTGTTACTTGAATATATTTGGACATGGAAGTATAAGATTTTATCTGCACAGTGAGGTGAAGAGGGGTTCTAATCAGGTGAAACTTCCTTGATGGGGAATGAGAATGATGTCCATAGGGAACAAGTTTAACATAGATTCTGTTTGCCTCATGTTATTCCGATGGCCATGTGGTTTCTGTGTAGATATGGGTTATCAATATTAATACTACAGAAGCTTGGGTCTTGAATCTTTTAGTCTAAGATGGTCTGGGACCAAGTGACCAACATCTTTGGCCTGCACAGAGTTCTTCACCACCAAGACTGGGGGAGAAGGTGGAGTGTAGGGAACATCGCGTCTGAGCCTGCCGAAGCTCAGTTCTTTCTGTGCCTCGACTCTGGGTTTTCTGGGTGCCTCTGCCTTCACAGAACACATGATTTTATGGAGGAACTGGACACAGATACCAGCAGTCAAAATGCCATTCATTGAGTGTTGTGGCAGAAGTGTGCATGGTATGCTGTGAGAACAGACCCAAGAGGAAGCATAACTAATTTGGGGATTGAAGTTTGGAAGTCATGGATGGAAAGATGAACCATAATAATAATAGTTACCATTTGTTGTTTACCAGGCCCTGTTCAATGTTTGTTTTCTGCTTTATGTCATTGTGGAGCTAGATGCCATTATCCTTATCTTACACATGAGGAAACTGAGGCACAAAAAAGTTACATTACTTGTCCAAAATCCCAGTAATGATAGAGGAAGGTTTTAAACTGTAGTGGGTTGAGCTCCAGAATCCAAACTCTTAACCCGTACACTGACTATGAGGAAGTTGACAACTTAAAATGTTGGAACAAGACAGCACATGTGAAAGCACACATTGAATCTAACCTGCTGAGTTAGCAACCTCCAAGTATTTACTTGGTATAGTTTAAACACAGGGGCGGGGTAGCACTGGGCTGTTGGCCTGAAAAAAGGTAGATAAGTTACATGGTCTGAGCAGAGTTTTAAAAATCTCAATCTCAGTGGAATATCGGGACCGTAGAAGGTGAGAGGCTACAACCGGGAGTGTCAATGAGGTGGCTGTTTCAGTAGTTCTAGGCAGAGATGACAAGGCTGTCACAGGAAGTGTCCGTGGAGTGGGGAGGATGATAGGTACTGAAGAGACATTAAGTAGATAGAGTAGGCAGGACAAGCTGAATAACAAGGAAGGAAGGAGGGATTTTAGAACAATTTAGAGGACTCCAGGCAATAAACTCTGTAAGATGGTGACAGGGAAATGGAGAAAAAGAGATGAATCAGAGGAAAAAATTTTTTAAAAGAACTGACAACATGGGGAAAGCCACAGAGAGGAAGGAGTTGGAATTCTGTTCCGTGTTTTTAACCTGGGTCAAGAATAATCAATAAAAAAATTTTTTTAAGTGGAGAAGCATGAGAATCTTAAGACTTTGTTAAACTTGTTAGGTATTACAATCTTTTAAGCATATGAAAATGTACAAGACTTGAATGCAGATCAGCTATGAAGATCTGCCTTGGTATCGTTAGAGCTAATAGTTCATATTTACAGAATGAGGCTTTGGAGAAGAGTAGAACAGATACTGTAGTGAAGAGGCAAGAAGAGGAAAACTGAAACTTGGAATTTCTTCCAGAGGAACATGGTGTGTTACCCGGGGCAGCTAGGAGGCAGAATGTTTCTGGAAGCAGGAGATTCAGGTCTGTGGAAAGAATTAGGCTTAAAAGCAGTGACTTTGCTGAGCAAATGCAGTCTAGTTGTATGAAGCTGGTCATCTGTATTGTGCCATTTAGTGCTGGATTATATTTTGTCTTAAGGCTACATCTGAATATCCTGGGGGCTATAACTTACTTGGAAATAGAAGTCATATGTACTTCTTAGTTTTGTATATAGTGTTGGTTGACTTTTTGTCTAAAACATGGATTTTCTCCAACTTATATAAAAGAAAAGAGTTAACTAAACAACTCCACCCAGAGACTAAGTGGCTGTGTTGTGTGTTTTCTTAGCTCTTCAGGAAGCTGCAGCAAGGTTTGAGGAGTTAAAGGCCCAAAAAGAGCTAAGACAGCTGCAAGAAGACAGAAAGAATGACAAGAAGCCACCACCTTATAAACATATAAAGGTAAGAAAAGACTCAGGAGATTCCGTCTCCAGGAGAGACCCTGTATAGCTTGCCCTTTTCCCACTTTGTTCATGATGAGAATTGGAAGCACAAGGACACTTACTTTAGGGTAGAGGTGTGAGCGTGAAGAAGATAAGAAAAAGTGCCAGAGCACCATTCCTAGCACATTGTGTACACTTTATAAAATCAATTGTGCATTGATAGTCTTTTCTGTTGCTTTGGAAAGCCTTCATACAGGTGAATTGGATTAGATTCTGTTCACAGTCAGCATCTTGTGGTTTGAAAGGGACCAAAGAGCCATGATAAAAAATGATAAATGGCCCTGAGATAGTGTGAATAGTACACATGGTAAGGCTTTTTGGTTATGGCTGATATTAAACATATTTTAGGTGATCAGTGTGACTAGGATGCCCAAGGTCAGGAGAATTCATGTTGGGTGGACCTGACTCTTAATATACCTGGTAAAAGAGTCATCGCCATTTATCATCTGGGTCCAATGGACCCTTAATATTTTTTTACATTTTTAAGTCATTTTATGAATAATTTATAGAAGTAAAAATAAAGGAATAGTGAAGAACAAATTTAGTAGACATTTTAGGATTTACTAAAACATCTTTTTTGGGGTGGGGGGCGGGAGGAAGATCAGCCCTGAGCTAACATCTGCCAATCCTCCTCTTTTTGCTGAGGAAGACTGGCCCTAGGGTAACATCCGTGTCCATCTTCCTCTACTTTATGTGGAACGCCGCCACAGCATGGCTTGACAAGCGGTGCGTCGGTGCGCACTCGGGATCGAACCCCGGGCCGCCGCAGCGGAGCGCGTACACTTAACCGCTATGCCACTGGACCGGCCCCTAAAACATCTTTAAAAAAACCTTTTTGTTTGTTTGTTTGAGGAAGTTTGTCCCTGAGCTAACATCTGTGCCAGTCTTTCTCTATTGTATGTGGGATGCCACCACAGCATGTCTTGTGCCCAGCATCCGAACCCGTGAACCCCGGGCTGCTGAAGCAGAGTGCGTGAACTTAACTGCTGCACCACCAGACCAGCCCCTAAAAATCTTTTTATCAAGTTAGTTTTGGTGCTCAAACATCAGAAAATATGAAAGAATACTCTCAGCTCTATTAACAAAATGAGATTGCCTGGGTTCTTATTGTAAAATTTTTGTGATGATGTCACTCCTGGATGAGAACGCTATATATGTATATATTTTTGTCATTAGAAATACAATGTTGGCATACTCATTGATTTTTGAGTTTCTGAAGTCTTGTCGTCTGAGATTTTACTTACAGATCAATTTCACCACCATCTTTAGAGTCTAGTATGGCTAAGTATGTCTCAAATATTCCATGGGGCATACTTAAATGAAAAAACTATTGTTTATCTGAAATTCAAATTTAATGGGTGTCCTGGATTTATCCAGCAACCCTACTAGAAGCAGAGTACAAAGATGTTATCTCGGTCTTTAATCTTTCTGGAAAGGTGATATAGTACTTTGGACAATGCAATACAAAAACTGTAGTGTGACTATTTCACTATTGCATCATGCTTTTGTGATTCCATCAGTTTTCCATTTTCTTATGATTTTAGTCTTTTTTCACGTAGTTGGGAATCATGAAGTAACAGTGAGTAATGATGAAATAGTAAAATATTACAAGATACAGGAGAAGTAAGAACACTAAAATTCCATAATATAGCTTAGATTTATAAAAGGGTCTCATGGACCTACATGGTAGTTGCGAGGTAGAATAAGTTTTCTTCTTTTTTTTTGAAAATAAGTAAATTTTCTTTTTGGTCTTTGGGAGACTTCTAAGAAAGAATAAAAGTCATAAAATATCATCCTTAAAAATAGTTAAAACTGCTGAAAAAATGTAACTCAAAACCTAAAATTGGGTCTAAATGGATCCTGGTGGCATACTGAGAGTTAAATGGAGTTATTGGGCATGGAAACATAACACTGAAGTGTAGTGAGGCCTCAAAAAGAGGGAAAGTAGTCTGGTTTAGTCATAGACGTCAGATAACAGCAAGGTAGACGTTTCAGAGTAGCACATCAACCATGTTGAGCCTGGCTATTGAGAGAGCAACCTCCTGTGGGTGATCTAATCACAGAATTTAAAGGCCAGCTTCTTTCCTTCACTTTTTTTTTTTTTTTTTGCTGAGGAAGATTTGCCCTGAGCTAATATCCATTGCCAATCTTCCTCTCTTTGCTTGAGGAAAATTTTGCCCTGAGCTAACATCTGTGCCAGTCTTCCTCTGTTTTGTATGTGGATGGCTGCCACAGCATGGGTGCCGATGAGTGGCATAGGTCTGCACCTGGGAACCGAACCTGGGCCGCTGAAGTGGAGCATGCAGAACTTAACCACTAGGCCATAGGGCTGCACCACCACCCCCCCCTTTTTTTATTTTTTTAAAGCCAACATATTACCAGAGAAGATATTTAGAATAGGGGTTGGAAAAACTATGGTCCATGGGCCAATTCTGGCCTCCTATGATTGGGAAAGAAATAAAGACTATTTCCTGACATGTTGAAGATTTTATGAAATTCAAATGTCAGTGTCCAATAAATAATAAGTTTTATTGGCACACAGCATGCTTGTTCATTTATTTATAAATATCGTCTATGACTGCTTTTGTGCAACAATGACAGAGTTGAGTTACATGCACCAGAGATCTTATGGCCAGCAAAACGAAAAATATTTACTGTCTGGCTCTTTACAGAAAAAGTTTGTCGATCCCTGATCTAGAGTGAATGTTTACCTGCAATTACATATCTGTGTTGTTTTTACTTAACCGTGTTTGTGTTTTTGCTTCATATTATGTTAGATAAGAAACTTATTTGGGATTAATAACAGGTTAGATCAGATGTCAAGAAAGAATGATTGAAACATTACCTTTATGTAGAGAAAAGGAGTAGGATGAAACTTTTGTGGGGGGTGTTGGGTAAAGATAGTCATCTTGAATCAGGTGAATATTCACATGCCCTGTGTAGGACCTGTAGTCTCAGCTGACAGAGCTTAGCCCTTGTCTTCTCTCCTCTTAGAACTTGCCTTACTCAGTCGATTTGTGGCTTCCTGTTGAATGTGGTGAGAATTTTCCTCCATTAACAAGAAGTTTCTAGTTTTTACTAGTATTTTGAAGAATCTACCAAGAGATCTGGCGATGAGACTTAACGTCCTTTTAAGTTGTTATAGAGACCTGGTTTGAGGACAATATTTCTATAAACGTGTTATAGATTTTATAATATTGTTAAAGAATAGGAGGCAAACAATAAAGTGTTAGAAATGAAACCATTTGAGAATTTAGAGGATGGAAATAACTATTTAGATAATCATACTGATTTTAGATTGATTTGCATTGGTAATCTAGAAGATTTGATGTGACAGAAACAATTATAAGGGACATTAAAAGAAAGAGAATTTAATTATATCTACCATATTTAAGAGGCTGCTAGGCTCTGTAGTAGACCCTTTAATTACATCTATTTCTTATTCTCACAACAGTCTGGCAAGTAAAGTAATTTATTAAAATCGAGTAATTTCTGAAGAGTAAAATTTTATGTATGGGATGGGTTTTTGAAGACTCGCAGTTTGACTGTTCCTAGTGAAATCATATCGGGGGGGAGACTCATTCTCATAGTGCACAGATCCATTTCTATTATGGAATGTTAATTTTTTTTCTCAGCATTGTTTTGTAGTGTATGTAAAAACTCAGTATCACAGCAGCTGTTTGACGTTGTGGTTTAATCAACACTGGATTTTCGCTGTAAAGTACTGGCACCACTACTAAATAAATGCATGAGTGATACTGCTGCGGTCTATTAAAAAGATTTAAAATTATGATAGTAAATATTAAAATACATCTTCACATATAGGAATCCCCGTTACTCAAAGATGTTTGTTTGTTTGTGTGTGTGTGTGAAATTTTTGTTGTACGTTATTGTTTGTCAGTCATGTAAAGACATCCCTTCACCCCTTGTGCCCACCCCCTACCCCCTTGCCCCTGGTAACCACCAAACAGTTCTATCTGTCCGTGTGTTGGTTTATCTTCCACATATGAGTGAAGTCATACAGTGTTTGCCAAGGATGTTTTCATGCCAACCATTTACCCTTTAAGAAGGGTGTGTTTTTAATGTGGAAGCTAAAGTGACACTGGCAATAGCAAAAATCCAGTTTACAATTCACCTGGCCTACCAGCTTTGAAATTATGATTTTTTAAAAAAAATTTATGGAATTCATGTTTTGTGTATCAAGTGAGGCTTTATTTTTGTGTCAAACTGCCTAAATCTTTATTTCCTCGAATTTTTTTGTGTGATAAAAGAAAGATAACATAAAATTTACCATCTTAACCATATTTAAGCATGAAGTTCAGTGTTATTAAATGTATTCATAATGTTCGCAACCATCACCACCATTCATCTCTAGAGCTCTTTTCATCTTTTAAAACTGAAACTCCATGCCCATTCAACAATAACTACCTATTTTCTCCTCCTCTCAGCCCTGGGCAACCACAATTCTACTTTCTGTCTATTTTGACTACTCTAAGTACCTTAGATAAGTAGAATCATACAGTATTTGTGTGACTGGCTTATTTCACGTAAAATAATGTCCTCCAGGTTCATTCATGTTGTAGCAAGTGTCAGAATTTCCTTCCTTTCTAGGCCGAATAATATTTCATTATTTATACTACATTTTGCTTGTCCATTCATTTGTCCATGGATGCTTGGATTGCTTCTGCATTTTAACTATTGTGAATAATACTGCTAAATCTTAATAGTTCAAAATCATGTAAAATGTGGCATGCCGCTTTTCTGAGGAGAAATTTGCCTTTTATAGGTCCTGAATTGTCTTGTGTTGAATTGCCTGATTTACTATAATATGTATTTTTTCTCTAGGTGAACCGTCCTATTGGCAGAGTACAGATCTTCACCGCAGACTTGTCTGAAATTCCTCGTTGCAACTGTAAAGCTACTGATGAGAACCCTTGTGGGATAGATTCTGAGTGTATCAACCGCATGCTGCTCTATGAGTGCCACCCCACCGTCTGTCCTGCCGGAGGGCGCTGCCAAAACCAATGCTTCACTAAGCGCCAGTATCCAGAGGTTGAAATTTTTCGCACATTACAGAGGGGCTGGGGTCTCCGGACAAAAACAGATATTAAAAAGGTGGAGAAAACTTTTCTTAATTTCCAGATTTTTTTTTTCTTCTTGGTAATTTCTTAGTGTGAGTAATCCCTCTTGATTACTATGAGAAAATTGATCATAGAGGAAAATAATGTAGTGTAGGGATTAACCATATTTTTATCTTCCCATATCCTTCCAGAGTTGAGGCTTGAGAATAGTCTCTTTTATCTCTTAAGTCCTTAGTGTTGATCATGTTCACTATGTATAAGAATGAAAAAATGAGGGAAATTCATAGAGATACTATGACCTTAGTTGCTCTTTTGTGAAAATCCTGGAACCTATAGTTAAAAGAGAGAGAACAGTGAGTGTTTGATACAGAGGTGTTAATCACCTACTAATAACATAAAATCTTTTTACTAAGGGAATAGGGTTAGGTTCATGGAACATGAAGGAGAAGAAAATTAGGTATTCTCTAATGAAAATGCAGTAACATCTTCAACTTCAAACTTGGAAGGATCTGCAAGTTTCTAATAAATAATATTGTACAGCTTTGTGTAGAATAAATCTTATTTGACATTTTAATAAAACAAACCTTACTCTGGTTGTACCTTCCGAAGAATTTTACTGAAGTTTGTTTCTAGGAAAGGAAATGAATATGGGTTGATCTGCTTAGTCATTTGCTAAGTATCTCTGATCTATCTGTGTATATCAGGCATTGTGCTGTGGATGCAGTGATCAATAACAGACATGGGGGCCATGCTTTCATAAAGTTTACATTCTAGACGGGGATAGACATTGAACAAGTTATCACCCAATGTAGAAGCACAAAGGGGTTCTGGTGGCATGTTGCAAAGTGCTTGAAACTAGCTTGTCTCTGAGAATATTTTAAGTTGAGACTTGAAAGATAGGTAGTTGTTGGCCTCGGCCAGTTGAGTGTTAAAGCATTGTAGGTAGAGGGGACAGCATGAGTGAAAGCCAGTGTGACTGTAGTGTAGTGAGTCAGGAGGACGGTGGTGTAAAATGTGAAAGAGCGGTAGGCAGGCCATGTTCCAAGGAGAAAACATAGTTTAGGGAAACTGACTTTTAGGTGCTTGGGCAGGTAAAGGGGTCTGCCGTTAATTTCATCATTATAATGGAGCCTTAGTTTACTTACTTCCATTTTGGTTGTTCTTTAGTATCCTGTATATCCCAGTCTTTCTCTTGGTAGCCACAGTAGGAGCAGGGATGTGGTTCTCATTGTCAAATAGTTGAAGCATCATATTTATGTTGTGTTTCTTAAATAAACCTTTGTTGAAGTGACTAGTTACATGCACATGAACTTCTTTGGAGAATCTGTTATTTTCATTAATTTTTAAAAAATAAGATGTACCTGTGAACACAGTTGTGCTTTTTTGCCATCAAGTTAAGAGCTGTTTCTTGTTCTAGGGTGAATTTGTGAATGAGTATGTGGGTGAGCTAATAGATGAAGAAGAGTGCAGAGCTCGAATCCGTTACGCCCAAGAACATGATATCACTAATTTCTATATGCTCACCCTAGACAAAGTAAGTAATGGAGAGTGTTATTTCCATTGTTGTAAGATTGTGAAATTAGTGTTGTCCCAGCCGTAGTGTTTGTAGGCATGTCATACACTGCTCAAAACAGTTTCTTACCCCCATATTCATCAGGATTGCTTGATCAGGGTTCTGGAGTAGATAAGTTTGCTCATTTCTGGCTGTACATCCATGGCCAAAGGCAGAAGAGCTGCATTTAGCATTCTTTTTGAACTATCCAGTGTAATTTAGGGATTATGTTTTTTAGCGTTTTTCCTATAGGATTAAAACTTAAAGCTAGAAAAGGAAATAATCATTCTTTTACCCTTTTATTTTATAGATTGAGAAACTAATTTGTTAATATTAGTTCATTGAGAAGGTGATATAAATTGACGATAGAACTCACCTTATAAACCCAAGTCAGCTTTCCAATTAAAGGAATTTTCTTTCTTTTTTTTTTTTGTGAGGAAATCAGCCCTGTGCTAACATCTGCCAGTCCTCCTCTTTTTTTGCTGAGGAAGACTGGCTCTGGGCTAACATCCGTGCCCATCTTCCTCCACTTTATATGGGACACAGCCACAGCATGGCTTGACAAGTGGTGCGTCGGTGTGCACCCAGGATCCGAACCGGCGAACCCCAGGCCGCCGCAGCGGAGTGTGCGCACTTAACGGCTTGCGCCACCAGGCCGGCCCCCTAAAGGAATTTTCTGTTGAGTTTCATTTTTTTGATACCTAGAGTTATATTTGGAACTTATTACAAATTCAAGCATCCTAATGTGTATCTTTTCTGTGTATTCTTCTTTGTACCTATTAGGTTCTGCTAGCTTTTTTTTTTTTTTTTTATCCTTCCACTAGCTTTTGTAACAGAGCCCTTTCCTGGTGTTTAAATTTGTGAACATTTATCAAGTTGTATTCTTATGGTTTGTGAGATCTTCACTTCCAGACATTGTGATCTCCATTTGGGATGGGGTCTCGGCATCAGTATTAAATTCTCCCTGGGTGATTTCTAACGTGTAGCCCGAGTTCAGAACTACTTAACTCAGAGGATGAAACAAGCTGCTGCTTCTAGAGCAGTGATCCTCAAACTCTTCAGCACGTATCAGAGTCACCTAGCATGCTTGTTATAACAGGTTGCCGGGCCCCACCACATAGTTTCTGCTTTAGTGTATATTCTTAGTAACCCAAGAATGTGTATTTCTAAAGAGTTCCCAGATGGTGACGCTAGTGCTGGGCCAGGGACTATACTTTGAGAACCACTCCTCTGAGAGATTCTAACTTTACAAATAGGAACTCTAGCTTGTTAGAGAGAATACTCAGGAAGTGTCTGATGAGCAGCATCTCTTGGAATTCTAGGACCGGATCATTGATGCTGGTCCCAAAGGAAATTATGCTCGGTTCATGAATCATTGCTGCCAGCCCAACTGTGAAACACAGAAGTGGTCTGTGAATGGAGATACTCGGGTTGGTCTTTTTGCCCTGAGTGACATTAAAGCAGGTAAGATTCATTTAAGGATCCTGGAGCTAAAAATTAAATTTCAGATTTTATCATCTAAGAATCTCATGTCCTGTAATCCAAAATGAGGCGTGCAAACTCCTGAGGATACAGTAAAAGGCTTTCCAGGTAGTACTTGGCATGGTATTTCTTTTTTTTTTTTGGTGGTGATGGTGTGATAAAATATACATAACATAAAATTTACCATTTTAACCATTTTTAAGTGTACAGTTCTGTGGCATTAAGTTAATTCACATTGTTGTGCAACCATCACCACAACCCATCTCTATAACTCTTTTCATATTCCTCAAGTGAAACTTTGTACCTATTAAACACTAACTCCCCATTCCGCTCTCCCCTAGCCCGTGGCAACCACCATTCTACTTTCTGTGTCTGATTTTGACTCTTTGAATATTGATCTGCCTTACAAAGCACCAGCAATCCAGATCTCCTTTCTTAGCATCCTTTTCCTGGTTACCCTTCACCCACTTCGTAAACCAAAGATTCACAGATTCAAAGATTGACAATAGTATACTCCCGTTACCATCAAAGGAGAAATCCCATAAGAATTTTCTGGATGAAGACCAGAGTTCTCGTTTGCCGAGTCATTGTTGTTTACCTCAGGAAAACTTAATCACAATAAATTAATTAACAATTTGGTCAACTTCTGGCCTGTTGCTTTTTTTTTTTTTCAAATCGGTGGACACCCCTACCCCACATGCCCCAGTATATCTTGTTCTCAACAATTTAAATATACTGCCTAAGAGTCATTTAGGCTTTTCAGAATTTTAAAGGTTCTCACAATTTTCATATTTTAAAATTGCGCCACTAGTTCCTTTCTCTTTTTTGCATTGCTTCATATAAAGTATTAAATATTGGTAACAAGGCTTGAGCATCACTGTGCACTCATCTGCTGGACTAAATGATCCTAGCTTTTAACATGCTGACTTGTATCAAGTTTTTGGAATGGATGTCTTCAGAGATGATCAAGTGAAGGCTATAAGAGCTACCGTTTATTTATCAGATGCCAGACACCGTTCCAAGCATACTATTTCATTTAATCCCTGAAAAAGTGCGTCAAGTATGTGGTATTATAGCTATGTTACTTGGATTCTTGAGTCTGACCCCTCTCATTCTTTTCTCCATTTTTCTCTCTAACCACTCAGGAGGTGATTCTCTGTGTTAATTACTCAAATGTTACTCAGTTATATGATGTCAGTTCTTATCTTTCCCAGCTGCTTTCAGCACCACACTTGTACTCAGAACTTTGTCTGTGTCCATGAGGATAGCCTTCTCTACCACGTCTAGCCACAAATTTCTCTTCTCTCTCCTTCCGTATTCCCTCAGCTCAGGTAGCATGGTGTGGGAATTCACAGACCTTGTTCTTGTCCTCACTTGACTTCCAGTCTGTGCAGTGGGATGGGGGAGATGAGACAGAATGTGCTAAGTGCCATGCAGAGTGCCTGTAGGAGCTGCAGCCTTGGCATATGGAATAGAA
This sequence comes from Diceros bicornis minor, assembly GCF_020826845.1. Classification (NCBI taxonomy): domain Eukaryota; kingdom Metazoa; phylum Chordata; class Mammalia; order Perissodactyla; family Rhinocerotidae; genus Diceros; species Diceros bicornis. The sequence goes on from NC_080740.1 coordinate 90,501,210, forward strand.
CTTGTCAGCTTGCTCTCATCCTTACTCATCCAACTTCATGGGCTCTTCACATACCTGTTATTTTTCATCTCCCACGTGTCATACTCCTTGTTTCTCTCTTCTCCATGCCCTTTGACATCCCCTGTAAGTGCAGACCTCTCAAGTTATTGTAAATTGGACTCTTTTCTAGAATGGTTTGAGTCTTTCCTTGATGTGCACTGATACCTTCTGATTTATCCGCTTGTGCAGTTGTTTACATAGTGGATGCTGAGTGAGCAGCAAGTTATTCTCAGTATCCTGCTATCTTGTGTATGTATATGGTTGAGTTGCATTATAAGCACATTAAATTTATGAAAATTCAGTTATATATTCATAAACTGTTTAATAAGAAAACAATGGTGTGCATAGATTTACCCAACATTCAGTGCAGTAAGTTCACAGTGAGTTTGCGAGGGGAGGCGTGACCCTGCTGTTAACCTTGGTCAGGCTCAGTTCCTGCAAGCTCCTCACAGTGTGAACTTCTCACCAGGCCGTGAATGATTCTAGTATTCGTACCGTTGGAACCCCTAAATAAAAGCCAGCTGCTTTATAACTTGCTCAACTGAAAAAACAAATGATGATCTATTTCCAATATATTAGTCCCTCTGACAGAAGATAGGTCAATCTGCAATGGGAAATCTTCCTAAGATTTGACAATTTTGACTGATTGTCACTTTATACATAACTGTAAGCCATTACCCCCACCCAGAGACAACCTTCTTGTATACATATATAAAATTCTTTTATCTGTTAGGCCTTCCGTAATGTGTTTTGCATTTGAGTGTATATTTTATTTGCTCTCAGTTTTGATGAAATGTACTTTTGACAGAATGGGAACATTTTGTACTTTATATCTGTACATCTCTTTTTAAAGTTTAAAAATTATTGCTATGTGCACTATGTCATATTATCTCAATAAGCATGTGCGATTGTTATTTCTCCATTTAACAAATGGACCCACAGCTCAGATCGCCCAGCTAGACAGAGGTGTGACTGGGATGTAAAACCAGGGCTTAGGTCTATGGTCTAGAGTCCTCTAGTATTACTCTGTATTGAGATGTCTGTCCTTGAGTGCTGCCTGGTAAGGTATGCTCACCTTGGCACAGAATGACAGCTTTTCTTCAGACTTGCATTCCCTGTGCCTTGCACATCAATATACAATAAGTCTTTGTTTGTCTCTTGGTTTTGGGTAAGGAATTAATATATTTTGAATTTAAATGGTTAGAAAACAAAAAACAACTTGGGATAATTAACACCTCTATAGTAAAAGTTATTTTAAATATTACTTGTTAAGCCATAAGTTTTTCTGTTACTAAGTTGTGTTAGCTGGTTAATGTTACAGGATTAGAATTATTAATATTTTATTAATATTGTGGAGTTAGAGTTAAATCCTTTTTTATCCTCTAAAATTAATCTGTTCTCTTGGAAGTCAGTATCCTTTGTGATTAATATAGAAATAATGTAGTTAAAACCATAGATATTAATATTTTCATGGTCTCTCATGCAGGCACTGAACTTACCTTCAACTACAACCTAGAATGTCTCGGGAATGGAAAGACCGTTTGCAAATGTGGAGCCCCGAACTGCAGTGGCTTTTTGGGTGTAAGGCCAAAGGTACCTTCCAAATGTTTGCATCTGGAATAATGGTGTGATCCTCCTTCCCTAACCAGTGGCAGGGCTGAGCCTTTATTTTAAGAAGATGTCTTTAAAATAACAACATTGAATAGTTGATAGTAGGACCACTGGTAATTTACTAAGCATTTTGATGATCACTGTGGTTATACAAGAGAGGATCTTTGGGTATTGTTGAAGTGTTTTGAGCAACCTGACTTCTAATTTGTGATACATTTCTGGCTTAAAAAGCTGTAAAATAGAAATCTTTAAAGTAGGTTACTTCAGCATCTTTTTTTGTCTCAGCTGATCTCACTCACCTTTCTTAATAAGCTACTTAGATTCTCAGTATCTGTGTCTGTATCTCTCTCAAGATATCAAAGAATCTGATACTGAATTTAAGATTCTAAATGTAGTATATAACACTGTAGATAAACATAGGATCCATGATCTTAACATTGTAACAAAGGATAAACGTTGTGTCTTCCTTGTTTTTTATGTGCACTTTAACTGAACTATTAATTCCATAACTGTTAAGAATTGTTTACAAGTCTGTATCCTGCTTTTCTTAGATATTATAAAAAATTTTGCTTACTGTTACATAGTCTTCTTAACTATCATTTTGTTGTTGTTAGTGCTGTTAAGTCTATTCCAACTCCTAGCACCCCTGTATACAGCAGAGTGAAACCCTGTCTGTCTTTTTGCACCATCCTCTCACCTTCTGGTGCTATATCAGACAATGCTCCACTGCTATTCATAGGGTTTTCATGGCCAATTTTTTCAGAAGTGGGTGGCCAGTTACTTCTTCTTAGTCTATCTTAGTCTAGAAGCTCCACTGAAACCTGTCCACCATCGGTGACTCTGCTGGTATTTGAAAACAGCGGTGGCATAGCTTTCTTTCAGCATCACAGCAACAGGAAGCCACCACAGTATGACGACTGACAGACGGTTCCCTGACCGGGGGTTCAAACCAGGGCATGGCGGTGAAGGCACTTAATCTTTACCACTAGACCACCAGGGCTGGCTAACCATCATTTGTAGTGACTGTTAAGTTTTTTATATAATAGATGGACCATAATATATGAACATCTGGATGCTTCCAGATTTCTCTATCATAAGTCTCACATTGAAAATTGAAGTTTAATTTGTGATGCAAAGTAGACTACACAGTAACTCTAATTGGGTATTTCCCATTATGCTTTTTTGATTATGAAGTCAAGATGAAGGACTAAGAAATGCAAATTAGCATAGAAACCAATAACTAAAGAGGATAATCACTTTGAGCAATAACACATGAAGATGAAGAACACTCATTAATTATTTTATCTTATTAAATAAGGAAAATTATCTTTATGTTATTGGATTTTGTTTTGTCTTTTCTTCAGATGGTTGGTTAAATGGTCTTAGTTCCTTAAGATGGCCAGTTGACTTACTCTCTGTAAATTAAAATAGTAACTGAGTTTAACCCAAGTTTAATGGTATTGTGCGCACTGGGGATGTCAGTTTCTATATCCTTAAGGTCTGTGTAGCATTTCACACGTGTATCAATGAGACAAATTCAAGAGCAGAAGTTTAGAAATGGCAGGAGATCAGTGTGGGCTAATAATAAATCAGATTGGTCCTGGATGTTTCTAGGCCAAGGTAGATAATATGATGAAAACCATGGGGTTTGGTGACCAAGTGTGGGCTGTAGGGAGCACAGAGAAGACCTGTTGGTTGCAACAGGACCTGCTTTGGGGAGTGCTGGACATGAACCTAATTTGACTTAAAGATTCATAGCTTATTGAGGGCAAGGACCATGAATTAGTTTTCTGTGTCTTCCTGACACATGACTCATACTAAGTGCTCAGTGAAGGTTTGTTGAATAAGTTAAGACATGTGTGTGCACACACCTAGAGAAGTCTTCTTTAGTTTTGAAATTAGACAAACATAAAACTAAAACTTATGAAAGGGTGACCTGTAACACCAGCCTTGTGTGTCAACAAAGAAAAGCACATTTCTCTTTTATTTCATTCACATAGCAGAAGTAATTGATAAAAAAGTTACAATTAATGCAGCCCTTTATTGGGTACCTATGATTTGCCAGGTGCCTTTCCTGCATTTTCTCTTATCTTTACAACAGTCTATGAGGACAGTCTCTTCCCAGAGGAGAGACTGGGGCTCAGAGAGGATAGTTAACCTGGTCAAGATCACACAACTAATGTGTCGACAGAATGCTGACTGCTCAATATCTGACCTCTAGAATCAACCCATTGCCACGGAAGAGAAGTCAAGGAAATTCAAGAAGAAGCAACAGGGGAAGCGCAGGACCCAAGGTGAAATCACAAAGGAGCGAGAGGATGAGTGTTTCAGCTGTGGGGATGCTGGCCAGCTCGTCTCCTGTAAGAAGCCAGGCTGCCCAAAAGTTTACCATGCAGACTGTCTCAATCTAACCAAGCGACCAGCAGGTTGGTGCCATGATCCATTCAGAGTGCTCCTTGTTCTTAGTCAGGATTCTCAGAGCCCTTTGGTCTTCCCATGCATAATGTTGACAGGGTCTGGTCCATGTTCTCATTCTGGAAATAAATGACAACAAAGGCTCAGGACCCTAGATTGTAGAGAAGGGCACAGAAACTCACTTGCTGTGTGTCAAGCACTTTATTTACATTTATGTCATGTTATTTTATCCTCCCAGCAACCCATAAAGATGAGACCTTTTCACCTTTCCATGATGCAGATGAGGAAACTGAGAGTTAAGTTTGGTGAGATGACTTGTCACATTAGAGCATATAGATGGAGGAGCTGGATTGAAAGCCAGGTTTTCTGATTTCAAGACCTCTAAATCATGTTCCGTTTCTAAAGAAAGCAAGGTTGAGACAGAGTGGAGCTTGGGGTCACTCTAGTCAGTGAGGTATGGACTGACACCGTTAGCCTCCCTCCCAGCACATTCTTCCTCTGAAGGAGATGTAGCTGTATCAGTTAACACATGAGAAAGCTGCTTAGGCAGATATGGTACCCAGGAATTTGTGGTTGGAGAAGTTACTAACCTTTGGGTGGTGATGTGGGGTTAGAGCAGTTAAGGGATTTACATGTGCCATCTGTTTTAAATGACAAGATGAGAAACCACTAGGGAGCCATTCTGGGTGAGCAGATTATACATCACTAGTGGCCTGCCTCCAGGAATTGCAGAAAGAGAAGAACTTTGGGGTGGGAGTGAGAGGAGTTTGTTCCTGAATTAGCTTTCCTTCAGTTGCCAGGGTAATGAAATAATAGAAACTGAGGCAGTGTGAGGGCAAGGCCATAACATTGACCTGACAGTGCCAGGATGTGAAAATGGGGAATTGTTTCAGAATCAGTTACTCAGGGCCATAGGTGGCACAGGCTGTGATAGAACTGATTTTGCCTATGAGCCAGGAACAACGTCTAGCATAGTTTATTTGGCAGGAGCTGGGGTGGAAACACTTTCCATGGCAGAGACTCAGGTGTCATGTAATGGGGACAAATGGATAACTGCTCAGGTTAGCTTTGCGTCTTTTCCACTGATTCTTTGTGGACAACACAGGTAAAGTTGTTGCTAGTTTCAGGACTTTTAAAATTGGGCAAAGATAAATCCGCTTCCATTTTTCACATTGGTATATCTGCTCCCTGTTCCTACTAATAACCAAATAAGTAGGAGTTTAAATAGCTGAGATTTTCCCCTTAGAGTTGAATATTGAAAGGCTATATAGGACAAATAGAGCTTGCAAAAATATGAAAGTAATATCTTCACATTCCATCTAAAGGGGAGCTTTGGGGTTTTTCTCCTTGCTGGCAATAGTGCCAAAATAAAGAATTACTCCTGCCTATGTATTTAGTTGATACTCAGTTGATACTTGGCTGTATTTTTTTTATGCCTTGTGCAGAAGAGGAAGGTGAGATCCTGGGATAGGGGAGGTCCAGGGAAGTGGCATGTGTCGCTGCAGAAGGCAGCAGTTTGAAATCATTCCTTTGACCTGGTTCTAGAACCATGGCCCATCTCATATGCATCTCTTATTTGCCTAAGCTTTTGTTTCACATCTGTGTTTTCAGGGAAATGGGAGTGTCCTTGGCATCAGTGTGACATTTGTGGGAAGGAAGCAGCCTCTTTCTGTGAGATGTGTCCCAGCTCCTTTTGCAAACAGCATCGGGAAGGGATGCTCTTTATCTCCAAACTGGATGGGCGTCTGTCTTGTACTGAACATGACCCTTGTGGGCCCAACCCTCTGGAACCTGGGGAGATCCGTGAGTATGTGCCTCCCCCAGTACCGCTGCCTCCAGGCCCAAGTACTCACCTGGCTGAGCAATCGTCAGGAGTGGCTGCTCAGGGGCCCAAGATGTCGGACAAGCCACCCGCTGACACCAACCAGACACTGTCGCTGTCAAAAAAAGCTCTGGCTGGGACTTGTCAGAGGCTACCGCTGCCTGAAAGACCTCCTGAGAGAACTGACTCCAGGCCCCAGCCTGTAGATAGGGTCAGGGACCTTGCTGGGTCAGGGACCAAACCCCAATCCTTGGTATCCAGCCAGAAGCCATTGGACAGGCCACCTGCAGTGGCAAGACCAAGACCCCAACTATCTGACAAACCCTCTCCAGTGACCGGCCCAAGCTCCTCAACCTCAGTCAGGTCCCTACCACTGGAAAGACCTCTGGGGACAGCTGACCCAAGGCTGGATAAATCCATAGGTGCTGCCAGCCCAAGGCCCCAGTCAGTGGAGAAAACCCTAGTCCCTACTGGCCTGAGACTTCCACCGCCAGAAAGACTGCTAGTCCCCAGCGGTCCCAAACCCCAGACTTCAGACAGGCTCCCAGACAAATCCCATGCCTCTTTGTCCCAGAGACTCCCACCTCCTGACAAAGTACTATCAGCTGTGGTCCAGACCCTGGTAGCTAAAGAAAAAGCACTGAGGCCCGTGGACCAGAATTCTCAGTCAAAAAATAGAGCTGCTTTGGTGATGGATCTCATAGACCTAACTCCTCGCCAGAAGGAGCGGGCACCTTCTCCTCATGAGGTCACACCACAGGCTGATGAGAAGTTGCCAGTGTTGGAGTCTAGCTCGTGGCCTGCCAGCAAAGGTCTGGGGCAGATACCGCGAGCTGTTGAGAGAGCCAGTGTGTCAGATTCTGTCCTTCAGCCACCTGGGAAAGCAGCAGCCCCTTTGGAGCACCCCTGGCAAGCTGTTAAATCGCTCACCCAGGCCAGACTTCTTTCTCAGCCCTCTGCCAAGGCTTTTTTATATGAGCCAGCAACTCAGGCCTCAGGAAGAGCACCCCCAGGGGCTGAGCAGACCCCAGGGCCTCCCAGCCAAGCACCGGGCCTGGTGAAGCAAGTGAAGCAGATGGCTGGAGTCCAGCAACTACCTGGACTTGCTGCCAAGAGTGGGCAGTCCTTCAGGCCTCTTGGGAAGGCCCCATCATCCCTCTCCACTGAAGAGAAGAAGTTGGCAACTACAGAGCAGAGTCCCTGGGCCCTGGGAAAGGCCTCACCAGGGCCAGGGCTCTGGCCCATGGTGGCTGGACAGACACTGGTGCAGTCTTGCTGGTCCTCTGGGAGCACACAGACTTTGGCACAGACTTGCTGGTCTTTTGGAAGAGGGCAAGACCCTAAGCCAGAGCAAAATACACTTCCAGCTCTTAACCAGGGTCCTCCTAGTCACAGATGTGCAGAGTCAGAACCGAAATAATACCAGTAAACGTCATATGACCAGACCAGCTGCCCCCAGGGTTCTTGGGGAAGGGAAATCCTCTTTTCTTTTTCCCCCTTAAAAAACAGATAGACCCCAACACTTTTCCACTGTCATTCTTTCTTTAATCCCAACACTCAGAACTCTTGTGACATTAGCCAGTGGGGGCTTGTGGTTGTATGAATCATGTATGGAAATCCAAGTGGGCCCCAGCCAAGGAGACAGACAGATTTGGGTCTCTTTCCCCCAACCTTTACCATGTGGTCAAGTTGAAATAAAAAGTCCACTCTGGAGTCAAGCATGGGATTCAATTCCGCTGGTCAGGTTGGAAGGTAGAGGGGCTCCCAAAGCTATTACCCTAGCCCTACAGAGCCCCACTGAAGGCACCTGATGAACCCTTGGGAGGAACTGATATCCATTCAAATCAGTGGTGATTTCTTGAGCATTCATGTGTGCTAGGCCAGGTGCTAGTCACTGACAGGAGATACAAAGATAAATAAGACCTGATCTCTGTGAGCCTAACTTGCTGCCTGGGTTCTCAGGCCGTTTTCAGGAACCTTTGACCAGGAAATAACAGGAAGTTCTGAGGAGCCCTAGGGCTCCAGACTCATTTTGTAAGGTCCTTTGTGGTCCCAGAAGTGGTTGTGTTGAGTAAGTGTTTCCTGATCAGGTGTGCGTGTGTACGCATGCACCCTCATGCAGAGGTCTCTATATGCAGGAAGGGGTGCGCTGAGGCCAAGCTGGGCTTTTCGGGCCTCTGCTTTCTGGGCTGCACAGAGTCTGAAGATGTGTCCTTGGTGGAGCATCCGCTTGGGGGGCCTGGGCAATCTGAGGACTTAGCTTTCCTGCAGTGTAAGAAGTCAATTGGCAAGCTTACCTTTCTTTTCTACCGATTTTACTCTTACATAACCCACCTCATGCCTGTCCCCCAAACACTCAGGTGCTTTCAGATTTCAGAATCTCGGGCAGTGGACATAGGGAATCTCTGGCAAGCTCTGGGCTAGATCCTCCACCAGCTCAGGGAGAGTGCCAGATTCTGGTAGAAGGTTACTTCTGATCCTTTGACCTCCTACTTGAATGGAGGGAGTCCTCTTCTTCATTAGTGGATTCTACCACCCTCTCCCTGAGAATTGCTGTGCTCTCTCTTGAGAGCACCTGCCTACTGACTTAGCTCAGAGGCAAGCCAGAACCCTTCCCCTAGGACTGGCAAGATGTGGCGTTTAGAGCAATGTCCAGTCTAAGAGATGACTCCTCATAACTGCTGATTATCTGTTACTGCTGCCCTGAGCTGGGGCCCAAGGGCTGGGAAATCTGTTGGTGCTACCCTGCCCTACCATTCACCCAGCTCGCCGACTGCCAACAGGAAGTGCTGTTTGGCCAGTTCCTTCCCCTTCACCCACCCTTCCTTTGTCCCTAGACCAAACATGTTTACCTCTCTGCTTTGCCAACTTAGCCAGCAGCTTTAGCCAACAGGCCATCTCCTGGCCCAAACGTCTCCTGGCCATTCTGTCTCAGTTATGGCTTTTACACCCTCAACAGGATTCTGTATTTTGTCCCAGTTTCCTCCTCCTAGGTTCCTATTGAGGTTACTCCCATCACTTCTAAGGAGGGAACAGTTGTTATAGAAGCATTTGCGCTTTATATAAAAATTTAAAGAAGAATTTGCTTTTATTTTCCAAAGTCTGTCTCTGGTATTGAGACACTTGAACTCAGGCGGAGGCACGAGGCTGGGCAGGGGAGCCCCAAGTTTAGGGGCCTATCCCTGCCTCTCAGACCCCGGAAGCTCCTCTAAATTCCACCTGCCTAGTTCTCTATTTTCATCCTATCTCTCTTCCCACATCATCAGAGAGGTAAAGCTCTTTGTTTAAAAGGAAGAGAAAACAAAGCATCTTATTTTCTTTTGAAAAAATTTTAAATCATGGAAGATATTTTTAAAGAAATCCACCCAGAACCGTAAAGTTCATTATATTAAGTATTTATCATGTGTGAGAATAAGTATATAACTGCAGCTAGTAGGTCCCTTTCCCTGACCTCTTAGGTTGTATGAGTAGGGTTTGCTTGGTGCCAGTCCTGTGCCCTCTTCTCTACTGTCATCTGTAGTTGTGATCAGAAAAAGATATCTGCACTGCACTGTCAGAATCTTTCACCCTGTTATGTGTTAAATTACCGTAGCTCTTTGTTTCATGAAATAAACTGTGAATTTTTGGGGGGGGAGGGGTTGTGTGCAGGCTATGTAAAAAGAAAAATTGAAGTGGAGAAGTTTGATCCTGAAGTAGCTTCTCTGAAGTAGGCTTTGGTAGGTAATTGACTTGACAGCCACTCTAGAAATGTCTCACAGGACAGGAAGGAGTGAGGGAAAGGTGGGCCATGATTGGCCACTTTGTGGTTTTGTTTTGATTCTTTCCATTCTTCACCATTCACTGGAAACTTCCTTCCAGACCTGCCTGGGAAAACAACTGAGCTGTGCTTTGTTTGCAGGGGGAGAGGGGGGTGAGTTCTTTATGTAAATGAACGGACAGCCAGGCTTTCGTGAGGGCCATTGAAACACCCTCTCAGGTTGAATGGAAACTAGAAATTCAACTGTCAGGCCCACTGATAGCAGCATCTGATCCAGCTTGTTAACATCAGGAAAGCAATCAGTGTACAATTAGAAGCAGAGTCGGAAGGACTGTTGGGAAGTGAGACTTGCAGTTGGTGGAGAGGGAGTGACCCTGCTGGCCCTCAGGGACTTTCCTGGAGCCTGTTCCGAGATCTTTTCTCCAGGGGGTATGGATTGGCAGTTAAAAGGAAATCTTTCCTCTTATAAACTCGTGCTCTTTCCAGGATGGTATTTTGGTACTTGGCCAAGTGCTTGGAAATTGGGATCTCGAGAGTCTGCCTCTAAGCCAATTTCCCTAGGAAGCCATTTTGAGGGGGAAGCCATAGCTTCCATAGGTAGCTAGAGAACCAATACCTCTCCTAGCCCTGTTAAGTCAGGAAAATTGTATGGAAAGTGTTGAAATTAGATTTCAAAGCCTCATTTGCTTCTACAGGAGCAAACCCATTCTAATAGCAAAATAGCTGTCATTGCTACAAAAGCATCCAAGTTTTTAAATATCTGCTCCCGCCCCACAAAGTTACTGCATTTGAGGTGATTTAAATCACTGTGTTGTTGATCCTCCTTGTTCAACTACGAAATCTACATCTTTAGCATTGATGAAAGTAATGATTTTATTCTTAACATCCTCTACCCCACACTACGGTCAGGGCATGAAGTGTGCATCAGCGATCCTTTCCCAGGCTCGCCAGTGTCTACTCACTGGAGCTGGTCTCCCAGGTCGCCTTGTGAGAACAGAGTGGCAGGAAATCTGGTCCTGGCAGCTTCCCCCGTGGAGAGGAGTCAAGAGAGCTTAAACGTGGATGGATTTTGCCCTCAGCTCCTATAAAGCGGGTTTTCTCCTAAGGCTTTTTTGGGGGATATTGTCATCCTCTTAGGGTTCGTCAGCCAGGAGGTCAGAGTGGCCGAGAGTCCTACCCTCTCAGATCATGGCAGGAAAGGAGCTCCCACAAGCCCCTTCTGTTGAATAATGTTTGGGCTGTTCCATGTGTTAGACATTCCAGATCATTTAGAGCTAGGTAGCTGCTGCATGAGACTTGCATTGGCTGTGGCCAGTTAGCTCTCAGCTGAGCTTCCTAGGCCAGTGCAGCAGGGCCAGAGGTTGCTGTAGTATAAATTGAAATAAGAATAGATAATTGCTTTGTACACAAAAAAATGTAATGATGGTGCTAATTTCCTGGTATAAACAAGCACTGCCAAGGGTTGAGGGACTAGCGACTTGAGAAACCCAGGTTCCTGTTTGGGAGGAAGAGATTTAATGTAAAACAGTTTCTTTGAGGCTCTATTAGAGAAGGAGAAGGCAGAGCCTCCATGAAGCCTGCACCTGACCCTGGAGTGGTCCAGCGCAATCCAGAAGTGGAAGAGATGCCGTAGGTAGATGAGGGTGGCCATTGAGTTTCTCAGGGCTGGTGTCACCTTGTCCATAGCCTCCGTCCACACTGCCTGGAACAGGTCAGTAGAGAGCTCCATTTGTGGGGTCTCCCTCGGTTACCTTCTGCCCCTCACTACCTCTTCCACTCTCATGGGAGCACCTCTATTGCTTAATGAAGATTAAGGGTAATATTTCTTAAGGAAGTGGAAAAGAGTTTAATTAGAAATCCACAGCCTGAGAAGAAATGTTTCCTATCAACATAAGCAAAAACAGCACATGTTAAACTCGTATGTGGTCCCTTCTCTAGAGCTGCTTTCTCATGCCTTTCAAAACATCAGGCTATTGAGGGGCTTCAGGTGTAACACCCTGGAAGTCAAGCAAAGCTGTGTCGACAGAAGGTGAACCCCTGGAGTAGGAGAGATGAATGGTTCCGGTGCTTTAGACTTCCAGGGTAGGGGCAGAGAACAGGCAGTGTCCAAGTCTGAGGGGGTGCTGCCTGTGTGTGCATGTAGGTGAGAATGTGTTGAAGATGGGTGAGTGCAGCACACAGGAGCTCACAGAAGAGCAGCTTTCTAAGTCTTGGCAAAGAAACAAGCTGACAATAGACATCTATCTTTATATTTTTACGAAACGGGTGGGGGGGGTCAGCTGAGGTCCATCACTGATTTTTTTCCTCCTCCTCACCCCCACAGATTGTCAGCTGTAAGTGAAACTCCTAGTGAAAAAGAGGGGAGCCCTGTGTTAGGAGTCCCCATAAACATGTACTGTAATTCTTTGTATATAGAAAAAAATTACTGTAAAGTAAAGTTTAACTTTACTCTTATGGCCCTTGCCCTGTGTTTTGTTTTGTTGTCCGTGGGGAGATGTAGCTTAACAGGAGGGAGGATGGGTTTGGGGTGAGAGCAGAAGCCAGCCCCTGAGATAGTTCCCAGGTGGGGACACAGTGGAGCCAAGCCCTTCCTCCAAGCACCTCATGGGAGTGGTGGTGTGTTTCCTGCCAGTAGCCACCAGCTGCTGGAATGTCTTTTCACTTCTTTTGGGAGTGGCTGGTGTGAGTTTCAGTCCCTACACAGGAAGCCTATATATATTAACCATGAAGGAAGGGTATTTTGAGGAATTCATTTTAAAAAAGGAAGTGGAACCAAACCAATTTACCGAGTGTGAGTCTGACCATCTTGGCCACGTCTTTAGTTCTTCAGAGGCAGGTGCTGGGCACTGCAGAGGACCCAGCCCAGGCCTAAGGCAGGAAAGCAGAGGCAAAGGGGCCAAGCCTCTCATACCGGAAAGGGCTGCATACACTTCATTTTGGTTGAACAGGAAGCTTCAGCCCTGTCTACAGTAACACCAGATCCTTCAGAAATATCTGGATCTCCAAGGTCCAAAAATACACTTTGGGGGAAACTTGGGAGTCTGCCTTCTCTTCTGAACTAGTCCTGAACTTCCTGCCCCTTGGGCAAAAAGCTCTCCAGGGAAGAGTGAGGGAAGACAAACATTTAGTCCTAGAGTTACTTTTCACTCTTGATCTTCACAGTCCTGAACTGGGTAGTGCTCACCTCATTTTACAGAAGAGAAACTCAGGCTGAGTTCAAGTCCCTTTTCTAAGTTAGTAGCTGAACTGGATCCCAGTCTGGATCCCTAAGACCTTTCTGTCTTGCAGAACCTATGATTTTTCTACTGTTGAACCACTTTGTAGGATGTTGCTGGTAAGCTTAGGATCTGAGCCATAGGCATAACTCACAGACCTAGACATGACAGAGATGTGGTAGAGCCAGCCAGTCTGAGGTGGAAGTGCTTGACCCTTTGATCTCTAGACACCATTTAGTGCTTGCTTTGCTCTTCTCAGCACCAGGAACAAACTGAACTTTCCACTGCCCAATCTCTCACCCTATCTTTGCCCCCACTAAAGAATAGGAAAGGGCCCTTTTGTTTCTCCATTATCTCAGTCGCAACCCTGGTGTGAAGTTACTTGGTTTCCAAAGGAAAATAAGAGCTGAGAGGAGCCTTAATATAGGAAATGAGGCCAGCCAGGTGGCCCCAGAAAGAACTAGGTTGTTGACACCCAGTCCACACAGCAGGGAAAGGGGTGAGTGTGATTCACAGTGCATTGATTTTATTTACAAATCAGAAGCCACTTAAGTAATCTGCAGAGACAAGTGCTGTCCAGGGCAGAAGCCTGAGGTCCAAATCAGCCCTTACCCTCATGCCCATCAGTCAGCCCAATGCTGCCTCTGTTCCATGGGCCAGCACAGGTAGGTGCCACCTCTGCTGCCATGGGGACCTGGGGTAGCTCAAACGCTTGACCACCCAGGCCCGGACAAGAGCTAGGTCCAGCCCCTCTGGAGGAATTCCTTTAATTCCCCCAGGCCAGATGAGTGATGACTCAGTGATGACAACAGCTGTAGAAATAGGGGTTTGTCTTCTGGCCCAGGTCCACGCCCTTGTCCTCTGTCAGAGAGAGAGATGGCAGCTCAGCACCGTTCTGCGGGGGGATCGGGTAACTCCGTGAACGGGGCCAGATGCCGTGGGCCTGGAGGAAGTCTCCAAAGAGGCTAGGGAAGCACACACCTGTCATCACCTGGAAAGCAGCTACGCTGACGTAATCCTCTGCCACTTTCTGGAAGAGCTCGTCTGGCAGGAAAAAGGACGGTCAGTGAGGGCCCAATCCCAGTAGCCCTGGGATCACCCAGTGACCTAGCTCTCTAGGTTCTTCCCTGCCTCCTCTGGTGCCCTGCCTGTTCCTGCTGTGAGGCCCAAGACAGCACTCACCCACACTCTGGCCTGTCTTGCTGGATGTTTCAAAGAGCTGAGCTTTGATATCTGTAAAGAGAAGTGACTAAGGCCTCATATCTGACAATCAGGTGGACACAGACAAAGGGGAAGGGTAGCAGTTCAGGGAATCTTCTGGACCCCACAGGTCCAGGGAGGCCAGAAAGCCTTCCCAGGTGATCTTGCCATGGCAGCCAAGGCAGTCCCTATTTTCTGTGACCCACCCAAGCAGCCACTTCCCTCCCCCTCCCCCAGGGAGCTGAGGAGCAGCTACTGTCAGCATAGTCCTGGACATCATGGAAGTCCACACGTCGACGCCGCCTGTCCTCCTCTAGCAGGTCACTCTTGGTGCCACACAGGTAGATCTGACAGCCCTGAAGCAGAAGACAAGGTGGGTCACCCCCACAGACCACCAGCGCCCCAGCTCCTGGTCCTCTGGTGAGGTCTCGCTGCCTACCTCCTCTAGGTTGCGCAGTTCCTTCACCCAGAACTTTGCCCGCTCAAAGCTGCTGCTGTCCGTAAGGTCTTGGGAGGGGTATAGGACGCGCAAGAAACACAACCAAGAGTCAGGGGCTGTTCTCTAAGGCCAGCCTGGCACCCACCCCTTCTTGTTTGAGAAATAGGCCAGAACCCTCCTTACCATAGCAGACGATGGCAGCCTTGGCGCCCCTATAGTAGATTCGGCTCATGGCCTCGTAGCGCTCAGAGCCTGCTGTGTCCTGAAAGGCAGGGGGAGGCTCAGACCTGGCCTGAGTTCCTGAGCACTCCCCAGGTCCTCCACACCCCCATTTTTAAACTGGGGTCTAGAAGAGAAATGGCCTCTGTGAAGCCACAAGTCAGTCAGTAATAGGCAGGACCTAAGCCTCCTCAAGAATGGGGTCTCCCAGGACTACTTGCCCACGGGACTTACCCAAATACCCAAAGTCACCGTCCGGTCTCCGACGGACATCACCTTGGCCACGAAGGCGGCCCCGATGGTCTGCAACCAGAGCGAAGGGCTCAGGGCCGCGGTGTGAGCTGGCCCCCTCCCACCCGTGCCTGTTCCCGCGGGGCGCACTCACGTTCTGATAGGGCCCCACCAGGAAGCGGTCGTGCACGTATCGCTCCACCAGGCTCGTCTTGCCCACGTACTCCTTGCCCAGCATCACCACCTTGACGTCCACGCGCTGCCCGCTCATGCTCCCGGGGCCGCCTCACCCACCTCAGGGGCCTGAGCGGCGGCGGGAGGCAAACCCGAATCTCCGGTCGGGCAGGCGGCGCCCAAGCCTCAGTCCCTGACCCGGGGCGCCAACCTGCGACTCGAGATACCGCGTCGGGCTCGAGCCTTGGCAGCGCCCCCGTCTGCCCCCGCTCTTCGGTCCCGGGCGCTGCTCCTCCTTCGAAGGAAGAGCCCAGGACCCGGGGCGGCCTGGGAGCGCGCGGGGCAGCGCCCTCAACGGCGCCGCACGCCGCCGCCCGCTCGCCCGCCGGGTTAGGCGCTGTCCGGCACGAATTCCTCACCGAGCCCAGGGTCCCGCCGACCTGCCTCCGGCCTGCTGCGCCTGGACTCCCGCAGGGGGAGGAGTGAGGGGCGGGGCCACGAGGTCACGTGCACAGGCGCCGGAAGTGGTGGGTTCAGCGCTGCTGCGCCGGAAGTAGTGCGCGTCCCGACTGCTCCTCATGGCGGCGGTGGCTGGTTGGGCGCGGCGCAGTGGTGACTGAGCTGCGAGCCTGGCGGGCGTGCGCCGAGCCCCGGCCCGGCCTCCGCGTGCCCCCCGGGCTCCGCACCCCTGATGCTTCGCGGGTGTTGAGCCCGCCCCGGCTGGGACGATGGTGAAGTATTTCCTGGGCCAGAGCGTGCTCCGGAGTTCCTGGGACCAAGTGTTCGCTGCCTTTTGGCAGCGGTACCCGAATCCCTATAGGTACGTGGCCCTGGAGAGAGCAGCCCTCCCCCTCGCTGTTTGGAGTTCGAAGTGTGGGGCCAGGAAAGACTCGACATCGAGTCCGAGGTAGGGGATCGCCGGCACTGTGGCCGTCTGTAGGGCAAGAGGGACCCTATCCGGGAAGCGGCCGAGCCAGGCCTGCAAAGGTACTTGGAAGGAGGCTGGGCCTGGGCGGTGGTTTACTTGAGGCCCTAGTCTAAGGTTCTCTCATCTCTGGGTGGTGAGACTGGAAGAGCCGGCGGCACAGGAGTTGGGAGGGACCTTGGGGTTGGAAATCCTGGCGCTTGCCTAGTCCTCTGCCTGTGGCGCTCTCCGGTGGTGCAATAAATCATGAGGCCCAGCCCTGCTGGATGGCCCAGGAATCCAGGTCAGCGAGGGGGCAGGAGTTGGAATTTGCCCTAGGATAGGCTCAAGGGCTTCGAGTTCAGGTCTGAGCCACAGCACAGATCACTCTGCAAGTTTAGGGGAAGGCATGGCCATTTTGGGCTGGGGGGCTCCAGATGGGAACCCCAACAGGCCGTCTCTCAGGGGCAGGCTCCCGAGGGTCACCTTCACTCTGACACCTGCAGCAAACATGTCTTGACGGAAGACATAGTGCACCGGGAGGTGACCCCTGACCAGAAGCTCCTGTCCCGGCGACTCCTGACCAAGACCAACAGGATGCCCCGCTGGGCAGAGCGACTGTTTCCTGCCAATGTTGCTCACTCGGTGTACATCCTGGAGGATTCTATTGTGGACCCACAGAACCAGACCATGACCACCTTCACCTGGAACATCAACCACGCACGGCTGATGGTGAGACCCTCCTTGGTCCCCCCCAAAAGTAGAGAGCTCCAGTACATGTGGCTAGGGAGGCACGAGGGAGCTTCTATGGTCTGAGGCAGAGCTGGGTTACTGAGGAATGATGGCTCTAGAGTACAGATTCTAATGATCTTTTCAGCTGGCTACCCTCTCTTGACCTCTCTTTTAACCCATTTCATACAGTGGGCGGGGTACCTGTTTTACAGAGTTGTTGCGGGTAGTAAATGCAGGGCATTCACACTGTTCCTGGCACATGTATAGGTTGGGCCTACAGGAGTGATGCTGAGAAAGGGAGGCAGTGGTTTTCAACCAGCAGTCCACCAAGCCATAAGGGTGCCTTGGATGTGCCTGAGAGTGAGAGAGGACCTGGGGCCCTTGCCTCACGTTGGCTAGAGAAGTTGCACTTTTATCTGTCTTATATAATGGGTTTTATATAATGGGTTTTTTCCTGAGAATTTGGGGAAAAGAGGTTCCACATACCTTTGATCTCTTGCCTTTCAAAAAACTTGAAAGCCTACAGTTCAAAGAACATTCTACAGTATCTTCTCACATGTGAATACCCTGAAAGCTTTCAGAGAATGCTCATTCTCTTTTTCAGCTAATCTGTTACTCCCTATTGTGCAAAGAAGGAAGTGAGCTTCAGAGAGGGGTAGTGTCCTATGAGGTCACAGAGTGAGTAGGCACGTTAATACTCTGCCCCAGAGTTATCTGAAGGCCTCCCAGCTGACTATCCTAAGGGCATTACCTCTGTTCTGTAAATTACCAAGATAGCCATCCAGTTGTGAGAATGTCTTTCAATCCAGCTATGAGACACGTTTTAAGTGTTTCTCTTGAAAGTAGTGGTTCACACTCCTCTCATAATGAGAGCTGTGAGGATTGCCAGATTTCCGTTTTTATTTGGACTGCCAGGGAGCTCAAGAGCTGCGATAGGTGGAAGGCAGGCTAACAACACTGCACATGTCTAGACATAACGGTACAAAACAAAATCCAGGGCCAGGGTGGAGCTGGAAGGCCCTCTGCCTTCCACGTGCCTTTTAGTTTGAAGGGTCAGAGGAGAGGTTTTAGAGAACAAAATGACCTATTTTATGTTCTTACTCTTTTCCTGAAACGCAGCTTGGGGATGCAATAAGGGAAAGGAATGGATTTTCATTTTTTTGCTTTCTCTCGTGAAAAGAGACAGGGGATCAAATTTATATGCAAGTTGGCAAAGTGAAAGACTGCCACATGATTGTGGTTGGCCCGACTCCCTGCACAGGTGGTGGAGGAACGATGTGTTTACTGTGTGAACTCTGATAACAGTGGCTGGACCGAAATCCGCCGGGAAGCCTGGGTCTCCTCTGGCTTATTTGGCGTCTCCAGAGCTGTCCAGGTGAGCAGCGTTGTGGGGGTGCTGGGGCTCTGGCATTTGGCAGAGAGGCTGGGCTGGGGGTCAGTGGGCAGCTCTGAATCCTTTCCCTTCCCACATTTTGCCAGGAATTTGGTCTTGCCCGGTTCAAAAGCAACGTGACCAAGACTATGAAAGGTTTTGAATACATCTTGGCCAAGCTGCAAGGTGAGTTCTCTGGGCACAGGCAGAGGCTGGGGTCAAGTCCTAGCTGCCCTGACTGGTGTGGAGCGTGGGGCTGTCACTACCAACTCTTAAGCCTGGGGTGCCTCATCTGTACCTTGGGGCAAACACTGCCTTTCCAGTGGGGCCCGGCCCACAGGAGGTAAATGTCGCGGGGGGTGACTAGGTGGGTCTTTGTGGCGTCCTCTGAAGCCAGCCCCTTGCCCTTTGCTGCAGGTGAGGCTCCTTCCAAATCTCTTGTTGAGACAGCCAAGGAAGCCAAGGAGAAGGCAAAGGAGACAGCACTGGCAGCTACAGAGAAGGCCAAGGACCTTGCCAGCAAGGCAGCCACCAAGAAGCAGCAGCAGCAACAGCAATTCGTGTAGGCAGCCCAGGCCCTGGGGCGGCGGCCCATCAGACTACCAGGCTCAGGTCCCTCTGCTCTCTCCCCTCGTACTTGATGATTAAAAGGCAACTTCCAGCTCTCTCTACTGTCTGGGTGGTGGGCTGGGGATGGGGTATCCTGTTAGGCATCTACAGTGCACCAGGCACATTATCCATATCTGAGCCGGGCCTGCTCATTCTCACGTTGGGCAGCTGAGGACAGAGGCACAGAGAGGTGCAGTGACCTGCTCAGGGTCACAGACAGCATGTGGGTTACGTGGTCATAAATGCTAGACTGTACGCTCCACGAGAGCAAGACCTGTGTTTTGTTCTCTGCTGTGTCTAGGTACTGGAACAAGATCTAGCACATAACAGGCACTGAATAAATATCTGTTGAGTTCAGTTAGCCCAGCTCTGAAGTCAGAAAGCTTTGGTTCGAATCTTGACTCCACTGTTTCCTGGCTTTGGACCTTAGGCTAGTCACATCACTCAGCCTCAGTGCCCCTGCAAAGTGGGGACAGACGGCCTCCCAAGCTGTGGGGATTAAAGGGGCCCCACCTGTCACGGTCAACAGTATTAGTGGTGGCTATTGATTGCACTTCCTCTTTTCCAGTTTGTCTGTGGCTGGGAGTTTCCCCATTTTCATCAGGCAAAACCATGGACAGGAAGTTAAGAAAGAGGCTTTTAATGAAAATACTGTACAGTATCTGTGGGGCAAAGGCCAGTGGCCCTTGTCTAGGAAGGAATGTGAAGGCCCAAGAGGCTTCCTGCCCCCATGGGGACGGCAGAGCCAAGTGCTACAAAAGACGCCTAGAAGGGCAGTGCAGGCCCAAGCTGCCTGCCCTGCAGGGCTCAGGGGGGACCCAGGCACCCCTCCCAGGAGGGCCTGCCAGCAGCCAGCAGCAGAGTGGGGAGAGCTCCTGTTCTCACACAAGGGTCCTTTTAGTCCATTCCAACAGGAGGTGACTCCGAGCAGCCCTTGAGGCTTGAGGAGGCTCCTGCCTGGCAGAGCGGAGGGTAGTCTGAGGGCAGAGGCCCGCTCTGGGGCGGCGAGGGTCATAGCCAGGTGCCGCCACAGTGTGAGTAGCTGTGCTCCTGGCCGGCGGTGAAGCCCCGCAGCAGCTCAGCCTCGCCCCCAAACACCAGGCTCTCCACGTCCACCTCCAGCTCCTCTGCACAGCAAGAACGCCAGTCAGGAGGTCTCACCCGCACGGCCCACGTGACCCCTCCGTTTCAGGGCACTCACCTTGGTCTGAGTCAGAGCGCTCGGAGGAGAGGCCTGAAGAGTCCAGGCTGTCTGCCCGCAGCCGCTCCCGCTCGCCCGGCCCTGCCAGCCCCCGGAGCTGCTCCAGCTGCTGCTGCAGGCTCTGCTGCTTGCTGCGCAGCTTCTCCTTGAGCCGCTGGGCCCGCTGCTCCTGCTCCTCCAGCTTCTGCAGATCCCAAAGGAGCAAGGGGCTGGGGTCAGCTGCCTGGAGGCTCAACACGCAGCAGCGGGCCATGACCACTTGGTGACTCTGCCTGCTCCAGACAAGGGGCTCCCTAAATCTGGGTCCCAGAGGGTTGCTCCCACATCCTCCAGGAAGCCTCTGAGTTCTGTCTAGAAGGGTGGGGGAGGGAGGGCAGGACAATCTCACAGGCCTTGGGGCCTAGTCAAGTGATGTGAGGGGGGCATGTGCTGATGGCAGGCAACAGGGATCAGGGGACTGTGACTGGTGAGTGTACAGCTCAAGGAGGTGGTCATCTCCAGGTTCCAGCCAATTACTGCCACATGGAAACAGGCGCAGTGCTGCCAGATCTCCCAATTTCTTTAAGAGAAGCTTGAAAGTCCGATTTTTTTCATGTGAAATGTCGTGGTTTTTTTGTTTTTTTTTTTAATTTATTTTTCCCCAAAGCCCCAGTAGATAGTTGTATGTCATAGCTGCACATCCTTCTAGTTCCTGTCTGTGGGATGCAGCCTCAGCATGGCCGGAGAAGTGGCGCATCAGTGCGCGCCCAGGATCCGAATCCAGGCCACCAGTAGCGGAGCGCACGCACTTAACCACTAAGCCACGGGGCCGGCCCTCAAATGTCCTTTTAAGTGCTGCCAACTAATTTAATTTTTAGAAAACGACAGACCACAGGCTACCAGTTTGTAACTCCTGGTCAAGACCGTCCCAGGACCCTAAGGCTTCATTCAGTATTAATCTCTTCCTTCCCACTCCCACCTCCACTGAGCTCTGCCAGCCCTGCCATCCCTGACTTCCAGGGATGGAGGGCCAAGGGCCCTCCAGCGGAGCCCTTGGTGGGCAGAAGCCTGCATTCAGCCAACAAGGGGAGAAGTGGGTGAGGGGGCATTTGGACTGGGTGTAGAAGAATGAGTAAGAGCTGCCCAGGCAGGGATGGGGAAGGAAGACACATCCAGGCAGAGGGAAACTGGGAAGAGCATAGAGAATTAAGCGTTCTGGTGGGGAATGGGGGGAGATGAGACCAAAAAAGCAGGCCAGTGGCAAGGCCTGAGTTGTGAGGGGCCTTGGGTTTCACAGGAAGTAAGGAACTGAGACGGTCCTGTCAGGAGCCATGGAAGGTTTTCAGCAGGAGACAGACCTGCACAGATCTTGTGCTGCAAAGAATATTCTGGGGCAAGGTGGAGGACAGCCTGGTATAGGCAAAACAGGAAGCAGGGAGTCCAGGAGAGGGGTGATGGGGCTTCAAGGAAGGAGTAATCCCCAGGTCCTGCCCACGGGCCAGCCAGCACCTGAGGGGCATCTCATCCTCCAAGAACCAGGCCAGGCAAGCTCCACGTGAGAAACTGGGGCCCGCCACCCGGCCAGGGTTTCATTCAGCCACAATGAGGGGAATGCAGGCACCCATCGGGCAGTGGGACAGTTCCCACACCTGATTTATTTGCTGCGTGGTACGTGGATCTGTCTCTGCCACGGTCCTGGTACTGGCAGAGCGGGTGCTCAATAAATACTTGTTGAAGGAAAGAATGCAAGTCAGGAGACCTGGGCCTGCGTTCTGAATCTGCCTCTCCTCAGCTGTAGTACCTGGTCGTTAGCCCGGATGTGCCCCCGTTTGTCCCTCTGTCAAAAGGGCCAGGAGGGCAGGAAAAGGCCTGTATTGGTCCCAAGGCGCTTCTAGTCCCCACGCTGGGACTGCCGGGGCTTGAGTCAGCACACCCCACCCCTGTCCACCAGGGGTCGCTGAGATCAGCCCAGGCAGGGCAAGGGTCCTGCGAGGACAGGTGACTGGCATCCTCTCAGTCCTTTCCCCTCCTGGCCACTGGAGCTGCCTCCCAAAGTGGCACCAGAACAGATCACCCAGAACAGGAGGCCTTGAAGGATGGGGGAGAGGTAGAGCAAGGACCAGCCCTCTGCAGTCAGAGGGACCCTCACACATGACCCATCACAGAATCTTTTCAACAGCCATGCCCCCCACACAGAAGAGGAAGTGAAGTCCCGAGAGGCTAAGTGACTGGCCCAGGGTCTCACAGTTGGGATGGAAGTAACAAGAGCTGTAATAACAACAGTGAATGCTTATTGGGTGAACTCACTTAAGCCTCAGAACAATCCTCTGAATTATTTTCTGCTTTTCTTCCTATTTAACAAATTTGGAAACCAAAAGCATATAGAACTGTCCCATGTCACCCAGTTGGGCTGTGACCTCAAGCCTCTCTCCCCAGTTCCACCCAGCCCCTCCCTACTTCTACGCGTCACCGTCCTGGCAAGCTGGCCGCAGGATGCAGGGTCAGCTCCTTACCTGGATGTGCATCCTGGCACGGCGCAGAAGGCTCAGCGTGGTGTAGCGGGCACAGTCAGCCCCCAGGGGCATCTGCTGCTTCAGCTGCTCCAGGCACCGCTTCAGCTGGGCCCTCCTGCAGAGGAAGGGGTCTGGAGGGCAGTGCCAGCCCTGCCTTGCTGGCCAGAGGGACAGCAGGGAAGGGAAGGTCAGAGGGAGGCAGTTCCTGGGACCTGGTGCTGTCAGGGCAGGGCTGGGACTCACCTGCGCTTCTCCAGTTCGTTGTGCACAGACCTGCCAATGCCAGGGAGGATGCGGTGAGGGGGCGTTAGCTACTACCCACACCCTCAGTCCCAGGGTTTCCAGGGGCTCAAAATCCACCACAGATGTCTGTCTCAACTAGCCCAGTGTGGGGACCTTGTGCTGGCCTTGGTCACCTGAGTCCCCAGGCAGAGGCAGAGACACACAGGGGGCCAAATACTGAGAGAGTCCTGCCCAGGTGGCTCTGGGGTCCAAATGAGGGCCCCCACCAGCAGTCAGGAAGGAATTCCTGGACAGAGGTGACAGTTGAGCTGTGCCCAGCAACACAAGTTACTCAAAGCAGGTAGTGGAGGAAGAGGCATTCAAATTGCGGGGAACAGCATGTGCAAAAAAGGCTGAGACGAGGAGCGAAAAGGATTGGAAACCTGTGGGGGAAAGCAAGTGGTTTATGTGGAGTGTAGGGGTGAATAGAGGCGGGACCCAGAACTGTCTTGCTCACAGTTCCTGACACATCAAGAAATAGTCCTTGAAGGAATGGAAAAGCGTGTGTTTAGAGGGTGGGGAGATGGCAGGAGGGGTCTGAATGCCTCCAGAGCAGGGTACCTGGCCTAGAAGATGTAAGCAACAAGGAGGAAGTGGGCAGAGGAGGGGCCTGATGAGAGACGGCGCCCATCCCCCCTACTCCCCGCCGCCCCCAGCCCTCCTCACCGCCCACTGTCCAGAGCGCCAGGAGCTTGGGAGGGTCGCTTCCTCCTCCTGTGGACGGGGCCCGGACTGCGGTGCGGGCACAGGGACGCGTAGCCATGCTCCGCCTCTGCCAGAGAGAGCCCCCGCCCGCGTCAGGCTGGGGCTGATCCCAGCGGGCGCCCCTGGCACAGCGCGGTCAGGGAGGGGCTTTTGGCGCGAGGGCCATTTCCCCAACCCCTCCCAGGCCGACTGCCCGCGGACCCCTCTCGAGTGGAGACCCCTAAGGCCATGCATCCTTCAAGTTGGGATCCAAGTCCAGCCCAGGCCGGTGTCAGTGAGGTCGCCGCCTGGAGTCCAGCCAAGGGTTCTTCCTCACCTCTCTCGCGGCGCTCCAGGAACTCGGCCGCCTGCAGCAGGACCTGGATGTTGCTAGCCACGGGTTCCATGTCGGCGACAGCTGGCGCCGGGCGGGCCTGGGGTGCTGGCGGGAGGAGCGGCTGCACCACTTTTGTTACAATGTAACTGACACGGTGCAACAAACACAAGCGCCCGGCCCCGCCCCCAGGGCGCCCCGCCCCCGGGACGGCCCAGCTCTGAGCCCCGCCCCTCTGGAATACGCCGGGGAACCGCAGCCCACCCTCCGCGAGCCTTCCGGCTCGTCCCCTCGGACTCCTGCGGGACTGGGACGGGCGCCGGCTCCAGGCCTGGCCCTTGGGTGAACCCCTGGGCTGGCTGGTGCTGCGTCTTGCCCTCTCTGCTCAGCGACCCCGTGCTGGTTTCTTGGAGTCTCTGGGCCTCAGTTCCCAGCCCCGTACGGATGGGGAGGGCAGGGTACAAGAGTGGTGCTTTGGGGTCCCCCGGTCCCTGGGAGGCCCCTGGCTCCGGCGCTGCACGTGGGCCCCGCGGGGGCGGAGCGGGCGGGCGCCCTAGCCCATTTGCCCGCTGCCGCCTGCGGCTCGCTGTCGTCACCCTCGGGGCGGGGCCAGGCAGCCTCTGAGGCACTACTGGCTGCGCGCGGCCCCGCCCTCTCCCGCTGCTGGTCAACACGTTCGGGCGGGAAAAGGAGCAGGTTTCAAATTTGAAAACCTGGGCGGTGGGGGCGGGGTTGAGCGGGGAACGTGGCCGCAGTGCGCAGGCGCTGGGGGAGGGGGGCGCGGGTCCGGCTCGCGCTCCGGGGTCTGTCCCCTCGCCTGCCTGCCATCTGCCCCCGAAGGCCCCCGCTGGGCCTCAGCTTCCTGTTGTGGCGAATGGGAATAGTCTCCTGCCTCCTCCTCCTCATCTGCAGGGAAGCTATTGTTCGAAAACGGCAGTAGGGGACCAGCTCCCCAAGCCATCCGTACCCTGGAAGCACGCAAACTGGCTGGCTAGAGAGACCTGGGTTCTGGAGTCAACAGAGTCGGGTTCCTCTCCTGTCACCGCTGCTCTCAGCCGTGTGACTTGGGAAGTGATCTCCCTCCTGTAAACTGGAGAAGCTGCGACAGCGTTGTAGAAGGATCGGAACCCAGGCCTATGCCCTGCCCAGGACGTAGGAGCTGCTCATCTCTCAGGCCGGTACGACCAGACGCAGACATCCTCCCACAGAGCCCCTGGTTGCCTTAGAGTCCACGAGCCCTTCCTTAACGTGACTTTCGAGCCTCCCGAAGGAGTAGCTGCAGTGACTTCTAGGGGCAGCGCCAGCAGGTGTGGCCACACCTGCGGGGACAGTGATAGTCTAAGGGTGGAGACAGGAAGATAAAAGCAGCTGTTATAGGGTGAGCATTACTGCCAGGCTGGGGCTGAGTCTGTGACTGGGAAATGGAGAGGAGGGAGAAGGAGGGACTAGATCCTTTATAGAGACAGTGCTGGGTAAACACACGGCACACGACAGTTAGCCCTCAGTTTCTTGCAAAGAACCTTGAGGTTTCTCTAAGAGTCAATCCCAGAGGAATCACTGACATGCTCAGCCAAGAACTGCTGCCCAGGACCATCCACCCATTCACCTAACCATTCACTCATGAAAGATTTGCTGAGCACTTACTGGACCCCAGGGACTGTGCTGGAGTACAGAGAATAAAACAATGGGCAAAAGCAGACAGGTTTCCTACCTTTGTGGAGCTTGCAGGTGAGGAGAGACACGGAAATAGTAATCACACAATAGAGTTGCAGCTTTGACAGGTCTTCACAGGAAAAGACACAAGGTGAGTGCATATCCTAAGGAGCATTTGACCTAATCAGGGAGGTCAGAAAAGGTTTTTCTGGGGAAATGGATGAATAGGTGTTACCTATATAGGAGGGATGTACAAGAATTCCAGACACAGAAAGAGCAGGTGCAAAGGCCCTGAGGCTGAAAGGAATATATGCAGACTGAAAGAAGGCCAAGGTGGCTAGCACAGAGAGAACAAAGAGTGTGGTGCAGACTGATGCTGGAGAGGCTGGCAGGGTCCAGAACAGGCTGATGGGTTCCCCAAACCCTCACCCCCAAACAGTTATGTCTGAAGGAAGGAATCACAAGGCTTGTGAATGAATTTCCAATTTTATTTCACTAAAGTCAGCCCCCACACAGTGCAGACACAAACCTTCTGGTCAGACATCTGGGACCTAAGTGGCCTGGCCTTGGGGTGGGAGTAGGATCAGGGGGAGGGATTCTGAAGGAGGAGAGTTCCCAGCAGAGTAAGGGACTGGAGGTTATGGAAGTGAGGCAGGTGCTGAAGGGGGGCTGGAGTGACCACCTCATCTTAGGAGCCTCAGGTAAGATTCGAGCTAGGGAACAACATGGAGGCCAAAGTCAGCTTGGCCTCGGGCCCCCATGAATATAGGTCAGGGCCACTGGCCAGGAGGACAGGAAACAATACCTCCCAGGGAGCAGGGTGAATAGGGAGAGGGGGGTTCCTGCCCCAAGCCCTTGGATGCCCCTCTGGGCACCTTTGAGGAAATGCTAGTGCTAGTGGCAACTGGAGAAGGACTGAGCAGAGGACCTGGGTGCTCCTGCCCCCTCAGCAGTGACTGGTCTTAGAACCTCTGTCCCAGACTCCCAGGTCCAGCCTGAACCCTGGAGCCCTGTGGGCTCCCCAGCCCTCAGCCTGGCCTGCCCAAAGTAATGTGGCTATGCTGCCTGCGCTTCAGTGCAATTTCTGTCGGGCAGTAGTGTCCTCTGAGCTCCAAGGGACAGAGCCTACATCTGTGCCCTGGGTGAGAGGCGGGAAGGGGACTGCAGGGGCCCCAGCCCCAGGCTCACCATCTTCTCCCGCCCTATGGAGAGGATGCAGGAGATGGGTTCTGCTGTCCCGCCAGAACCTGTCCCCCCTTTCACCTTCTTCCTTACAGGTGACAATGGCAGTCGGAGGGAAGGGGGGAGGTGGGGCAGTATTGGAGCTGGGGCCTGGCTCAGATCCTTGACTCCTGCCCAGCCCTCTTCCTGGGCTCCCTGCCCCCAAGCTCTCCCCTTCACTCAGCCTCCTGTCTTCCCAGAGAGTAGCACTCCTGAGTCACGGAGCTAACCAGGTCACATCCCTGCCGAGAGCCCCACCTGGGCTCCCCTTGCCCTCAGGACAAAGTTCAAGCTAGGCTGCGCCCCTCCTTTTGCCACGGCCGGTGACATGCCATGCCCTTACCCATCTCCCTGCCTCTGCCATCTTGGCTTAAATATCACTTTCTCCAGGGCCTCCCTCCTTTAGGGCATCCTCCCAAAACAGCGGTGCAGCTGTGTCCCTCAGGGTCAGCCTCTTCCACCTGACTATGACCGCATGACAGAGGAAGCCAGTGCTGAGAAAGAGGCTTGGCTGAGCCATGGGGAGGGGGTGGGGGCTTTGGTGTGCCTGGGTCTCCAGGCCCACAGGAGGCTGGTGGTGTAGCAGTCAGCAGACCCCCAAGTTGGAGGCCACTGCTGGAATGCCACCCCCAGGCTGTCAGGGGCAACACGGCACAATGATTGACAGAGTCGGGGGGGGCCAGCTGGTCCCTCACTTGATATTGCAGGGGAATAGACCATGAGGCAGGCCTGGCTAGACTACGTCTCAGAAGTGGCTGACAGTCCCAGTTACCCTGGGTGGGGCCACCCGGGAGAGGCCTCTGTAGGACCTGTAGTATGTCTTTTTTTTTATTCCTGATATAAGTGGTTTGTTTCTCTCTGTCTCTGTCTCTCTCTCTCCTTGATAAGTCTTGCTAGGAGTTTATCAATTTTATTAATCTTTTCAAAGAACCAACTTTGGATTTAATTTGCTCCTTTATTCCCAGCTGCATAAGGTGAGTATGTAGATAATTCATTTTATTCCCTTCTTCTTTTCTGCACATTGCTTTAACTGCATCCCGCAAACTGTGATGTGTTATGGTTTTGTTTTGTTTTTCATTTAGAAAGAGATATTTTCAAATTCCCTTCTGATTTTTTCTTTGATCTGAGACCTATGGATAAGTTGAAGTGTGTTCTTTAGTTTCCAAATATTTGGGAATTTTCTGGATATCTTTTTGTTATTGGTTTGTAATTTAATTCTGTTGTGGTCAGGGAATATACTCTTATGATTTTGACCATTTGAAATTTATCAAGGCTTGTATGGTCCAGTTTATGATCTATCTTGATGAATGTTCCATAAGCACATGTAAATAAACACATCCTCTAGTTGTTATGTGTAGTGTTCTTAAAATGTCAGTTGGATTAAGTTGGTTGATTGTGTTGTAAAAAAAATTTTTATATCCTTACTGATTTTTTTTGTCTACTTGTATCAGTTACTGGGAGACAAGTGTTAAAATCTCCAACTGTAATTGTGGAATTATCCTATTTATCTCTTCGGTTCTGTCACATTTTACTTTATATATTATGAAACTCTATTATTGGGTGCATATACATTTATGATTGTTATATCTTCTTAATGACTTAATTCTTTTAGCATTGTGAAAAATCCCTCTTTATCTTTGGCAATCTCTTTTTCTTTAAGACTATTTTGAAATTAAATAATCACAGCAGGTTTCTGTTGATTAGTGTTTTGCTGGTTTGTTTTTTTCCCGTATTTTTACTTTTAACCTATCAGTGTCTAATATTTAACATGTTTTTCTTGCAAACAGTATATGGTTGGGGGTTTTTCCTTTTGTGGTCTGATAATCTCTGCCTTTGAATTGTATTTAATAAAATTACTTTGGTATGGTTGGGTTTAAGGTCTATCATCTTGATTTTTATTTTGTATTTGTCTCATCTGTCCTTTTGCCTTTTTTCCTCTTTTTCTGGCTTCTTTTGAATTATTTGAGTCTTTATTAGTATTCCATTGTACATCCACAATTGGCTTCTTATCTGTACCTCTTTTAAGTGGTCCTTTAAGTGATTCCTTTAAGAATTATAGTATATGTCTTTATTACAGTCTACTTTGAATTAATATTATAGCATTTATAATATATGATATATTATAACATCTTCCTATACACCATTGTGCTCCTATTACTCCCTACCATCCTTTTTACTACTCTTGTTAAATATTTTACTTCTACATATATTATAAATCCTAAAACACACTGCCATAATTTTTCTTTAAATAGCCAACTGAATTTCAAAAATTAAGAATAAATAGTCTTTTCTATTTCACCGCACGTTTACCGTTTCCAGCATTCCTTGTTCCGTCCTGTAGTGCTTTCATCTGGTATCATTTCCCTTCAGCCTGAGGAACTGGATATAGGATTCGAGGTTGAGAGCCTTTCAGCACTTTAATTATGTCGCTCATTTGCCTTCTGACTGACATTGTTTTCCTAAGTCAGCTGGAGTTCTCGTCATTTTCCTCTGTATGTAATGTGTCTTTTTCCTCCGTCTACTTTTAGTATTTTCTCTTTGACTTTGGTTTTCACGTTGTTACTCCTGACTGGCCAAGGTCCCTGGTAAACAAAGCTGTCTCCCAGGTGAGAGCAAAGGCCAGGCCGTGCAACTCCTGGGCTGCTTTCCTTTGTATTCATCTCCTGGGGTGTTCTGAGCTTCTGGGAAATTTTTCAGTCCTTATTTCTTCAAATATTTTTTCCTGCCCTATTCTCTTTCTATTTCCTCTCTTACTCTGACCCCAGTTTCATGTATGCTTCCCAGTTTGATAATGTCTCCTGAGTAACTGACACTGCTAATGTTCTCAGGGGTTTTGTTTGTTTTTTTACCTCTCTCTGCTTTAGTGTGGGTAATTTCAATTTACCTGTCTTCAAGTTCACTTATTCTTTCTTCTATAGCGTCCAGTTTGATGTTTAGCTCATCCATTGTAGTTTTTATTTCAGCTTTTATATTTTTCAAAATACAAAATTTGAATTTCCATTTGGTTCATTTTTTAAAGTTTTTTATCCCTATCCCGGAATATCTCATTACCCCATATATTAATTTCCTGGGGCTGCCATAACAAAGCATTATAAACTGTGTGGCTTAAAACAGCAGGAATTTATTCTCTCATAGTTCTGGAGGCTAGAAGTCCAAAATCCAGGTGTGGGCAGGGTTGGTTCCTTCTGTAGGAGAATATATTGCACACCTCTATCCTCACTTCTGGTGGTTGCCAGCAATCTGTGGCATTCTTTGACTTGAGACATATCACTTCAATCTCTACCTTCATCTTTACAAGGCATTCTCCCCTGTGTCTCTCTGTGTTCAAATTTCCCTCTTCTTATAAGGACATCAGTCACTGGATTAGGGCTCACTCTAATATGACCTAATTTTACTTAACTAATTACATCTGTAATGACCCTATTTCCAAATTAGGTCACATTCTGAGGTTCTGGGTGCATACGAATTTTTGAAGGACACTATTCAACTCATTATACCCCTTCTCTATCCCAATTATTATCTTTTCCCATTAATTATTTTATATGTTTGTAACAGTTGTTTAATGTCCTTGTCTGCTAACTCTAATGACTTGATTTTTTATGGGACTTCTTTTATTGACTGTGTTTTCTCTTGATTATAAAGTACATTTTCTTGCTTCATCTCATGTATTATAATTTTTTCTTGATTCTAGAATATAAAAGTGAGGAAAAATATAATGGAGTATAATTATATCAAAGTATTTTGTTTTGTTTGTTTATTTTCCTGAGAGTACAAGTCCTTATCTGTCTGGCATTTAGAGTAAGGGGCTTATCATTCAGATTCCTCTAGAGCTGAGCTTTGTGAGGAGTTTAGCAAACTCTACAGCTAGAGGGAATACAATCCACCTGAGACCACCCTCATTTCTGACACCAACTGCAAGTTTGGGGAGATTCCCAAAACCACTGTCAGGGATGACAATTTGCTAGGACTCACAGAACCCACTCAAAGCTATTATACTCACTGTATATACTGTATTATACAGTTTATTGCAGGGAAAGCATACAGATTAAGATCAGCCAAGGGGAGAAGCTCATGAGTCTGGGGAAGTATGAGATGCAAGACTTCTGTTCCCTCTCCCCATGCAGTCAGGACATGTTACTTTCCTGGTATCAATGCGTGACAATACACATGGAGTATTGCCAACCAGGGAGGCTACTCTGAGCCTCAGTTTCCAGTTTGGGGCTCCATTATGTAGGCATGATTGATTGATTGGTGGCTCATGTGGTGGATCTCAGTCTGCAGGTCATCTGATATCACATGACCCAAAGCCCCACCCTAAATCACTTTGCTGGTCTTGCTGGTGTGGTCAGCCCCCACCCTAAATCACATTGTTACCCCCTAGCTGGTCTAAGTCCCCTGGGCAAAGAAAGATTATCTCCCAGGAGGTGAGGGCAACAGCCAGACCTCTTCTGGGGCAAAGTTAAATTCTTTAGGACACAGGCTACTCCTTGCCTTTGGTCAAGACTCTTACAGCCAAATGATCATGTTGCCTAACATTTGGAGGGGCCAGTGCAGGAGTAGTGATAGATTTAAAGAAACAGCTCATCCATCCTATAAAGCCAGGACATACATTATACATTTTCGTATTTTTGTACTAATTTAATTATTCATTTTCTACCTTGTATTTTATGATAAATTTGTGCAGAACTATTTAAGCATAGAAATTAGCTGATGGTTAGGTAAATCCAGGTCTTCCTCAGGCCAGTCATTTTTCCATCTGTTTTACTTGCCGAGGAGGCTTAACTCAATTTCCCAATACATTTGACTATCAATATCAGTATTATAACAAGGCCAGTGTTACACCCTATCGCAGTGTGGCAGAAGATGTGTCCTGAAAACCTCTGGCACCTTACCAGTGTCCCCCCAGCCATCAACAGTTAGTCCAGTCCATCATCACGTTGTGTGACTGAGATGTCTCCCAGAGTGATGCATTCCGGTTTGCAGACTTCCACTCAATTTTTTTTGGTTCCGAAAGCAGGAGTGGTCTCAGTGACATATGACTTCACCCTTTCAGCCACCTGCTGTAACTGAGCTAAGAGACAATAACATCTCGCTCTGGGCCTCTCTCGAGGCACCAGTGTGATATCGGATTTCTCTTATCGCGTAAACCATTTATTCATTCCTTTACCCTCAGCTACCATTACTCTTCCTCTCCATTTATACCCTAACTTTTCCACCTTTGGAAGGGATGTTAGGTTCAGCCACTGTGCTGGTCCGGATTGCCAGCAGCAATACTAGTCTAGCACGTGCCCCCCTCAGGCCACTCCCATTCCTGTGGGGTTACCTGGGTGCAGAACTGTGCGCTGTCCCAACCACAAAGCAGTATTGCTGCATTTGCTGCCAGCCCGGTCAGGGTGAAGACACAACCCATCCCATCAGACCCTTGGGGATTCTGACATAAAGGCTTAAAGGATTAGTTACAGTTTCTCACTTAGGGATCATCTCTGCTTCCGGCCCCCGCAGTTGCAGCCCTGGGACTACTGCAGCAGGTAGGACAAAGGAGTCGAGGTGATGTGGGGCAGAAAGAAAAAAGTATAGTTATACCAGCTTCCTTCCCACCCTCTCTTCCCCAAATCCCTCCCAAAAAGCAGAGGAATATATCTAGTGGGAACCTTTGGCCCCCTCGTGTTGAGTGTGAGCACAGACTCATGAAGGTGTGTAAGCCAGCCCTTCATGCCTTTATTTCCCCGTTTTAGACAAAAAATCTTGCCTGTTCCAATTCTCCATCAAACCATGACTCTGAGAATAATATCTCTCTGCCCATCATTGCACATTAATGAGCTGTAAAATGTGTTCCTTGGTCTGAAGATATGTGACCTGGCAGTCCAAATTGTTCTAGTACCTTCTGTTCCAGTCCTTTTATTGTACCCTAAGCATTTGCATCTACCACAGGGTGAGCTAAACCCAGTCCAGGGTAACCATATATTCCTGTCAGGACCCATCTGTACCCCACCCCAGGGTTTACCGGCATCAGTCTGACTTGCCAGCTACCGTGGGGGCCATCCCTGGGGAGTCTGCCCACAGCCATCCGCAGTCTCTGTCTCGCCTGTTGGCAGACACAGCAGTTCTTGCTGGCATCTTGTTGGAGTCAGAGGTGCAAGCAGAATTTGTCCAAACTCAGCCCATCTCTGCACTGCTGCAGCCCCCACCATCCATTCATTTCCTGGACCCAGGTGGCCACCTCAAGTGAGCACACCAGAATGTCCACTCACCGGTTCCAATCACCTTCCGATCCTGGATGGGGGTTCTTGTGATGGTCACACACATGTCCTACTTTAATGCACCCCTCAAATTCCCGTAGCCATTTCCATAGGGCTGTGTCCTATATGGACATCCCACTAATAGGCCAGTTTTCCATTACTCTCTGCCTGACCATATGGCCAGGCCATTGGCCACTGCCCATGAGTTGGTAAAAACCCAAACATGGGGCAAACAGCATGCAATTCAGTCCACTAAGCTGATTTGTTTTGACCTTCTTCCATCAGAGTGGCTGCCTTCAAACAGGAGCTGTCCGTTCACCATGGAACTGTCCACAAACCACGCAGCTCTTTGTTGGTCAATGGAGAGCGGTTCATAGGGCACTGCCCAAGTGGCCCAGTGGCCATAGGATCCAGCAGCTCCTCAGGGTAAAAGAGGCTCCCTGCTCATGAGTTCCTCCTCGCATTCTCCTGGTAGCTTGTTCTTATACAAACCATTTCCATTTCATGATGGAACACTACTGGGCATCAATGCCCTCCCCATTAGAGCATTTCTCCAACATCACCCAAGGCATTGTGGGCATTTCAGTTTTCAAGATTATTTTATGTCCTTCAGTCATAGGACATTTCAATTAATGTCCAATAGCAAGCTAGTTAGTAATTGTCTCAAGTGGAAATTTTCTGGTCCCAAATCCCAGCAGTTGCCACTAGGTGCCACTCACAGGCTTTTGCCATATGCTCCAGTCTGGCTGTGGTATAGCTAATTAACAATTTGTGTGGGCTCCTGCAATCTCACTGGTTCCTGTTTAGCATGTCCAGTCAATACTGGCGGAAGGGTAGGTTTCCATGCCTTCTGTCTTACAATGCTAGGTAGGGGAAGCTTTCCCCTGTCAGAGGCAATGTCCTTCCCCATAATACATCCAGGTAAAGGAGACGCAACCACTTCACATAAAGTCTGTCCAAACCTTCCAGTTTTCATCCAGACTTTCTTTATCCAGTCAACCACTGCATTCCCATATCCTTCCAATCTGGCTGTAGCACCTGTTAGGACTCATCAAACAGGGTTTGGAATCACAGTGAATGGGGGGCCCATATCAAGGAGTCCCAGAAAAGCCTCTTTTGCATCCTCTGACCATTTTACCCACTCAAGTTCAAGTGGCCACGGGTCCTCAGCGGGGGTCGGTCCTTCTCTTGATTATATTGCAGGACTATTGCCCAGGCCACTGGAGGTCCGACTTCTCATAGCCATCTTTGCCTTCCAGCTGTTTAAATTCCTCCAGAGGGGGGTGAATAAAGCAGACTTGTTTAGGGCCCTTCACTATTGGGAGACCAGCAGGGGCTCGCATCAGTCCACAAACTTGCAAGAGTTTATGACCTCTGTTTTGACCTGCCTTATTCATCCCATTTCTTTTTTTTTTTTTTTTAATTGATGTTTTAATGGTTTCTAACATTGTGAAATTTTGGGTTGTACATTTTTGTTTGTCCATCACCCCATATATGACTCCCTTCACCCCTTGTGCCCACCCCCCACCCCCACTGCCCGGGTAACCACAGTACAGTTTTCTCTGTCCATGTGTTGGTTTATATTCCACATATGAGTGAGATCATACAGTGTTTGTCTTTCTCTTTCTGGCTTATTTCACTTAACATAATACGCTCCAGGCCCATCCATGTTGTTGCAAATGGGACGATTTTGTCTTTTTTTATGGCTGAGTAGTATTCCATTGTATATATATACCACATTTTCTTAATCCAATCGTCAGTCGAGGGACACTCAGGTTGCTTCCACTTCTTGGCTATGGTGAATAATGCTGCAATGAACATAGGGGTGCATAAGCCTCTTTGGATTGTTGATTTCAGGTGCGTTGGATAGATTCCCAGTAGTGGGATGGCTGGATCATAGGGCATCTCTATTTTTAATTCTTTGAGGAATCTCCATACCGTTTTCCATAGAGGCTGCACCAATTTGCATTCCCACCAGCTGTGTATGAGGGTTCCTGTTTCTCCACATCCTCTCCAACATTTGTTGTTTTTTGTCTTGGTGATTATAGCCATTCTAACGGGCGTGAGGTGGTATCTTAGTGTTGTTTTGATTTGCATTTCCCTGATGATTAGTGATGTTGAGCATCTTTTCATGTGCCTATTGGCCATCTGTATATCTTCCTTGGAGAAGTGTCTGTTCATTTCCTCTGCCCATTTTTTGATCGGGTTGTTTGTTTTTTTGTTGTTCAATTGTGTGAGTTCTTTATATATTATGGAGATCAACCCCTTGTCAGATGTATGTTTTGCAAATATTCTCTCCCAGCTGGTTGGTTGTTTGTTCATCTTGATTCCGGTTTCATTTGCCTTATAAAAGCTCTTTAATCTGATAAAGTCCCACTTGTTTATTTTTTCTTTAGTTTCTCTAGTCTGGGTAGGCATGTCATCCAAAAAGATTCCTTTAAAACCAATGTCAAATAGTGTGTTGCCTATATTTTCTTCTATGAGTTTTATAGTTTCAGGTCTCACCTTCAGGTCTTTGATCCATTTTGAGTTAATTTTTGTGAATGGCGATAGCACATGGTCCACTTTCATTCTTTTGCATGTGGCTGTCCAGTTTTCCCAACACCATTTATTGAAGAGACTTTCCTTTCTCCATTGCATGTTCTTAGCACCTTTGTCGAAAATTAGCTGTCCGTATATGTGTGGTTTTATTTCTGGGCTTTCAATTCTGTTCCATTGATCTGTGTGTCTGTTTTTGTACCAGTACCATGCTGTTTTGATTACTATTGCTTTGTAGTATGTTTTGAAGTCAGGAATTGTGATGCCTCCTGCTTTGTTCTTTTTCTTTAGGATTTCTTTAGCTATTCGGGGTCTTTTGTTGCTCCATATAAATTTTAGTATTCTTTTTTCTATTTCTGTGAAGAATGTCATTGGGATTCTGATTGGGATTGCATTGAATCTGTAGATTGCTTTAGGTAATATAGACATTTTAACTATGTTTATTCTTCCAATCCACGTGCATGGGATATCTTTCCATTTCTTTATGTCATCATGGATTTCCCTCAATAATGTCTTGTAGTTCTCATTGTATAGGTCTTTCACCTCCTTGGTAAGATTTATTCCTAGGTATTTTATTCTTTTTGATGCAATTGTAAATGGTATTATCTTTTTGAGCTCTCTTTCTGTTAGTTCATTATTAGCATATAGAAATGCAACTGATTTTTGTAGATTGATTTTGTACCCTGCAACTTTGCTGTAGTTGTTGATTGTTTCTAACAGTTTTCCACAGATTCTTTAGGGTTTTCTATATATACAATCATGTCATCTGCAAATAGTGAGAGTTTCACTTCTTCGTTACCTATTTGGATTCCTTTTATTCCTTTTTCTTGCCTAATTGCTCTGGCCAAGACCTCCAGTACTATGTTGAACAGGAGTGGTGAGAGTGGGCAGCCCTGCCTCGTTCCTGTTCTCAGAGGAATGGCTTTCAGTCTTTCCCCGTTGAGTATGATGTTAGCTGTGGGTTTGTCATATATGGCCTTTATTATGTTGAGGTACTTTCCTTCTATTCCCATTTTATTGAGAGTTTTTATCATAAACGGATGTTGTATCTTGTCAAATGCCTTCTCTGCATCTATTGAGACGATCATGTGGTTTTTATTCTTTGTTTTGTTGATGTGATGTATCACGTTGATTGATTTGTGGATGTTGAACCATCCCTGCGTCTCTGGTATAAATTCCACTTGATCATGCTGTATGATCTTTTTGATATATTGTTGTATTCGGTTTGCCAATATTTTGTTGAGGATTTTTGCATCAATGTTCATCAGCGATATTGGCCTGTAATTTTCTTTCTTTGTATTGTCTTTGTCTGGTTTTGGTATCAGGGTGATGTTGGCCTCATAGAATGATTCAGGAAGTGTTCCATCTTCCTCTATTTTTTGGAATAGTTTGAGGAGGATGGGTATTAAATCTTCTTTGAATGTTTGGTAAAATTCACTGGAGAAGCCATCTGGTCCTGGACTTTTATTTTTTGGGAGGTTTTTGATTACTATTTCAATCTCTTTACTTGTTATTGGTCTATTCAGAGTCTCCATTTCTTCTTGGTTCAATTTTGGGAGGTTGTATAAGTCTAAGAATGTATCCATTTCTTCTAGATTGTCCAATTTGTTGGCATATAATTTCTCATAGTATTCTCTTATAATCCTCTGTATTTCCATGGTATCCGTTGTAATTTCTCCTCTTTCATTTCTAATTTTATTTACTTGAGCCTTTTCTCTTTTTTTCTTAGTAAGCCTGGCTAAGGGTTTGTCTATTTTGTTTATCTTCTCGAAGAACCAACTCTTTGTTTCATTAATCCTTTCTACTGTTTTTTTGGTCTCAATATCATTTATTTCTGCTCTGATTTTTATTATTTCTCTCCTTCTGCTGGCTTTGGGCTTTGTTTGTTCTTCTTTTTCTAGTTCTGTTAGGTGTAATTTAAGGTTGCCTATTAGGGCTTTTTCTTGTTTGTTAAGGTGGGCTTGTATCGCTATGAGTTTCCCTCTCAGGACCGCTTTTGCTGCATCCCATATGGTTTGATATGGCATGTTATCATTTTCGTTTGTTTCCAGATAGTTTTTGATTTCTCCTTTAATTTCATCAATGATCCATTGGTTGTTCAGTAGCATGTTGTTTAATCTCCACATTTTTGTCACTTTCCCAGTTTTTTTTTCCTGGTTCATTTCCAGTTTCATAGCCTTATGGTCTGAAAAGATGCTTGTTATGATTTCAATCTTCTTAAATTTATTGAGGCTTGCTTTGTTTCCCAACATATGGTCTATCCTAGAGAATGTTCCATGCGCGCTTGAGAAGAATGTGTAGTCAGCTGTTTTTGGGTGGAGTGCTCTGTATATGTCTACTAGGTCCATCTCGTCCAGTTTTTCATTTAAGTCTAATATTTCTTTATTAACTTTTTGTCTGGATGATCTATCCATTGCTGTAAGTGGGGTGTTAAGATCCCCTACTATTATTGTGTTGTTGTTGATTTCTCCTTTTAGGTTTGTTAATAGTTGTTTTATGTACATTGGTGCTCCTATGTTGGGTGCATATATATTTATAAGTGATATGTCTTCTTGATGGAGTGTCCCTTTTATCATTATATATTTCCCTTCTTTGTCTTTCTTAACCTGTTTTATCTTGAAGTCTACTTTGTCTGATATGAGTATGGCAACACCTGCTTTCTTTTGTTTGCCATTAGCTTGGAGTATTGTCTTCCATCCTTTCACTCTGAGCCTGTGCTTGTCTTTAGTGCTAAGATGTGTTTCCTGAAGGCAGCATATTGTTGGGTCTTGCTTTTTAATCCATCCTGCCACTCTGTATCTTTTGATTGGAGAGTTCAATCCATTTACATTTAGGGTAATTATTGAAATATGAGGGCTGAATGTTGCTGTTTTGTCACTTATTTTCTAGTTCTTTTGCATTTCCTTTGTTTCTTGTCCCATTTGTTTTGGACTGCCAATTCAGTTTGGTTGTTCTGTCTTATGATTCTTCTGGTTTTCTCTTTGTTTATCATATGTGGTTTTAATTTGATTATTTGTTTAGTGGTTACCTTGAGGTTTGGGCAAAAAATCTTGTGTATGAGATAGTCCATTATCTGATAGCCTCCTATTTCCTTATACTAAGTCAATTCAGTCACTTTCCTCTTCCCCTTCTAAGTTGCTCTTGTTATACCTTATTCTATCTTGTGTTGTGGCTGTGTGTTTACAGTGATGAGGTTAAATTTATTTTTGGTGAGTTTCTTCCTTTGATCTTTGAGTTTAGTATTTAAGTGGTTGCTAACCTATTCCGGTAAAGATCTACTATTTCTCTGATTTTGTCTACCTACTTTTCTCCTTACTCCAAGCTTTGTGTTCCCTTTCTCTTCTTTTTTTCAGGCCTGAGGGCCTTCTTGAGTATTTCTTGTAGTGGGGGTCTTGTGGCCATGAACTCCCTTAGCTTTTGTTTATCTGGGAGAGTTACTATTTCTCCATCATATTTGAAGGATATTTTTGCTGGATAGAGTATTCTTGGCTGAAAGTTTTTGTCTTTTAGTATTTTGAATATATCATTCCAGTCTCTTCTAGCCTGAAAAGTTTCTGTTGAGAAATCCGCTGAGAGCCTGATGGGAGTTCCTTTGTACGTTATTTTTTGTTTTTGTCTAGCTGCCCTTAATATTGTTTCTTTGTCGTTGACCCTGGCTAGCCTTACCACTAGGTGTCGTGGTGAAGGCCTTTGTCTGTTAATATATATAGGCGTCCTGTTGGCTTCGCTTACTGGTATTTCCTGCTCCTTCCCCAGATTTGGGAAATTTTCAGCTATTATTTCCTTGAATAGGCTCTCTGTTCCTCTTTCCCTCTCCTGTCCCTCAGGAATACCTATAATTCTTATGTTACATTTTCTAATAGAATCAGATATTTCTCGGAGTCTTTCTTCATTTCTTTTTAGTCTTAGTTCTCTCTCTTCTTCCATCTGGAGTATATCTGTATTCCTATCCTCTAAAGTACTAATTCTTTCCTCCATATTGTCAGCTCTGTTCCTTAAAGATTCCAGATTCTCCTTTATCTCCTCCATTGTGTTCTTCATCTCCATCAGCACTGATTGGTTTTTCTTTATGATTTCAATCTCTTTTGTGAAGAAACTCCTAATCTCATTTAATTGTTTGTCTGTGTTGTCTCGTATTTCGTTGAGTGTTTTTATGATAGCTATTTTGAGATCTCTGTCATTTAGTTTATGGATTTCTGTGTCTTCGGGGTTCATTTCTGGGTGCTTGTCATTTTGTTTCTGGTCTGGTGATTTCATATATTTTTGCACTGTGGTTCCTGTGTTGGTTTTGATTTTCCTCATCCTGGAAGTCTCTGGTTGCAATTTCCACCTGCCGCCACTGTCTGGTGGTAAAGGGCTGTGTAGTCTAAGCCCCCTGCGCTCTGCCCCAGTTTTTCTGCTGCGATCCGCAGTTTTTTTTTTTTTTTCCCCACTGCGATCCACGGGTCCAGTCCAGTTTGTTCAGGTCTGCCTCGGATCGCTAGGTCTGGTCGAGCTGCAGACTCCGGGTTGCGGGGCGGGGGGAGCTCTCTCTTTTGCCCTCTGGGTCCCTGACGTGGGAGGCTTCTCGTTTGCCCCTCTTTATCCGCTCTCTGGGGTGCTCAGATGTTGATGGTAGCCCTGTGGCTCCTCTGAGCCCTCTGTGCGGGAGTTTCCCACTGGCTGAGAGAGCCCGAAGAGCTACAGTTTCCCGCCGAGGGCCGCCCCTCCCCCCTCTCTGGGAGCCGCGCGGACCGGGAGGACCGGGATCGCTGATCTGATGGGGAGGGAGCGGAGTTCTCCTTACCTCTCCCCACTTCCTCCGGGGGCTCAGCACGTTCCGCTCTCAGATGTGCGGCAGTGTGGATCCCTCCGTTCTAGGTTTTCACTGTCTGGGATTCCGTTGTTGGTCTGTGGCTGTTGTTTTTGTTGTATCTTGTGGGGGAAGAATTCACGGAAAAGCTCACTCCGCCATGATGCTGACGTCACCCTCATCCCATTTCTTAATAATCATTTAAAGATTTCCATGCTGCAATGAGTCCCATGACTTTCCCTCTGTTTTTCCTCACTTTCTTGTGATTCATGCCAACTGTCTTCGCTGTTTGTTGTTTCAGCATCACTTTTCCCTTCGAGAGTGGCCCTGAGACTAGTTGCTGTAGCTCAGACCAGCTGTAATCCAGGCTTGGCCCAATCTCAAGATCTGCCTCAACACTCTCTTTGGCTTTCATTTTAGCTATTACTGATCACATAATCAAGGGATGGCATATTTTGCTTGTTTCTTGTTACTTTGCATTTCTTCATGCATCCAGTGAACCAACTCCTCTGGAGTTGGATCTGTCATTTCTATTTTTTTTTTTAATTTTTATTTATTTTATTTTTTCCCCCAAAGCCCCAGTAGATAGTTGTATGTCATAGTTGCACAGCCTTCTAGTTGCTGTTTGTGGGACACGGCCTCAGCATGGCTGGAGAAGCGGTGCGTCGGTGCCCACCCGGGATCTGAACCCGGGCCACCAGCAGTGGAGCACACGCACTTAACCACTAAGCCACGGGGCCGGCCCATGGATCTGTCATTTCTAAATCTCATTACTGACTTGCCTCCAGTACCTGATGGCACCGTGGCTGCAGTTCCATAACATGGTGAACCCATGACCCTCCAGAAATCAAAGCTTCATCATACCCCACCTCTCATCCAATTCCTAGAGATTGTGAACGACTCACCTGAGAGCACGCCTTCATACTCAAACCAAGCAATCCGGAGCCCACACCCTCACCACCTCACTTATTGGGCCCTTACACTCTGGGCCAGTCTCCCCCTGACCTGATCACCCCAGAGCCAGGTACCAGACAACTTGGGATGGCCCCTACATCCCAGAGCCCTCTGAAATGATTCAAACTAGCCAATTCTGAGACACTTAGCCTGCCTTGCCATTCCTTCCCATGGAAACCACAATAAAGGCTCCTGCCCACGTTTTCCCCTCTCCCTCTGCCTCCTGACCAACCCTGGTGTTTCCCCATGTGGCCCTGCATGGCATGGCGTGCCTCCAGTTTCTAGGGAAGTGTAAGTATAAACTTCTTCCTTTGTGACAGTCATTCTGTGTGTGTGTCTTGCCATACCAGATTAAAACAAATCCCAGGTACCCTGACAACAACTGGTGCAGTGATCAGGGTGGTTTGACACCAGATGGAGATGCTGTGTCCTTAAACTGCTCTTGGCTTGCTAACTGGATCCAATAGGCAGCAGCCATTGCCTGGGAAGGCACTGCTGGCTGTTGGCATGCCTGCCCCTTGATGGCTGCTGCATTGTGTTGCCTTTTTGGGGATATTGCTAAGGATTCCCATCCTTGAGGATCTTGAAAAGCTGAGTCCTCCATGAGCTGCTGCGTAGGATGCAGCGTCGAGTGTCTGGGCTGAGTGCACAGGCATGCGACATCCTTCTCCGTGTTGGTGGAGCACCCAGGGGCCAGATGGAGTGCCTGGGGTGTATAGGTAATTGGCTACATCAATTTTTCAAAAAGCTCCCTCCAAAGGGGATGAGGAGTGACTACCCTCCTCGTGCCACGGCACGAGCCTGATCCATGGACCAGGCAGCACTGACCAGTGGTGGGGCCAACTGAGTCATTTATAGAAAGTGCCTAGTGTCCAGGATGCTATGTGCTCCCAGGGCACTCCAT
Organism: Diceros bicornis minor; assembly: GCF_020826845.1. NCBI lineage: Eukaryota > Metazoa > Chordata > Mammalia > Perissodactyla > Rhinocerotidae > Diceros > Diceros bicornis. Next base: position 90,543,243 of record NC_080740.1, read on the forward strand.
AAACCACTGCTCCTTTTCCTTCTGAGGCTTGCTGAGTCAAAATTCCAGCCTGTTCCACAGAGTAGTGGGAGAGTGCTCCGCCTGCACACTCCCTCACGTGTCACAGGCCATTCATGGGGTCAGTGTGAGGGCATCCTCAAGGGACCATGGCACCCCGCAAATGTCGTTGTTCAGGTCACAAACCTCTCTGTGATTGTCTGCTTACTACTGTCACAATTCATCCCCTGACCCAGTGGGATATCAGGGGCCCATCCCTGGACACCAGTGCCTCAATGTTTAATGAAACAGGGGAAGGGAAAGGAATATCTGGGTTGAGCTCTCCCCAAACTCCTGAGGATGTGGCCTCATTAATGTCCACAGGCAGCAAGCCCAGCCTGAGAGGGGTGTGACCCTCAGGAGTCCAGATCTCTCAGGAATGAAGGTTTGGGTTATACCACCAGCTAAGCACCAAGACCTGCCAAGGGGATAGATGAGGGTGAGGGCAATTTGGAATAGGTAGTGGAGGAAGGTGAGGATCAAAACCAGCTGTGGCCCTGAGACCACATGCAGCAACAGAGACTGTGGTTTGTTTCACCAACCTTCATTTTCAAAGGTACCCTCCTGCCAAGAAAAGAGGCCAACAGGAACCATGGAGGAGCTCCTTCCTGAACCTGTAGATCTGTGTGGTACAATGGGTGGACTGTGGTGGCTGGGACCATGGCTCCGGCTGCTTCCCCTCTGGACCCACTGCCATACTTTCACGGAGACCACACGTCCCTGAGCCGAAGACTGAGCACAGGGTGGGTAGAAAGGCAGGCCCATTCCGGCAAGATGTGGGAGTCTTCCTCTTGGCTTGCAAACTCCCCGTCTGCTTTACTGAACCTTTCTTGGAACCGTGCTGCAGTCTGAGAACTTCCCACCCAGTTCTCCATCCCTGCCTTCTCCTGCTCCCTGCACCAAAAAGTCTCCAGCTCATCTAAGCCAGGCTTGGCGTTGGCTTCTCAGTGAACCCACACGAACGCAGGTGTGTTATCTCTGTCTGATGCAGACTACTGGGGGCTGCCTCTGCCTCTCCGTGAGCCTGGGTCTTGCTGCCACCATTCTCCTGGGTTGAGAGAAACAACTAGAAGAGTTTAAAAACTGGTTCCCTAGGGCTGGAGGGTGGGGATGGTAGGATTGATTTTTTTCATGAGAGAGAATAACCTCTCTTAAGAGTTTCTCCTGAACAAAGCACAACGGCAAGACTTACAAAGGCCAAACGATCAAAAACCAAAATCCACTCACAAAATTGAAGGGGTATTTAGTTAAGCCTGCGGGTGGTCTGTTCCAGGACTGGCTGGTGCAGCAGTGTGCAGTGTGGGCTGGTTACTGGTCTATGAACTTTTGGTTTTCCTAAAGATGGCGTTGGCCAGTCCAGTCTGTTACATTTTGGTTTTTCTAGGAGTTGTGCCCATGTGCTGTCCATTCTCTGCTGATGGTGGCAAAGCCAACCAAGAGTAGGGAACCAAAGATGGAGGCCAGTACCGTGATCAAGGGCCTTCCTCAGTTCCCCTGTTGGCCCTATGCTGCACCTGGCAGAGATGAGAGCAGGTATTAGGTGTCAGGGTTTAGGTTGGACTGACGTGGGTTTGTAGGCTGGGACCTCCCACCCTTGAAAGCTGCACCTGTGGCAAGGGTTAGTGCACAGCTGGGTTATTTTGGGAAATGATCCAAGGAAACAGGAGTAGGGGCTGAGGGAATGAGAGAGGGAGGGAGGGAAGTCAATACAAGGGGGTGTCAGGGAGTTGGTCACCTCTGTAGGCCACTGAGGCTCAAAATGGCTGAGAGGATGGAGGAGGTGCCCCGAGGCATCTGGGACACAGGGTTGCTTGTTTCCTTCTGTCCTAGGACTTGTGTGTCTGTCTTGTCGAGGCACTGGCTCAGGCTGAATAATATTTCCTCAATGAGATATTGTGATCCAAAAGTACATGCGAGTACCTCGGGCAAATACAAACTCGGCCAAAAACGACACTATTCCTCAGAGAAGCCAACCGCTTGTCCTGAGAACATGTCAGGGAACCAAGAATTCCGCCAGTAGGGTGAGAGCCTTCACCGCATTTTTGAATGTGTATAATTGCCTTGATGTGCAGTGCTGTTTGGCATGTCTTCTCTGCAGAGGTGGAACAAGAGTTGTTCTCTGATACTTAGAGCCTCCTTGGGCAGCTGGCAAAACTCGATCTTGGCACTGAGGCTGGGGCTTAAGCCCCAGTGGTCATATTTTTTACAACTTCTGTCATGCCCGAAGTATTTTTTACGGTCCTTATCATTCCTCCATTTTGGGTTCAGGAACTAGTTCAATATCACACTAGCCCCTACCAGGTTTCATGGACAGAACATTTAACTAGAGGGGTGTCACCTTTCTTGATAGCCCCAAGTCTGCCTACGTGCCCGACTTGCCAGGAAGTGGCCTCCTTACTGTCTGTAGGCTGGGACATCACAGCTTCCTGGAGCACTGGACGGGCACTTTCCCACAGGTGTTCAGAGCGAGCCAGCCAGCCCTAAGTGAGTGAGGCACAGTGGGCACGGGCACGGTCACAAGTCCAGTTTATCCAGCAATATCCTGGCAGGAAGGAGGACAGACTCTGACTGAGCGCATGCACACAGTTACAGCGCCATGGAAAGGAAAGTCACTTGTTTGGTGGTTCTTCAGAAAGTTAAACACAGAATTACCATATGACCCAGCAAGTCTACTCCTAGGTAGATGTCAAAAACAATTGAAAGCAGGGACTCAAATACTTGTCTACCCAAGTTCACAGCAGCATTCTTCACAACAGCCAAAAGGTGGAAGCAACCCAAGTGTCTGTCAGCAGATGAACAGATAAACAAAATATGGTTTATCCACACAATGGAATATTATTTGGCCATGATATTCGATACACGCTAACCTTAATGACACTGAAACCCTAACCCTAACCCTGAAAACATGCGAAGTGAAATAAGCCAGACGAAAAAATCATACATGATTCCACTTATATGAGGTATCTAAAATAGGCAAATTCGGAGACAGAAAGTAGAATAGAGGTTCCCAGGGTCTGAGGGGAAGGGAAACGGGGAGTTATTGTTTAATGGGCATAGAGTTTCAGTTTGGGAAGATGAAAAAGTTCTGGAGATGGATGGTGATGGTGGTTGCACAACAATGTGAATGTGCTTAATGCTACACAACTGTACACTTAAAAATGATTAAAATGGTCAATTTTACAGTAGGTATATTTTACTGAAAATTTTTAAAAAGGCAAGTGACTTGGTACAGACAGTTTAACATTTGACCACTATTCTGGGTAGTTTTGTAGACAAGGCAAGTCAATATGTCATATTTTCAAAGAATCATCTTGTTAAGATCTTCTGATAATTCATTAGCCTATAGTCTATATGATATCCCAATGGCTATTTTTCCTTAATACTGATTGATTTAATTCAGTTGGAACAAGATATCATTTAAAGAGGGTTTCATTCCAGTTTGTACAAGTATAGCTGGGTAGACTAAAGATTAGAGGCAGATCAAGAAAAAAAGATCAAGGGCTTCCTCATATGTCTTCCAGAAAAAAAAAAAAAAGTTAAAAAAACCAGCTATGTATGTTATACGTGAATAAAAAGTTATTAAAGATACCAAAAGTACTCTAAAACAAATAACTTCAATTGGTTTTTCTCACTGGTTATCACACAAACCACAAAAAGGAAAAATATAAAGTATCTAGGGGCTGGCCCAGTGGTGCAGGGGTTAAGTGCGTGTGCTCCAGTGCGGCGGCCCCGGGATTCGCAGGTTCGGATCCCAGGCGCGCACGCACCGATGCACTGCTTGTCAAGCCATGCTGTGGCGGCGCCCCATATAAAGTAGAGGAAGATGGGTACGGATGTTAGCCCAGGGCCAATCTTCCTCAAGGAAAAAAAGGGAGGATTGGCATCAGATGTTAGCTCAGGGCTAGTCCTCCTCACAAAAAATAAATAAATAAATAAAGTATCTGAACAATAGAATAAGGCTAATCTAATACAGACATGTCAAGCTCCACCTCTGAAGACTAATTATACAATTACCAGGGGGGAGCCGATCTACAGAAATCAACTACATCTCTACGCCACAAAGAAAAGCCGAACTGACTGCCAGAAAAATACAGACCAGACCCTGATGGAAGGCACAGACATTTACTTCTCCTCTCTCCAAAAACTCCATTAAACTCATTAAAAAAAAAAAAAAAAAAGAACATGTAGAGGGTGTGTTCAGACCCCCATAATTTTGAGACAAATTTCTAGATATTGCATTGCCAGCCTCTACAATTTTGAAAGAAATTTCTAGAAGTTGGATAGAGATTGACAGAAAATTTAAGCAGGAAAAAAACAAAACCCACAGGATGAGACTGTTCAGAGAGGTTAACCCCTGGGAGAATAGATGGGAAGTGACTCCACTGCACAGCACTCAAGGAAACCAACTTAAAAGGAGACACAGTTTTTCATGTCGGTGGTCTGGGGAGGACCGCATGTAACTTGCTCTACAAATAGGAGCTGATCCTGGGGCAGAGCAGAGCAAGTCGGGTCTCAAACATTCCAGGGGACTGGAGGGCACAGCACCGGAAAACTTCAGGAAAATACCAACTAGACTTGTGGCAGGGGGCTTCAGGAAAATACCAACTAGATCTGTGGGAGGGGGTCCTGTCCCTCCACTGCCTCTTGCTGAAGGAGATTTAAAAAAAAAAAAAAAAAAAAGCTAGAGCATAACTTGGTCAGAAACAGGGAAGGCACCAGAAATAGAAGCAGAAATGCAGGCAGGGGTCCCGCCCCTGCTCATCTGGAGGGCTTGCGGGAGAACCAGGCAAGCTACAAAAGGCGGACTGGCCCTGTCTCCCCCAGGTGCCCTGCAGACACGGGATGAGGGCATCGCGATAGAGCAAACGCAATAGGGCGTAGGTGAGACTCAGGGCGTGCTGGAGATGATAGAATCGTGAGTTCTTTCCATGAAAATGCTGCCATTCCTTGTCTACTTTCAAATAGGACTTGAGCCTTTCTGAGTGAAGAAGTAGGTCCCAGACACGTTTTTGGATAAATGCAAATTACTTCATAGTTAACTGGAACTCTTCAGAATCTTTGTTGAGGGAAAGTGGTCTTTTCATTAAATAATCGAAGTCTTTCATGCATCAGTCAGAAATGGAGTCGGGCTGCTGGTGACAGAGGCCAGCCCGTGGCTTAACCAAGTAGGGACTTGTTTTCCCCTCCCATAGAGGACGTGCTTAGCACTGGGTGTGGGCTGGTAGGGTGGCCGCAGGCTAGCAGGCCCTTCTGCCTTTCTCTAGACCATCCTTAGCATGGGCTGTCTGTCCTGAAGTCCACCTCATGGTCCGAGGTGGCCACTGCACTTCCAAACATTAGCTGGACATTCCAGGAAGGAGGGGCACGGGCGGAAGGGTGATCTTCTGGCTGAGCCAGCTCGTTCAAAGAACATTCTAGAAGTGCCACTAATGACTCCCACTAGCTTCTCCCTAACCACCACCAGCAAGAGAGCTGGAAAAGGCCACCCCAAGTTAAATCTGGGTTTTGAGAAGATGAGAGGAGGAGATATTACATATTGGGGATACAACTATCAGTCCCCCAATTGAGAATGTATGAAACTTGTGGGTCTTTTCTTTCTTTCCTTCTAGATAGAAAATCTTATATTGTTTGCAGGTGATATGAATTTTTTTTTTTTAATCTTGCTGATACACTTGCTCTGATTAGAAAGTAAGGAAGCTGTTGGATTCCAATTAACTCAAAATAAAATTTTCCTGTTTTTTAAAAGAGGAATCAGAAAATAAAAAAGATTTAATAAACTAGATTTTGTTAAACATACAACAAAATAATTAGAAAGTCATGAGAAATATTCAGAAATTTTTAGACATAAAACTACAAACTTTACTGAAGGACATAAAAATAATTTGCATATATGGATAGGCTGTTACTAAATGGAAAGAATTAGCCTGAGAATAATTTGTAATAAATGTAACAGCTAACACTTATTGAATGCTCTATCTGTGGCAGAAATTAAACTCCGTGACTTATGTCGGTTCATGTCTGTATTACTCTCAGCAGTGCTGAGGCAGACGATAACATGATCCCCAGTTTAAGATGAACTGTGACACGGAAGGAGCTGAACTTGCTCCTTTCCTACATCTAGAAAGGGATGGAGAAAGGATTCAAGCACATCCAGGTGTCTACAGCCACTGCACTCTGTCACTATCTAAATTTATCTAAAATTTCATGTAAATTTCCCCCCAGCTTTCTTGAGCTACAATTGACATACAACACTGTGTAGGTTAAGGCATTTTCTTTATGGTGTGTTCATGGAAGAGTGGCATGGGAGCTGTTTGGGTGCATGTAACAGGTTGAGGCGGATGCTTAACTAAAGTTCTGTGGTTATTTTAGAGTTGGGAGGAGAAAGAGACCCCAAGGCCATGCCAGGGTTGAGAGTTCTATTCTAGGAAAGCAAGGCAGCTGTGCCTGGAAAGAGAGAGATGTGAGCCCCAGAAGTGGCTCCTACTCGAGGGGCAAAGAAGGGAAGATGGGCATGGGTGTGTGGCTACCTCACAGCCTGCTGGCCACACTGGGCCAGAGGAGGAACGTTCGGGAAAGGAGGCTAAGACAACGCAATGGAGCTTTAGAAAGAACTGAGGAATTGTATGTGGCAAATAGTCCAAGTTAAAAATGAGGTAAGTGTCAACTCCAGGAAAACTTCAAAGCCGCACAGTCAGGGCGCTATAATTGGGACACTGTACCTAGCTTGAGAGTGGAATATATTTGCATAATGATCATGATCGTTTATTTAGCTAAAAATAGGGATACAATCATATTTGGAGGTTGGAATGAAGGTGGGATATAAAAGAGCTAATCCTCAAGTATCATATGAGGAAGTAAATAGATAATGCTGAAAATTTACAAATTAAGACTAAAGCAACACGGGCATATAATGTAGAAATACAAAAGTAACTACTAGGAGAAAGAGCTGAAAGTTGAAAATCATTGCTCCTGGATCACAGCAGAATGGTCACTTTTGTTGTTGCCATGGGCCTTTGGTATGTTTGATTTTTAAATTCTTGCATATATTGTTTGATGTGTTTTTAAATAAAAACTAAACAAAATTGATACTACCTGTAAATCATTTCAATTAACTCACATAGTTATTTGTTTTTAGCAAGGTCTTTTCTTTCCTTGGTGAAAAATTAAGTTCCTAACATGATGGTAAGTTTCTGCTTTGAGAGAATAGCATCCTTTTTCAGAGTCATAAGTGTTTCTAGGGCGTGGTTCGCTCGTCTGTCTCACGTGAATGGTGAGCTGGCTTACTTAAGGGAACTTGTACTGCTGTGCATACTCTGGGTGATATTAAATTTGTTCCCAAATGATGTGCAGGGATGAACAGAAACCTAAGGAAGTCAAATAATGACGTTAAGAATTAGACTGCATCCTAAAAAGTTTATTTTTGCATTCCAGGTTTAAATTTTTTTTTTTTTTGGATGAGGAAAATTAGCCCTGAGCTAACATCTGTGCCAACCGTCTTCTACTTTTTATATGTGGGTCACCGCCACAGCAGCGTGGCTGACGAGTGGTGTAGGTTGGCCCCCGGATCCGAATCTGCAAACTCGGGCCACCAAATTGGAACCCGCCGAACTTAACCACTATGCAACGGGGCCGGCCCCTGGTTTCAATTTCTGTAAGTAGATTTAAGGGAGAGGCTCCTTATAAAAATCCAGAATCAGACAGCTCAAGGGTGCAGAGGAAAAAAAAAAAATCAAGGGCTGATTTTAAAATTTAGCTCCAACCCACAACCTTGGGGCTTCAAAAACCAGCCAAGAAAAACCCAGCAGGCTCCCCCTCGGATGAAGTGCCCTTCAAGCGTGGCTGTGCTCTTCAAAACCGAGAGAACTCTTGACCCTGGGTCTCTGAGACAGAGAATATGAGATCAAAATTCTGATTGGATCTGTCCTCAGAGTTTGGGAATTTTCTTACTAAATGACTCTATATCTGACTCTGGAGTGTTAGCAGGAACGAGCCGCTGAGAGGCACTTTTGGGGGCTTATACTGACCCTGCTCCCTGCACCCATCCTTACGTGGAGATTGGCTAAGGAGATGAATGCTTCGCGCGCTAGAGTTTCAATCCTGTGCTTGTCTGCTTCCTGAGGGAGAGTAGGGAACACCATTACCAAATGGATTTTGTGTCCAGGATGAATACTGAAATATACACAGTTTCATTCTACAGCAGATAAAGCAATACTTTCTTTGGATTGTTTTATTATTATCATAGGTTTCAAATTCGCTTTGTGGTGGGTTTATGTAAGCCACTACAGAATGCTAACACGACACAAGGCTCTAATCCAGTGTGCCGCAGCCTGTGGGGTACACAGGACTCCCCTCAAGTGCTTATTAAAATGCAGATTCCCACGCCCACTGCCAGCAGTTTGGCTCAGTAGGCCTGGGGACTCACAGAACCCCTCCTGAGAACCGTGGTCTAACTTAATGTCAATCATTTGGATGTTTGCATCCAACCTTCCTGAGACTGGAAAGGGGAACACTCACATTTTTCAAAGACCTGGGCCTCGGCACCCACCGCTCTGAAGAACTTCTCTGGTTAGTAGTTGCACAGCATGTTTACTGTATATTAAAGTAGGTGCAATAGGTCAGTGGCCACTTATCCTGACACTGCAAACCTGTGGCCTTGCATGTGCAGGGACTGCCCTGGCCCCGCCTGCTGCAGTGGGAAGAAGTGGGAGGTGGCGAGTTGGGTGCCATGTCCCCAAGGGTCAGCTGACAGAGGGGGCGTGTATGCCTTTAGTCCAGACGTCAAGCATCTGAACTGTAGAGTCGACATGAGGTATTGGCAAAAGGTTCACACCTGCAGTGGGCAAGGTCTGTGTTCCAACCGGAAGCACAAGACCACAGGATGACCAAGGCTGAGACCACTTCAATGCTCTTTCTCCTCAACAGGAGTTCAGAAGGAGAGAACCAAGAGATGGCAAGGAGGGGTCAGGGGTGTGTGCATGGTCCAATTTTCTATTGCTGCATAAAAGGCCACCCCAAAGCTTAGTGGTGTAACCCAACAATCATTTTTTGTGTTAATGGATTCTGTGGGTTGAGAATTTGGAAGGAGCATGGGAATTTGGTGAGCTCTTCTCTACTCCACGATGTCTGGGCTTCCGCTGGGATGACTTGAACAGCAGACAGATGAGAACCATGATTCATGAGAACCAGATGAGAACCCAGATGGCTTCTTCCCTCGCACATCCGGCGCCTGGGCCCCAGTGGCTGAGGATGGGCACCAGCTGGGACTGTCAACCAGAGGCCTGCACGAGGCTCCCCAGCGTGGCGCTTCAGGTGGTGGGGCTTCTTACACGGTGGCTCAGGGCTCCAAAGGTCAGCGTCCCAGCCAGCCAGGTGAAGCTGCCTGGCCTTTATGACCTGGTCTCCAAAGTCACAGCAAATCACTTCTGCCACACTCCACTAATGGAGGTAATCACAAACCCTCCCAGGGAACATCAACCCTACCTCTCGATGGGAGAAACATCAAAGAATTTGGGATAGTGGTGTAAAACCATCACAGTTGGTCATCAGAAGAGTAAATAATAAATGATAATAACAGAAGAAAAATTCTCAGAGCTGAAGAAAGCTTCAAATTGAAAAAGACCCCCAAGTGCCAAGGAGGAAAAAAAAGAAAAAAGATTCAAACCTGGACGCATCCTGACGATGTTTCAGATCACCAAAGATAACTATTCCTAAAAACTTCCAGAAAGAAAGAAAAATAATCTACTCAAAAGGAACAAGAATCAGAAGATGACATTAGACTTCCAGCTGGCCACACTAAACACAAGTATGAGGGTAAAATATATTTATTTTCAGAGGAGAGTTCAGAATTCATACTACCCCAAGCCATCTCTAAAAGAGTTTCTAAAGGGTATGTGCTACACAAAACAAAACCAAAAAATGCAAAAGGAAGACACAGGACACAAGACGCGGAGAGCAGAGACCAAGAAAGCAAGTAATTGTGTAATTTAAAAAATTAATAGCAATTTTGGAACCAAAATCCCAAATAATTTCTGTTGGTTCCCTGTTCTGCCCCTCCCGGGATGGTGGTGAGCACAGGCTACTTAAGACTGCACCTGGGCCAGCCCCAGTGGCCTAGTGGTTAATTTTGGCATGCTCAGCTTTGGCGGCCCAGGTTCACTTCCCAGGCATAGACCTACACCACTCGTCTGTCAGTGGCCATGCTGTGGGAGGGGCTCACATACAAAAAGAGGAAGATTGGCAACAGATGTTAGTTCAGGGTGAATCTTCCTCAGCAAAAAAAAAAAAAAAAAAGACTGCTCCCACAGGATCCTAAGAGACCTGGGTTCAGGAGTCCAGATTTCTGGAGTTTTCAGCTGAGCAGTAGTTCCTAAGGAGTCGATCAGCTGAGACCATGAGGATGTGCCATTGCACAGGCACGAGACCTAAGCCACCCAGTTCGTTATGATTCAGTCACCTCCACCGCATGACTTCAGGCAAGTTAGTCCTAACATTCTCTCTCCCTAAGATCCCACTCATTGACCTGTGAAGTTTCCCCTAAATCTCCCAATTTAACCATTTAGTATCTTTCCCTCCTTCTACATAATAGACTCTCCCTCTAATCACCATTCCCCACTTGAATGAGTTAGGATTAGGTCCAGCTTTGAGTAAAAGAAAACCCAACACAATGCAGGCACCAAGTTGATTTCTCTCCCTGTGAATGCTGTCTGCAGTGGTGGCCAGTCCCGGGAACTTGGCATGCCACCCTCCAGACAGCCGCACGCCCAGCAGCCTGCTGTCTGCAGGGTATTCAGCCATCGTCTCTAAGCCGCAAGCCCAGCTTTCTATACTGTTGTAGGATGCCAGTTCTGGAACTCGGAGAACTGTTTCCCAGGCTCTTAGCCAGCTGGCCTCCTGGTGGCTTCTGACATTGGATGGAGACTGGAAGGGGAAGCTGGAAAAAGGGACTTCCTTTATTCCAAGGCTACCAGCAGCAGCAGCCACCAGTGGCACAGACCTTCCCCTGCCCATCAGCAGAAACACCAGCTGTACCACGCTCCCTCCGGACTGGGGCTGTGCCTCCCTTGGAAGTTCCTCCTTCTCAGAGGTTTGAGCACTAACCAAAGGCACTCCAAGCTCTGGGGTTCTGGTGACATCACCTCTTCCTTTTGTTCCCTCTGGGAGGTATCCGCTTCCTACACTGAATTTCTGCGATACCTCAGGGCCCCTTTTGGCTCATTCAGCTTTCCCATAGCCCTGTAACCAGTGCCCTATATTAAAGCCCCTCTGTTTGAAATACCTAGTGCAGCGTGTGTTTCCAGACTGGATCCTGAATCATACAATCTACCTTTCACTCCATGAAGGCAGGAACTGTACCTCTGCATCCCCTGCCTCCTGCCTAGTTCATACTAGAAGTTTATTAATAAAGATTTGTTCAATTAATTAGTCCTTTAGTCTCTGATGGAACTAAAATTGAAAATCGAAATGAAGCATGATAAAACCATGGGAAAGATTATTTCACTGCACATACGCATTGTCAATATTGTTGACAGAAATCAAGGAATGCCAAATGTTGATCATGAGATTCTTACAAAAAGCTGCCTTTTTGAAATGCATACATTTTAAAATTAACATTTATTCAAATACTGTATATGGAAAAATGCATAAATCTTAAGCACATGGCTCAATGAATTTTCATTCCTTCATTTCTTTCAGGTTGTTAGCCAAATCACAGCCTTCCTCCATCTCCACCCAACTCTTTTTATCCCCTTTTCTTAATTTTTTTCTCCTTAACCACTGTTCTAGGTTGAACTGTGATCTCCCAAAAAGCCATGCTGAAGTTCTAATCCCTAGTACCTCAGGACATGACTTTATTCGGAAATAGGGTCTATGGAGATTTAACAAAGTTAAGATGAGGTCATGGGGGGTGGCTAATTCAATATGACTGGTGTCCTTCTAAAAAGGGGAAATTTGGGGACAGACAGAAGACGATGTGAAGACAGCTGTGCAATGATGGAGTCAGAGATTGGAGTGATAAGCCTGTAACTCAAGGAAGGCCAAGGATTGCCGAGAATCAACAGAAACTAGAAGAGGTGAGGAAGGATTCTCCCGTAGAGCCGTCAGAAGGAGCACAGCCTCCACAGCTGTGAGACGACAAACTTCTGTAGTTTAAAGCCACCCAGTTTGTGGCACTTAGTTATGGCAGTTCTAAGAAACTAATACAAGCACCACCTAACATAGCGTATACAGTCATGCGTCGCTTAATGATGGGGATACGTTCAGAGAAATGCATCATTAGGTGATTCTGTCATTGTGTGAACATCATAGAGTATATTTACACAAACCTAGATGGCATAGGCCACTACACACCTAGGTTACATGGTACTAATCTTATGGGACTGCCATCGTATATGGCTCTGTCGTTGACCTAAACATCGTTATGCAGCACATGACTGTATTTTACTTATATATTTCACCTGATTTCCCCAGTAGACTGTAAGCTCCACGGAGGCAGATTTCTGTCCCTTTTGCTCTCTGTTGTGTCCAAGTGCTTTAAAACAGTGGTGATACAGAGTGGGTGTGTGAATATTACCTGCAGTCCAGAGCAGACCTCTACATGTTAGAAAACCTGACATATACACAGGCGGACAGAGGCAGAGCTGTTTTTAGCCACAAATAATGGAAAACAATGACTCAGTAGTTTGAACAAATACGGATTTATTTTTTCACATAATAGCCTAGCACTCACAGTCCAGGGCTGGGGCAGCAGCTCAGCGACGTCCTGAGGACCCACACTCCACCCAGCTCTGGTGCTCACTTCTGCCCCTGCGGTCACGGGGCCTCTGCACCTTTGGGGGTCACCTGCACATTCCAGCAGGAGGAGGGAGGGGCAAACAGCCACACCAGCTGCTCCTGACGCTTTTCAGCCAGGACCTCCTCAGCAGACTGCTTCCAGCCGCTCCTGAGGCACAGCTCTCACAGGGCACCCGAGCTGAGGAGCGGGGAGGGTTAGCTGAGGACTTAGCCTTCTGGCCACGGAAGAGGAGAAGGCGAAGGAGCGGCGGTAGGAGGGGCCCTGCGGGCCGCTGAGCCCTGCCTCGGTGGTGCTGCGGCTCGTGCAGAAGGAGGAATGAGTCAGGAAATGTGCTAGGACAACTGGCTGCACACAGTGGGGACGATGAGATCCCTACATCACAACCTACACAAACATTAATTCCAAGCAGATTATATACTAAATTTGAAAAGCAAAATTTTAAAACTTTGGGGGAAAAAATCTTTGGAAAAGATTAGCAAATGACATTAAAACGTAGCCTGTACATCACACGACGTCATTAGAAAAGCAAAAGGACAAGCACACTGGGGCCCCCGCAGAGCACACAACTGAGGACCCTGAGCCGGGAGCTCCAGGACCTCCACCAGGAGGGGGCAGAAAGCAGAGGACCCCACGGGAGACACACACGGATCTTTGAGGATACAGAGATCCTCAACCTGATTAGTACAGAAATGTAAATTGAAACTTTTGTACCCATCAGACTGTCAAAAATTAAACTCTGACAACATTAAATGTTAAGAAGTGGGCAGAGGGGAGCTCAGTTACTGAGCTTTGGACAGCAATCCGACATCCAGTAAAACTGAAATGTACGTTAAGTTTCAACCTGGAAGTTCTCGCACACTTGTGCTCAAGACGTGCTCAATGATGCTTAAAGCAGTGCTGCACCTAAGAGCAAAAACCTGGAAACCACCAAAATGTCCAGCAGTGGCTGATGGAGAAACTGGAGGCCACTCAGGCCACAGCCTGAGCTACACATAACCCAAAGACTCACAAACAATGCTGAATTTTAAAAGTGATGAATACATCTGTGTACCATTTATAATTTTTAAAAATGCAAAATAATACTATGTATTTAGGGATACATAGCTCCACGGTAACTAACATTTTTAAAAAACACATAAGCAGCAGCAGCAGCAATCATCTCTGTTGAGGGTGGGGCGTGTGTTTAGGGCAGGGGACAGAGAGAGATGCAAGTGTGGTGGCAATGTTTTATTTCTCATGTTGCACGGCAGGTCCAGGGATATACATTTACACTTAAGTTTAGATGATGAAATAACTCAACTTTTAAATGCACATGACAAACACGTAGGTTATGGCATCAAGACCCCAGGTGTGTGAAAAGGCAGATGAAAGAACACACGTCTGAGCTTCCTGGGAAGCCCCTCTAGGTGTGAAGCAAAGACCCTGACAGCCAAGCACAGACCAGCACGGTCACTTTAATCTCTTAGTCAGTAGCCTAACACCTGCCGGATCTCAAACTGGATACTCATCAGAACCACTGGGGGTCGCAGGGGGTGGAGGGCCTCTTACAACTGCCCTTGCCCAGGCCCCACCGACTTCCTAAACCAGAAGTGGAGAACGAGGCAGGCTCACTTGCGTACTCCAGGTGACTCTAATACACAGTCAAGGGTGAGAGCCACACAGTGCAGGGTTGCCAATTTGCCTCATAATTCGGGAATTTGAGGAAGGCCGAGTGTGGTGCTGATGAGGTGGCTGTAGCAGCCATGGAATGTTCCAGACCCCAGGCCTCAGCTGTTCATATCACTGTGGACACAGCACTCCCCCCAGAGGGAGATGGTCAGTGAGGAGGGAACCACCAGCCCTAGCGGATTTCCGGCGTCCACGTGGGTAAGTGTTGTAGAGTGAAGTGAGTTAACACGTGTCAACTGCTCAGAACCACACTTGGCACACGGTAAGCACTCAATGTTAGCCACTTTTCAAGTAAAGAAACTGTTTTGGGCAAGTACTCAGTAAAATATTTCAATAAAGAGGATCATGTTTACTCTCACAGCTTCATGAATAGGCTCCCAGACCCGTGTGAAGAAAACCCAGCTCAGATGTCTCCGTCACTGTGAGCTTGTGAACGACCTAACCTGTGGAAGGAGGAGTCCCATATATGCACAGGGAACACCGCGAGGGACAAGAGACGTGGAATAGTGGATCCATGAAGAGCTCTGGAGAGAGACTGAAAGACTGAGGGGAAAATAAATTCTTATTCTTCACTTTATCTGCTTATATACTACCTATTTTTCACAATGAGCGTCTAATTGATAATTACAAAAAGCCTGTTGCAACAGGAAGAAAGGGTTTGCATTTGCTTTTAAGATGGAAACTCAAATGTTATTTAATTATGGGTGGGATGACGCTGAAGGTGGCTCTGGACTGGACGGGGAAACACTGTTCCAGGTGGGGTCAAGGGTCGGGAGGGGAGGACTGGATGGCAGCAGCAGACCACGGCCTGGATGGAGAGAACCGTGGAAGGCGCCAGATGGCGCTTTCCTTTCAGCTGTTGGCTTTCCTCTACCCGCTGTACCCTCTTTGTCCCCTCGAGGCATCCCAAAGGGAATACTGCTACTGACCCCAACCTGTCCTCCTGCACCCACCAATCCCTTCCAGATCATCCCAGAGCCCCCTTAGCCAGAGGGTCCTAGAGTTCCCTTGGGCTGAGGTCACACCCTCGGTGTGGTACCCCAAATCCTCCCCCTGCCAGACCCTTTCACCCAGAGACCCAGAGCACATGGGAGATGGCACAGGGTCCTGTCCCCATGACCCCACTGTGGTGTGACACTGAGCGAGTCCTGCTTGACCTCTGAGAGCCATGATTCCCCACCCAGGAAACCGGGAGCCCAGCACCCGCCTCCTGGGCTGTGCTGCAGGCCAGAGGGGAGGTGGCTGCCAGCTGGAAAGCACTGGCTAGCTGGGAGTTATCTGGAAAAAAAGAAAAGCGAGACTCTCAGGACAGTTACCCAGCTGATGTGGGTTATTTCACTTTATTTAGAAAACGGCCACACTCTGAGCCCCTCCAAACTGCTCCTCCAGCCTCAGCTGAGGGTCTGCCTCATGAAGAAGCTCAGAGGGTGAACAGGAAGGCCCAGGTTCCCCAATCGGCCTCCTCTTCTGCCACACACAGGACAGAATCACTGCTCCCGTCCTCAGGCGCCCGCCCAGTACAGTGGGGGCCTGGGCCCAGCTCCAGGCACAGAATCTCTGCTCCTGAGATGCTGGCAACAGGCCAGGGCCTCTGTCCCTAGCTGTGGGGTGCCAAACCCTTATTCCCCAGCCCTGCAGCCCGTTCCTGCTGGGCAAAAAGCAAATGTAGGAAAATACTTTAATTATATCTTTGAAACGGTTAAGAAATAAGGTTGTCCTTGTTTTTCTTTTACAATCCCAGTAAAAAAAAAGTTCACATTAGTGCCGGGCCCAAGGCCAGGCCCTTCTCCAAGCCAAGCCGAGCGCCAGCCGCTCAGTAGAAACGCTTGTTCCTCTCCTGCCGCTTCTGAAACACCACGGCCCCGACCACGGCGCACACGATGATGCCCAGGAGCGCACACAGCAGCAGCAGGAACACCCGCCACCCTGTCAGGGGCCCACTGCGGAAGTTCCCCGTCGGGTCATCCACGTTGTCTGAGGGAGGACAAAGGGAGGAGTGAAGCGGCAAGCTGAGAGGATGGGCAGGCCCCCAGGAAACAGGGCAGTCCAATAGGACCCAGCAGGGCCCACACCCCTCCACAGGTTGAAGCTGTGTCCTCTCACAGCTGCACCAGTGAGGGGCAGGAGAGTGGACAGAGGGACATTCCAACTGGGACCGAGGTTCCCAGGGACTGAGGCCCCAAGTGCCTTCTGCTACAAGAAGCTGGTGAAAACCAGATACCTGGGCTCCCTCGCAGAGCCTGAGCCTGCCTGGGGCGGGCCTGGGATCTGCTCTCACAAGCCCCCCCCACCCCGCGCAGTGGTCCGAGGTCCCCATCTGGAGAAACACAGCCCTGGCCACAGGGTGCCCTGACTCACACTTGGATGTATTCGGTGGCTCCTAGGGGGTCTTCCAGGCTCCCAGCTCCCCTCCTCCACCCCATCCATCTGTTCTGGCCACACCACTCCTCCGCCCCCTAAAACCATTGATGACTGCTGGGCACCAGCCCCTGACACACAGGGATCTCCTGGAATCCTGACCACCCTAGGATGTGGATCTCATGATCTCCCTTTCAGAGGAAGCTGAGAGCAGAAACTGACTTTCTCAAGTTTACCAGCCTGTGGTGGAGGGGCTAGGGTCTAGACTCAGGTCCTCTTGCCTTACACGGCCTACACTCTGCTCCTGCCTTGCTCCTCCCTCCCTAGCTATGGCCCCCAGCTCTGCATTATGGGGTCCATTCAGGCCTCCTCCCAGCCAGACCTCAGCCCCCAGGCTTCCCTCTCAGCTTGCTGGAAGGCCAGCCACAAGCCCACCTACAACCTCTGTTCCCACACAACCTGACACAGGCAGGCCTGCGGACCCGGTCTCATCACTGGCCTCTCTCCACCTCTGCCTTCTTCTCCGCCTCAGTCACTAGACAGAACCCCGGGGCAGTGCCCAGCCACAGCTAGGCAGTGAGTGAAAGCTTTGGAACTGTTTGCTACAGAAACAAATGGATCAATGAGTCTGAAAACAAGTTAATCTCTGCCTTGCTAGCCACATGGGGTTGCTGGGGGCAGGTCAGAGCAGATGATGTCTCTGAAAGCCCTCGGCAGCCAGAAACCCTGCAACTAAAGGTTGCAAAACAGTGGTGTATGGGAGGATTTATTTGCCCCCTAAAATGTTTGAAAGCAAGTTGTATCTTAAAACAGTGAGATGTCAGGGGCCGGCCAGGTAGCACAGCGGTTAAGTGCGTGTGCTCTGCTGTGGTGGCCCGGGGTTCGCAGGTTCGGATCCCAGGCAAGCACCGATGCACCGCTTGTCAAGCCATGCTGTGGAGGCGTCCCATATAAAGTAGAGGAAGGTGGGCATGGATGTTAGCCCAGGGCCAGTCTTCCTCAGCCAAAAAAGAGGAGGATTGACATCAGATGTTAGCTCAGAGCTGATCTTTCTCACAAAAAAAACAAAAAAAAAAAACCCCACAACTTAAAAAAAAAAAAAAAAAAGTGAGATGTCAAATAAAACGCTCGGTTCCACTCTGGCTCACACTCTGCGCGGTGGCCTTGGGCTGCGCTGAGAGGCCCCTCAGCGGCCTCGCCCCAGCACAGCCTGTGCTCCATCACCTGCCGGGCCCACAGGCAAGACTTCAGGACTCTTAGGGTGGATTTCTCCACACACAGGGACTTCACTTCTCCAACCAGAACCCTCGCTGTTAGGGTGGAGTGGTGGCTAATTAGTGCCACAGTAAGAGCCCAGGCTTTGGGGTTTTGCAAAAACTCACATTTGAATCCTGCCTTTACCTCATTCTAGCTTAGGAAACCTGGGGGATGGGTTCCCCTGGCCAGTGGCAGGACCTACCTCCCAGGCCGTACGCTGAGGTCACGCACATGTGGGATCAGAGTGCCCCTCACACCATCTACACCAACAAACTGGCCCCTTTGGCTTTCCTGGCCATTATCCCAGCACCAAGCACAGGAGGAAGCAGACGTCAGATGCTCACACATCTGCTCATTAGCGCTGACTGCTCATCTAAGAACCACAGCCACAACCACAATTGGACCAGGCAAGGGCAGATGGACCACAGGCACTAACCCAAACTGGCCTCGGCCCTAGCCCCATTCCAAGCCACCCAGGCCGGGAGGGGCCGAGCACACGTACCTTTGGGTGACTTGAGGAAATTGACGCTGGGCTCGATCTTGGTCCAGTCAATGTTCTCCTCATCAGGCGTATGCTCTACCATCAGCTGGAAAAGCTTCATGGAGATGATGTCATGATTATCTGTAGGACAGAGAGTTAACTTATAAGGGGGCTGGAGCCTGCCTTGGGGCACGTGACGCATGCCCCTCCCCAGCCACATAAAGTGACCAGGTCCCCCGGAGAGAACCCTGCTCCTGCCCACTGCCAGGTCTGTTTTCTTCCCAGTGACCTCCAGCTGCCCCCAGCAGGCAGTAATTCAGGGGCTGGAATACCTCCAGAACTCAGCAATAAGAAACCTGGGAGGAGGCAGAGTGGACAGAAAAAGGCATGGGTTTTACAGTCAAAATCATCCGGGTCTAAATCCGGGGTCAGCTTTCTTGCTTGTAAATGGGAGTGATAATCTCCATGTCGCATGGGAGTGGTGGCAGGTCAATGAGAAGGTACAAATGATGCAAAAGACATATTGCCTGGCAGCATGTACTTGAAAACAGAGCCAGATAGGGACCTGCGCGTTGTCCTATGGCTGGTTGAGAAGCCTGATCCCCCTAATGACAGGCAGCAGACAGACGCTCCTGACACAAAGACCCAAGTACAGGATGCTGATCAACAACTCGGCGACTGGCTGAGGGCTCGGCCCCCATACATGGTCAGTGACTACCTGAGGAGACTTGGGAAAGGCCCAGTCTAACCAGTACGGGCAGGAGGGAACCTCGGCTTGTCACTAATTGGTCATCCATTTTTAAGATGGGGAGGTCAAGACTCAGAGCCAAGACAAGGGTCCCGGTCAGCCTGACTCCAGCTATAGGCTCAGCTGGAATCTAAGGAAAGGCCTGGAATCGGGAGAGCCTAAAGAGCAAGGACCTGGCAGCCAGGTCAGGCAGAGCCAAGCGGTACATGACAGCCCAGCAGGCACAGGCCCTGGAAGCCCGAGGACCAGCAACAACTCTGGAGTCAGACTGCAGTTTCCATCTGAGCTCTGTCACTTCCGGGGTGTGTGATCTTGGGAAAATGCCTTCAACTCTCAAATTCCCAACAGTCTCACTGGTGTACAAGGGAAAAGAGACTGCTGCCACCTAAGAACATATCACGTGACTGCCCGTGAGAAGCCTGGTGCAGAGCTGGCATTCACAACACTCCGATTAATGGTCAGACACTACAATGTGCCCGGACCTCTCTATCACTCTTCACTGGGCCTCTCCAAACAGCTTAGAGAGCAATCCACGTGCCCCAGATTTGACTTTGTTCCCAGAACCCTCTCATAAGACAGAGATTCTGTCCGATGAAATTCAAGGTAACGGAGAAGGGTTATGGTGGATCCATGGATGAAGCAAGATTGGCAATGAGCTGATGACTGATGACCACACAATCATTGTCTGAAGCTGGGTAATGGGAACGAGGGGGCTTACTGGACCAGTCTCCCCTCTTTTGGGTATAGAATTGAAATTACCAGACTAAAAACTTTAAAATAAAACCCCAAAACAATGAACACTCTGGGGACCAAGTAGACTCAGAAGACACTTCCATGGTGAGGAAGAAGCTCCCAGATAGTGACAGGATTATAGGCCCTGGAAAGGTCTATCCTGAGGATAGACAAGCCCTCTGTCAGTCCTCCATGTCGCTTTCCAATTCTGGTGGGCAGGAGCTGGCCTTGGGCCTGGGGCCTTCTGAGGGCCCTGAGAAGATGAATGAGGAGCATGGCCAAGGGCCACCCTCAAGTGCCACCCAGGCCTGGTGGCCCAGTGAGGCCTGCACAGGCTGGCGGCACCCCAATGCTTACAGAGTGCTCACAGTGGGCCAAATAAGACAGAGCCCTGACATATGGAGCGACAACTCAGTGAGGAGGACACAGACAATGAAATAAATTATATGGTAGATTCCAAGATGGTTAAGTGCTACGAAGAAAAATAAAGCCGAGAAAGGTGAGGGAGAGTGTGCAGCAGACTGGGACGGGGGCACGGAGGGGGTGCTGTGTGCAATTCTGAATAAGGGAAGGGCCCACTAAGGAAGTGACATCTGAGCAAGACTTGAGGGAGATGACAGGACTTGAGGAGATGCAAGCACAAAGGCCCGAGGCAGGAGGGCACTGGTGTGTCTGAACAGCTGGAGGCAATGTCAACGAGGAGCAGGGAGCAATGTCAGAGGCGATGGGGCGGGGAGGTGCCAGCACACAGGGCCTGGCAGACCACAGCTGGGACAGACAGTGGCCTTGACTCCAAGTGAGACAAGAGCCATGGCAGAGCTCCGAGTGGAGGAGCGATGAAACCTCACGAGAGTTTTAACTGGATGGCTCTGGTTGCTGTGCTAGGAGAGACTGCTGGGGGCTGGTGTGGAAGGTGGTACCATTTGGGAGATTCCTGCGGTCATCCGAGAGACAGGACGGTGGCCTGCACCTGCCAGGTAGTGAAGGAGGGACAAGAAGTGGTCTGCTGCACTGTGAAGACAAAGGCAGCAAGACTCGCCAATGATAAGAGGTGGCATGTGAGAGAAACAGTACAGAATGACACCAAGGGTTTTTGGCCTGAGCAGCAAGGACAGAGGTGCCATTTATGTCTTTGTGGCAAGATGTGGTCCTCAGTTGTGAACATGTGAAGGCTGAGAGGCCTGTCAGTGACATAGGTCTGGAGATGGAAATTTGGGAGTCTACGGTGTCCAGATTCAAAGCCTCCTACCTCCTAAAGAGAAGGGAAGATTGCCGAGGGATCGCTCATGGCTCACGGACTAAGCTCTGGGCGTGCCGACATTTACAGACAATGGGAAGAGGAGGAAGAAACCCAGGCGAGCATAGAACCAAATGAGGGAATTTCCAGAAGAAAGTGATCAACTGTGTCACACGCTCCCGACAGACCAGGGAAGGTCACGACTGAGACTCAGCGCCTTGCTCAGCCCACTCACTCACCAGACAGGTCGCCGGTGCCAGCCGAGGCTCCGAAGTAGTAGCCGGTGGGCAGGCGCACTCCAGTGATATCGATGCAATTCTTCCACTCATTCTTGTCCTCCAAGTCAGTCATCACCTGCGGCCAGCCAGCAGGTCAAGCACATCCCGGGGGCAGCCTGCCCGCCTTCCTGAGCCCCCGCAGCACCAGCGCAGGCAGAGCTGCCTCCAACCCCACTCACCGTCAGACGGCCCCGGGAGTAGCGCACAGCCAGGAAGGTGTCGTGCTCGCGGTTGCGGAAGTCGGCTGTGCAGCCTGCCAGCTCGGTCCAGCGGCCATCCTTGCTATGGTCGTAGGACAGGGAGCCATTGTTCACCATCACCGAGATGTACGGGAACACGCGCTGAGACCAAGACACCGGTTATTCCACGGCCAGCCCTGCCTGCAGGAGGCAGCAGGGGCACGCGCCACCCCAATCCCTGGAGGTTCTCCCTGTGCAGGGACCAGGGAGAAGTCCCGTTCCCCATCCCCAAGCCAACTGCCCAGCCATGCCTGGCCTGCTCTGCAGGAGAGAGCAGGGGCCTACCTCCGTGGTCTCATCATTGGGATATGTGTCCAGGAAGACGGCTAAACCATGGAAGTTGTCTTTGCTTCCGAACACAGGCCCTGAAATTAGAAGATGCTCTCGTAACGGGAGAAATTGGAGTTGTCCCCGGGGTGCCTGAAGGACAAAGTAATGCCTGGGTGGGCGGAGCAAGAGAGGACGTGTGGCCACATATTTTACAGCTAAGAATGATTTTTACCATTCTACCATTTCAAAGGGTTATTTTAAAAAAAAACAAAAACAAGGACTATGTGAGACTTTATTTGGCCCTCGAAGCCTAAAATGTTTCCTCTGGCCCTTAACAGAAAGCTGTTGACCCCTCGGTTAGAGCATGAGACTTCCTCTGGAGCGGTCCTTCCTGCGTCACCACCTGTTTTTCAGAGGCTGGATACCCCTCGTCACCTGACTCCTCAGAGTACATGGCCAGATGCTGTCCCCTCACAGTTGTGGCTTCAAACTTGAGTCCTCTCTGCTGCACTCCTGAGACCCCCCAGAGATTCCTCCTCTTTCCCAGGTTCTTAGCTGGTGTACAATGCCAGGCCACAACGCGGGTACCGAGTTAAGCTGCGGGATCCAGCAGCTCCTCTTCCCGAAGGAACACTCCCCCAGAGCCGCCCTGAAGTCCAGGTTTCCTCAAAGAGGAGCAGCAGCACCCTAACAGGAGGGTGCAGAGTGGAGGATCCGTGGCCACAGACATCCCACCAGCGAGCCCCACCCTACCTGGCACCAGGCGGTCCCGGGTGTACCACAAGGCAATGCCGTCTCCATGGAGATTCTTCTTCCCTGCGCCATGGACTTTGAAGTGGACGTGCATCTCCCAGTCCTTGAGGAAGCAAGGCTGGAGGGAGAGCAGAGGGGGCTGCTCAGAGTTTCCAGGGCCTTCCTGCCAGCTGGGGTGACCTGGCCCAGGCCCTGCCCCCAGTGACACTGGGCACTGCTCAGAACAGGGCCAGGCAACACGGTCACAAAAGCCACTAACCAACAGACCCCTCAGTATTCTCCACAGGAAGGGAGGGGGAGGCCACAGGGTCCCAAGGCTGCCTGAGGCCCAGACTCTACCCACCCCGGCCCAGTCCTCTCCTGGGTGCTTCTCACACTTTGATCCATTCTCCTCAACCCCAGCCAAACCTGTTAGTCCTGTTTTCTCTCTGTCCCCACCGCTTCTGCCCTGGGATCTTGTAGAAGGACTACTACCCCTATTTGAGCCACGTATTTTATAAGAAATAAAACACATTCAGAGACACAATAACTTGTCCACAGCAGGTACATGGATGGTCTTGATCCACACCCAGGTCTGTCTGACTGGGAAACGTGCTCTGTCTTCTATACCTCCCATGGCCTTCAGGCCTTTAATACAAAGTGCACCTGGCCTCCCACCCTCACTTTCTTCCCTCCAACCTTCCAAAGTGAGGGACTCAAACCCAGGTCTGGCTGACTCCAAACCCCAAGCTCTTGGCCAGCACACCTCCTGCCTCTTGCGGACCCAGCCCAGCCCCAGCGTGGTCATAGCGCCATGGCTGGGGGCTGGAAGGGTCATGCTCTGGGGCCTCTGGGCTACCATAACGCGGGAGGAGGCAGATGCTTCCTGGTAGCCAGGAACATCAAGTTCAGAGCTGGGCACTGCCACAGCGAGGGAAACTGCCTGGCCTCACCCACCAGGAAGTTGCTCATGAAAACTAAGGTGTCAACACATATTTGACAAGAATCCACTTAGGGGAAGTCTGCAGATGGGTGTGTGAGTAAGGATTAAACAAAGGCCCACCAGAAGGGCAAACTAAAACAAGATATTGCTGACCTATCAGATTGGCAACTACTAAAGAGACATTAACACCACTGGAGACAAGCATGGAGAGAAACACACACTCTCAAACAACCAGTGGGATCGTGAGTGCTCTCGCCTTCTTGGGGACAATCTGGCTGTTGCAGCTTTTTAACAGACCAAGGCCAACCCATAAGCACTTACACTTAAAGACATCAAAGATACTAAGAGAGGAAAAGTAAGTTGCGAAACAGTATCAGTGCTATCTTCTCGTTTTTGAAAAACAAAGGAATTAGTGCATGTGTAAAGAAAAAAAAAAAATGAAAGGAATATGAACCAACATTGACAATAGATGACTTTGGGGGAGGAACTCAAGGAGTGTTTACTTTCTATGTTTGAATTTTGTATAGTGAACACATTACTTCTGTAATCAGAAAAAACTCAAATCAAAAATAAAAAAATTTACATCCCATCGTGGGTGATTTGGCTTGTGCATTCACTGATTCATCAGACTCACATTCCAGCTCTGGGTACCAGGAACCGAGGTGAGGAGACCCAACCCCGGCCCCTGAGAGCATGGAGCCAGCAGGCATCTGGACAACAGCCTGCAAGTGGTGTGAAATCAGCCTTCTCGGTTCTTGACGGTTCACCGGCTCTGGGAGAATCTGCAGATTCCGGAGGGGCAACTGACAGGTGATGAAAACCAGCTCTCTCAGGCCTGGGACAAAGAATCCAGGTCCCAGGCCTGCTGAGCGCATCCTTGCTCTGGTTTGGGACCACAAAGGCTGCAGCCCAAAAGTAAGAATGAACAAGAAAGGCCCTCCGAGGGGCTGTAGCTCAGGTTTGAGTCCTCTCAATCCCTAAAATTAGACTAAACAGACTCACCTAAGCCTCAAATTTTTTAACCAAAAAATCTTACAAATACAATATCTGGTACACAATCAAAAATATCAGGCACATGAAGAGATAAGATCTGAACAAAAACCAGAGGGAAGAAGGAAGAGAGGGAGGAAGGGAAGATGGAAGGAAGCCGACAGGAACTCCAAATATTGGCCTTTCAAATAACTAGTTTACTATGTTCAAGGAGATAAAAGACAAGATTGAGAATTTTGGTGGATAACTGAAATTTTAACTGAAATTTTTTTTCTTTTCTTTTCTTTTTTTTTTGTGAGGAAGATTGGCCCTGAGCTAACATCTGCCAATCCTCCTCTTTTTGCTGAGGAAGACTGGCCTTGGGCTAACATCCATGCCCATCTTCCTCTACTTTATATGGGACGCCACCACAGCATGGCTTGACAAGCGGTGCATCGGTGCACGCCTGGGATTTGAACCCGGAAACCCCGGGCCGCCGCAGCAGAGCGCACGCACTTAACCACTTGCACCACTGGGCCGGCCCCTGAAATATTTTAAAATCCCACTATAAAAAATTCCAGAACTAAAAAATACAATAACTGAAATTAACAACATAATGGAAAGATTTTCAACAGATTAAAAACAGATAAAAAGAGAATTACTTACCTCAAGTCCAGCCAGATAAAAATACCCAGAATGAAGCAGAGAGCAAAAGCACAATAGATACAACAAAATTGTGGGTAAGAGACGGAAGAAAGAAAGTCTAAGATATGTATAACTGGAGTTTCAGAATGTGTAGCAAGAGAACAGGGCAAAGAAAAATTTAAAGAGATGTCTAAGCACTTAATAAAACTGATTCAAAGATATTATGCCACAAATCTTAAGTCTCATAAAACCAAAGGAGACAAATAAAATCATACCTATGCACATTAACAAGGAAGGGGTGGGGGAGAGCGAGCACAGAAAAACATATACTCTTAAAAGCAACCACAAGTAAAAAAAGACAGATTACCTTCAAAGGAGCTACAATTAGCCTGATACTGGCCTTCTCAACAGAAACACTAGCAGCAAGAAGACAATAGACGGATATATTTGGAGTTGAAAGAAAATTAATAATCAGCACAGGATTCTATACTTAGCAAACGTATCCTCCTAGAATAAAGGTGAAATTAAGACATTTTCAGACAAACAAAAACATTAAAACTGTCTTTTATCCTTCCAGGAGAAAGAGAACGATCCAGATCCAGATGTGAAGTCAGAGATTCAGGAAGGAATAAAGAGCAACGAATACAGTAAATATGAGGGTATGCATATACCCTCAAATAAATATTTGACTGCATAAAACAATGTTTTGTGTGATTTAAAATAGAAAGGATTAAAATAAATGACAACAGCAGGGTAAATGGAGTTAACATGTTTGAAGATCCTCGCACTGTCCGGGATGGAGGTACACATTACAATTAGACTTTGGTAAAACACGGCTGCGTGTTTTAAACTCCACAGTCGCCACTAAAAAATTGGGAAACAAGCACAGAACTTTGAAGCCAAAAGAAGAGAAAAAATGGAATAAAAATTAAGCAACCTAAAAGAAATCCAGACCAGAGAGAAAAATGAATCCAGAATAGTCATGCGCATCTACAATTATCTCAAAATAAAAAGTTTAGGGCCCGCCTTCTGGCTTAGCAGTTAAGTGCACGCGCTCCGCCACTGGCAGCCCGGGGTTCGGATCCCTGGCGCGCACTGACGTACCGCTTCTCCGGCCATGCTGAAGCCGCGTCCCACATACAGCAACTAGAAGGATGTGCAACTATGACATACAACTATCTACTGGGGCTTTGGGGGAAAATAAATAAATAAATAAAATTATAAATAAATAAATAAATAAATAAAAAAGTTTAATTTAAAAAGTAAATAAAGGATCAAAGACTTAAACTTAAGAGTTAAAATTACAAAACTCTTAGAAGAAAGATGGGGGAAATCTTCATAACATTGGATTTAGCAAGATTTCTTGGATATGACACCAAAACACAGACAACAAAAAAAATAAATTGGATTTTATCAAAATTAAAAACTTTTACATATCAAAGAATATCAAGAGAGTGAAAAGACAACTTACAGAATGGAAGAAAATATTTCCAATAACAGATTAATATCCAGAACATATAGAGAACTCCCAAAACTCAACAACAAAAAAACTCAATTCAAAAATGGGCAAAGGTGGAGAAGATACACAAAATGGCCAATAAGCACAAGAAAGATGCTTGACATCATTAGTTATTAGAGAAATGCAAATCAAAACCACAGATACCACTTTACACCCATTAGGATGGCTATTATCAAAAAAACAAAAAATAAGTGTTGGCGAGGATGTGGAGAAATTGAAACCCTTGTGCATTGCTGGTGGGAATGTAAAATGGTGTAGCTGCTATAGAAAACAGTTCATTGGCCCTCAAAAAGTAAAATATAAGCAAAATAACTAAAGCCACGGGACTCAAACTGACATTCATGTACACTCATGTTCATAGCAGCACTATTCACAATAGCCCAAAGGTGGAAACAACACACATGTCCATCAACAGATGAATGGATAAATAAAATGTGGTGTACACACACACACTCACACACACACACACTCACAAACACAGGAACATTATTCAGCCATAAAAAGGAATGAAGTACTGATACATGCTACAACATGGATGAACTTTGAAGACAGCATGCTATTGAAATAAGCCAGACACAAATATTCTATGATTCCATTTATATGAGGTCCCTAGAATAGTCAAATTTAGAGACAGAAAGTAGAATACTGTGACCAGAGGCTGTGGGGAGCGGGGAATGGGGAGTTTGTGTTTAATATGTAGAGTTTCAGTTTGGGAAGATCAAGTTCTAGAGATGGATAGTGGTAAGGGTTGCACAACAAAGTACTTAATGCCACTGAACTGTACACTTAAAAATGGTTAAGACGGGGCCGGCCCAGTGGCTTAGTGGTTAAGTGTGCGTGCTCCGCTACTGGCAGCCCGGGTTCGGATCCCAGGCACGCGCCGACGCACTGCTTCTCCCGCCATGCTGAGGCCGCGTCCCACATACAGCAACTAGAAGGATGTGCAAGTATGACATACTAACTATCTACTGGGACTCTGGGGAAGAAAAAAAGGAGGAGGATTGGCAATAGATGTTAGCTCAGAGCCGGTCTTCCTCAGCAAAAAGAGGAGAATTAGCACGGATGTTAGCTCAGGGCTGATCTCCCTCACAAAAAAAAAAAAAAAAATGGTTAAGATGGTATATTTTATGTTATGTACATTTTACCATAGTAAAAAAATGTTTGAAGAATTTTATTTTCTTTTGCATGTGCAGATACATAAACACAATAATCAAAACTAATTTTTGGTAGTAACCGTTACATTTTTAAACACTGTTTCAATGCCAGCGTGTATCCTACTGAACAGAACGGTTTCATAAATTATTTAAAAGTTAAAAAAAAAAAGTTAAAATGATAAATTTTATGTTATATGTATTTTACCACAATAAAAATAAACAATCCCCCAAAAGCCTAATTATATGCCATTTACAAGAGACAACTCTAAAACATAAGGAAATGGGAGAAAGAAGGTAAAAAGACAGAAAAGGGTATAGTGTGCAAATGCTCACCAAAAGCAAGTTCTTCCAGCTATACCAACAACAAGTTTAAAAGGGGATTCTTCTTAACAAAAGATTCCATTTACCAGGAAAATTTTGGCCTGATAAATATATATATAAAGCATAAATTTTTTTTATAAATAAAGCAGAAACTGACAGAACTACAAAGAAAAGGACAAATCCACACACAGAAACTTTAACACACCTCTTAGTAACTGAAAAAAATGAGCAAAAATGTCAGGAAGGATAGAGCGACTTGAACCCAATCAGCCAACCTGACCTAAGGACGTAAACGGCACGCTGGACTCAACCAGCAGAGAATCCACATTCTTTGCAAGCACGCACGAAATATTTTTCCAAAAATCCTAACCATTTGCAAATCTCAACAGACCTTCAAGGATTGAAATCATAGAGTATGTTCCTTGACCATGATAAAATTAAACTAGTTATCAATAATAACAACTTTACAAAAAGATAACTAGAAAAGCCCTCATATATTTGAAAAAAATTTTACAACGTATCTCACAAATACAAAAGTCAGCCCAGAAACCAGATTTCAAATGGTCTCTTCGGTGCCCAGGAGTTTTCTGCACCTGGAATAACACACTGAGATAAGACCCCTGGCTGGTGCAAGGCATGCCTCTGAGCAGAAGGGCAACTGTGAACCGGGAAGGAAAACCTACTTCCCATCCCTGGCCTGTTCGCAGGGAGATCAGTTTCAGGAAAGAGTGTACACGGAAGCGGAGGACCTGGAATCTGATTCCTACAAGACTAGCCAGGCCTCAGAAAGTCTCCACTTACTGCAGATTGAAGACTGCAGAGCAATGGACAGAATAACACAACATAGATAACATAAGGCCTCTGAAGGATCTTAAGCAGGTGAGGTGTGGGCTGGAACTGAGTTAGAAGTTGTTTTTGGGGGCAGAACGTGACACTGCCATGGTTCTCCACGCTGGCTGCACAGCTGAGCCACCGGGGAAGCTCACAAATCTTAATGCCCTGGCCCTCCCCCAGGTCAACTAAAACAGAATCACCAGGCAGCCACGGACCATATTAGAGTTGGGTGGTTTCCATGTCTTTGCTTGCAACAAAGTGGAAGGCAGAGCTAATCCAATAGTCAGCTGATACATCATTAAAAATTCTGATGAAAGACCACTACATGATTTTGGGTTTATAAATCAAAAGTAGTTCAAAATATTGAGGGATCCTGCTATAACAACCTCCCTGCATCTCCATTTACTATTTAAGTGAACACAGATGCTCAGCATTCACACCTATAAAAACAGAAAGCAGAAGTGGTGCTGAGGCCCATCTCATTTCCACAATAATATCCATCCAGACACGCGTGGGGGGATGACACGGCACTGAGATGCATTTCAAGCGATTTTTTTTTTTTTTTTGAGAATTGACATCTTTATCATTTCAATAAATTTTTTCTTTTGTATAATAATTATTCAAAAATTGTGTAATGCATTTCTTTTTATCAATTGTGTACCAATAATAATTATAATGATTCCAAAGAAAATATTAAAACAATTTCAAGGTCCCAACAAAGTTAAAAGTTTAAATCATTACACTTATCTTAGTTGCAGAGGAATATGATAGGCTAATCAACAAGAGATTTTCAAGCATTAAATATACTGCATTAGGATAAAATTCTGTGTGGGAAACGAAATGAAAATACAAGTTTAATTAAAAAAATTGATGTACAATTTGGGCTTATTCATAGTGATTAAAAGAAAGAGTGGATATCAAAGCGCAATATTTAGATTCCACCGAATACATTGAAGAGTATTGAACAGTTTTATTTTAAAATAGCAATATTTAAAAAATGCTGGAAACTACATCCCTTGCAAATATTTAAACTATGATAAACAATCCTGGATATGAACCTTTAAAGTACAAGAGGGTACATACTTTCAGACAGCCCATCAGCAAAAAAAAGCTTAAATGCCACTGCTACAGCCTCCACATAAGACACCCTCAGGATGGGCCTGACCAGCCCCTTGGGCTTCCCCGCGTCCTGTGCTCGAGCCATGAGGCACCGCTGGGCCACTCCTTCATCTGGACCGCTCCGCCCCCACGCCACGGCAAGAGCTGCGTCTTATCTCTGCTGCTCGGAAGACAGCAGGTGCTCAGAAGTGTCTGCCAACTTAGGGCCTCCCCCAAGTGGAATGAGTGAAGGGGACAAGAAAAAGTCCAGACAGCCTCTCTCTAGCCCAATAAAGGAAGAGGTGTTTCTTGGGAAACACTGGGCAGAAAATTCTAAGAGTTCCAAGCAATTTCTTCAGGAATCATAGGAAACATTCCAACCCTTTAAGGAATATCTACACGGCCGAACATGAAAGGTCCCTGCAGCTGAAGGGGGAGACGGGGGGGGGGGGGGGGGGGGGGGAAGACAATTATAATCCAGACTGAAAATTCAATGGAGACAAGTGCACAATCCTCTCAGCCCTGTGACATCACCACGCCACTGACAACGCCAACCACCAGCTACCTACAACCATAATTAAGTTACCTGTGACCGAACCAATTTCTAACAGTTCCAGCACTATTTGTACGTAACTTTAAAAAAAAAAAAATGCTATACTGAACTCATTTCCATGAAAAATATAAGGCTACATTATCATTTTTAAAAATTATCTGAAAGCCCTAGACAGAATAATGTGACAAAATGCGACTCCGAAGAGATACGGTAGTTAAGGAAGTACTCTCTGAATGGGTGGCACTCAAGCTGAGACTTAACAGTTCCAGAGAAGAAGGAACCAAGCAGGCATGAAGAGCCAGGAGGCAGTATCCCAGACAGAGGAACAAGTGCAAAGGTCCTGAGGCAAGAAGGCACCCAGAGAGGCTGGAACAAAATTAACAGGGCAAATGACAGGAGATGCCAGGCACCGAGCACCAGACTATATAGACGCACTGCAAGTTTATCCTTTCACAGGCGATCCCAGGCTCTGAGGATCAGAGTGAAAGCTGAACAAAGTAACCCCAGATGCCCCAAGATGGAAGGAGAGGAAGAGCTGAGGGGACAGGCAGATGAAGCAACACAAGGACAGTATGGACTCCCAGAACTAAATGGAGACGTCAACCAGAAGGGACCAAAGAGCAGGGTGACAGAGAAAATTAGGACACTGGCCAACAGCTTAGGCCAGGGGAAATGCTGGGATCAGGCAGGCTGGGGCAGGAGCAGGTTCTGCCTCAAGCTGCGACCCAGTCCAAAATTATTCCCCTTTCACCCCTTTCCTAACCTATACTTCCTCAGTGTGGGGTCTGTGTAGCAGCTGATTTTGGCCACTGCTCATGTATGACATGCCAGTAACACTTGAGGCTCCCTGACCTCTGGAGCAAAGGTCACAGAAACTAAAATGGCCCACAAGTCCAGTCTCTCCATACCACTGATGACGAGACCCTCAACCAAGCACTGGGGAAGGGGACTGAGTCTGCAAGTATTTCCAAGGGGTTCCTCCACTGTTGGGGATGGCAGGGGTGTCAAGTGCAACGAGTCAATTGCTGGGGTGGGAGACAGATAGATCAGAGTTTAAATACTGTTACCCTGTCTGTGTTAGCTCTGCATAAAGTCACAATAGCCATCTATAACAAACAGCCTGTGTGAGAATTAAATGCAATAAGGCAAGTTAAGTTCAGTGGCTAACACACAGCAAAATACCCAATAAAAATCCCGTTCATTCCATTTATCACACTACTGAGAGGGTTCAATTCAGAGAGCCTGACAGCTCCACTACTTGCTGGCTGTGTGACTTTGGGTAAGGCACTTTCAACTCTGAGCCCTAGCTTCTTAGTCAGTAAAATGGAGATAACATCACTTACTTCACGTGGCTTTTTATGGAATTAAGTGAGAAGGGTGTAAAGTGTCAAGTACAGCGCCTGACACACAGCAGCTTCAATAGCCATTATCTGTTACTACTGGTGGGTGTGACCAAGATGGGGAGGGGGCAGGGTGGGGGGGGCAAGCCTTCAAACCAAGTACAGGTCTGGGCTGCTGCGGAGACAGGGAGCAGTGGCTGACTTAAGAGTCTGCCTTTTGGGAACCACTCACCTGGTGGTTCCAGATAGAGCCCTCTTTGCTGCGTTCGTCAGGGGTCAGACGCACGTACTGGCTCGTGAGTATAGTGCTGCCTTGGAAGTCCCAGAGGGGCATGGAGCTGGACCCGACCCCTGCGCGCAGAGAGACCGGCATAGACAGGTGCGCAGGGGGCCACGCCAGGACAAGTCTTGCCAGAGGCAGGAAACCCACAGAGCTGCTCTGTACAGGAGAGAGGGCACCCCCTTCCCAACCCCGTCCGCCGCTCCCTCACCAGGCGCTCACTCCCGCCCCACGCCTCGCCCTCACCTTGGTAGGGCTTGATGAGCGAATGCTCCCGCTTGAGGTGTTCACTGTTGCCGTCAGTTATATCCGCAGCCACCGGCCCCAGCAAAAAGAGAAGAAGTACAGGTGTAGCGGGGCCAGGGCCGGGGCCGGGAAGCCCAGGCCTTCCCGGGCACCGCCGGCCCCAGCCCCAGCGCCAAATCCAGCCTTCCGCCGCCATTCTCCGTTCCTCTCGGCACTTCCGTCCTAGGACTTCCGCCTTCCGGGTGTCCCTTCTAATGGCCTCCGGCCGGAAACCCTCTAACTCTAGTGTCGCCGGGGAGTTAAAAAGCAAAGCCTCGCAGCCGAGAGGACAGCGGCTTTATCTGCTGAGCAGCCTACATCCCAGTCGAGCGTCAGTCAATCTCCTTGGCGGCTCCGAGTGACCTGTCGGCCAGCCTCAGCGACGCGATCTTACGAGCGACAAGAGCCGCAACCAATCATGGAACAGCACGTTAGGCTTGTAATCCAATGGGGAGCAGAGGGTTGTTTTGAGTCGAGGGCAGCACGAGGGTCGTCTGCGAAGCGGGACATGCTGGAACTTGTAGTTTTGGCGAGCCGCTCGCGAGTGCTGGACTGAGGAAGACTACAACGCTCTGGCCTCTGACTGCCTCTCTGCAGTAACCTTTCCCAGTCTGGGGGTAATGGAGCTCTAAATTGAAGGCAGAGGGCTTGAATTCCAACTCCCGCGCCGCCACAAAATCACTGGGTGGTCCCAGGAGAGCCTTTAGCCGTCTCTGGCGTCTCCAGCCCCACCCAGCTCCACACCTTTGGAGACGTAGAATTCCCAGTTATTTGAGGGCGTCCGCTACTCCCAGCTCCTCAGGCCCAGTCGGGTTTAAGCAGGAGGAGCAGACCTGGATCTTGTCCCGGGACCCCAGTGGAGGTGGGACCCATCCAGACGATCACAGTGCCGCCCGGTGCAGCTAGAAGTGTCCATGAAAGGTCCAGGAAAGCTGGCCACGGACCCAAGGTCGGAAACTGCTGGCCCACAGCCAAATAGAGCTCTGTTTTACCTGCGCATGCTATTTCAAGAAATGATTTAACTACTGATATTTTTAAACCAGGAGACTTAAATTCACATCAGAAATTCAAATTTCTAGTTTCTCAGGAAAAATCGGGGGATCCAACCACACTATGCGCATAAGGCCCTACAAACACCATCTTCTTCTAAGTTAGTCTCCACCTTGGCCACTCATTTACAGCACCTGCCTGGCCCCTCTAGATATTTGAATTAATGACCCCTTTATAGATCACAGGGTGGGATAGATGGTTGGTTGCTCCTTTATTATTTTATTTTAAGAAGCTGTCCTTTTGAATAAATGAACTCGTTCAGGATTAAGTGCTGAGACATCTTTTTTGGGTCACAAAAGTGCTCTGCCACTCCCCTCCCAGGGGGCATACCCTTCCAGAGATTTATCTATATCTATACAAACAAGGACTTGTACATTCCACTAGACCTCCAGGAGGGCTGTGGGTTTTGTCAGCTGTGGTCACTACTGAACAGTGCTTGGCACATAGAGGTGATTAATAAGTAATTGGTGAAAGAACGAATGTTTGTTCTAGAACCTGGAATCGGGTCATTGAGAATGAGTAGGAATTTACCAGAAAGGGGAAAGTCATTCTCAGCAGAGGGAACAGGAAACGAAAAGGCAGGGAGGGCTGCCTGAAAACGTAAGGAATAGGAGCAGTTTGGATGGTTGAGGAGTAGGGGCCGAGAGTTTGACTGAGGCGAGAACTCAAAGGGCCTTCAGTTCCTAGCTAAGGAACATACTCTTTTTCCAGAAGGCAATGGGGGGGTTTTAAGCATGGGAGTGGCCAATGTGGGTTTCTCTGGCTGTGGTGAGGAGAAGAGATTGGAGGAGAGTAATAGGTAGGAAGACTGAATAGGAGGTCATTATGACCAGATGAGAGAGCATGAGGCCTGAGCCAGCGAGGGGATCAGAAATCCCACAGGGAGACTAGACTTCAGTAACTGATTCCCTGTGGAAAGCCAGGGAGAGAGAAGTTGAGAACAGTGTTCTGTGGGGTGAGGGTACCCCCACCACTCTCGTAAAGTGGAGAAAACTGGATAAGGGGTGAGAGATGGGAAGTCCCCAGGTTGGCTGGGGTCCCTGGGGTGAAGATGTGATCAGAGCTGAAATTGGCATTCATGGTGGAGAGGAGGGGAGAGGCATCTCTGCTGCAGCAGGAGAGGATGACCTTAGGTGTGGCCCAGGCAGAGCCTGTGATTGGGCCCATGGGGGGAAGAAGATGAGCTGTGGGCACCTGGGCTGGTGGTGGCCCAGACCCAGCTCCTGGCACCCCAAGTACACACATTCACAGCTTAGCAGATCCCTAATTTGATGTATAACCTTGGGCAACTCACTTCTCTCTGAGTCTCAGTTTCCTGATCTGTAAAATGGGAATAATGAGCACTGCTCACAAAGAGGTTGTGAGGATCAAATGAGGTCATGTTGGGAGAAGACTCTGTAAACTGTAAAGCTCCCTATGAAGCCTAGGCTTGGATCCATGGCACAGCAGACAGGCAGGCAGTTTCCACTCACACACATAACCCTCTTACAGGCACATTGACACTGTCATGCCCCTTAAGACCATCATTGGCAATGCTCCAGTCTCAAAAGCAACCCTCAATACACACACCAAGTCTCACTGAATCCCTCTGTCTAGGTGGCCTGGAGCAAGGTGCCTGGAAAGAGGTGAGTCAGGGCTAGGTGAAATGGTCTATTAACTAGAGTAATGCTAGCTGCCCTAACAGATATACCCTAATGTGTATACAAGCTCAAAGTTTATTTCTTGCTCATATAAGAGTCCAAAGCTGCTGTTCTTGGTTGATGGGTGGCTTGCCTTCATGCACTAATGCAGAGACCCAGGCTCCTTCCTTCTCATGGCTCCACAATTCCCTAGAACCTCAGCATCTTCTGCATCCAGCCAGCTAAGGGGAAAAGAGAATGTGGACGGCGTACTACTTAAAAGCCTTGGCCCGGAAATGGCACACATCATCCCACTCACATTCAATTGGTGGGAACTACAGTCATGTGCCGCGTACCAACATTTCAGTCAACGACAGACTACATGTATGATGGTGGTCTCATAAGATTATAATGGAATTGAAAAATTCCTGTTGCCTCTGGAAGAGGCATCTGGAAGAAGACACTCAAGAGGTTTGTCCATGACTTCAAAGGATTTGCCAAGGATGAGGAGGTTGCAAAATCAACAAGGCTGGGGCCGGCCCAGTGGCATAGTTGTTAAGTTTGTGTGCTCCGCTTTGGTAGCCCGGGGTTTGCAGGTTTGGATCCCAGGTGCAGACCTACATACCACTTATCAAGCTATGCCGTGGCAGGCGTCCCACATATAAAATAGAAGAAGATGGGCACAGATGTTAGCTCAGAGCCAATCTTCCTCTTCCTCAGCAAAAAGAGGAGGTTTGGCAATGGATGTTAGCTCGGGGCTAATCTTCCTCACCAAAAAAAAAAAAAACATCAACAAGACTGTGGTTGAGATGGCAAACAACTTTAACCTAGGTGTGGATGAGGATGACATTGAGGTGCTCCTAGAGGTGGTCCCTGAGGAATTGACTAATGAGGAGTTGTTGGAACTGAAACAGGAACACACAGCTGAAGAAGAGGCAAAAGAAAAGGAAAGTGCAGGAGAAGAAAAAGAAGAGCCTCCAAGAAAATTCATGGTGAAGGGTGTAGCAGAAATTTTTGCAGACCTCAAGAAGCTCCCTAAAAAGTTTGAAAACATGGACCCCAACACTGAAAAGTTTTCATTAATATTAAGAGAGGAATGTTCATCGTGCATTATCTGCTTACAAACAAATCTGGGATGAAGAAGAAAAAAAAAAACAAGCAAACCACCATGGACACACTCTGAAAAGAGTGACTCCTCCTCAAGAGCCTCGGGCAGTCCTTCAGGAGGTATTCCAGAAGAAGGCATTGTTATCATGGGAGATGACAGCTCCATGCATGTTATTGCCCCTGAAGACCTTCCAGTGGAACAAGATGTGGAGGAGGAAGACAGTGATATTGATGATCCTGACCCTGTGTAGGCCTAGGCTAATGTGTGTGTTTGCGTCTTAGTTTTTAACAAAAAAGTTTAAAAAGTAAAAGGAAAAATAAATTTTAACAACAGAAAAAAGCTTATATAATAAGGATATAAAGAAAATATTTTTGTACAG
The DNA here is from genome assembly GCF_020826845.1 of Diceros bicornis minor. Lineage (NCBI taxonomy): Eukaryota > Metazoa > Chordata > Mammalia > Perissodactyla > Rhinocerotidae > Diceros > Diceros bicornis. Next base: position 90,580,166 of record NC_080740.1, read on the forward strand.
CTGTACAGTGTATTCGTTTTAAGCTGTGTCAAAAAGTTAAAAAAATTAAAAAGTTTATAAAGTATAAAAGTTACAGCAAGGTAAGGTTAATTTGTTATTGAATAAAGAAAAAAATTGTTTTATAAGTTCCATGTAGCCTAAGTGTCCAGTGTTATAAATTCTGCAGTAGTGTGCAGTAATGTCCTAGGCTTCACATTCACTCACCACTCACTCACTGACTCACCCAGAGCAACTTCCAGTCCTGCAGGCTCCATTCATGGTAAGTGCCCTCTATGGGTGTACTATTTTTTATCTTTTATACTGTATTTTTACTGTATCTTTTCTATGTTTAGATATACAAACCATTGTGTTACAGTCACCTACAGTAGTGAGTACAGTAACATGCTGTAGGGTTTGTAGCCTAGGAGCAATAGGCTATACCATACAGCCTAGGTGTGGGGTAGGCTATACCATCTAGATCTGCATAAGTACATTCTGTGATGTTCACACAACCATGAAATCGCCTAACGACGCATTTCTCAGAACGTGTCCCAGGCGTTAAGCGACGCAGGACTGTAGTCACATGGCCACAGCTGACTGCAAGGGAGCCTGGGAGGTTAAAGTTTAGCCATGTGCCCAGGAGGAAGAGGACATGAATTTGTGGTGAAAAGTCACTCAGTTTCTGCCACTGAAGGGATCAGGTTACAGCCCTAGAAGGGGGCAGTGAGGCAGAGAATAGAATATGAAAGGGAGTGGCACCTTGTCCCTGTAGAGAGAGGGGCCCAGACAGGCGTGGTGGGGCAACTTGAGGGCCCTAAGTAAGCCCAGACTTAGAGTCCAATACAAGTCCTCGTAGTGGGCACATGCGTGTGCAAGAAAGAGGCAAATTGAGGACTCTGGCTAAAGGCCCTGGGGTCATCTGGGACCCGGCCAGGGCTGAGAGGGCAGGGGCCACTCTGTAGTCGACAGTCCTGCTCTGAGGTGGGATTCTTATGTGAGCAAGTGTGAATGCACATATGTGTCTGCACACAAATACACCTGATCCGTTCCCCTGCCTGGGTGGGCAAGCTTGTGCACACCTGGTTGCACAGGTCACTGGCGTGTCTGAGTACATATGTGCCTGTGTGCAGTTGTGCCTGTCACAGGCACTTGGCCAAGGGACAGTACATACATATGACTGAACGCCCAGGTGTTCCAGATGAGGGAGAGCCAATGTGTTTATAACTGGTGTGGTGTGTGTGCATGACCATGCATGAGAGGTGGCCCTCTGTCTGCACACCATGGCACACTCCTGGGAAGTGTCCGGGGATAGAGGTAGTGACTCTGCATGTGCACAACTGCCTGGGGGAGGGGTGCTGAGTGTGCACATGCCTGGCACCCAGCAGGTGTGAGATAAGTGTGTGCTGTGTAAAGTACATGTGTGGATACTCAGTGCACATGTATGCATGTCCATGGGAGCCCCTGCCAAGGTGTGCCCAGGTGTGTGAGCATGCTCTTCTCTGTGCCCAGACGTGAACTTAGAGCTCCCTGGGCTGGGCCAGACCAGGCTGGGCTCCTCGCTGAGCACACAGAGGCCTCTGCTGTGTGTTGGTGCCTGCGTGGGGCACTGCCAAGTGTGCGTTGGCGGCATGTGTGTGTGCGCGTGAACGTGTGTGTGTGTGTGCGCGCGCGTGTGTGTAGGAAGAGGCATTCGCTCTCTTAGACCTTGCTTCTTTCTGTGGTTCGGTTTCTATAGAGACACTTCCTGTGGCAGAGAAAAGAGGTAGTGAGCTGGTGTTTCAGGATGTGAGGGCCCACAGGAGCGGAGCCCGGCTCTCTCCGCTGCCTGCCCTCCACCGTGCAAGCTCTGGCCGGCGCTGCCCACAGTCCACATGGTGGGCACCCCCCAAGGCGGGGAACCGTGAACAGCGACGGCATGCCAGGGAAGCCCAAGCACCTGGGCGTCCCCAACGGACGCATGGTGAGTGCGGGCTCCAGGCCAGGCCCACGGGGAGGGGTGGGCACACCCAGGGTGGAGCCCGGGAGGCACACCCGGCAGGGCTGGGCAAGAGCCTGCATGCTGCCGGCGGGCAGAAGAAGTTGGGTACAGACAGCAGCAGGCGGTGGGAACTGGTGCCTAGAGCCCAGGAGCTTCCAGATGGCCCTGCTGGGAACCTGGGGCAACCCTGGGGATGAGACCAGAGGAGAGCAGGCACAGGTTTCTGCTCCACCCTCACTGCTCCCTCTCCTGCTACTTTGGCACCACTTGGGGCTGCTTGCATCCTAGGGTAGCAGGGAAACCTGCATGCCCCTTGCCCCCTGCACACCCCCACGGTGGCCCAAGCCCCCACACCTCGCTTAGCCTCAGCCCTCCGCTCCTCATCCCATGTCCTGATGCCCAAGGTCAGGTAAGGGGTGGCCCTCACTGGGTTGCTGCCCTCCAGCTGGACCTGCCCCCGAAGTTCCTGCCAGAAGTAGCAGTTCTTGGGCAGCTTGGGATGGGTCAGCAGGGTCAGGCCACGTTGATGCAGCCTCTGTCTGTCTTGTTCCTGGGGCACCAGGAAACGGGGGTTAGCTGGGCACTCGGATGCCCTTGGCTGCTGCTGCTGCCCTACCCCCTAAACCTACTCCCTGGCTGCTTGGTGTCCGGGTCAGAGCTGCCCTCAGAGGATCCAGCTTCTTTATTCATTCAGCAGATAGGACAGGCTATGCTGGGCCTCCCTTCTCCTGCTAGGATATCAGCCCACTTGGCAGAGCCCCAGCCCCTCCTAACAACCCCAGGAAGGTGAGACAGTGTCCTAGCCTCCCACCCAGCCCCAGCCTAGTACTGGAGGACAAAGCCAATGGGTCTAGAGAGACCTGGGTTCCGGTCTTGGCTCTGTTGTCTCTTACTAGGGGGTCTTCTCTGACCCTCAGTTTCTTTATCTGTAAAATGAGGCCGTTGGAACAGATCTCAAAGGCTTGTTGAGATGATTAAGTGGAATGATGAATATGAGGCCCCTGACTCCTTGCAGGGGCTCCATAAATGTCAGCCCAATGCCCGCCTTCATTCTCAGCCCCTCTTCAAGGATTCCCTGCCTCACCAAGAAGCTGAGCCACCCCCCACCCCCACTCCTGCCTCCTAATTCCCAAGACTTGTCTCCACCTCTCCTTCCAGCATCTCTTTATTGCTCAGCCCCAGGCTAGTTGGGTGGGAGAGAGACCAACTCTTCTAAGCTGGCCCAGTCCCCCACCTCACTGTCTCTACCATCAACCTAACTTTGAAAGTTCAAGAACCCATGCCTGGCAGTCCCACCCTGGCAGCATGACACTTGGGTGTCCAGGCCAAGAAGGAGCATGCTCACTCCTATGCCCGCCCCAGAGGGCAGCTGGCTTGGTGCTTCCGAGCAGTGCCCAGAACTGCAGGGCAGCTGAGGGGCCCAGAGACAGACCCAGCCTCTCCCGCTCTGTGTCAGCCCACAGCTTCTCTACCCAAAAGTCATTCAGAGCAGGGAGGGCCCAAACTCCGCCCCGAGTCCTGGCAAGCCCACAGACACCGTGGCTGCTCTCAGCAACCTCACACACAGGTTTATCTGTGCCCTTCCTGGGCCCGCTCTGCACTCCCTGTGCCACCTCTTGGAATACTGAGGGTCACAGATTGGCCACTTGCTAGCCATTGGGCAGCTTTCTGAGGCCATGCTCAGCGGAGATGGGGAGGGGTGGACAGGCATCAGTGTCTGTGGCAGGGATGTGCAGAGAGGCACCTGTGGGCCAGGTGTCTGGCTCCTTCCATGAGGGAGACTCAGAGGAATGAATGACGTGCTGAGGACAGCGGGCAGGTAGAGGGGCCCGTATCTGAACCCAGCTGATCTGACTCCATGCCAGGGCTCTTCCACCTCCCTGCCGCCTGGCTCTGTCCTCCCCCACCTCCCCCGCAGCCACCCCACCCACTGCACTGTCATCCCTGCTGAGGCAGCTTCATTTGTCAGCCTCGTCTTTCTGCCACTCAGCATGTCAGGCAGTTGCAAGGAAACCTGTCACTTAGAGATGGCCCCCAGCACCCCTCCCAGAGATGTCTTCACACAGCCCCAACCGCCACTTCATTTTTTCACTCACTCATTCATTCAACAACCCCTCCTTAGGGCCTGTTCTGTGCCAGCCCTGCCCCAGGCACTCAAGACCCAGGCCCAGCGCCCTAGCCTCTGCCCTCAAGCAGCTCTCAGTCTGGCAAGGCACAAAAGACATGGGGCAAATAGCAGAATAAAATTCGAGTTTGGGTAAGAGCTGGAGCTCAGGCTTAGAGAAAGCTCGAGGAGGACCTGGGGAGGACAAGCCAACTTCTCAATTCATATCATGCACTGTGGCATAGGAGACGCCTGAAGGGACACATGACCTGGAAGAGGGGATGGCATGGGGAAAGGCCAGGACATGGGGAAACAGGGTATGTGCACAGGGACATGGCCCGAGGTGGGGCTGGGCCTAGAGCCTGGAGAGGGGCACTCCCTGTGTCCTGTCACTCTCGGGGGCCCAGTTAGTTGCCCCACCTGACAAGGAGACCTGCAAGGCAGAGCCCACTGTACCTCTGCCTGCATCCCTGGTATTCAGCTCAGGGCACAGGGTCAGCCCCACAGGCTGGCTCCAGCTGAAGGGTCCAGGCACCCTGGGTTCTCTGGGGATGTACCCAGAGAGGATCTTGGGGCCTTGGTTTCCCCAAGCTGGGATGAATGAGATCATGGTGCAGACTGCTCAGCACAGAAGACGCTCAGTAAATCAGCCCTCCCTTTGAGGTCTGACCCCTCCAGAGGGCAGAGTTGAAAAGAGGCCCCTGGGCCCTTTACCTCCGATTGACCTTGCCCACCTGTGCCCCAAGGACTGAGGCCCTGGGCCTCCCAGCTCCCTGGTACATCTCCCGTCCACCCAGGGAGGCAGCTTAGTGGAGGAAAGACCTCAGGCTCCAGAGTCAGGCACACTTGGGTTCTGATTTCTGCTCGGCCCCTTCCCAGCTGCGTGACTTCTTTGGGCTTAGGTTTCCTCATCTGTAGAATGGGAGTAATAATCCTTGCTGCACAGGATAAGGATGTGAGGATGGAGTGAGAACATGGATGTGTGCTGTCAAACAATGCCGGCCACACAATCAGAGCTCAGGAAATGTCAGGCCACCCTCACCTTAGTATTCTCAGATACCAGCAGCCTCCCAGGGCCCATTTCCTAAGAAAAAAGTAGGGCAAACTGAGGCCTCACTGGGGGGTCGGGGTTGCCACTGGCCACCACACCCTTCCTCATCCTTTCTTCCCCTTTCTTCCCCTTTTCACCCACCACTTCTCCTCGCAGGCAGGCCGGGCGGGGCAAGGTCGGCCCTGCTCAGCACAACTTCCCCAGTCCTGGGATCCTAGGTGGTGGGAGCCGGCCAGCAGCATCAGCACACCACTGCCACCGCTGCATGCCTGCTGCTTTCACAGACAGGCCTCTATCGCCCTTCCCAGCAGCTCCAGGAGGTTGGGAATGCTGAACCCCATGCTACCCAGGGAGAAATTGAGGCCCAGAGAAGGGAAGTTACTTGCCCTGGAATGGTAGCACTGGACTTGGACTCCATCCCCGCTCCCTCCCACCTCTTGATCTCTGTTCCATCTCATTTAGCCCCAGCTATATGGATTAACATCTGGTGGGGTGAGAGGGGCTCAGGAAGGAGGACTACAGGCTGCAGTTCAGAGACAGAGCGTCCCTGGTGAAGGGGCTGCCAAGGCCTCCTGGGAGGGTGAGGGCTGCTCAGGGCCTTGATGCCTGCTTGGGAGAACTGGGCAAGGAGGGTGCTTCGTGGGAGGGGGTGCAGGTTGGTTCCTTCCTACGAACAGGCCTGCCCTCCAGGAGCTACCAGACTGGCAAGGGAGAGGCCCAGACATGGGGGGCAGAGTGGGCAGAGGGACTCAGGGGTCCTGGTGTTTGGGGATGACTGGTGTCACTGGCAGAGATGGGAGAGCGGTTGGGTGGGGGAGCAGGAGCAGATACCGAGGCAGAGGAAACAGTGAAGCAGGAAGCAGGAGTGTGTAGGGGTGTGGGGAAAATAGAAAAGTTTGACAAAGTGTAGGGTGGAGGTGAGGGAGGGAAATGGGGGAGGCAAAGGGGCTCATTAGTCAGGCCTAGTCAGAGCTTCAGCTGTAAGCCGGCAACTGCTCCGCCTCCCAGGGCAGGGAGCAGGGCAGGAGGACCTGGGAGCCAGCCCCACCTGAAGACACAGTCAATTCAGCATAATGTAAAGAATAAAACAAAATAGGAGTGCATGCTGGCTTAACCCCAGGCGCCTCTGCCCTCTCTGGGGTCCTGGTCTGCGCATAAGCCCCTCACAGGGGGCTCTGAGCAAGAGAGAGGCTGAGTCTAGGGCTGGAAGGCAGGCTGGAGAGAGGCCAGTGTGTGTGGGAGGAGGCTACTGCGGAGAGGGAGGGAGTCAGGATGGTTCCCAGAGATCTGGCGGGAGGGCCGGGACAGCGGCACTGAGGCTGGAAAAGCCGCAGGGCAGCCTGGGGAAGAACACCCGACAGGCAGGTGTGGGGATGAAGGGAGCTGGCAGGAAGGAAAAAAGGAGGCTGGAAGGGACCTTGGGCTTCAACTCGTCCTGCTCGCACAACCCAGGAGTTGGGACTTGCTCCGGCAGCCGTGGGAGATGAAGCGTCAGATGGGGGAGAGCAGAGGCAGGATGGCGCGGGTGTGGTGCGCTGGGGAACCGGTTCCACGCCCAGCCTCCCTCTGCGCAAACTTGCTCTCCTCCTCAGCAACTAATCCTGCTCCAGGTGGGAGATGAGGCTCAAGGGGGAGTGTGAGGTTGTAAAACTTAAAAAGGGAGGGCTGGGATTTGAATCCGGATCTGACAGACCTAGACACCTGTGCTCTTTCCTCTATGGCAGGGCTCGTACACTCGAAAGTCGGAGCAGGGTCAGACATCAATACTAACACAATAACAACAATAATAGCAACGTTCCTTGAACATGTACTACACACCAGATAGTGTTCTGAGTTCTTTATATATATTTAACTTATTTAATCACAGCAACCCTTTGAAGTCAGGACCATCATTTGCCCTATTTGTTTAGAGAAAGAAACTGAGACACAGAAAGGTGAAGTACCCTGTCCAATATCACACAGCACCAAGCTGAACTCAGTCTGGGGCAGCACCTGCCTCCATAAGTGACATAAATGCATCAAACTGGCCCTAGGGACCTCTGAGGAGAGCATGAGTCCCTTCTAGGGAAGGTGGTTGCTGGTGAGCGCCAGCCGAGGTTGTCATGCTGGAAGAACTCAGGCTAGCTGGGGCATCGCAGTCTGAAAGAGGAGACAGAAAGCTGGGCTTTTACGTAAAACTCCTGATTTTTAAATGTGGAAAAGTCTTCTAAACTTTAAAAAAAAAAAGCATTCTGAGGGCCAAGAGATTAATGTCTTACGTATCTGCAGGCCAGCCCAGCCCAAGATATGTGACTCCCAGGCGGGAGCAGGGAGCAGAGAGGGAGATTCCAGCCAGGAAGGCAGCGAGAGGCTTCCTGGGGGAAGAGGTGTTTGCTGACCTGTTTCCAGCGGGGATGGAAAGAAGGCACAGGTGGTGGAAGCTCCCCTGGCAGGGCCTGGTGCAAATGTAGGAGGTGAGAAGGAGGGAGGAATTGGGGATGACTCAAGCACTGGGGTTGGAGCCCAGGTGATGGGGAGAAAGAAAGGATGCAGGGAAGCTGGTTCAGCGCCCTGCTTTGGCGGTGGCTGTGGTGGCTTCCCCTCGGGACTGGTTGCGTGGGAAGGGGTCATGGGACAGTTAGGTGGAGATGTTAGCAGGAAGTTGGCCATGCGTTCTTGGAGCTGGGGAGATATGGGAGGGAGAAAGGGCCCAGGACAGAGTCTGAGGTGGGTAGAGGCCACCTTGCATGGGTAGGAGATGACGAGGAAGCTGGAGGAGCTGCAAGGATGGTAGGAAGAAAACCAAGGGAACCACTGCAAGAGTCATTTTGAAAGGCAGATTTTTCTGTTTCTAGCGTTTGGGATTCCCAGAGAAGTCGGAATTGTGCCTGCGGGGCAAAGGGGAGGATGGAGTTGGCCTCTACAGCAATGTTACTCACAGTGTGGTCCATGGACCAGTAGCATCAACATCACCTGGGAGCTTGTTAGAAATGGAGAGTCTCTGGCGCCATCCTGGACCTACTGAACCTGAGTCTCTTGAGGGGGCTCCTCCCAGTCATTCTAATGCACACTGAAATTTGAGAACCACTGCTCTACACTATAAAATAGCATCCTGTGCCCCGTCCAAGGAGGGGTGGGACCCATGGGAGACTCTGGGCCCCAAGAGGAAACAGTTGCAATAAGGAGATCATCAGAAACAGAGACACCCCTCCTTCCTCAAAGACAACAGCAAACATTGATACAGCACTTACTACATGCTGGCCACTATTCTACATGCTGGAAATATATTAAAATGATTTGATCCTCACAACAGCCCCAGGAAGTAAGTTACTATTATTATCATCACAGATGGAGACGAACAAATAGCTTGCCCACAGTCTCACAGCTAGTTAAGTGGCAGAGACAGGACTCAAAGTCTGTGTTCCTCCTCACCGTGCTATACACCTGAGCTCACCCAGTGGGTGCTGGGGGAGGAGGGAACCAGAGGCAACTGGAAGGTACCTGGCATAGGTCCCAGCACACAGTGGTTGGCACATGATGGGAGGGGAGCCAGGGGCAGCCTCAGCAAACCCCTGAGCAAGCAGTGACCTGACTGGGAGTGCCCAGCATGGCCCTCCAAGCAGGGAGAACACAGCTCTAGTTCCACGGGCTTGGCCCGGAACTGTCCCTTGAGAGTCCACCCTGGGCTCTACTCTGACTTTCTTCCTCGGGTCTCTTGTAGGTTCTGGCTGTCTCAGATGGAGGTAAGTGACAGGGTGTGTGGAGAAAGCCTGGCTGGGGTGGGTGGGGGTGTGTGTGTGTGGAAACAGGGTGGGGATACCCCTGCTACTTGCTATCTTTCCAGAGAAAGTACCTGCAAACGGGGTTGGGCCAGGGGCTGGGCAAGGCCACAAGGCTCACGTCCACTTGTCCATCCTCCTACAGAGCTGAGCAGCACTGCGGGGCCCCAGGGCCAGGGCGAGGACCGCGGCAGCTCCCTCAGCATCCACAGCCTCCCCAGTGGCCCCAGCAGCCCCTTCCCCAGCGAGGAGCAGCCTGTGGCCAGCTGGGGCCTGTCCTTCGAGCGGCTGCTGCAGGACCCGCTGGGCCTGGCTTACTTCACTGTAAGCCCTGCGGTGGGATGGGGAGGACTGAGGGCAGTGGCCACCGTGGGGGGAGGGGCGGGGGGCATGGGAGAGGGCATGGATGGAGCCTCAGGCTGGCCAGAGTGGGACTCCTCTGTCAGCTGCCTCGTCCAGGCTTTCTCTGGCACCCTTTTCCTCCTTTCCCAGCTGGGAACTTTCCTTGTGTCTACCTCCCCTTTTCTCTCTGGGCCTCTGGATCTGGCTCCATCTGTCTGTCTTGGCCTCTTGGCCGTGTCTCTATCCCAATCTCTTTGACTATATCCCCTGATTGGGTCTCTGTGTCTCTGACTGCCTCCTCCTTCGCTCCCCCTAGGAGTTCTTGAAGAAGGAGTTCAGCGCCGAGAACGTGACCTTCTGGAAGGCTTGCGAGCGCTTCCAGCAGATCCCGGCCAGCGACACCCAGCAGGTGGGGGGAAGGGGCAGATGGGGCAGAGGTGGGACCAGGGCCCGGGCTGTGCCCTTGACCTTCTCCTGTCCCTCCTGCCCCAGCTAGCTCAGGAGGCCCGCAACATCTACCAGGAGTTCCTCTCCAGCCAGGCGCTGAGCCCCGTGAACATCGACCGGCAGGCCTGGCTCGGCGAGGAAGTGCTGGCCGAGCCCCGGCCAGACATGTTCCGTGCACAGCAGCTTCAGGTGAGCCGTCCCGGGGGCGCGGCCTGGGTTCAGGGGGCGTGGCCTTGGAAGGGAGCGCAATGGGGGAGAGGCGGGGCCAGATCCAGGGGCGGAGCCTGAGTCGCAGGCGGGTTGGGGGGGTGGTGGTCCTGGGACCGAGCTAAAACGCAGGGGCAGGGCGCGGGTCAGAGGTCAGTACCGGAGGCGGTGGTGAAGGAGGGGCTAGAGGAGGGGCCTAGCTGTAGTCGGGGCGGGGCCAAGAGTAGGGGCGGGGCCTGGATCCTAGCGGTGGGTAGGAGGGGCTAGGGGCTCGCTCCCTAGGTTGCGGACCCGGCCAACCCCGAGGGCCGGGCATGGGACTCTGGCGGCGCGCAGAGCGCCCCTTCGGCTCACTGCCCCCGCGGCGACCCCGCAGATCTTCAACTTGATGAAGTTCGACAGCTATGCGCGCTTCGTCAAGTCTCCACTGTACCGGGAGTGCCTTCTGGCGGAGGCCGAGGGGCGCCCCCTGCAGGAACCTGGCTCCTCGCGCCTCGGCAGCCCTGACGCCACGAGGAAGGTGCGGACCAGGGGCTGCCGGAGGCAGGGGGCCGGGGGCAGATCTGCGGGTGCGTGTCCACCGTCTGCATGTGGGCTAGGGCCCGACCCGGTGCCAGCGCCTTCCCTGTGCCCGCAGAAGCCCAAGCTGAAGGCTGGAAAGTCGCTGCCGCTGGGCGTGGAGGAGTTGGGGCAGTTGCCGCCTGCTGAGGGCCCTGGGGGCCGCTCGCTCCGCAAGTCCTTCCGCAAGGGTGAGGACAGGAGGCCACAGAGATGCGTGCGGGCGGGAGTTGGGGCAAGCTTTGAGAACGCCGTCTTCCTCTGCTTGTCTGACAGACAGTCTGTAAGTCTGTGAAAACCGAAATGTGACCCTGTGACCACCACTTTCCCCGGGGGGTTCAGTTCCCAGGCTAGACTCCAGAAGTTTGGGAAACCCCCTCAGTAGCAAACTCAAACCACGTTAGACTCCTGCAAGAGGGCTCCAACAGGGTCCACTCGGTTGGGGAGAAGCCTCAGCAGAGGGGAGAGTGTAGGGAGGGGGGCTGGCCTGCTCATTGCTCCTTCTGCCCTAGAACTGGCGGGCGGGGCGGCCAACTCGACCTTGCGCAGAGAGTCCCAGGGCTCCCTCAACTCCTCCGCCAGTCTGGACCTCGGCTTCCTTGCCTTCGCCAGCAGCAAATCTGAGGTGAGCTGACTGCTGGGGGAGATGAGGGGCAGGCTAGGGCCACTCCTCAGGCCCCTTTGTGTGACTGCCATCATTCCCAGTCACCCTAGGGGCTTCCATCTCCCTGGTTGCTCCCCATGGACAACCCCTCAGCCTCCTTACTTTCTTCCTGTCCTCACCACATTGGGTCCCATGCATGTCACGGGTGCACATCCTCTTTAGCCGATGTGTGTGCACGTGTGGGTGCCCTGGTGTACACAGCATGTGTGTGGGAGTCAGTGGGTGGACCTGTCTCTGGGTGCCCATATGCCTGGGTGAGCATACATGTGTTCCTGTAGAAGACTGTACCTTGCCTGCCTACAGGTGTGTCCTTGGGCATGTGTGTTCGTGTGTGCTCCCCAGTGAGCTTACCTGTCTGTACCTGTCTGCATGTCCTTGAATGAGTACACATGACCTCCCCCCACTCCTGCCCTGAATCAGAGCCACCGGAAGAGCCTTGGGAGCTCAGAAGGCGAGAGTGAAAGCCGGCCAGGGAAGTACTGCTGCGTGTACCTGCCCGATGGCACTGCCTCCTTGGCCCTGGCCCGACCCGGCCTCACCATCCGTGCCATGCTGGCAGGCATCTGTGAGAAACGAGGCCTCTCTCTACCTGACATCAAGGTCTACCTGGTCGGCAACGAGCAGGTGCGAACCTGGCCTGGTCTCCAACTCTAACTCCTTTCCTGATCCTGATCCCAGCCCCATTCCTGTCTCTGCCGAGCTATGTCTTCAACCCCAATTCCATTCCTAATCCCCTGGACCAACCTAATTCCAACCCCATCCCCTATCCTCACCCCCTTCCTAACTCCAGCCCCCACCACAACCCCACCCCTCACCCCACGCCCGACTCCAGATCAACCCAGCACCAACTCCTCACTGAAACTCAGAAGTCCACTCTCCTGCCACAAAAATCCTATCCCCATGCCATCCCCATCCAGGTTTCCAGCTTCACCCATCATCCTCCCTGTGATGGTGTCTGGGAGGTAGAGTGGGAGAGAACCGCTGCTGGAGCTGCATTTTCCCCTGTCAATCCCCAAGTTCAGACTGCCCATCCCTGAAATGGCCATTTGGGGGAGCCCTCACCTCCTCTGCCACTAGGGGCACCCAACTGCACCTAACCTATGAAAAATTCCTTTAGGTGCAAACTAACATAGCTTTAAAGAGGAGTCTAGAGAAAAACTCACTTTAAACTAAGCTGTCCCATAAGGAGTAGCTGAAGGAAGAATGCTGCATCCCAGGGAAGACCCATCAGGATTTCATTCACCCAGTAGACAAGGCCTAAGGCCCTGCCAGGTGGGTGGGCAGAGGGCCCCGGGCCTGAGCTCTGTCCTCCAGGTACACAGGCTGGATGTGAGCCAGGCAGGATGTGATCAGGGAGGAGGAGTCGAACCTCCAGCAAGTTTCTGGGACAAGGTAGACTTTTCTGGTTAGTCACAGGAAGGCTTCATGGAAGAGGCAGCAGTTGATAAGGATGAGGAGGAATTTGCCTGGCAGAGCTGTGGGGGGAGGACATTCAAGGCAGTGGGAACAGCTGAAGGGAAGGCCTGGAGGTGGGTAAGAAGTACAGGGCATGTTCAGGGGCCTGGGGCGTGGGAGTGTGAGGGCAGCAGTGGGAGGAGCTCTGCCCACTCTCTCAGGCACCTCTACATGGGCTTTCATGTCTGCTAAGTATAGCTTCACCACCCACTCTCCACCTGTGCCTGCAGCACAGCACAGCATATCGCCTGGGAGAGGCTGCCTCCCGCCCGGGGCTGATCCACCTGTGCCTGCAGCACAGCACAGCATATCGCCTGGGAGAGGCTGCCTCCCGCCCGGGGCTGATGCAGCTAGTGGGGCCTCGGGGGCTGGTAGTCACTACAGCTGCTGTCTATGGACCTACTGTGTGCCAGACACTGTGCCAGATACTTCACATCCTTTTGGCCTCACAGTGGTCTTGAGGGAAGGGTCCTTTTTGCAGTGAGGAGACAAGAAGTGTCCTTAGTAGGTGGGGACGGAGAGAAGTGGACAAGTGTCAAAAAAGAGACAAGGCCTGGGTGGCTGACCAAAGGTGGGTGGTGAGGGAGGAAATGTATCCAGTTCATCTGGTTGGGTTTCAGATGCCTAAGGCACAAGGGGCAGCTGTCCAGGGGGCAGATCCTGGCCTGGCCCAGGACGAGGCACCCTGGGATTCAGGACCTAAGCCTGCCTCTTACCTAAGCAGCCCCATTACCATTTTGTGCCCACCTCATGCCCATATTTCCCCTAACTCTGTACCGTTTCTGAGTCTGTCCAGCATTCCTGCCACCCTTCTCCCTGACACTGATTCCAGCCTGGTCTCTTACCCCATCCGCGTCTCTACGCCTAAACCGTCCATCGGCCTCTCTGACCCTTAGGGCGGCCACGGGAGGAAGTAAAGGTGGTTTCCTCGGACCCGGGGAATGGCTCGGGGTGGGGGGACAGACTCTGAGACCCTGCATGCCATCTGCAGAAGGCCCTGGTCCTGGATCAGGACTGCACCGTGCTGGCGGACCAGGAAGTGCGGCTGGAGAACAGAATCACCTTCGAGTGAGTACCCCTCCCACCGGGTCCCGGTCCCATCACTCGCTTGGGTCCCAGTTCAGGAGGCTGCTCGCCCCCTCAGGTCCCGCCCCTTGTGCTAACCCCGCCCCAAGTTGTCCATCTCCTATTTCAGGCTCCGCCCCCTCTCGAGCCTGTCCCAGGTGGGTTGGGGAGGGAGCGGAGGCCGGCTCTCCGCACTTCCGCAGCGCGCGGGTCCCGTCCAGGCTCGAGTTGGCGGCGCTGGAGCGCGTGGTGCGGATCTCGGCCAAGCCCACCAAGCGGCTGCAGGAGGCGCTGCAGCCGGTCCTGGCGAAGCACGGCCTGAGCCCGCAACAGGTGGCGCTGCGCCAGGTGGGCGGCGAGGACGCGGGGCAGGGGCGGGGGACGCGAGGCAGGGGCAGGGCGGCGGGGACTGGGCTGCCTGTCGCGTGTGCTGCTGACCTGTCCCCGCAGCCAGGCGAGCAGCAGCCGCTGGATCTGGAGAAGCTAGTGAGCTCGGTGGCGGCCCAGAGACTGGTTTTGGACGCTCTCCCAGGTAGGGGGCTTGGTCCCGGGGGACGGCTCTGGCCCAGGAGAAAGGGGGTCCAGGCGGGAGGCAAATAGGAACGGTGGCGCTCTCGGCCGCAGGTGTGAAGATCTCCGACGCCGGTGACAAATCCCCCTGCCGCAGCCGGGTGAGTGAGAGGCGGGGAGCCCTCTTCTGCCCGCTGTGCCTCTCCTCCTGGTTGTGGCTCTGACCCCACGTTCTTGCAGGGCCATCAGCCTAGAAGCCAAGATAAGGCCGCCCATCTCCCCCCACCATCCCTCAACTCGCTGGCCGACGGGCCCAGTAGTGTCACTGGGAAGAGGCAGACCTGTGACATTGAAGGTACATTGGGGATAGTGGGTGCTAGAGACCAAAGGAGTTGGAACCTTGAGGGTGGCATCAGGGGACTGGATGCCGTTGGGGCTAGAACAGGAAGGCTGGGGGCCACTGCGGTTGGGGGACCAGACTGGTTGGGCTAGGAGGTGGGAGGGGGACATTGGTGCTAGAGGGAGTGTTGCTTGGTGCTGGAGACAGTATGGGCAGCAGGACGGTGCAGGTGGGCCCTGTGCAGGTGGGCTCTCTGACTCTTCGGCTGCCGCCAGGCCTGGTGGAACTGCTGAATCGAGTGCAGAGCAGTGGGGCCCATGACCAGAGAGGCCTTCTGCGCAAAGAGGACCTGGTACTTCCAGAATTTCTGCAGCTACCTGCCCAAAGGCCCAACTCCCAGGAGGCCCCGCCACAGACTGAATCAGCAGCCCAGCCCACAGGGGGCCCCTCAGACTCCACTGCCCACTCTGCCCTCTGACAGCTGCCCAACAATCCAGGCCGGCTGCATGGCACCTGGTGGGCCAAGCATGCCATGGGCCCACTCTGCATGCCCTATCTGTGCCATGAGTGTCCCTGGCCCTTCCTGCCACGGGCAGGCCCTCAGGAAGAGCCGGGATGGGGTGGAGAGGAGCTCAGAGGAGCCACACCCCACAGCTCCCACCACATGGTCCCTCACAGGCTCACCCACCCATCCCTTGCAGCCAGGCCACTGGGGGGAGGTGCGCCTAGCCCCCCAGGTGCAGGTGTGCTCAACACGGAGGGGTGGCGTTGGCAGTGCCAGCCTCCCCACCCTGTGCCAAGCCTCCTCCAGCAGGGAACAGGAGGAGGGGCCGGCCCCTCCTCAAGGAGCTAGTAAGAGTAAGGCCTGAGGGTGTGGGCAGGCAGTCCCCCCCACCCACTAGACTCTTCTGGACATATTGATTTGGCAGTTGGCTTGGGGCAGCTGGGTTTGTCCTGGATGTATGATATTGTTATTATAATTATTATTATTATTCTGCCATGAGGTGTGTTCTTGTGTGCCAGTCTACCCTGTGCCCCCCGCCCCAAACCGCACTGCCTCTGTCACTGAGGTCAATGCCAGGAAGCTCCTGGGGACCTCAGGTGTGCCCCCTGACTTCCTGTTGTCAGAACCTCTCTTCCTGACTGCACAGAGTATCCGGGTGTGAGTGTGAGAGAGAGAGAGCAAGAGAGAGGGAGGGAGGAGAGGAGGTAGGAGGAAGTGGGGAGGGGAAGACCCTCTGGGGAGCTGTGCCTCTGCCAGGCATCATCATGCTGTTCCTTGGTCTCTGTGGATCTGAGTACAGCGTCTGGTTGCTGTTTTCTGCTTCTTTTGGGGACCGACTGTCCCTGCAGACATGGCTGCAGGCTTCTTTGGATGCATTGAAGGCCTTGTGGCGGATGCTGGCTGTTGTGGCAGGGGCAGGTTCTGCCCCTTGCCTCCTTTTGCTGGGTGGTCTTCCCTGTCTCCAGGCAGCAGGGAAGCCCAGACCTCACACGGGGAGGGGAAGCAGGGAGGACCTCCCAGAAGGAGGCAGCCTGCAGGCAGAGAAGCCAGACAGTCCTGGTGCTGCTGCAACAGAGGAAGCAGGGGACATGGGAGCCCTGAGAAGGCACCTGGGGGAGTGAGGGGTTCTCCTGATCGCCGCAGACACGTTGAGCTCTTTTCCCTACTCCAGCTCTTTACTCTTGCTGTCCCATGTGCTGGGAGCTCCCCTACCTGCCCCCTCTCATGTAACTGGCTCTTCATCATTGAAATTCATGGGAGAGCTTAGTGGGGCTTGCTGCCCCATTGCACCTTTCTCCAGAAGCTGAACCCAAGCCAGCCCCAGGAGGCTTCAGCCCTCTGCCCCCTCAGCACATTTTGTTTGGCTGGGTTGACGTGCCCCCCTGGAGTGGGCTCATGACCTAGGCCTGGCCAATCAGAGTTTGGTTCAGGGATGAGCCTCTGACCCCAACCAGAATCCCAATCCTGCTCCTTTTCTACCATCTCCTGGGGATTTTCAGAAAGGATATGCAGGGAGAGAAGCTACGTGCGATGGAAGCCAACACAGGAGAGCAGGACTGAGAGATGGAAGGAGATTCCTGACAGAAATTATCTACACGCCTAAATTCACCCGTGCCTGAAGTCAACCACCCCCAGACTTTCTCCTTAGGCAAACCAATACAGTCTTTCAAAGTGTGTCTACTTGTTACTCTGTGTGGGGTTTCTAAGACCTGCAACCGCAAACAACGTCCTGCTTCACTGAAGATCTTGGCTTAAACATCTCAGAGGAGCCTTCCCTGGTCACCTTATGCTCTGGTCTAAGTGTTTGTGTCCCCTCCAAATTCATATGTTGAAATTCTAACCCCTAAAGTGATAGTATTAGGAGGTGAGGCCTTTGGGAGGTGATTAGGTCATGAGGGTGGAGCCACCATGAGTAGGATTAGTGTTCTTATAAAAGAGACCCCAGAGAGCTCCCTCAGCCCTTCACCATATGAAGACACAGAGAGAAGATGGCTGTCTATGAACAGGAAATGGGTTCTCACCAGACATCAAATCTGCCAGCACCTTGGTCTTGGACTTCCAGACTCCAGAACTGTGAGAAATAAATTTCTGATGTTTATAAGCCACCCAGTCTCTGGTATTTTTGTTATAGCAGCCCAAACAGACAAAGACTCCCTATATGAAGTGCTCCTCAACTTTGTTCTCTACCATCTATCCAGCTGTCTCCCCTCACAGCACTCAGCCCACTCTGTGATGATCTTGTTTACTTACTTATGCTTGTTTGCTGACAATACAATGTACGTGCCCTGATGGCAGGGACCTTGTCCATCTTAGTCACCACTGTGTCCCCTTGGCCTACTAGGCTGAAAAATGATGCTGCAGACTCAGATAGTCCCGGCAAAGGGTGCAGAAGACAGCAGAGCAGTAGGGGTCCTGGACAGGGGACTGCGTAGCGCCATGGTCCCAGTTTGTGGCCAGAGATGCAACTAGGGAGACAAGCCCATGTCCCTTCCCTGATCAGCTGCAGAACCTCCCTCACCCTTCCTGGGCCCTGGGGCTTCTCCCTTGTGACACCCTTCCATGTGCCCGAGGATAGAAAGGTGAGGACAACAGGTGAGAGACGGGGTATCTTCCCAAAGTTGGAAGATCCTGCGGGCTAAGCCCACCCTTCTGCAGGTCCCCCAGCAATGATGTCTGTTACTCTTAGGGACCAATGAGATTGCCCCATGAGAAAGGAGGTCATGGGCCAGATGGAAGAGTCTCCATAGACGTCAGCCCCTCCAGGGGCAGAAATTCACATCTACTGAAGTCCCCAAGTTAGACAGAATTCATCCTTTATCTCGTTTTTGTCCTCAACAACAAAACAGCCTGGGGGTGATGAAACCAAGGATGTAGGAGCGGAAGTAATTAGCCCAGGATCCTGCAAGGAATTGTCACTGGAGCTTCACCAGCACTCAGGCTGTCTGACTCAGGGGCGTACCAGGGAGGGCCTGGATGCAGTAGAACCTCCGATGGGAGCCAAGGACGTCTAGGAGGAGGGTACATTGATATGCCTACCCTACGGGGGCCAGTGTGGGAATTTCTGCTAAAAATTAAAAACACAAAGCCTGTGATCCCAGCAGTGCTGCTAGAGATCTCTCACTCCCAGGTACGAGGAAACCCCTCCCTGCAGGGTTGCCTATGACTGGAAAACTGGCCAACCACCAAGTGTGCACGGGAGTGGGGTGTGGGGTGTGGGGTAACACAGTTGTGGTAGTGTGTCCATGCTCTGCAATATCACACAGCAGATAAAGAATTGGGTACAGCATATCCTGACATGGAAAGTTTTCCAAGACGTGTTATTGTTCAGTAAAAGAAAACAGAGCAATGCATGTGGCATGATACCTTTATATAAGCCACAAATACACTGGCACTTATAAGTGTACAGAAGGGAAAGAGAATGTTCTAGAAGAATACATGCCAAACTGACAGGGAGATGGGGAGGGGACCACGACTGGAGGTCGTGGTCAGAGGAGATTTTTACCTTAGCTTTAATTTTTTTAAAGAATGCAATTAAGAATAATTATAATAACACAAAGAACTCCCCGAGGCCACTTCTTTGTCACTGCTGGTCTGCCATCCCTTCCTCCAGAAGTAGAACCTCTCTCTTCCTCTGGGGGCTTCAGCCCACCATCCCCCTCTGCCCATTTTGGCTGGCTGGGTGTGTCCCTCTGCCACAGTCCCCTCTGTGATACCCTCCCGCAACAAGCCCCCTGAAGCAGCGTTGGGCTGAGAGAGACCTATTCCCCCCTCCCAGTTTCTCGCTCCCAGAATCCCTTGAGGCCCTGGGCCCTCACCATCCCAGCTTGGCCAGGCCCCATCTGCAGGGATGGGGGCCCAGGCCAAGGGCGAGGGGCACCAGCCAGTTGACCCATGGGGCCATATTTCAAAGCCACTGCACAGAGCTGGACTCTCCAGTGGTTAGGAAACGTGGCAGAGCTGCTTCCCCTCACCCCGCCAGGAGAGGAGCCCCGAGGGGAGTCAGCCTGTCCACCCAGCACCCAGAGTGAAGGAGGGGAGAGAAGACACATTTGCTGACCACTCTGCAGTGTCCAACATGCCCATCTTACAGAGGACACAGGCTGAGGGAGCAGGTGTGGCTTCTTCAAGGACACCAGTGGGACCCAACCCATGGCTCCAAGCCTCCAAGAGAGAATCATACTTGTCCCCCCACCCCCTTGACAGCCTTGGGCTGGGGAAGGGGATGGTACAGGATGGGCACAGGGCAAGCACAGAGCACACAGTGACCTCAACTCTGGGCCAGGGTGGGGCCAGGTGCAGGCACTGGCTGCTTCCCTGGAGCCGGGCTGGAAGTGCTGACGCAGCTGTGGGCCAGTGCTCCTGGGGCAGCCACCCTACCCCCAAGGGTGAGCACAAGGTGCCCCCCACAGGGGGCCTGGCCTGATGGTCAGGTGACTCTGCCTTCTGGTGGGTTAGAGGATGGAGTTCAGCTTCCACAGGGAAACAAAGGCCCAGATGGAGAGGAACACGCGTAGTTCGTTACATTGAGTCGGATTGAGCCCAGGCTGGGCACAGGCCACAATGCTGCACAGCTGCAGGGGCTACCATTCGTGTCCATGGGGGTCCTGGGAGGTCCAAGAAGAGCTAGGAATACAGACATGTCTATATGTCCTGTGACTCCTGCAGGGTCTGGGTGAGGAGTGCTCTGTGACCATCTCAGCTCCTGTCTCCAGAGAACTGAAGGTAGAACTTCGGGGTGGAGCAGAGGCAAAAAGCCAAGGAAAAGCACCATAGAACCAGCACCCACCTCCAGGCCAGCCCAGGGCATTGGCTGCCAGAATGAAGTCCTGGCCAGCTCAGATGGGGGGCAGAGATAACCCCGCTGGCCAAGAAGGCCACCATCTTCCTGCCCCATTGCTGAGGGGCTGAAGGAACCCAGAACCCAGACCCCAAACTGGAGTGTGGAGTACAGAACTGGAACCTGGAGCCCAGACTCAGAACCTGGAACCAAGAGCCCGAAGTCCAGAATCTGGAGTCTGGAAGCTGGAGTCAGAGATCAGAGCCCAGAACCTAGAGCCCAGTGCCTAGAAGCAGAGCCCCAAGCTTGATATTTGATCCCTGAAACTGGAGCCTGGAGCCTGGAGCTTAGATCTGGGAGTCCAGAACCCAGAGCTCGCACCTGAGAACCTAGAGTGCAGGGCCTGGAGCTCCCCGCGGCAGACCAGAACCAGAGTGGGGACCCTAGAAGCTGGAAACAAGCTCCAGGCCCAGAACATGGAGCCCAGGACCTGAAGTCTAAAGCCAGACCTCAGATCTTCAGGCCTGGAACCTAGAAGCCAGAGTTTGGGCCTGCCATCTGGGAGCATGCAGTCCACAGCCTCCCGCTCAGGCATGGTCCCTGAGGCCAGCATGAGGAGCTTGGGGCTGGAGCCACATGAGGAAGGGAACCCAGGGGAAGAGGTGATTTCTGAGAAAAGCCTGAAGCAGCCTCAGCTCTTTTGGCCACAGACTTTGGCCTCATCAGTCAATGAGTGACCGGTGCCTGGGCTTAATCATTACAGGGCGCTTATCCTCCAAACAGGGACGAGGTGTCCTTAGGTCAGCTGCCCCTGCGCTGGTCCTACAGGACCTAAAGTAGCCTCCGGCTCCCCATCTGGAAAACGGGGCTCAGATGAGACAACCTCTCAGGGCCCTGCCTGCTCTGCACCGGGCAGCTCAAATTGAAGTCCAGGCACTCCCAGAGGACAAAGTCAAGAGGGCCAGGGGAGGGATTGCTCTGTTCCCCAGAGGGAGGTGGTAGGTGGCCCCTACTATGTCATCCAGCCTACTGGTGAGAACAGCTGCCTTGACCACAGATATAGAGAGGATGCGTCAGTGTGTGTGTAACGCACACTCAGGTCTGTGTCTGTGTGCAGTTGTGCTGGCCTGAATGCCAGACTAGAATGTCCACTGCCATATTCACAATGTACGGCACTATGCTGACTGATAGTGGGACTTACGTGTTGGTTGAATAAATAAACATGCTGGTGAGAAGAGGCAGGAGTTCTCAAACCATGCTGATGGGGAACTCTGTTGTAGGATTACACTGGTCATTAGCTAGTTCCCCCAAAACGTTCAGTTCATGGACAGATCTGGACAGGTCTGGAATGTTAGTTTTCCCTGCCTTGATTGTCCTCAAACTTTAGGTTCTACAGAAAACTCACACGCAGCAAACTGTGTGTATTTAAGGAGCAAATGGATCTTAACCGAAAATTGCAGAAACAGCTGATCGTGCAAACTTCCACAGCCGGCTCAGTTCCTGGACGCGCACACTTGTTCTTGGGATGGGTCTCTGCTCCTATCGGCCGTCACGCCGCTCCTAGGGAAATCGATTTCGTTGGTGTGACGAAATTCAATATCTGTCAGCCTGGCATGTGGGCGTGGCCCATGCTGTCTCTGCTCCTACCTCCTATTCCTCCCCAACTCCCTGCAAGCTGCCCCTCCCCCAGCACTGCCCCAGGACATCTCTCCCCATCACTGAATCTGCTCTGTTCTCACATTACCTGATGTCTCAGCAGCATCTGACCTGGCTGGCCAGAGTCTCTCTCTCAAAACATGGGCAACCCTGGCTTCTGGGGCATCCGCTCTTCTGCTCTTCCTCCCAATGCCCACTGAGCCTCTCAGTCTCCTCTGCTGGTGCCCCTTCCTCTGCCCTCCCTCAAACGTGGGTGCTCCTCTGGGCTCAGCCCTGGGCCTGTCTCTCCTCACTATGCATGTTCTCCCTGGGGGGTGCCTTCCCAGGCACCAGCTGAGGCCCGCGAGGCAGGCAAGAAGCCAAGACCCTCTGGGCCCCCAGCCTGTGACTGAATGTTGGTCTTTATGCCAGCAGGGCAAATTTTAAAAGGTAGAGGGGTGACATGGTAAGAGCTGCATTTTGCAAAGCTAGCTGGCTGCTTTTTTGGAGCCTGGATTGGAGGGAGCAGGGACAGAGGCAGGGAGAGCATTTGGGAGGCTATTGCAATGACCCGGGTGAGAGACCACGGCCCAGACCTGAGAGGGGGGGAAAGGATTAGGGCGCTCCTGGAGAAGGAAGATTGGGAGAACTGGGTGATGGATTAGAGACCAGGAGGTGGAGAAGAAGGACGTGTCAAAGATGTCTGCTCTGTTTCTGGCTCAGATCAATGGGTCATGTGCTGCTCATTGAGGTGGGGAACGGGCAGGAGGCCTGTCTGGGATAAGGAGCACGGCATGTGCTTCAGACCCGCAGATCCAACTGCTCGTGCCAGAGGCACCTCAGACACAGTCTGTACAGACAGAGCTTGGCATCTTCTCTCCAAAACTGCTCCTCATCCTGGGTGACTTTTCTTAATATGAGACACTTCCAACCACCCAGGCTCCGGGGCCAGGCGCGTGGGGGAGCTGTGGTCAGAGTGCAGGTGAGCAGACAGTGCAGGAGTCACCATTCAGGGGGACACAGAGTCTGTCACGGACGGGGAGGAAGCAGGCGGTGTGCAGGAGGGGTTGAGATGAACAAAGGGGCTGAGATGCTTGGGGGCTGAAGTGTGGCCACCTTCCCTGCTGCTCCCAGGAGTCCTGAGAGCAGCTCTGGTCAGCTCCCGGGTTTCCGTGCTTTCACTAGGACGGTAGCAGCCCCATCCCCTCCCAAAATAGTTTTGGAAGCAGTGGACGTCCATGGCATTTTGTAATTATATCTCTTATGAAGCATTTGACCGACAACTGCCTCCCCTACTAAACTCCAGGCTTCGTGAGAGCAGGGAAAGTAGACTTCAAAACTGTCAAAAATCCTAACTTTATTTAAAAGGAGAGGTGCCAGCCCCATGGTGTAGTGGTTAAGTTTGGCACACTCCACATTGCCAGCCTGGGTTCGTGGGTTCGGATCCCAGGCAGAGACCTACACCACCCATCAGCCATGCTATGGTGGTGACCCACATACAAAATAGAGGAAGATTGGCACAGATGTTAGCTCAGGGCGAATCTTCCATAGCAAAAGAAAAAAAAAACGGGGGAGAAGCACCCCCGGTTCCTGGGGAGCACCTTGGATATGGCTGCTCCTGCCCAGGGTGTGACTGGAGCAGGGCAGGAGAGAGGAGAGGAACAGGGCCCGTGGTCGGGGTCCCTAGACCCACTGTGGGTGGGGGTGCTCAGACCCAGACAGCCTCAGAGCCCGTCCCCAATGTGACTTTAACAAGGCCTCTGAGCCCAAGGATGATTCCAAAACAAGAACTCAGTACTACATTTCCCTGGCTCAGTGACACCCCTCCCACACATGCACGAACCCTAGCCTCACCCAAATCAGTCCTCCAGGTTGGAGAGGTTCCAGGGCACCCAAGCGTTCACTACGTAGATTAGGGTTTGTGACGGAATGTGAGGCAACCATTGAAAACAACATCTGTGCCAAGCTGTAAAGACAAGGAAAAGGCTTATGATACGATGGTAGATGAAAAAAGAACAAGATGTGGTCTTTTATAGACAATAAAATCCTAAGCAGGTTAAAAAGGCACAGGGGAAAATGACAAAAGGCAGTTCTAAATTGTCACAGAGATGTTTCTGAGAAGGAGGATTGTTTTTATTTTCCTTTTTGCTAATGAATGGAGACCTTTCTAGGAAGCACCAGGTGGCTGATTCCCTGCCTCAGTTCCCTGGAATCTCTCAGAGCAGGCCATAAGATTATATGGCTTATTACCCAAACCAGGGCACTTTTCAGAGAGAAGGGAACTCTGGGCCAACAGTCGTAAACCAGGGCTTGGCCAGGCAAACAGGACTTACGGTCACTCCACCCAAAACCAATCCCAGCTGCACCTCCACCCCCTACCCCTCCTCTCTCCCCTGTGGGTTCTGTGGCCTAAACTGACACAACCATGATGTGGTGGAGCTGGGATCCAAACCAGGCTGGCCTTCTTCCCTGCTCTTAGCCACTTCAACAGAGAGTCCACTGTGAACACTATGCAGTGGACGACTCCACAATGCTCTGTGAATTAAACATTGATTAGTTAACCTTTGTCACATTAAAGGAGGAACTATGCAGAATGGTCCACCTTCCTTGATGGAAAAGGCTGAGTCTGTGTCACCCTAAAATATGAAAGATGTTGAGTAGGACTGTTGCTCAAGGGACTCTGAGCAATCAAAGGGCAACTGGTGAGCCAAGAGGAATTGTTGACCTGAAACAAGGCTGAGAACCTAGAGGAGGTGAGGCCATTCCCTTGGCCAGGACACTTGAGCCATCCTGGAGACAGTGAAAAGGGCATGAGAGCATGAAGAGAACAAACATGCTGAGAAACTCTGTTCTAGGCACTGAGATGGGTTATTTATCTCACTGAATTCTACAACTCATTGAAAAAGCCATGCTAATGCCATTTTATAGGTGAAGGGAACAGGGCTCAGGGAAGTGAGGTAACTTGCCTCAGAATTCCAGGCTGGCTCAGGGATTGCTTGGACCATTGCTTGGATCAGGCAAGAAGCTGATCTTGCCAATCTTGGCTCAACATAGAGTAGGAACTCAACTAATGTGCTTAGGAATGGATGGATAGACACATGGCTGGCCGGCTGGCTAGGTGGATAGATGGATGGGTGGTGGATGGGTGGGTGGGTGGATGAATGGATAGATGAATAGGTGGATGGATGGATGGGTGGATAGATGGATAGATGGATGGATGGGTGGATGAATAGGTAAATGGATGTGTGGATGGATGAACCAGATGGATGGATGGATGGATGGGTGGATGGATGGATGGATGGATGGATAAATGGGTGATAATGTCAGGCAGGTTACTCAGACAGTTGCCCAAGCTAGATCTCGAATGGAACCCACCACTGCTGGATCTGATCAAATCTTAACCCCTTAGAAGGGAAGCACCTTTCTCATCTCTCTATGAATCTAGGCCCCAATTCAGGTTCCATAGTCCTGTGAAAGGGGAATAAGCTTTCCAAAGCCTCCTTAAAACCCATCTCTGGGTTTCAGGAATTCTGTAACAGACCTCATATCATCAGCTTCCCGATCCAGAAAACTAATTGTCATATATTTCCTCTCCCTCCTGCCCTCCCCATCACCAATTCTACTGTCCAAAGTATCCCGGGGATTCCTCCTCTCCTCTCCATCCCTCCTGTTCCCACCTTGATTCATACCTCATCATCTCTCACCTGGACCATCTCATCAGCCTCTTAACTGGTCTCTCTGCTTCCAGATTTGCTCCTTATGACACATCCCAACCACCCCCTGCCAGAGGGGCCCTTCTAAAATGCAGACCAGGCCCTTCCTGGTCTGGCCAGAGTCTCCACATTCTCTTAGACTCACATCTTGGATCCGTGTTCGGGCATTGGAGACTCTCCGTGACTCAACACTACACACTCTCTCTGGGTTTGTCTCCTGTTGCTTCCTCCATCACACACTCCCTCTCCTCCAACACCCCCAAGACACACAGACATGAGACAGGAACCAGCCTAATGAGATAGGGCCATCTAGCCTAACAAGATAAGGCCCCTAACCAATCGGCAAGCTAGGAGAATCAGATAGAGACCACCAAGACCCACATTCCACTGTTTCGGGACTTTCTCGGGCTTACGCATGCGCCCTAGCACCCAGGAGTCCACTGAAGGTGACCCTAGCCCCATTAGCATAGTAAAAATCACACCCAGGGGTGGAGAGCTAGCATGCTAATGACACATGCATTGCATGTAGTAGCATGCTACACGACAGCGCAGGCGCTAGCACAACCCCACCTCTACATGCCATGACAAGGCACTCCTCCCCAGGCTTCTCCTAATAAAAGCCCCAGAATCCCGCTCCCTGATGAGCCGGTCACCTGCCCCTTTCCTTTCCGCACCGGCTCCCTTGTGCCTCTCCTGTGCACAAGCTAACAAACTTTTACTTTCCTACTCCCGTTTGTTGTCTCTTGATCTCCATCCTGGGGGACAACAAGAACCCAGTGTGCCGGTAACAGAAAGACTCACAGACACCCAGATGCATGGCAAGGCCACAGGAGGTTTGGGTCACTCCCTGGGGAGCACTGTCAGGCCAAGAATGAGGGGAAGGGGCAGGAGCCATGGAATCTCTTTGGGGACCCTGGAAACAAGGTGCCTGAGTGGCATCAGGTCTCTGCCTAGGGGCAGGGGACGTGTCTGTGCCCTCGCTGTGTCTGGGTTGTTGTTCAGGCTGAGTGCCTGTGTGGGGGCAGGGAGAGGCTGACCACAGATTCCCTCTGCAGAGCTGACGATTAGTAATTAACTGGGAGGAATCTCGGGGGTGAGGCTAATCGGGGAACATAGGGAGGGCAGCTAGGGTTCTAGGGACTTTGCCCTTGACCCGAGGAAATAAAGAGGAGTGTCCCAGCTCCTCCTCAGGCCCCTGGGACTTCCCTGAGCAGCTGAGCAGAAGCTGAAACATAGAACCCCAAGGTGAGCCTAGGGCCCCCTTGTTCCAACCCCATCCCCAACTCATAGTAGGAAAGAGCTCATCATCCCAAACCCCTCACCTCTGTCCTAACTGTGCCCCTATAACATCTCAGTCCCAGCCCAGCCTGACTCTCTCCCCCAAAGTAAAAAGGACTCCGGTTCTTCTAGGGCTTGGGATTCAGCTCTGCACAGTCGCCACCCCAACAGCCAAGGACCCTTGGAACAATGTTGGGGTGGGGGCAGGTGTGGGGGCACTGAAGCAGCCTAGGGTACTCCCATCTCAACAGCCAAGAACTCCTGGGGCAGTTCAGGGGGACTTAAAGCAAGCCGAGGGCTTCCTAGACTTGAGGACAGGGTGGGGGGCCCTTCTTACCTAAACCAGTTCTGGTCTGAGCCCCGTTTGTGGAAGCAAGGCTGTCAGTATTTGTTTATTGCTCCGGGGGGGCGGGGTCGGAGGGGGAAAGAAGTTCAGTTGTGAGGAGAACCCAGGAACTCGGGATCTGGGCCAGTGGGCCCTCCTCTGAGCGTGTGCCCAGCTGGTTCCACAAGCAAGCAGGTGTCCATGGCTCCTCGCTGCTCTCAGGGTGGACGAATCTCCTCCTGCCCAGCACAGCCCCGGCCACACCACACACAGCCCCGGCCACACCACACACAGCCCCGGCCACACCACACACAGGCGCAGCCTCCGCTACCGCCACATGTTCCCGGCCCCTCCCCTCTCCATCCTCATGACCTCTCTTCCCTTCCCCAAGAGCCCACCCCTGCCATGGGACATGCTGGTGGCACTGTATCTGTCGTTAGAACACTTGTCCCCATTGCCATTTTCCATCCGAGGGATTATGTCATTGGCATCTGTCTCCCCACTAGATTTTGAGCTCCCTGGGGGCAGGAGCTGCATCTGGATTTGGTTTCCACTGTACACCAGCATCTAGCTCAGTGCCTGGATAGAGTAGATGCTCAATAAATACTTGCTGGATGAATGAATGAATGATGAGCACCTGAGTGTGCATCTCTCAGGGGGGGTGGAGGTGTGCTTTGCTGGGTGTGTATCTGGGATCACACATCATGGATGTTTGTGCATGTGAGTGTGTGGATGTGGGGTTGGTGTGAGTGTGTGTGTTTCCATGACACAGCAGTTGTCATTCAGTGTTGCTGCGGCCCCCTGACGTGCAGGACCCACAGAGTGTGCTCAGGATGATGTCCTACGGAGAGAGGCTGGGGGGCCCGGCAGTCTCCCCACTCCCAGTCCGCGGGGGTCACATGATGCACGGGCCGGCCTTTGCCTATGTGCCCAGCCCGCAGGGTGAGTGCTGCTCCCACCCTGGACCCTGCTTGCCCACGGCCGCCCACATCCAGGGGGAGGCTTCGACCCCTCCCACCCTCCTCAGGCCCTGGGGCCTCTGGGAACTCCTGACCAGCCTCCCTCCCCAGTCCTGCACAGGGTCCCAGGGACCTCCGCCTATGCCTTTCCCAGCCTGGGCCCCGTGGCCCTTGCCGAGCACAGCTGTCCCTATGGGGAGGTTCTGGAGCACCATGACCCACTACCTGGCAAGCTGGCCCTGGAGGAAGAGCAGAAGCCAGGTGGGCCTGGGTAGGGGGCGGCAGGGGCATCAGCTGTCGCTGGCCCAGTGCCCAGGCCACCGTGCTCAAGGCTGGCCCATCTCTAGAGCCCGGGTTGGCCCAGCAGCTGCGTCGGGCTGGCGCGACGCTCCTCAAGGTGCCGCTGATGCTCGCTTTCCTCTACCTCTTCGTCTGTTCCCTGGATGTGCTCAGCTCAGCCTTCCAGCTGGCTGGAGGTAAGGCCTGGGTTGGGGAGTGGGAAAGGGTTTCTGAAGGGCCTCGGACAACACTGGCTCATGCTCCCCAGGGAAGGTGGCTGGTGACATCTTCAAGGACAATGCCATCCTGTCCAACCCGGTGGCGGGGCTGGTGGTGGGGATCCTGGTGACCGTGCTGGTGCAGAGCTCCAGCACCTCCACGTCCATCATCGTCAGCATGGTCTCCTCCGGCTGTGAGTTGGCCCACCAGGGCCAGGGAAAGACCGTGGGGGGCTGGGTGTGCTGGACAGGGGGCTGGGGTGGTATGTCGGGGGGGGGCACAGGGGGCAGGAGTGGGGACAACGGGCTGAGGGCAAAGGCAGAGCCCCGGTATCTCCCACTCTGTCCTCCAAAGCATGGCTGGGAGTCTCATCCAGGAGGGGTGCCCCAGGCACTAAGAAGGGTAGTACTTCTCAGTGCTGGGGAGCACAACCCCAGGAAGACTCCCCTCCGTATCGCCACGCGGTCACTCATTCCATCAGTCAGGGAAGCAGAACCAGAGAAGTCAGAGAAACAAAACCTGTAGGATATATATGTATATATGATTTACTGCAAGGAATTGGCTTGTGTGATTGTGAGGCTGGCTAGGCAAGTCCGAAATTGGTAGAGAAGGGCAAGCTGGAACTCCTGGGCAAAGCTGGTGCTGCAGTGGACAGGTGGGATTTCTTTTTCCTGAGAGCGCCTCCGTTTTGCTTGCAAGGCCTTTTATCTCATTGGATAAGGCCATCCAGATTGCGGAGGCTCCTCGCCTGTACTCCCCGTCCTGATTGCAGGGGTGAACGACATCTGCAAACGCCTTCACAGCAACACCTAGATCGAATAGCTGGGGCCTGTGGCCCCGCCACGTCGACACTTAAAACTGACCGTCACACTCGTGCACACACAAGCACAGATACACATATGCATATAGGATATGAGCCCTCACATACACGCACCCACACACATCCACACATGTGCAGGTGCGGTGCGTGTACATCAGTTCACATGCATGCACACAGGTAAACACACAGCACACACCCAACATGTCCCTGTGACCCGAGGCTGGGCAGAGTCAGCAGCGTAGTGGGAATGCTCGCTGTAGTGGGTCTGGCAGGAGGTGTTGTGGGGGCAGGAGCTGGATGGCCCCACCCAGTTAGTTAAGAGGTCCCCTCTTCTACGAGTGCTGGAGGTGAGCTCTGCCATCCCCATCATCATGGGCTCCAACATCGGCACCTCCGTGACCAACACCATCGTGGCCCTGATGCAAGCCGGGGACAGGACTGACTTCAGGCGGTGAGGGGGTAGAGTGGTGAGGGGCTTGTGCTGGTTGGCGGAGGGTGGTCCCAGGTGCCAGGAGCCCCAGTGGGAGCTTATCCTGGCTCTGGCTTGCCCTGCAACGTGGCCTCCCTGCTCAGGGCCTTTGCGGGGGCCACGGTGCACGACTGCTTTAACTGGCTGTCAGTTCTGGTCCTGCTGCCCCTGGAGGCCGCCACCGGGTACCTGCACCACATCACTCGACTCGTGGTGGCCTCCTTCAACATCCGCGGCGGCCGGGATGCCCCTGACGTGCTCAAAATCATCACAGAGCCCTTCACTAAACTCATCATCCAGGTGGGGGCAGGGCTGGCATGGGGCTGGGGCAGGGGGATAGTAAGGGCCCACCCTCACTCCTCCCATCCACATCTTGCCCACAGCTGGATAAGTCGGTGATTACCAGCATCGCCACTGGTGATGAGTCCCTGAGGAACCACAGTCTCATTCGGATCTGGTGCCACCCAGACCCCACAGAGGTGAGTCCCAGGTCTGGCCCCAGGTAAGAAGACACCCTCTTTAGACAGCTGACTGTTAGTGTCATCATCTGTTCAAAATGCTCCATATAGACCCAGAGATCACTTAGCCTGGAGACTGCAAGTATGCGGCACTTTTACTGTGATACTGTGTGGATAGCAGACGTTGCTAAGTCCTCCCAGAAGCTTTAGGCAGCCATTACCAATCAATCAGAGTCGGCATGTAATCCATCTAGCCCAGAGATTCTCCGAGTGTGAACTAGCAGCACTCATACCACCTGGGAGCCTGTTAGGGATGCAAAGTATTGGGCCCTTCCCTAGACCTACTAAATCAAAAATCTCTGGGGGTAGGGCCTGGCAGCCTACCTCTCTCAGCAAGCCCTCCAGGTCTGTCCCACACGCAAGTTTGGGAATCACTGATCTGGCTCAAGCCTCTGGTTTCACAGGTAGTAAAACAGGCTCCAAGAGGCTAAGAAACTTGCCAGAGCTGTCCTGTTGTTTCAGGGCCCGAGTGCGGGTCTGGCAGTCTAGGGCTCTCTTCCCGACTAGGGTACCAGCGGAGTTAATGACAGCTCTGTCGTGTTTTGGGGCTCAGGTGGTGCGGGGAAGGATGGAGAGAGAGTTGTCAGATGCCCAGGAAAGTAGGACTAATAGGAAACGGGCCCAGGAGCAGGACAAGTGGGCCACGTAGAGACCTCCCTGGAGACACAACAGCCACTTGTGCTGACATCGGGGCTCCTTCCCTGGACACTGCCACAGGCGTGCGTCCTCCCGTCCTTCTGCACTGTTCCTGCTGCTTCCCGGCTTCTACTGCCCAGAATGAAGGTCTGTTTGGATCAGCTGGACACTTGTGGACTGGCCCTTACACCCAGCTAACAAGGAAGCAAGCAATTATCACACTTTCTCACTCAGCCATAAAAAGGAAAATGCTTCATCAAAACCCGAATCTGCAGTATCTGCTTCCCTTAATTATTACACACAAGAAGGAACTCTGTTTAGAACAAGAGGTCAGGAAACTCAGAGCCCACGCCTTTCCCCCTCGTCATCTCCACTCGCTACTTGATGTTGCTGGACCTTTATCCCGGCGTGAACAGAGAACATCCTTTCAACCCGCCCTGCGAGGTTCCTTTGCGTCTGAGTGGCGCACAGCTCCAGCTCGGCCCTTCTGAGTGTTGAAGGCAGTTTGACATCAAAAAGCCCGTAAAGGCAGCCTCTGTGCAGGCTTTGTGGCCTCTCTGACACATCTCCACCTGCTCAAGAGCTCTCTGAACAGTCAAAACCTTCTCTACCTCATAGCAAACCTGCAAGTGAGAGAAATTACACACTTTGATCTTCAGGAAAAACAAGACCTGGAAGGGAGCTGCTCGGCCAAGACGGTCCTCGCCTGCTCTGAAATCCCCGCTGCCCACCTGCAGCTGCATTCCGCAGGTCTCCCCTCGCAGCATGCACCACCAAACCTAACCCTCCCAGGATGGGGTCCTCACATGGTGCCGGCGAGGCGGACTGGAGGAACGTGGGGCTCGGCAACGTGCAGGAACCGCCTGAGTTCACCAGCTGGGGCTGTCCTGGCTCCAGCTGCCCCTCGCCTGAGCACTGGTTTCTCGTCCCACCTCCCCAAGACCTTTTCTTTAAGAGTAGTGTCTGGCAGATTTTCTTGGCTTGGAGAGTAGCTAGGTGGTGGGATCTGAGCTCCCTGGTCTCCCCTCTCTCTGGGATGGCCCCGTGGGAACGTGCTCACTGAAGACTCAAGTTTTTCCTCCAGTATCCGAGTCTCTGTGTGCTCCCTTCCAACCTGTCCTCGCTGCCTCCAGCCTTCACCAAGCTGGACCTGACCTCACCTGAACCAGTCTCCAGGGAACCATGTCACCAAGGAAAGGACTAGGAGTCTGAGGTTTTCCAGACGGTGAAAGAAAAACCAGAGGCAGTTTTAGTGTCCCAACACTTCTCAACATTCTGGGGGTCTGACTCTATCCTGAGAATTACCTTCTTGTGTGGTCACACTGGATTGTCAACCATACCTCCCTAGTTTAAACAAGATATTTTGAGGACTTGCAGCCTGGGAAGCAGGGATTATCACATTCCCATTTTACAGATGAGGAAACTGAGGCTCAGAGAGGCTTGCCCAAGCCCATGCTATTGAAGTAGGATGAAAATCCTGGTGGAATCTGGAGCCCGTGCTCCTGAATCCTCATCTTGCTGCCTCTTCCAGCTGCCAGTCTGGTGTCCCACCATACTTGTCTATTTCCCGCTCTGCCCATCAGGCCTGAATGCCGCCAGCTGACCACAGTCCCCCTGGAGAGAGCTCCAGGGGTGGTAGGTGGTGCTCCCAGGAGTTCTACTCTTCACCACCAGATGGCGCTGCGGGCACAGTGATTTCCCGCTGCTTCCAGAAAAACAAAGACCCTGGAACTCCCCTTCCCCTGGAGGGGAGACTACTGCGCGGGCCCATATCCCCAGCATTTCTCCCCAGGGAAGGATTCTTGGAGGCCGACGTTCCTCTGTAAGCTTAATCATCTCCTTCAGTTCCCAGTGCCTCCTTAATTTGGGGTGGCTCTGCAGGCACTTAAATCCCAACTCTCTCTTCCAAGATTCCTCACAACTAGCCCCTGAGGAGAAGTGGGCACTGTTATGGACCTCACACTGCAGAGGAGGAATTTGAGGCCCAGAGAGGTTATGTGTTTGGTCCAGTGTCACACAGCTGAGAGTGGCTCAGCAAGTGTTTGAGCCCAAGGCTGTCTGAGGCTTATTCATTCTGTTCTTCGCAGAGTTCACCACCCCCACCATGTCCCCCTCCCACTCCTCCACCTCACCTCCATCTTGCCCCCAGGCCCAGGAGCGAAGAGCATTTCCTGGGGGTATGCCCCAGACTCTGGGCCCCCCAGCTCTTTACCTAGGCTGGAGCTTCCACCTTCTCCCTCTGCTGGCAGGGAAGCCCCAGGCCTGCTCCCTCCCCTCAGTCTCCCGCACCCAGCCTGGCTGTGCAGTTGACACCCAGGCTGGTTCTCCTCCCCTGCTGCCTCTACACTCCTCTCTTGCACTTTACAGTCTCTGCACTCACCCGTGAGCTCAGCCAGGGTCACACAACCCCAGGCAGGAAGGCCAAGGTTCCAAAACCCCAGAGGTCCTAGCCTTCAGCCTGGCCCTGCCCCGACACTGCCAGCCCTGAGTGGGACCCCAGCAAAGCTCCTATCCTCCTCCAGCCTCCCCAGGGTCCCACAGGCCCCTCCCCCAAGAGACCCCTGGGCCCAGCCCAGACTAGGTCAGTGGGGCACAGGCTGGTCAGGCATCCACTCATCTCAGGGGGGTCATCTGCCTCCAGGGCTCCAGGCCGGGGACCCCAGGAAGGTCCACCACGCTCCTCCCCAGTAGGGCCAGGAACTGCAGGAGCCCTTGATCTTGACCTAGGAAGTCAATCACACACACATAGTGTGATCCTAGATGGGCCCAAGGAGGGAGACGGGTCTGATGCTTATTAGGAGGCACAGTGTACTGAAGGCTTGTCAGGAGCTAAGCCGTATGGTGAAGGCTTCACACGCACTTTCTCCTGTAAGCTTTACAACAGCTCTTTTATTATCCTGCTTTAGAGGAAACAGGCTCAGAGAGGTGGCATGACTTGCCCAAGGCAGTTGGTATAAGAAGCAGGATTTGAACTCAGATCTGCCTGACAGCAAACACTTGGCTCTCTCCCTCGCCCGTGCGGCACTTACCACCACTTTCCCAGCCAGCTTTTCCAATTGAGCCCATCTGAGACGATCTTCTCCCGGTTTTTCCGCCTGCGATTCTGTCCTGGACATGAGGGTGTCCCGAGGCCCCGGTGTGCTCAGCTGGGAATACAGACGTGCACGTTGCCCCACTCAAGGGAGCACATGCCACTAAAATAAACCCTGATTTAAAGCCAGGCGCCATAAATAATTCTTATCTCCATCACATATTTTTTAAATGACACATAG
Organism: Diceros bicornis minor; assembly: GCF_020826845.1. NCBI lineage: Eukaryota > Metazoa > Chordata > Mammalia > Perissodactyla > Rhinocerotidae > Diceros > Diceros bicornis. Next base: position 90,614,029 of record NC_080740.1, read on the forward strand.
TTTAGAATAAAACCCAAAGGAGCTGTAAACATCAAAGTGCCAGGACCCTTCCTGAGGTCAGAGGGGTGTGGGATGCAGAGCTCTGGGGGGAGTGGGACCAGGGCCCATATCAGGACCCAGAAGAGGCAGAACGTGGAGGACAGGGAGAAGTTGTGGCTCTTGCATTTTGCCTGGGGCCCTGGGAGTAACTGCCCCTTTCTGGGGCTCCATCCCGCTTTTGTGAGTTGGCTTCTCCCCAGCTGAGCCCAGCCCACTTTCTCTTCTCACTGCTGGATGGTTGCTAGGATCCTGAGGGAAAGGTAAGGAGCCCCAGGTTGCATTTTTAAAAATACCTCCTCAACCCAAGAAGGCTACAAATTAGTGGTCCCCCGGCCAGACCAGCCTTCACAGAATTGTAAAGTATGTCTTAAAGGAGTAGCCAACATTTACAGATTGGGAGATTTTATCTAAAACTTCAGAGTTGTGATTTCTCTTATGGAATTGGGCCATTTGCCTATGCTGGGCTGTGTCCTTGGATGGTTACAGTGGCCTGGAGGCCCAGCACACACTCCCTACCACTTCCACACTCAGCCTGAGCCCCTCACTTAGGCTACCTGCCTGGCCCTGGGCCCTCTGAACTTGGGGCCTCCCCAGGAGCCCCCCTCACTTCACTGACACTAGGTGGGGAGGGAAGAGATGTGGGGCCTGAACCCTCTGCCTACTGGTGGTCCCCCGCCCCTGCCCCGCTCTGAACAAGGAACTGAGCAAGAGGAAAATGGAGCTTGGGCTGGGTGCCTTGTGGGAGAGGATGAGGCAAGGACGCTGGGGAAGAGGGGGCACCGAGAGGGACTGGTAATAAAAGATGGGGAAGGGAGAGTTTTCAGAAGAGAGCCGGGGTCAGCAGCATCCTCTGCCAAGGAGAGGTGGAAGGACACAAGGACAAGAAGCCACTGGAGCAGGAGGCCCCTGCGGGCCCGGCGGGAGCCAGATCAGTGGGCTGAGGGGGCAGAATATTGAGGGCAGACCGTGGTCGGATTCTCGTGTGGCAGGGGTTTTCATCCTCGTCTCTTCAGCAGAGAAAATGGGCTCAGAGAAGGCAAGCGAACTGTCCAAGGGCACGTAGCCAGGAGGCCCACCTCTATCCCGCCAGCCCCCATCTCAGCCCCAACCCCAGGCTGCATTTCCCTAAATTCCCTAAGTCACTCTCCTCTTAATCTAGGCTCCTACCACTATCCCCAGGGCAGAGGCCAACACCAGCTGGACCCTCGGAAATGCCACCATGGAGAAATGTGAGTGCCTGCAGCGTGGGGTATGTCCAGCCTGGTGGGGGCAGAGCCTGGGAGAGGCAGGGCTATTCCCCACCTGGCCACTTCTGCTTCCAGCCCCAGGAAGGACAGCTGCCAACCAGCCCAGCCCCTGGGCTTGGGTCAGGTCTGCTGTTTAGGCTGAAGGAGCCTAAGGTGGAGCCTTAGGCTCCAAGCTCAAGGAGGTAACAAAGGTGGGGGGTTGGGGGTCGAGTTGAGGGGGTCAGCTCTCAGCAGCTTGACACTCCTCCGCCTTGCAGGCAACCACATCTTCGTGGACACGGGGCTGCCCGACCTGGCTGTGGGGCTCATCCTGCTGGCTGGCTCCCTGGTGCTCCTATGCACCTGCCTCATCCTCCTCGTCAAGATGCTCAACTCTCTGCTCAAGGGCCAGGTGGCCAAGGTCATTCAGAAAGTTATCAACACTGGTGAGCCCTGAGCAGTGGGTGTGTAGGCCCGAGGATGGGCCCTTCCAGATCTCGCTAAGTCCTGCCACTGCCTTGCTGTGTGATCTGGGAAAAGCCCTGCCAGCTCTGAGCCTCAGTTTTCCCATGTGAACAAAGAAGAGGTTGGACTGGCTGTTTTCTGAGGCCCCTGAGGTGCCTCAGCTAGCTGTCTGTGGCTGCCTCTGGCTGTGGTTCTATTCTAGCAGGTGGCTCTAAAGAGATTCTGAGAGGCCACTGTTTGATTCAATCAACAAACAGCCATTAAGCCCCTGGTGTGCCAAGCTCGATGGAGTGCCAGGGATATGGATGGATCCTGCCCTCAGGGGGCTCACAGCCCAGAGGGGGAGACAGGCAATGAAAATAAATGATCAAGGGGCGATCAACTCAGATAAAAAGAGGAAACTGCCAATGAGAAAGCCAAAATGGCAAATAGGGTATGGAAGAGGCTGCTTTCCATGGGAGGTCAGCAACCTCTGTGCGGAGGTATTTGAGCAGGGACCTAAATGAGGAGTAGTCAAGATGTGGCTGAAGAGCATTCCTGGTGGAAGGGACAGTTCAAAGGCTCTGAGGCAGGAACCAGCTGGGCAGGTTTGTGGCACAGAAAGGTGGCCAGCAGTGTTGGGGGAGCTCAGTGAGGGGGTGGAGCGAGGTCAGCGAGGGAAGACGGACGGAGCAGATCACGGGGCCCGCCGGCTGTGCTCAGAGCCTAGGCTTTATAATAGTGGCACTTGGGGGGTTGTGGGCAGGGGAGTGACACCATCTGATTTTCATTTTAAGCCTCATTTTGAGCTTTCAGGATACTGCCTGGCGCAGGCAGAGGCTGCATGACAAATGCTGGAATAAGGGCATCCATGGATCCCTGGGAGCTCGGAGGAGGGAGAAACAAAGTCTGCCCAAGGGCCGGGGGTCAGGGAGGGCTTCCCAGCGGCAGCGAGACCCATGCTGAGGGTGAACATTTAGGAGTGAGGAGGATATCCTGGGCACAGAGAACAGCCTGAGCAAAAGCGTGATGGAATCAGGCTGAGAAGGTTCTTAATCCAAGATCAGAGAGAGCCAGCAGAAGTCACTGCAGCTGAGCAGCGGACTGACAAGCTTCCACTTGGAAGCTGGCATCCAATACCTCCTCCCCAAGGAAGGTCCCCACTCCCCTCCCAACACCCTCCCACTGACCATACTGGGACGGGTTTCCTCACAGACTTCCCTGCCCCCTTCACCTGGGCCACGGGCTACTTTGCCATGGTGGTGGGCGCTGGCATGACCTTCGTTGTCCAGAGTAGCTCTGTGTTCACCTCGGCCATCACCCCCCTCATAGGTAAGCGCCCATGCCAAGGCGGGCTGGGGGGGCGGCGGGGCTGGCAGGGACAGGGCTGAAGCAGGGAGCTAGGGAGACTGTATCCTACCCCTCTGCCCCCCAGGCCTGGGTGTGATCAGCATCGAGCGGGCCTACCCCCTCACGCTGGGCTCCAACATTGGTACCACCACCACGGCCATCCTGGCTGCACTGGCCAGCCCCCGGGAGAAGCTGTCCAGTGCCTTCCAGGTGCGCCGGGGAGAGTAGCCCTGCTAGAAGCAGGACAGGGCTGGGACTGGGGTGTGGCACCTGACCCAGAGTGGGACAACATGTAACAGATTTTGACTACCTACTAGGGGCCACTCACTATGCCAGGCTCTGTGGAAACCACACGGGCAAAGTAGACCTGGTGCCACCCTTGAACCTTAGCATCTAACAGGGAGACATTATTCAGAGAACCACACCAATAAGCAATAGAGATGGGGATCTGCACTCTGAGGAAGGGGTGCTATCAGCCCCCTTGGCCCAGTCTGGGGAATCAAGGATGGGGGGGCAGATGGCAAAGAAGTAACTGACAAGCCAGGGGCTGGGGCCAGGCTGCCCACATCAGGCTGGGCCCCTATTATCTACCCCACCCGCCTGGCACAGAAACTGGGACCCGCGTCCCCTCCGCCCTCTCCCCTGCAGATCGCCCTCTGCCACTTCTTCTTCAACATCTCGGGCATCCTGCTGTGGTACCCAGTGCCCTGCACACGCCTGCCCATCTGCATGGCCAAGGTGCTGGGCAAACGCACTGCCAAGTACCGCTGGTTCGCTGTCCTCTACCTCCTCCTGTGCTTCCTGCTGCTACCCTCGCTGGTATTTGGCATCTCCATGGCAGGCTGGCAGGCCATGGTAGGTGTGGGTGCACCGTTTGGGGCCCTGCTGGCCTTCGTTGTGCTTGTCAGCGTGCTGCAGAGTCGCAGCCCCGGGCGCCTGCCCAAGTGGCTGCAGACATGGGACTTCCTGCCCCACTGGATGCACTCCTTGCAGCCCCTGGACCGCCTCATCACCCGCGCCACCTTGTGCTGTGCCAGGCGCGAGCCCCGCTCACCCCCGCTGCCTGCCAGGGTCTTCCTGGAGGAGCTGCCGCCCGCCACACCCTCCCCCCGCCTCGCACAGCCTGCCCAACACAATGCCACCCGCTTCTAGAATGCGGCCCAGACTGCTGCCTGGGGCAGGGAGAGGCCTGTGCCTGGTGCCCAGGGTGGAAGGGCTGAGGGGTCTCTGCACTCTGGGCCTTCAGCCGTCCTCATGCAGGTCCTCGGAGGTCTGAGCCTGTGTGACTGAGAGTCAGTATGTGTGCATGGGTGAGCCTGTGTCAGCCTGCACGTGTGTACTGACGCACCTGTGGGGGGCCGTGTGCAGGCTACAGGCTACCTGGGTAAGGTTTCAAGTCCTTTGCACCTGCGTTTGGAGGCCTGCGCTTGTGTCCTTGTTACACACAACTCCGACTGGGCTGGGCGGGAGGATGGTGAGTCTGAGTCAGTGACGGGCAGCTGTTTGCTGGAGCAACGATGTGGGTGCCTGAGTCACAGGCTGAACTCTCACCCCTCCCTGCCACCTTCCTTCCTCCTGATACCATCCTCCTCATCCTCACCAGGTTTCCCACAGCACCGCTGCAAACTCCCTCCCCAACACTGCCTGAGAAACAAAAGGAATTAAACTCTCATTGTGCATTTGCAAATCTGTTTGCTCTCCATTTGGGGGGAAGGAGAGACCATGGTTTGGGGTCCAGAAGCACTATCTCCTGCAAGCTCACCCCAACAATTCGCCTGGCCCTGCCTTAATGAGTCCAATCCCTGATTCAGACCCCCTGGGCCACTCCCAAGGCAGGTGTGAGGAGGGCTCTCTGCACCTCCCTCCCCGGACCCCACCAGGCTGACCTCCACTGGTCTCTCCCTGCTTCTGGACTCACCCACCTCCCTTCCTCACTCCCTCCCTCTTCCTGGGATAAGATTAGTTCTCCAGAAAACAAGTTACAGGTGGGGGCTTGTTTGGGCCCCTGGGTGGTGGTTGGAGATGGGCAAGAGAGGCCATGCCCTGGGACCTAGCACACAGGGGGCAGGGACCAGCCACTCTCCCAACTTTGTCCTCTACCTTTGGGCGGTAAACCAGGCCTCATTTAAACCCACCCAATGGTGAACATGAGAACATGATGTAATCCATGCAGAAATAGAAGTATAATGATGTACACCTGAAATTTATACAATGTTATAAACCAATGTTACTGTAATAAACAAAAAATTTAAAAAAAAAAAACCCACCCAAGCTTTTCAGTTCCTCCTACATAGGGCCACTGGAGCTGAGGCCTCCAGAGGGAGAATCAAGGGGTGGGAGTGGCAAAGTTCCTCCCTCTAATCCAGGGATATCTCTGGGGCCTTTGGAACCCAAGGGGCAGGAAAGCTGTAGCGCCCCAGATCCAGCTGTGATGTGTGATGGTCTTAGACATCAGCCTCCCCACCACCACCCTCTTTGAGGTAGGTGGGGGGAGATGCAAGGATCTGGGAGCCCCAGAGCTGCTCTCCAAGCTCCCAGCCCCACCCGGTCATCCACTCACAGCCCTTGCTAGTGCTTCCTCGTGCCAAGTGGCAGGAGTGAGAGGCACACTGGCTTCCAGCCTGGGGAGGAGTGGAGGAGTGGGGGAGGGGGCTCCGTTTATTGTTTGTCCTGCACAGACGTGCAAAAAGTTTTGTGGGAAAGGATTGTAAAGCCTCAGCTAGAGGGTTTGAGAAGGCCACTCCCTGGGACTCTTCCTCAGCTGCGGTGTCTCTAGGACCCTAAGAAGGTGCCAAAATGCCGAGACTCTGGCCTGGGGAGACGTAAGGAAGCCTCTGGACTCATAATCTCAGCCCGCCCCCAAGTAACCCTCTGCAAAGATCTTCCAGTAAACCGGTTTCTTCATCTGCAACAACCCCCCACACCACCAAAGCACGAGTCTGCCACGCCCAGGTCAGACTTTATTTTGGCGCCGCCTGGCTGTCCTGCTACGTTCCCTGCGCACGCAGCCCTTGGATCAGCTCATGCACCATCTTGTTGAGGATGCCTCCGTGCACGCCCCGACGGCCCATGAGTACGAGGAGCGCGCGCGGCGTGTGGCCCACGCAGACGGCGCGCCCGTCCAGCCCCTTGGTGCGCGCGTCCAATACTCCGTCTCCCTCAGCCAGCAGGTGGTCGCGGATGAGGCAGCAGCGGCGGCCCGCCACGCTCAGGCCCGCTTGCAGGAAGGTGCGTCGGTCGGGCCCGGTGAGCACACCCACCTCCTGCGGGGAGATGGCCGCCAGCAGGCCCCCGGGCCGCGATGCCCACACGCAGCGATTGTCTGAGTGGCCCACGATGGCCACGTCGTCGACGCGCTGGTCCCGCAGCACCGCGCTGATGTAGCCTTTCCAGTCGCCCATTCCGGCTCAGAGTGCGCCCCTCAGCTTGCACTTTCGAGGAACGTCCGGCTGCGCCGCGTGCCTGGAACGCCTGGGGCACTATGACGTATGTGGGGGTGGGATTGTGAGGCACGGCGACAGCGGCTACCTACTCTGGAGAGTGTGTATGTGGGGGAGGAGGCTCGTGTCTTAACACCTGGTGGAGTCCTAAAGTTAGCCTGAAGGAGGAAATCCTATTGATTGTCAAAATAACTCTGGAAAAACCAACTTAAATGGCCCGTTAAGCACAGTAGGCATGGGTTTAAGAACAAAGAGATGCCACTTCTGGAAAGCCAGACCTCTGGGCCTGGTAACCATTCAAGCCCCAGAATGTGGTTCTCAAACGTTGGGAGCATGCAAATCTCCTGGAAAGCTGTTAAACAGATTGCTGGGCCCCCAGCTCAGAGTTTCTGATTCAGTAGTATGGGAGGTAGCCAGAGAGGATGCATTTCCAACAAGTTCCCTGGCCACGCTGCTGCTGCTGCTGGTCCAGGAAGCACACTTGGAGGCCCACCACCCTAAGGCAAGTTGGGGAGGGGGTGAGGGTCTTCCACCAAGCCAGCCCTGTGGGCCCACGCCACTGTTTCAATCTTAAGCACTTCTCATCGTGCTTCTCAACTTCAGCTGCACAGGGAGTCACCTGGGGAGTTTTTTTGTTTTTTTTTTTTTTTGTGAGGAAGATCAGCCCTGCGCTAACATCCATGCTAATCCTCCTCTTTTTGCTGAGGAAGACCTGCTCTGAGCTAACATCTATTGCCAATCCTCCTCCTTTTTTTCCCCCAAAGCCCCAGTAGGTAATTGTATGTCATAGCTGCACGTCCTGCTAGTTGCTGTATGTGGGACATGACCTCAGCATGGCCGGACAAGGGGTGCGTCGGTGTCGCCCAGGACCCGAACCCGGGCCCCAGTAGCGGAGCACGCGCACTTAACCACTAAGCCACGGGGCCGGCCCACCTGGGGAGTTTTAAAAACATACCACGACACCGGCCCCTTCCCTAGAGACATTGATTTAATTGATCTGAGGTGGATCTTGGGCATAGGTTCAGCAATCTCCCTGGGTGATTCTATGTAAAGTCTAGGTTGAGAACTGCTGCTCTATAAACTTAAAATATTACTGCTTCATACGAGGAATCTGTGGTGTCACCTTGCACAGGGCTTGGTACACAATGCGGCTCAGGGACGTCAGCTGGACATGAATCTCAATCTTGCATAAAATTTCAATACAGCCTGCTCTCTGAGGGGTGTGGAGACGTTGTGCTCCGGTTTACTGTCCTGGCATTACCCAGCGGCACCTCTGAATACCTGTGTCTCTCTGGCATCTTTAAAAGCACTTTATTGAGTGCCCACACCATGCCTGGCTCTCTGCTGGCTGCGCTGGGGGAATGGAACATAATCCTTGCGGTCTGTCCGTGATCACGCCCCAGCCACTCTCCCATTCCACGATCGCCCAGGAGAGAAAGACAGTCCCTGGGCAGTCAGGAAGCCGTGTGCTCCCGGATCCAGTCCAGATAGTTGGCCACGTCTGTGTACACACCCGGCTTGTAGCGGTCGCCACAACCTGTGCCCCAGCTCACGATGCCTCGCAGGATGAGCCGGCGCTCTGCGGTCTCGTCCTCACACACCAGCGGGCCCCCGGAGTCACCCTGGTTCGGGGACATGCGGCTCAGAGCCCTTGGCCTGGGGTCTGCACCTGACGAGGTGGAGAGGGGCAAGCAGGCCCAAGGCCTCACCTGGCAGGCGTCGGTGCCGCCCTCGAGGAAGCCAGCGCAGAGCATGCCGGAGGCGAAGGCGGCTCCGTGCACGTCAGGGGCGGAGCAGCGCTCTGGAGGAATGAGCGGCACCTGCGCCTCCTGCAGGAAGCTAGAAAATTCCACCGCCCCTGCCAACAGAGAGCGCGCGCCTTCCTCACACCCTCGGGACTCGGCCTGCCCCAGGACCTGGCTGCGCCAGCCCTTCCACACTCACTAATCTCTCGCCTCCCTCGTAGCAAGCCCGAGAGGCAAGGAGATGCTGTTGACACCATTTCATAGACAAGGAAACTGAGGCCAGAGAGGAGCCGCGATTTGAATGGACTGGGCAGAAGCAGGACTGCTTTGGAACCTCACTTCCCATTCAGTGTCTCAGAACCTTACCCCCCAACTAGCCCACCAGCTTGATGGAGCGCAGGGCAGCATCCTAGTTATCCCTGCAGCCCAGCGCTCAGAGGGAATCAAGAGAAAGTGTGATTCTCCTTGTACCCCTCAGGAGATTTGGGGACTCCCAACAGCGAATCCCAGGCCCTGGGAGGAGAGGACTGCAGAGATAAGGGCCCTGCACATCCTCACAACCCACCAGGTCAGAGCCACCTGTCCCAGGCGGTCCCAAAGCTGCCAGCTTCTCTTGCCTATCCTGGTGGCCAGAGGTCTCCCTCCCACCTCCAGCTGTTCTGCCTACCCTCGAACTGGTGGCCCCAGCCGGCCACCTCGCAGAGCGCGGCTTCGGGTTCGGCAGGGCGGGCAACGCCGCTGGGCAGGCACACGGGTTGAACGAAAGGCGACAGGACGGCGCAGGTGCCGTCCGCCCTCTCCTGCAGGCGCAGCAGAGCTAACCCAGGCGGAGAGGAGCGTGAGACCCGGGTGCTGGAACTCCGAGCCCTGCGCGCTCTTGCCCCAGGTCCCGGAGGGGTCGCTCCCACGCACCCAGGTCGTGCTGGAAGGTAGTGGGCGAGAAACCGTCGTGCAGGCGGTAGGCGCGCACGGCCAGCGTCTGGCACTGCTCACAGCTCTGGTTATAGCGGTCCTGACCTAGCACCACCGTCAGCTCCTCGGGCGCCCGCCTGTGGGCAGGGTGTGGGAGAGAAAGAGCGCTCAGAATAGGCCAGAGCCGTCCTGGGGACGCCCCCTGCTCCCGAGCCCCTTCCTGGGTTTCATCTTCCTCCTGAGGAGCTCTGGAGTGGAGGGAGGGGAAGTGTGATGTGCGGGGGAGGTAGGGCATGGGTTCGGGTGTCACGCGGAAGCTGGGCACGGAGGAGAGGAGCTAGGGTCTGGGGCGGGGCACTGGGCGGGCAGGAACTTGCAGGTTCTGCAGGCAGTGAGCCGCCGTCAGCACCCAGCAGGGGGCGATGAGGCAGCCGCCGCAGAAACGGTGGCGCGAGTACAACGCGGCCATGTAGGGGTGAGCCCCGGGCAGCGCCACCAGTCCCCCGACGATGCGGCTCAGCGGGGACAGCCGTTTCCGGAGCCGCTGTCCGCAGCCGGTTGGGCCGGTGCTGGGCAGACGACTCGGCTGCTCGGGCGTCGCGTGCGAGGCTGTGAGAGGAACCCAGGCTGAGGACAAGGAGCCCCACGACCTGCTGGAATCTAGCTCGCCCCGCGCCCTCTCTGCTCGGACTTCCCAACCCTTCCCAACTACCTGGGGTCGGGATCGTGGGCTGAGGCTTCGGCAATGCCGAGAGCGAGGGTGAGGGGAGGTTCTGGTGCCCAGAGGGAACTTGGGTCGGACGCGGGATCTGGGGCGCCGCCGGGGCTAGGGCCTGGCATTGTGCCAGGCGGCAATATTCCCAGCCCAGTCGGTCGCCGCTCCACATGAAGCACCACGGACGAGTGTCGTTGTCCGGGTTCCTGTATCCACAGAAGGGGCGCTGTTGGAGCGTGAGGATCCCCAGAGGGCCCCAGGGCGGAGGGGGACGCCCTGCCCTGCCCCGCCCAGCGCACCGGCAGAAGGCATGGTCGCCCAGTCCCCAGTTCAGCGCTTGCTCTGCAGTCACGTTCCGGTAGGTGGCCTCCGAGGCCCACGGCCGACACCGTGCGCCCGAGATCGTAGTACTGGCCGTGCCGCGGTAGCCGAGCCCGCGGCCGTGGTAGCAGTTCGCTTCAGTGTCTCGGGAGAGAGGGGCTCTCTGCAGCCAGCTGCTGCGATGGCCTCCCGCCGCCCTCTCCTGCGCTTTCCCCTCTCTCGCTCCTCCCCCTCCGCGCGCCCTTCCCACATGGGGGCGGGGCTCCTGCTTCCCGGCAGACCCTGACTCACCCACATCGCAGAAGCGACCAGCGTAGCCCGCGGGACACAGGCACAGGCGGCGGCCCTCCGCCTCCAGGCAGCGGCCGCCGTTGAGGCACAGGTTGGTGCGGCAGACTGGGAGAAGGAGCACGTTGAGCCGCCCCTGGGCCCAGAGATCCCGCGGAGAGCTCCCCTTTCCGCTGGCACACCACCCGGCTTCTTGCCAGCTTCTCCTCCCGACCTTCGGCCCTCTTCCCAGGCCAGTTCCCTATCGATCCACTCACCCTGGCTGGCCAGCGGCTTGCAGTGGCCATCGGGACCCTTGCACTGGCACTTGGCCACACCTGCCGGCCCAGGCCTATACCATATCTCATTCTCATGGAAGACCTGGAGAAGCTGAGGCTCGAAGCACTTCTCTGAGGACAAAAGGGGGCAGTGGTCTTGGGAGAGGCTGGAACCATGCCAAGTCTCTAGGGATCCAGAGGCCTCTGGGGGGGAGGGGGTTGCTCCTGGTCCCCAGCCCCTCTTCTCCTGGCCCTCAGCGTCTCCTTACCTCTCTGGCAGTGCTTCCCAGTGAAGCGTTCTGGACAGATGCAGTGTGGGCTACTTGGCGTGTTCACGCAGGTCCCTCCGTTCTGGCAGGGGCTGTGCTTGCTGCAGTGGTCTGAGAGATGGACAGTGGGAGGAAGAGTGGGGAGCCTGAGTCAGATCCAGGCCAAGTCCCTACCTGAACCTGCTTGTCCTGTGACCTTGATACCCCAAGTTTCCAAGCCTTAGTTTACCCGCCTGCAAAAGGGAGCTACCCCCTCCCAGAACTTCTCCCTCTGGAGCGAAGGAAGGGGCTGTGTGGGCCCAGAGTCCCAGGTATGTAGGGTCTGATGACACCTAGGAGACTAATAGGGAGAGGAGAGGCCTTCCCCCCCACCCCCCAGAGGTGTGTGCAGCACCTTTCACTTTCTTGGGCTCCAGGCAGTATGCCCATCGCTGGTCCTGCTCAAAGTTGGGGGTGGTAGCACACCTGTAGAAAGAGATGAGGCTCCCTGCTCTGCCCAGGGGGCTGGCTTGCCCTCCCCTATCGCAGCCCCCTCTCTCCAAGCAGGGTTCCTTGGGCAGAAAGATGGGCAGAGGCCATGGCCCCCAGGACCCTGCTCCAACCCCATCTGGGTCGTCTTACCAGGGCCGTGGGCCTGGCCGGCCCCTGTGGGTGCATTTGTGGTGCAGCTGCCGGTGGTACTGGAAGGGGAAGTGGCAGGGCTCCCCGGTGACTGTGAGAACTGCAGGGAGAACACACTCCTTGACCATTTTCCCTGTGCCCCACTGCCCAGGCACCACCCCTCAGGGGCTGGTTGGAAAAAGGATAGACCCTAGAAAAATCCTTGTCCTGCAAGACAGCATCCTGCTTAAGAGTTGGGCTCTGGAGTGAGATAACTGGAATGGACTCCTGACTCCACCGCCTACTAGCTTGTGCCTTGGGGAAGTCTGTAGCCCCAAGGCCTGGAGGAGTGTTTGCCACAAAGTAGCACTTAATAAATAGTTGATGAATGTTGGAGTCACTTGACCCCTCTGAGCGTTAGTTTCCTCACCTGTAACACGGCAATAATGATAGTACAGTCAAAGAGTTGCCGTTCTGCAAGCTGAAAAGAGTTCTAGAGATGGATGGAGGTGATAGTTGCACAACAATACGAATGTACTTAATACCACTAAATTGTACACTTAAAAGTGTTAAGACAGTGAATTTTATGTTATGTGTATTTTACCACAATAAAAAAATTTTTTAGTCATGTATATATACTAGTAAGAAAGGTGTTCATAATTTTCACGAAGAAGAGCAAGTTAAAAACAGCATGTCAAGTATGGTCCTATTTTTGTACAAACATATTTACATGTGCATAAGAAAAATCTAGAAGGACATTCTCAAAATTTGTAAGAGTGGTTTTTGGAAGATAATGGATTACGGAGGACTTTTTTCTTCTTTTGCATTTGTAAATTTTACAATAAAAATACTGCTATTATAATTTTTTTTTTGATGAGGAGATCAGCCCTGTGCTAACATCTGCCAATCCTCCTCTTTCTTTTTATTTTTTTTATTTTTTTTATTTGCTGGGGAAGACTGGCCCTGGGCTAACATCTGTGCCCATCTTCCTCCACTTTATATGGGACGCTGCCACAGCATGGCTTGCCAAGCAGTGCGTCAGTGCGCGCCCCGGATCCGAACCGGCGAACCCCGGGCCGCCGCAGCGGAGCACGCACACTTAACCGCTTGCGCCGCCGGGCTGGCCCCTATAATTTTTTTTAAATAGTACAACCGAGGCTCATTGTTCACAGATTCTGTTTTGTGAATCTGCCTTCTTGCTGAAATTTATTTGTAACCCCCAAACTAATACTCGAGGTGCATTTACGGTTGTTAGTGGACATGCGCAGAGCTTTGAAAAATGTGAGTCACCTGAAGCACACATTCCCAGCTGAGGTCAAACAAGCTGACGCCCTGCCTCTTGTTTCAACTCTCCTACTATCAACAGGTGTCCTTTTCACTGTCTATTTAGTGCCACATTTTTCAAATTTTGTGCTTTTTGTGTGTGTGTGTGTGTGTGAGGAAGATTAGTCCTGAGCTAACGTCCATTGCCAACACTTCTCTTGTTTTTGCTGAGGAAGATTGTCCCTGGGCTAACATCTGTGCCCGTCTTCCTCTACTTATATGGGACACCGCCACAGCTTGGCTTGATGAGTGGTGCGTAGGTCCGCGCCAAGGATCCGAACCTGCAAACCCCGGGCTGCTGAAGTGGAGTGCACAAACTTAACTGCTATACCACTGGGCCGGCCCCCAAATTTTGTGCTTTTGGTAGGTGATTTTGCTGTTGAAAATGGCCCCAAATATAGTGCTAAAGTGCTGTCTTGTGTTCCTAAGTGCAAGAGGGCTGTGATGGGCCTTATGGGGAATATTGGTGTCAGATGAGCTTCATCCAGGCATGAGTTATAGTGCTGCTGGCCATGAGTTCAATATTAATGAATCAATGACACATAGTAAGTAAGTTGTCTTTAAACAGAATCACACATAAAACAAGGTGATATATTGACAGTTGATGACACTGTGGTGACCAGAGCTCACAGGAACCTAACCCTATATTTCCTTTAGGAGCAGTGGTTCTGTATTTGCTAATTCAGCGTTTGCAGTGACTTTATGGAACATGACTGCCCTGAATAAGAAGAGCTGACTGTATCTACTTCAGAGGAGGGTTGTGGTGCTCAAATGAGATAACGCCTGTAAAACACACAGCACAGAGTCTGGCACGTGGTACGTGCTCCATACGCATCAGCTGCCATTTTGTTGTTAAAGATACAGTGGCACTTGCTGAGGGCCAAACCAGGGACAGGACAGTGAGGGAAGAGAGACGGGTCTGAGATGGACCTTTAAGATGCAGATGGGACGGACAGAGAGCAGGAGGACCCTAAGTAGGTGATTAGACAAGGGCAGGGACCCTGGGTTGGGTCAGGCAAGAGAGAGGAGAGCAATTGGCGGGGTGTGGAGTGATGAGAAGAGGAGGCTGAGGCAGTCAGGGCTGGATGTGCTGGACCTTGGAGCCATGCGAAGGGACTGGGCCTGACCCCGCCAGGCCAGGCTCACCAGGGCAGGGTCCATCTAGTTCAGAACTCTAGGTAAATATTTAGTGCCTGGAAGAGTGAAGGCAATAGGGAGCTATGTCAGGGTTTGAGGAGGAGAGAGATGGCAGACATCCCCATCTAATGCTAATATATTTTAAGTATTTACCGTGCACCGGACTGTGAGCTAAGTGCCTCACGTGGACTAATGACTCATTTCTCCTTCTCCACAACCCTCAGAGGTTTACTATTACCAGCTGGGTTTTACACATGGGGAAATTGACGCTTGGAGAGATCAAGTCCATTGCCTGGAGTCACCTGGCACATAAGTGATGAAGCCTGGTATTCAGAGGCATTTGGGCTCCAGGGCCCTGCTCTTGATCCCTCCTTGTCCATCGAGGGCCCTGGCGTCTGTGTGGCATGACTGATGCCTGTGAGATATATCAAGGAAAGGAAAAGCAGGGGGGAGGCTCGGGAAACTGAGGAAGACTGGCAGGTGCTGGACTGGGCACTCAGATACAGCCTGAGCCTTGACCTCAAGGAGAGCACAGCTCACTATCACTCTGGGTCCCCAGTGCCCAAGCGCACAGAACCTGGCACATAGTGGGCACCAAGTCTGAATGCCAGCCAGACAACTCTGGGACAAGAGTGCCTGGGATCCCTCCCCTTGCTCCAAGGGCCCAAGACTGAACCCCTGTGCACTCCCCACCATACTCACTCCCGCCCCAGGGGCTCTTAGGAGGTGGGGTCGGGCTACCTACCCACCATGTGCTCCTCTGCTATGTGCTTATGCTGCTTGGGGGCTTTCCAAGGAGGAGTCTACAAGGGGAGAGGAGAGGGCAGGGAATTGGCCAAAATGTTATAGCCTGTGCTGATCCCATGCTAGTCCCCAGCTTCCTCTCACAGCCACAAACGTAAGACTTTCTCACAAGACCCCTCCCTTCTCCTCCCATTGTCTCCTCAAGCTCCCCCAGATGCGCAGGCCATGTCCTCATACCCACCAGCTCCAACCTGGGCCTTGTGGGCTGGCCTCACCTTTCTGATCAGGCCTTCCTGCCACCTGGACCCGAAGGTTGTGGGCAGAGGCCACGGCTGTGATAGGGACCCCAGGGCCAGCCCAGTACCATCCTCCCGGTTCCCACAGCCCTCACCGAAAGCGCCAACTCCAGGCTTGCCATCAGGGACCCCAGGAGCAGCAAAGCCCTCATGGTGTCTGTCTGTCGGGCTAACCGTTTGCCCAGGAGTCCAGATCAATAGAATGGGTTGAAGGTCCCTGAGGCCTGGGAAGCGAAGATTGGTCGAGCTGCCCTCCTGGGCCTGGCGGAATGCAGGCTGTTTGCGGAAAGCCAAGCAGAGCAGTTCCTTGGTAGGGACCAAGACGGGGTAGTTTGGAGTTGGTGGGTGGAGGTAGAATGCTAAGGAGCTGGGTTCCCCCTCTTTCCCACATAATGCGACTGGAAGCAGGAAGAGGGACCTTC
This sequence comes from Diceros bicornis minor, assembly GCF_020826845.1. NCBI lineage: Eukaryota > Metazoa > Chordata > Mammalia > Perissodactyla > Rhinocerotidae > Diceros > Diceros bicornis. Next base: position 90,629,557 of record NC_080740.1, read on the forward strand.
TTATGTTCCGAGTCCTATTGGGAATGAGGAGTTTAAGGAGATCCAAGAGACGCTCCCTGCCTCAGGTGTTTTTTTTAGAGTCCATGGGGAAGTGTATTCGTTTTCTATTGGTGTCTAGAATGAACCACAAACTTCACAGCTTAAAACACTACCCATTTATTAGTTCACAAATCTGTAGGTTGAAAGTCCAGCACTGCATGACTGGGTTTTCTGCTCAGGAAATATCAAGGCTGAGTTCTTTGGAGGATCTGGGGGAAAATCCACTTCCAAGATCATTTAGGTCATTGGCAGAATTCGGTTCCTTGCGTTTGTAGGACTTGGGTCCTTGTTTCTTTGCAGGCTGTCAGTCAGCAGCCACTCTCAGCTCCTAAAATCTGCCTGCATTTCTTGCCATGTGGCCCCCTCCATCTTTCAAGCCAGCAACAGAGAATCTCCCCTATGTTGACTCTTGCACACTTTGAGTCTCCTTTGCCAGTAAGAACCCCATCCCATTTAAGGGCTCACCTGATTAGGTCAGGCCCACCAAGGATAATCTCCCTATCTTAAGGTCAACTGATTTGGGACCTTAATTCCATTTGCAGCATTCCTCTACAGAAGCATCCAGATAAGCATCCAGATTAGTGTTTGACTGGCTAACAGAGAGAAGGTATGCATACAGCAGGGATCTTGGGGGCCATCTTAGAATTCTATGACAGAAAGTGAACCAAGAAAGTAAATAATTCCATGGGAAAAGTGCTAAACCAAAGGGGGCTAAAAATGTGCAGTTGGAGCACAAGGGAAGGAGAAGGAATGGGGATGTGTTGTTCTTCCTGTCCATCAACCATTCATCTCACTTCCGTAATGGCAGCTTGATTTTTCCTTTGGGAACCACTCTTTCTTCCCCTCCACAAGTCCCTGGTGCTGCCAGCTCTCCCCTCAGTTCTAGGGCTGGAGGGTGTGGCCTAGGTCTGGCCAATCAGAGTACAGTATCTCTAGACCACAGCGATTGGTTCAGGAATAAGCGTATACACGAGTTTGGCCAGTCAGAGTCAGACTTGGGACTTCGGTGAAAACTTTCTTCCCACCGGGTTGGCCAAGAGTGGAAGCCTGGAGGTGCTGATAGCCATCTTCGTCACTGCTAGGGAGGGCTTGCCTGAGAGCGAAGCCCACACACAGGAAAAGCAGAGCAAACAGGGAAGGAAGGATGGAGGGATGCTGGGGGAGGCAGCATCCAAGATGGTCCCCATTGATCCTCACCTCCTGGGATTCATGTCCTTGTACAGACTCTTCCCACACTGAGGCAGAGCTGTTCTGAATGTCCGATAAAATATAGCAGAAGTGATGGTGTTTGACTTCCAAGTCCAGGTCATTAGAGGCATTGTAGTTTCTGCCTTGGTCTCTTGGATCGAGAGGGGAAGCCAGCTGCCCTGCAGAGAGGCCCATGTGGGGAGAAAGTGAAGCCCCCTGCCAACAACCAGCACCAATTTGACACCCGTGTGAATGAGCCGCCTTGGAAGTGGACACTGCAGCCCCAACCAACATCTGGCCTGCAACCTCATAGAGACCTCAAGCCAGAACCATCCAGCTAAGCTGCTCCCGAATTTTTTTTAATTAAGGTGTAATTGACATATAACGTTATTTCTCCCAAATTCTTGAACCTCAGAAACTGAGAAATGATAAGTGATTGTTGTTGTTTTAAGCCATAAGTTTTAGGGTGATTTGTTATCCCGCATTTGATAACTAATACAGATGGATTGATCCCTGATGACTTTGTTTGAGAACCTGGATCCTACTCTCAAGAATTCTGAGTTACATGAACCAATAAAACCAATTTGAGTAGATTTCCGTCACTTTTCAAAGAAGTCCTGACTGATACAAAATAATTTGTGGGAAATGAAGTGAAGACAGAATGTAGCAATCTCTTAATTCTGCTGGAAGAGAGGCAGCCAGCGGAAGACTTCCAGGAACAGAAACACAGCAAGAGGAGGGCAGGAGGAGCAGGGGCTGCTTATGAAAAATTGTTTTCAAAGGTACCACGTTGATGTGACAGCTGTTGAGACCATGACGAAGGCAGAACTATGAGATGTATAGACGAGCTCGTTAACGTGAAAGCACCTTCATCAGTTCCTCGTTGCACTTGAGTACAGACCACGGCCCGGGGCAGGTCCTCCAATGGATCCTTCCTCCTCCTGAGAGGCCAGCTCTCCCTGTGGATGGAAGAGGTCTTTACTATCAGTAGGGTTTGCAGGGAGGAAAGTGCTTCCAGGCAGAGTAAGACAACTTCATAGAAGCTAGGCTGCAGCATGTGGAACGAGGAATGTGATGAGTACAGTGGGCTCTGTGGGGAACCTTAGATGAGGCGTGAAGTCCATTGGGACTGAAGATGGACATTTGTGGTATGTAGATGCTCAACATCTATTCCCCCTTCCTCTTTCTCTAGTCTGCCATTTTCTATTTGGAGGTCACCCCTCTCTCATCATGTGGTGAAAGGGTAATTCCTACTGACCATCTCCCACTATGGAAGCCTAATGGACCAGATCACCCTCTCCCTACCATAGCATAGCCTGAGAGACCTAAACTCGGCCAGTGGGTGCTCTCTCCCAGGACTCTGAATCCTGAGCAGGCCACATAAGGGTGGCAAAAAGAGTTGGCATTGGAGGCCTGGCATTACACCACCTGTGCCCCGACCAGATTGTCCCTGCTACATGGCATGAGTCAGGGTGCCTTCCAAAAACCAAGCTTGAGCAGTAACGAAATCCATTGAATTTCACATTATGAAACATTCATTGAATGTTTGAAACATTTCACATGACATCATATTCATCGAATTCATCATTTCACATCACAAGAGATCTAGAGTGGAGGGGCTCCAGGAACAGTGCTTTCAGTGGTTTAACAATGTCATCAAGAACCCAAGTTCTTTCTTCTTTTTCTTTTCTATGGTCCTCAGTGTGCAAACCTTCAGGCTGACTCCCTCATGGTCACAGATGGCTGCCACAACTCCAGGAATGACATGTAAACTCCAGTGAAGAAGAGGGACCTTCTCTTCCAGTAGATCCTTCTTAGAAATGAGGAAACTTTCTTCAAAAAAATCCCAAACAGAACACTTCCTGAATCATTCTATGAGGCCAACATCACCCTGATACCAAAACCAGACAAAGACAATACAAAGAAAGAAAATTACAGGCCAATATCGCTGATGAACATTGATGCAAAAATCCTCAACAAAATATTGGCAAACCGAATACAACAATATATCAAAAAGATCATACACCATGATCAAGTGGGATTTATACCAGAGACGCAGGGATGGTTCAACATCCGCAAATCAATCAACGTGATACATCACATCAACAAAACAAAGAATAAAAACCACATGATCGTCTCAATAGACGCAGAGAAGGCATTTGACAAGATACAACATCCATTTATGATAAAAACTCTCAATAAAATGGGAATAGAAGGAAAGTACCTCAACATAATAAAGGCCATATATGACAAACCCACAGCTAACATCATACTCAACGGGGAAAGACTGAAAGCCATTCCTCTGAGAACAGGAACGAGGCAGGGCTGCCCACTCTCACCACTCCTGTTCAACATAGTACTGGAGGTTTTGGCCAGAGCAATTAGGCAAGAAAAAGGAATAAAAGGAATCCAAATAGGTAACGAAGAAGTGAAACTCTCACTATTTGCAGATGACATGATTGTATATATAGAAAACCCTAAAGAATCTGTTGGAAAACTGTTAGAAACAATCAACAACTACAGCAAAGTTGCAGGGTACAAAATCAATCTACAAAAATCAGTTGCATTTCTATATGCTAATAATGAACTAACAGAAAGAGAGCTCAAAAAGATAATACCATTTACAATTGCATCAAAAAGAATAAAATACCTAGGAATAAATCTTACCAAGGAGGTGAAGGACCTATACAATGAGAACTACAAGACATTATTGAGGGAAATCTACGATGACATAAAGAAATGGAAAGATATCCCATGCACGTGGATTGGAAGAATAAACATAGTTAAAATGTCTATATTACCTAAAGCAATCTACAGATTCAATGCAATCCCAATCAGAATCCCAATGACATTCTTCACAGAAATAGAAAAAAGAATACTAAAATTTATATGGGGCAACAAAAGACCCCGAATAGCTAAAGAAATCCTAAAGAAAAAGAACAAAGCAGGAGGCATCACAATTCCTGACTTCAAAACATACTACAAAGCAATAGTAATCAAAACAGCATGGTACTGGTACAAAAACAGACACACAGATCAATGGAACAGAATTGAAAGCCCAGAAATAAAACCACACATATACGGACAGCTAATTTTCGACAAAGGTGCTAAGGACATGCAATGGAGAAAGGAAAGTCTCTTCAATAAATGGTGTTGGGAAAACTGGACAGCCACATGCAAAAGAATGAAAGTGGACCATGTGCTATCGCCATTCACAAAAATTAACTCAAAATGGATCAAAGACCTGAAGGTGAGACCTGAAACTATAAAACTCATAGAAGAAAATATAGGCAACACACTATTTGACATTGGGTTTAAAGGAATCTTTTCGGATGACTTGCCTACCCAGACTAGGGAAACTAAAGAAAAAATAAACAAGTGGGACTTTATCAGACTAAAGAGCTTTTATAAGACAAATGAAACCAGAATCAAGATGAACAAACAACCAACCAGCTGGGAGAGAATATTTGCAAAACATACATCTGACAAGGGGTTGATCTCCATAATATATAAAGAACTCACACAATTGAACAACAAAAAAACAAACAACCCGATCAAAAAATGGGCAGAGGAAATGAACAGACACTTCTCCAAGGAAGATATACAGATGGCCAATAGGCACATGAAAAGATGCTCAACATCACTAATCATCAGGGAAATGCAAATCAAAACAACACTAAGATACCACCTCACGCCCGTTAGAATGGCTATAATCACCAAGACAAAAAACAACAAATGTTGGAGAGGATGTGGAGAAACAGGAACCCTCATACACAGCTGGTGGGAATGCAAATTGGTGCAGCCTCTATGGAAAACGGTATGGAGATTCCTCAAAGAATTAAAAATAGAGATGCCCTATGATCCAGCCATCCCACTACTGGGAATCTATCCAACGCACCTGAAATCAACAATCCAAAGAGGCTTATGCACCCCTATGTTCATTGCAGCATTATTCACCATAGCCAAGAAGTGGAAGCAACCTAAGTGTCCCTCGACTGACGATTGGGTTAAGAAAATGTGGTATATATATACAATGGAATACTACTCAGCCATAAAAAAAGACAAAATCGTCCCATTTGCAACAACATGGATGGGCCTGGAGCGTATTATGTTAAGTGAAATAAGCCAGAAAGAGAAAGACAAACACTGTATGATCTCACTCATATGTGGAATATAAACCAACACATGGACAGAGAAAACTGGACTGTGGTTACCCGGGCAGTGGGGGTGGGGGGTGGGCACAAGGGGTGAAGGGAGTCATATATGGGGTGATGGACAAACAAAAATGTACAACCCAAAATTTCACAATGTTAGAAACCATTAAAACATCAATAAAAAAAAAAAAAATCCCAAACAGAGCTTCCCTCATTGGCCAGAACTGGGTTACATGACACCCCTGAACCAATCTCTGGTAAGGGTACGGGATCTCCATAACTGTCTTAGACCAACGAACCCTGGAGCTAGGTCAGAGGCATGTGAGGTAAAGTGTCCACTGGGACAGAATTGGGACTCTGCCAACAAGGAAGAGGAGAGGCGTGGATATTAGGTGGACAACTACAGTGTCTGCTGTAATTCCTGCTTTCCAGTCCTCTAGTGGCCCTTAATTCCTGCCTATTTCCAAGCCTATTCCTTCTAGTTGATGCTGTGAATCCCTGAGGGCCTTCCAGTAAAGTAAATTCCCTTTGTTTAAGATGCTAGAGTCATTTTTTTGTTGCTTGCAGCCAAGAACTCTCTCTCTCTCTTATGCCTCAAGTCTAATCAGCCTCTGAGTTCTGCTCATTCCACTGCCTAAATATTTCTCCAATCTCTCGACTTCTCTCCATTTCTACTGCCTCTTGCTTTGATTTGCAGAAAATTCAAGGTATCTACAGTGGTGGGACATAATTTGAGAGCCTATATTGGATGTCTATCATTTCCCCTTTAGCATTCATTCTCCCTTTTTCTAGTAAGGGCCCTCAATGTTCCTTTGGGGAAGGCCCCATCCCCCTCCCTTAAGTGGATAAAATAAAGCTTACCTCATCCCTCAGCTGCCGGTGGAGTGGGCATGTGATCCAGACCTGGCCAATCAGAACACTGCCCCTCTCTGTCCTCAGTGAGTGGTTCAAAATGAACACCTGGCCCAAATCAAACCAATGAGAGGCAGCCCCAGGATTTTTGCTGGAATCAAGATAGAGGCCTTCTCTTTCCATAGAAGTTGCCATATTGGTAGAAAGTGAGCTTGGAGCTTCTGGCAGCCATCTGTAGCATCTCAAAGGGAGAACTGCCAGAGAATAAAGACAACACAGATAAAAGCAGAGTTAGATTATGGGAAAGACAACTGTTGAGTGACACCATTTAAGACCTGGGATCCAAAGACACTTGAAGTCAGAATCACCACCTATACTTTTCAGTTACTTGAACCAGTAAATTCCCTTTTTTGCCTAAACCAATTTTAGTTGCAACTAAAACTCTGAACTGATGCAAGAATTCATACATCGTTACCAGGAAGTTCCTAAAACAAAACAAAACAAAACTTCTCCTGATCAGCTCTGTACGTCTGTAGCTTAAACAGGAAAATAATGACCTTAGAAGCAGGAACTGGAGGGTAAAAACAGAAATGAACTTGAATCAGGAAACCTTCAAATCCCATCTTGGCCACTGACGCCCAGCATGACCATGGGTCAGGGGCTCAGTCTCTGTGAACCTTAATTGCTACATCTCTTTTGGGAGGATGGGCACTCACGCTGTCTGGCAGACTTGCTGAGATGTTTGAATGGGAATGCATGTGTAAGGGCAGAGCCTGGCATATGGTTGGGCTCAATCTATAGAAGTTTACAAAGAAACTTTCCTATGTGGACCCACTCCTCCTCCTCAGCACTTTCTACACACCTGCCATCTTCCTGTACATCTGGGTCTCTTCCATCAACTGCTTTGGACCAGAGCACAAGGGCACCATCTCCTTGCCCTGGCTTCTGTCTTTCTACAGACAGAAGCCTTTCTTTCTGGGGTGTAGGTCTGTGGGATGAGACGTGGGAAACCATCAAGTTCCTGTTCACAAGTGATACACACAGACAAACACAAACCCCACTCCTCTCTAGCAGAGACTTGGGGCCTAGATTTCAAGAGGTGACAGAACTGCCTGTTCAAAGACAAGTTTAGGGGATCAGAAGGTGCCCAGCCCACCATCCTTTATTCCTTCTCAGTTGGTGGCACCATTTTTTCCCCATTCAGGCTGTCACTATGGATCCTTTGTACAAATGGAAGCCACTCCTTCCTCTGGACCAGTGCTGTCTGACAGAACTTTCTGTGATGATGGAAATACTCTCTGTCTGTGTTGTCCAATATGGTAGCCACTAATCACACATGGCTATTGAGCACTTAAAGTGTGTGGCTAGTATGACTGAGAAACTGAACTTTCATTTCACTTCATTTTAATTAATTTAAATATATATAGCCATGTGTGGCTAGTGGTTACTGTATTGGACAGTGCGGCTCCAGGTGGATGCAGAAAGGTCAGTGTGACAAGAAGGAGAAGGGTGTGGCATAATGTTGGAGGGCTACACAGTCCCAGATCAAGCTGGGCCTTGGTAGGCCGTGGGCAGGAGTTTGGGTTTCATTTTTAAGTGTAATGAGAAGTGTATTAGTTATTTATTGCTGCTAATAAGAGACAACAAATTGCCCCCAACTTTAGCCACCTAAACAACAAACATTTATTGTGTTACAGTTTCTGGAGGTCAGGAACCTGGGCACTGTTTAACTGGGTACCTCTGGATCAGAGTCTCTCATGAGGCTGCAGCCACCTCGACTGAGGGAGGATCCCCTTCCAAGTTCACTCACAAGGTGATGGCTGGAGACCAGTTCCCTGGCACTTGGGCCTCTCCATAGGGCAGCTCACAACATGGCAGCTGGCTTCCCTGAGTAAGGCAGCGAGGAGGTGAGAGTGGGCACCTAAAATGGAAGCCACAATCTTTTGGTAACCTAATCTTGAGAGTGACATTCCATCACTTTTGCTGCGTTCTTTTCATTAGAAGTGACTCAGGTTCAGCCCACGCTCAAGGGGAGGGAATCACATCAGGGTGTGAATACCAGGAGGAGGGCTCATGGGGGCCACCCTAGAGCCTCTCCACCCCAGGAAGCCACTGGAGGGTTCTGAGCAGGAGAGTGATGGGATCAGGCTGATTATTTTTATTTTTTAATTTTATTATTATTATTATTATTATTATTATTATTTGCTGGGGAAGATTGGCCCTGAGCGAACATCTGTGCCCATCTTCCTCTATTTTGTATGTGAGACGCCGTCACAGCATGGCTTGATGAGTGGTGTGTAGGTCTGCGCCTGGGATCCAAACCTGCGAACCCTGGGCCACAGAAGTGGAGCACGTGAACTTAACTATGCCACTGGGCTGGCCCATGATTATTTTTAAAATAAGCAATATCTTCACAGGATGCAAGATTAAAAGTCCAAAAGGGTTTATGATGAAAAGCCTCCCCTCCCACACCTGTCCCCGGCCTTTTAACTCCCCCTTCCCAGAAGCAACCAGTGTTCTGTGCCTCCTGTGGCCTTCCAGAGGCGGGCCATGCATGTAGAAGCAAATTCGTCTATAGTAGTTAGTGTTGTTCACCAAATATTATTTCCAATTCTATTCTCCTTCCAGGCATATAGTAGTTATTCCAGGAATCTATCTCTGCGTAACAAACCACTCCTAATTTAGGGGCATAAAACAACAACTTTTTTTTTTTTTTTTGGTGAGGAAGCTTCGCCCAGAGCTAACACCTGTTGCCGATCTTTCTCTTTTTTCTTGCCTGAGGAAGATTAGCTCTGAGCTAACATTTGTGCCAATCTTCCTCTATTTTGTATGTGGGTCGCCGCCACAGCATTGCTGACAAGTGGTGTAGGTCCGCACCTGGGATCCAAACCCGCAAACCTGGGCTGCCAAAGTGGAGCACACCGATCTTAACCACTACACCATGGGGCCAGCCCCAACAGCAACCATCTTATTATGCTCATGGGTTTTGCAGGTCAGGAATTCAGGCAGGACACAGCAGGAATGGCATGTCTCTGTACCACAGTGCCAGGGGTCGCAGCTGGGGATACTTGAATGGCTGGGGCTGATTCCAATGGCTAGGAGCTGGAATCACCTGGAGGCTTCCTCACTCAAATGTCTGGTGCTCGGGTGGGACAACTGGAAGGCTGAGCTCAGCAGGGACTGTTGAGCAGAGCAGAGCACCTACACGTGGCTTTTCCATTCAGTGTGGGCTTCACACAGCACGGCCGCTGATTCTGAGGGAACATCCCAGGAGAAGCTTCTGGAGAATAGGCATTACGAGAAAACAAGGCTGCATGACTTTCCTGACCTAGCCTCAGACCTCACGTGCATCACTTCCACCAGATTCTACTGATGCTGAGAGTCAGTAAGGCCAGACCAGAGTCAAGGACAGGGAAATGAGAGCCCATTTGTTGATGTGGGGGTGTCAAGGTCACACTGAAGAAGTGCCCGTGGGATGAGAGCTTATTGTGACACTCATCTTTGGAAAATACCATCTGCCACAGCAGTGCTGTACCTCCCCACCCCTTTTGAGTTAGTCGTGACCATGTGGTTTGCCTTGACCAATGAAATGTGAGCAGAAGTGACTTGTGTCACTTTCGGGTGCAAGCTTTAAAGGCCATTGTGATTCACCACATTTCTTTTTACTGTCTGCCATTGTAGAAGCACAAATTGAGATGGAGCCCCCTCATCTTGAGTCCCTGATTGACCGCCCTGTGTGGAGCCTCCCCACCGCCCAACAACGTGTGTTGGACTTGCCGTGTATCTGAGAAATACACTTTGGTTGTTTTAAGTCACTGAAATTTGGGGATTGTGTGTTACTAGAGCATAACCTAGCCTATCCTGACCCTTTTACACAAATGGTAGCGAACCTGACACACTGTTCTGCACTTTGCTTTTTCATTTAACAATACATCTTGAGGATTGTTTATATCAGTACATAAAGAGCACTCCCACACGTTTTTAAAACAGCTACATAGTATTCCTGTATAGAAAAGGACTAAATTTTACTTAACTAGTCCCTATAAAGACAATTAGTACGTTTCATCTTTTCGGACAATGCTGCAATGAAGAAACTTGAACATTCATTTCTTATTTTGCTTGAGTGCAATTATATTTGTAGCATAAGTTTCTAGAAATGCATATCTCAGAGAGTTGGTGGCAGGTTTCCCTTTTAAAAAGGATCACTTGGCTGTACGGCGAGAATGGGTTGAAGAGTCAGCATCTGACAGCTGTGCATGACACCTTTCCCTCCTCACCTCATATCAATTGCCATGTCCTGTTCACCCCAGCTCCATGAGACCTCTCAATCTGGCCACTTGTCTACATCCCCTGGCCACTGCCCCAGCACAGGGCACTGTCATTCCTCTCTCGAATGGCTCCTCTTGAAAGGTCTTCCACTTGTCTTACTCAGGATATTTGGCTGCAAACAACGAAGCCACTCTGGGTGACTTAGGCAGACAAGGAACTGATTGGACAGCTCCTGGGTGCTTGCTGAATCCCCCTACCCAGGAAGAGCCTGGCTTGACCACATCCACCTCCCCTTCCACTGCCTCCATAATGAATCCTAAATGGTCCGTCTGATGTCTTATGTTAATCACTTGCTTTGGATTCATAGAGCTGATTGGAATCATTGGAAACATGCTCCAGCTACCAGGGACCTTGGAGAGGAAATTCTGCCTCCCCTCTGACTTCCCTAGTGGAAGGCAGGGGCTGTCTCTGCATTTCATAGGTTTCCTCCCAAAAGAAAGGGGTGTTCAGATGCTGAACACCAAAACAACAGGTGTCTACAGGTCAGCCTAAGCCCTTCACTCCTGACCTTTGACCCCATCCCTAGCACATCTTCCACAGTGTGGCTCAGAGCCCTCTGTGTAAGCAAATCTGATCACACTACTCCCTGACTTAAAAAACCCTTGACAGCTCCCCACTATCCTCAAAATGAAGTCCAAACTCCTTACCCGGCTTCCAAAGACCTTCCTGATCCAGGCCACTCCTAAGGCCTCAGCCTCATTTTTTGCCTCCCGTGCCCACCCCAATGTGTACCTGAAACTGGTCCAAGGCTCTGCCCCCGGTGCAGGAGCCCTTACCACCTTCCTCTACGGAGCTTTGAGTATGTGCTGGCCCTCTGTCCAGAAGTCTCTTTCCCCCTGCTCCAGTTATCTCTGAAACCTGCATCTTCTCCCCCACCCCTCAGGTCTCACTCGACACAGCAGCCTTCACTGGGTGAGGTGCCTGCCTTTTGTCCCACTGGCCACTGGGTTCTCCTCTTTCAAGGTACTTATCTTTACTCCCATATGCGTCCTAGATGCATGCACTTTTCTTCATCTCCACTGCCACTCTCTTGGTCCAAGCCACCATCCTCTCTGTCCTGGAATTCTGTAGCCTCCCAACTACTCTCTCTGCTTCCAGTCTTGGCCCCCTAAAAGTCCACTAGCTAGAGTGATCTTTTTAAATCTAAATTATTCTTTCAAAGGCTTCACATTTCACTTAAGAAAAACAAACTCCTTGCTATGGTCTACAAAGCCTTCCACGATCTAGCTGGGATCCTTGCTCCTTCATCTCATCTCAGACCACTGGGCTCTGAAGTTACACAGGCCTTCTTCCTGTTCCTTGAACACACCAAACTTACTCTAGGCTCAGAGCCTTTGCACCCGCTGTTGCCTCAGCTTGGAACTGTTCCCCTAGGTCTTTGTGTGGCTGGATCTGCTCAAATGCCGCACTCTGAGACCATTTCTCCTCACTCTGTATTTTGTCTTAATAGCACTTATCACTCTTGGAGACTATCCTATTTATTTGTGTATTTACAGGATTATCACCTTTAGTCCCCTCTAGCATGTGAGCAGGGAGCTTGGCTGTCTTGCTGACACCACTGTATTCCCCAGCACTTGGCTTGGTGCCTGGCAGAAAGCAGGTGCTCTGTATTTTTGGATGAATGAATGGATAGAGATCAGAGAAGCCTAGTTGAATCCAACTCTGCCTTACTCGCTGAGTTTGGGCAAGCCTCCTTTCCTGGTGTGTGAAGTGGGGGTGGAGAGAGTAGGATGCTGAGCTAGAAGCTGTTAATTAGCTGTAAAATTTCGGCCTGTTTTCTCCCTAGTCTTCGGCCTGGAGCCAGCCACTGGACCTCTGGCGCCTCAGTTCCCCACCTGTATAATGGGTGTGACCTCATCCCAACGTCTCGGGGTGGTAGCGCTGCCTTATAAGGCAGCAGAAGCCGAGGGCGGCCAAGGCCGTGTGGGTGGAGAGAAATCACAACATCCGGCTGCGGGGGCGGGGCGAGGGTGCCTGCTGCGCCCAGGCCAGAGGCCGGAGAGCCGCGGGGGAGGCCGTCAGCCTCCTCCGGGCCTCTCCCCGCTTCCGACGTGTGCCCTCCAGTATGGGCCGACCCAAAGGAATACGGCCGGACACATGGCCCAAACAAGCTCGCAGCAGGCCCGCAGGAGGCCCAGGATGCCAAGTGTGTCTCTACAAACCCTACAAAAGCCAAGGCGAGCTCAAGGGACCCGGGCCACACCCCATCTGATGGCCCAATCAGAGTGCACTGCTGAGAATGACTGACGCTTCCAAAATCCAATCAAACTTCCGGCCTCCGGGGCGTGACCCAGAGGACCCACCTCTGGTGTCCCAGCGGAGGGCTCGGCCCTAATTGGCAGTTCGGTATCCTATGAAGGCCCAGAAATTCGAACCTAGGGGCTAAACCCCACCGCAGACCAACCAGGAAGCGGTGACGTATTAAGTCCCGCCCCCCTTCTCCTTTGAGCGAATCCCTGGCTCGGGGGGCGGGGGAAGATGAAGAGGCTGTCTAATGGGAAGACGGCGCGGGGAGCGCCCGCTGGGTTATTGGCCGAGTAAAGTAAACAGAGGGCGGGGCGGGGCGGGCCGGCGCCGGGGTGGCCCCCGGGAGGGGGCGGAGAGTGCGCGGCGGGCGGCGGCGGCCGGGGAGGCCCGGGAGGCCGCGGCGCGGTCACTGCGAGCCGAGCCGAGCCGAGCCGCGCCGATCGCCATCCGGCCCCGGCTCCCGCGCGCGATCCCGCCGGCGGCGCGGCCCGGCGGGCCCGGCGGCGCCGCAGCCCATGGAGCTCGAGAACATCGTAGCAAACACGGTGCTACTCAAGGCCCGGGAAGGTGAGGCTGCCGGGCTGCCGGGCGGCCGGGTGCGGGAAACGCGGGCGCGCGGCCTCCGACTTTGGCGGGGCGCCCCGGCCGTCCGAACCCCTCGGGCAGCGCGCCCCCCACCCCGCGCGGACGCGAGCCCTTCCGGCTGGTCGTCCTCCTCCTCCGCACCTGCGGGGGCCCAGGAAGGGGCGGGGGTCAGGCCGCCGCCCTCGCGGCGGGGGGGTGAGGGGTGAGGGAAGGAGAGAGGAAGGAAGAGGGAAGGGTGGGACCTGAGCCCCGGGAGAGCCTCTCCGAGGCGTCTCCCAGATGAGAGGTTCGAGAAGATGCCCCAGGAAGGGGCAGCCTGCCCCACGTGCCCCGGGCCTAGACCCCCGGGTCCAGCCCGAACTGGCACCAAGTTGGTCCAGAGTAAAGGCTGCAGAATGAATGAACGAACGGAGCCTCCGCCGTAACAGAGCCCACCCGACTTGGGGAAACTGCTGGTCACATATGCTATCAGTACAACTGCAGTTGCTGGGTGCCTCAGGACACTGGGGACAGAGGTGACTGGGTAACAATTTTTGCTCTCAGGAAGCCCACAATCTAGTGGGGCAGACGGGTAGAGAAATAAGTGGCAGCTGAGCTTTGAAGTAAGAGAGCGTGCTGGGCATGCAGAGGGAGCCGGTCTGGTGAACTGAGTGTGTGCTGGGCTCCTCATGGCTCCCAGCCCAGATGTTACCAGGCACCTGCTCTATGATAGTCATGGGGGACATGGAAGGACCAGACCTGGTCCTCGCTGCCTTGTGGTCAGTTTGCCCTTCATCTGCCATTGTCCACCTCAATAACAGAATAACCCAGAACCCACTCTCTGCCCTGTCCTGTCCAGGGTGCTGGAGTCCCAGCATTGAACAAGACCCTTTTTGGAACTGTAGGGCAGGGAGGTCATGACAGTTTTTCCATTCTTTGCTGGCCCTCCAGGCTGAAAGAGTCACTGCTTCACCTTTCTGCTCCATTTTACAGGTGGGAAACTGAGGCTCAGACCAGGGACTAGTCCCTAGGTCACACAGCCACACTGTGGTTGACTCAGGCCTGGGGCGCAGGATGCCCCCAACACAGTCTGTAGGAAGCCCAGAGGAGCCCCCAGCTGGCACAGCATTGGGTGCCCCCTGCCTGCCCAGTGCATGTTGACCTCAGGGAGGTGCTGCCTGGAAATGGGCATGGCAGACTGGGTCCTTAGTGCCCAGAGCCTGACTTATCTCCTGTCCCTTATCGAGTCCCGGGGCTGGGCCTTCCTCTCAGCCTCTGGGGGCGTCTGTCGATTCTATTCTGCCTCGTCATCCAGCCAGCCAGGGAGGAGGGGTGGGGAGAGCCTGGCCAGGCCTCCCTCCCTAGGGCTGTAGCCAGTTCAGGCCTCCGGCACTGCCTTGCCTGGCCAAGGAGTGTGGGCACCTTCAGACAGGCTTCCTCAGGCGCTGAGTGAGGCGTAGCAGGGTATGGTCGGACTGAGGACTGTGCCTCCACTGGATGAGCCCTTGCCCCGACCTGTCTCTGCCCTTTCCACCTGCGTGGCTCTAGACAAGTCTCTTCTCTCTGAACCTCAGTAACCCTTTTTGTGGAGTGGTTGGGGACAGGACATGAAAACTAAAGGAAATCCCAGTTGTCACCAAGTCCCAAACCCTGGCCCCTGGACTGGCTATGTCGGAATCCCTCCGTGAACTGGCTGACAGCTCGGGGCCAGGCTTTTGCCAGCTTCCCAAGTGATCTGAGGCCCTAAGTGGTTTGGGAACCTTTGGTGTATGTATTCAGTTGACATCTAATAGATGCCCGGCATGTTTGGGGTGGGGAAGGAGATTGGGTATTGGTCCCAGGGAGCTGGGTTCGAATCTTGCCTCTGGCACCTCCAGACTTTGGATCTTGGACAAACTGATTCTTCCTTTCAGGGCCTCAGTTTTCTCATGAAATTGGGAGAGTTGCTGGGAGGGTGAAGTGGGACAGCACTGGGGGTGTGAGCCCTTGCTCATCCTTCCTTTCCCAGGTGCCCAGAGGCACAGGGAGGGGGCCAACCTAGGGTGCGGAGGAGCCCCACTGACTCTGGTGGCAGTTCTAGGACAGGATATTTGCATGTGACTCTTTGCTGCTGCCTTGTTGTGGCTGGGAGGAGGGGGAGGAGGAAGTAACTGGTGGGGGGAGGCAGGCGGATGGAGGGTTGGGTGAGGGACCTGCGGGGGTGAGGGAGGAGTTCCCCTTCTGGGGAGGCCTTGCCCGGGTTGGGGGTGGAGGGTCTGTTGCTCACTCACAGTGGAGCAATGATGGGGGGCTGTGCTGGGTGCAGGCTGCAGGAGGGCTGCTAGCAAGTTTCCCAATGGGTGCCTTGTGATACTTCCTCCTCCAGGCAGCTTAGGTCAGGGAGCCTTTTGAGGGACCCAGCCCTGCCTGCTCCCTAGAAGAAGGCCCCTCCTCCTGCACCACCTGCCTTCAGGCTGGCTAAAACCAGAGGGGAAACTGAGGCTGGGCAAAGGAAAGTGATTCCCTGAGGTTCCCACTGAGTTGTTGGAGCGGGGGCCCACTTTGCCACAGCCCTACTGAGTGCTGGACACAGACTCTCCCAGTCACCCACTACCTCCGGAGGTGGCTTTGGACCCAAAGTACACATGGAGAAATTGAGTTTCACAGAGGGCAAGTGATGGGCCTAAAGTGTGAATTGGAGATTCAAACCCAGGTCTATGAGACTAAGACTCAGGCCCCTGCCACTGTTCTCAACCTTCTGGCCCACAGGCCACATCTTTCTAGCTCTCTAACATGTTTTATTTATTTGGCTGCAGTGGGTTTTAAAAAAAATGGGAAGCAATATTTCATGTAACAGTCCAGATAACCAGCTGCTTTTGAAAAATCAGAAGATCTGGCCACACTGAGCCTGCATTCCTGCCTAGCAACAATCAAGCAATCAGCTGAAGTTGTGCTGCAGCTGCCGCTGTTAGTAGTGGCATGCCCGGTCCAGTTCACCACACTCCCCACCACTCCCTGTTGTCATCCATCTGGTGCACATTTACCATACCTGTCTGGCTCTGCAGGCATTTGAGCTGCTACCCTAGTCTCAGCAGCTACACATGGGGGGTCAGCTAGGTAAAATGGGGCAGGTATCAGGCAGGGCCAGGGAAGCCCTTGTGTGCAGGGGTGGGGATCCTGAGTGCCAGCCCTCCTGCCACCACCTAGTTTGAGTCTCTGGTAGCTCTGGTGCAGGGCCCGGGAATGAAAGCCTGGAGCCTCCCTGGTGAGCCAGACTGCCCTCTGCCTATGCCATCTCTCAGGCATTTCCCACATGTCCTGGACTCTCTCTCTTCTGGGCCTTGACTTACACAGTCCCCATCACTGTCATGTCCTTCTCTACTGTCTTCTTCTGGGAAACTCCTACCTCGTAGGAAGCAGCTGAGGCTTGTCGAAGCCACCTGGCAATCCCACCCTCCCCTAGCAGCCCGGCCTCCCTGCCCCTGTTGTCTCTTTCTACCCGAGAGGCCCAGCAGGAGGGCTCAGGGGACCACGTGTGTCCTGGAACCCAGTGAGGGCAAGTTGGAGCAGGTGGAAGGAAGGCCCGAGGTGCCTCCCAGAATGGGCAGTGCCTAGGCTGGGTCTGAAGGCCTCTGGACCGGACTGAGGGTCGAGGGGAGGCTAGGTGGTGGCGGGACTCTAGCCCCAGCGCCTGTTTGCTCTTGCAGGTGGTGGTGGGAATCGCAAGGGCAGAAGCAAGAAATGGCGGCAGATGCTGCAGTTCCCCCACATCAGCCAGTGCGAAGAGCTGCGGCTCAGCCTCGGTGAGGCCTGGGTGGAGGACGGGGTTGCTGAGGCAAGGGGGACCTGCTGGTGCCAGGGGACCTCCCCTGAGACCTCACTCCAGGGCGGAGGAGCAGGGCTGGGGGCTCCAGGGAGCAGGAAGATTGAGGCTGCACCGCCCAACCCAGTTTCAGTTCCTGAGCTTGGGATGGGTGGAGGGCAGAGAGCAAACAGGACAGCAGGGGGTGATGGGGGTGGATGTGGGGAGGAGGGCAGCGTCAGATCTGGGGCAGTCTGAGAGAAGCGGAGGGAGGGAGGGCTGGGCCTAGGGTGAGCAGGGCTCGGGTATAGAGGGTGCAGTGGGGGCTGGAGCCAGCCCACAGATTGACTGTGTTGGGAGCCCCAGGCCTGTGCTCAGCCCTGCCAAGCCCAGCACTTGGGGGGGCCCAGCAAAGCCTTGACCAGAAGGGCCGAGGACCCCAGTTCCTGCTTATCTTGGCCGAGGCCCCAGGTCTGAGCAGTAGCCGAGGTTACCCAGGCCCCCTCTGACAGCCTGCACGTGGGCAAGGAATATACCAAGGCTTCCACTGCCTGGGAAGGAGGCCTAGCCTCGAGCTCGCCGGAAGCCACAGCTTCCTCCCACACTTTCGCCAGGCAGGCAGCAGGTGTAGGCCTGGCCTGGGCTGGGCCGGAACCTCACAGACCGCACCCATCCCCAGCACTGTGACGTATACAAGTGGTATGAACAAGGAGACGGTTGGGGGAAGGTTAGGGCCTTGGCCCTGGAGCCACGCTCCTGGCTGTGTGACCTTGGGCTAATCACTTAGCCCCTCTGGGCCTCAAAGTCCCAAGCTATGACGGGAATAACAGTAGTGCCCACCTTAGTATTGTGGTGAGGGTTGTAAAGGAGGTAATGGCTGCCGTACTGCAGGGCTGGAAGCTGTTGTTGGGGCCCTGCCTGGCGGTGTGGACAGGAGTGCCCCGCCCCAGCCTCCAGATCTGGGAACCCAGCAGCTCCCCCTCTGCCTGCAGAGCGTGACTACCACAGCCTGTGCGAGCGGCAGCCCATTGGGCGCCTGCTGTTCCGAGAGTTCTGCGCGACGAGGCCTGAGCTGACTCGCTGCATTGCCTTCCTAGATGGGGTGGTGAGTGCAGCCCAGCCGCGGGGCCCTGCCCAGCCCTGAGGGTGGGCAAAGGTCCAGGGCCACATGTGCCACGTCTCACCACACCTGTCGTTCTGCCCAAACCCCAAGCCTCTCTGCCTCCCACCCTGTAGGCCGAGTATGAAGTGACCCCTGATGAGAAGCGGAAGGCGTGTGGGCGGCGGCTAATGCAGAATTTTCTGAGCCACACAGTGAGTGAGCAGTGATGGAGGGAAGACGGCAGCGGGCAAAGCTTGGTGATGGGAAGAGGGATGAACACAGCCTGGCAGAGGTGCCCTGGAGCTGCTCCAGGCTCACCAGGCAGTTCTGCAGGCATGGACCCCGGCGGGTGGGCCAGGGCTCTGGGCAGGCCGCCGGCCAGCAACTCGGCTTCACCCTGCCTCGAGGGGAGTGGCAGGAACAGAGTTCAGCAACTTGGGAGGCTGGTGCACCTCCAGCCTGCAGCTGCCCTTAGCACAGGCCCGACATACCTACCATCTCTGCCCTGGGACTGGGCAGCTGGCCAAGGGAGCCCCCTGCCCTGACCTGTCTGTGGCCTGTCCGCAGGGTCCTGACCTCATCCCTGAGGTCCCCCGGCAGCTGGTGACCAACTGTGCCCAGCACCTGGAGCAGGGGCCCTGCAAAGACCTCTTCCAGGAGCTTACCCGGTAAGCCTCTCCCTGCCTGCAGGCCTGGAATTGTGTCCTGAAGAGGGGCTTTCTGTGGGCCCGGAAGGCTGTGGACAGTTCAGCAGCTGATGAGAGAGATCTCACCCCAGCCTTGTCCCTGCTGTGTGACCTTGGGTGGGTTGCCTCCCCTCCCCGCAGCATCCTCAGCTTCAGCCTGGAGGCGGCTCCCGCCTAGGTGGGTCAGCAGGAGGGCTGGCTGAGGATGCTGCCTTTTGGGCTGAGCATGCACATAACGGGGGGCCTGGCCCACCAAGCCAAGAATCTGGGGTATCGGGCTGACCAGCAAACTGGGCCTTCTCAACAGACTGACCCACGAGTACCTGAGCGTGGCCCCATTTGCTGACTACCTCGACAGCATCTACTTCAACCGTTTCCTGCAGTGGAAGTGGCTGGAAAGGTGAGCTCCTTGAAGGCTGGGCCGAGGTAGGCCAAGTGGCTGGGCTCTCACGGGCCTCAAGCCCTGCTCAGCCAGCATTTGCTCCCCAACCCCTTGCTCACAGGCAGCCAGTGACCAAAAACACCTTCAGGCAGTACCGAGTCCTAGGCAAAGGCGGCTTTGGGGAGGTGAGTGGCCAGGCCAGAGACCCCAGCAGAGTGCGGAGGTGGGGTAGGGGGTGCCCTGGACCAGCCTCTTCTCCCATCTGTGTCCCTGTACCCCCAGGAAGGGCCCGGCTTGTCCTCATTTGCCCCATCTACCCTGGCTACAGGTGTGCGCCTGCCAGGTGCGGGCAACAGGCAAGATGTACGCCTGCAAGAAGCTGGAGAAGAAGCGGATCAAGAAGCGGAAAGGGGAGGCCATGGCACTCAACGAGAAGCAGATTCTGGAGAAAGTGAACAGTAGGTTTGTAGTAAGTACAGACAGGAGACCCTACCCTCCCCTCTGGCCATGTGCTGCCCTGCCCTGCCCTCCTTACTCACCTGGCTAAGGTTTTCTTCCTGCCCTGCCCCTTCCCCTCTAGGCACTGCCTCCCCGCCCTCCGAGATGCCTGGGCAGGGCGGGTTTGGGGTGTTGACACCAGGCCTGGGGAGCAGGCTGA
The DNA here is from genome assembly GCF_020826845.1 of Diceros bicornis minor. Lineage (NCBI taxonomy): Eukaryota > Metazoa > Chordata > Mammalia > Perissodactyla > Rhinocerotidae > Diceros > Diceros bicornis. Next base: position 90,649,539 of record NC_080740.1, read on the forward strand.
ACCCCAAGGAGTAGCACTGAGAGGGATTTCTTGGGTGGCTGGCACCAGCCCTGCCACCAGGCAGTCCACGGCCCCTGCTTGAGAGCTCGGGTCCTGGGCTGCAGGTGAGCCTGGCCTACGCCTATGAGACCAAGGACGCGCTGTGCCTGGTGCTGACGCTGATGAACGGAGGCGACCTCAAGTTCCACATCTATCACATGGGTCAGGCTGGCTTCCCAGAGGCGCGAGCCGTCTTCTACGCCGCGGAGATCTGCTGTGGCCTGGAGGACCTGCACCGGGAGCGCATCGTGTACAGGTGTAGGGGCTTGGCCCACGCACCAGGGGCTGCAGCTGGGTGTGGGCAGAGGATGGTGGTGTGCTGGGGCTGTCACCTCGGCCACAAGCCTGTCTGAGCCCTGCCGGGCACTGGCTCGGGGCTCCACACTCGCCCACGCTAGGCGGACTTGAGAGGCTCAGAACTCAGGCTCTTGGGTCTGGCTGACCCGTATGTGACTCCCGGCATTGTCACCCCTCTCTGTGTGACCTTGGGCCAGTCAGCTCCCTGCTCCCAACACCACTGCCTTTCCCGGGAAGCAGAGACTCTAATTCCTGCCTGGCAGGTGGTTGTGGGAACGCAGGAGATAATGCAGTGGAGTGCGGGGAGCCCGGCAGGCAGGGCTCCGCAGTGCAGGCTCCGGTCATTATTGTCATTGGTGGTGGTTTGTGTGAACCTCACAATGGCCCCCTGAGGGGACGGATGAGCAGCTCCACTTGACAGGCAGGAAAGGTAGAGTCAGTCACCAAAGGGGCGACACCAGGGCTGAGCAAGGCTACTGGTGACGTCCGGGGAGCTTCCCCCGGGTGGGAGCTGCCTTCCACTTGCCTAGTGAGCCCTGGGAGTCCTGGCTCTGTAGATCCTTCTGCTGCTCCCTCCAGTCGGGGCTGCTGTCCGGGGAGGGCAGGGCTGTCTGTCGCCCTGGCAGCAAATGGCCTCTGCACCTTGCTCCACATCCTATCCCAGGAGGTGAGCAGAGCTAAGAGGTGGCTCTATCTAGCTGCCTGGCGAACTGAGCAGCATCTGACCCTGCCCTTCTCTCCCCACAGGGACCTGAAGCCAGAGAACATCCTACTGGATGACCACGGTGGGTGGGGGGGCCACAGGTTGGGTGGAGTGGAGTAGGGTGGGGTCTGGCCTGCCTGCTTAACGGCCCCCTTGCCTCTCCACCTACATTCAGGTCACATCCGCATCTCCGACCTGGGGCTGGCTGTGCACGTGCCTGAGGGCCAGACCATCAAAGGCCGTGTAGGCACCGTGGGCTACATGGGTGAGTCTCCCCCTTCTACCTCCTGAGTCCCCTCACTGTCCTGGGCCTGGCCCCACCGCTTCTGTTTGGGAGTCTCCCGTGCCTCAGGAAGTAGGAAGAGCTGATGTCCGGCTTTTACAGATTAGGAGACCAAGAGTCAACCAGGACCCCACACGTGTGAATCCACATCATTCACTAAATACTTACTGATCTCCTATTGGCTGAGCCTGCAGGTGGCTGCCAGTGAAGGATGAGAAGGGACTCAAACCTATTCCCGTGGCCCCAACCCTCCACTCCTCTGATCTGCCCACACTTGGGAGTGGGAGTGCCCGTCTCTGGTGGGGGCCAAGAGTTGGCCCCACAGTCCCCTTGGGGACCACGTGACACAGTAGACAGAGCCCCAGCTACAAGTTCCACCTCTTGCTTGCGTGTGTCCTTGGTCCAGACACTCCGCTTCTCCCAGTCTTGCTTTCCCCGGCTGTAAAGCGATCATCAGACCCACTCCCAGGGTTGCCTTGAAAATGAAGAGAGGTAGTAGAGGCAGAAACCCCACTCACCTGCCCTGGCAGGCAGGAGGTGTACAGCACGTGAGTTGCCTTCTTTCCTCTCTTTGATATTAAATCCAGAGGTTGCAAACTGGTAGCCACACGGGCCTAATTTGGCCTATGTTTGTGTTTAAATGAAATTGTTTTTAAAACAATTTGAATTGGTCGCCAACATTTGATAAGCCAGACAGCTTCACATTAAAAATAGGGATTTCTGACTTCTCTTGAAAACTTGGAAGACCTGGCCCCGTGCAGGGCCACATCAGCTCCCTTTGATGGGACATGAGCTCTCCTACTTGCCCCGGGTCCCCCAGTCTGAGAGGGGACCACCAGTCTGAGCCAGTCCCCCGCCTTGACGTGCACTGGGCATTCCTGGGGCCCAGGGCTCGGTTCCCACCTCCTGCTGAGCCCTAACTGCCGTGCCACCCTGCCCAGCTCCAGAGGTGGTGAAGAATGAACGGTATACGTTCAGCCCAGACTGGTGGGCACTCGGCTGCCTGCTCTACGAGATGATCGCAGGCCAGTCACCCTTCCAGCAGAGGAAAAAGAAGATCAAGCGGGAGGAGGTCGAGCGGCTGGTGAAGGAGGTACAGGAGGAGTACTCCGAGCGCTTTTCCCCACAGGCCCGCTCCCTCTGCTCCCAGGTATGGCAGGCAGTGGACGGTCTGACCGGCTGGGGCTGGAGCTTGGGCACCTCTCCGGAGGCCACCCTGACCAGCCCTGCCCTGCCACAGCTCCTCTGCAAGGACCCTGCCGAGCGCCTGGGGTGTCGCGGGGGCAGTGCCCGCGAGGTGAAGGAGCACCCCCTCTTTAAGAAGCTGAACTTCAAGCGGCTGGGAGCCGGCATGCTGGAACCGCCATTCAAGCCAGATGTGAGTGCCGCCCACTCCTGCAGGGGGCAGGGAGGGCTGGGGGCTCTTGGGGCATCAGTCAGGACACTCTCAGTGCAAGTGTCAGAAAACCCAACTGAAATGGCTTAGCCAACAAAACAGATTATTCACTGGGCTCATGAAAATGAAAAGCCCCAGGATAGGTCTGGATTTTGGCCAACTGGATCTGGGGTTCCAACAGTGTTGTAGGAATTCTCTTTCTCTTTCTCTGCCTCCCCGCATACTGCTCTGTGTGCAGTCCTCTCTTCCAGGTGGCTCTCCTCAGGTCGTGGCAGTGGTGAGCCCAGCAGCTCAGCCACCCCAGTAAACAGGGAGCACCTCTTGCCCAATAATTTCAAAATAAGTCCTAAAAGGAAAAAAGGGCTGAGGCTGACGCTCATTGCCTCTGATTGCTCAGGTGCCCCTCAGTGGCCATGCCTGGATCATATGCCCACCTGAACCACAGCCAGTGCGGGAGATCAGTTCCCCAAAGGAAAACCAAGCTGCCGTTGCCAGCGGGGGGGGGGGGGGGGGGGGGGGGGAGAGCTGCTGGGCTGGCAGAGTGTCAGCTGCCAGCCACACCTGGCAGCACTGGCCTCCTGGCTGTGGGCAGAACACGCCCCTCGTAGAGTCTCACTCATTTACTGAGCGTCTCAGTGGGTCAGGCGTCCTGCAGGCAGTAATGTCCTCGAGTCATCAGATTCCAAGTGGCAGAAACTCAACTCACACTTACTTACACTCAACATTGGAGCTTACTGGTTCATTTGGCCAGAAAGTCCCAGAGTGGGGGACTTTAGAGTTTCACACCGTGTTGCTGGGACTCCAACTCTTGGCTCTGCTTCACCTGTTGATTGTCCTCCCACTGAACTCAGGCTTCTCTCTGTAAAGTCACAGGGAACGTTCTGATTGGCCAAGATTAGGTCATGTGCCTGCCCCCTCCCATGTAGAAGGGGACTAGGTCCTGGATTGATAGTTCACCGGGAAACCTGGGGAGGCAGGAAGGTGATGGGCAGGCCAGGTTGATGGCTGTCAACCACACACATGATTGTTTATTCATTCAAGAAATATCTGAGTGCCGTGTGTGCCAGATCTCAGAGATAATGAGATCCACAGGACCCAGTCCTGCCTTCATGTTCTAGTGGGGAGACACACCAAAATAAAGTAAGTGAAAAAAGAATTTCAGGTAATGTGAAGTACAACAGAGAAAAATAAAGCAGGCTAAGAAGGTAAGGAATGATGGGGGTGGGGGGGTGGGAGTATTTTTAGACAAGATGGTTTCTGAGGAGCTTATGGTTAAGCAGAAGTCTAAAATATGTGAAGGAGAGAGCTGTGCCAAGTTTTGGGGTGTGAGCATTCCAGGGAGAAAGAGCAGCTGGGCATTGAGGTCCTGGGGCAGGGACCAGCCTCGAAAGATGGAACAGCAGCGAGGAGGCCAGCGTGGCTGGAGTGAGCATGTGCGGGGAAAGACGTGCATGGTCTTATTCTAAGTGTGACGGGGCTTTTGGGGAATGTTGAGCAGGAATGTGGGGTGTGAGGGGTGGGCTGTAGAGGAGGTGAGTGGAAATGGGAGGCCAGCTAGGGGTCTGCTGTGTCTGAAGGATTGTGTCATGTTGGCCTCCCCAGCACCCTGCGGTGGGGGCATTGCTGTGGGCAACGGAACCGAGGGCCTGGCTTCCAGCAGCTGCCTTGGGGCTGGCACTGCTGCTCAGGGTTACTCCTGCTTCCCGTGCACGTCATCTCATGTAACCTTGAGATCATCCCACTGCCCCCAGGTCTTTCATTCAAAGTTAGAAAATCAGTGCCCTGGAGTTTCACTGTTTAGAAGCAGCAGATGAAAAGCAAGCTTGATGATGATACAGTTTTTAACAGCTTTATTGAGATTTAATTCACATACCATACAATTTACTCACATAAAGTATGTAATTAAATGGCTTTTAGCATATTCAGAGTTGTACAATTATCACCACAATCAATTTTAGAACATTTTCATCACCCCTCTGCCAAAAAAGCCCCATACCTGTTGGCAGATAGTTCCCATTCTCCCCTCCCCTTGGCCCCTGGCAACTACTAATCTACTTTTTGTCTCTATATATTTGCCTATTTTGACATTTGATATAAATGGAATTATACAACATGTGGTCCTCGTGACTGGCTTCTTTCACTTCAAATAATGTTTTCAAGGTTCATCAGTATTGTACGCCTTTCTTTTCTACGACTGAATAATATTCTATTGTATGACTGCCACATTTTGTTTATCTGTTCATCATGGATGGACATTAGGGTTGTTTCTGCTTTTTGATTATTATGAATAATGGTGCTATGAACATTCACATACAAGTTTTTGTGGGGACAAATGTTTTCATTTCTCTTGGACATACACCTAGGAGTGGAATTGCTGGCTCATTTGGTCGTGCCATGTTTAACCTTTTGGGAAACTGCCAGACTATTTTCCAAAGCAGCTGCACCATTTTACATGATGTTTTAATTGACATCCTTAATAGTAGGATTTAGAAAATAATGTAAAGATGAAAAATAAAGTGGCCTTCTGGAGTGAGGTCAGCTCCCAGGAGGGGCAGGGGGTGCGGGGAGATGGGAGGACTGTTCTAATCCTCTAGTTGGCTGTGAAGCGGGAGAGGATGGAGCAAGCCATTGGACATGCCAGGACAGAGGACCCATCAGCTCCAGGCCCTGCATGAGTTGCCCAGGCGAAAAGGCCAGCTGAGATTCAGCCTGTACTCACCTCACCAGTTGCACACCCAGACAGCTGTGTGCAGGTGGAAGGGGTGCCTGTCACTGATTCCACCAGGCGCTGTGGGGGCTGGTTGGCTATGGTGGGTGAGCTACCACCACCTGGGAAAGGCGTGGCCTTTACTCAGCCTCATCAGTCAGTGAGCAGTGAGGGATAATGATCCCCAGTTTACAGAGGGGAAGCTGGGCTTCAGAGAGAAGGGACTGCCACGCTTAGGAAGTGCACGGGATGCCTGGTGCCCCAGAGAGCTGCAAGGGTCACATGGCCAGGTCAAGGCTGGAGTAGTAATCAGGGCTGAGCTGTCCTCCCATGCATGGGCGCGTGGTGTACCTATCTTACCGCTGCCTCTGTCCCCCAGCCTCAGGCCATTTACTGCAAGGATGTCCTGGACATTGAACAGTTCTCCACGGTTAAGGGTGTGGAGCTGGAGCCCACCGACCAGGACTTCTACCAGAAGTTTGCCACGGGCAGTGTGCCCATCCCCTGGCAGAACGAGGTGGGGGCCTCCCCAGCTGGTGGGGTGGGTTCCTGGGGTGGCCCTGGGGGCAGCTCTCACAGCTGCCTGTCCTGTGGCAGATGGTGGAGACCGAGTGCTTCCAGGAGCTGAATGTCTTTGGGCTGGACGGCTCGGTTCCCCCAGACCTGGACTGGAAGGGCCAGCCGCCTGCACCCCCCAAGAAGGGACTGCTGCAGAGATTCTTCAGTCGCCAGGTAACCCCCAACAGTGTACCTGGGCCCCCAGCCTGGCTCCAGGGGAAGGTGGGTGGGAGGCAGAGCTGGTGCCCACATGCGCTGGGAGTGGGCATCCTCCAGTCATGCCAGTGGTGCCCAGGGTCTCTCCCCTCATTCCCATCTGTCCCCCACCCCTGGCTGGGCTCACGGCCTCTTTTCTCTTTCCAGAGGTGAGCAGTGTGGGCTCCCCATGGGTTGGCCTTGCTGCCCAGCCTCGGGGAGCCACGGGCAGCCCTTCCATGGCAGAGGCGAGATGTGGGTGAAAGAAGTCTGGTGCCCGCTCCCCCTTCCCCTTTCCTACTGTTTCCGTTCCCTGCACCCTGGCACCTTCAAGCTGCTAGCCTTGCTTAGCCGTCTGTCTCCCCGTGCCCTGCCTCCACTGGCCCCAGGGAAGAGGGGCTGGACGGATCCTTGGGTCCTCTTACTTCAGTCTATTGCCGGCAGCCCCTGCAGTGATGTCCAAACATGTCTGGCCTGAGCTGCTGCTCCAGGCCCCTCCTGGGGAGCGCGCCCTGCCCCCACCCCCCCACCCCCGCCCAGAGCACAGCCCTAGGCAGCTCCTGGCCTGCCCTGGCAGGGCCAGCCCAGGTGACGGCACTGGTGGCTAATGGCGCTCGCTCTGCCTCTTTCCCTCCGTGTCTCCCGCCCCTCCAGGATTGCTGTGGGAACTGCAGCGACAGTGAGGAAGAGCTCCCCACCCGCCTCGAGCCCCCCACCCGCCTCTAGTCCCCAGCCTGAGGCCCCCACCGGCGGTTGGCGGTAGCAGCTACTCCGAGCCCTGTTTACAGTTTTGCACAGTGGTCTTCCCCATTGTCCACTCAAGTCGTGGCCTGGGGACCATAGCTGGAGCTGTCCCCAGTGTCCTCTGCCCCTCGGCCCGTGGTCTGGCTGAGTTTGGGAAGGCCTGGGCTGTCCCTGGGACAAAGGTGCGTCCCTTCAGCTCTCATCTGTGGAGCTCGGGGCTTTCTGTATTTATGTATTTGTACGAATGTATATAGCAACCAGAGCGTTCTTAAGACCCACTGTGGAGCTGGCAGAGGGGCCACTGCCAAACTCAAGTCTCCTCAGGCCCAGCATGGATGGGCCGAGGCTGGGCCAGGCCAGGCCCCTGAGCCCCCAGCACTGTGCTCGCCACCGCCGACCTCCGAGTGAGGCTCGTGCCTGCCCCTTCTGCTCTGGGCTCAGGTCAACACCTTCCGGGGCCTGATGCTGTCCCTTCTCAGCACTTGTCAGAGCTGGATCTGGGGCCTCTGCATCCCCTAGGCCTGTGCCAAAGTGTGACCAGAGATTGGGCTGACCCTGGGACCCATCAGTCCACTGCCCAGGCTGTCCCCAATGGGTCTGCCTCTGCCTTCCAGCTCCCAGGGCCCCTCATCCCTCATGCTGGGCCATGTCCTGAAGACACCTCTTGCCGATACACCCCAGTCCAGGGCATGGGAAGTGGGGAGAGGTGTCCTTGGCCAGCCCTCAAACATTCCAGACTCCCCTCATAACAACAGACACATGTGCCCAGCAATAATCTGCCCCTCCCTGTGTGCGCCCGTGGGTGTGTGTGTGTGTGTGTGTGTGTGTGTGTGTGTGTGTGTGTAGGGGGTGGGCTGAGGCTGTGTGCTTGTACCCCAGGCCCCAGCCCCGGCTCTTCCCAGACTGTGATGGCCATCCTAGTCCCAGTGTTAGGGAAGCATGGGATTACAGGGCCTTGGTTTTTTCATATTTAAAGCCAATTTTTATTACTCATGTCCAGTGTAAGCTGCCACGTGTTTCTGTGTGAATACAGTCCGAGCACAAACCTGGCCCGCTGCCCCTGCCTTTCTCTTTCTTGCTCCTGGTGCTCCAGGGGTCTTCCTGCTTCCCTGGCCCTGCTGGAAGTGGGAAGGGATTGGAGGTGGGCCTGGTGGGTGCTGTCCTTCCAGCAAGGCCCAGGAGCTCCCAGGGCTGATCTTGGAGTAGCCTTTCCAGGGGGCCAGGCCTTGATGGCCTTCAGGCTCACCCAATGGGTTTCTCAGCTTCCTAAGTGAGATGAGGCCTGAGGAAGAAGCCTTGGGTCCCCACTAGGGTGTGGGTCTGGTTTCTGTGCTGGTGAGGCAGGCTCAGCTGGTGGTGTCCCCTGCAAGGCCAGTGTGGCCTGGCCACAGGTTGTAGGTTTGGAGCGGCCTGGGGAACGAGGTGGGAGCTGCTGTTAGGAGCACCTGCCTGCTCTGTCTTACCTGGATGCTTGCTGTATGCCCAGCCCGGGGCCAGCACACATGCGTTAGAGCCATCCCTCTGCTCTGCCCTTGAAGTGGGAGATGTGGCTGGGCAGAGACAGTGGTGATGCTGGGAGTTAGGCTGTGGCAGGGGTTCTGTGAAGGGAATCAGGAAGGGTTCTGTGAAGATAGCAGGTGAGCTGGGCCTTGAGGGGACGTATTCACCTGGGAGACAGAAAGGGATTGGGGGAGCATTCCATAACATTCCACCTATGCAGACTCGTGGGTGACAGCCTGTTGACCACAAGTCTGTTCCAGACTTCATAGACCTGTTGCTGCTTCCTAGCCTGCCAGTGTCCCCAGCCCCCAGGAATGCCCTGTAACCACCATAAGGGTTTGTTCGTTGCCTCTGGGCTGGGCACTGTGCCACAGAGGCCACATGAGCTTTGCAGTTGGACAGTTCTGGGTTCAAGTCCCAGCCTGGCCATTTTTCAAGCTGGCTTTGCATACACCCTTCCCTTGTCTGGAAAGATGAGTGTGAAACTCATCGCCTCACAGAGCAGCTATGAGAATCCAGCAAAGCAGCAGTCACCTCCTTGAGTTCCTAGGTCACTGGCAGGACTTGCCTGCTGGGGGATTGGGTGCTGGATGTCAAGTTGATGGCCCTCTCAAGGGCAGCCAGAAGGCTCCAAGCACCGACTTGGCAGACGGGGCCTCTTGTGCCAGCCCAGCTCTTGACGGTATGTGGAGCGTGTGCTGCCTCTTCTGTTAACTTGAGGGAAACAGGGTAGGGAGAGTGCCTTGCCCAAGGTCTTCCAGCTGGTGAGTGGCTGTTGCAGCGGGGTGAGGAAGTCAGCTAAAGATGAAGATGTTGGATCCTGCCCATGAGGCGTGAGGTTGGGGCTCAAGGAGCATTTGCCCCTCTGCTCCAGGCTTGGTTTGGGGGGGGGGGGCAGTTAGGATGCATGCAGAGGGCGGAGCCCAGCCCTGGGCAGCTGTGCAGGAGTGAGTGGGTGCCAGGTGGATGGGTAGGTCCCTGGAGTACACTGCCTGCGGGTGGGTCAGGACCTCCCACCAAGCTCCCCCTTGGGCTAGGGAGGCATTCAGGTAACTTTTTGGCTAGGGTTCAGCCCACCTTAAAGTTCACAGTGGACCCTTGGCAGAGGAAAGTCAGAATTCACTTCCAATGAGCCCTCCCTAAAGCTCACCTCTCCATCCAGCTCTATGGTAGGAACTGGGGATCCAGATGGAGATGAGGCCCCCACCAGCTTGGAGCTCAGTCTGGTAGGGAGGCAGAGGTGGGAATCCAGTGTGATCAGCACTGTGGCAGAGATGATTCTAGAGCTGGCGGGGCTGGGACTGCCACAGGGTTGGGGCTGGAGGTGGGGACCAGCACCAAACAGGAGAGGCCCCTTGGCCACAAAAGTATCAGAGTTGGTGCCCTCCAGGACACAGGATTGGATGTTCCCGGGTGGAGGAGTCAGATGGATGGTGTAGGACCTCTAGTGGTTTAGGATGGCTGAATGTGGGGTGGGGTAGGTGGGGGGTGGAAGGGTGGCTGGAACTGAGGTCAGTGAGACAGCCACACAGAACTTTGAAAGCTGTGCTAAGGATGTGGGGTCTCATCTGGAAGGCACAGGAGTCCCGGAAGGGTTTTAGCTGGTTGTGTTGGGGTGTCTGCCCAGCATGTACAAAAGTACACCAAGTTTCCTTTGGTGAACCCCCCCACCCCACTCTCAATCCGTATGGTTTAGATAGAGCTGGCTTGCACCCACTGCATACATGCACACTACACACGGCATGTGTGTGACCCAGGTGGGGCTGCTAAGGATCTTTGGTTGCAAGTGACACAACTGTCCTCCAGCAACTTAGAAAGTGTTAAAAGGATATGGGGGGAGCTGATAAACAGGAAGAACCAGAACTGGGGCAACTCCAGGTCTTAGTTGCAGAGCCCATTCTCATCAGGGCACAAACCCCAGGAGCAAGATGCTACAGCCATGTTTGTGTCTTTGCATCGTTGAGCCTGACTCCAAACTCAAGGAGTCCCAATGGGTGGGCTGGAAACCTGCCCACTGTGCATTCAAGGAGCAGGGCATTTGGGTTCACAGATCGCCGCAGTGATACCCATGGGATGCAATGATTTCCTGCGATGAAACAGAGAACCCAGTTAAGAAGCTGGTGGACAGCCAGATTCAGACTCAGGCTAGACAGTGGGGCCCTCACTAGAGCTCACCTCCATTCCCTGGGGATAAGCAGGGTGCATGGAGGCTGGGACTATGGATCCAGCACTGGATTCTCCTCCCTGTACTACTACTTAGTAGGCAGGTGGTGATGTATGCTTGCTGGGGACACAGTGGGAGGGGCCGTGAGTTGGGAGGGAGGCCAAGTATTCCTCAGTTGGGGCTACATTGGGGTGCCTGCCTACTGGAACCCCTGCCCACTTTGTGTGTGCAGTGCCTGTCAGGATGTGGCCAGGGCCTGGACGCGTGTGTGCTCCCCGGATTGAGGGGTGTGTGTGTGTGTCAGGGTTCGCGACCTCGGCTGCTTAGCTGAGCATCCTGTGTGCCCCGGTTGAGGGGTATGTGTGTGTGTGTCAGGGTTCGCGACCTCGGCTGCGTGGCTGAGCATCCTGTGTGCCCCCGGGTCTGCCTGCGTGCGCCCGGCCCAGACAACCTATTGCCAGGAGCTGTGGGGCGTGGCGCGTACATTCCCTGTGCAGGATGAGTCCGGCGCCGAGTCTTCGGCGCGGCAGGTGGGCGCTAGGTCCTCCGCCTTTCGCTCGGTGGACGGCCTCCTTGGCAGCGAGTGGCGAAGGGTGGGGGCCCTCCGCCGGCTGCCGCGCGCGCGCACGCCGAGCTCGGTACGCGCCGTGTACGCGCCCGTGCGCGCGCCCCGCGCTCCATCCCAGCGCTCGGAGCCGCCTTCGCTGCCACAGTCAGCTCCCCGGGGCCGCCGCCGCCTCCCCCACACCGGGGGCTCTGCCCGCGGGGCCCGAGCCGCTCGCCCCGAGCCAGGAGGACGAGCTCGAGGAGGATGCCTGGGCCCGTAAGTACCGCGGCAGCGGCGGCGGGCCCGACAGGCCCGGAGCACGGGCGGAAGATGGTCCCGGGACTGAGCTCCTCCCCGCGGGCGGCTCCGCGTCCTGGCCCCGGGTCGCCGCCCCGGACCCCCGCCCCGGCCAGCCCCTCCCCCAGCCCACACCGGAGGGAGGAAGGGAGGGAGGGAGAGGGAGGGCGCCAGTGAGCGAGGGAGCCAGAGCGGGGCGCAAGCAGCCACCGGTTCGCTTGGAAACGGTTGCCACAGCAACGGGGTTGCGCTCCCCGGCAACGCGGCTGCGGGGCGGCGACGCCCCCTCCCACCCCTCCCCCACCCCACGCAGGGCCGCAGCACGGGGGCGCAGGGGGAGAGGGGTGCGGCGACTTCCCCCTCGCAGGTCTGGATGTGCCTGCCTCCAGAGCCCGTCGAGGGTGGGGGTGGGGGACGAGCGGCCCCGTGGGCATGAACTGGCTCCCACGTGGCTGCAGTCGTCGCAGCAGGGCTCCTGGGGTGGCTGCAAACGTGGGGGCGGCCCAGCCGCTGGGCCTGCCCCGGGAGGAGTTGGCATGGAGGCTGGGTCCGGGATGTGTGTCCCGTCACTCCCCACCACCCCACCCACCTGCGAAATGGCTTGACCCGAGTTGGGTGCCCCAGAGGCGATGTTCCTTACCAGGGGAGAGGAAAGAAGCTCGCATCCCTGCTCCTCGTGGCCAGGGCAGGTGCCAAACCGCGGCTTGGGCCGGCGGTGGGTCTCTGCTCCGCGTTCCAAGCCACGATTCTCGGGGGACGGGTGGGAGCAGCGTGGGCAGGAGCAGAGGAAAGGACATTGCTAACCCAGGGAAGCTGAAGCCCAGGCCAAATGGGAGCGCCCTGGCTCATTGTCTGGATCACAAGGGTCCCTTTCTTGTCTGAGCACAAAGCCCAGACTGTGCTGGGTGGCATGCAGGTTGGCCAGCAGGCAGGCCAGCGCCACATGGAGATGCCCTGTCCTCCGGGGGAGCTCCTCTGGGAGGAGAATGGCCGCTGAGTCAGAGGAAATGACCTCTGGCTTCCCTCCCAACCTCCCCTCAGTGGGCAGCATGCTGGGGAGAGAAATGGCCCTCCTGTCAGCTCTCCCAGGCCTGACTCAGCAGATGCCAGCCTGACCGCAGGCCTCAGACTCAATATCACAGGGACCACAACCACCCTTGGGTTTCCTGTCCCATCCAGGGAGGTGTCCTGAGCACCAGAGGTGACCATTATCCCAGGCATTTGAGGCCTTGGCATAAGATGCCCTTAGATGGGTGGTGCCCAAGTGAGGTCTGAGTCTCCCTCCCCCAGGCAGGAGTGCCTTTGAAATTATTCACAGGCTCCTTTCATTCTGTTTCTGCTGTGTGTGAAACCTATGTTAAGTGCTCTGCATCCATTATCTCCTAATCCTTACAACCACTGTGCAAGGTAAGTTTATTATCCCCATTTTAGAGATGAAGACTCGGAGACTCAGGGAGGTAAAGTGAATTGCCCAAGGTCACACAACCAGTAAGTGGTGGGCTAGGTTTCCAGTGCAGGTTTTTCTGGTGGCACAGCCCCTCTCTGCCTGCTACACACCATCTCTTGTGACCCAGGAAGAACAAAACTATAGAGCTTTCTAGAGGAGTGTTCTTTTTTTTTTTTTTTTGTGTGAGGAAGACCAGCCCTGAGCTAACATCTATTGCCAATCCTCCTCCTTTTTTTTCCCCCCTTTTTCTCCCCAAAGCCCCAGTAGACAGTTGTCATAGTTGCACATCCTTTTAGTTGCTGTATGTGGGCCGCCGCCTCAGCATGGCCTGACAAGCGGTGCGTCGGTGCACGCACAGGATCTGAACCCGGGCCACCAGTAGCAGAGCGCGCGCACTTAACCGCTAAGCCACCGGGCCAGACCCTAGATTAGCGTTCTTAACCTTCTTTCACGTTCCTATGAATGTGAGGAAATTCCCTGTCTTTTGGGCCTTGGTACACTTTTCCTTCTTCCAATAAAATCAGCAAGATCCTTGTTCCTCCAGATGCTCTGTAGGACTGTGCTGCTGCTGGGCTGGCTGCCTCCCCCTCCATTTTCTCTAGGGGGGATACTGAGCAGTGAGGGCTGCTTCAGTTCCCTAGAAAACCCCTGAGGCCCAGTCCTTCATTTGTGGGACTGATAGCCTGATCATTTGTGGGCTCTGTAGTCTGATCAGCTTGCAGCCCTGGCTGTGGGAGAAGGAATTTAGCAAAGATGGGTCCGTGCAGTGCTGGCCCCTGGGGGTGCTCAGGCTAGCTCAGGGGTTGGAAACCCAAATGCTTCTAGGGCCCAGAGGGCAATGGAATGAGTGAGGTGGGCCAAGGAGTTACTTGGTTGTAGTCTGTGTCGCCATGTGACAATATAGACTTGGTATGACCAGATTGTCCAGTTTTCAATATGAGCCATAAATCCAAGCTTATGTAAAAATTCCTCAGTTTTGAATGTTGGCAACTAATCAGAATATTTTTAAAAATTGCTTGTGGGCCAACAAAACACATTCATGAACTGTGTCCGCCTGAGAGTCACAAGCTGAGCCCTCTGGTCCACAGGGAAGTGATGGTGGGTTTTGCTGGACCACCCCAGGTTTGTGTGATGTAGCGCCAGGGGCTGGTTTCCACGTTTGAGCCTCTTGAGACTGCAAGGTGCTGGTATTAGTTTGTCACGTGCAGCATGTACGCTGGTCTTGAATTCTTTTCACATCCCTCAGCAGTTTTGCTCTGCCCTTGGCGCTGGCAGGCAGACCTCATCATTCCTGTGTGAAGACACTTCAGCTCAGGCACAGGACTAGACGGGATGGGGTCACATAGCCGATCAGGGCAGAAGTAGGATTTGAAACCAGGGCCCCCGCTTCAGTGCTCTACGTGTTACACCAGGCTACCCCTCAGAAGAGGGTATCATCATCTACCCCCTCACCCCCGAGATGTGGCCACCTCCTTTGGAGAGACAGATCTGAGGACAGTAGACACTGACCCAAGTAAGGCCTCTCTGCCCACAGGCCCTGAGGCCCCAGTCTCGGTAGTCCTGTTTACAGTTTCCAAGCCCTGGGTTCCTGGCCCAGTTCTAGGGTTGGGTCACAGAGATGCTACCTGCAGACAAGCGTGCCAAGCTGGTACCTCAGCCTAGCTGGAAATGAGGCTCTGGCCAGCTCCATGCCCGGCTGACTGTGGCAGCTGGGACAATTCCTGTCATCTCTCTCTGGCCTCAGTTCATCTGTCTTGGTGTGGGAGGAGTGAAAAGTGTCATCAGTGCCTCCTTGAAATGTCCTTCCTGCCAGGACAGCAGGCTTTACAGTCACCTGGGCTTCACAACCACCTGGCTGTGTGGGCCTGCGCTGGTGCCAGCTCCCTGTCTGTAGAGTGGTGATGGCAGCACCACCTCCTGGGTGCCCCGAGATGACAAGTGTAAAGAGGCTAGCAGTGGGCCTGGCACGTGCAGGGCACGCAGTCACCTTCTTCTTCCACCCCACCCTCGCTCCACACGTCACACTCCTCCCTCCCTCCTCTGTCCCCTGGTCTGAGTCCCTGTCCCTTCACTTGACCATCAGCATTCAGGGCTTCACCTTGTGACTCAGAGCCCCTGCTGCCTGGGGTTCCCTCTGTCTACTCCAGAGCCCCTGGCACGTGGCCCCGTGTAGTCTTTTCCTTTTATTCACACAGCTATATGGATCCTCAGCTCATTTACAAACTACCTCGCGAGGGCCGTGAGCTGGGTGACAGCTTCTCTCTCAGTGACATGTTGGTGAATGGCTGACATTTCTTAGGAATGAATTGGATACAGACCTAGCTCTTGAGGTGTTACCTGTCCTACAGCTAAAAGACCAAACAGATAACTGGACACCTCCAGTTACTCCTTCAACAAGTGGTGTTTGACCCACTGTGTGCCAGATGATCAAAACAGATGCAGCCTCTGGTGTTGCACACAGGCCACCATGGAGCCCTGTGAGTGATGTCATTGGGCTTCTCCAGCCCTGGGGGTGAGGTGGCTCAGGGCTGACTTGTCCAGGAGTGACAGGGGAGGCCATGAGGCTGAGTAGCGAGCACAGGGTGAGAGCAGCAAGGTTGTGTTGCAGGCCTGGGGCCGGGAGAAAGCAGAGTTCTCAGCAGTGCAGGATGGAAAGCGGCTGGCTGCAGAGGGACCGGGCGCCAAAAGGTGAGGCTGAAGAGGTCTGGCAGGAGCTCCTCCTGGAAGCCCTGATCTAGGTCAGTGGTTCTCAAAGTGTGCTCCCTGGACCAGCAGCACCAGCAGCTGCTGGGAATTTGTTAGAAGTGCAAACTCTCAGGCCCCACCCCAGACCTACTGAAGCAAGCACTGGGAGCAGAGCCCAGCACTCTGCATCCTAACAAGCCCTCCACATGCTCACTCCAGATTGAGGGGTGCCCACTGAGACTGGGTTAAAGAGCTGGGCTGTCTCCTGAGGCGGTGGGGAGTCGCCACAGGGTTCAGACAGGAGAGGGCCTGGGGGAAATGGGCAACGTGGAGAGTGGGTGGATGGGCAGGAGCACTGCACAGGAGAGAGAGCACTGGCAAGCATGGGAACAGGGGCCCAGGTGAGGGACAGCAGTGGCCTGCCAAGGCAGTGGCATGGGGACCAAAAGTGGACAGATGAAGGCACCCTGCACTGAGGGTAGAAACAACAGGATTGGAGGATAGAGTGAATGGTGGGCCCTTTGCTGAGATAAAGGACCCAGTAGCAGATCTTGGGGGTCTAAGGTTGGGGTGCTGGGGTTCTTCATGCTAGAGGAGCAATGTGGTGGGTGCCCGTGGTGGTGCACCAGGCCCTAGAATAAGAGATCTCTGTGACGCTGGGTGTCATTAATGTCTTTGAGCCAAGTGTTCTCATTTGTCAGTGGGAAGAATGCTCACCTAGTTCGTAGCATGACTGTGAGAACTGTCTGTGGTGTCCAGCCCTTGGGCAGGGAGCACCCTGGTGACACACACATCTGTGCATCCCCAGCTCTGAAGCCAACATCATCAGCGCTAATATTTGTTGGGGCATCTCCAAGCCCTTTGCATGGATTAGCTCAACCTTCATCACAGTCACTGAAGAGGAAACTGAGGCATCATGGAGGTTAAGAAACTCACCCCCCGGTCTCACTTTCATCCCCCTGTGTGCTCCCAGTGAGTGTGTGGCCTAAGAAAGCCATACAAAGTGATATGCTCACAGACTCTACAAATAAATCCAGATGGAATCCTAAAAAATGTTCAAATAACCCACACGAAGCTAAGAAAAGAGAAAGAGGAAACAAACAGAAAACAAATCATAAAATGGCAGACTGAAGGATGAGTCCATCCGCAGGCAGCACTCCTGACACACAGGTGGAGCTAGACAAGTAGCAGGTACTTGCTGTGAACAGTCTGGAGGCGATGGGGAAGGTGAGTGGCTGTGAGCAAGAGGCTGCAGGCAGGGTCTGCGTCTGAAGGGCTCCCCAGACAGGCAGCAGCATGCACAGAGGTGTGGAGGGGTAAAAGGACAGCTCTTCGGGGAGGTTTTCAGAAGCTTGGCGTGGTCAGGAAAAGCATTTGGAAAGGTCTGAATGACTCTCTTAACGTTTATGTATTGAGCCCCTACTGTGGGTTAGGTGATAATGTACGGAGGACACCTGGGGGCCAGACATAGGGCGGGAGGGAGGCCTCAGGCGGGATTCCTGCCATCTGGGCCTGCTGGAGTACCACTGCGTCAAGCAACACACATACACACGCACACCACTCAAACTGCCCCCCCCCCTCAAACTGGGCGCTAGAGCCAGTGTGTGTGTGTGTTGGGGGGGGAGGGGCGCGGGTCAGAGGACCAGCTCAGCTGTGAGTCGTCAGGCAAGAGACTTCCTCTCTCAGATCATTTACAATGATCTGTAAAATGCAGCAATGTTTCCTGCCTCCTGGCTGAGGGGGACAGTAGCAGCCAGTGGAGCTTGGGTGTGCCCTGCCCCACTCTGCTGTAGTGCCCAGCTAGCTGCGCTGGGCTCCTGAGGGCATGGACCATGTTCTCTGTGCCTTGTTAACCCTGGAGCTGCCATCCCATTGCTTCTCCACCTTGTAGCCTTTTCCCCTCTTGAGCTAAGGGCTGGCGGCCAGAAGCACTAGGCCTTGGTGGGAAGGAACGGGAAGGCACATTTTGGCCACAGGCTAGCCAGTCTTCCCAGTGTCCCCACAGCTGCCAAGTCCTCATGTACTGAGTCCTCACATGCACTGGGCTTTTCATTTACATCTCACTTGTCACTTAGAGGCAAGTGTTTTAACACAGACTTTGGATTCAGAATCCGCCTAAATCCTAGCTCTCTCCTTATTAGCTGTGTGACCGGGTCAAGTCATTTTCCTCTCTGAGCCTGTCTCATCTATCAAACGGGCATGACCCCTAGGGAGAAGGTGGTGTTGAAGATCATGTAAGATTCTGCATGGAAAGGGCCTAGAACAAGGCCTGACATGCAGTAGATGGTCCTTGGCGGGTATTTCTATTTCTAATTCAGCTAAACTCCATCACCTCCAGCCCCAGAAGTACTTTTTCTGACCCGGAGCTGTTCCTGCCCTGCAGGCCAAGGAGCCTCCTAGTTAGTGCCAGTTTCCTCAGAGCATTCCTGAAAATTTCTGTGGGCTTGGGAAAAGGAGAACAACAGATTTAATTAACTCCCAGTGACTGGCAGCATCGTGTTTTTATCTGGGCTGCGTCGCCATGGCAGCGTCATGGCAGGGTTGTGGAGGGGGCGGGTGGAGCTATTGTTCCTGCCATTGTCTGTTCTGGAACGCAGGCCTACAAAAAGGGGACTGGCACGAGCACCAAGTGGCACATGGCACAAGGCAGCCAAGGAATCAGACAGGAGCCACCTGGGGAGAAGTGTCAGGTGGCCTGTGGCCTCCCTTCCCCCTAGCTTGCTGCCAGACCAGTCAGAAACAGGGTTGATATGGAGCCCCAGCTTGGGGCTCAGGCCCCATGTGCCCCACCCCACGAGCTGACTGTGTGTGTGCCTTGGGCATGCTGAGGAGAGGGGGCCCATGGGGCTCCTGGAAGAGGCCTACAAAATAGCTCAAGCAGCAGCACTCTCCCACCCCAGGCTAGGGTTTTGTGGTCAGGCTTGGGTTCAAATTACGGCACTGCCACCTACCATCTACACGGTT
Source organism: Diceros bicornis minor (assembly GCF_020826845.1). NCBI lineage: Eukaryota > Metazoa > Chordata > Mammalia > Perissodactyla > Rhinocerotidae > Diceros > Diceros bicornis. The sequence continues at coordinate 90,668,065 of NC_080740.1, forward strand.
AATTGCTTCCCCCCTTCCTTATGGGTAAAATAGGAATCATTTCAGTTACCCCAAAGGGTTTTATGTGAAAGCCCCTGAGTATAAGGCATTCAAGAAGGGCTCATTTCTATTCTGCGGGGGTGGTGAACAGTCGCCTGCCACCCATCACTCCACAGTCAAGACTCCCTCCTACATACCTCTTAGGAAACAAGGTTCCTCTCTCAACCCTGGCTGTGGAGAGGTGGTGGTGGAACTAGAGGTGCCCATCTGGAGTGATGCGCGACCAGGTGGTACTGAAGACAGCTACTTTTCCTCCCCTCTGCACAGAGGGAAAGGAATTGGGGGAAGGGACACAGTGGCCTGGAGCTAGAAGGGCAGGGCCAAATGGGGCTGCGCATGAGTAGACGGGGGAAGCAGAGACCAAGTTGGATCCGGCGCGCGGAGGCACCTAGAGGAAAGAGAGAGGCAACGGCATACGCCCGGCGGCGCGTTCGGCGCAGACAAAGGCAGGCTGGTAGCGTGCGGTAGCAGTCGGAACCACCCGCCCAAGCCCCCCTGCGAGAGCAGCGACGACCGGGAGGCCGCGGTGTGGGCCGGGATGTTCCATGCTTTGGGCAACCAGGGATGGGGGCGGGTACAAGACCTAGAGCGCCAGGGGCTGCCGGGCGTATGCACAGGGCTGAAGCTGGGCGCCAGTGGGCTGCTTGTGGGACTCGAGGAGGTGGACCACCCTTTCCCTCCGCAAGGCAGTCGCGCCGAGGATCCTCTTCAGCATCCTGGGGGCTTGCCCACGGGCCTCTGAAACCCTTTCCGAGCTGGGGGTACCCTGTTCCCCGGGGAAGCGGGTGGAGAATCTCCCGTGCGCAGAGGTCGAGACCGGCCTTCGCGCGCCCCCTGCTGGCCCGCCTGGAGTCCCCTCGGCTTGGCGGCGGCGGCCGGGTCTCAGATCTGGGAAAACCCCACCGGGGAAACCTCGAGGCGTGACGTAATCCCTCTCGGTGACGTCACCGGGACCCTGGGGAGTGTGGGGGTTCCCGCAGAGGAGACTTCCCCCGGACTGCGCAGGGCACGGGCGCGGGCCGGGAAGTCGTCGGGAGCCGCAGCGCGCCTTCACCGCGCCCGGTGTCTGTCCCACAGGTCCCGCGCGGCCCCGGGTGAGGCCCGCCCGCGCGCCCGCCGGCGCCATGGGAAGGAGCGGGCGCGGCTGCTGCTGCCCCCCGCCGGCGCGCGCACGACTTGAGCCCCGCCACGGGCAGCTCCCGGCCGCGGGCCCCCGAGTGACGCTGGCGGCACCTGGGAGCGTCGCGCGGGCCCGGAGCCACGTAGAGGAGCCCAGTGTCCAGTGAAGCAGCCAAGGATCCGCCGCCCGCGCCGCCGCCATGGTTATGTCCCAGGGCACCTACACGTTCCTTACGTGCTTCGCCGGTTTCTGGCTCATCTGGGGTCTCATCGTCCTACTCTGCTGCTTCTGCAGCTTCCTGCGCCGCCGCCTCAAACGGCGCCAGGAGGAGCGACTGCGTGAGCAGAACCTGCGCGCACTCGAGCTGGAGCCCCTGGAGCTCGAGGGCAGCCTGGCCGGGAGCCCCCCGGGCTTGGCGCCACCGCCACCACCGCACCGCGGCCGCCTTGAGGCGCCGGCGCACGCGCATCAGCACGTGCACCCGCTCCTGCACGGGCCCGCGCAGCCGCACGCACACGCGCACGCACATCACCACGCGCTTCCGCACCCGCCGCCACCGCACCTCTCCGTGCCGCCGCGGCCCTGGAGCTACCCGCGCCAAGGTAAGTACCGACCTCCGCCACGGGCGACCCGCGCCACCGGGGTGGGCGGGGCCTCGGCAAGGGGGCGGGCTCCTGCTTTCCCGCGAGGCTTGCACTGGACAGCCTCACCGAGAACCTAGGAGGAGGGAGCAGGCTGGGTCTGGGGTAGGCGGCTGGCCCAGGCCTCTGCGGAAGGCTGGGGACAGGTGACCTCACGCCCTCGGACCGCTTCTACTCCGCAGCGGAATCGGACATGTCCAAGCCACCGTGCTACGAAGAGGCGGTGCTGATGGCCGAGCCGCCGCCACCCTACAGCGAGGTGCTCACGGACACGCGCGGCCTCTACCGCAAGATCGTCACGCCCTTTCTGAGCCGCCGTGACAGCGCCGAGAAACAGGAGCAGCCGCCGCCCAGCTACAAGCCCCTCTTCCTTGACCGGGGCTACACTTCGGCGCTGCACCTGCCTAGCGCCCCGCGGCCCGCGCCACCCTGCTCTGCGCTCTGCCTGCAGGCGGACCGCGGCCGCCGGGTCTTCCCCAGCTGGACCGACTCGGAGCTCAGCAGCCGCGAGCCGCTGGAGCACGGAGCTTGGCGCCTGCCGGTCTCCATCCCCTTGTTCGGTAGGACTACAGCCGTATAGAGGGGCGCCTGGCATCCCGGGCCCCACCCGCGGACTCCTGGCCTGGCTTGACTGCGGGGCTTTTTAAATGCTTCCTTTGGACTCCGGGGGCGGGGGGGGATTGGGGACGGGGCGGGAGGGAGGGCTTTCTTACCCCGTTTGTTACATTTTGAGGATAATAAAGGTGTGTGATCTGGTTTGGTATAAGCGGAGGGGACACCCGCTGCTTGCGCCCAAGGTGGCCAGGTGTGCCCTGGCCTTGGCGGGACAGAACCTGAATGCGCCGTTCGGCTACAAACTGGCCTGAGGGTGCAGAACTAAACTCGAGGTCAGCCTGCTTCAAACTCGAGGCTGGTTCCCCCTGGAGCGTCAGACCCCACCTGCCCGTGAGAACACAGTGAGGGCGCCCCTGCGGCCTTAGAAGTGGCAAGAGTTGGGAATAGGGGGGCAGGGCAGGCGGCCCACTCAGATCAGCCCCTGGAGGCCCGGAGCAGCAGGCCCGAAGGGATTGGGATTTCTTTATTAACAGACATGAGCACGACCCGTTACAGAAGTTTGTGCTTTCCAAAAAACAGTTACTGAACGTGAAAAAGGAACCCAAGCAAAGAGGGAGGAGTTGGGAGGGCCAGTCAAGCCCCAGCCCACCCACAGCCCTGACCTGAATCGTGTCTAGGGCCTCCGGCCTGGGACCTGCCCAGCAGGAGGGGGCAGGAAAGGGCAGGGAAGCTAAAGGGCCCCAGCTGGGCCTGCTACTTCCTTTGGGCCAGGCAGGGAGGGGTAAAGAGAAGGGCGGGGAAGGGGTCCCAGGGAGCCAGAGCCCACGAGCCATTTATTGCCATGTTTTAAAATTCGTGCAAAATATCTGAAGCCCTGGACAGAGAATACAAAGTGATATTTTTCCAAGAAACAGAAAACTAGGAAAAGAGATGGGGGGGACATTTTCCTTCCAGAGCTCCCCCCACGCCAGGCCCCAAGCAGGGTGAGACCTCCACCCCTGCCAGCTGAGTGAGCAGGGAGGGCTAAGAGCTACAATCTGGACCGGGTGGGGAGGGGGTGGAATTGGCAACAGCGTCTCAACTACCAACAGGAGGAAAACCAGTCAACTGTACAAGTCTCCTATCAACCTTAAAAAAAAGAGAGAGAAGAAAAGCTGTAAAAGTCGGGCCCCGTGGGTAGGGAAGCGGCAAAGTCCCCTGCCAGGGCCGGAATCCAGAGTGGGTGCCAGGCGGAGCTGCTGCGTGTGCAGGCGCTGCGGGCCGTCTGGCCAGAGGCAGGCGCAGGTGGGCGGCCTTGGCGAGGGCAGCCTGAGGGTGGGCACCGCCGCTAATCGCCACCCTCGAAGCCCTCCTCCTCCTCTGGTGCCGGGTCTGCATCCCAGCAGGTAATGTCGATTTCTGTGTTCGGAGGGAGGGAGTTAACGAGATGGCCCACAGATCCATGGCTGTGTCCCCCAACCCCTGTGGCTGTGCCAGCTATGTGGGGCTGCCTGCCCATACTTGAACCCAGCACCCCCACCTGAATTCCTCCCCATCATCCACCCCAGGACTACCTGGAGGTTTGTTGTAGAACACAGGAGGCGGAGCCTTTGCACACAGCTCTTCCGATTGGGCGAACTCCTCCTCCTGTGATTGGCTGAAGTACCCCTCACTGGCCTGCAGGAGGAAAGCACCAGGTCACTGAGCCCCACCCAGCAACACTAGGGCTGACCTACCAGGACTGAGCCTGTTTCCCCGGCAACCAGTGATTCCATCAGTGGTTGCCAGGGAAACAGATGGCTGCCTTGGGAACAAAAGCAGAGCCGGCCCAGGGAAGGGGAATGGAATAGAGCTCTCCATCCCCCACCCCCCCCCACCCCCACCCACGTAATGTGGGTCACAGAGAAAGGGAGGTATTGCCGCAAGCCTGAGGAATGCAGAGTCAGTCCCCTGCTTGAGCCCTGATGGCCCCTCCCACCAGGCTGCCCCTCCCTACCTGAGTTCCCTCCTTCTGGGTGGTCTCGCCATTGGTCAGCAGGTGGGGCTCTGGCTCTGCCTCCAGCTCCGGCTCCGGCTCCGGTTCTGGCTCCGGCTCCGGTTCTGGCTCCTGATCCAGCTCCTCTAGAGCAGAGGGCAGAGTTGGGGCCTGGGGGGCAGCCAGGGGATCCCCTTCTACTTCCTCCTCTGGGTCACAGAAGGTGGCAGGCGGCTCAGGCAGCTCGTCAAAACTGAGAAGGTTGGCACAGCCTTCACTTGCTGGCGGCAAGGGCTCCTGAGCCACCTTGTCCAGCAGAGGCACCTCTGCCAGAGTGACCTCGGCACCCAAGGGTGGTGTGGGGGCCCTAGGCTCAGCCTGGGGTGCGGAGGCCCCTTCTCCATTGCCAGGCCATAGGTCAATGAGGCTGGCAGTGTCAGGGGTGACGGTGTTGGCAAGAGCGGTGTCAGCAGTGGCAGTGTTGGTTTCAATGGCGTCAGTTGCCAGGGTGTCTGCTGTGGCTGTATCAGCCATGGTAGGCCCCAGAGACGCAGCCAGGACAGCCTGCTCTGGAGACACCATGAACATCAAGTCCTCCATGGCGCTGCCTTGCCCCTGGGGAGACTCCGGTGCCTGAGGGGGCTCCTCCGTGGGGCTGGCTACTCTGGCCTCCTTGCTGGTCTCTTCATCATCCAGGCCGGGGCTGGGCTCCTGGGTCTCTGTCACAGCACAAACGGAGGAGACAGATGTGATCATCTCCGTCAGGGAAGGATGTGGGCCCTGGGCAGCCACCCTACAATACTGTGCCCCCCCACCGAGGAGTCGGGGACTCCCAGGAAAGAAGGCCTCCACTAAGAGCTCCATGCAGAGCACCTTCCAGCACCCACGGGGCCCCGATACCCCTTTACCTAGTGTCTTCAAACCGCTCAGCAGCCCCAGGAGGAAGGCCCGATTCCCACTCCAGGGAGAGACACTGAGGCTCAGAGAGGGCAGGTCTGGCTGCGGCACCAGGGCTCCTCCCAGCCACAGCTACTTCCACGGCAGTACGGTCTGGGCGGCCCAGATCCCTGGGGAGTTGTTACCATGGCCACCTGGGGTTCCCAGCCCAGGGACTGATGAGAGGCCCGGTGCAGCTAGGGCTCTCATTCACCTTGGGCTGGTGGGGGTGGTGGTCGCAGTGGCAGAGGCTGTGAGGACGTGACCTCATTCAGGGCCCGCTCGATCTGCTCAGCGACAGGGGTAGAGGCCGTGCTGGAGTCAGATGGGCTCCGGGTGGGGATGGGGGTGGGTGCCATCCTCCGGTGGCTGTCCAGATGGCTACCTATGGAACAAATCCCCAGGCTGGTCAGTGAGGGCCAGGGAGTCAGGTGGGACCAGGACCGTCCACCTTGGGGCCTGGCCAGCACCTCCTCTCTGGAGTCTGGGTGGAGGCTGGGAGCTCCCCAGGCTCCCCAGGGGCCAGACCACAGCTCCAGACCCTGTAAGCCAGGCCCCTGGGGGCCAGCGCCCCGTCAGGGCCAGGGGAAAGAGGCAGGCAGTACCTGCTCTAGGGACAAACACCAGAGATCAGCAGTCAGGCTGAGGGAGTGAGGGCAGGGGGCTGCTGGGAAGCGGGGCCCTCCTTACCCGCCCCGCCGAGGCCTGGGGCTGCTACCTACATGGGAGGGAGGAAGAGAGGTTTGGGGTGCGGTGACAGGTGATATAGGGAAAGGGAGTCCGTGGAGGGGAGGAGGAGGAGGAGGAGGAGGAGGAAGGCCCACTGTCCGATGCCTTTATGAAAGGGCAGTACGGACGACCTGCCAAGAGAGACAGACAGAGAGAGACAGAGGACAAGAGAGGGTCAGTCTCCCCCACCCCGCCCCAAGGCCTCACCCGCCCCCAGGGCTGGCCCTGGAAGTCCCAGCTGCCTTCAGCCAGGTGCACATTCAGCCAAGCTGGGCCACAGCCTGGAGCGAGCCGTCAGGCGTCAGGCGACTCCCACCAGCACTAGCCAGCACAGCAAGGCGCCCGCCGCACGCAGCCAGCTGAGCAGCACACGCCCAGGTCAGCCTGCCCCACCCTGGAACCTGGGCACAGGGCCAAGCACACAGCAGGGGCAAACACTCGGACCAGCAGATAGAGAGCAGAGGGTGCTTCGGGGGGAGGCGGCAGCTGCATCAGGAGAATCCAAACAGGGGACCCTGGGCACAGGCTCCAGGCTGCGGGGACCCAGGGCAAGGGCAAGAGCCCAACCACATGCACCCGCAGCCCTTCAGGCAAACCCCAGTTCTGCCCCAGCAGGGCCACTCCCCACGGCCAGGGTTGTCTCAGCCCAGGCCAGAGCCGCCCAGATGGCCCCAGCACTACCCATTGCTCAGCCAAGGCCCAGCATGGACCCCTGCCCGAGCCCTTCAGTCCTGCCACCAGGGAGGCAGTGGGTGGAAGCACACTTGATGAACGGCCTTGCCTTCTCCAAGGGGTCCTTAGCAAGGCTTCCTTTCCAAAAAAAGAGTCCCAGAGAGGCTCAGGGCCAAAACCTGAGGAGGAGACTCAGTGGGGGTGGGACCTGGGACTACCTGGTCGGTGGTTGAAGGGTGAGGGCACGTCACAGCTGCCCGTGGAGGCCGATGCGACTCGTTCCTGCTGCTTGAAGAATTCCCGTGGGTTGTCAGGCCGCTGGGCAATAATGGCCGCTGCCTCCTGGGGGCACAAGAAAACGGTCAGAGCGGGGCCAGGCCCAGCTGAGGCAGCCCTGCCAGCCTCACCTGCCCTGTCCCCCCCCGGCTCTCACCTCTACTTCCGATTCTGACTTCTTCAACTGGGTCTCTTCCTCATCCTGCTGGTCCCCCTGGAAACCAAAAGCACAGTGTTCTGGGCAACTCTCCCCCCGCCCCAGCAGGCCTTCTTACAGTCCCCATGTTTCCTCCACAATCAAGAAAGAAGGGGCTGAGATGGCACCCCTGCTCCCTCCACCACCCAGTCACACAGCTCCTTTTCTCCATCCACAAGGCCCTCGACTACCGCATCTCCAGCCAGGACAGGCCCCTAGACACCCAGCTCAGCTCCTCCTGCTCCTTCACCCCCACATCCCACCAGGCAACCGGGCCATCCCGAACATTCCCTGCTTTGTGGCTAACTCTTCTTGGACCTCGCACCCCTGCTACCTGAATCTGGCATCACCACCAAGGCTTCCTCATTAGCCTCCCGCCTCCTTGCTCTCTTCCCATAATTTGTTCTCTATAGACCCTAAAAAGGACTTTTCCAAAATCAAGATCAGACCATGATTCTTTCTAGCTTAACATCCCTCAGGGGTCTCCCGTGAGCCACACCAAGTACTGGCTGAATACGGCCCATAAATTGCTTTTGTTTTGCCGGTATGTTTTTAAAACACATTAATGAGCTGCCTCCACTTAAAAACTGGGAAGTGTCATATTGAAATTAGAATGCCAGAAAGCCCTGGTAACGCCGGCCTGCTGCCCCGGAGCAGCCGTCAGCCAGAGCTGCACTGCAGCCGCCTGCACACGGGCATGTGCTGTCTAGTTCGCTGCAGTCCTCGCCACTCCCCACTGCGCTTCACTCGCTGTCTTGAGACTGCAACCCCAGGAGTACAGGTAGATGGGGCCCCTTCCTTGGCCCACATTCCCCTCCCCCTGCCTGACCTAGCCCCTGCCACCTCTCTAACATCCCCCTCCCACGCTGACTCGCCCACACACCCTGGGAGACACAGACATGAAGTCCTCAGCATGCTGTGGTTGCAGTTCCTGGGCTGGGCGTGGGAGAGGACTCTCTCTCCCCAGTGCCCCAGCCCACCCCAGGTCCAGCCCTTCCTGCTTCCGGCCTCAGCCTAGGCACTGCCTCCTGGGACAGAGGTCCCTGGCCCATTCAGGTCACTCCCTCCTCTGGGCCCCATGAGGTACTGGAGGCGTACAGGGCAGATCCCACTGCCACCACTTCCTGTTTCTGGGATCGTCGCCCCTGATGCGGGTGACACAGGGAGAGAACTCGGGTCGTGTGTGAGTGGCCGGCTCAGGGTTCAGCTGGTACACGATTGCTCAGTTGAACTCACTACACCAAAGCTTCTAAATCGGAGCCCCTGCTGCTCCTGCGGCCAATGGGGCAGGAGGGCGATGGCCGGGGAGAAAAAGCTGCAGGGAAGGTGGGGGAGCAACAGGGCTTCCTTGTTGTGAGCACATGACCATAAAGACTTAAACTTTCCTGTCATGGCACATGAGGAGAATGGCCCTTCAACGTATGTCCCCTCAAGAGGGCTGTCACTATGACTACAACTTTGTGTCTTCCAGAATGAAGTCTAAACTCCTCTGACCTTGCTCTCTCTTCGCAAATTTCCCCTGCTCCTCAGCCCACTGGGCTCCAGTCAGGCTCCTTGCCTTCCTATAAATGTATATACCACCACCCTTTGCTGGTACTCTGCCCCTGCCTAGTATAACCTCACTAAGCTCCTCTGCCTCATTTAAAAATAGGACCAGAGGCAGCTTACCACAAAAGCCTTAACTACCAACGTGACAAACACTGAAACAAATTAGGGCTGTGGGTAGGAGAGATCAATATACTAACCAGAAGAGTCAACAACTTTTCTGTGCCTGAGCGTCTTCAGATACATGGGAGCTCTCTGGCAGCCCAGGCAAAAAGGGAACTCAGACAAGAAATGCAATTCTTATCAGAGGAGGGAAACCAGAATAGCTCCTTAAATCAAGAGAAAGCATTTTATGGTTCTAAATTCCAAAACTTCTCACATGGGACCTTCCTTAGAGGACCTGAAGTTGTAGGGCCACCACACTGACCTGTAGAACACCTACTGTCACTGTCACATGAGCCACACTTAAAGGGCCAGATGAGACTATAAAATAATGGTATAAGACTTTAAGACTTCGCCTGAAATGTTGATAATTGGTGAAGATGAGCAATCAGTTTAGGGGGTTCACTATGCCATTTTTTCTACTTTTGTGTGCATGTAAAATTTTCCATAAAAAATAAGCTTTTTCAAAAAGACCTTAAGGGCCAGCCCAGTGCCATAGTGGTTAAGTTTGCGCATTCTGCTTCAGCGGCCCAGGGTTCGCCTGTTCGGATCCTGGGTGTGGACCTACACCGCTCATCAAGCCATGCTGAGGCAGCGTCCCACATAGAAGAGCCACAACTCTATACCTATGATACACAACTACGTACTGGGGCTTTGGGGAGAAAAAAAGAAAAAAAGGAAGATTAGCAACAGATGTTAGCGCAGGGCCAACCTTCCTCAAAAATAAAATAAAATAAAAAAATAAAAATGAATAAACAAATAAAAAAACAAAATTACAAAAAAAAAGATAAACAAAATGTGGTCTACCCATACAATGGAGTATTATCAGCCTTAAAAACAAAGGACATTCTGACACATGGATGAACCTTGAAAACATCATGCTGACATAAGCCAGTCACAAAAGAAACTACTGTAAGATTCCACTCACACAAGGTGCTTGGAGGAGTCAAATTCATGGAGACAGGAAGTAGAATGGTGGTTGCCAGAGGCTGGGGGAGGGGGATGGGGAGTTCATGTTTCATGGGTACAAGGTTTCGTCACAGGAAGATGAGAAAGTTCTGGAGATAAAGAGCAGTGATGGGGCTGCCCCGTGGCATAGCGGTTAAGCGCACACTCCGCTGCTGGCGGCCTGGGTTCGGATCCTGGGCGCACACCGAGGCACCGCTTGTCAGGCCATGCTGTAGCGGCGTCCCACATAAAGTGGAGGAAGATGGGCACAGATGTTAGCCCAGGGCCAGTCTTCCTCAGCAAAAAAAAAAAAAGAGGATTGGCATGGATGTTAGCTCAGGGCTGATCTTCCTCACACACACACACACACAAAAAAAATGAAATAAAAAAAATAATAAATTCATCAACTAATTTTCAAAAAGCCTTCGCCCATCTTGTTCTCCACCATGTTTCTAACATCTGGCACATGGCAGGTAGCAAGGGTTTGTTGAACGACCGATTGAGGCTGGAGTTTGCCAACTGCACATTACCTCCACCCACCAGGTGGCTGATGTGATTGGAGTGACCTATGACAGTCACTTAATGTCAGGGCCTGCAGGGCCATCCCATCTCCTGCCTCCTGGCCTCCTCTGGGTGCGACCTTGGAGCACATTTGAGTCCCCACAGCCCGACATCTGCCATCATAGTTCCAATCCAGATGCCCACCTCCTGTCTTGAACTATATCCTGCTCGGCCCTGAAGGACCTTAGCTATTTCTGAAATACAAAATGTAACTCAAAGCAGAGATCTGACTCCACAGTGATTTTCAAAGGCTCAATCCACAGGCCCCATGGGCCACCCCAATATTTGGAGGTTCAGACAGCATGCTGTGAACAAGGGGCCACTCTGAAGGAGACACTGCACACTCGTGTAGAGATACTCAGATTCATTCCCGGGGCTCTGCAGCACTCCTGTGGGGGGACCAGGCCTCGAGCCTCCTGAGGGCAGGAAGCCAGGGAGGGGTCTCATCCAGCCCAAGCCCCGCAGGCCCTGCTGGAAGGGGCGGGGAGCCTGGCCAGTGAGGGTCTCGTCAGGGTAGATTTTCTCTTTCAGTCTAGAGTATAAGCTTCTCCAAGGAGGTCTCTTTCCACAGCAGGAGGCCAGAGCCTCAGGCGATCAGGTGCCAGGCCTGACACTCCACAACACCCCATGCCCACGCAGCGGTGCCCAGAACGCCCAGCACTGTCCCCCAGCCACTGATCTCCCCACAAGGCCCAGGAAGACAGGCGCCATCCTCACCGCCCTGACCAGGAGGCCGGGAGCCCCGGCCCAGGACTTACAAAGATAGACTGCTCCTTCATCCGCCTCTTGGCCTCCTCAGCTTCTAAAGTCTGCTGTTTCCTCCTGGAACGAGAAGCCAGCAGGCACCCTTCAAGGGGGCCCATGCAGGGGGTGGGGGCAGCCGTGGCCCGGGGCGGGGCGCACCTGTGCTCCTCAATCTGCTGCTCCCGCTCGCGGTAGCGCCGCTCCCGCTCCTCCTGCTCCTGCCGCTCCTGCTCCATCCGCTCTTGCTCAAACCTGAGCCTCTCATCCAGGGCCTTCTTCCGCTCTTCCTCTTTCCTCAGCTCCTCCTCCTTCTGCAAGCCCCGCGCCAAGGCACTGTGGGCCCCCGAGCCTGGGCCCCGCCCCGCCAGCCCATCCCCACCCAGGGCTGGGGAGACATGGTGCTGGGAACTCAGGGGTGACCCTGTGGACATAAAGCCAAAAGGGCTCACCCTCTCAGCTGGGGGAGTCCACGGGAGGGGACACACTGTAAAAGGGAGGGACTTAGTGAGAGCAGCCCAGAGTACCCCCTGGGGTCAGGTCAGGGAAGGGCAGCTCAGCCCAGAGGCCGGGGTGGGGGTCCACACCTTGGCCTGCTCCCAGAACTGCTCGCGGTTGATCCGCTTCATCTCCACAGCTGCATCAGTCTTCTGATAGGTTGTGCCCTGCAGAGTCAAGTGGCCCGGCATGAGCACAGAGGGCAAGCCGAGCGCTCCGGGAGCTTCCACCCGCACAGGGTGAGGCCTGCGAGAGACGGGCCAGCCTGCCCGGCACACACTGACCACCGGCTCAGCGTTCTCATCCTCGCGCAGCCGAAGCCGGTGTAGCACGGGGCTGGAGAGACGGGCCAGCCCGTTGGAGAGCCGCTGCCCGATGGCGCCCGCATCTATGTCTTCCACGCTGCTGGCATTCACGATCACGTCCACACCCTACAGCGAGAAAAAGGCGTGTTCAGGCAGCACAGCTCCTTCCTGTTGTCGCCCCCAGCGTACAGACCCTGCCGTGGGTGGCTGGCCCCACCCACGAGCCCTGGCCCCACTCGCACCTGGAAGAACTCAGCCACCTTAGCCACGTGGCTGGCACAAGCGCATTTTCGGGCATCAGGCACGTCTTCACCGACCTGAAAGTACCCAGGGAAGAGGAGTCGGGAAAGGACAAGAGGGGGCAGCAGCCCGGGCCTGGGCTCTCTTCCCGGGGTTGGCAGGGTTCTCTCCAGCAGCGTCAGGGCGTGGAGCGGGGTGCAGGGAACTTTTCGGGGGCCTTCAGCCCCTCACCAGCCCACAGCTGCATACCCAGTTGATGAGCACGTATTTTGGCAGAGCAGCCTGGGAGTCCTTGACGCTGCAGAAGCCGTACATCACCTTCTGGTTCTCGAAGTGGCCCGAGAGCTCCTGCAAGCCCCCATCTGGAGGAATCAGGAGGGTATCAGGACTCCTGTCTCTTGACCCCTTACCCCACAAACGGCCTAGAACCCGAAGGAAAGACTCCTTTTGTGGGCTCTGCAGGCACCCCAGACATCTGGAGGTCCCAGAGTTCTGTGTTGGTCAGAGAGAGGCGGCAGGCAGGCGCGAGCTGTGCCTTTGAATCCCTCAGGGCCGGACTGGGGCAGGACTGAGCAAGTGTTCGTTCTTCACACATCCTCATGTCTCACGCGGTGCTAGTACCAGTGAGGTAAAATAAAGCCTTTGGGCTCTGGAGAAAGTGGGAGTGATCTGGGCCATCCCTGCTAGGATCCTTCCCCACTAGCTGTGTGACTTTGGGCAAGTCACCCTCCTTCTCTCCAGTTCAGTCTTCTCATAACCAAACAGGAAACAAGGCTCTCTCCCTCCCCACCCTGGGGATCGCAGGGATGACCAGAGGAAGAACACCCGCCAGACAAGTGCGGGTCTGCTGGACGCAGGCAGGGAGGTGGCCTGGAGCCAGATGGGTGGGGGAAAACGACCGGAGGAAGGGGTGGAGAGGACGGCGAAGAGGAATGGCTGGAATCCTTACCTCCTGACGCTGCAAGCTTGAGGTCATCTGAGCCATCCTCATATGTGTACAGAGCCCTGGGGAGAGGGAGGGGTGGCTCGGAGAACTGTCAGGGGCCCAGGCCGCCAATTTTGGGTGGGGACGGCTCTGGGGAGGAGGAGAGACAGAGAGAGAGCAGGACAGGAGGGGGGTTCTAGCCCAGTACTCTCCGGGTTGTCATGACAACAGGGCTAGGCACCATTTCTGGCTGAAGCCCAGCGGCGGGGCAGCCTGGGATCTCGGGGAAGGAGGCCTGGGTCAGGTGGGGAGGGCAACGGGGTAGAAATCACTGCCCAGTCTCGAAGTGAGCCAGTGTGGCGTCCTCAGAGCCCTGGCCCTGACAGCCTACAACCCAGCCAGCGGGTGTGAGATGGAGATTCCAAGGCGACGGTTCCCTGGTTACCATTCCCTGGCTACCACGCTCCTCATCCCCCATTGGCCGTTGCCAGGAACCTACCTGGCGCATGCCTCAGTACCCACGGCCCCTCCTCCCATGATGAGGCAGGGGGAGGAGAGAACCTGGTGCTGCTCTGCTCTGGGCATCCCCCAGTAACTATGGCAACCCAGCAACTGGCATATGACTGGCCCACCCCAGCAGCATTCTCCTGAACACAAAGAACCCTAGACACGCCTTCGGCCTCAATCTCCACCTCCCTGAAATGGGGATGAGGTCACCACAGTAGCTCTTGCCCAGACTCTGGCCCCTGGGTGGCCATGCTCTCCTGGCCTTCCAGCTCCTAGGCAGCCTCCGCCCAAGCTGAGGCCCTGGCCTCGTGGGACTGCCGGCCTTTCCTTCTGCCTTAGCTTTGCCGTAAAGCTGACCTAGCAGCCTTCCTCCTTCTCCCTAGCTTTTTCTGCTCCAGCTTTTTCTCCCCAGGCGAAAGTGGCACAGCATCCATTTCACAGAAGGGAAGGCAGAGAGGTCTGCTCCTGAGAACCCACTGGGGCAAGGAAGAAGGGCCTTGTCCCAGAGGCTCAGGAGGGCTCAACCCCTTCCCCAAGCTCCCCTTTCCTTACTGCCAAGGCAGGAGGCTGGAGGCCTGGAGGAGAGAGGCGGGAGCACGAGGAAGATGAAGAAGAGAAAGAGAGAGAAGAGAAGCAGAGAGAGAAACAGGGAGAGGAGGAAAAAAGAGAAGACAAGAGAAAGGAGGGAAGCGAAAGGATAAAGAAGAAATGAAGGAGGGAGGGAGACAAGAAGGGAGGAGGAGGGAGGGAGATGAAGGGAGGGAGGAGGGAAGAAAGGAGGGAGGGAGGAGGGAGGAAAGGAGGGAGGGAGGAGGGAGGAAAGGAGAGAAGGAGGAGGGAAAAAGGGAGAGAGGGAGGAGGGAGGAAAGGAGAGAGGGAGGAGGGAGGAAGGAGAGGGAAGAAGGAAGGGAGGAAAGGAGAGAGGGAGGAGGGAAGAAGGGATAGAGGGAGGAGGAAGGAAGGAGAGGGAGGAAGGAAGGGAGGAAAGGAGAGAAGGAGGAGGGAAGAAGGGGTAGAGGAAGGAGGGAGGAAAGGAGAGAGGAAGGAAGGGAGGTAGAGAGAGGGAGGAGGGAGGAAGTAGAGGGAGGAAGGAAGGGAGGAAGGGAGAGGGAGGCGGGAAGAAGGGATAGAGGGAGGAGGGAGGAAAGGGGGGGGAAGGAAGGGAAGAAAGGAGAGAGGAAGGAGGGAGGAAAGGAGAGAGGGAGGAGGGAGTAAGGGATAGAGGGAGGAAAGGAGAGAGGGAGGAGGGAGGAAAGGAGAGAGGGAGGAAGGGATAGAGGGAGGAAAGGAGAGAGGGAGGAGGGAGGAAAGGAGAGAGGGAGGAGGGAGGAAGGAGAGGGAGGAAGGAAGGGAGGAAAGGAGAGAAGGAGGAGGGAAGAAGGGGTATAGGAAGGAGGGAGGAAAGGAGAGAGGAAGGAGGGAGGAAGTAGAGGGAGGAAGGAAGGGAGAAAGAGAGAGGGAGGAGGGAGGAAGGGAGAGAGGGAGGAGGGAGGAAGGGAGAGAGGGAGGAGGGAGGAAGGGAGTGAGGGAGGAGGGAGGAAGGGAGAGAGGGAGGAGGGAGGAAGGGAGAGAGGGAGGAGGGAGGAAGGGAGAGAGGGAGGAGGGAGGAAGTACAGGGAGGAAGGAAGGGAGAGGGAGGAGGGAAGAAGGGAGAGAGGGAGGAGGGAGGAAGTAGAGGGAGGAAGGAAGGGAGGAAGGGAGAGGGAGGCAGGAAGAAGGGAGAAAGCAAGGAGGGAGGAAGGGAAAGAGGGAGGAGGAAGGAAGGGAGGGAGGAAGGAAGGAAGGAGGGCCTGGTCCAGCCCCATGAGATCAGGACAAGTCAAATGGCCCCCCAGCCCTCCCACTTCTCAGGATCCCTCTCTTCTGAAATCGACACAGGTGGGCTGTGGGGCCACAGGCTCCTGGTCCAACTGTTGCCCGGGCCCCAGCCCTTGCAGCTGCTTCCCAGCACAGCTGTCCCACCACCTGTCCGGCTGCCCTAGCCCACCGCTGGGAACAAAGGGCTCTCAGAGAAGCAGGGTCTGCCTCTCTCCATTCCACAGATGAGATGAGACACTGAGGCAGAACTCAGAGACCCTGGTTCCCAGACACTGCTCTAGACATCCCATCTCCCTGAGCGGAACTGTCAGCCTCTCTGTGGGCCTGGCTCCTCCCAGGAACACCTGCCCTGCCCTTCCATTCTAAACCCTTGCCTCCTCACCTCCAGTTACCTTTCCCTGCTGTGGCCACAGCCCTTACCTGGTGGAAACCATAGCGAAGTTCAAATCCTTCAACAGGCCTTCAACCCTGAGCTCTGCCCCACCTGCCTTTCCAGCCAGATGTCCGTATCCACACCACATACTTCAGTCACACTGGATGGCTCCCTGATCCCGAACACAGTTCTGGATATTTCCCACCCTCAAGCCTTTGCATATTCAGGAAGGCCAGACCTGCTTCTGCACCCCATGCCCACCCCTGGCTGAAGTCCCTCAGGAACCCAATACCAGCTCCCCAGGAAGCCCTGTCCTGAGCGGCCCCTTCCCCAGAGCACTTACCACACCCTAGCAGGGACAGGAAGGGGCATCTGAGCCCACCCCAGATCCCACTAGACCCATGTTTCTCAGAAAACACATCAGAGGCAGCCTGGGCCTGGAAGGGTGGGAGCTGGTGAAACCGCAAGGAATCAGGATGGGGGCCCTGGAATCTATGTCTCACTAGCTCCACTCCTGGAGACAGACGCTTCCAACTGGAAGCTTCGTGAAGGCAGGATGACTAACCCCATCAATCAACATATCACTCTCTGGGTTCTGGGGCCAGCCCAGAGCAGCAGCAGTAGGTGTTTGTGATACTGACACAGACTCCGAGAAACCATCCTAGGCCAGAGAAACTGGACTGGGGTGGGGGGAGCCAAAATGTAGCAGGAAGATCCTTGGGTCAGCTGATGGGGGGTGCTGAGAGCAGGCAGACCCCTCAGGACAATCACACTCAGAACGTTAGGGCTGGAAGGGCCCCGGCTGTCCCAGAGATGGCTGAGCCAACCCCCTCCTCCTGTTTTCAAGAAGACCAGAGAGCAGCCGGAACTTGTGTGTGGTCACACAGCGAGTCGTATCACGTCCACGGCGACACGGGCTCTTCCCACTATAAAACCTGACTTCCTGGGTCCCCCGCCCCCAGCGCCAGGGCAGTGGTCCATTTCAGAGTGAGCTCCCTCCCACACCCCCACTCAGAGGCAACGTCAGGGAGGGCAGTGCCAAGCCTCCTCTGTCCAGACAGCAATATTACCCAAGACGCCCTCTTGCAGCCTCTGAATGTAGAGTCTGCCCCTGAGTCTTGAGACCCCCTGCACTGCTGGCTCTGTGCTGGGTGCTGGAGGCACTCAAGCCCCCTCTGCAGGATGTGATCCTCACACCCTTTTCACGAAATGCTATCTGGGCCCTTGGGAGTGAGCAAATGTGTGTATGTGTGAGGGTGCGTGTGTGCATCTGTGTGTGTGTCCCACACACAACCCAGATGGGGGTTGACGTACACTACTGATGAATAACTCGCTTTGGCCACATGGATGCTGCTGGGTGGTGGGAGCCCAGGCCTCTGCTGAGCAGAATGCGGGCCAGCAGTGGCTGTACGACCCTGCATGGGCCACCAGGGGGAAATGGGGCGGTGATGGACAGTGCCCACCATACTGGAGGGCGAGGGGGGTATTCTGAGGTGGGCTGTGCCTCTCTCCAGGCAGGGCCCATATCCCAAGGCCAGCTCCTCCATGAGGTCAAGCTGGCTACCTACCCTGAACTCCTCCCATGATCTCAGCCCCCCAGGGGCAGGGCTGGGACAATGGGTGGGCCGCCTGCCCGCTTAGCCTCTGCTGACCTCTCTCATGACTGACCTGCAAGACATGAGAGCTCGTCTCTGGCGTCCATCCCTCCAGGCCTGGCTGCCCGCCAGTGCTGCAGTACTGTGGCATGGACGCCTGGCCATCTTGTCCCCTCCTCCAGCCCCCAGGTCAGTATCCCTACTTGACTGCCATCCCAGCATGAGGGTGAGGCCAGCCCAAGGGAGGTTCCTCAGACCTGCCCTCACTCTGTGCCTCAGTTTCCTGCCTGCCAGAAGAAGAGGGGGCCTAGGGAACAGAATGGACACCTGCCCCAGGGCAAGAGTGTTTAGGGGAAGATGATTCCTGAATGGAGCAATGTGGAACCCCTTGGCTCTCCTGCCACCCTGGGGACTCCGGCTCCAGAGCAGGCAGTCCATCCCCTCCCACAGCTCAAGGGGAGACAACAGCTGGAGAGCGGCAAGAGGGCAGCCTAGCTCCTCCCTCACCAGAGAGCCACGAGCCCCTTGACACTGGGTGATGGAGCTAGGGACTCAGTGGATCCACTCACCCCCTCATCCCTCTCTGGGGGCTCCCTCCACATTTCTGTGCCTGACGGCTTCCTCTCAGGGACCCCAGTGGGCGGGCGAGGTAGGCAGTTGGGTCCCCTTGGCATCACCCAGCCCGGCTGATCCGTCCCTGCACTCCCCTTCAGATCGTCCCTGCACTCCCCTTCAGATCGGGGAGAGGAGGACTCATCCCTGCCTCCCCCGCGACCCCTGAGGGGAACAGGAGTCACTTGGCGGTTGCCATGTGGCAGTGAACATCTTTCCATCACATCCCAACTCGGAGAGGCCCCCCCGGTGGGCGGGGCGCCCCGGCCCCCAGCCCGCCCCGCTCCTCCCCCGCCCTGGCTTTCCTTTGTGCTGCGGCCGGGCCGGGCTGGGCCAGGCAGGCTGCGCTGGCTCCGCTGGCTCGGTCCCCGCCCCATCCCCGCCCGGTCCTCGCCCGCTCGAAGGTGGCGAAGGTGCCCTTGGCCGTCCCGTGCACACCTGTCCCCCGGGCCCGGGGCGGGGGCAGGGGGCGGGGAAGGGGCTCCCGCAGGGCCACGCGGCCCCGGGCCACACATCTGGACCCTGCGTCTCTCCGGGCCGCATCCCGCCACGGCTCCGCCGCGCGACTGGGGCCGCCTCCGGGCGCTCGGGGCCCGGCACTGTCCCGCCCGGCCGGCCCCTCCCCCGGCGCGCACAAAGGCAGCCCCTCCCCGGCCCTCCCGGGCCGCTGCACCATTTCGGGGTCTCCCCTCCCTCCCGGCTACGGGGCGGCGGGCCGCGCGGAAACAAAGGCGCGGCGGCGGCGGCGCGGGGACAAAGGGCCGGGGGGCGGGGGCGGGGGGCTCACCAGTCGGCCGCGCTCTCCTCCCGAATCACCTCCTCGTACGCCGCCAGCAGCTCCAGGCGGTGGCCGCTGAAGCTGACGCCGGCCATGCTGCGGGCCGGACCGAGGCCGCACGGACAGAGGCGCGGGTGGACGGACGGACAGAGGAGGAGGGAGGAAAAGAGGGAGTCGCCGCCGCCACCGCCTCGGAGCCTCTGCAGCGCCGCAAGCCGAGTGAGCCAGCGGGCGGGGGAAGGGGAGCCGGCCGGCGGGGGGCGGGGGGCGCTGGCTCCGCCCGGCTCGCTCCCTCCGCGCGCCCGGTCCTAGCGCCGCCCCGGCCCGGCCCAGGGGGAGGCCCGCCCCCCCTTCCCGGCCTGCCCCGGGGCGCCCCCGTGCCCCTCACCCACAGCCCCTGCGCGCCCCCCCGGGCGGAGCAGCCTCTCGGCTTCCAAGGCCCGTCTCACCAGGGTCCCAAACCTTCACCTACCTTGTCCCCGGCCTCAGCGCTCACCCTCTTCCCCAGCCCCGGGGTTTCAGCCCCGTCCCCACCTCACCCACCCCTATCCAGGCCCGGCTTCACCCCTCCTCTTTCCAGCTCCCGAGTTCCAATCCCAAATCCACTTCATTCCAATCCGGCCCAGCCCCACTCCGTGCTTAATTTCTTTCCATCCCAGCTTCACCCCCATTCCTGGTTCATTTCAACCCCCAGCTCCAACCCAGTTCACATACCAGCATCCCCTGGCCAATCTGCAGCCTGTCTCCACCCGTTCCTAGTCCATCCCCATCACTGCTCACCGCCATCTGTGTCCCCACCCCAAATCCAGCCCCATTTCTTTCCTATCCCAGCTCCAGCCCCACTCCCAACCCCTTGCCTAGCAGGCACCCCCACCGGTTCACCATACCCCATCCCTAGCTGCACCCTCCTCAGTCCAGCCTATCCTGTTCCCATTCTGATCCCAGCTCTCAACCACACCCCTCCATCCCTGCCTCCTTGTCCATTCGTAGCCCCAACCCAGCTCATTACCCCAGCATTCCCAACCTCTTCCCCCTTCCCTGCCCCACCCCTATGCTGAGCCCCAACTCCCTTACTAGCTGCCTCCTAGGCCCTCTCACAGGGGACCAGCCTAGGAAATCCTTTGCCTTCTCTCCCAAGCCTCAGGCCTCCCAGAGGAATCCCAAGTAGAGTTCCGGAAGCAGCATCTAACCCCAGATTCCCCAGGCAGGACTCCTCCAAGGACACTCCAGGGCAGCCTCCTAGCACCTTTATTTCCCAAAGCTCTGAGCACAGAAGGCTCTGGGGCCTCAGAGAAGTCCCCTGCAGAGGAGTTGGCACCACTGCCAACTCCTTGAGGAGCTGAGGAAGGGAGAATGTGCACTGCCAGGGCCTCCTGGAACCTCTCCACTCCTTGCTGAGTTGGGACCCCCGAAACCCTTCCCAGCTCTGAGAAGCCTCCCACCCCCATCCTCCCCGGGGAGGTGACAGAACCTGAGCAAGCTTTACCTGGTCCAGTGTGGGAAGTGGTGGAGGAGGGAGTCCCCCTGGGCCTCCGAGTTCCGAGTTGGGTGATGGGCCACGCCAAGAGGAGGAGAGCAGTGTGTGCACTGAGCTCCAGCAGTGGTTCCCAGGGTTTTGCAGTAAGAGGAACCTCTTAAAACTCAAAACAGCCTACAGGCCTCTGCCTGGGGAATCTCTGCGCCCACCATGCCGTGGACCCCTGGCCCTGGCGTTTTCTCCACGGCCCCCACCTGGAGCAAGGCCCAGGCAGAGTCAGTAGGATTCTGAGGAGGAAGGGGACCCCATAGCAGGGCTGAGGGGTACCAGGGAGGGGTAGGTAGAGGGGTCTCAGGCCTCAGTCCCTTCCTGCTTCCTGTGACTTATCCAGGCTCAGAACTCCCCCCACCTTCCCCTCCCGGCACCTTCCCAGCCTCCTGCTCACTCAATTTGCAACCAAAAAACAGAAGCCCTAGTGCACACTCGCCCTCCCTCAAGTTCCTGCCTCCCCTAGCCACCTACAAACTCTCTCCAGCCACACCCATTCTCACCTCTTTGCCATCTATATTTTTAAATAAACTTTTAATTTTAGAACAGTTTTAGACTTACAGAAAAATTACAAAGACAGTACAGAGTCCCTATGTGCCCCGTCCACAGTTTTCTGTATTTTCAGGGGAGCAAGAGGGTCCCCTGTTCCACGTCCTGAGACCTGCTCCTTCTGGTCTTCTCACTCTGCCCCTCTATACTGGCTTCATCCGATAATTTATATATCTGTAATCTGTCTCCTCCTTCCCCTGTTGTCCCGGGCACTGTTCTGGCCAAAGTCACTAGTGACCCCTAAATTGCCAAATTCAGTGGCCCCGTCATAGTCCTCAGTTTCCTCAACCGGGTGGGAGCAGGGTGACCACCGATCACTCTGTCCTCTGTGAACCTGCCTCCCTTCAGCCATCCGCTGCCCCTGAAACCCACACACTCAGCATTGGTGGGTGGGTGCTGGGTGCCTCCTGGAGGTTCTCCCACTAGGCCGCCACATCTACCACTCCCAGCGCTGATCACCCTTCTGGTGCTAACATATCAGGTCTCTCCCACCTCCAGAGCATGAACTCCCCCCACACTGGGTGGCTGGTCCAATGGCTTCTGGGTCCTGGAGTAGAAAAGATGAGAAAAAAGGAGAATTCAGATCCAGAAGCTGGTCACTTACTGTCAGAGCTTGGCTAAAACCCTTTCCCTGTCTGAGTTGCCTCTTTGACGACATGTTGTGAGGATAAATGTAACTGGATGGAAACTTAGAAAGTGAGAACCCACTCCCTTCCTCCTCGCAGCCCCGCCCTCCTCCCTCCCATGCCCACCTTCCTGTACTGTGCTCCCCCACACCTCTCAGGGAAGATTTCCTTTTTTTTTTTTTTAATAATTTTTATTTATTTATTTATTTTTCCCCCAAAGCCCCAGCAAATAGTTGTATGTCACAGCTACAAATCCTTCCAGTTGCTGTATGTGGGACGCAGCCTCAGCATAGCCGGAGAAGCGGTGCGTCGGTGCGCACCTGGGATCCGAACCCGGGCCGCCAGCAGCAGAGGGCGAGCACTTAACCGCTAAGCCACAGGGCCGGCCCGGGGAAGGTTTCTTTTTTCCTTTTTCTTTTCTTTCTTTCTTTTTTTTTTTGCTGAGGAAGATTCGCCCTGAGCTAACATCTGTGCCAATCTTCCTTTATTTTTTAGTATGTGGGCCACCAGCACAGCATGGCCACTAACAGAGCAGTGTAGTCCACGCCCAGTAACCGAACCCTGGCCGTGGAACCCTGGCCACTGGGGCTCGCCCTCAAGGAAGGTATCAAAGCTGACTTGGCCTCAGGACATTTTCAGCACCAGCTGGCGGAAACTTCTCTGTCCTCATCTTGCCTGTGCAAGTTCCTACCAAGTACATCTTCGAAAGTGCCCCCTCATCGTCACAGGTCACTGCACTTCCCCAGGGCTCAGCCCCTGGCTCCGGCCGGCCACTTCCACCACCTCAGCTCTGCTCCTGACTGCTGAAGGCTGCTAACCGTGTGACCTGAGACTCCTTGCCTGACCCTTCCTGTCTCACTCATCTCCGGCTATAACATGGGGATGATAATGATGGCACCTACCTCAGGGGGTCTGTTTGAGGATTTTAAAAAAGTATCTAGAAAGTGCTTACAATGGCAACTGCACATACTAGGTGATATTGACATGTTGGCTGTTATTACCGTTTTACAGATGGGAAAACCGAGGCTCAGAGGGGGGCAGTGATTTTCCCTGAGGCACACAGCTGGTGAGTGGCAAAGTCTGGATGGGAACACAGGTCTGTCCCTAGTCACTTCAGCACACCACACGCCCTCCCCGCTTCCCCTTCTAGCAGCCCCATTTCCACATCCAGGGGCTGGCCTGCCTGGAATTTGGTCAGAAGTCGTTCCTGAGGCTACAGCTGTGGAGTCTAGGAGAAGAGTCAAGGGGCGGGAGTCCTGGGCTTGGAGGGGTGGAAGCGTGCCCCGTGCAGTGGACGTCCATGGTCAGGCATCCCTGTCCCTGTCTTGCAGCTGATTTTCCACTTCAGACTCTGGAGAGGTGCATGTGATCCATGCCAGTGGGTCAGACCCAGTGACGCTTCAGGATGGACCCAAGTCAGTCCAATGGGTATCAGCCCCGGGACTTTTACTGGAACTATTAAGAAAGGCTCCACTGAGGCTGCTGAGTTGGCAGGATGTGGGCCTGGAGCTGGCTGAGGGGTGTCTTTGCCAGTAATGGGGGAAGTCACCTGAGAATAAAGCCAGCACTGAGGAAAGCAGAGTTGAGAGATGGAGGGAGAGAGAGAATGCGAGAGAGCGAGTACGCTCAGAGAGACTCCTGATAACATCCATGGGTACCGGATCCCGCCAAAGCTGAAGCCATTAATCTTTTCTGTTAAATGAGATAAATTATCCTTATTTTTGCTTAAACTAGTTTGAATTGCAGCTGAAAGAGTCCTTCCTAATCTACCTAGTCCCCAAGTAGTGGTCATTTTTGTCAGTGGCAAGGGACATGGATGAAAGCTGAGTTGACCTTCTAGTGCCCCCAGGCCCTGAGCAGGAGGACCCAATCTGGTCCTGGGGCCCCTCCCTGGCCACTCCCACTGCATGATCTCCCAGGGCTGGCTCCTGCCTCCTGAGTTCTCCCCCAGGCTCCCAATAAGCAACTTCTTGCCCCATCATGACCCCCAGAAACCTAGCCCCCCACCCTCTTTCAACCCCAGTTGGGGAGGGGCCCTTCCTCCATTCTCAGGGTTGGCTTTGGACTTAGGCTGACTCAGATTTGAATCGCAGCCCAGGCTGCTGCTCCCTGTGTGCCGGCCCTTTAGAACACAGGCCTCAGCTCCCTTCCTGTAGCAGGGCTGCTTGGAGGGGTCCACAGGATTGGATGTACCTTGTGTGTGTTCCAAGGCCATGTGGGGCCTGGCACTGAGGAGGCAGCACCAGAGTCATCAGTTCCTGCCTCTGTACTCTGTACTCCGGCCAAACAGTCCCTTGCCCTCCACTGCGTCTCTCCCTGCTGACTTCAAATGAGCTCAAGCCATCCAGAGCTAGACAAAGCCCCCCTGCCTGCTGCCTCTCCAGCTGCCCACTCAGCCCCCTGCCATGGGCTCTGCCCCCTCGGCGAGGAGACTGCACTCTCCAAGGGCGCTAATGGCCTCCCCTTCCTGGCACAGGGACGTTTCCCAGTCCCTGCGGCCTCCACCCACACAGCGTCGCACCCCAGCCTTGGAACACCGTGATCCCTGCAGCTCTGTGGTGTGGGGCAGCTGGGGGTGCAGTCGGGAGCACCTCAGACTTTGATCCTTGGAGCAGCAAGCCCAGGCCATTCTGGCTGGGTGGCTCTGGGCAGGTCACTTTCCCTCTCTAAGCCTTAGTTCCCTCATCTGAAATGGGCCTTTAATGACATCTCTCTTAAGTGTGTTTTGATGATGAAATGACATGAAAGCAATTGCTCTGTGGTTCCCAGCAGAGCTGGGCTGTGCAGAGCAGGTGCCCTGTGCTTGTTTTCACTTCCATCTAGGCTAGCTCCTCTTCCTGAGATTCAGGCCCCAGCTGTCTGCTCTTCACCCTGCTCTCCCCTTACGTCCCCCTCAACTTCTCCTTCTTCAACCACCTTCCCTTGGCAGATGCCTCCCTTTCCTCCCTCCACCCATCTTGGCAGCTCAGCTGACCCTGGCTGCTAGTGGTCAGTCCTCCTCTTGGCCCACCAGAGCCAAGCCTCTTAAAAAGAGCTGTCTACACTCTCTCATCTGCACTCTCTCATTCCACATCCTCACCACCCACCCTCTTCTTCCTCTAACCCTGGGAGCCGCCACAGCTCTCTGCTAAACTGATCTGGCAAATGTCACCTTGTTGCGAAATGCCATGGGGACTCCTCATCCTTATCTGCCTGGTTGACACTGTTGGCAGCCTCTGGAAACACTCCTGCCCTGCCCCAGCCTACCTGCCCTTTGCTCTCTGGAGGTCGTCCTCCGCCTCTGGTGGCTCCTGCTTTCTCTGCCCAGTGCTGCTTCCTGGGCTCTCATCTCTTCCCTATGCTTGGGCCCCGGTCGTCCTCACACTGGATTTGGCCCACGTTTATTGTTTTTTTTTTAATAGGATTTTAAAAAATCTAACTTAGTTGCCAACATTCAAAAACCAGATTTCACATAAAAGTCTGAGTCTCTGGACGCTGTCGGTAAACTGGCAGATCTGGCCACAGCCTGGCATTCCCACGCGGCAGCCCTTGGTTGAGGCCAAGGGCAGGCGGCTGCCCCCAGAAGGCTCCCCCCAGCCCCCGTCCCCGACGGCTCCCAGCAGCACTCACCACGCACCCCTGTGCTCTTGCTTGCTTGTATCCATGGAAACCAAGGATGGACTGAGAGGGCCTCATGGTTCAAGAGAAGTGGGAGAGAGTACATTTCTTTGTGGAAGTGAAAGATACTCTGTGCTGAATATGCTAGGGATGTCTAGGTTGCAAGAAAACCATATCCCACCTGCTTTACTCCTGATGTGACCTGCCTGGGCCCTGCTCCCCACCTCTCTCTAGACATCAATGACAAGCATCTGTGATGACTGTGCCAGGCCTGTCCCAAACTCATTCCCGAATTGAATCCGCGGTGAATCCAGACCTGAATCTTCAGCTGCTCCCTGAATTTGTCTCCTAAATGTCCGGGCACCTCATTCAGTCATCAACAAACATTCATTGCGCATCCACTGTTGGCCAGGCACTGTTCTAGGCTCTGGCAAGACATCGTGAAAATAGGGCCAGCCCCGTGGCTTAGCAGTTAAGTGCGCGCGCTCTGCTGCTGGCGGACTGGGTTCGGATCCCGGGCGCGCACCGACGCACCGCTTCTCTGGCCATGCTGAGGCCGCGTCCCACATACAGCAACTAGAAGGTTGTGCAGCTATGACATACAACTATCTACTGGGGCTTTGGGGGAAAAAAGATAAAGAAAATTAAAAAAAAAAAAGACATCGTGAAAATAACACAGGAAGCTCTGTACTCAGGCTCCAGGGCTCCTCAAGAGAACACAGCAGACCCTTCTCTTCTCCTAAAGGGGATGAGCCCAAGCACCTGTTGAGAATGCCGGCAACTTCAGATGTGCTGAAGGTCCTCATTCCAGGGAGCTCTGAAGGACAGGTGGCCATGGGCACACTAAGTTGTCTAGGCCTAGTCTGGTCCCTCTCCAGTCCATGCTTGGGATAGGAGAGATAACAGTGCCCCTAGGGTGGTGGAGGGTACCTGCAGGAAGCAAGGGGCCCTGGGGAAAGATGGGACCACCACCAGAGCCTGCAGATGTCGAGAGGTGGGCGGAAGTGAGCTTCCCAGAGGGGCACTCACTGGTGAACGGTGCTCAGTGTCAGCCAGTCCCAGGACAGTGTACTCAGCTTCAGGCCTGGCTCCTAGCCCTGCTCATGGCTCAGTGGCTGTGCGGCCTTGGTCAGGTCTCCTAATCTTTCATCTATGAAACGAGTCTAGGGGCCACCCTGGTGGCGCTGCGGTTAAGTTCGTGCATTCTGCTTCAGCGGCCCAGTGTTCACCGGTTCGGATCCTGGGCACAGACCTACTCACCGCTCATCAAGCCATGCTGTGGCGGCGTCCCATATAGAAGAGCTACAACTCCACAGCTGTGATACACAACTATCTACTAGGGCTTTGGGGAGAAAAAATAAAAACAGAAAGACTGGCAATAGATGTCAGTGCAGGGCCAATCTCCCTAAAAAAAACAAAAAGAAAAAATGAGTCTAACTGCAGACACTTCACAGGGCTGCTGGGAGAGCATGTGAGATGATGTAAGCAATGGCTGGTCTATTCCAGACCCCTAGCAGGGTGTCCTTCCTTCCTCTCCTCACTCCTCATCCCCCAGGCCCCCACTCTAGGCTCCCTGGGACCTGTCACTGGGTCGCATCTCTGCCATGTCACTTTCTGCTCCTCCCTTCCCCTGGCCCGTGCCCGTCCTCCTAGTCTCCCTCCTGTCCACCCTGCTCATGGCTCTCGGCTCTCAGGGCTCTTTCTACAACACAGATCTGAACTGGTTGCTTCACTATTTCTTTTTTTTTTTTAAGATTTATTTTTCTTCCCCCCTAAAGCCCCAGTAGATAGTTGTATGTCATAGTTGCACATCCTTCCAGCCGCTGTATGTGGGACGCGGCCTCAGCATGGCCAGAGAAGCGGTGCGTCGGTGCGCGCCCGGGATCCGAACCCGGGCCGCCAGCAGCGGAGCACGCGCACTTAACTGCTAAGCCACGGGGCCAGCCCCTGCTTCATTATTTCAAACTCTTCTGTGCCCTGACTCCCCACCCCCACCTTGCCCTCAGGAAGCAGTCCCAGCTCCCCAGCCCGGCACTTGTGGCCTCCCAGGACCTGGGCGCTGCCCTTTTCAGCCCCACCTTCTTCTGCTGAAGCGTATGATGGCGGCCGGCACCTCTGGGCCTGCCCTCTGGCTGTGCCTGTTTTCCACGTCCAATCCCTGCAGGTGCACACCCAACTCCTCTTTCCTGACCTCCAAGCCAGGCCACGCCAGGCTCCCCCACTTCTGTGGCTGCCTGGGCCCAGCACACAGGATCCCCCTTTATCTCCTCCTGATGACCAGGAGCCCTCCACGTCCCCAACACAAGGACCACCAGGGTGGCAAGCCCTGGGCAAACTGTCTTAATCTCTGCCCTGCTATGTGCCTCAAATCCCACCCTTCCTGACGTGTAGGGGGAAGCACACACAGGACACAGCTGGATACAGGTTTATTGTGGCACTGGACGTGAACAGGGGCCGGTGTGGCCAGCACCGGTGTGCAATGGTGGTGGAGGGAGTTGGGGGGGAGATGCAGGGGGTGGGGCAGGGCCCAGGGAACCCTAGGCTTGGGCCAGGAGTTGGGGTTGGGGCAACTTTTGCCAGCCCTCCTCAGAAATCTCGGGGTGATGACTCCAGAACCAGTGACCCCTCTGGCTGGGCTGGGCAAGGCGGCAGTGGGTGGGAGAGGCTCACACGTGGGAGAAGGCATGGCTCTTGCAAAGGGGCTTGTCCTTCTTGGAGTAGAAAGTCTTTCCTTCCAGGTTGATCTGACATATCTGGGGACAGCCAAGGTCCAGTCACATGGGGTTGAGGGTGGCAGGGGAGGCCCCTTCCCAACCTCTCATGAATCCCAGATGCAAGGGGTGGGAGGGAGGCTGGTGAAGAACACAGGGTGCTAGGGGTGACCCGAGTCTGAGGGGGGGCACTCACTGCACACACGAAGCACGTGTCGTGCCAGCTGAAGCCCAGCGCCTCCAGGAAGCGGTCCCCAGCATCAATCTTGAAGTCACAGCCACGGCATTTCGTGCCAAACATCTTCTCATAGTCTGGAGACCGACGCAGAGAGGAAGGGGGTGCTGGGTTCTCACATGTCCCACACCCCGCCCCCCTCACCTGGCCTTGCCCCCTTGCCTGGCCCGCCAAGTACCTCGCTCGCAGTAGGGTGCCCCTTCCTCCATGTAGAAGGCCCGGTTACGAATGGGTGTCTTGCAGGCTGCGCAGGTAAAGCAATACACGTGCCAGGTCATCTTCAGGGCATGCATGATCTCCTGGGAGGAGGCGACAGTCACCAGGGGGCTCAGCCCCCTCCTCTCCAGAGCCCAGGACACAGGAACGCTGGCCTCGGGCCCTCTTCCTTCCCATGGTAAAGGTTACATCTGCACACCCACCGCTCCCACTCTCTATCTCCACCCCTGAGGTCTCCCCACAGAAGTCCACGCCTCTCAGGCTTGCCACGTCCAAAGCCAAGCTCCCAATCTCCGCCCCCCAAACCTGCTCCTCCCAGAGCAGTCTCCATCTCAGCTGATGGCACCTCCATCCTTCCATCTCCACAGGCTAAGTTCCCCTCTTTCTCACGTCCCACATCAGGTCCTCCAAGAAATCCTGCTGGATTTCACCTCCAAGAGGCATCCAGGTTTGGACCACTTCTCATAGCATCCCTGATGCAGAACATGAGCCTCAGGCGTCTGTGGCCTCGGGGACTTCACAAAACTTGCCTCCGTGCTCCTCCCTCTGCCCCTCCAGTCTGATGTCAACACCAGCCAGGCCACATCCCCCTCTGCTCGAATTCCCACCTGCTCCACATTTCTCTGAGCAAAAGCCACAGCCCTATGAAGGGCCCAAGTGAAGGGCCCAGGGGCCGCGGTCTGGCCTCTGTCCCTTTGCTCTCCCGATGGCCTCTCGCCCATGGTTGATGCACCAAGCACACTTGTCTTGGGGCTTCACACCAGCTGTCCCCTCTGCCTGGACTGCTCTGCTCCAGATATGTGCAAGGCTCAGCCCTCACCTCCTTCAGGTTTCTGCTCAAATGTTACCTTTTCCATGAAGCCCACTCTGATAACACCAGTTCATATTCCAACCTGCCTTCTCAATGCCATACTTCCAATACCTCTATCTCTGTGCTTTCCTTTTCTCCACAACTTTTCTCCTACTAACACTACTAGGTAATTTACCTATTGTGTCCATTGCTTATCATCTGCCTCTCCCCCCTTCTTCCTGCTCAAAGGTAAGGTCCAGGAGGGCAGGACCTTCTGGTTAGAACATCAACTGTTCTATTAACTGATAGATCCCAACAGGGCCTGGCCCCCTACATGCCTATCAACAAGTGATTTTTGAGTTAATCTGGGCGGGGCTCAGCTCTCCCTGGGCCAGCTGTCAATCCCTGGATCCCTTGGGCCAAGCAGGGCCACAGCATTCAGATCTGGAGCAGGTGGAGAGCAGTATGGGGCCTCAACGGGGTCAGGCCTGGGGCTTCAGCTAGACCTTGCTTCTTAGCTCGGTGACTTTGCCAACAGCTTTACCTTCTCCCGACACTTGGTTCCTTCCCTTGTGAAATGGGAACCTAATCCCAGCCTTGCAGGGTTGCTGTGAGGATGGCCCTGCATTTGAAGCTGGGGGTCCCAGACCCAGTGCCTGCCAGGGCTGGGTGGCTACACAATACAGCAAGGTGGGCACTGTGTCATGGCAGAGCACCGGTTCTGCCTGTAGGGGCAGTGCTGACCAGTTCATTTAGGAATGCCCAGAAGGCTCAGGTGGAAATCTACATGTTAAAGTGAAATCTCTTGATTTAATTAATTAATTAATTAATTTATTTATTTTTTGTGAGGAAGATTGGCCCTGGGCTAACATCCGTGCCCATCTTCCTCTACTTTATATGAGACACCGCCACAGCATGGCCTGACAAGTAGTGCGTACGTAGGTCCGCGCCTGGGTTCCAAACCTGCGAACCCCGGGCTGCCGCAGCGGTGCGCATGCACTCAACTGCTGCGCCACCAGGCCGGCCCCGAAATCTCCTGATTTTTTAAATATTAGCCATTAATTTAAAAATGAAGCAGTGTGGACCTAGCTAGACATGTGTCGGCAGCATGCAGCTCTCAGGTGGCCCATCTGTGCCCTCTACAACATTGATGTCACATCTCACATACAACTCAAAACCACCCTGGCCAGGAAGTTACTGCCATCCCCACTTTAGTGAGGCCCAGAGAGAGCGACTTGTCCCAGGTCACACAGCCAATAGACGGTAGAAACGAATTTCGTGCCCAAGTCTGCCTGCCTCCAAAGCTGGCTCTTCCCACTGCCTAGTGTTGCCTCTTTTCAAAAACCAAAGGGTCCAGGGGAAAGAATGTGGCTGTAAGCTGGTAGGACAGGGGACTCGGGCAGAAGCTTGGGGAGCCCAGAATGGGGTCCGGGGGCGTGTGGGCAGGGAGTCAGGTTTCTGTCAGTATTCAGAAGACCCAGCTGTCACCGTCTATTTTACTCCCTTATGTTTCCTATATCTGTCTGCCTCTCCATCCCCACTTCCCTGACCCAGGCCCGAGCAGCCTCAGTTCCTCTTTTCTAGCTGTCTCCTCCCGCCCCAGAGGAAGCTGGCTGAGGCAAATCTGACCACATCAGCCCTCAGCTCCAAACTCCTCTCACAGCCCCATCTACCTCTTCTGTCTCCTCAGTCTCCGCCCACCTCTTCCGTCTCTTCTCACACCCCTGTCCACCTGTTCCATCTCCTCACACACACCCCCCGCCCCGTCCACCTCTTCTGTCTCTTCTCACACCCCCGCCCACCTCTTCTGTCTCCTCACACACCCCCGCCCACCTCTTCTGTCTCTTCACACACCCCCGTCCACCTCTTCTGTCTCCTCTCACACCCTCCCCAGGTGCTGCCCTGGGACATGAGCTATTTCCTCTGCTTGTAATAATCTCCCCAGATCCTTCTCCGAGCGAATTCCTACTCATGTTTCAAGTTCAGTTTAGAGACTACTTCCATCCACTCCTGTCAACTATTTACTGACCACCTCCTATACAGGAGCACAGTATAAAGCATGACCAAAACAGCCCTGGTCCCAGCGCATGGAGTCCACACCTGGGGAAGTGATGGGACAAAAAGACTAGGGGGTAGTGAGCCAATTTTTGGGGGGTCTCATCTGGTGGGGAGAGTGGGTATCAGGGAAGGTGTTCCTGAGGAAGTGATATTTGAGTCCCAGATGAGAAGGCACAAGATAAAGAGGGTGCCAAAGAGTGTCCCTGGCAGAGAGGACAGCCTGTGCAGGGACAGCCCTGTGGCGAGGGGAACAGCACATTGGTAAAATGGAGCACCGGAGCGAGGGGGGCTGCTGGTAAGTGGTAAGCCTTGATGGCATAGGGTCCCAGATGGTTCCCAGACCAGGACAGGTCCACTCTAATGTGTCCCCCCAGCCCTCAGAGCTTCTCTCCAACTCCACTGAAACAATCTGATTGCACTGTGTTTCTCCCCACGCCACGCTGAGCTTCGAAGGAAGGCATGGTCCCGAGTGCTGGGCACAGGCAGGGCGTGGAGCTCGTGGCAGGTTGGGGAGGTCAACTTCTTGCCCCTTGGAGGGTTAGGTGGGGGCTCCCTAGGTTCTGTCAGGCCCTGGAGTCCCTGCAAGAGTGGGAGCTGAGGGCCCTGGGCAGCTCTGTGGAGCCATTGGCCTCGGTCGAGGCAGGAGAGGGTTTCCCACCCAAGACTTACTCCAGCCCCCAGGAGCCAGCCGGGCCCTGGCAGCCTCAGCTCCCCATCTGTGGCTTGGGTGACAACCCTGCCCACCCAGGACTGGGGCGGGGCAGGACGAGTACGGTGTAATGCAGGCAGAGCGGTCAGTGAACAAGAGGGCCTAGACCTATGGGAAGCAAACCCAGATGCCCAGCTCAAGAAGGGTCCTGGGATCCAGCCCATTCTGCCAGAACAGTCCAACTGGGTATGGCCTAGGCTGGCAGGGAAATGACTGTGATCTTGGACAAAATTCCCTCAGCTGTAAGATGGAAGTAGCCAAAGTGACTTCGTAGTATGATTGTGAAGCTGGATGTCTACACACAGCTCGTGCCCCACCACACGAACCGTCGTTATAATGACAAAGATTGTGTTAATATCCATTCTCCCCTTCCTGTCTACTGACAGAACCCCCATTTTGTGCTGGGTACATGGCTGCCCAAAACAGACTATCTTCTCCAGCCTCCCTTGCAGTTCAGTGTGGTCATGTGACTGAGTTCTGGCCAAAGGATGGAAGCAGAAGGGTTGGGAGGCAGCATCTTCTAAAGATGGCTGCCATGGGCCCTCCATCCCTGCCTCCCCTTCCAACTTCCTGCTGGCTGGAATATGGACACTTTGGCTAAGGCTCAAGAGCCATCTTGGACTACGAGTGATAAGTAAGCCCCTGCTGAGAATGGCTAAGCAACAGGATACAGGAGCTTGGATCTGTCTACCAGTCCCAGACTGCCTGGCTCTGGACTTCTTTAGGTGAGAAATAAGCCACCTTTATTTTAAGTTTTCTGCCACTAGTGGTCAAGCTAATCCTCACTACTACGAACATCACCGGAGCTCTCTGGCCACATCTGGCAGCTCAGACTGTGGATCCAGAAATAAGGAGAAGCGTGAGTGGCAGCAGAGCCCCCACCGGAGTCAGCAGTGCCTGGGGCTGCTCCAGCAGGACCTCAGGTCCTGCAGACTTGGGCTGTTTCCGCCCCTCTCTGGGCTTCGCCTTCCACACACATGCAACAGGAAACCCCTCAGCTTGTCACCCTGCCTATCCCGCCCCCTTTTCTCTGGCCCTGCCCTCAGCCCAACACCTTCCGCAGCCCCCTCCCCAGGGTGAGCTCCTGGGGGCAGGACCCACGTCTGTCTCTTCACGAGGTGTCCCCAGCATGGGGCACACTGCTCACACCTAATAAAGACACAAATGGAGGAAAGTGGACAGCCTGTCACCCTTTGCTCGTGACACGCACCGACCCAAGCCCCAAGCCTGGCTCCGGTTGGCAGGCAGCTAGTTTGGCACGCAGGAAACCTGCTCGGGCTATGCTGTGTGTTTAGCCTCGGCAAGAAGAATAACATTTTTCGTGTGTGTGTGTGAGGAAAATTGGCCCTGAGCTAATGTCTGTCAATCCTCCTCCTTTTGCTGAGGAAGACTGGCCATGGGCTAACATCTATGCCCACCTTCCTCCACTTTATATGGGACGCCACTACAGCATGGCCTGACAAGCGGTGCGTTGGTGCGCGCCCGGGATCCAAACCTGAGAACCCCGGGCCGTCGCAGCGGAGCGCACGCACTTAACCGCTTGCGCCACCGGGCCAGCCCCAAGAATAACATTTTGAATCACAAGTTTTTGAGTCTGAAGTTCTGGCTTTGCCACTTGGTAATCCTGGGCCCTTCATGCACATCAAGTTATCTTTCAGAGTCTGTTTTCTCATGCGTGCGGGGCAGAAGACACTATGGATTGGCCTTTCAACAGCCTGTCACAGCCCCCTTCTTTTTTGCCTTCCTCTCTTTTGGAGGATGGAAGTTAAGATACGGGTTTGTCAGCTTCCCCTGTGGCCCAGGTGCTCATAGGATAACAATTCCACCACTGAGATACAGATGCAAGTTTCTAGTTTTTCTTTCAGAGTTAAAAAGCAAAACCCTGTTAAAAGAATGCCATTTGCCCCTTCCCTCTCCTTCCTGCCTACAGGAACACAAAGGCTGCAGCTTCAGCAGCCATCTGGCAACTACAGTAGATAAGCTTGGGGACAAGGTCTACATGCTGAGGATTTCAGAGCCAAAAAGCAGGAAAAGCCTAAAGGCATCCTTGAGCGGCTGTTCCAGCCTCGGAATTCTTGTGACTGAAGTCAATAACCCCTTCTGATTGCATCTCTGTAACGGGGTTTTCTGTGACCGCAGCTGAATGCAACCCCACTGACACAGTGGCCATCTCTTATTTTGGCCTGACCAGCACTTACTTCCCTTCTTCAGCTAATGTCATCCTGGTTTTATTTCAAGGAACCAGTCCTACCTCACTCGCAGTCTGTGGTTCAGGCAGGGCCACCCAAATCTTGCTCCAGGAGTCGGTGTCACTCAGGCCTAGCCAATCTGAGTCACAGGGCTTGGTTCAGAGATGGGCATGTGACACAAGCCAGGCCAATGAGCATTAGCACTGGGACTCTTGATGCATCCACTGGCCCAGAGGCGCTCTTGTTCACTTGTGGGGCTCAGCGGGGGAGATCTAACCCTGGCACCATCTTTGCCACCTTCTAGGGAAAAGTATGCTGGGAACAAAGCCAATACAGATAAAAACACAGGCAAGTGGTAGAAAAGGAGTTCTGATGACCTCAGGACCTGCGTTCAGTTAGGCCTGAAGTTAGTGCCCCTTGGGTTTGCTGCTTATTTGAACCAATACCTTTCTTTTTTTGCTTGAGCCCTTTTGAGCAGAATTTTTGGTCATTTGTTAAGAGGATCTTGGTTAACATAAAGTGAGGCCAATATAGCAGCCTGCTTATGAGGCTGCTAAGGATCCAAAGGGCTCAGGCAGGGAGAGCCCCCAGGCCAAGGAGTTGCTCAACAGCACTCCCCACAGCTGACAGGGTTGGGACCCCCCCCCCCCATCCCCCTCAGCCCCACTCACGCCTGTGATCTTCGCCTTGCACTTGGCACAGCTGGGTGCGTAGCGCACGTCATAGCAAGGTGGGCAGAAGATGGCACCCTTCTCCTCGAAGAAGCCGCCCTCTTCCAGGACCTTCCCACACTGGCTGCACACAAACTCCTCAGGGTGGTATGCGTGGCCCAGCGCCACCAGGTAGCGGCCCCTGGGTGGGAGGCAAGGGCAGTGAGAAGGAGTGTCTGCAAACAAGGTAGGGGCTCCTGGCCCAAGTGGGTTTACTGAACACCTATTCTGAAGCCTTCAAGGAGAAGTTCATTCTCCCTGCTTTCCAGATAGGGGAGAAAATAGGCTTGGGAGGTGACCTGCCCAAGGTCACACGGCAAGAGTGATGCTCCTGCACTGCTTTGATGACAAGAGACGAGGGAGGGGTCAACATTCAAACAGGGAGAAGGGCTACATTGGGTGGGGGGGGCGGCGGGGGGAGGGGTGCTGCCTTGGGCCCAATGAGCCAAACCAAAGGAACTGCCGCCCTGAAGAGAAGGAGGCCAGAGTGCCCAGGAGCCCTGAAGACCAGTGGGCACCTGAGCTGCCCCTGGTGCCCATGCTGTGCTGCTTGCCTGTTCCATCTGGCCTGGGGAAGGGCCCGCAGGTCCCAGATAAATGGGGGTGTCTGAAGGAGGGGCTGCTCTGCAGAGCCTAAGAGCTGACAGGAGTTAAGGGCAGGGCAGGGCTGGGGTTGAGAACTAGGAAGGTTCCAGAATCTAGCACACTGACTCTGGAGGCTGTGTGACCCTGCTGGGCCCCCGGGAGCAGCGCAGAGGGAGAGGGGCCTCTGGCCTGTCTGCTCTGAAAGCAGAGGCTCAGCAGGAGAGACTGAGCAAGCAGGAGAGAGAGAGGCAGAGGGGCTGGGAGGCGCAGGGCCTTCCTCGCCCAGGGAGCAGCGAGTGCAGAGGCACAGCTCAGATGTGTCACTGGCACTTCCTCCATTTGACCAGGGCAAACGCTGACAGAAGCTGTGTGTGTGTTGGGGGGGGTGGGTGGTGGTACGTGATGCAGGATTCAGAATCTGAGGACCCAGGCCATGTCTCTACCCCAACTCCAAGTGGCAACTGAATCCTCATCCTCCTGTAGTGGTAGCTGAGATGAGTGGGGAGACAGACGGGGGAGCAGAGGTCAGAAAGATGCCAGGGCTGGGCTTTGGGACAGGAAAGGCCAGGGTAGGAAAGGAACAGGGCCACCCACCGGATGACCTTGTGGCACTGGTGGCACACAGGAGTCTTGCCATTGCTGCCGCTGCCCCCTCCTGCACCCCCTCCAGCAGCTGCTTGCACGATGGAGGTCCGGTTCTGCAGAGGTGTGGGGGTGGCCAGCTGGCTGTGCCGGGTCAGCACCGTGCTTGTCTTGTCTGGGGCGTAACGCTCGGCAAATGCAGGGTCCACAGCCCAGGGTGGGCGGCTGGTGGAGCTGGGGGTGGTAGGGCCTGCTAGGGCCAAGGAAAGGGGCTCCAGGGGGGTGCCCAGGAACCCCAAAGGACAGAGGGTAGAGCCCAGGGCAGCTTGCAGAGGCCCGCCACCCCCATGCCCCTGGGGGCTACCCACCCTTCCCCAGGCCCAAGCCCACTCTCTCTCACCAGGCCAGGGTTCCTGGGGTGTAGCTGAGGCTGGGGCTGGGGCTTCTGTCCTGGGCACCTGGCTGCAAGATCTGCCATTCAAGGCCCTGCCAGCTGAGGCTCTTGGCATGGCCCTACCCCCCAACCTTGGTCCTGCTGGCCCCATGGGAGATGCCTGGGTGTATGAGAGCTGCTGAGCTGGACTCCAGGTCCACTGGGGTAGGAATGGTAGGGCAGCTTCTCCCAGCCAGGTTCCAGCTGGTTGGTCTGTTGTACAGGGCTGGGAGGTGGAGCAGGGATCTCACTCTGGGGCAGCTCTTGGGGCTCCCCTCATCCCAGAGATCTAGCTCTGACGGCAGGGCCCTCTTTACCGGGTACTCCCTCCCACTGAGACCCAGACTGGCAGGGCCCACACTCGGTGTGAACTAACACCCCCATGCCCAAAATACAAACCAATCCCACAAAGATAGAAGACAGAGGCAGAGAAAGCAGTGTTGAGAATGTTTATTTCCATGCCCAAGCCAGCAGAGACCTGGCAGACAGCAGTACCACAGGGCAAAGAGGGAGGGCAGTGGCAGACAGAGCCAGGCCCTGTGCCAGGCGGGCATGGCCAGGGCCAGGCCAGCAGGAGGCTCAGTCCAGGGTCAGGAAAGGGGTGGGTGAGGTAGGCAGAAGCTGGAGGCACCAAGGAGGGGTGCCGTGGGCAGGAGGAACAGAAAGAGTGAGGCAGAGAGGGCAGCCGGCCGGTGAGGGCCAGGCTACGACTGCACGTTGAGCACGTGGGCAGAGCGCTGGTGGTGCCAGTCCCGGAGGCGTGTGTAGCGTGGGCTCTGCAGCTCCAGGACATACTTTTCCCTGAGGGGCAGAGAGAGAAGGAGGAAGTGGAAGGAAGGAGAAATGGAAAGGAGGAAGAACAGAAGGAAGGAAAGAACGAAAGAAAGAAAGAGAATGGAGCGCCCTGGCTGGGGATGCCCAGGAGCAGACACAGGGCAGGGGCTGGAGCAGGAGAGGCAGGAGATCAGAGAAAGACTGGTGCCCATCCTTTTACCTTGATTTCTTCAGGTGCTCCTCATCCGGGTCTTGCACTGAGAGGGCAGAGGCAGGTATTGATCAAGAGAAGACAGAGGGGCACCCCAGCCCTGAGCTCTGGCTGAGCCCAGGCCTGGGCTGGGGACCAGGAGGAGAGTCCACCCTGCCCCAGGCTGGCACTTACTGAACTCGGTGCCCGTGAGGTGGGCAAGGATGCGGAAGGAACGGGACTGGCCTGTCCCAGGACGCGGCCGCCAGTCCTCTGTGTCCTCCATCAGCCGCTGCTTGCTGGCATCTGGGACCAGCGGTCGGAGCGGCTGTCTGTGGGGAGGGTGTGGCTCAGAACCTCATGCTGGGGATGGGCAGTGGGGGCAGCCCCTCCTGGGATTTGGTACACGTGGGCTATGGTGATGGGAGAGTGGGGAAGGGCAAGGCCAGGGCCCTGCTGGGGTGGGGGTGGGGGGCGGGGGGCAGGTAAGTGAGAGGGAAGAGGGCAGTCAGGGTGAGAGGAAGGCAGCCAGGGTGGGGAGGGGCCACCGCCCAGAGTGCCAAAAGGAAGGAAGAGAGGGACAGGCAGAGGGGGCTCACTGACTTGTCAGGGGTCTGCACCTGTGAAGGAAATAGACAGATGGACAGATAAAGGGACAGACACAGGGGAAGAAGAAAGATGGCAAGGGGTCAGAGTAGCCAGGGGCAAGGCTGCACTGAGTGTCTGGGGCTCAGTCGGCCCGACGCCACACCCCAACCCCAGGCCGCCGGCGGGGGGCGCTGCCTCGTTCAGAGCCCCTAGGAGGGCAGTGCCTGGACAGGAGCCACACCCTTCGAGGGGCCCTGTGCCTGCAGCCCCTGCCCCAGCCACAAGGGGTCGCTGCCACACGGTTCGGCCGGGCTGGGGTGCAGCGCAGACGGAGCAGCAGCGGGCGTGGGGCCGCGACAGATAGTGTGGGCGGTGGGCAGGCAGGACAGACGTACCCATTCTGCTGCGGGGCGCTGTCAGCAGGCAGGGGCGCCCCGAAGGGCCGGGCCGTCTTGTTGAGGGAGGCGCTGGGTGCAAAGGTGTACCGCGGGGGGTCCGCGGCGGGGGCCAGGGCCTGGGCGGAGACAGAGCCACACAGCCGGGCAGGGGGGGCGGGGGTCTGGGTGGGAGTGGGGCGCCCCCCTCCCCCCGCCCCGCGTCGAGGGGACAGCGGTGCTCCAGCCCTGCCCCCACACATCTGGCCAGGGGCTACAGGGGAGGGGGCGACTCCGGTTTCAAGGGGCCCATTTGGGAGCGATGATCTCGGCCCACGCAGGCCCAAGGGCAGATGAGCGAGCGCGGCTTGCAGCACAAGCCGGCAGCAGCGGGCAGACAGACAAGCAGACATGCGTGGTACCCGGACCGTGCGGCAGCCCCCGGCCCAACTCCCAGTTCCCCCGACTCTCCCCAGCTCCAGTCTCCGCCCTCTGCTCCCCGCCAGAGATGGGGGTACTGAGCCTGCGCTGGGAAGGGCAGGTTAGCCTGGGCGTCCAATCCCACCCGGCCCACCACCCAGATGACCCAGGACCGTCGCCTACCTTCTGCGGTTTGCTCTGAGCCGGCTGGGCCCTGGAGGAGAAGGCGAAGGGGTGATGGCGAGCCAGGCCCGAAGGTGCCCCCACCTGCCCAGTAGGCCAGCGCCCGCATACCTGCTGAGACCCAAGCTGAGGCGCTCCCCGCAGACACGGATCTTGTTCTGGGCTTCAATGTGCGTGAGGCCCCCCGCATTCTCACCGTCGATGCTCAGCACCCAGTCGCCCACGGCCACACCAGCCTGTGCAGCTTTGCCTCCAGGAGTGAGCTGTGGAGAGATGGAGGGTCAGGGAGGCCCAAGACCCTGCGGACCAAACTGGGGCCAACAGTAGACAACCCTGCTTACTCAGCCCCACTTCTAGCACCCAGAGACCTTTTCGTTCAACATAATTCTAGGCAGTTGCTGGATACTAAAGTTATCTAGGAGGAGTGTGGCTCACCTGAGCTTCACAATCGCCCTGCTTATTTAGTTATTCACCTCCTCGACCCTCCCCACGATCCAGAAACTACTATGACATCAACAAGCAGCCACCCTCAGGCTAAACCTCAAGCTTTTCAGTTCCAACCATATCCTCTTTAGGCCCCTGCTGGCCTCTTGCCCAGGCTATTCCACGCACCAGACATGCCCTCTGGCTTGGGCATGGGGCAAGTTCCTCCCTGACACTGCTGGGTGCTCTCATTGACCTCTTACGCTACCAGCACCCTGTCCTGGGGCCGTCTGCAAGGATCTGCAAGGACCCTTTAAGAGCCAGGAATAGGCCCCATCATCTCCAGGATCCCAGTGAACAGTGCCTGAAGGGGAACCAAGGCGTCAGCTGGGGCTTCAGAGGCTATAAATGAGCATCACCCCCAAGCCTTCAACTGCCACATCACTCTCTCCTCCAGTCCTTCAGGCTCTGCATTGGGAATCCCGGGTTCCTGTGGTCAGTGAGGTGAGGGGCAATAGGAGGCTGGAAAGAATGGTCACTACCAGCATGAGATGAGACCATCAAGGATGACTTCTGGGAAGCAGTGGGCGTTGGTGAAAGGAGAGTCAGTTGGGGGGTGGGCACAAGGGGTGAAGAGGCACATTTGTATGGTGACTGACAAATAATGTACAACTGAAGTTTCACAATGTTATAAACTATTATGACCTCAATAAAAAAAACAAAAACGGAAAGTAGGTTGTGCTGCCTAGGGGATGAAGGGACCAGGACCTGGCCTTGAGGTTAGGAGGGGCTGTTAGCAGTTTGAAGTCCTGGGGTGGAATATTTCCCAGGCCCTGGACGGAGGTAACCCTGACAAACCCCAGTGGGCCCTCCCAGCACTCTAGCCCAGTGGCAGCAACCCAGGCAAGGGCAGTGCCACTGTTCATGGGTCTCAGGCCACAGGGCTGCCCGGCCATCCGGCAAGGTGCCTGGTATTGAGCAGGTTTCTGTGGGGGAAGTGCTGGAAGGCAGATTCACACTTCACAGGTGTGGGGGGGTGGATTGGGGGATATAGGCTGCCCATGGCCCCAAGAGGCTCCTCAGTGCGCCAGTGCACAGACTGAGCTAAGGCAAGGAGAGGGGAAGCAGGAGGTTCCAGAGAGAGGGCAGAGGGACCAGACGCAGAGACTGACAGCACTGGGGCAAGAAGGGAGAGCTGGGTTTGACAGCTCTATTCCATGCTGGGGAGGTTGGAAGGGTAAGACAGCTGGGCAGCTCCTTTTTCACTGCAAAATAGTAAGAATAGCAGCTTACATTTATGGAGCACCTAGTATTGCCACATGCTGACACTGAATCCTCCAATAACCCTGTGGAGCAGGGTCTGAGATTATATCCATTTCACACAGGGGAAAACACAGAGGTTAAGTAGCTTGCCTCAGATGCCCACCTAGCAAGAGGCAGGGCCAGGTTTGACCCTGACTCTAAGGCTCTACTACGCTAGGCTACCTCTGCTGAGTGTTGGGGCCCAACTCAGAGGTCAGCCCACCTAGAAAGACTCCCTGACCCCCTGGCTGAGTTTGGGGCCTGGATCCCCTCTCTCACCTTCAGTGCAATCCAACAACCCCTTATAATGGGCATGAGGAAGTGACACCCTTGAGGGGAAATGACTTACTCAAGGTTATGGTGAGTCAATAGAACGGAAACCTGGTCCAGCCACTCCCTCCCATACGGGCTGGGCTGGCTCCTGTGACATGTGGGCTGAGCTTGAGCTGGGGGTCTTGGTGGGGGGCAGGAGCAGCTGGCTCCCCGAAAAAGGGGTGGGGAGTTGGGGACTACTTCCTTTCCCGAGTGAGGAGGACAGGAAGCACAGGAGGGATGGGAGAGTGCTCAGAGAGGTAGAGAAAGAAGCAGGAGAGAACTCGGGGGTAGGGGGCAGAAGGGTGGCTGGAGAGAGAAGCAGGGAGGCCCTAAGTACGAAGGAGGTGAAGAGCCAGGGGGCTGGACATTGCATGGGGTGGGGGTGAGT
The DNA here is from genome assembly GCF_020826845.1 of Diceros bicornis minor. NCBI lineage: Eukaryota > Metazoa > Chordata > Mammalia > Perissodactyla > Rhinocerotidae > Diceros > Diceros bicornis. The sequence goes on from NC_080740.1 coordinate 90,709,263, forward strand.
CAGCCTGAGGGCTCCACCGAGCAGCCCAACCCCCAAGTCCCAGACGTTACCTCATCTCCCAGGCCTGGGCCCACAGCCAGTCCTGGGAGCCCCTCCCTCCTCTCTCCATGCCGGGGTCAGGGGAGACAGAGGGGGCTGGCCCAGCTCAGAAAAGACCACCCCATCAGCCCACCCACCAGGGCCTAGGTCCAACTCCAGGGCTGGGCTCAGCTCACCACCCCACCCACACACTGGGGCTGCTGACAAGCAAGGCGTGGCCCAGAGTGCCCCCAACAGGCCACAGCTGAAAGTCCATCCCCCAAGCTCACTATGTTGCCCATCCCCACCAATGAAGAAACAGTCTCAGAGGCCAGCCAAGGCCTGCGACTCCCCAGCCACACTGGCCAGCACTTTCCAGGGAGGGGGATTCAGGATAGGTTTTCTGGGCTGGCAAGGCATCAGGACCGTAAGGGCTGGGTGTGTGTGTTGTAGGGAGACCTGCTGGCAGGGTAGTTTCCAGGGGAACCCCATGGAAAGGTCCCTGGGAAGATCAGTGACCGCCTGCCTGCCCTGGCCACCAAGCCCAACTCCCGCAGACTCCGCCTTGGGGCCCCTCTCAGGCTGGGCAGTGCCTGGACAACCTTCTGGCCCCCTCCAGGCTGTGCCTGCCCTGGGCTTCCTGCCAACAGCCGCCTGCCCACCAGGCACCCGGGTGGGCCTCTCTGCACAGGCAGATGTGGGGACAGGAAGTCCCCACCCCACACTGACTCCTAGGCCACAGTCAGAGACACCAGCCCTCACCCTCTCTGGGCAGGCAGTTTGTTGTCTATGTCCCACAACTGACCCTACAGCTGGAGCTATGGCCTGGTGGTCACCAGCTGAGGGGCCCACCAATGCAGTTCAGGGGTCCCGGCCTAGACCAGCCTTTTTCGGCTCTGCAGACTCCAGCCAGCAGATGGCCATCCCAGCATGGGGCTGCATTCTTGGGCTTATAAGGCAATCCCCCTGCCACAGGGAGGAGCCAGCCCTTAGCTCCACCCAGGAGCCCCCCCCAACCAGGGCAGGATCTTAGGAGTCACAGCCCTAGAGACCTGTCCCACACCCCTGCTTGGGGTCAAAGGCCACTGTATCCTGAATGGGACCAGTGGGGGATGCAGGTCCTCGCACAGGCTGGAAAGAGACCCTCCTCACTCTCCTAACCACGAAAACTGCAGGCCATCCCAGTGCCTGAATCCCAATCCCTGCTTTGTCATGGAATTGCTGGAGGAGCGCCTCCACCTCTCTCAGTCCTGAGCTCCCTCATCTGGAAAAACAGGATGACAACTGCTATTCCCTGGGTGGCAGTGAGGGTGAAGTGAGATCCTGCAGTCTGAGTGTCCTGCCTGGGGGCTGGCTCCAAGCATTGCTCCCTCAAGGGCCTAGACACTTCCTGGAGATCTCAGGCTCCCCTCCTGCAGAATGGACATCCCTCAGGCCTCAGAGGTGGCCCCAGGAGCTTCATGGAATGGCATCAGGTATAGTGCAGTGCTGGGGAAGTATGAGGACTTCTTTCCCAGTATCCACCTAGTTAGGAGTCCTTGTGGCAGGTGACCACCACATCTCTGGACCTGGACACCTCCTGGACTCTTGGCCCTGGCTCCCTCCTGCTCAGACTCCTCCCATCACCCACTGGAAACCTGAGCACCCAAAGACTCCTGGGGGAGCCCCTCCCCCAACCTAGGCTCACCCGGGAGATGGACAGGGGCACATTGAAGTCCTTGCCCCCCTGCAACCGGAAGCCCCAAGGTGCTGGGCCATCCAGCACCACCTTGAAGGAATCCATGGTGTCCGTTCCTGAGAGGAGAGAGAAGGTGAGTGGCCAGCATAGTGAGTGTGCAGGCAGGCCCAGCTCTGGACACCAGCCTTGGACTGGTGCCACGCAGGCACAAGCAGACGCTTAGCACACCCAGGGCATCTGCAGGCGGGCACCTTGTCAGGTCTGGCTGGGCTGCTGGCTGGCAGGCCTCACTTTGGAAAGACAGGGGCAACCCTCCTCCCCCAGGGACTGGGAGGGTGAGGGGAGCCCGCATCCAGTCTTGAGGTTCTTTTCATCCAGGAGTGGGCCGCAGGGCTAATTTGGCACGGCCTCCCCCTAAGCCAGCCTTGAGCCTCGGATGGCGGTGGGGTGAGTCAGGGGCCGGCACTCCTCTCCCCCGCCCCCAGGTCCCGGCAGGCAGGCCGCAGCTGGAGCCTGCTAGGACTATATAAGGCGTGTAAGCTGACACTGTGCGGAGAGTCAGCGGAGGGAGCACACGGGGGCTCGGGACGCGAGGGGGAGGGGTGGGGAGGGAGGCGGCTGGAGCGAGTCCTAGCCATTCCAGGACCGGTCGAGGCTGCTGGGAACCAGGGCGGGACCCCTGGGCGCTGAGGGGGACCGGGCAGGGGTGCAGGCTCTGCGGAAATCGGTGGGGGCTGGACCCCAAAGCGTGGCCAGGAGGGGGATTCATCCTGGAGCCCAGTGGGGGTGATGCCACTCCGACGTGACTCAGTTTCCCCCTGGTCCCCCGCCCGGGCCCCATGCATTGGCCGAGTCCCGAGCGCAGGAAGCGGCGCAGGCGCCAATCGGTCCCGCCGCTGCCGGCTTCGTCGCAGGAAGGCGGGGGCGGGGGCCCGGGCCCGAGGGAGGAAGCGCAGCGCTGGCCACGACCCCTAAAGCCCTCTGCGGTCCCCAGCAGGCCTCTGCCCCCCGCCTGGCCCAGCCCGAGACGCCCCGCGCTGTCGCCTGTACCTGCTCGGCCCCGCCGAGGCGCTGCTCCGCAGCGGTCTCCCAAAGGCGGTGTCGGGCTCAGCCGCTCGTGTTCTGACCCCTCCCCCGTGGCTGCCGTCCGCTTTGAGCCCGCTGAAGGGGGCGGTGCCCCAGGCCACGCCCCCATCGAGGACACGCCCGCGAGCGGCCGGTCCGTCAGTGGGAAGCCCCACCCAATCCTCCCTCCCCGCCCAATCACGAAATCCCGTCTCGCTTTGAGCTGGAAGGCACGGCCCGCCCCGGGCCCCTTGGTGGCGCGGGGCTGGCGCGGGGCTGGGGCGGGGCCTGGGCTGCGGGATGCCGCGTCTGGGAGCCCAGCCAGCCGCTCGGCCAACGCCTTGCGCCTCCCGCTGGCCGAGTGAAAAGAAGGCAGCCTTCGAAATCAAACAGATCTGGGCATTAGTTGTCTCTGAACATTAGTTTCCTCCCCGGAAAAATGGGACAATAATACTGGCCTTGCAGGGCCGCCGTGAGGATAGGCATTCTTTGGCGTAAGGCGCAGGCATCCGCGGCTCCAGAATTTCTAAATCGAAGAAACTTGGTGGGAGGAGACACATCGAGGTGGGATTAGTTGAGGTGGGAACAGGTTTGCAGAACACTCTACTGACGGCAGAAAATAAGGGCAGGAGCGGACGGAGGTGGAGGGGGCCCTGGGCTCGGCCTGAACTGTGGGCCCTGGCCTCCCTCCCACCCCGTGACCCCAGGCAGTCAGCATCCCGCTGCCTTGCGACCCCGTCTCAGCGACCCCACACTGTCGAGATGGGCTGTGTTCTGGTACCCGACTCCAGAGGGGGTAGCGCCGCTAGTGGAGGCGCAACGGGAGACTCTAGCGAGGGTGTCCGAGTCCCCGCTTGGCCCCCAGTGCTCAGCCCCGGCGGCTAGCTCAGCCGGCGGGGGAAGTTGAGCAGGGACGGGAATGAATCGACGTCCACCTCTCAGCTGCTTCTAGGGCGTGGCCGCGGCTGCCCTCCCTGCTCCATCATCACGCTTCCCCTCTTCTGCATCATTCCCCTCACTACACAAACTGCTGAGAGAGTTCTCATCTTTAGAGACATCTCTCTTGACCCCACCTCCCTCTCCAGCTATTGCTCTTTTATTCTACTCCCCTCGAGAGTAAAATCCCTGGAAGGAGTTGTCTATCGCCCTGTCTCCGCTTGCTTTCCTCTCGTTCTTTCTTGAACTCACTCCAGTCAGGCTCTCATCCCCACCAGTCCTCTGAATTAATTCCCTTTTCTCAAGGTCTTTGATGCCTCCAGGTTATCGAATCAATGGCGGTTTCTCAGCTTTGTCTTACCGGTCCAGGGGCATTCCCTCTTCCGCTGGCTTCATGCCTCCTCCTGCCCCACTGGCTGCTCCTTCACCGCCTCAGTAAACAGCACCACCATTCATCCACCTGGTCCAGTAAAAACTATGAAGTTATCCTTCCTTTCTCTTCTCTGTCATACCCCAGATTCTGCAATTCCCACCCTCAGAATATGTTCCACATCTGGTCACTGCTGCCGTCATTGTCCCTGCCACTTATCTCGTGTCTGGACATCTTAACAGTCTCCTAATAGAGCTCCCTGCTTCCATGCTTGCCCACTCCAGAGTCTTCACCATGCAGCAGCCAAAATGATATTTTTAAAGCAGAAATCATACCACATCACCCTCAGCTTTTAGCATTCCGGTAGGCTCACATTGTACTTAAAACTAAAGTCCTCAAGATGTATATGCCACTAATAAACTGACTCTACCTCCCACCACTCTCCTCCTTGCTCACTGCACTCCAGCCACTCTGGCCTCCTCACTGTTCCTCCAACATGTCAAACATATTCCTGCCTCAGGGCCTTTGCACTTGTGGCTCCTTCTGCTTGAAGCACTTTCACCCAGATGTCTAAGCAACAGGCTCTCTCACTTTGTTCAGGTCTCTGCTCAGCTGTCGCCTCCTCCAAGGGATCTTCTCTGGCCACCTATCTAAAACAGGAGTCCCTTGACACCTTGCCAGCATCAAGTACTAGTCCCTTACCCTGCTTTATTTTTCCCCATAGCACTTACAACCATCTGATATTATATCAAGTGTTTGTTTCTTTATTGCCTTTTCCCCCTTTGGAAACTCACTCCCATGAGAGCAGGGACTTGTCTGTCTCGTCCACCAACATTTCCCCAGTGTCTGCACACAGCAGATGTGAATGAGCAGATGAAGGAAGAAAGTGACACAGCACGTGAGCAAAGGAAGAAGTGGCAGCTGGGGGTCCTGGCAGTCCTCCAGCAGAGAGGACCCTGTGACCGCATTCCTTGGCCTGTGCAAGGCTCAGGCCTGGATGGAGCCACAAGAGCTCCCTGTATAGGCAGCCCCTGGGTTGCCCCAGGCTAGGACACAGTGCCCCCCGGCGGCCAGGACAGCTACAGCTCCAGGGCCAGGCCCCTAGAGTCCTGGAGGTTTCCAAGGACTTTCTCTTTCCCAGTCTGATTGGAACCTCACAGAAATTGCATGAAACAAAGAGGCTTAGATTTGTAGTGAAGGGAAGCATGCCTGACCAGGGACCCAGAGTCCTGGGTTCTAGTTCTGGTCATGACCCTGACTCTCTGGGTAACCTCCAGTGTGTCCTCGGATTTGCTGAGCTGTGGGGCAGAGGGGTCCCTGCCGCAGGCACCCTGACTGGGAACCTTCTGGCCTCAGCTGGCTCTATGGCAGGCAGCCTGATGGATCATGGGAAGATTTTACCCATCAGGAGGAGCTTCCGTAAGTGGGTCTGAAATCTGCCTCCCCATCGCTCCAATGTCCTGAGCTTTGCCCTCTGTGGCCACAGACACTCTGGGGCAGCACTGCACAGAACCCCCCAGCGTCCCTTCAGACGTTACATTTGGAGATGCCTTTTAGACAGCCAGAAGTCTAGTGTGCAGTTGGATTCTTAAATCTGGAGCTCAAGGGAGAGGTCTGCACTGAAGATATACCTTTGGGAGCCATCAGCATTTCTTTTGTCTTTTCTTTTCTTTTCTTTTTTTGGTGAGGAAGACTGGCCCTGAGCTAACATCTGTGCCTGTCTTCCTCTATTTTGTATATGGGACGCTGCCACAGCGTGGCTTGATGAGCAGTGAGTCGTTCTGCTCCCGGGATTCCAACCTTCGACCCCTGGGCCACCAAAGCAGAGAGCACGAACTTAAACACTACGCCACTGGGCCGGCCCCTAGCCACCAGCATTTAAATGACCAGTGAGACCTGGAGACAGGACTGGCTCACTTAGGGCAGTAGTTCTCAGCCTTGGATGCACACTACAATCACTCAGGGAATCGGACAAACTGATGCCCGGGGCCTGCCAGGACTGATGAAATGTGAGCCTGTGGGTGTGCCCAGGTGCAGGCATTTTTTAAAGTCTCCTGGGTGATTCTGTGTGCAGCCAGCGTTAAGCTACACTGTGAGGCTGGAGCCCAGGGCAGGACTCTGGCAGAGGAGGAGACAGCAAAGGCTGGGAAGGAGGGGCTCAGGAGGGAGGAGGAAAACCAAGTGAAGACAGCGTATCAAGGAGGGGTGTCGAATGCTGCTGAGAAGTTGGGGAGTCCAGCTCACAAGGGGAGTCCAGGTTGCTTTTGTTTTGGGCAACAGGGAGGTTGGTGACTGTGATAAGAGCAATGCAATGAAGTGGGGGGACCAACAGGAGTCTGGAGTTGGTGGAAGGGAGAATGGGAGATGAGAAAGTGGAAATGAGAGTAATCAACAACTCTTTTGAGGAGTTTCACTGTGAAGAGGAACAGAGAAATGGGGAGGTGGCTGAAGGAGAATGTGAGGTCAAGGGAAAGTTTCTTTTAAAGATGTAAAATTACAGAGCATGTTTGTTTGTGGCTGGAAATGACGATGATGGAATTAATGGGTCGAGGAGATGGGCAGCTCAGTTTGCCAAGCTGTTAGGTGGTGAGAGGAGCTGGGATCAGACACATGTTGGGGAAAAGATACTTCTTCCATTGTAGGGCAGGAAGGAGGCAGTGCAGATGCAGGTGCACTTGTAGAGGAGGTGGTGGGAGGTTTGGGGGGGGTGGTGTTCACCTCTGTCGGCTGCTGTTTCTCCAGGATATCTGCAAGCTGAGACTGGGCAGGGATGGAGAGGAGAAGGTGTGGAGGTCTCGGAGAGGAGAAAAACAGCCATTCTGGGACACAGGATCTCTGGGCAGCGTAGAAGGCCTGCCGATTTGAGGTCTGAGATCACATTGCTAAAGACAACGCAATCAGCCTGGTGATGTGAATGTCCCCAGTGTGGGCCTCTGCCAGGCTGCAGGTATGGAGGGAGTTTGGTGTTCCCGTGGCTCGTGGCTTTGCCAGACAAATAAGCTGGAAGACGAGAGGAGCGTGAGGGGGTGACTCCATTGGCAGAACACAGAGTCTAAGGTGGACAAGGATGGAATTGTGGACAGCAGCGGCACAGACAGTCAGAAGAGGGTCACCGTAGGTGGACGCGGCTGGAGAGGAGCTGTGTGGGTCGTGCTAGAGGCAGTAGGCTGCAAGAAGAGAAGGATGTGGCCAGAGCGGGGGCACTTGGAAACAAGATTGTGAAGATGGAGCATCAATGTTATAAAGATGGGATTCAGGATGTGCCAAGGGTGTGGATAGCTGAGCCTGGGGTCAAGGGGCCAGGAAGCCAGGTCCTTGGGAGCATGATGCTTGTGTGCACGGAGGCCCCAGGGATGGTGACAGGAGTAGCATGAGGGCACTAAAGTCTTCAGGAGATTTGCTTATCTCTCTCCAGACCATGGGCTCCTTGAAAACAGGACTGTGGCTGTCTTGAACATGGCTGTGTCCCCAGTGCCTGGCACAGAGCAGGCACGGGGTAAAAAATGAGTGAATGCCTGCCTGATGTGTAGTTTGATCTTTATCCTTGACAGCTGAGGAGACTGAGGCCAAAGTCTCCTGTGTCTGTGCATTCTCGTCTCAGTGGGGAGCAAGTGTTTTTGGGTGTGCACACTTTTGAAGTCCCTTCCACCTGCCCCTCACCCCATCCCACCCCCACTACCTCCTCCCCGGCTCAGACTTCCCGGTCTCCAGTTGAGTTCCCTCAAATCACTTCTCCACATTGCTCCTTCCCTAGTCTGACTGTGTCCCTCTGCTGAGGATGACACCAAGCTCATTGCAGACGGTCAGGGCCTCTCATGCTCGGCCACCAACTTTCCCTCAGCCCCTTGGAGCCCTCTGCATCCATGCTCTTCCCTTTGTCTCTGGGCCCACTGTGCCCACCCTCAGCCCAGAGAGCCCCGGGGCTCATTGCCAGCCTGGCGAAGCCCTGTCTGCCCTTCACACTCAATTCGGAGGCACCTCTTTCATCAGCCACCCTCTTTTCTCCCTCTGCCCAACTCTCCGAGTCATTTCTGCTGCACAGGACCTCACGGAGACATAATTATCTGCATCCCTCCTGTCTGTTGAGTGGACTTGAGCCCACTGGCGGCAGAGGTCAGGTCCAGGTCATGTGTGTCCCTGGAGCCCAGCACAGGGTACTGGTGTTGGCTACAAGGCATGTGGGTGAGGTCTGTGTGGACCTGTGAGTGCCACAGGCAGAGCTGCAGTGAGGTGCCGACTGTGGGCCACAGAGCCAACCAGGAGAGGAGCCGGAAGGCTTTATTATCGGCAGGTCTGTACACTATACACCGGGGGCCCGGCAGGGCACAGGAGGGGTCCTTCTCAGGTGGCCTGCCTTGTCCCTGCAGACCAGACTGGGTACAGGATGTGTCCCCAGATGTCCATTGTCTGTCTGCCCATCTGTCCCATGCCACACAGGATGTTCAGGGCCGGTCACAGGGGGCCGGGCCCTTCTTCCGCTCACGGCTCAGCAGAGTCACCAGCTTGGCCTTGAAGCCTGCATGAGCGCCAGCGCGGCCAGAGCCTGCGGCCTCGTCGCCGATGCCGTTGCCGTTGCCATCGCCGTCGCCGTTGTCATTGTCCAGCTCCAGCAGCCGACGGTATTGGGCCTCTAGGCTGCTGTCATGGGCCGGTCCGGGCCAGCCCAGGTCCTCGTGGTTGTGGTAGACTGGGCTGCCCAGGGGGCTGCGGCTGCCAGCCTCCAGCACAGACAGGTTCTCGTAGAGGTGCTCGATGGCGCCCTGGGGCCCCCTGGCGCGCTTGCACACTGAGGCGTAGAGCACGGGCTCGGCGGGCGGCACGGGGCCCAGCACCGGCGGCAGGCTCTGGGGCCCAGGCTCGGCCAGGCGTGCCCTCCAGGAGCTGGGCGGCTCGGGCCCCGGGGGCGCCTCGCGCAGCTCTCCCGGGGGGTCCAGGGAGGGCAGGGAGGTGGCCCGCGGCAGGGGGCAGGGCCGGGGCCCCGCCAGCTCTGGCAGCCACTCCCGCTGGCGGGCGATGGCGGCGGCCACGGCCCCACACAGGTCGCGGGCTCGGGGGCTGCCGAAGGCGAAGAAGCCCTCGCCGGAGTCACAGCGGCGGCCGGCTTCAAAGGAGAACACGCCCTGGGCACGGGTGGGGCAGGGTCAGATCAGTAGTGAGGGGCCAGGGTGCCCACCACCCCCTCCCCTGCAGGACCAGTGGGGTGGGGCAGCCGCCAGCCCCTCACCTTGTCGGAGCCGAACTTGCGCAGGAAGCGGTAGGGCCAGGTGTAGAGGGCCTGGGGGCTGGCCGGCTCCCTCAGCTGGATGGCGTCTTGGCCCAGCACCAGGCAGTAGGGCCCCTTCAGCTGACAGCGGGCGGCCGCCTCGGTCCTCTGCACCACCACTGGAAATTCACCCCCTGCGGGGAAGAGGGCAGTGAGGGCAGCAAGCACAGCCCCCGTGGGTCCCCCAAAGATCCCAGCTCTGCTGAGGCCACCCCTGCACCTCCCTGACTCACCTTCCTGCCAGGAGGAGTAGATCGAGTTCTCCTCCATGGGGACCAGGCCCCTCTTGGGAGCCTCCGCCTCCCCTGATCCTGAGGGGCACTCCCCTGTGCCCTGCGGAAAGGGCCAAGGTCAGAGGTTAGAGTTCACCCCATGCTTCTTCATGAAGCCCTCCCCTGGGATCAGTAAGCCAGGACTCCGTGACAAGTGAGGGCATCCAGGGACCTGGGTGTCAGTCCCAGTTTTGCCCCTGACACGTTGCACGACCCCGGGCACCCTCTGGGCTGATTTCCCCACCTGCAACCCCGACCCGGGTCCTCCTTGAGGGTGCTGAAAGCCATAAAGCAGGGGGCACACAGATGTCCCCCACTGGCCCTGCGCTTGGCCAGGGACTGGGCCGCCCCGTGTGTCCCGGACACCTTGGAGCAGTGAAGGGGCAGGAGCTTCAGGGGGGGACATGTGAGTGAACTGGCCCCTTGCTCCTCCCCCATGCTTTTCCCCATCCCACCCCTCCCTACCCCTCAGCCCCTCATGTCCTTCGGGCTCTGCCTCTCAGCACCCGCCCCGCGATCCCCGCAGCCCACAGCAGCAAGGCCAGGCGCAAACGCAACGGCCGCCTCACTGGGCTCCTTGCTCCTGTTCCTTTCTTTTTTGTTTTAATTTTTAAAATTGTGGTAAAATAGACATCAAATTTACCATTTTAACTATTTTAAAGTGCATAATTCAGTGGTTTTTAACATAGTCACTGGTTGTGCAACCATCACCTTTATCTAGTTGCAGAACTTTTTCATCACTCCAAGTGGAAACCCGGTACCATTAACAGGCACTCGCCATTTCCCCTTCCCCCAGCCCCTTGCAACCACTAAGCTACTTTCTGTTGCCGGAGATGTGCCTGTTCTGGGTATTTCATGTAAATGGAATCATATACTATGTGGCCTTTTGTGTCTGGCTTCTTTCACTTAGCATAATGTTTTCCAGGTTCATCCATGGTGGAGTGTGCAGCAGTGCTTTATTCCTTTTTAAGGCCCATCAATGTTCCATTGTATGGAGAGACCACATTTGGTTATCCATTCATCAGTTGACAGACATTTGGGTTATTTGCACCTTTCGGCTACCATGAATAATACTGCTCTAAACATTCTCGTACAAGTTTTTTTTTGAACACCTGTTTCAATTCTCTGGGGTATATACCTAGGAGTGGAATTGCTGGGTCATATAGTAACTCTATTTTAACTTTTTGAGGAACCACCAGACTCATTTCCTTTAGGTCCATCACAGACCCTGTGAGGCTTTAAAACTCTCAGTTCCTAGCTCAAACCCTCCAAAGGCTTCTCCTCTCAATCAGAATAAAACCCCAAACTCCACACATAGCCCGAGGTGGTTTCAGCTGGCTCCCACCGAACTCTCCACCTTTGTCTCCTCCTAGGCCCCCTCCCACTCCTTCCCCTCCAGTCATACTGGCCCTCTTTCTGCCCCTCAAACATACCAAACTTTCCTCTGCCTCAGGGCCTTTGCCCATGCTGCTCCCTCTGTTCAGGACCCTCGTCAGACCTCGATGTCTGGACACTCCTTCCTCAGATCTTTGCCTAGCTGGCTCTTACCTGTCCTCGAGGACTTGGGCCCACTGTCGGCCCCAAGAGGCCTTCCTGGACTATCCTGCCTAAGGTCCCCCCACTCACTCCCGGCCCCACCCTGGCCTTTCATTTTCTCCACAGCATGTATGGCCACCTGAGATTTGTTCTGTGGGCTTCTGGGCTGTTTCCCAGGCTCGTAGGTGCTTGGCAGCTGCTTGCTGAGTGCCAGAATATGAGTGAGTATTGGAGATGAACAAGGTGGGGGTCAGAGGGTGACCTGGGCTGGCGCCCGCCTTATGCTCACCGGGAAGGCCAGCTGGCAGATGGGATCCATCCAAGCCTGGCGATGCTGTGCAGCCAGCAGGAGGCTTCGCTCAGTGGTGGTGAGCAGGAAGGCACCAGTGTCCCGGGGGCAGCTCTCACCATCCGCCGGCAGCACGGACACGCAGTCAGCCAGGCGGATGACCCGCCGCTCCCCGCGCCGGCCAGGCCCTGCAGACCTGTCACCCGCTGGCCCCAGGCCACCATCCCGGACCTCCCAGCTCTCCAGCCGTGCCACGCCTGATGGACCTCCTGCATACAGCAGACCCCATACCTTCCGCCAGGATTTCTGTGGGAGATGAGGTTGGGGGAGTAGACCCTTCGGCGGCCGTTCTCCCTGCAGCTCAGCTCAGCACAAGCCTCTCAGCAAACGCTCCTGCCACCCAGGCCAGCCTCTGCCTCCCCCAACTTCCCAGGGCCTCAGAGAAGGAGGCCTTGCCACACCTGGCCCAACAGGAGGAAGAGCCTGTGCTTGGGTCGGTCAGCCCTGGGTTCAAATCCACCCCATGCTTTCTTGTGACCCCATAGGCACTAGTATCCTTGTCTTTCAAATGGTCATGAGAACGTGAGGTTGGGTCTTCTACTGGGTGATGTCTGTCAAGTGTCTAGTGGGGAGCAGACCACCTGACACTGCCGTTATGTTGGTGCCACCTCCTCCCCCAAAGGAAAGATCACTTGGGCCACAGGACAAGGGCTGGGGTGGGAAGGAGGCGTCAGTTTCACGATGGCAAGGAAGGAAACATGCAAATAGCGTCAAGTAAAGGAAACAGACGGTTTATCTGCCTGGGCAGCAGCTGCAGCTGAGCTGTGGGGGTGCAGGGTTCGCTGCCTGAAGAGAGAGGTGAACTTCCCGCTCCTCTGCCCCATGACAGGGCTGGGAGGAGCCAAGCCTTCTTCTGCAGGGTGGGGCTCCATTTCTGCGGGCTTCTCCAGCTCAGCCCCTGACCCTCTCGAGGGGCCTTGAGGCCTTGGTGCTACTACTAAACAGGGCAAGAAGCTGTTGGATTAGCCAGCCTCTCAGCTCGGCTCTGCCCCAACATTTGGATTCTTAGAGCCTCCCTGCTCGTGGCTTCCCAATCTGTAGAGGAGGCAGGGGCCAAGGCCGTTCAGGCTGGGCACAGGGCTCTGTTCCACTCCCCCATACCAGGATTGGATCACCCCCCCTGACTCCCTTCCCCATTCTCCCAGGTCCGGGTGGACTGTCCCAGGCTGAGGCAGAGGCCCACCGTTTGTCCTTGGCAGCTGCCTGGCAACCAGGGTCCCCACCTTGCCGAACTTGATGTGTTGCTGGTAGAGGATGCCGTCCTTGACGGGGGTCTCCACAGGCTCCATGGCCGCAGCTGGGCCCCCAGGCCGCCACTCCGAAGGCCTGAGGAGACTGATGACAGGCCGGAGGGGAACTCCTCACACTTCCCCTTCTGGCCACTTCCCCCTCCCTCTCTCCAGAGAGGCAGCTGCAGGGGGGAGGGGAGCCTGGTCTTCAGCAAAGGAGCTAGGATGGGGTGGGGAGCATCACACATTTCTTCCTTGGGGTTCCGGCTGGCCCAAGGTGCCCACGTGTGCCTGGCAGGGGCCTTGGAGCACCTGAGGGCAGATGACCCGTGCCTGCACCTAGGTCAGCTGGGCGTGAGCGTCTGACCGCAGGCTGGCTCCCCAGTCAAAAGCTCCGACCCATCCCTTGTCCCTCCCCATCCCAGTTGTGCACCCTGGGGCCTGGCATTCCCACAGCCCTGTCCCCACCCTAGGACCCTGCTTCAGGCAGACTGGCAAACTCCTTGCTTTCACACTCAGGGACCTGATTGGTACCGTCTCACAGAGTCCTACTCTACTTGTCTTTGTCTCAAAAATATTTCTAATATTCACTTGCTCCTCCCCATCTTCATAGCCCCCATCCATTGCCCGCTTCAGCATCTCCCCTTTGAACCACCACCCCACCTGAGCCCATCCTGGCCCTCTCTGCTAATCCCAAACCAAGCACCTCTCCCTTTCCTGAATGGTTCCCGGCTTCCCACTGCCCTCAGGTCTAGCCTGGGTTCCTTGGCCCAGTACTCAAGGTGCTGAGTGTCCTGGCCTCTACTGCCCCCCAGAGCAACCCTCACCACTGCGCTGCTTTGGGCGCTGGGCTGCCTCTTCCTCCGGGAGGCCTCTTCTGACTACTCCACGCTGCCTGAGAGCACAAAGGCCCCAGCAGTAAACCCTTAGTCCTCATGGTGCGGCCCCAGCCACGTGAGTGTGGGTGGCACGCCCCCAGTGGGCGCCTGGAGAGCTCATATACTTTTTTTAAGCTCTGCTTCTTGCTGGGGGCCTTTTTTCGCCTGGCCTTGCTGGAGGCCAGTATTGGGGCTCTGTGTGTTGAATTCTGAGCACAGCCTCATGTCATTCACTGAATGCCACTTCTGGGAAGGAATGTGTAACGAGGCTGAGGAATACCACTTGGGAGTCACAGACGGGCTGTGGACAGGAAATCTTTTGCAAGGGCCTCCTGCACCCAGCTTCGTGCCCACTGCAGCCTGGGCAGCCCCAAGCTCCAACAGCCTCACACCACGTCCTTTGCATTCTCATTGCCATTTCAACAATGAGGAAATCGAGGCTCAGAAACATTAAGTAACTTGCAAAAGCCACATACCAAGTGACGAACATGACTTGAGCAACTGCTGTCCTGCTGGGATAAGCACTGGCCTCACACATGAAGCGTCTGGCACAGAGCCGCTGCCAGTGCCGTGCCACTCCTCTGCCTACCCCTTGCTAGACGTCGAACTGCTGCCCACGTGCCAGCAGTCGTGTGACTACTGCCACATTTATTTGCGTCTGATCTCTCTCCCACTCACCTGTGAGCCTCCCGGCAGGCGACTGCCTGACTTCTCTGGGTCCTGAGCCCAGCAGACAGCTGGGCACGGAGCAGGATCAGTGGGTGCTTGTGGCCTAAGTGGCAGTCCTGTGGTATCTGCTGACCCCTCAGTGACCAGAGTGGAGGATTCCCTACTGGGAGCCTGAGCAGACAGGCAAGTGGGCAGAGGGCCTGAGGCAGGAAGTTGCCTCCCAAGGGGCCCCAGGAGCTTCACACAACTGACAGGAACAGGGAGGCTGGGGCAGGGCTGGAACCCAACCAAAGAGACCAGAATATCCAATCAACCGTTTCCCCTCAGCCCACCAGTGTGGTCCCTCCTTGAGTCATAAATCCAGCTAGCCCAGAGGAGAAACCCTGAGCCCTGAGACAGGGCCCTAAGCAGGCAGCTCCTTCCACAACCAAGAACCACCAGGCTGGGTGCTGGCAGCAGTGGTGGGAGATGCCAAGGCCCTGCCTCAGCGGGCTCTGGAAGTCAGAGGGTGAGGCCTGTGCACGAAGCAGGGGGCAGACGAGGCGACACACAGAGACAGGGCTTAGTTTGTGCTTTAATGGCAGCTGGGGTTTAAGGAAAGCAAAATAGTCATTTTGGGGGGCACAGGGAACAGGCAGCCAGGCCTGGCCTGGCCCAGCCCAGGCCAGCTGGGCCAAGGATGCTGGCCTTTTGTCCAGGAGGGCTGGTGAGTGTGGAAGGTGGCTGGAGCCCCAGGGACTGAGGCCTCTTGGAGAGGAAGGACGACAGACAGCTCAGAAGTCCATGGAGCTGTGGGCCAGGTAGTCCTTGCGGCCAATGTTGCTGACCTGCTTGGTCTGCATAGCCTCGAGTTTGGGGCAGTCGGTGATCCGATGGCCCAGGCCCCCGCAGAAGGCACAGCCACGCTCTCCTGGGGGCATGGGGTATGGGGGAAGGGAGGTTAGCATGGTCACAGGGCCAGGCTCCACACCCCAGACCTTGGCCCCCCATCAGACCCCCCAGTGCAGTGATGTGCAGCATGGACTTGTTTCGTGGTGGTCCTGTTATGTCCCCCCAGCCTAATGGACTAGTGTCTGCTGCTCCGCAGTCACCTCCGATGTCCAGCATGGACTCGTCCCCACAGTGTAGCACTTGCAGCACGGGTGGCACCTTTTGCTTGGCCTCCAACAGCAGGGCTTTGAGGTCCATCAGCACCGATTCATCTGTGGGGGCAGTGGGGAACCATCAGGGAGCTGTAGCCAAGACCTGGGTGGTCCAGGGAGAGGACCCAGGGTATAGCTGAGGTGGCCCTGGTAACAGACTCACCACAAGCCTTGTTGATGAAGGTGGTGGCGATGCCTGTGTTTCCTGAGCGCCCGGTACGGCCAATACGGTGCACTGCAGAGAGAGGAACAGAACCTCTGGCCACTGCCCAGGGGCTGGGGCCTAGCCCACACCCCTGGCCCCCCCCGACCTTCCCACCATAGTTCTCGATCTCCTCAGGCATGTCGTAATTGATGACGTGCTGGATGGCAGGGAAGTCCAGGCCCTTGGAGGCTACGTCTGTAGCCACTAGAACATCCTTCTTGCCCTCCCGGAATGCCTCAATGGCTTTGGTCCGTTCCTCCTGGTCTGGGGAGGGTCAGGCAGGAGCTGTCAGAGCAACAGCAGGAGGCTGGGGAGTAGCGGCAGGCCAGCCAGGCAGGGGAAGGGATTAGGTGAGGGGCTAATGGCAGCAGGATCCATGCCAACACATGCACCACGCTGACCTTTGCCCCCATGGATGGCCACAGCCTCAACCCCCTTGAGCAGCAGGTACTCGTGGATGGCATCCACATCTGCCTTCTTCTCCGCAAAAATGAGCACCTGTCCAAGAAAGCCAACTCCCGTCCTGGGGGCTGAATGCTGGGGCATCCCCAACCTTGCCCAGCATGCTGCCCCTACCGCCCTCTCCACCTCGTCCCTGGAGTCCTGGGCAAGTCTGGCTGGCTGCACTCACAGGTGGCGGTGTCTTCTGGAGACATTCAAGCAGATACACCATCTTGGCCTCCTCCTTCACATATTCCACCTCCTGCCACCACATGGGCCAGGTCAGGTAGTCCTGAGAACAGGGTCACCAGCCCAGGCCCTGCCACAGAGGCTGGGCCCTCAATCCCGGCTGGGGGGTGACCAGAGGCCTCTTGCCACCAAGGGATGGGCACCCTAAGAATGTGTCCTGCCAAAGGCCCTGGCCTTGAATGAAACCCCTAGTGGCCACAACGTTGCCCCCCACACTGCTCCAATCAGCTTTGAGGGAGCCTTGCCCACTCCAGCCCTCACAGGTGAGACTGTGCCCATCAGGAGTGCTTGCCCACCTGGATGACATCCAGGCTGGCGGCCCCAGCACGCCCCACGTTGATTGTGACAGGCTTTACCAGGGCGCTCTTGGCAAAGTTCTGAATCTTCTTAGGCATGGTGGCACTGAAGAGTAGGGTCTGCCGCTGGCCCTAAGGAGGCGTAGGTCTGGGGCTGAGGACACAGGGGAGCTGCGGAGGCCAAGCAGCTGGGACAGTGGGTGGGCAGCACAGGGCCTCAGGGCCCCCCACAGTTAAATGTGGTGTGCAGGGGAAGGGTGGCAGGAGTGCCCTGGCCAGACAGGGACAGGCACCTTGAAGTAGGAGAAGATGGTGCGAATGTCGCCCTCGAAGCCCATGTCGATCATGCGGTCAGCCTCGTCCAGGGCCAGGTAACGACAGATATCTAGGCTGACCATCTTCTTCTGCAGCAGATCCATGAGGCGTCCAGGCGTGGCCACCATCATGTGCACACCACTGGAGACCGAGGAGAGACCCTGAGGTCGGGGCCACCTGCCTTCTGGCCTCCTTCCTGTCTCTTCCTCATCACTCCCACCACCTTGCCCTCCATACAGAATATGTCTCTCCTGGAGAGTGCTGCAGCATTCTCGACCACCACTCTGTTCTACTAGAGTTCCTCCCCAGCCACATGATCACCTCTGCCTGGCACACCCTTCCTCCCTTTCCTGGGTCACTTCCCTCACCCCCAGGAGGGCTGCCCTAAATCTACAGTTAGGCGTCAGTCTGCAGTCCCACAGCTCCCTCTGTAGGCCTCGACAGGCTCACTGGTACACTGAATTCACCTTTTCTGTGCCTGCATCTTCCCTGAGACTGGGAATGCCTATGGAACAGGGACTGGGTCTGGCCTATCTGTGACCCCAGACAGCTGGCAATGTCTGCTGGGGGCTGCAGTGCATGGAAGAGGCACAGATCCAGTCCTGCCCAGTGTCTTAGCTTCCTTGATGGACCACAATGAACCCTGGCCTTCCTGGACACCCTGGGCCCCCAACCTCTGTGCCTTCTGCCCAGAACGCCCCGACACCCCGATCTCCCAAATGCCCCATTCCATCTGCTGTGCTCCCACAGGACCTTACTACATCCCTCTGTCCCACCCCAACTGACCTCCCCATCAGACTGGGGGCTCCTTGAGGGCTAGGCCCACAGGAGATCTCTACAAGGGTCTGCGGAAAAGCTAAAGCAAAGGGTCCTTTAACTTGTCTAGAGGCTCTGCAGAGGTCCATGGGGTGGGGGTGTTTGTGCTCACTGTCGGATGGTCTCCATCTGCTCTTTGACAGACATGCCCCCGATGCAGAGAGCGCAGCGCAGGAGTGGTGAGCTGTCCTCCTGTAGCAGACGGCAGTAATACTCAAGGATGCCGTGGGTCTGCCGGGCCAGCTCCCTCTGCAGGTACAGGGACAGAGGTTGGCACCAGAAGATGGTCCCATCTGTGTCCTGCTCTCCAGGCTGGCCTGTCTTACCGAGGGGCAGATGATGAGTCCATAAGGCCCTTCACGCTTGGAGAAAGGTAACCTCTTCTCTTGTTCCAGACAGAACATGATGACAGGCAGAGTGAACACCAGCGTCTTGCCTGAACCCGTGAAGGCAATGCCTATCATGTCACGGCCAGATAGACTATTGGAGAGGACAGGGCTGAGGATCAGTTTCAGCAGAATACGAGGACTGCTTCTCCAGACGGATCTAGTGACTGCTCCTCCCCGACACCACCCTCTTCAGGGCTCCTAGATCCACACTCACATGGTGGGAATGCCCTGGATCTGAATTGGCGTTGGGTGGTGGATGCCCTTCTTCTTCAGGCCTCTCAGGATTGCTAAGGAAAACAACACCAGCATCATCCCTGTGTCTCACAGGTACTATCAAGCCCCCAAAGCCTGTCAAATTGGCACTATCCCCTTCAAATTACAAATGATGAAACTGAGGTTTAGAGAAAAAAAGACAGACAAACTTGTTCAAGGCTCCTAGATTAAGTGAGTCTAGCCAAGACTCACGTGCAGGTCTGCCCTAGGCCAACGTCACTTGCCCACTGAAGTTAACAGCAACGACCAGTGAATGTGCACAGCTAGGGCAACTGAAAAAGGAACCTAAAAAAGCCCCTCCTCCAACCCCTCCATCCCCACTGGCTACACTGCAGCTGCTGAGCTCAGTCGGGGCTAGGACACAACCTGACAGATGTCTGACTATCAAAGTGTGGTGCCTCTCCCAGTTCCCAAGTACCTGCAGGAAATTTCATTTCCTTGAAGCTTTTGATGGGTGGTGGGATACCATCTCCTTCCACCAGTATGTGATACTTCTTTCGTACACGCTCATGCCGCTCTTCAGACATGCTCAAGACGTAACGGGGAGGTGTCCAACTGTGGGTAGGTAGTAGGGGACAAGAGAGGCCCTAGGCACCGCTGGCTTTGGGGTGTCCCTGCCTGTCTCAGCCACACACCCTCCCAAGCAAGGGCGACTGCCTTTCCATAGACTGGCAAGATGTACCTGGTTTTGATGGGATCATCGTACGTGATTCCCTTAGCCATCTCCTTCACGGACATCAAGGCTGAGGAGACAAACGTGGCTCAGGGCTGGCTCCTGCTTTCCAGAGGCCAGGCCCCATGAGCTACCATGCCTGGGGTTGGAGGAAGAAGCTCAGTCCACCTCCTCCCTGCCCTGGCTACGACTATACCTCGGCCCTCTGCCACACTCTCCAGAATCTTCTCCTCCTCCTTCAGCTGCTTCTCCTTGGCAGACTCCTTGCGGGCTGAGAAAAGAAGCAAACGGCGTCAGAGAGACACCAAAGCAGTACATCAAGCTGACCTTCCCCCTACTGCCCAGCCCACCTTCAGCCTTCTCTTTGAGGTGCTGGTGCTGATCCAGGAGGCTGACGTTGGACTGAGGGCCCAGCGGGATGTCGTCCTCATCTCCCCGAGGCTCGCTGCCGCTGTCCTGTTGCTCCTCCTCTGCAGCCCCCTTGCGCCTTCGCTGCAGCAGCTTCTGGAGCTGAGGTTCCACCCGCGCCCCTCAGAGCCGAGCCCAACACGGAGCGGGGCCTGCCTCAGGACTCCGGCTTTCGGGAGGGCCCTGTGCCCGAGGCGCAGAGCTGCCCTCCCCCTCAGATCAGGTCGCCAGGCCCTCGTTCGCCCGGGGCCACGCTCCCGTGCACGTACACCTCACCTCGCAGACCGGGCCCCGCCCCCGCCCGCCAGCATTCCTCCCACGCCCGGGGCCCTCACCAGCAGTTGCCGGCGCTGTCGCAACGGCACGTAGGGGACGTAATCCTCGTCGTCCTCATCCTCCGCCTCGGAGCGGCTTCCTGCGGCAGTCGCCTCGTCGCTGCGAGCTCGCTGCAGATACACACGCGTGAGGCCCGGACCCCTCCCCCGCCCCCGACTCACTGCTGCTCGCCTCCCGCGCGGACTCCAGCCTCGCTCCCACCTTCCGCTCGGGTTCCGACTCCTCCATCGTTTGCTGGACGCATGCGCGCCGCGGCAAACCCCCGCCTCACCTTTGAGTGAGGTCCAATCAGAGGTGAAGAAGCGGACGTCGGTGCCTAGCAGCGACCTCTGACTGCCGGGTCGCGCAGAGGGACAAACTTCTTCCCGAGCCCTTGTCCTGCGGCTCGGCGTCAACGACCCTTGCGGGCGGCAACGCAGCTGTTGTCAGGGCTGAGGGCGAAAGCGTCGTGCAAGGCATTGTGAGACGCTGGAGGAGTTGGAGTTTGCGCTAAAGGGTCAACCCAAGCCCGGTGGGAGGGGAAGGCGCTCCGAGTGGAGGCTGTTGATCCTGCCGGGTGCCCAGCCTCGCCGGAGCATGACGTCACCCGGCCCGGTCCTGCGGCAGACGCTGCGCCATCTCGTGGCCGGGCAGCCGGGACCGGGCCAGCTGGGTCCCCGCCGGGGACGCCATCCTCCGCACGGGCCGCGGGCCGGGGTGCGGCTTGCGGAATAAGTGACTCAACACGCGCTGCCGCTCTGACTGGCGTCCTCATCTGTGTGAGAACACCTGTGTCCAGAGTGATGACGGATAAGTAAAACACTGATGACGGTGTTTTCTGAGGCCCTGTACTTATGTGGGTAAACGGTTTTTATTGTAAGTGCCTAGTGGAGCTCCGAGTAAGTGCCCGGAGAACCAGAGAAGGCTTCGAGGAGACACTGGATATGAGCTCCCAGGGAAGTGTGGCATCTCAGAGCAGGGAGTGGAGAGAGAGGCTTCCTGATAGAGGGTATAGCAGGAGTCAAGGTTTGGCCGGGTGCAAGTGCAGATTCTCAGGGAATTAAGAGATCACACAGTGGCCTGGGGTGGGGCTAGCCAGAGATAAGGCTGGAAAGACAGACTGGGCCCAGGGCATGCAGGGCAGTGACTGTCACAGTAATTACAACGTCAATGGGGACTTGGAAAGAGGAGCCGATGGGCCAGTGCTGTTCCTTCCTCTGTTCATATATTTAATATAAGCATGTGCTGGGCATTGTGCAGTGCTCAAGCAGAAAAAGATGAGCAAGACACAAACCTGGCTTGAGAGGAGCTTATGGATTAGTTGAGGAGACAGAAATATTGATAACTGGTCTTAAGGTTAAGGAGAAATATCATCAGACAGACAAGGTACCACTTTTGGAAGTATCACGAAGGCAGGGCAAACTGATTCTCCCAGTTTCAGTAGTAAAAGTGGCCTCTCAGCTGGGCTGCAAAGGATAAGCAGGAATTCATGAAGGAAGTAATCTGGGAAGAGGGAAATCTGTGAAGAGAAGTCAGGAGACCGAGGGTGCCAGGCCTAGCTGGAGACTGAAGTCGTCCCGTGTGGCTGGAGTGAGGGCAGGAGGCAGAGGCCCGGGTACAGAGGGCCCTGAATGACACTCACAGAAGTCCTTCTTTGTAGCTAAAGCGGCTGCTTGATTAGGCCTGCAATTTTCAAATGATGAAGCAAAATTTTAGACAGCTGTGCCAATTCAACTGCAAGGCAGGAGCCCAGTACAAGAGTTGAAGGGAGAGAGGAACACAGACAATAAATATACAGAGAAAGGTTTCCTAGGGGTGTCCACACTTCCTTGAGGATCGGGAAAGGCCAGGGACCAGGAATTGTGAGCCTGTGGGTAAAGCTGTTTCACTTCTTCAGAAGAGGAAGCTGGTGCTGACTGCCGGCCCATGGTGAACTCAATCTGGGGGGAAGAAAGGGGGGAGGGAGTGGTTTCTGATCCTGCTCCCAATACTACATAAAGGGCTCTTAGTGACTGTGTGGCCACTGCCTCCATCGCTCCCCACGAGCCCAGTTAAGAGTTGGTTTTGGTAGAGAAAACTACATTGGGGGCAAGGAGCTGGGACACAAGTGTGTGTGAGGCAATTCTAGCAAACCTATTATATATTAAAATATGAATTTACAGAACAGACGCATTGGGGGAGGGGGAGAATGAGGTAGTTTGCTTTACTCTACAGAAGTGTTCATTATTGTCTTAACTTTCAAGTACTGAGACTACATGTCCCATTCCCACTGGCAAGTCAGATCCAATTTACAAAAACTCCATTTACCCTCAACCTTCCCTAACAACCCCAATTTTCCAGGCTACAAATGCACAGTCCATAAAGGTCTCAAGCCCTCCCCAGACCCCGTCTCACATCAGCTACACAGAGACCAAGTCCCACCCCTCCAACTCACCCATCTTGCAGAAGGGGAAACTGAGACACAGCATGGGGAAGAGGCTGCTCTGGGTTCCCATACTAGAGCCTCCCAACAGGAGGAAAGGGCACAGACGCCGCTGTCATACCAGCCTGTGCTCTAACCCTAGTCGGCCAGACTGAGCTCGGCCGAGTCACTTTCCTGTCTTAGCTTTAGTTTCCTCATCTGTAAAATGGGGTAATAGTCCCACTTAGAACTGCTGTGAGAATTAAGTGGAAACTATGCCAAACTGCTGACACACAGTACATGCTCAAGAAAAGTTAGTAACTAAGGCAGAGCCCATGCTTCTGAGTACATCCCTCACCTCACCCCCGACCCAGACCAGCAAATCACCAACACGCCAACTCTCTGTCCAAATGTCGTTTTATCTTTCGGCAGGAAAGATCTTCACAGTATCAAAAGTAAAGAATTGAAAAACAAAAACAAAAAACCAAACACAGAGAGCAGTGTTGGGCCAGCAGTACCATCAGCCCCTGACCCACAGGCCAGCCCAGCCCCCAGGCTCTGAGTGTGGAGGCTACATAGCACCAGGAGGCGGCTCTGCACGGGGTCCTGAGAGACCCCAGTACGGCACGGCATCCATTCAGCTTTTGGTTGGTCCCAGATGGCAGGGAGCAGGGAAGGTCTTGCGGGTGGGTAGGGATATGGAGAAAGAAACTGTAGACCTTCAGTTGGCAGTTGGGGTCTCAGGTCACCCTGAAGCAGCTCCACCCGGCAGGGGCTGAGAAAACAGAAGAGCACAACCACATGGTGAGCAGTGGCCCACACCCTGGCCGCCTCATGCCAGCTCTGGGTCTCCATGGGTCCCCATGGGGAAGCAGCAACAGCTGCCTCCTATTTTTGCTCCCTGGGCTGAAAACATTGAACAGACTTCCTCAATCACCTCCAACACAGGATGAAGGTGATGACCCTGTCAGGGGACAGAGCCCCAGTCCTGTGGTTCTGTCAACATGTGGAACATCATCCTAGATCTCAAGGAATGTGGGACAATCCTTGTGGAGCCCAGGACCCTGCTGCAGCACATCCTCCCAGGCCAGGGTGGAGTTAGAGCCCAGCCTCTGGCATTTGCTCTCCTGCTGACAGGAAGCAGAGGGGCTGCCTATGCACTCAGACTCCTGCCACACAGCCAGGGCTGGTCCCAATTCTGTGCCAGCACTGCTTTCTCATGCACTTGCACTTGAGGCTCCCAATCCTGCTCTGAGGAAGGTGGAGAAGATCATAAGGAGAGCAGGGGAGGGAGTATCTCCTGTCTCGGGAAAGAGATCACCCAAAGAGAGAGTGGGAGAAGATGGCTGGATGAGGTTTCCTGGATGACAGGGGCATTGGGCCTGTGGGAGGTGCATCCCTTTTTCTCTCAGGAGGGGCAACAGATCAAAGTGCCTGGGGTCCCTGTGACTCCTGATTCCTGAGGAGGTGGAGAACAGAGGCAGGAGGGTGCCCTGGCAGAAGCTCCTGGGGGTGTGGGCATCTTGGTTTGGCAAAGGATCAGGGAGCCCAGCCCCTCAGAGCAGAGGGGCTGAGGAGAGTGTGAAGATAGTCCTGGTGCCAGGGCAGCACAAGGGTGCCACAGGGAGCCCAGCCCCTAAGGCTGCCCTGGCTTCAGCCTCTCTGGGCATTAAGAGTCAGGGATCCTGAACCGAATGGGGACAAGGGAACTCAGCCGAGGGTCCAGGAAGTCTGTTAACCGGCCCAAAGAGGAGCTGCCCTGGCATGGGAAAGAGGAGGAGAGGTGAGGACATTCTCCCCAGGGGGTGGGGGTCATCCCTGAACTCAGCCCACCTGCCCTAGCTTCCTGTTGCCTTAAGGGCAGCTGTGTGGTTGCCAGCTAGAAAAGGCCTGACCCAGGGACACAGCTCGGGATTGAGATGTGGCACTGCACAGCCACGAGGCCCCAAACCCAGCACCAGGCCTGCCAGCCAGCCACCCTTCTCTTTTGTACTATGGTTCTCAGCCCTGTGCCTTCCCCAGTCTTCTGTTCTCAGTCCAGAACATCATCTTATACATCACTGTTTCAGACAAAAGGACCTGTGCAGGTGGCTGGGAGGGGAGGCCAGAGCCCAGCTAGGGGCCAGGTCTCTTTTTCCAGGAAGCAGTTTCGCTATCAGTTTCCCCATGGAACTTGTCATGTTTGGGGAGAGCGCCCCCATGTCCTCCATGCCTAAATGACTGCCAAGGCCTTGATCTAGCTCAGCTGCCACCTCCCTGCTCCCTCGGGGTTGGCCCCATCTCGGATGGCTTCAGCTGGAAGCACCCTGGTAGCCTGCACAGAGGAGCCAGGCTGGGCAAGTGAGATTCAACCCTGAGGCTGATCATGTCAGGGATAGGGGCAGCCCTCTGGGGCCCACAGCTGCCTGGGCACTTTGGGAGGCAGCTGGGAGGGTAAGTAGAGGCCTGCAGACATACCCCAGGG
The DNA here is from genome assembly GCF_020826845.1 of Diceros bicornis minor. Classification (NCBI taxonomy): domain Eukaryota; kingdom Metazoa; phylum Chordata; class Mammalia; order Perissodactyla; family Rhinocerotidae; genus Diceros; species Diceros bicornis. The sequence continues at coordinate 90,733,913 of NC_080740.1, forward strand.
GACGGCAGTGCAGGAAGGGGCCCTTTAGGCACACGGGCAGGAGGGTTCCCAGGAGGGCCTGGCCTAGGGAGGAGTGACAGAAGGACAGAGGCCTAGGGCAGAGTGGCCACAGGAGAAGAGATGGGGCCTGCATCTTCGCAGAGCACAGCTCACTGGGCTGTCACTGTGGCAGTGCAGGGGCCAGGGCTGCCAAGCCCCAAATCCAACTCCCTGTGCCCGAGAGCATGAAATGGTCTAGCGGGGGCACAGAGGGTGGCAGAGCACAGGGGTGGGGGTAGTGGTGGTGCATGCGACACCTGAAGTCTCTATACCTCACTGAGCTGTGCTGGGAGTGGTTTTCTTGAGGCTGAAGTTGGTCCAGTTTACAGCAACTTTCTGACGAGTTTGCTTTGCAGAATCCAAACAGAACCTGTTGAGTTTGGGAGATACCGGAGAAGCACAATCAGAGGTGCCCTCCTCTCCCTGCTGGACTCTTCTAGACCCAGTGTCCTGGTCTAGCTCTAAAGAAACCAGGTCAACTCTGCACAACCCCTCCAGCTCCCAGGCGTTGGGGTCGAGCAGGTATGGAAGCTGTGCTGGCTTGGGGGCTGGATGGGGAGCCCACGAGCTCAAGGGACAGTGTATGAGGAGAGTAGCACTGCCTTGGGATGCAGGCTCCCTCCTTGCCGTGTATTTCACTCCAGCTATACTGGGCTGCCTTCCGTTCCCCTAAGGGCCCCTAAGGACGATGTGTTTCTTTCACTCTCAAACCTTTGTATGCCTGGCCCTGCTGTCATGAATGCTCTTTTTGTTTGACCTGGCCCACTCATTCTTAAACCTCAGGTTTCAGCTTGGTCACCACCTCTTCTGGGAGGCTGCCCTGGCCGCCCCCACCCCTCAGCTTGGTCCGCAGTCCCTCTTCTAGCACCCCCCCCCCCACCTGCCCCACACCCTTACTCCTCTAACAGCATTTATCACTGGTTTATGCTCTCCCCCATCTAGACTGTTTGATTTGCCTCTGCCCCAGGCAGAGCAGAGAAAGTCCAGGTGAATAAACAAAGTGAATAAAGTTGGAAAAAGCTCTGGTTCTTGGGGCCTGACATGCCTCCTTCTCCCCATCCTGCCGAGTAGCTACCTGGGTTCCAGCAGACAGGCTGGTGGGAGAGCTTGGAGAGGCTCTCCCTCCAAGGGTGTAGGGCTGAGGGAGAGGCCTTTCTGAGAGGCCTGAATGTGGGTAGGCCCTGGAGTCCGCCATGGGAGAGCAGGCAGCCGCACACCTACCTCTTGAAGTACTCCACCTCCCGGTCAGTCTCATCCATCTCCAGCCCATCCGTGTCCTTGGGCAGGAACACATCGTCTAGGAAGACACAGCCAGGAGGGCTCAGTGCCCATGGCCAGGCCTCTGGGGTCATGCTCTTGGGGCAGCACTGCCCACACACGAGGACTGCCCTCCACCCCGTGGCCTGGCTGGGGTGGGGTCAGCCACTCAGTTCCTGGTGCACTCACCCAAGGAGGAGGCTGACTTCTCTTGCTTGTTGCGGCTGCGGCGGCTGCGGCCCTTGCCCTGCGGCAAGCTCTGTGGCCTTGCGGGGCCTGGGGGCTGCACAGACTCCTGTTCCAGAGGCCGTGCCTTGGCCTCACTTGGCCAATTTCGCCAGGAGCTGCCCTTCTCCTTGTCAGCTTTGGGGCTGCCAGCCCAGCCTGGTCCTGGCCGGCTCCCCTGGCTCCCCTCTCCAGCCTCGGCACAGCTGCCCACTTTGGGAGGCTCTAGGGCCTTGCCTGGCTGTTTGGGGCTGGGGGTCTGGCCCTTGGCACTAGGAGCCTCAAGGCTGGCCGGGGACTGGAGGGCTGGGCTCGCCTCACTCTTCTTGGCCTGACTGCCCTGTCTTTTGCTCTTCCGCAGCTTTCCACCTGAGGCCACAGTCTCAGGAGGCTCCTGCTTGAAAGGGGAGACCTCCTTTGGGCTTGGCTCCTCAGAACTAGGGTTGCCTGGCTTGGGTGTCTTGACCCAGATCACCCGGGACAGGTTGGGCACGGTGTTGAGTCTTCTCACTAGCCCATTCTCAGGGATGATTCCGGGTGGGGGGCCCCTCACCTCGGTCCACGGTGGGTGAGGGACTCTCATTTCTGCCCATGGTGGGGCTGGCTCGCCTGAAGCTTGTAACATGTGGTTCTGAGGGGAGCCCAAAGTCAAAGGGGACAGGTCAAGGTTGATGTCAGGCTGTTGCTCTGAGGAGCCACTGAGGTTTGAGGAGAGTAGATTCTGGGCATCTAGCTGGGCAGCCCCCTCCTTAGAGAAGCCATTGCTGTCCACGCTGAGCTCACATACACTGAAGCTGGCGCGGATGGAGTCCTTGACAGTGTTCTTGATCTCTTGCAGACGGCTGCTCAGGAAGCTGTTGACCCGATCCAGCTCCTGGTCGGGCCACTCCAAGAGCCTCTCCCTAGTAGGTCTTGGCTCCTGGCTTCCAGAAACACTACGATTCACCTGCTTTAGAGCTTCTGCTGCCAACTGGGCCTTCTCCTTTTCCTGCCAATACAAGAGGCAGTTTCAGCAGGGGCCTGGCAGCTGCCAGGCACAACGTTGACACCTGACATATCAGCCTGGGGCCCAGCTTTGCCACTAACTGGCTAGAGGCAGGGCCTGGCAATCCTGGCCTGCCTGCCCACTCTGTAGGAATGAGGATAAAATGCAGTCAGACAGGAACATGTCCTGGAGGTGGAGGCAGACACTCCCATAGAGGGTACGGTTTTTACAGCTCGTTCATCCAGAGCCCCAGTATCAGTCCTAGGGTCAAAAAAGGCTAGGACTCAAAGGGGTAGGAACGTAGTAGCTAATTGGATCTCGCCTCCTAGGCCTGGGCTTAAGCAATTCACTCACTTGCTGAGTCTCAGTGGACTCATCTGCAAAATGGGGACAATAATTTTGGAGTGAAGACCAAGTGGGGATGCATATGAGGAAGCCAGCTGCTACAGAAGCTTTCTCCCTAATTCTGCAAATGGTAGGGAAAAAAGCCGTGACATCGTGCAGAACTTTCAGGAAGGAAGATGTGGGGCTGTGAGACTGCCACAGCAGATCAGACTGCTCTGGGTAACCGGGAATGCCTGTGTCCTCCTGACATTGGGTATGGGTGCTACTAAAGATGGCAAAGTTCCTTCAGGAAGGCCCCTCACTGCTCAGTTGGCCTCAAGTAATCAAGGCCACGTCTAAAGTGTACCAATGGCATACAATGGACAGCTACACAGGGCCCCCACGGCAAGATGTAAAAGCAGCCCCTTTACCCAGGTGAGGACTGGGAGACTCAGGGAGACCAGACCCTGCCAATCAGCATTGACAGAGCCAGATCTGGAGAATGAAAATGAAAGTCTGTGGGCTCTGAGTCACCCCACCCCTCTGCCCACCTCAAGGAACTAGCAGGCCAAGGACGACTTTAGAGGGAGACAGGAGACAGATGTCAAAAGCCCATGGGAAGGTGGTGATGGTGGTGGGGCTGGATGACTTCCACCATTTCACCTATGTCTAGCTGATCTGGGAATAGTGGGGAGAAACAGGAAAAGGAAAGTGGGGAGAAAAAAGAGTGCTATTACTTCAGAGACAACCTAACGAGGGTGCCCTGTGCCCCAGGAGGCATGCACTGATTTATTCTCTCATCTTTTTTGAACACTGGTTCCACAACTGACTAGGACCACAACTGTGGGACCTTGGACAAATCACTTATTCTCTCTGAATCTTACTACTTCCATTTGTAAATTTGGGAGAAAAACTACTACTGTACCTCACAGGGTTGCTAGGAAGACACTTGAGAGGGTGTATATCCCTTTCATCCTGTGGGGCTCAGATGAGGAAGAAACTCAGTCCAGAGTAGCATTTCCAGCTGTGTGCCGTGGAGTTCAAGGCCGTGCTAAGAGCTCTGAGGCCATGGGGATGGACAAAGGACTGGAAGACCCTTCACTTCACTCCTACCCTGCACCAGAACAGCTTTGCTTTTGTTTGTTAGGAATTGAGGTTCCATGGAAGATTTCAATGGCAGAAAATAGTACTGCTGCTAAAAAGTCTGAAAACTACTGGTGTCCAGGGAGCAACATGGAACCACATAGAATGTGGTTGCGATAGGAGGAGAAAGCACAGAAACACACGTTTTCTGCTACGTACCACGAGCCTGGTACTTCCCATATGTTGTCTCAATCCTCACAACTGCCCTTGTTGCATCACTATCCTCAATTTACAGATGAGGACACTTGACTTTGGGAAGAATAAGGAACTGGCCCAGGGTTACATGGCTAGTGGGAGAGTTGGGAGAGTACACCCGGGTGTGATCTGCAGAGTTCCTATGTTTTTCAATCCTGTTTGGCAATCATTTCTGTGAGGCACTGGGCTGGGCTCTGGAACTCAGCCATGCATGAGACACAGTCTCTGTTCACTGACTTGAGTCTGCTGGGGGAGACTGACATGCAAACAGGCTGTTTAGTTCTGAGTGACAGTGACAAGAACTACAGGGAAGAGAGCACAGGGTACTCTGGGGACCCAGACTTGGCCATCAGGGAGTGCTTGCCAGAGGAGGCAGTATCTCACTGAGCACTGAGTGGGATTATCCTGGAGCAAGTGGGACAAGCACTTTCTAGACACAATGAAGAGCAAGTATCTAGGCTGGGAAATGGGAACACACAAAATCTTTAGGGAATGTAAACATTCAGAGGTATAGCTGGAGCTCAGATTTCTTTTGGCAGGGTGGGGGAGGAAGGCCAGAGGGGTAGACTGAGAGATGAAGCTGGCAAGCTTAGCAGGGGCTGGATGCTCAAGAGCCCTGCAGGCCCTGCTCAAGTCTGGATTTGATCCTGAGGGCAATGTTAGCCACCGAAGGCTTTTAACATAGTGGCAGTAGGGTGGAGAGAAGTGGACGGTTTGAGCTATTTGGGAGGTAGCATGACTAGGCCTTTTGGTGACAGATGGGGAGAGAGAATAAGATGAGTCATGAAAACAATATCAATAACCACTACTGCTGCCATAGCAGCTATACTGACCGAGCGCTCACTCTACCAAACCTTTCTGTGCATCACTCCATTTCATTGTTGCAACAATCTGAGTTAGGTTCTACTTTTATTCTCATTTTATGGATGAAGAAACTGAGGCTTAGAGGTTAAGCGATTTGCCCAAGGTCATATAGCAAGTGTGACAGAGCCGGATTTCAAACTGGGGTCCAATTCTAAGGCCCGCTGCTCGTGATCACCAAAATGTATTCCTCCCACGATGGCACCCGGTTTCTGGTTCTGGCAACTGGATGGATGGTGGTGCCGTTAACTAGATAGACAGCAGAGAAGGAAGAGCAGGTCTCTTTGGAGAAAGATAGCAAGCTTAGTGTGGGATGTGCTGAGTTTGGGTACCTGTGGGGCATCTGTGAGGAGGTGCCCAGTAGCAGGAGGAGACGTCAATGTGAAGTGAAGAGAGGAAAGAGGTGGACATAGTGAACCAGGAGGCAACACTATCTAGATGGCTTCTCTTTGCCAGGGAGATATCCTTAAGGGAGATGGTCAGGTAGAGGAAGAGAAGCTCACAAAGGAAGAGAAAAGGCGGCAGAGAGGAAGGTGAGAAATGTGGAGAACATGGTGTTCCCACTGCCCTTTCCCTGCCCCCGCTTGGCTGAGGATGGAGGAACCAAAGGAAACAATGCCTGAAAAGGAGACCCAACACAAGATGGGAGATGTTGCCTACTGGACAAAGAAGATGGAACAGGAGAGTATGATTCAGATTTGAGAACAAAGAAGTCATTGGTGACTCTGTGGGGACATGGGGGTTGATGCATGACGTGCAGTGAGTTGACAGGAGGAGTAGACAGTGAATGCAGACAATGTTTTTCAGTGATGAGAGGAAAGAGACTTGGGGGCGTGACAGAGGTTGTACACTCATGGAAGAGTATGCTTTCAAAAAAGAGACAGTACTGGGCACAGTGAAATGCTGATGGGAAACAGCCCAAAGGAGAGGCTGGAGCCACAGCATAGGAAGTCGATGTCAGGCTGAGGGGCCAGGAAAGGAGTGCATGGGCCTTGGGTAGGAAAGGGGTAACTCCTCCCTCATGACCAGAAGAAAGTTTGCAGTTGGGGTGGTAAGACACTGACAGTGCCTGTCCACTGGCTTTTATTCCTCCTTGACACAAGAAGTGAGGTTATCTGCCTAAAAATAAGGTAGGGGTGGGGAAAGCCTGGAGGTTGGAGAAGAATGGAGGTCTGTCTGACAAACGGGCTGTGATGAATGGACGTGATGAGGATCAAGAGGATTAGGGAGCTACAAGAGGCCTGCAGGCAATGTGGGGGCTCAGGCAAGCAGAAGACCATGTGGCCCGGGTGCCACAGACAGATCTGATCCAGTGCTTTCCTGGAGGTGTGGAAGGGGAGAGGCAGGTTGGGGTTCAACCTAGGGCTGCTGTTTTTCTGAGTGGGTGTAATGGAAGGGCCATGGGGCAAGGAATCCAGAGTACTGGTAAGAGAGTACATGAATGACGGTCAAGGGATCTTGAATGGCCTGGAAAGAAGCGAAAGGGGCAGGTTACAGTCTTCAGTGGATGAAGACGAGTGGCTGGGAGGTTGTAGATGACAGAGGCAGGGGTTAGTTCCAAAGGAGCAGGGGTTAGTACATGAAGGAGAGAGACTCATGGTCTGGAAATGGTATAAGGAAGCAGAAAGACACTCGGCTTTATCCGTCTCCTGAGGTGGGAGAGAATGAGCAGTCTCCATTAGACGGATACTGGAGGGAGCTGTGTTTTTGGTGGACAGCCGGACTGTAGTTAAGTCTGGGAGGTGGAAGAGGGACATTGGGGAGGAGGCTGATGTATAAACAGATAATGACCACAATCGCCTATCACAGGATATTGCAACTGCCTGCTTCCATGTTGTATCCTGGCCTCTAGACTGGGCTGGGCAGACAGTAGCTGTGCAGTAAGTTTTTGAACGAGTGAGTAGAGCGTGATAAATGGCAGACTACAGAGATGTGCAAGGTGTAATGGGAGTACAGTAGAAGAAGTTACCTAAGGAAGTCTGCAAATGAGGAAACATCTGAACTGAGCTTGGAAGGAAGTTGTCAGGAGGAAAAGGAGGGGAGAGAAAAGAACGTCACTGGTGAAGGGGAAAGAATGTCCAGGCACAGAGATTTATGAAAAGTACACTAGGCCTGGGAACTGCAGAGTGTGCTCACTGGGACCTAACTGGGAACTACTCTCCTAAGAGGCCAAGACAGGCCAAAGAGACTGCTGCCAGCCACTGGGCACTTCTGGCCAGGCAACGCTGAATTGGAGGCAGAACATGCCGACCATTTTCTGAAGGCAGTGGTGGGACCCCTTGGTTCACTACTGCAGGCTGCAGGGAAAGAGTCCTGTCCTTTGGGATGGAAAAAGATGGAGAATCACTGCTGCTTTCCAGAGCACTAGGGCTGTTTGACCACCCAGGACCTGGAGCTAGCTGATTGTTAAACCCAATCTCTTCGGCTGCTGGGCTCCCGAGTGTGGCACTGTGCAGGTGCAGCTGGGGGCAAGCAAGAGAAGAAATAATGAGGTGGCAGGGGACAAGCCATCAAGCCCGGGGGCTTGCCTGACAGCAGGGCTGCCCAGGAATAGCTCAGCGGGTTCTATCCTCAGCCCTCTGGGAGGAGCCTGCTTAGCCCACAGGCTGGGTCATTCCCATGGCGTCAATTACATCTCCATGCTGGCAACTCCCAGCCCCACACCTCCATCTCCACTTGGATGTCTCATGAGAACCTCTGAATTGACGCGCCCCAACTGAATTCCTTGTCTTCTGCCACTCCTATCCTCACTCGTGAAAGGTATGCCATCTTGCCAGTCACCCAAGCTAACACCTGGGAGATATCCCTGACTCCTTCATCTGCCTGTCCTGCAATCAGATCACCAAGCCTGTCACTTCTGCTTCCTCTGAAAATCCATCTCTCCTGCTCTAGCCCCACCATCAATCACCTCTCCCTTGGCTCACGGTTTTCCTGCCTGGAGCAGCACTCCTCCAGACTACCTTCCATGCTGCCACACGGTAATCTTGGAATAAGACCCAACAAAGTGCATTCTTTGATTAAAGCCCTCTGGTGACTCCCCCTCAGCTGCAGGATCAAGGAATGCTCCTCAGCAGGACCCACAAGGCCCTCTCTCACCTCCACTATCTGTCCTGCCTCTCCTCTGTTGGAGTTCTGGCTATACCAAGCTATTGTGGCTATGCTATGCCCACTGCCAGGAAGGCCCTCCTGATAAATTTATACTCACTCCCTACGACTCAGTTCCTGACTCAGCCTCTTGTACAGCCATTTCCAGCAAGCCCACACAGAATAGGGGGCTTCCCTCATCCCAGTACTTGTCACATGCTAACATTGCTCATTCAGTTTTGTGTCAGTCTCTCCACTGGACTGAGCTTCTCCTGGGTGAGAACTTAATGGCACCATGCTCTAGCTCCCGGTATTTGCACAAGTGTTTGCTGAATGAATAAATGACGATTGACTGAAGCAAGTCCTAGGCTTTGAGGAATCCAGCAAGCAGCTTCTGAAGCAGGACTTGTTTTTTCTCCAATCACTGGCCCCCAGGCTCCCTGACTCTGATGCCTCCCAAACTCATTCAGACTTTCCCAGAGCAGTGAGCTGTGCCAAGGCCTTTGGCAGACAGCATCTTTTATGCCCCAGAAGTCCTGAGGAGAAGAGGTAGTAGAGTTGGGCTCCCCCCCCACACCCACCTTCTTTTTCAGCTTGTGCCGGGCCCGCTTGGCAGCCCTGGCGCTGTTGGGGACTTTGGGCTCCGTGCTGTTGATGAATTCCAGCAGCTCATCCACATCTCGGTGGTCCACGGCAGGCTCCCCAGGGATCCCGCCCAGGGCGCCCCCCTTCATGGGCAGCTCCTCTTTCCGCCTGGTCAGCCTCGAGCGGAGCTTCTCTCGGATCTCGGTATAATTCCGACTCGTCGGGGCGGCGGGTGGCTGGGGGAGGGGGAGGTGCTGACATTACACCCCAGGCCTGGGAGACCCGTGACACCCCCACCCGCTGGCACCAAACGTGATGAGAAGCAACACAACTGTTCTCTCTACTGTAGCCACAAAGGCCAAATAGCTTCAGCCTCAGCCAGGCCTGGAGCCAAGGCAGCGGTGGGTGGAGTGACTGGGAGGTAGGTGACAGCGTTGGGAGCACACTGACTGGAGAGCCAGGAAAGCAGGTTTGAGCCCGGGCTCTGTCATTGGAAGCCGTATGACCTTGGGCAGGTCACCGAGTCTTTGTGAGCCTCAATTTTGTCATCTTTAAAATGAGGATAATAACCCCTTGCTCAAAGGAGACGAGCAATGTAATTACTTTCATTTGTTCTGTCTTCAACTGCTCTACCCTAGCCAGCAGCCCTTTCCTCTTCACCTTCTGAACTGCTTTTCCCCCCTATCCAGAGACAGCATGTACTCTGCTCTGAGCCTCCTTCCTGGTGCCATCTGTGCTCATGGCCTGGCCCTCGGCTGGCTCTCACACTTGGGGACTGAGAGCCTTTGCTTCCACTCTGCTTTCATCACGCACAAGTGTTCACTTCTCTGTGACTACACATGTATACATACTCATCAGAATCATAGCTTTCTCTCTTGCCATTTCTTTTCCTTTTGCCTAAGGAAAAAAAGTCAATCTTAAGAGAAACCATGAAAAGGGCAAAGGTAGCAAAATGTTTAAAAATCCCTACCTCACCAATGTGCTATGAGGATCAAGTGAGTGGACGAAGCTGTGAGGACTCACAGGGTCCCAGCGAGGTTACTGTCCCCATGAGCAAGGGGGCCTCCGGGGACAGCAGGGTGCTCCCTGCTTGGCTCACCTTGGCTGGCCCCCAGCCCTCTCTGGCCTGGGCAGGCCCACTCACCGCATTGTGGCCGAAGAACTCACAGTAGCAACAGTCACAGAACTTCCCATCTCTCTGGTGGATGGAGGACGATGTGCAGGAGCTACGCTCTGAGCTGCTGTCCTCTTCCTCGCCTAGCCCCTCATCCGCCTCGCAGGGCTGGGGTAGCTGGCAGGCCAGGCCACTGTGTGTAAACTTGTGCCCCTTGCACCCGGGGTCCCTGCTGATGGGGAAGACAGACAGGCCCAAAGGTGAGGGAGGGCAGGGCAGGAGCAGACCACAGCAGGAGCCCAGGGAATCAGCACAACCCCTATTGCTGTCCCAACTACCCTTCATCTGCCTCATCCCACGAAGGCCGAGGCAGTCAGACAGCATCAGCGCCTCTTCCAAGAACAGGGTGAACACCCTCACTGTCCCTTAGGGCCCACCTCAATCGCACTTGAGGCTTCCCATGCCTCCCCTGCCCACACCCACTGCGAACACCTCTAACCTACTGTTTTTTTTTTTAATTTTTCTTAATTAATTCATTTTTTTTTGTGAGGAAGATCAGCCCTGAGCTAACATCCATGCTAATCCTCCTCTTTTTGCTGAGGAAGACCAGCTCTGAGCTAACATCTATTGCCAATCCTCCTCCTTTTTTTTTTGCCCCCAAAGCCCCAGTAGATAGTTGTATGTCATAGCTGCACATCCTTTTAGTTGCTGTATGTGGGATGCGGCCTCAGCATGGCCGGAGAAGCGGTGCGTCAGTGCACGCCCGGGATCCGAACCCGGGCTGCCAGTAGCAGAGCGCACGCACTTAACCGCTAAGCCATGGGGCCGGCCCTATCCTACTGTTCATCACACTTTACTGTGATGGTCTCTTTGTCCGCTTGTCTCTCGGACCAACTGTGCACTCCCCAAGGACAGGGACTATTGCACTTTTATTTTTGGGTCCCAGTGTGTAGCATATCAACCTTGCACATAGTAGGTGCTCAGAAAGTAGGTGTCTGAACAGACTGGTAGACTGATGGCTCCCCTGGAGCATCCAAACGAGGCCAACAAGGTTGGTTTCCTTTCATGCTCCAAGGTCCCTATGACCGAGTCTGCACCAGTGGGTGGAGCTGCCTTAGCCATGGGGCCATGAGGTTAACAAAAGCAATGTGCCTTGTGGGCCACAGACTATAGGAGCTGCTGTCTGTGCTAGGTACTTTATTCAGCATATTATTTCTAACGATTCCCCGAGTCCTGCAAAGTAGGTGTTGCTATCTGCACCATGCAGTGGAGAAGACTCAGGGCTCAGAGTTTTAACTGATTTGCCCAAGGAGTGGACAGGACGCAGCCCGTGTTTCTGTATGCAAAGCTCACATTCTCCCACTGCACCACTCTGCCTCTGCATTTCAGGAAGTAGGGAGGCAGCTTATAACATAGACTATTTTCCCAGGGTGAGAATGAGACAGGCCTGCAAGGTCCCAGAATTGGAGCTGGGAGAGCCAGAGCCCTGGATTGGCCATCAGCAGCTGGACTGCTCCAGGGCTGGCGCCACAGCTGGGTGAGGTGCGGGAGCCGGAAGGAAGAGCAGGGCAAGGAGCAGTGAGGAGGCTCGGCTCCCCAGGCAGTCCACAGGACACAGGTTGAAAAGGAGGCGGCAGGAACCATTATCAGTGGTGCTTAGAGAAGCTTCATCCAAACTGACCACTCTTCATCTACTACATTAGCAAAATTAAAATACCCAGTGCTCCTGAGAATACGGAGAAACTAGCACTCTAATATTGGTGGTTATATCAATTTGGAGAGCCCTTTGGAAAGCAATTTTTCAATGTGTATTAAGAACCCTTCTCAAAAAACAAAAGACACCCTTGAACTGAGAACTTTTTTTCATTCTGAGGGATCTATTCTAAGGAGAAAATCCAAAAGTGGGAAAAAGCTTTAGGCAAAGACATCTTTAGAGGCAGTATATATAATGTTAAAATGTTGAATGGCCTAAATGTTCAGCAACTGGAGAACAGCGAAGTGCACTATGGAGAATATTCTCCAGGCTTCATTTATTTATTTTTTGGTGAGGAAGATCGGCCCTGAGCTAACATGTTGCCAATCTTCCTCTTTTTGCTGAGGAAGATTAGCCCTAAGATAACACCTGTGCCCATCTTCTTCTATTTTGTATATGGAATGCCACCACAGCATGGCTTGATGAGTGGTGTGTAGGTCCGCGCCTAGGATCCGAACCTGCACACCCCGGGCTGCCGAAGTGGAGAGCATGGACTTAACCATTACGCCACCGGGCCAGCCCCTCTCCAGCCTTTAAAGCTGAGGTCAGAAGACCACACAGGAACCTAACAGTGCTGAGTGAAGCTGGATGACAAGAAACTGTACAGACACCACCACCAATGTGTGGGACAGACATGCCAGGGAAAACTGCTGAAAGGGGTGGTATCAGGGTGGTGGGATTTTAGAATGGGAAAATTTATATAAATGCATAATAAAATACATCTATCTTCTCCAAAGAATTTTATCTTTCCAATACATATTAATATACATTTTCTAGGTATCTACCTTAAGGGCATAATTCCTAACTCAAATGCAGATCTAGGTGCAAGGATGCTCATTACAGTCTTGTTTATAATGGTTAAAAACTGGAAATGCCTAAATGTCCAGGAATAGGGAATGATAAAATAAATTATGCTAGAGCTATACAATAAGACATTATGTGGCCACTGAAAAGTTTTTTGAAGAATTTTAACTGGGGAAACGATCATGATATAATGTTAAAAAAAAAATAACTACACAAAAATGTACATAAAGAGGGACCTGCTTATGTTATATACAGAAACATCAGGAAGAAAATACACCACAGCATTAGAAGCTTATCTTTAGGTTGTGAGGACATTTTTTTCTTCTTTTTACGTTTATAAATTTTTCCAAGTTTTTTAAAAATAATAAACACATTTCTTTTATAACTGGAAAAACTACAGAAAAAACAACAGAGTCTAACCCTTTAATTTCCACCCCAAAGGTATGCTCCGTGAAGTTTTCCAAAACTCTATGTTCAAGTCAGCGGGGATTTGCCCTTCACACTAGCCACTTACCTGTGAGTGCTAGGTAGCTGCTGAGAGTTCGGTGGTGGGAGGAGAGGACCGCCACAGTGCCCACTGCAGTGCCCACTACAGGGGTGGTTGCACCCCGAGAATGGTGGAGGCATCTTCAGGAGCGGCATGCTGGTAGAGGACAGGTGGGGGCTCTGACAGGCCCCTAGAGTGGTAGGGGCAGCAGCAGCAGCAACAGGGCATACTGAAGCCTGGGCAGGGAAAGGTGCTGCTGGGGAGGTGGGCAGCAGGTGTGGGTGGGGTGGTGAGCCAAAGGATCTGGGGTGAGATGGGATCAGTGACGTTGGCTGTGGATGGTGGCCGGTGGGGCTATTAGGTGGAGCAGTGAGGTCTGAATGCCGGTGGTGCTCCGAGATGGAAAAAACCTCACCTGTGGGCAGATCGGGGAGAAAGGTGTCAGAGAGGGAGCCCAAATTCTGGGAAAGAAAGCCCAAGGGCTCACTGCCATAGCATCCTGCTTACTGTGACCAGAGGGACCTGTCTGGGCACAGCCTCTCAGCATAGTGCACCTGTGAGCTATTGGAAAAGTCCAGCAGTACCTTGAGCTGAAGAGGTCTTTCTACAGGCAGCAGCTCGGCTCAACAGGCTCGAGGAGCCGAGGTGTGAGGGAGAAGGCACCAAGGAATGCTGGCAGCACGGAAGGCCACACACCTCTATTGTGGCACAAATAGGGGATACGTTCTGTCTCTCAGGGTCTCTCTAGGACCTGCTTGTTCACAGGCATTCCTCAGGCCCAGGGCAAGATCTACAGAAGTCAGTGGAGCAGCAGGCCAAGGTTCTGTCTCTTGGGCCATGAGGACCGAGGTAGCCAGGGTATGCCAGACTCGCAGGTGGTCCCAGATTTCAGAGAAGAAGTGGGAAAAGGCTTTGATGACTCTCTTTGGCTTATGCACCAAAATAACTGGAATTATGTACTGCTCAACTCTCACAGTTCTGGGGGCAGCACCCCTTTGAAGAACTCAGCCCCTCCATTTAGAAGTCGACAGTAATTCATAGTTACATAGTACATCAATAACCCAAGACTTTTCCTTTGGGTCTCTGAGGGTTATCTCAGGGTCTAAAGAAGGCTTCTATAGCTTGAAACTGGCTGATGATGACGGCAGCTTGCACTGCCAACCTCTTGTGGGTGCAAGTGCAGTGCCTTTACACCCAGCCCTTAAGTGGGGAAAGAAGGCCTAGGAAGAAGTCACCCAGGTCCTCTGCGCTGCTGCAGCGGTCAGGTGTGAGGTGATCTAAGTCCTAATTCCCTAAGGGGCTGCCCAGACTCTATTTTCTATTCAGCCCGTGCTCACCAAGTCCCTTCCTGGATCCAATGGGAACAGCTATCAGAGCCACGCAGTATTTTTCAACTTCAGAGTCCTGGGGAAAGGAGTCTCACAGAAACAGTCAAGGGCTAGGTCCCCCCGCTGCTTCCCGCCAGAACAGCTCCACTTTCACTTAATTTAATAACTGATCTGTTTGAACAAACTGGTGAGGAAAATACAGCTTTCTACATTTATGGGGTCTGGCTCTCTCCCAAGCTTGGAGACTCACCGGGGATGGTAGGAGGACTCCCGAGCGAGCTGCCTGGCACGGCCCCACTGGAGTGCGGGGAGTTCCAGAGGCCTGAGAGCTTATGTGCTGACAGGAATGAGCTGGGATCCCAGTCCCCTGAGTTCCCATGGCAGGAGGAGGACAAGGACGAGGACGATGAAGAGGAAGACGAAGAAGAATGAGAGTCACCCCCACAAGACTGTGATTTGCAGGATGTGTGTGACAAGGAGATCTGGAGAAGGGGGAAGAAAAAGGCTCATGATAAAACCGCAAACATCAGAGCCGACCCTCTGCTGCCTAAGCTTACCCAGGAGTGCCTCTTCCTCCAAGCCCCCACGCGGTGGCCAAAGCACAATTCCCACTGCTCCAGGTGCAAGGGCAAATGTGGGCCAGGTCTTTGCCGGGAGGGGCTGTGGTGATCCCACTGAAGTGACGTGTGTGGATACTGGGGAGAGACACTCTGGTCGGGGCAGAGGCTGCCTGTCAACTGTGGGCCTTTGGGGAGTCTTGAGAGCTGCCAAGGAGAGGAAGGGTCTTTAAGCCAGGAGTCCTGAAGCTGAACTGATCTGGGTAAAAGACAGGGGCTGGAGGAAAAGGAGAAATGAGGACAGTCTGACAGCTGTGATTCAGGAGACAGCAGACTTGGATGGCTCCCACCTGAGGCCTTCTAACTGACGCACACTGCAGACCCTCAAACCGATCTCTGCTCTTCATGTCACACTGTTTGGCTTTCAAGCTGCCAAGACTTGAAGGCAGCACGGTCACATGGAAGGGGCAGGATCCCAATCTACCAGTACCCATGAGCCAGCCCTCACACTGCACACAGACTCTACTCAGGGGCCGGCAGGCTACCTGAAGCCTCTCTCTTCTTCCCCAAAACCTAACCCCAAGTCACTAATGCTGTGTGAATGCAGCCCAGCAGCCTCTCAGTGCCTGGGCATAGGGGCTGCCCGAGGAGAACCACCTGACAGGACAGGGAAGAACCAGCTCAACAACCTGACTTCTTTGGGCAGGCAGCCCTCCTGCATTCAGGGACTCAGCGGTTACCTACCGCCACTGCATGTTCTCGACCTGTCTGCCTTTCATCTTCCTCCATGCTCTTTCGGCAACTCTGGCAGACCCATAGAGGCATCTCGCCTAGGAGATTCTTGACGAGCTTTGGCATGAAGTCAGGGGGCAGCTTCTCACCCTGCAACACCAGTCCGTTTTGGGAAGGGCCTTCTTCCCAGCCTTTGCGTTCTCGATGACACAGCAGGCAGCAGGTCTGCACAGACTGGCTGGAGGTGGGGGGAACCTGTCCAACAGACAGAAACAGGGTTTCCCAGGAGAGGAAAGGCTCTGCTTAGAAATAATATTAATGATACTAATAATGCCACTTATTACGTGCCAGGCACTGGGTTAGGCACTTATATACATAATTTTAGTCCTTGTAACAGCTCTGCAAACTAGGTGTTATTGTTCCCATTTTTTTTAGATGAAGAAACAGATTTAAAGAAGTCAAATAAGTTGCCCAAGGAGCTAGTGAGTGGTTGACCTAGGATTTGAACCCCAGTGAAGCTGACTCCAAAGCTCATGCCAAAATGCCCTAATGCCCCAATGTTCCAAAATCTTGGTTAAAAAGAAGATGGCCCTTCCTTCTCTAGCATGTCTGGGAGTGCCACAATTCTTGGGCTGTCTATGCAGTCCACAGACAAATCCTCACCTGCAAGGAAAAAATGCTTTCAGTTAACGCAGAGTTTGGGAGAACATGTGGGTTTCCTAAAGAGCTGCACAATTCCATAAGGATCACAGCAGTATTTTAGAGGAGGGGTTTATATAGCTAGTTGAAAGCATCAACTCAATTGAAAACTGAGTTCGAGGGCAGGTAAGGCAGACCCTAGTGCTTCTCAGAGGCAGTGAGGTGTGGTGAAAAGAACCTGGGCTTTGAGGGTCACACTGATATGCATTCTAATTCCTGCCTGACCACATATTAGCTAGGTGACCTTGAGCAAGTTATTTAATTTCCCAAGCTCCGATTTCCTACCTACCTTGCAGAGTTGTTGTGAGGCTTGGTGCGCAAACAGGTAAAGTGCCTAATCCTGTGTGTGCCCATAGCCTAGGCCCAATACACAATAATTATTACCTGGACTTGTTTTTCCCTTCTAGGACAAACTTGACATAGAAATATAAGTCTATAGGTTTTCTTTCACACTGAGGGATACTGACTTGGAGACTGACTGCATTTAATGACCCCAATTAATAGCCTTCCTATATCCTGCAACTTTGTAGCCCTCTCACTGACACCAGGCTTGATCATGTCACTTTCTTTGGCCAACAGGATGTTAGCAAACACACTGCCAGCATAAGCTTGGAAAGTGTGTATGCATTTTTACTTGCTTCCTTGCATGGCTGGGCTTGCTCGCTCTTACACCTCTGTCATACCATGAGAGCATGACCAGGCTAGCTGCTAGAGGGATGTGAGAGACATGTGGAGAAAACTGAGTCTTCCCAGCTGATTGGCCAGCAGATTGAATACACGAGTGAGCCCAGCTGAGATCAGCCAAGCCGGCCCTGAATGGCAGAAACACCCAGTCAACCCATAGACTCATGAGAAATAATAAATGGTGTTGTTTTAAGCCACTAAGTTTTGGTGTGGTTTGTTACATGCAATAGTTAACTGATATACCTTCCAAACTTACCCACTACTAGGTAACAGGTGTTTGCTGAGGCCTAAGCAAAGGAATGGGGTATCATCCTCATTCTACCAATAAAATAAATGCCATCATCTTTCTCGAATAAAATTACCTTCTCACAATAAGTTGGCATCAGGGTATCCTTAAATTTGTATGTTACAATTACAATGACCCAGGTCTCTGGTTTCTAGAAAAACAAGGGAACCAAATAGTAGTACCAGGAGCATAATGAAACATTTGGGGAAGTACAGGGACCTCGGAAAAGAGTACCAGACCATGTGGAACTCCTGAGATAATGCCTAAATGCTCCATTTTGGTAAGCAAGGCAGCTGCTTAATCACAACCGCAGAGGATCTAGCCTGCTAAACCACTGGTGGTGAGCATCTCCTGGAAAGGATGGAAGGTTGATGGAGAAGGATGGCGTTTAGAGGAGTTAAGATGAAGGAGGCCTTTTTGAGAAGTGTACCCAGGAAACTTTCCATAGCTACAAGGTGCCATACTAATTCCAGGGGGAGGAGGTGAGGCCAACACCCAAGTCTCTTCCCCTGTGGGAAATATCATAGTGACTATATTCTTAAGGCAATCACCAGGACATGCAATTTTACTACAGTAGAGTTTCATTTCATTTGGGTGTTAGGTTCTAAAGTTATTACATAAGATGAAAATTTCTATGAGTAAAATTACTCTTGAAATTCTTTACATGGCCTGTAAAGTACAGTATATATGGTTGTATGTACTACCAAGAATTCAAAAGTATAATGTATATGACAATGTATAATAATTGTTCTTTCTATTTTGTTTTTTAAAATGAAAATAGAACTCTTATAAGTTAAATATGTGATCAATGTGACTGTACTTAGTGCCAAAGTACTTGCGGGAAGTGCTGGGGTGCAGTGGAAACAACACTGGCTTTGGCATTAATCCTGGGCCTCCATCACTTACCAGCTGTATAATGCTGGGCAAATTCTACTTACTCTGTCTCTTCATCTGTAAAATGGGATTAAGTCCTAACTTGTAGGGTTGGCTGTGAGCATTAAATGTGATAAAGCACCCACTCCAGTGCCAGGCATATAATACGTTGCTCAACATATGGTACTAAGAATTATGAACATGATGGGAGCAATGGGAAACAATATTTAAAATCAGGACTAGGGTTGAAAATACAGAAAACAGTCACTGTATTTTACAAGAATCCAAGAATCTCTCACACGTGATGAATCCAAGGTGACTCTGAGGCATTTTATTCTCTGCCCTAAATCCCATGAAGTCATTCCTTAAGTTCTCCAAACACTCCCTGTACTCTCCTATCTCATGCCTTTGCTAAAGGGGATCCTCTGCTTAAAACCTTTCCTTCTCACGTTTACCAATAAGCAGATGGGCAGGACTTAAAGGCCCAGCTTCAATCCAACCTCATCTAAGCTTTCCTAGAGAGTCCCTCTTATAATTCACCTCTCCTCTCCATATCCCCATAGCACTCCGTGCCTTGGTTACGGTATTTTTGCTTTCCACTTAATTTATTTACCTGCATCTTCTGTCCCTTCTACTATGTTGTGCTCCTAGAAGGCAAGCACCAGGTCTGATTCTTGTCTGGATCCCTCACAGTGAAGCACAAGGCATAGGCTCAGCTGAGCACATGGTGGCTAAGTCAGATTTGTTAAGTGTGCCTATGTCAATACAGGCAGCTGGGTGAGACACTGCTTGAAATTATATGGCTTCCCACAGAGAAAGGCCATCTCTCCACCCTGGACCTCTACCCAAATGGTTCCAATCTCAAGTGTGGAAGAGTAGATGTCTGCATTCCTTAGAGATTACAATGAGATGCCCAGTTCACAGAAATAACATGACTCTCCCTAGAGCCAAACTGGTACATATAATAAATGAGATTAGCCATCAATGGAAGTGAATTTACAGGATAGTCTGTCTTTACAGTTAAAGGAAGAAACACAAGGCCTAGACAGCTAATCAAGTCTTAACTGAAGCAGGGGTGATACCGCCTACATTGCACAAGCCTGCCCAGAGGGTTAAGTGACACTAGAGATGCACAGCCCTTAGCTCAAGGGATCCATAGAGTAGGCACTCAGTCCATTATCTAGGCTCCCTGGCTGTTCTGTTCTTAATAACTTGATACTGGAAACTAGCTTATCCACTGTCCTGAGTTTAGTATACTTGAGTCTTTCTTTCTAGGCCCAGGCAGTTCTGGGGGCCACCCCCAAAGGTGTCTTAACCCTAAGCCTTGGCACTTGCCCCTGAGTACAATTCCTGAGGGGGGAGTGGCTAAGAACCTTTCTCTGATATTTTCACCTTTACTTTAATTGCCAAGGGTAGTGAGAAGCCCAAGCCCTGGAGATGTTACATTCAGTGGGTACTACCACTGTTCCTTCGTATTTTTCCTTCGGCAGAGAAAAGCTCTTGGTTCGATTTCCCTTTGACTGCAATCTCCTGCCATTTTCCAAATTCCTGGCAATCATGACCCCTTATGCCCTAAAGTGAACTTGGGCTTTCAACTAGCTGTTCTCATGCTGTACTGTTAGCACCAGGCACAATATTCCCACAAAAGACCATGATTAATAAATGTTTATTGAATGAATGAAACACCCAATCATGTTTCTTCATCACAAAGGATGATGGAACCGATTCTTAAACCCAAAAGCCCTGGGCAACAACCAATTATTCCTTCTCATCTCAGTTTAAATTTCAGAGCCTTTCCAGATACAGGTCTGGCCTTAGCGAAAGGATGCAGAAGAGGAAGGAAAGGTTCTAGGGGTTCTCTAGATTTGAGATATGCTCAAAAAAGCTCCAAGATAATTCTGCTTTACTCTCTGAGGAAAACCAGAACCTCTGGAGAGTGTAAGGTTACTCACACAGGGGATCCACATTGTAGCACGCACATCCCCAGAACATAAAGGAGCCAGCTGAACCCTAGACTGTGGCCACTCCTACCCCAGGGGGCTGGCATGTGCCGCCATTAAAACCAGTATCTCTGCTCCCTCACCTGACCAGGCCCAAGACTTTTCTGTCTTCACCTGAGAAGCATCGTACTAGGGCATTCTAGTTTTTCCTGGATAAAAAGAGATAAAATCAAAGGAAGGGGAAGCCAACTTTTTCATGGAACACCATTTTTACTTGAAAGAATGACTGACAAATTAAAGTTATTCGTACTTGGGTACTGGCAGACGTTTTCACAAAAAAAGAACAAAATGAGAGTATTACTTCACCGAAAACAACTTATTTGCGGCCAATGATAAAATTCAAACTTTTAGGGTGGAAATTAGAATTCTGGAAAACTTGTATCCACCACCATGAGCTTGACAGCTTCCCAGTACTTGAAGACTTTTCTGATGAAATTGGTGGTGACATTAACAAATGTTATCTTTTGATATTATAAAATGAAATGGGAAAACACTGGGAAGATCTATATAACTCAGTGAACCTATTTTCCAAATGATCAAAGCACGATGTTACAGAACCATGCATTGGTAAAAAATCCATTCAAAGTGCTAGATGGACCAACAGATTTTAATATAAATGAGTATAAAGACTTCATTGATAAGGTCTCAGATTCTATATTGCAAAGAAGAATATCAACAATCATCTGGAAAGGCTATTAAAATACTCCCCTTTTCAACTACACATCTGTGGGAGGCTGGATTTTTTAAATATACTTCAACCAAAACAATGCACTGCAAAAGACTGAATACAGAAGCATATATGTGGGCCAGCCCCGTGGCTTAGCGGTTAAGTGCATGCGCTCTGCTGCTGGCGGCCCGGGTTCGGATCCCGGGCGCGCACCGACGCATCGCTTCTCCAGCCATGCTGAGGCCGCGTCCCACGTATGGCAACTAGAAGGATGTGCAGCTGACATACAACTATGTACTGGGGCTTTGGTGGAAAAATAAATAAATAAATAAAATTATAAAAAAAAAAAAAGAAGCATATATGAGAATCTAGATTTTTTTTCTATTAAGCCAGACATAAAGAAATTTGCAAAAATGAAAATAAGACCATTCTTATCACTAAGTTTTTTGGAAAATAGTTATTTTTCATTAAAAAATTGTTATTTATGTTAATGTGATAGGTTTAATATTGTTATTCTCAAGTGAATTAACAACTAAATATTTTTTAACTTTCTCAGCTTTAATACTTAATTTGGTAAATATCAATAGACATAATTAAAAAAAGCTATTTTGGGTCCTCGATAAATTTTAGGAATGTAAAAGGGTCCCGAGACCAAACACTTTGAGAACTGCTGATGTAAAGCATCTGATGGTGCCTGTCACCCAGTGGGTGCTCAATAAGCAACAGTTGTTATTAACAGTGATACACTTCATGACATATCTGGATAGCTCTTTGGGGGCATGAATAAAATTTTCCACCTCAGCCTTTCTGTCCACAATTTGGGACTTGACGGGGAATAACACGGGTCACCAGAACAGGCAGTTGTCAAGGACTGCTCTGAAGCTGGATCTAATTTCCAGAACCAAACCTGCTCTCATTCCTCTCATGGATTCCTTTTATTCCCAAGAGTTTGTTTATGTTTGTAGAGGATTCCCCCAAGACACATGCTATATCCAACCAGCAGCCCTGCAACAGCTTCCAAATTCTATTCTGAAATGGTCCATGAGAGCATTCTACTCTCAAGTCACCCAACTCCAAGAGCCTCTCTGTCACCAAGGCAGGCAGAGGACAACAGAAGCAGCTAAAATTCCCTTCCAGAAGCAGAGAAAATGATTAATCTCCAGCCTAGAAAAACTCATCAGCCCAGTCATCACTACTCACTCTTCCGTTCACCCATTCATTCCTTCATTAAACAAACATTCTCAGAGCGCCTACCTGGTGCCAACCATTGTGCTGGGTGCCGGGAAACATCAAACAAAATGTGCCTGCCTTAAATGTTCTTCAAAGAGTTCCTGCCTTAAGAGCACATGCTTAAATCAGGCAGGTTCATGCACGGGGCTGTCAACACTCCCAAACTCCCAAGATGCCTCATATTCGTTTGGCAGGAACACAAATTAAAATAATACACAATTAAAATTAATACACAAAATAAAACCAACCAACCAGGACATTGGGATTGTCCACTTAATGCAAGCTTATTATGTGCCTTCTGGCATACCTACCCCAGTTTGAGGATCTCCTTCTTTTAGCTCCTCCTTCCTACCTTGGTCTCTCTTTAATCTCCAGGCGCTTCTCTGGGTGACCTCACTACTGTGGCACCCTCTGGCCCCTGACATCCACGAGCTGGCCACAGCTGACCTCTCCATGCTCCATTTCCATGCTTAACACCTGAGAATCTTAGGTTCTATTCACACTGTTCCTCAGATATACCTGGCCCCTTCAAACCTCAGCACCTCAGCTTTACTCCTCAGCAAATTTCTACTCATCCCCTAAGATCTTGGTCAAAGGTCAGTGAAGCTTTTGCTGGACCAGGCTAAGCAGAACTACTTCTTTTCTTTTTTCTTTTTTTTTGGTGAGGAAGATTAGCCCTGAGCTAACATCTGTTGCCAATCCTCCTCTTTTTGCTGAGGAAGGCCCGCCGTGGGATAACATCTGTGCCCATCTTTCTCTACTTTAAATGTGGGATGCCTACCACAGCATGGCTTGACAAGCAGTATATAGGTCTGCACCCGGGATCCGAACCTGCAAACCCCTGGCCACCAAAGCAGAGCACGTGAACTTAACCACTACGCCACTGGGCCGGCCCCTAGAACTACTTCTTTTAATATAGCATCTATCACATTGTGCCACAGACATATTCTCTGTCCCCAAACCCTCAGTAGAATAGGAGCTCTTTGGGGGCAGGGAGTGGATCTTGGTCATTTAAGTGTGTCCAGAAACCTAGGCTTGGCTTGGGCCTGGCACATGGCAGGCATTCACTGAATAAAGGAAGGAATACTTAAAGCTGATCTGGCTCACATCTCAGCTGCTCTACACAACAGATAGAATCTAAAACACAACTGAACCAGCCCCTTTCCCGACATGCTATGCTAAAGGCATGGCTGCACCAGTCCAGGCCACTAACAGGAGGGCATCAGTGCTAAGAATCTCAGACTGTTCTAATGCCAGCAATCACAGCTGCAGTTTACTCTCAAGGAGCTGATACAACCTTACCTCAGTGTCCTGGAGCTTTCACCCAAACTCTCCCTCAGGCTGTTGGCTCAGGTCCTTCAAGGAGGTAGGACAACTGTTTTATACCATATAGCCAGTTTGTGGAGAATTCTCTCTAGTTGTACAAGCTGAGTCAAGGACATGGCAGTGAGTCTCTCTGACCTCAGTGGTCCTCCACCCCCCAAGGTAAGCTAATGTGTTGAACCTGCTTCCCGGGTGCAGTCAGTCTCAGGAAGGACCAAGCTGCTGCTATTTAACCTGGAACCTCAGGCAAACCTTATTACCTACTACTCTGTACCCCCAGGACAGATTTCTCGAGTGGAAAAGTATGAACTTTGCAGACAGACTGTTGTGAGTTCAAATCTCAGTTCTCTCATTTTCAGTATGATCTCGGATTATTTACTTTGAGCCTAAATTTCCTCATTTATGAAATGAGAACAAAACCATACTTCACAGAGTTGTGAGGACAGAAGGAAATAAATTATGTAAAGTACCTGGCCTGGGCCTGGCACACAGTAGGTGCTCAATACCCGTTAGTTTCTTTCCTCTTCTGTCCTAGAAGAAATGACAGGGAAACTTACTAAGTGAGACTTGCCCAATCCAAAGTTATTACTTGAAGCACAGGACAGAAGACTAGACAGGTGACCTTCAAGGCCTCTTTGAACCCCCCAGTCCATATCCTCTGGCTCCGACTTCCTAATAAGAACCTTCGGTGTTTCAGGCCCCTTCTTTCTGCCTTAGTTTCCCTCTATCTATTCATGTCAGAATGGAGGCAGAAGCCACAAAGGGAGCTGGAGAGCTGAGAGCCTTGGGTAGGAAATAGAGTGGAGATGGCCTATGGGACTGCAGCATGTTCATACACCTAGAGTTTGAAGGATGAGGGTGGGAGCATGGGCACAGAACCAAAGGGTGCTAACACAGGGCCTTTCCTGGGACAAAAATATACCTCTTCTCAGTCCTTTTCTGCTCTGCACATCCTGCCACAAAGAACCATTAACCATTCCTTTCCCCAAATACATAAAGCACTCACATCTTCACTCATACTGTTCCCTCTACCTCTTCCTTTTTAGGCTCAGTTTGGGTGTTACATCCTCCTAAGTCCACAAGCATAATGAACTGTGCTTTGCTCTGGGATGCCCTAACACTTTCTTTTTTTTTTGGAGGAAGATTAGCCCTAAGCTAACATCTGTTGCCAATCCTCCTCTTTTTTGCTGAAGAAGATTGGCCCTAGGCTAACATCTGTGCCCATCTTCCTCTACTTTATACGGGATGCTGCCACAGCATGGCTTTGACAAGAGGTGCATAGGTCCCCGCCCAGGATCCGAACGTGCGAACCCGTACACCACTGGGCTGGCCCCGCCCTAACACTTTTTTACATATCTCTTGAATAGAGCTTAGCGTATGTATCCTAGTTATTGAAATCTGTCCTCTCCCAAAACACTGTGAGCTTTCCAGGGCGGGGTCTGTGTCCCATGATTCACTACATCCCCGTTGTTCAACAGAGGTGGCAACATGTAGTGGGCATGGGTAACATTTTGATACACAAAGATTAGCAGTTGGAAATTTTTGTTAATAGGGCAACAACTGAAGAACTGGAGAAAGTTTGTTTTTTGTTTTTCTAAAATTAAGGCTGTTTCTATTCCTGCTTATGGAAAAGCTCCCCCCTGGGAAGCCCCATTCTTTGAAAAGTATCCTAGGCCTCGGAAGGATCCCCACAACACCCTCAATTCAGGAGTTCCCAGACCCAGCCACACATCAGAATCACCTGGGGCAATTTAATACCAATGGATTCCTGGGTATCAGATCTAGAGACTGATTCTGTAGGTCTGCGATAGGGTCCAGCAAAGCATGGGGGATCTGATGATCAGTTAGGCTAGGGTGAGGGAGAGGTGAAATCAAGCAATCACAGCTGCCTCTCCCACTGAGAATTACTTCCTCCTATGCTATCAGACAATTTACTGAAGCACATCACACTTTCCTACTTAAAGCCTTTCATTGATTCTTCATTGCCTATAGGATAAAGCCCAAACCTCCTGATGTGGTTTTCAAGAACCCTGCTAACCTCTCAATCTGACCTCTCGCCACTTATGAGTTGGACAGTACTTGCCTCTGGGTCTTTGTCTATGTTGCTTACTTGTTTAGACACCTTCTTCCACCTTCTCCTCTGGAGGAACTTCTATTCGACCATGAAGCCTCAACTCCGAGAAGCCTTCTCTGAGCTATCATATCTGTGTATCCTCAGCACTAAGCATCTATGATAATCATAGCTACCATTTGTGCTAACTGCTTGACATGCACTACTTGCTGTCCTAACGTGAGCCTGGCCTCACTGTCATTTTATGCATGAGAAAACAAACTGAGAGGCTGAAACACTTCCAAAGGCTGTGTACTAGGATCTAGGATGTGGCCGAGAGGAAGCAATGCTCTTCTAGCCTTATTGCAATTACTATATACATGTTCTCTAGACCACATGCCCCTTGTGGGCAGAGACCATGTCTGATTCACTTCTGCATTCCCAGCTAGCCCAGGGCCTGGCACAGTCAGGTGTCCTTTACTGTTTGCAGAATGAATGAATGCCAGGTCAGGCGACAGAAGACTGGGCATGGTGTGTGTGCAATGGGCTGAAATGAATGAATGACTGCCAGCCTGGCCCAGCAGTGGGAATAGGTAAGAACAAAATGGTAGATATCTAACTTATTTCTTTTACTATAATTTAGTTTAACAGTCATTTATTGAGCACATAAGGACCATGCACAATAAATAACCCATAAATGAATTAAAACATAGCTCATGCTCTTAAAAGTTCTAGGTTCACTAGGTAAAGGTGTTAGAATCTTAACAGTTCATTGATATCAGATACTAAGCTTACAGCTCTGGGACATTTTAAGGAAATTAAAAATTTAAAAATCTTAGAGGGTAAGTCTTCATCTTAAAAGGCCTTTTGGGATTTCTACATAGTGAATCTCTACTGGCTTACAAAGAACCAGAGGTGGCAGGGATCCTCCTTCAGTTCATCATTTCCTCCTACTTGCAATGAAAGTGGCCAGGCTGGGCAGGCAGTGATTTTAAGGGGGAGGGCCCTGGGTACAGGGACTATCTCATTCATCTGTGTGCCCTGAATAAAGGCCCTGGCACAGAAGCCATAATGCTTGCTTGAGTGGATTAAACATCATGAGACAGTTTTAATAAAGATACTGACTGATCATCTGCTCCAGTCCCTTGAGGGAGCGTGTTTAACTCTGAGCAGTGGGAGAACCAGGTCTCCAGAGTCCCTTTAAACTAGGATGGGCAAAGTCTCAGGAGATGCTGTAGAGAGACCAGAGATGCGAAGAGCAGGCTGAGCTCAACCCCCAACAACTGCTGGTTTACCATCTAGCAAGTCTCCTGGGGGTTTACTGAGTGTGCACCTAGATTACAAGCTGAGTGGTCTAAGAGAGACCTAACAACAGCCAGCAGAGCTGGCAGGTGAGGACACAGGCTTTGGATGGCCATCTGGCCCAGCTCCTGCCACACACCACCTCTGACTCCTACTCTCGAATAAGGAACCTCAACGTATTAGGTGCTACATGGGTTGCTACACATTCTCTTGTAAAGTTGCCGATAAGGCTTAGAGAGGGGAAAAAACATGTCTAGAGTCCCAAAGCTAGAAGGAGACTGCGCTTGGAATTCACCCCAAGTCTAACGCTAAACACTATTTCTCACTGCCTCCTTCAACAGCTTTGTAAGTTTTTTTCCTTCGCTAATAAGGCAGTACCTGTTTTAGTCTTTTTGTGAAGTAAAAAAGGATCTGGGTTCTTAGTGAACAGATCAATGTAATTTAGTGGCCTGAAACAATTGGAAGTAAGGACTTTTGGGATCGTGACTAACCTCAAGGTCCTGTCTTTAAATATATACAGATTATGCAAATGAGCAAGGGGGACTACATGGAACCAGAGTGGCCTATGAATCTTAACTCAGAGAAAGCAATGTTCTTCTAGCCTTACTGCAATTACTACATACATGTTCTCAGACAATGAGCCACTGTGGGCAGGGACCATGTCTGATTCACTTCTGCATTCCCAGCTAGCCCAGGGCCTGGCACAGTCAGGTGTCGTTCATATGCTAACGGGGCAAACACTATTCAGAGACTGCAGATTACTGCTTCTTGGAAATGTGGGCCCAGCAACACCAGATTTTTAGTTTAAAGAGATGGCACAAATCCAGTTTTGTGGGAAACCTTTTGATTTTTAAAATATTGGCTCAAATGAAAACAAAAACAGAAACAAAACAATGTGTGACTTGAGACATTAGAACCTGTCTGTGGACTGGAAGTGGTCCTATTTGCTGCCTTTGGCTTCACTTCGGCATGCAACTCTGAGTGTATACCATGCCACTCTGTGTACATAAGACAGGGTTACAAGTGGTGATGGGAACCAGAGATCCTCACCAAAGGCACACCTGTGGGCAGAGCAATGACTGACCCCAACCCTTTCAGTGGGTGCTTCTCACCAGGGTACAAAAGCCTGCTTCTGGCATCCAGAACCCTCCCTCCCCAGCAAAAAAGTGGGGCACAATCAGAATAGAGCTTGTCAATTTTCTTTTCCTCTTTGTGGCTATAGTAAAAAAAAAAAAAATGCCTTGTTAAATCCCCCACACAAGAGTGTCCTTAATTTTTTTGGCCCTGAGACCTATAGTGGGAGTTATTTGGGCAAATGTTTAGTTGCTCCGAGTCTCTGTTTCTTCATCTGAAAAATGGAGTAATAGTATTTATATCCTTCAGTTCATTCATTAACATTTGTTAATCACCAGGCATAGGGGGCTACAGTGGTGACTGACATGGTTCCTGCTCTCTCAGAGTTTATGTAGCAAAAACAGACCAATAACTACACCAATACTTAACTCATCACATTTGTGGTAAATGCTGAGGAGAACACAGGGCTGGTGGGAAGATTAGAAATAAGGTATCTAAAGTGCCTGGCATGAATAAATGAAGGAAATGGCAGGTCAAGCAATGGAGAAGATAAGAACATGGTAGGAGCCCACCATGTTAATGAAACTCATAGCTCTTAGGAAAGTTGTGTCCTAAATAAAAACTAAATGGTTAAGCCATCATCCAAGCTTTCTGGCAATGAAATCTACAGGCTGGCTAAGTGGCAGAGGACCCTGAAGTACCATATGGTCTGAATGGGAAGGAGAGAAGACAACAGCTCCCTGGCTTTCCCTTTTGGGATAACAGCATCTCTGTGGGGGGGGGGGGGGCAGAGAAAGGAAAGAGAAGGCTGGAGGGGGAAGCAGCTTCAGGGTAGAAGTTAGACCAGGCAGGGGTGGGGTCCAACTTGGAGTATTGCATCCTTTGGACTTAGCCCAGGGTAGGAGGTGGGGGTGAAGGTAGGGCTTCTGACACTCAATAAGTGGTGATATTTTCATTAATTAAAAATCTTATTGTGATCTGAGACACAAAGAAGACCAGCATCAAAACTGGGTTACGATTAGCACAGGTTCTCAACAGATTCATTTTCTCTCTCATTCACCTAGTTATTTCTACTCTGTGTCAGCAAGGCCCAGGGCTAGGCATGGAGAACCAGTGATAGATGATATAGTCTGTGCCTCTGTGGCACTCACAGTCCAGTGTGGGGAACAGACACATCAACAGAATGTCTCATCACAGAATGGGGAGTGCTACCAGAGGGGAGCACAGGGCACTGTGGGCACAGAGGGGGTACCTCAGGCAACTAGGGAGGTCAGGGTAGGCTTTCTGGGAATGGTACCCCAAACAGCATCCCCACTCACATGCATAATTCCAGAGATTCTACTAGAAGGCTGTCAAGAGCCATGCCTTCTGGCTGCACCAGCCTCCCAGAGTCCCCTGCTGCCCGATGCAGTGTCTGCAGAGCCAAACGCATCTTCTGCCACGCCTCATCCTCATCCGGCGCTGCATCCGACCCTCCAAGACTCCTGCAGGAGCCTGCCTTTCTTGGCAGGCTCAGCCAAAAGACCAACTCAAAACTCTTTTGTCAGAGCAAGCTTAGGGCGAGCCACCCAGCCCCAGGTACCACAACCCACCCAGAGCAACTGTGGCTCATGCCACCCCGGCCTCTCAGTGGACACTGGCAGGGTACCTCTCATTATCTCCTTTGCTCAAAAGAAAGTGACTTTCTTCCAGGTGGCAAGTTGAAAGTTTTGGAAATTCTCCTACTGCTCACTACCTGCAGGATTTGCCACACCCAAGGATCTGAGGATGGGGTGGGCCGCCTTGTGGATCAGGGTTATAGAGGGGAGAAAGGGCAGGCTTTGCTGGGTTTCCACCTCAGGGCAGGGCCCCACCAAACAGTCTTCTAGGTAGCCTGCCTGTCTGCTCCAACTGCTCTGCTGGGCAGGGAGAGCAGGGAGGCCCCAGGAGACACACGCTGGGGGCACAGCTGCTGAGGGGGCAGTGGCCGCCGGCAGTGAGGGGAAGGGGTGGAGCCGCTCCCGGCGCGGGGGAGGGAAGAGGCTGTAGCCTTTCAGGCTCCAGCGCCCCGAGATGGCCTGTGGGTGAGGTGGGGAGCAGGTGGGCCCAGGGGAAGGGAAAGGGCAGAGAGCTGAGCTGTGGCCTCAGGATCAGAGTCCGGCCCCGGGGTGGGTGCTCGACCAGGACGTTTGGCTTCTGCTCCAGCCCGGAGGCGGCGGGAGAAGACGGCAGGCAGCCGGGTCTCAGGAGGACAGGACGGGCCGAGCCTCGGCTCTAGAGAGAGAGATCCAGCCTCCACTCCTGCCTCGAGGGAGAAAGCCTCAGCCCAGCCTTGTGGGGAAGGCTCCGGCCGCAGCCCGGGGAGGATGGTTCACCCCAAGCCCTCCCGATCCCGCTCTGCGAAGGTGAAAGCGCCCGAGCAGCCGGACTCGCCTCGCTTGCTCCTACCTGCCGGCCGGCCGCCAGCTTCGGCTCGTCCTCCTTCCTGGGGCCGTCGCGGTCGGTCTCCGCTGGCGCCTCCGGGGGCCCCGCACTCGCTCCCGCTTCCAGGCTCGGCGGCGGCGGGGGCTCGGGCGCCTGGGGCTTCTGCGGCCCCGCGGCCCGCGCCCGCTCGCGCCTGCCCGCGCCGCCGCTCGGCCTGCTCCGCCTCCGTGTCATGCTGCTGCTCGCGCCGCTCCCTGGCTTCACTCGCGCCGCCGCCGCCGCTCCCCTCACAGGACAACAGCCAATATGGCGGCGCCCGGCTCCCCCTCTGCCGCTGCCAGCAGGTCAGAGGGCACGCGGAGTTCGCGCCGCCGCATTAGCCGCCGAGGCTGCCTGCGCCATTTTGAATCAGGTCACTACCCGGAGTTCAGCGGGAGAAAGAAGCTGACGGGGGACGTCGTCCCCATCCCGGGACCAGAGGGTTGCGACCTGCTCGAGGAGATGGTGTACGCTGTGGTAACCGTGCCGCACGGCCCTGGGCGCTTAATAGCTGCCTGTTAAATGAATGAGTGAGTTAATTTCCATCTTGCTACAGTACTTTCACACTCATCACCTGACTCCTCGCACCCTACGCGGCGAGGCAGGTACGATCGTTCCCATTTTGCAGTGGAGAAAATCGAGGCTACGGAAGGCGAAATGATTGCTCAACATCATGCAGCCGGAACTCATGGGTTCTTTGATGGCCTGAGCTGAAAGAGACGAATGAATCATCTAGGTCTTTATTTTGCAACGTATGGTCCACTGAGAGTCCAGCGTTTGGTGCTTGGGACAGCGGGACTCAGACCCGGCTTCTTCTCCCTCAGTCTGGTGGGGAAGGTGGACACTTAAATACACAATTACAACCAGTGTGATAAAGATGAGATGACTGGGGCACGTACTAGGTCAGTGTTTCCAAAAAAGTAGTATGTGCAGGAGAGGATTTTGAGTGGTATGCAAAGGAACATTAAAAAATCTAATAATTATGTATTTAATTGTGAAAAATGGGATGTCCCCCCGCCTCTTCTTTTTTGAATAGATTAGACATGCAGATGGTACAAATTTCTAAAAGTTTTGAGGGCAGTCTGTCTCATGCCAGGGCCAGTGGTATTCTGAAAGCATGTGGCAGTTCTGTATAGAGTTGCTGTTGATGTCATTGACAGGGGCAGAATTCTGACATTGGCCTAACCCACCAAACAAGGGCTATTTTGAGAGGAAGGGCTAAATGAAAGGCCCTGGAGCTCTCCTTAATTGCCAAGAACATAAATGAAAAAATAATACTTCGTCTCATCACAGGGATTAGTGCCGCCATCAAAGATTTGAAAGATTTGTGGGGATTCCTGCTACATCAACATTACCTCTTCACTTTGGCCAGAATAGAAAGTGGTATTTTTTCCTGTTTATTTACTTTTGTTGTACTAAAATATGCATAACATAAAAATTACTATCTTAACCATTTTTAAGTATTCCGTGGTATTAAGTACATTCATATTGTTGTGCAGCTATCTCCACCATCCATCTCCATAACTCTTTTCATCTTGCACAATTGAAACTCTATACTCATTAGATAATAACTCCCCATTCTCCCCTCCCTCAGTCCCTGGCAACCACCATTCTACTTTTTTTTTTTTTTTTTTTTTTTTGCTGAGGAAGATTCACCCTGAGCTAACATCTGTTGCCAATCTTCCTCTTTTTCTTGCTTGAGGAAGATTAACCCTGAACTAACATCTGTGCCAATCTTCCTCTATTTTGTATGTGGGTCCCTGCCACAGCATGGCTGTGGAGTGGTATAGGTCCCCACCTGGTATCCGAACCTGGGCCTCTGAAGCCCTTGCCAAAGGAGCGGAGTGTGCCAAACTTTAACCACTATGCCTCTGGGCCGACCCCACCATTCTACTTTTTAAGAAATAATCTCCCGGGCCAGCCCGGTGGTGGCATAGTGGTTAAATTCGTGCACTCTGCCTCTGCGGCCAGGGGTTCGTGGGCATGGGTCCTGGGTGCAGACCTACATGCTGCTCATCAAGCCATGCTGTGGTGGCATCCCACATACAAAATAGAGGAAGATTGGCACAGATGTTAGCTCAGGGCCAGTCTTTCTCACCAAAAAATTAATAAAAAATAAAAACAAACAAAAAAATCTCCACCTTTTCCCCACACCTTAGCCTCTGGTAACCACTGTTCTACTCTCTATTACTATGAGTTTGGCTTTTTTTTTTATTAAATACTCCACATACAACTGAAATCATGCGATATTTGTCTTTTTGTGACTGGCTTATTTCACTTCACAAAATGTCCTCCAGTTTCATCCATGTTGTTGCAAATGGCAAGATTTCCTTTGCTGAAAAATATTCCTTTATATATCTATTTTATATATATATTCACAGTCATGCGTTGTTTAAGGATGGGGATACGTTCTGAGAAATGCGTCGTTAGGCAGTTTTGTCATTGTGTAAACATCATAGAATGTACTTACACAAACCTACGAGGTACAGCCTACTGCATACCTAGGCTATATGATACTAATCTTATGGGACCACAGTTGTACATGCAGTCTGTCTTTGACTGAAATGTCATTATGTGGCACATGACTGTATATATATACTTTATATATATATGTTCCTATATGTTTTTATATATATATACTTTATATATACATATATATATATATACACACACACACCACATTTTCTTTATCCCTTTTTACATTGACGGAGAAGATGGATGGTCTTAAAGAATGACAGAGCATTATGATAAACTTATTCTGGTAGGGACCCCAGTCGCAGGCACTTTTTCAGAGTGGTCATGCGTGGAGCAGATTGGCGCAGTTGTTGGCCTCTAATAGACAACTATAGGTCTAGTCAATGCTTTTTCTTCTATGCCCAACCTCAGGAATAGTTTGTGTTCCTCTGGCAGTGGCAGCAGTAACCTTTACCGTCTTGCTTTAGGGGTATGTCACTCTCTGGACACATTTAGTTTACAGGAATTTTTGACAAAATCGCCATTCCAGTGGATATCAGGCTAATCTACTGTGACACTGATGACATCATCCTGATGACCTTGAGAAAGGGAAGTAGCAGATACCCTAGATGACTTGGTAAGCATGATGTGTGTGCCAGAGGGCAGATGATAAATTCTACAAGTTATACAGGGG
The DNA here is from genome assembly GCF_020826845.1 of Diceros bicornis minor. Taxonomy (NCBI): domain Eukaryota; kingdom Metazoa; phylum Chordata; class Mammalia; order Perissodactyla; family Rhinocerotidae; genus Diceros; species Diceros bicornis. Next base: position 90,767,164 of record NC_080740.1, read on the forward strand.
CCTGTCTACTCAGTGAACTTTCTAGGGGTCTAGCATGTGTTGAGATATTCCTACAAAATGAAGGACTAGCTGCTGTACATCACACTCTCTACCACTAAAAAAGAGGTACAGTACTTGGTGAGCTTCTTTAGACTTGGGTGGTAAAATATACCATATTTAGGTACATTATTTTTACCTATTACTGGGTCACTTGAAAGCTGTCAACTTTTGGGGGGACCATACAAGGAGAGAAGGTTTTCTTTTTTTTTTTTTTTTTTATTGATATTTTAATGGTTTCTAACATTGTGAAATTTTGGGTTGTACATTTTTGTTTGTCCATCACCCCATATATGACTCCCTTCACCCCTTGTGCCCACCCGCCACCCCCACTTCCCGGGTAACCACAGTCCAGTTTTCTCTGTCCATGTGTTGGTTTATATTCCACATATGAGTGAGATCATACAGTGTTTGTCTTTCTCTTTCTGGCTTATTTCACTTAACATAATACGCTCCAGGCCCATCCATGTTGTTGCAAATGGGACGATTTTGTCTTTTTTTATGGCTGAGTAGTATTCCATTGTATATATATACCACATTTTCTTAATCCAATCGTCAGTCGAGGGACACTTAGGTTGCTTCCACTTCTTGGCTATGGTGAATAATGCTGCAATGAACATAGGGGTGCATAAGCCTCTTTGGATTGTTGATTTCAGGTGCGTTGGATAGATTCCCAGTAGTGGGATGGCTGGATCATAGGGCATCTCTATTTTTAATTCTTTGAGGAATCTCCATACCGTTTTCCATAGAGGCTGCACCAATTTGCATTCCCACCAGCTGTGTATGAGGGTTCCTGTTTCTCCACATCCTCTCCAACATTTGTTGTTTTTTGTCTTGGTGATTATAGCCATTCTAACGGGCGTGAGGTGGTATCTTAGTGTTGTTTTGATTTGCATTTCCCTGATGATTAGTGATGTTGAGCATCTTTTCATGTGCCTATTGGCCATCTGTATATCTTCCTTGGAGAAGTGTCTGTTCATTTCCTCTGCCCATTTTTTGATCGGGTTGTTTGTTTTTTTGTTGTTCAATTGTGTGAGTTCTTTATATATTATGGAGATCAACCCCTTGTCAGATGTATGTTTTGCAAATATTCTCTCCCAGCTGGTTGGTTGTTTGTTCATCTTGATTCTGGTTTCATTTGTCTTATAAAAGCTCTTTAGTCTGATAAAGTCCCACTTGTTTATTTTTTCTTTAGTTTCCCTAGTCTGGGTAGGCATGTCATCCGAAAAGATTCCTTTAAACCCAATGTCAAATAGTGTGTTGCCTATATTTTCTTCTATGAGTTTTATAGTTTCAGGTCTCACCTTCAGGTCTTTGATCCATTTTGAGTTAATTTTTGTGAATGGCGATAGCACATGGTCCACTTTCATTCTTTTGCATGTGGCTGTCCAGTTTTCCCAACACCATTTATTGAAGAGACTTTCCTTTCTCCATTGCATGTCCTTAGCACCTTTGTCAAAAATTAGCTGTCCGTATATGTGTGGTTTTATTTCTGGGCTTTCAATTCTGTTCCATTGATCTGTGTGTCTGTTTTTGTACCAGTACCATGCTGTTTTGATTACTATTGCTTTGTAGTATGTTTTGAAGTCAGGAATTGTGATGCCTCCTGCTTTGTTCTTTTTCTTTAGGATTTCTTTAGCTATTCGGGGTCTTTTGTTGCCCCATATAAATTTTAGTATTCTTTTTTCTATTTCTGTGAAGAATGTCATTGGGATTCTGATTGGGATTGCATTGAATCTGTAGATTGCTTTAGGTAATATAGACATTTTAACTATGTTTATTCTTCCAATCCACGTGCATGGGATATCTTTCCATTTCTTTATGTCATCGTAGATTTCCCTCAATAATGTCTTGTAGTTCTCATTGTATAGGTCCTTCACCTCCTTGGTAAGATTTATTCCTAGGTATTTTATTCTTTTTGATGCAATTGTAAATGGTATTATCTTTTTGAGCTCTCTTTCTGTTAGTTCATTATTAGCATATAGAAATGCAACTGATTTTTGTAGATTGATTTTGTACCCTGCAACTTTGCTGTAGTTGTTGATTGTTTCTAACAGTTTTCCAACAGATTCTTTAGGGTTTTCTATATATACAATCATGTCATCTGCAAATAGTGAGAGTTTCACTTCTTCGTTACCTATTTGGATTCCTTTTATTCCTTTTTCTTGCCTAATTGCTCTGGCCAAAACCTCCAGTACTATGTTGAACAGGAGTGGTGAGAGTGGGCAGCCCTGCCTCGTTCCTGTTCTCAGAGGAATGGCTTTCAGTCTTTCCCCGTTGAGTATGATGTTAGCTGTGGGTTTGTCATATATGGCCTTTATTATGTTGAGGTACTTTCCTTCTATTCCCATTTTATTGAGAGTTTTTATCATAAATGGATGTTGTATCTTGTCAAATGCCTTCTCTGCGTCTATTGAGACGATCATGTGGTTTTTATTCTTTGTTTTGTTGATGTGATGTATCACGTTGATTGATTTGCGGATGTTGAACCATCCCTGCGTCTCTGGTATAAATCCCACTTGATCATGGTGTATGATCTTTTTGATATATTGTTGTATTCGGTTTGCCAATATTTTGTTGAGGATTTTTGCATCAATGTTCATCAGCGATATTGGCCTGTAATTTTCTTTCTTTGTATTGTCTTTGTCTGGTTTTGGTATCAGGGTGATGTTGGCCTCATAGAATGATTCAGGAAGTGTTCCATCTTCCTCTATTTTTTGGAATAGTTTGAGGAGGATGGGTATTAAATCTTCTTTGAATGTTTGGTAAAATTCACTGGAGAAGCCATCTGGTCCTGGACTTTTATTTTTTGGGAGGTTTTTGATTACTATTTCAATCTCTTTACTTGTGATTGGTCTATTCAGATTCTCCATTTCTTCTTGGTTCAATTTTGGGAGGTTGTATAAGTCTAAGAATTTATCCATTTCTTCTAGATTGTCCAATTTGTTGGCATATAATTTCTCATAGTATTCTCTTATAATCCTCTGTATTTCCATGGTATCCGTTGTAATTTCTCCTCTTTCATTTCTAATTTTATTTACTTGAGGCTTTTCTCTTTTTTTCTTAGTTAGCCTGGCTAAGGGTTTGTCTATTTTGTTTATCTGAGAGAAGGTTTTCTTAATGGATCAGGCTGCAGAGTCAGTAGTTCTGCCTTTGGCTTTTAAACTCAGGCACTGGATTTTGGAGTATGCCCTCCTTCAGCAAATGGTTATTCTCCTTTTGAGAAACAGCTCCTGGTTTGCTCCAGGGGTCTGGTGAAATTGAATTCCTGACCATGGCATACCAAGTGACCATGTGACCTGAGCTACCCTGTTATCTGATCTACCCAGCCATAAAATCAGGGGTGGCCAGCAGCACTCCATCTTCAAGAAGAAATGACGTATATGCCTGGGTCCAGCAAGCCCTAAAGGCACAAGTAGGTTGCCTGAGCAAGTTGTTTACATTCCTCTCCTGCTACCAATGTTGATGTTCATGGTCTCTTAGAGAGTTGTTTATGATGAATTGACTGAGGAAGAAAAATCTAAAGCCCAGTTTGCACACAGCTCCGCACTGTCTGCTGGCTTCAGCCAGAAGTGGATTGCTCGGATGTTCCAGTCTTCCTCCTGAGGGACCTAGAAGAGGGAAGTGCGCCCAGCAGTCCTGAAGGAAAGACACACCGATTCCTGGGCATTGGATCATGGGCTAGTCTGTTGGTCAGAGACTTGGAAGGAAACAGACTGAAGGCTTAGTGACAAGAAGTGTTGAGGAAGACAAATATGCATAAGCTGTTCAGGATGGGTCCGGAGCATAAGGTTGTTTGTGTCCCAGATGAGCATTCACCAAAAGGGCCTCACTACAGAAGAACCTCTTAAAAGGCTGGTGAATGGCTGGCCTGGTGGCACAATGGTTAAGTGCGCGCGCTCCGCTTCGGCAGCCTGGGGTTCGCAGGTTCGGATCCTGGGTGCACACCAATGCACCACTTGTCAAGCCATGCTGTGGTGGTGTCCCATATAAAGTAGAGGAAGATGGGCACAGATGTTAGCTCAGGGCGAATCTTCCTCAGCAAAAAAAAAAAAAAAAAAGAGGAGGATTGGCATGGATGTTAGCTCAGAGCTGATCTTCCTCACACACACACAAAAAATGCCTGGTGAGCAGGTGGCTCCTTCAGTGGCTATCAGTCCGTCTCCTTCTGCAGCCATTTCAGGACTCCCTCAGTGGGTTTGTGAGAACACTGGCCCAGTGATGTGGACTGCTTACTCCCATAGCTGGCCTCTCTACTGTCAAGGCTGAGCCCGATACTGCGAGCCTCAGGGAAGCAGCCTGAGCCCTCTGGTGGAGCTTTACTTTGAAGGGGCCAGCCAGCTATCTTCTGGCAGGGAGGTTACATTGGACTATGTATTAGTCAGGGTTGGCTTACTGCTGTAACAAACAATCCCAACATGTCAGGGGTTTAATCCCATAATAGTTTAGTTCTTGTTCATGTCACAGTCTAGTGCCAGTCGAAGGGGACTTTGCTTCAGGCAATCATTCAGGGATCCAGTCCCCCTCTATCTTGTGGCTCTGCTCTCATCTAAGTTCTCTCCATTGAGGGTTGCGTGGGATGTTTTTATGAGCAATACACAGAAATGACTACACATCATTTTCACTCCCATTCTGTTGGCGAGATTTCAGACACATGGCTCCACCTGACTGTAATCCTTCCCTCCCACTCCTTCTCCTCGCCCCAGGCAACCACTGATCTGCTTTCTTTGTCTACAAATATTTTGCATTTTCATACAGTATGTACTCTGTTTTGCCTGACTTCTCTCTCTCAGCATAATTATTTTGTGATTCATCTGTGTTGTCCGTAGCTCCTTCCTTCTTATTGCTGAGTGGTATTCCATTGTATGAAAGGGCCACAGTTTGTTTATCCAGTCAATGTTCGTGAGCAGTCACGATAGACATTTCTCATACATTAAATTAGCATTTTTGCTGCTCTGAGAACTGGAAGGAAATATTTTTAAAGCAAGTATATAATGTACTGAAATTACATCTTTTGCAACTTTAAATTTATATATTTTTTTACATGCTAACTTAAAAATGTGTGAGAGGGCCATCCCCAGTAGCCTAGTGGTTAAGTTCAGTACACTCCACTTCAGTGGCCCACGTTCCATTCCCCGGGCGCACACCCACACCACTTGTCTGTCAGTAGCCATGCTGTGGTGGCGGCTCACATACAACAAAAAAAAGGAGGAAGATTGGCAACAGATGTTAGCTCAGGGTGAATCTTCCTCAGGAAAAAAAAGAGAAATTGTGAGAGCAGGGCTGGCTTCATGGACATGCAACCTGTGCAGCCACTCAGGGCCCCACATTCAGAAGGGCTCTGAGCTTGCCTTAATGCCCTGCTGTGGCCTTCTTGAAATTCTTAATAATGTTTGAGCAAGGGGCCCACGTTTTGTTTTGTTTTTTTTTGTGAGGAAGATCAGCCCTGTGCTAACATCTGCCAGTCCTCCTCTTTTTTTGCTGAGGAAGACTGGCCCTGGGCTAACATCCGTGCCCATCTTCCTCCACTTTATATGGGACACCGCCACAGCATGGCTTGCCAAGCGGTGCATCGGTGTGTCCCCGGGATCCGAACCAGCAAAAACCAGGCCGCTGCGGTGGAGCACGCGCACTTAACTGCTTGCACCACCAGGCCAGCCCCAGAGGCCCATGTTTTCATTTTGCACTGGGCACTACAATTTATGTAGCTAGTCCTGTGTGAGAGGGTGTTTAGTTTTTTAAACTGCTTTTAGGGGGCATGCAATCAAAAATTTGAAAGCCACTGGCCTCCACCCTCCACCTTGTGTAAGGGCCTAGGCTTGGAACACAAATCTAGGATGGTTTGCCATTTCCCCTACTTTCCATCTTGTGATTTACTGTCTACTCCTACCCCAAGGCAGTGGGCACAGAACTAATTGCTTGAGTGCAGAGGAGGGAAGGGGAAATTATAAGGGCAATGCAAACTAGATGACCATCTTCGCATAGCTGCCCGTCTGCACAGGTGATGTTGGGCACCCATGGGCCTCATGTGGGGGTGTGCTTCAGCCGGCCCTGAGACAGTTCCTGACCCCCACCCAACTCACCACCCTCATCCAGGGCCAGCTTCTCGGAAGAATTGGTTCCACTAGAAGAAAGCAGAGCAGGGCCCCTTCCTCTCCTTGAGTCCTGAAGTTGGGCCTTAGCCTAACTAAAGAATTTCTTAGAACTTTTTGAGGAAGGCAACCAATTCTCCTCCTGTCTCCCTCAATCCTCCTCCCTCTAAACTTGAGAATGGGCTTGCACCTTTGGGCAGGAGGGCCTGGGGCAGACCCTCCCCACCTGCCCAGATTGGGAGAAGGGGTTTAGAGAAGAGGAGATAAGGTTGGGGAGAAGGAGGAGAGAGAGGGTCCAGTGTGAAAGATCTTGAGTCCCAGGGTGAGAACTGGCCCTTCCGTGAGGTGCTGGAGCCTGGGCACAGGGAGGTCCAGGGGAGGCTCTGCGGCCAGGCAAGTCCTGCTGGACTTTGCCGGGACCTCTTCCAGGCCCTATGGGCCTAATTGTTACAGTGACTGTTGTACGGTAGTCTGAATGGTGCAATGTTAGCAGATACTTTTTCTAGGAAGTAAATAGAAAATTGCCAGTAAAGTAGAGTGCTTTATTAGAGTAACTGGTAATTGCTCCTAATCATTAATTAACTGGGCAAGAACCATAGAACCTATGTTACAGGGTCAGAAGAGAAGATGATTAGGGAAGGAATGAAAACTTTGCAGACAGTGTTGGAGAACCTGAATTTGCCTGGGGTGTTTGGGAAATATATCCCTCAAAGGGAGGAGAGACTTTGTCTTCCTCACTACCCAATCATCCATCTGACCTCCAAGTCTTGTCGATTCTGCCTCCAAAATATTTACTCCAGCGAGGAGGAATCTCTGTTCATAAATTCACCTGTGCAAGAAATATAATTAAAGTTTTCTGTAACTTAATTTCTATTTTGAGCTCCCATTCTGCAGGATTGGCAGACACTTAATCTCAGCTAACTGAGGGTTTTACCCCTGCCCTGGGATTATATTTAAGGCCCTGAGCCTCACCTAGTATTCGAGTGTGAATGTGTGCGTGTGTGTGTTAGGGGACCTAGTTCTCAGTGTTATCCATCCACACAGGCATTCATGGAGGTGTCATTGGTCCCCACAAGTTGCTGCTGAGCCCTGGCTATTCTCATGCATGTGTCTGCTTGAAACCACAGCTCCCCTCCTGCCTCATGCATCCTTGCTGGTGGGAATCTTGCTGAGGTTATCTAAGGTCCTTTTGCAGGGATGAGCCTCAGAGCCATGTCCATGTGGGGTTTTCTGCTTCCCAGGGCAACATTCTCCTCTGCTCTTGGATTCTTTGCTCCTTCATCAGGCCCCTCTTTGTGCTCCCATCACTTCCCTCCATCCTCCTCTTCTTCGCTTCCTTCCATTTCATCAGACCCTGGAAGCCCTTGTTTTGGGGCCTCTGGAGAACCCCCAATAGATGGCACTGTCTTCTCAACTAGGGTTCTAAACATACTGGAAAATGAAGCAAAGGAGAGACAGGTGCAGGCTGGAATATTTCCTTATTACTGACAAAGGCCAGGATGGAGCATTTGCTCAGGGTGGGCAACTGAACCCCTGAGCTAGGCAGACTCCCCCTCCCCCAGTCATGGCAGTGCTCCACTAGGTAGGCCTCCCTTGCAGAGCCCCTGGAGGGGCAGTGGATGTGGCAGATCCTAAGAGGAAGAGGGCAGAGCTGAGCAGAGCATGCACTGCATTCTTCCCAGATATGCTGGTCAGATGAGTTATTCTCTGGCCTGGATGCAGAAGTATCCTGCCAGCGGAGCTCCTTCACCTGGGCCAATTGCCCTATCCTTTCCTCTTGCTCATGAAGTTTCTTGAAACCTTTCAGCTCTATCTGAGCTACCTTTTCCCTAAGTCCTCTTTGAAACCAAATCTAGAAATACTTTAAAAATCTTTTGTAAATAAAACTTTAAAAATAGATCAATGTAGACAGAATTCTATAATGAATTCCCTTGCAGCCATCACCCAGCTTCCACTGTTATCAACTCGTGGCCCATCTTGATTCATCTCTAACCTCTACCCTCCCAATTCCTGTATTATTTACAAGTCCAGTGCTTCATACCAGAAAGACTCTTGTTTCTGTTTTCTGCCCTGTCACATCCCACCCCTGAGAGGCAATGAGCACAGAATGAACTAGCTGTTTCAAAGGAACTGGGGGTGAATTACTAGAAAAAAGAAAAACAAAGGGTAACATTATAAAAACATTATCCTACCAAAGTACTTAGGCTGTTTCCATTTTCCTTGCCACTGTTGGAGTTTAGGACTCATCATTTGTCTCTGGCAACAACCTCGTAATTAGTCTCCTTGTTTCTTCTCTCCCTTTGGATTACTGGTGTTTCTTCAGGTGACCACTTGCATCAGAATCACTTGGAAAACTTGTTAAAATGCGGATCCCTGGGCTTCTTTCAGCCGCGCTGAATCAGACTCTTCAAGTGTGGGTTCCCGGTGTTTTTTTACAAGCAGCGCAGAGGATTCTGATGCACACTGATGTTGAGAACTGCTGTTCCAATCCAGCCTCCGTGCTGTCCCCAGATTGCCTTCAAATACCAAGTCTGACCATGTCATCCCCACTTAGGACAGCCCAGGAGGCCCCCTGCCTACAGGATAAGCTCCCAGTCACCAGGCCTGGTATTTAGGGCCCTTCGTGAGCTGGCCTTTGCCCGCAGCAGCCTCTTTCCCAGCACTCTCTCCCTTGAACTCTGGGTTTCAGCCTCATCTTACTACTTTGATGTGCTCAACACTGTTTGCATTCTCTCCCTTACCCCTTCTGGGTCTGATGAACTTGTACTGATCATTCAAGGGCCAGTCCAAGGGTCTCATCTTCTCTGAAATCATCTGTGACTCACTCCACTGTATATTGTAGTGGAAAAGTTTGGGGGTCAGATAGACTTAGGTTTCAATTTGAGCTCTGCCACTTACTAGCTACATGACCTTAGGAAAGTCGTTGATTTCTCTGGGTCTCAGTCTCATTATCTAGAGAATGGGGATAAAAGCACTGTCTTGTGGGACTGTGAGATGTAAACAGAGACCTGAGCACTGTGGGGAGGCAAAATTTTACCTCTATCCTCTTAGGATCTCCAGCTGGGCCTGAGAACTAAATTAACCTAGGACAGATTACTAGGAGAAAAACATAGATTTTTAGATGTACAGGGGAGCCCCCACAGGAAAATGAAGACCCAGAGAAGTGTCCAGGCCTGAGTATTTATATACTAGGTTGAACAAAGAGAGGCAATTGTGGAAAGTAACTAAAATATATGGGGAGACTAAAGATAAAAGCTATTTTAACAAGGTCTGTTTGTACAGATTTCTCTTGGCCTTGACTCCCCTGGGGTCTCCAGTGATAAGAATCTTTCTTCCTGCTGTGGAGACAGCATCTTTCACATGGGAGTTTTATCTCCTTCTTTCAGGAAGAAAAGGGGAGGTCAGAGTGCCCTTCTTGTACCAGCTGTTTTTAAAGTGCCTTTGGCTCAATAATTCTTATGTTGAAGAGGCATATTTTGGGGAGGCATATTCTGCCACGCTTCAGCACTGTGCCTGACACGTACAGTAGGATGTTTGTAAACTAGAGCTCCCTGACAAGGCCCTGGCCAAGGGAGGGTTAGAGGCCAGGGCATGTTGAAATACTCTGATAACTAATGCAGTCTGCCCTATCAACAGTCAGCTAATAAAATGATTTATCATGGAAACAACAAGGAGGTCATCACAACAATGAGGCCATCGCTGCTCCTTTGGCCAATAATAGCTCCATTGCAGGGTACTCTGACTCCAGGTTTGTCGCCTCCGGCCCCCTGTCACTCACTGCCCTAGATGGCTTTTCTAATAGGTATGATAATATTGTAACCCAGAGTTTCAGTAATTTTGCATTCCAAAATGACATTCCATGTCTGTGCCTTTGACTTACACCCTTTCCCAGTTTCCCACTGAAATAATCAAACTGAAGTAATAGGAAAAACTCTTCTACATCAGTGGAAATTAGGAAGGGTCTGACTCGTACTCCTGAGAATGTATAGTTGTGGCAAGAAATCATTCAAATTAGGGCAGAGTATGGATGGGGAGTCTGCTGGTGACACCCACTGCCATGCTCCCTAGTCCCATTGATTTCTCTTGGCTTAAAGTGGGGCCAGGAGACAAGAGCTGTAGTAGTCTGCAAGAGACATGAACTCTAGTGAGCTTGGAGCCCACACCCAGGGACCTGAGTCTGTGGGGAATGGGGATCCTGCACTGCTCCCAGCCAGAATGCCGTGACAGGGAGGTCTCAAAGACGGTGAGAAGGTGGCTTCTCAAAGAGTAGTTAACCTAGGGGGGCTGGCCCCGTGGCGCAGTGGTTAAGTGCACACGCTCCGCTGCTGGTGACCCGGATTTGGATCCCGGGCGCGCACTGACGCACCGCTTGTCAGGCCATGCTGTGGCAGCGTCCCACGTAAAGTGGAGGAAGATCTGCACGGATGTTAGCTCAGGGCCAGTCTTCCTCAGCAAAAAGAGGAGGATTGGCATGGATGTTAGCTCAGGGCTGATCTTCCTCACACAAAATAAATAAATAAATAAATAAAAATTTGCATACAGTAGTATTCACTTTTCTTGGTGTACAATTCTATGAGTCTTAACACGTGCAAAAGATATTCTTCTCCTGGCAGAGTGTCTGTTTTGTCCAGGTTGCTTTTTTCTCTGTTTAAATGTTAGACATTTTTCTCAGATGTCTGGCAATTCCTGGCTCCCTGCTCATCATTAAGAATGGGGACTAAGAGACTAAGTGGGGACTTTGAAAACATGGTGGACCTTTTCAACTGGGAGCTTCCCAGGGGGGATAAGGTGGGCCATTTGTTGGGGGTCAGATTCCCCAGCGAAGAGCCCTCCAATCTCCTACCTAGAGGGAGGGGTGTGGCTGCCACATCCTGGGCCCAGGCAGGGTTGGGGAAGTAGGGGGACATCTTTGCATTTAGTATGCATACAGTTACTTACCCTCCTGTTTTTGGTATGCAAACGTGTCTTATTCCCTTAAATATATCTTTATTACTTATTAGCTTAAAAGGGTATCTATTTACTCTTCTGCTGAGAAATATAAGAAAATCAGCATATATATGCTGTCTTCCACCACTTCTGCCTCTCCTTTTCTGACTTTACTGAAGACACTTTCTTTGATTATTTCTAAATTTATTTTCTGGAACCATAATTGCTATGGTTGTTTTTGCCTCAATTATACATTTAAATACACTCAATACTCACCACTGACTTTGTTGTTGTTGTTGCTAGTTTTTCTGTTCATCTTTGATTGGCTAAAAGTCTTCTAGGACAGTGCTTCTCTAACTTTTATGTTTGTGAGATTCACGTGGGCATCTTGTCAAGCTGCTGATTCTGGTTCAGTCGGTCTGAGATGGGGCCTGAAAGTCTGCATGTGAAACTAGGGGCCAACTTGCTTTGACTATACTCAGTTGTCTGTTTGCAAACATAGTTAGATAATGCATTACTAAAGCTCACCCTATAGATAAGATCTCTGATGCTTGGGTCACCATGGTAACAGGTGGGGGGCTTAGGTTGTTTTTCAGGAACTAAGAGTCTACTCCTTGTCAGGCTGGTTAAGACCACCGACTCATCAACTGGGCCTGCACAAATGCCCAATAGGTGACCCTTTGACATCAGGGCGCCAAAAACTCCACCCTCAGATCATGCTAACACCACCATTTTATGAACATGCATCCTATGAAGAGCCGTAAAGCTTGACTACACTTGCACAGATTTTCAATTACCTCACTTTTCCTTACTTTCAATCATCTATCTCTACACTTCAGACCTCCCTGCCTCTTTATCCTGAAGGGGAGGAAGACTATCCTCTACTCACTCTGGGTCCTTTCTGGCTAGACTACAAATTAAATTGACATGAGACCGAATAGCAAGAGAAAAACAAAGCTTTATAACATGTATACATGGGAGAGACGAGGGAAACTGAGTTTCTCGACAAAATGGTGGAGGCTGTCTTCTTAAATAGATTCAGGTAAAGACAAAGGAGGATGTTGGGGGTGGGGGAGTCAGTTATGGGAGATTACCAGAAAAGCACAGCAAGGTTATCATGCAGCCTCGCCTTCCACATTGATAAGTTTCTAGAGATGAGGTCATCCCCCACTCTTCCCAGTACGGAGAGGGAGATACCTTTACAAATGGAGATTTCTCTTACAAATGTAAATGTTTGGTAAACAGAACTTTGATAAGAATGGGTTTAGCAAGGACCCTCCCACTCTGTCTATTAGTTAGTTGGGGGAGAGGTCAAAGTGTCTTTCAGAAAATAATCAAGGTAAAGAGACATATTTTGAGGTGGCCAATTCTGATCTCCCACAATCCCATAAATATCCCTAATCTCCATTTTCAGGGAGGCAGATTTCAGAGTTACTGTGTCCCCTTGCTTGGCTGGCTTGTAAATAAACCCTTTCTCTGCTGCAAACTTATCTTGGTAATTGGGATACTGTGTGGCAGGCAAAATGAGCCTGATTTGGTAACAATTTGGTGAGCCAGCCAGGAAGAAAATCCAGATGGACCTTTTGCCTATGGTTCATCGGCCCCTTGCCAGTATCAAGAGCCTATATATGAGTCTGAGCAGCTGCCAGGACCACTTGTCCCAGGGACCCTTCCCAGGATTTTCCCCAGCTCAGTGCCACCAATCTCCAGTGCATAATTTCATATTTTTGCAATAGAGAAATGGTTTATGGGTTTGGAAGATATCTTTTTGGTGAGTAAATTCAGTATAAGTGACCAGATTCTTATTTCTTCTTCCTTCTGGTTTGATTTTCAAAAAGGAAGCCCTGGTTTGGCCTTTGTTGTGAGGCTCCTGGTTTCAGGGATGCCTGATATTAAGGAAGAATTAGGGAATCTCTGCTTGCAAAAATTCTCTTCATTTTGTTTGTTTTTTTGAGATCTGTTTCTAGCTGCAGCATAAATATCATAAATACTTTTGACCAGCTGTGTCTAAATTTTAAAGCAGTGGGAAATGGTAATTCAATCCCCACATGTAGCCCATTGGGTTACATTCTCCAAAATTGGGTGACTTTCAGCTATAAGTCCACAAAAGGGAAAATCTTTAATCTTTAAAGAGTTAAGCGCACCACCTTCTGGCATGATTGTTCAAAACCTAAAGTTTCTGGAAGCTGTTAATATTTACAAAGAACAGCAAGATCTTACTAACCTTGTTTTGTGTCCTGAGGGCTTGGCTTTGTAATCATCAGGTTAAGGGTCCCAAAATATGGTCAGACAAAAATGGGGTTGCACCCCATTTTGTGATCAGAAATGGTCGGACAGAAATGTGGGTTGCACTCTATTTGCAGCTGAGTCCTACCAAAAGGCCATCAGCCTCAGGGGAATTACACTGGCCATTAGAAGGAACATTCCAATTAGATAAGATCATTTAAGAAGTGCACTTAAAAGCAAAAACTTCAAATTTCCAAAATAACTTTATTGAAAGATTTGTTGCAAAAGAGAAAAATTAAGTTATAAAAGGTACTCAAAAGACTAATAGTAATAGAAAAAGCTTAAGACAAAATTTGGATTTGTAACTAGTGAGCTTTGTGTTGCTGTACCTGATTCATGGCAGTAATTTTAAAACAATAGCTGTGGAGTCTCTGTGTGTGTATGTCTATGTTATTTATGTCTGATGTTTTTACCTCCAGATGACATAATTTCTAAAAGAGCTCTATTCAATTGGCTTAAAGTAAGTGCTTATATAAATGTAATGGAAACTAATCCAAGTGTTTTTCAAGCTAAATAATCTTTGGGAAATGAAAGCTTATTTAAGTTTGTTGGTTTGATAGAAAGAGGACTGCGAGTTATCAACATTGGACATGATGTGGACATGCAGCCTTTATTCTGCCTGGTTTAATGGTCAAATGAGTTCGTGTTATCTCTGTTACAAAACTTGTTAGCAAGAAGAATAACTTAGATGATAGCTAATTTTGCCTAATGTCTCATGAAATTCTGTAGGCAATCTAGATAATTATTAGGAACAAGTAAACTAAATAGATGTGAAAAAGATAAAAGTTTTAGGTGAACTTTTTAGCAGTAATTATGTGTTATGATGTATATACTTAAAATAACCTCAAAATATTTTGGTAACTTGAAACCTTAGTGTTTTGCTAAATTAAGTTAAATGATAAAATTTATTGAGTATCTAGCCCATTTCCACATAAGATATAATATTAGATATTAATTACTAAACATAGATTTATCTACCTTTGGATTCATATTACAGAGAAACTAGAAAAATACTTGGGATTATTGATAAACATGTTTTGTGCCACGCTGAGAAATTTTCCACAAGAAAGCACATGTTTCTAGACAGTATTTGTGGATCCGCCAATCCACAGGATGCCAATACAAAAGATTAAGGAAAGTAAGATGTATGTTTTCAGTAAAGAAGATTTAAGGAATGGAGATATTTATGTTTGTTTTGTTAAGAACCGTAAATTTGTCCTCAAGTACTAGGAGGGAAGAAAGAAGGCATGGGACAAATTCTGAATGCAAAAAGAAAGTTATAGAAAGTTTGTGGAAGAAGAACCCTGAAAATAAGAATTTTGTGCATGGTCAAGTTGGCTCAGATTAAAATGAATTTAATCAAGAACATGAGTTTTTTTTTTTTTTTTTTTTTTAGATCAGCCCTGAGCTAACATCCATGCCAATCCTCCTCTTTTTGCTGAGGAAGACTGGCCCTGGGCTAACATCTGTGCCCATCTTCCTCCACTTTATATGAGATGCCACCACAGTATGGCCTGACAAGTGGTGCATCGGTGCACGCCTGGGATCCAAACCTGGGCTGCCAGCAGCGAAGAGCGCACACTTAACCGCTACGCCATGGGGTTGGCCCCTAAGTAAATGAATTTTAATATCAAAAGTAAGCTGGTGCAAAATTAAAATTTGGTTTTTTCTCTCTCTTATAAGGATAATTTTCTTGAACTTTTAGTCTGCTCTTGGTAAAGAGATTATGAAAGATTTTTCTTTACCTTTGAGTGAGTCTACCTAAAAGACAGAAAAATCTATGTTTTGTCAAAATTATTTCCTGCATTCAGAACGGCTGAGGTCTCTCTATTAAGGTTTTTTTTTTTTTTTTTTTTTTTTAACTATTTAACTCTCTCTGTTTGCCTTTAAAATCTTCTGTTGTCAATGAAGGTAAGTGTGTATATGTACATACACACACATGTGAGGAATCTTGGGTGGTAAGGAGCCATTGAATGGTGTCAGGCAGGGGATCAGGAAAGACTGATAGGTTCCAGGTGGGCTGTACCATGTATTCATGTTCCCTAATCCTCCTGGCCCGGCCTTTCCCATCCTAAACGATTTCTGTCTTTCTCCAGGGCACTGTAGATCTGGCCTGCTCTCTGTTTCTCTTTCTGCCCTGTTCCCACGGTGTCAGGCATGCAGGGCAGCAAGAGGTTACCGTTGGGAGCAATTTACTTAATGTAATAGCACCTCACCTGCTCAGAATAAAAGCTTGAACTTTGGAAAAAAAAAATCCTCTGTTGTCACCTTGATTAAATAGATAACTGAGCATTGTTCCCTATTTGACCAAGTATTTTAAAACCTTTTGATATTTTTGACAAACTTCCCCCAAATTCAAATCCTAAATAAAGTCTTTTTTTTATCTGAAAGTAAATTTGGGAATTCCTATTGGGCCCCTGTGACTTCTCAAAGAATTTGTTCTCTCTTTCTATGGAGGGAGACATTAAACTAATTAGGCTTATTTGGTTAAATTACACAGGAAGCATTGTCAAATAAACGATGAGAAACATTGTTATATTGTGTGATGAATGTTATTAATATAAGTGTTTTAAAAATTATATAACATTCCTCAAATTATGATCTATCCTGGTTATCAGTCATAATTCTAGTTATTATCTTAAAAAGCTATATGTCACAGAAATAACCAAGTTTCTTTGTCAATTGCTGTTTTTAAGTTGTTTGTCATTTACAGACAGTTATTGTTTTACTCTGATGCTTTTGCAAATTACAGAACTCTAACAGAACTCTATGTAACCCAATAGGTGGCCCTTTGATGTCAGGGGGCCAAAAACTCCACCCTCAGATCATGTTAACACCATGATTTTGTGAACACATATCCTAATGAAGAGCCGTGAACCTTGACTACACTTGTGCAGATCCTCAATTACCTCACTTTACCTTATGTCCAATCATCTATTCCCACACTGCAGACCACCCTGCCCCTGTATCCCATAAATATCCCTAATCCCCATTTTTGGGGAGGCAGATTTGAGAGTTACTCTTCTGTCTCCTCAATTGGCTGCCTTGTAAATAAACTCTTTCTCTGCTGCAAACTCATTGTCTTGGTGATTGGTATACCATGTAGCAGGCAAAACGAGCCTGGTTCAGTAACATATGTCTCACTGGCATCTACCAGGTGAAACTGATCCTGCAGATCCCACTGCAATTAGCAAGGTTCTAGCAGGTTCCTCATGAGTTCTGAAACTTGGAAAACATAGCTCTGTTGCCTTGATACTTGTGTGAGATTTGGGCATGAAATTCTTGGGTACCATTTTCTTTCCTGGTTGACTGCAGACAACACTGTCCCATCTGCTGGTGTGGAAAGTTGTTTGGCTCTTCTGAAGGCAGCCTGATCTACCCCTTGCAGGTGCTTTGATTTTTGTGTGCTTGTTTCTTTTTGGCCTGGATGCCATGAGATCCTGCTTTAAATTTGAAATTCAGTGTCTTTGCAAGTGATGTGTCAGTGCTGACTGATGAGTGAGAGCTGTTTTCTGGGATATGCCCTTTCCAATCTGTGGATTCAAGTTTTCTTCTATTTCATAAGAGTTACTGGAATCATTTTTTATTTTGTTTTCATCTGAATCATTTTTTAAAAATTGTGATATAATTCACATACTATTGTAATATATTTACCCTTTTATAGTATACAATTCGGTGGGTTTTAGTTTATTCACAAAATTGTGCAACCATCACTACTATCTAATTCCAGAACATTTTCATCACCCCAGAAAGAAACCCCATACCCATTAGGGGTTACTCATTCCCTTTCCCCCACCCTCCAACCACTGGCAGCCACTAATCTACTTCTGTCTCCATGGATTTTCCTATTCTGGACATTTTACATAATTGGGTTCATACAATGTGTGCGACCTTTTGTGTCTGGCTTCTTTCACTTAGCATAATGTTTTCAAGGTTCATCTATGTTGTAGCATGTATCAGAATTTCATTCCTTTTTATGGCTCAATAATATTCTATTGTGTGGCTAAACCCTATTTTGTTTATCTATTCATCAGCTGATGGACATTTGGGTTGCTTCTACTACCTGAATCATTTTTGAATATTTCTTTTCTTTTGCTGCTTATCTTCTTCAGAGATTCCAACTATGTGTCAGGTGGATCTCTTGATCTATGTCTGACACTTTTTCTAATCCTTTTCCTTGTTTGCCCTTTTTCAATTCATTTTCCTTAATTTTCTCCATCCTCTCCTCTCTGTCCCTGATTGTTTTCCACAATATCTCATCCCCTCCTTGTGGCTTCACATGTGGCCTTTATTTCAGTGATATTCAAATTCTCCTCTTTCTCTTTTTCCTGAGCTCTGCTAGAAAAGAATTTTTTAATTTCTTTCTGCTGTCCTATCATTTCTTCACTGAACACTTACATTTCTGCTTTGAGATCTTGCATAACAGAGGTGATACTTTTAGTATATTCTATAAGTTCTTTGAGAACATCTTTGTTCATGATGCTCATCTTCTCTATGACAAAATCTTTTTGAGAGACGTTCTTTACTTGCTCCTTTAGTTTTCCTCCATCTTTCTCTCTTTTTTTCCTGCAGTGTGGATTCTTTGCCTATTCATTTTGTGGTTGAATTCTTCTTGGATGAACTGTTTTCACAAGGTTGGTGTTGGGGAGGAGCCATGGCATTTGCACTATGTCGTGGAGAAGCCCAATAAAGCAGATGCATGTGCTTGAGGCTGCTAACCTTTCCTTTGCTGAGCTGTTCAACAGGGGCAGCTGTGGGGCTGCCACCTCCCCTAGAGTTCCTCCCTGCTCCCTATGTTAGCCAAGGTAGCAGTTTGCTGGGTCCTCCTTGCAGCCTTTTATCTCCCTGAGCACCCTGACCCCTTCCACTCTGCTGTATCAAATATGCTTCCTTTGTCCCCCCACCCCCACCCCCAGGTGGGCCACCCACCTGCACAGGTCCTTCCTGTGCTGGCCCTGACTTGACAGTCCTCTGAATGTCCCAGTGTTCCCTGCCCTGGGCAGCCCTTCCTCATTTAGTTTTGAGTTTTGAGTTAGAGGTTTTCCCTAATTTAATCAAAGACAGAGAATTGCTGTTTCTCATTTTCTTTGCTGCTTTTGGTGGGTTGCGGGGAAGAGGCAGACAAGAAGTCATGAGCAATCATTTCTCATATGTAGTTCCAATAAAAGTATGACCAAAAGCAAATGCTTCAAAAAAGCAACGAAGATGTGGAGCTACCTCTCCTTCCCTGACTATAAAATGAAGGCAAAATTAAATACATATGAATTTCTGCATAGCCCTCAAAATCTTTACGGTGAGATCTCTCCACACGCTCCAGTTTATGATAGTAGAAATAAATGAAATATCTCGATGCCTCTAAAACCAAATTGCACGTATATTATAAAGCTCACATTTTAAGTCAAATCAGGCCAAACATTGCTTCCAAATTTGGAGAAAATCCAGCCATTTCCATAAAGTGGTAGCAAACAATTATCTCACAGAAAGGTAGAACTACTATTTTATATAAATGAGCAATGGATGTAAACCACTTGGCAAAGTGTTTGCTCCTATTTGAAATCAACATTGGGTTTTTCACTCTGCCTTATTTCCTTCTCGAGTCACACTGGGGACCTGGCTAGGGTGGACCAGGTCCTGGGCAGACACCCATTTGGGGAAATGGAGTTCTCCACCGGGACTGGGCCCTTAGGATGGTCACTGGGCATTTCCCACCTGGTGCTGTGTTGGGTTTCTGCAAGGTTTGTGTCTAATTGCCAATGGCCTGGGCCTCTCTCTCCAGAGCATTATGACCAGGAGGGGCACAGCTCTTTTCGAGGCTGCTAGAGGCTGGTAATACCCTGAAGTCACAATCACTCAGGGCTCTCGGCCTTGGCGTTTTCCACTCAGCTTCTAAAGCCAGTTCTTCGGGCCATCTGGCCTGTGTCACCACTATGCTTGGTGCTCTGCCAGCTCTACCTCCATCTTTCTACTGCTGTCCTCACAGCAGCTTTTTCACAGCTCCCCTCCCATATTGCCCCCTCATTCTCCTTTGTCCAGCCTCTTGGTGCTCATTGCAGTGTCCCAATGCTGCTGTCCCCTACTCCCAATTCTGCCCCGCTATGCCTGTTCCTTTGAGATCTGCTATTTGTGCTCATTAGCCTCCCCCATACTCCTCAACACCACCCTGGAAGCTCTGGGGTTGTGGCTCCAGGCTTCTGCTCTAAGCCTGGGAGATTTCCAGGGATCACTCTGCTGTGAAGTGTTACCTCTCCCAGATGCCTACAGTACATTGACAAGAGATTCTCACATATTGAGGTATATGGAGTAACTATTCCGGTTCAAAACTGATTCAGCTTGAACTAAAAAGCCTGAGTTATGGCCTATCAAACATACATTGTACATCTGCTTAACCATTAAAGAATACACTCTCTTAAGATAAGATGCATGCTTCGCCTCCTATGCCCTATTGGTAACTCCCAGATTAGTCCCTTTCCTAACATCACAGTCATGTTGATCTGCTTATTTGCAACTGAATACCTCTATGAAATTCTGATGAAAATGTATCCTGGGTGTGTTTAATGTATGTTCTCTCTTCTAAAAAGATATGACTGTACTGAAAATCATGCTTCTCTGGAAGGCTTTCTAAGGCCTTCCAGGGTTGTAATCCTCACTCTGGCTCAAGTAAACTCAGCTATTTCTTTATCTATAGAATGGTTATTGGTTATTTTGTGTGGACATTTCTTGGCATAGTCAGGGCAGGATTTCAGAGAAACCCACTGGAGACTGCCTGGAATCTACACTGAACCAGCATTTGAGCCCATTGAGCCCCCCTGGATCACTGCATTCTTCAGGTGACCCTGGTGAGTTCTCCTGAAACCTGAACCTCCTTATTTTAAGTCGATGGCCCAGAATTTATTTGAGCTGTTTCAAACCTTAAGACTAGGTGTCTTAAGGGGTTACCGGTACATACCCTAGGTAAAAGGAACCTAGGGGAAATTCCTAGGCCAGAGGAGCCTAGGGGGAACTTTGGAGTGAATGGGGCAGGCTGACCTTTTAAATTTGGCTTTAAATTGGAAAGAACTGTGTTTATAAAGTCTGAACAAACTGCTTGATAGAGAAATGAGAGACTGAATATATTCAGCTCCAAAGAAAAGGGACATTCCTCCTCCTGGCCAAAAGGCATTCTCAGGTGACTGAGAACCTTAGCGAGAGTGTTGGAGGGTCAAATCCTCAAGACATGTAGCTGTCCTGTACCGAACTCCACTATCATTCATGTTAGTTAATTAAAGGCTCGTCCAGGGAAGCGCACATGAGGGTTGGTCACCTACCCCTCTGAGCCCCCATGGCAGTCTTAGGCTGCCAGAGGGAGAAACCGAGGCACATAAGAGAGTGTTTATGACCTTTTTTAGGGAGTAACACTCACAAGCAGCACACTTCTGACCCACTACACTGCCCTTAGATGTTGTTCAGACTTTACAGCAAAATGAAACTAAAAGAAAAGCGAGAAATCAAGCTTCTAAAAGCCCGACCAGTTCCCGAATGGCCAGCCTCCCTCTTGGAACTCCAGAGACTTGCACAAGTGTTTAACAAAAGGGGAATATCTAGCCCATCCCAGATTCCTAAGATTGAAAGAAAAAAAATGGGAAAAGAAGCTTTTGAAAAAAATTGTTTTTAAAACAGTGGCTATAAAATCTTTGCTGCATCTGTCTGTTGTGTGTCTATGTATGTATATATGTTATAAATGTGTGATATTTTACCTTTGGATGGTATAATTTCTAAAAAGTTCTATTCAATTGGCTTAAAGTAAGCACTTACAAAATTTAAAAGCAACTAACTGAAATGTCTTTCAAGTTAATGTGATATGAAATAATCTTTGGTAAATAAAAGCTTGTTTAAGTTTGTCGGTTTGATTAAAATAGGCATGTCCTCAGTTATCAGCATTGGATATGATAAAAACCCTGCAGCCTTTATTCTATGTTTGTTGGTCAAATAAGCTGATGTCATCTCTATTACAAAACTGGTTAACAAAAATAATTACTTAAAATGATAGCTAATTTTGTCTAATGTCTCATGAAGTCTTGTAAGCAATCTAAATAATTATTGGGAACAAGTAACTAAATAGGTGTGAAAAAGATGAGTGTTGGGTGAACTTTTTAACAATAATTATGTGTTATGGTGTATGTATTTAATAACTTCCAAAATCTCTTTGGTAACATGAAACTTTGAAGTTTTGCTAGGTTAATTTAAATGATAAAAATTCGATCATCTCCAAATAAGATAAAATATTAGACATTAATTAGTAAATATAAGTTTATCTACTCTTGGCTTCTTACTACAGACAAACTGAAAGGTGTTTAGGTCTACTAGTAAACATGTTTTGTATTTTATTAAAAGATTGAAGTATGACTATGAAGTAACATCTTTTTAGAAATTATGAAAGGTATTTATAAATTTGCCAAGCCACAAAATGCTAAAGTAAAAGAAAGTTTATAATTGCTTACTTAGTTTTCACTAACAATTAAGGTTTCTAAGGATTAAAAATTCTAATATATGTAACTAAAGCTACTAAAAGTTAAGGAAAACATCTTTGTATTCAAGGAAAGATGTATGTTTTCAGTAAAGAAGGTATAAAGAATGAAAATATTTTTGTTTTGTTAAGAAAGATAAATTCTCCCCAAAGTACTAGGAGGAAAAAGAAAGGCATGGGATAAATTCTGAATGTAAAAAGGAAGTTATAGAAGGTTTGTTGAAGAGGAACCCTGAGGAAAGAGTTTTATCCATGGTCAAGTTGGCTAAGATTAGAATAAATTTAATTAAGCAAATAAATTTTAATATCTGAAGTAAGCTGGTACAAAAATTAGAATTTGGTTTTCTCTTTCTCTTAAAAGGGATAATTTTCTTAAACTCTTAGTCTGCTCTTGATAAAGGGCTATAAAAGGATTTTCGTTACCTTTGAGTAAGTTTACCTAAAAAAGAGATCTATGTTTTGTTAAGGTAATTTCCTATGTTCAAAAAGATTGAGGTCACTCTATTAAGGTTTTTTGACTGTTTTAACACTCTGTTTGCCCTTGACTGGTCCTGTTGTCACTTTGTTTGAATGGATAACTAAGCATTGTTTCAAGATGACAGGATCAGCAACCCCTTGATCTTGTTGGACCAAGTGTTTTAAAACCTTTTGACATTTTTGACAATCTCCTCAAAATTCATATCCTAAATGAAGTCTTTTTTTTTGACTCTTTCTTTGAGAATTTTCAGAGGGCTGCTGGGACTTCTCAAAGAAATTTGTTCTTTCTTCCTATAAAGGGGGAGATACTAAACTGATTAGGCTTGTTTGGTATGCTAAATTGCATGGGAAACATTGTCAAGTAAATGAGGATAAACCTTCTTAGGCTATATTGCATAGGTAAATATTATTCACTATTTTAACCCTGCTACCTTGTTTCCAAAATCACAAGAGGAAAAGACCATGACTGCATTCTGTTATCTAATTCCCTTTACAAATGGGTCTTACTTTAACAACAAGCAAGATATTATCAAGCTGGATATGCTGTCCAGCCTTGAGAATGCCTGCTACTTTCTATTAACTCTGCTAACCAAGTAAAAGATTTCCTTCTACAGGCTCAAGAAATTGCCACAGAAGAAGAGAGACAGATATGGCAATCAAAAGGGGAAATTTTTGACACCCCCTCACAGATGTGGTTCAGGTCCAATAAGAAACCCATAGTACTTATTGGAGCACAATTGCCACTGCTCCAGCATATATACCAGTTAAGCCATTGGGCACCTGAAAAGATGATTTTATGGGGAAAACAAAACTTTTGGAAACTTTCTCCCACAGTGGCCCATAAAGCCTACACTCGTTGTGTTATATGCCCAAAATATTACCTAGGGAAAATATTTCATGAATCACAAGGCCACTGTCCCGTGCCTAAGGGACCCCTTGAGGTATGGCAATTGGACTTTGTCCAAATGCCACCATCTCAAGGATATAAATATATCTTGTAGTGATCTATGTGTTCTTACATTGGATTGAGGCATTTCCTTGCAGAAGAGCAATGGCTTTAGACAAATTATTATTGGAGATAATAATTCCTGTTTGGGGAATTCCTACTGAGTTACATAGTAAGTGGGGAACTCATTTCACCAGACAAATAATTAAATCTCTTTGTAGCATCTGGCCAATAACATAGCATTTCCACTGTGCTTACCATGCCCAATCCTCAGGACTGGTGGAAAGAACTAACGGTACAATCAAAACTCAGCTGGCAAAGCTTTCAGAGGCATTTATTTAATCTCTCATGGCCGAAAGCTCTTCTGCTCCTTAATCTTAGATCTACACCCTTTGGTAAACATCAACTATCTCCTTCTGAGATAATAACTGGATGGCCTATGCAATTAGATGAAGAAATGTATCAATCAACTTTGCTTAAAGGAAATATGTTAATTATTGTCAAGGTCTCGCTGAGACACTTAAAAAAAGAAAAAATTATGAGAGGTTGGTAGCTGATTCTTCTCACAGAGCTCCCAGACCTTAAGGATCATGGACTATAACCTGGAGAATTTATTTATCAGAAGAGGCATCAAGTAAAAGACTCTTTGCAGCCCTGTTGGAAAGGACCATATTAGGTACTTATAACCAATTTATGCACTCAGAATCAAAAGGCATAGACTCATGGAGTCACATTTCTCATTAAAAAAAAAAAAAAAGACTTCTCCACCTGAGTGGGCTTCAGTTCCTATTTCTGATACCCGACTTCAACTGACCAATGCAAATCTCTCCAAACCAGGATGAGAAGAAGACGGCATCTGTTGTAGACAGCTGTCCCAAGACTCTGGACCAGGCTTGTATAAGCAACCTTAAATCTCCTCATTTAAACCTTTGTTATGCTTAAACTGTATACCTATTTTATAATTGTTCCATTTAACGTTTTCAAAATACTATCATACCTAAAGAAAGCGATTGATTTGGAATAGACTGGCCTCAAAGGCCTGGCATTTGTTGGGTGGCTCCTAATGGAATTCGGTGGTTATGTGGAACAAATCTCTGGCCTTGGCTACTGCCTGGATAGCTAAAACACTGCACCCTGAGTTTTCCTTGGATGCAGGGAAGGAGTCACACTGAACTAACACCTGTTGCCAATCTTCCTCTCTTCAAGGCTAGATGGGCTCATTCAGTGTTCCATTGGTATGACCACCAAGCAGCTAGCTGTATTTGTTCCTTCTTTGGGGCTAGAGGATGTCATATCACATACAGAAGCTCTTAACAGTAGTCAAGCAGGAATAGCCTTATTAGATACTGAAATGTCTTAAATGAGAAAGGCTGTCCTTCAAAATAGAATGGCCTTAGATATTCTTACAGCATCCCAAGGTGGTACATATATATTATGCAAACTGAATGCTGTGTTTTTATACCTGAGGAATCTTCCAATGT
The DNA here is from genome assembly GCF_020826845.1 of Diceros bicornis minor. Lineage (NCBI taxonomy): Eukaryota > Metazoa > Chordata > Mammalia > Perissodactyla > Rhinocerotidae > Diceros > Diceros bicornis. Next base: position 90,791,911 of record NC_080740.1, read on the forward strand.
ATCATCTCTGCTAAAGCACATGAGAAAAATAGGTGAATGCCTTAAGTGATCCTATACCCAGTCTTGAATTGTTTAGTTGGCTCCCTTCTGGTATTCTCTTTCATTTGCAACCTGGATTGCAATTCCTATTTCTATTACTCCTTGGAATTCTTGTATTAGTCATAATACACAAACTAATTACTATTTTCTTTCTCAGTGTTGTAAGACTGGCAGGCAAACTAGAGTAATGATTGCTCAGTGACTTGAGATGGTCAATCGATCTTACAACCCTGGATGAATCTCCTTTTCTTATTAAGACTATGCCTAAGAATTCATTTTTAAGCTAATCATTTCAAGTCTTGGATTACCTGTTCTATAATTATTATAAACAATGTAACTATAGGAAGTCATGTAAAAGTACATGTGCAATGTTTTTGCAATAATCTAAAAATAATTGACAAATTACATAACCTATTGTCAGGGGAAGAGGGAGAATCTCCCTCTGCCCTTTTCCTTAAGGTTCTTATGGCTGGCCAAATAATTAACAAGACAGGTTAACAGGAGAAAATAATACCAAGTTTAATAACATGTATACATGGGAGAAACTCAGAAATGAGCAACTCGTCACTCTGTCTAAGCTGCTTGCTTAAGTATTACAGCTAAAGGTGAGGAGCGTGTTGGGGGCGGGTAGTGGCCTGGGACTTCAGAGGGCAGGAAGACAATTCTTTTCAGGGTCATCTATAGACAATGTGGTCAGGGAGAGACAGAGTTTTTGATAAAAGGGTCTTGGTGCCTTTCCTATTGTAACCTCTATCCTACATTATCTTTACAGCCATCATGATAGAAGATCTGTTCCAGGAAGGAGCTACTATGTCAAATTCTTTAGGCAGTTAGTGGGGGAGGTCAAATGTCCCACAGAGAAAACAATCAAGGTAAAGAGATATATTTCAGCGTGGCCAAATCTTGATCTCCCACACTATGAAGCACTTCCCCTGTTAATATATACCTCTATGCTTGTGCACTATATCTGACTATTTACCCCCAAGGTGGATAACTGGGCAAGTGGATGAAATAAAAGCCTAGCACCAAGGGACATGATGGACCCAGGGCAGGCAGCAACCACCCTGGCATCGAGGGACAATATTTTGATCAGCAATGCTTGCTGTCAAAAGATTATTGACCAAAAGGGGAAAATGATAAGAGATTCTCACATTGAGGTATATGGGGTAACTATTCAGGTTCAAAATGGATTTGGCTTGAACTAAAAAGCCTGATTTATGGCCTATCAAACATACATTGTACATCTGCTTAACCATTAAAGTAAAGAATGCACTCTCTTAAGATAAGGCATGTATTCTTCCCCTCCTACACCCTATTGGTAATGCCTTATTGTTAATGCCCACTGGGATTAGTTCCTTTCCTGACATCACAGTCATGTTGATCTGCTAATTTGCAACTGAATATCTCTTTGAAATTTTGGTGAAAATGTATCCTGGATGTGTTTTATGTGTGTTCTTTGTTCTAAAAAGATATAAGACTGTACTGAAAACCATGCTTCTCTGGAATGCTTTCTAAGGCCTTCCGAGGTTATAATCCTCACTCTGGCTCAAGAAAACTCACCTTATTTCTTTATCTATAGAATGGTTATTGGTTATTTTGCATCAACAGCCCTCAGCCTCCAGGATAAGTCCTCCCAGATGGCCCTGCTTCCTGCTTTACTTTTTCTTTCTGTTTAGGGGAGGACGCTGGAGGCCTGAGCTGCCTGTGGCCAGTAGTGGGCAGGAACTCTCCCTGCTGGGCAGGGAGTTGCCCACCCCTCCCAGTGCCTGGGGCAGGTCAGGGAGTTGCAGGTGAGATGAGAAGGGTTCAGTGATGCAGAGCCCTCCTGGTGTCTGCAGTAAGTGCCCCTGGGGAAGGATTTGACACTGCCTCAAGGGAAGCCAGGCCAAGAAAGTCTCAACTGAGACGGAAAGGGAGGAGGCTCCCGGAGTTTGTGGAGTGTCTTGACTCTCCATTAGAGAGAGAGGCTCTGGGGGCCAGTGGGGAGAGAGGCCAAGCAGGGGTGTCGGAAGAGCTGGACAGCAGAGTTGGGAAGCCCACATTGGTTGTCCCCTCTGTGCAAGAGCTCATTGCTGTCTGCTGTCAACTCTTCCGTTCCCAAGGGTCACATATAGATTGAGGGAGCAGATTGTCTGGGAACTTCCCTGGAACTGGAAAAGAGTGGATGGTGGGTCAGAGTTTGTTTGACCAGGCCTGATTCCTCCAACTTATTTATTCCCTTAAAATTACTATGAAAATCTGCAAACATACACAAGTACAGAAAATACAGCAATAGACTCACATATACCCAATTTTCTAGATTGAACAATTACCAAGATTGTTAGAAATTTGATTTATCACTTTTTCTTTGCTGAAGTACTTTAAGGCAAATCCCAGACATTTTGCCATTTCACCTCTAAATACTTTGGTATACATCTTTAAAAAATGTGACAATTTCTTTCATAACCATAATGCCATTATCATACTTAAAATTAACAATGGTTCCGTGGTATCAATTAATATCAGTTCATAGTTGAATTTCTTTGGTATATTTTTACTGTTGTTTTTCATGTAAGGCCCAACATTTGGTTATGATATCTCTTAAGTCTGTTTTGATGGAGAACAATCTCTCTTTTATTCTGGGTCAATGACCTGTTGCTGACTCTGGGCTGGTCATCCTGTAGAATGGCTCTCATTCTGCGTTTGTCTGTTGAGTAGATGGTGCAGCTGCCCTGCCTAAATCCCCTTTACTGGCACATCCAACCTGGGCTGCAGTGAGTGCTGGCTGCTGACAGCTCACAGCTGTCCCCTCTCAGCAGAATCACTTCTGGAGTATTGCTCTTGTCCAACCTGAGCTCCATGAGCTCTGCAGCATGCCCTCTTCACTGTGCCAGCAGCCAATAATTGACTGATACAAGGGTACTGAAGCCTAGTCCACTTGACCCAAGAGGGGACAATCCTGTGGTGGTGTTCACGCTCCAGAGCTTTCCAGGGGATGAGGCAGAGGCTAGACTTTAGCTGAAACTACTCATTTCCTTAGCTTCTTCTGTCCTACCCTGCCTCCCTCGCTTCCTTGCAGGTTTATCTTGAGAGCACTTGCACAAAAATCTGGTGTCAAAGTGTGCTTCTAGGAGACCCAAACAAAGAAAAAGATAGTCTATTTGCTTTCTTAGAGTGTCACTTAACTTATACCTTGATTTCTTGAGTATCTGTAAATGAAAATGAACTCGAGAGGCCTAATTAGATCCAAGTTCAACTCTTTCTAGCAAGATTACTTCATCAATGGTCTGTGTGTTCATAATGCAACCCGTCTGGAGGCACAAGTTCTGTCCCACCTTTTAGACTGGCAATGATGGATCAAAGAGCTTGGAATCAAAGATCTGACTCCTCTGTCGTGAAGTTCCCCATCAACCTCTCATCTAGTGACTTCATCCATTTATTATTGCCTGGCTCAATTATTGCAAGATGGTAGTTTTTGTAATTCACTTTCTAACTCATTTTTTCTAACATCATTTCTTCCACATTTATTAGCTGGAACATTTCCATAGAGAAGAACTTTCCCTTGTCAATTAAAGCTATTTGGTTGTCCCGGGATGCAATTTATTCAGGTTAGTTTCTTTTCTGATAATTGCCAGTGCTCAGTAAAGAGGTGATGCCCTTTATTTCCCATGGTGTTCTTTTATCACTATTACTCATGTTGTTGTTGTTGATTTCAGGATCATAATAAATGCGTAGGTTTTTAATATCGAGATAAAATTCACGTAACATAAAATTCAACATTTTAACCATTTAAAAGTGTGCAATTCAGTGGTTTTTAGTATATTCACAATATTGTGCAATCATCATCACTATCTAATTCCAGGACATTTTATCACCCAAAAAGGAACCCCACCCATTAAGCAGTTACTCCTCATTACTCTCTAATTCCAAGCCCCTGGAAACCACTAATCTACTTTGTCTCTATGGGTTTGCCTATTCTGGACATTCCATATCAATGGAATCATAAATATGTGGCCTTTTGTGTCTGGCTTCTTTCCCTTAGCTTAATGTTTTCAAGGTTGATCCACGCTGTAGTGTGTATCAGTACTTCATTATTATCCATTCATTATTGACTAATAGTCCATTGTATGGATATTCCACATTTTGTTTATCCATTAATCGATTGATAGATATTTGGGTTGTTTCCATTTTTTGGCTATTAGGAATAATGTTGCTATGAACATTGATGTACAAGTTTTTGTGTGAACTTATCTTTTCAATTCTCTTTAATAAATACCTCAGAGTGGAATTGCTGTGTCATATGGTAACTCTATGTTACCTTTCTGAGGAACTGCTAAACTGTTTTCCATAGCGTCTGCTCTATTTACATTCCCACCACCAATGTATGAGGGGTTCCAATTTCTCCACATCCTCATCAATACTTGTTATTTACCATTTTAAAAATTATAGCCATCCTAGTGGGTGTGAAGTGGTATCTCAAGTGGTTATGATTTGCATTTCCCTAATGATTAATGATATTGAGCATCTTTTCATGTATTTATTGGTCATTTGTATATCTTCTTTGGAGACATTTCTATTCAAATCCTTTGCCCATTTTTTAAATTGAGTTGTTTGTCTTTTTGTTGTGGATTGATAAGAGTTCTTTGTAAGTTCTAGATACTAGACTCTAGACTTTTCGCTGTCCTGATAGTATCCTTTGATACACAAAACTTTTACCGCCCCCAGCTTTATTGAGATATAATTGACAAACAACATTGTGTAAGTTTAAGGTGTTTTTGTACAATGTGATGATTTGATATATGTAAATTTTGTGAAATGGTAACATGTAGCTACCATTTTTTGTGTGTGTGGTAAGAACACTTAAGATCTCTTTTCTTAGCAAATTCCAAGTATACAATACAGTATTGTTAATTATAGTCACCATGCTGTACATTAGATCCCCAGAACTGATTCATCTTATAATTGAAAGTTTGTACTCTTTGACCAACGTGTCCCCATTTCCTTCACCCACCAATCCCTGGCAACCACCAATTTACTCTCTGTTTCAATAAGTTCAGCTTTTTTAGATTCCACATATAAGTGAGATCATACAGTATTTGTTTTTCTCTGTCTGACTTATTTCACTTAGCATAATGCCCTCAAGGTTCATCCATGTTGTCGCAAATGTATAATGCTGCAATGAACATGGGGGTGCACATATCCTTCAAGATAGTAATTTCATTCCCTTCAAATATATATCCAGAAGTAGAATTGCTGGATCATATAGTAGTTCTATTTTTAATTTTTTGAGGAAACTTCATACTGTTTTCCATAGTGGCTGCACCAATTTACATTCCCACTAACACTGCACAAGGGTTCCCTTTTCTCCACATTCTTGACAACACTTGTTATCTCTTTTTGATAATAGCCATTGTAACAGGTATAAAGTGATGTCTCCTTGTGGTTTTGATTTGCATTTCCCTGATAATTAGTGATGTTAAGTATCTTTTCATGTACCTGTTGGCCATCTGTATGTCTTCTTTGGAGAAAGGTCTATTCAAGTACTCTGCCCATTTTTAAATCAGATTTTTTTTTTTTGCTCTTGAGTTGTATGAGTTCCTTATATATTTTGGATATTAACCCCTTATCAGATACATGGATTGCAAATATTTTCTCCCATTCCCTAGGTTGCCTTTTCATTTTGTTGATTGTTTCTTTTGCTGTGCAGGCTATTTTTAGTTTGATGTAGTCTCACATTTATTTTTGCTTTTGTTGCATGTGCTTTTGGTGTCATATCCAAAAAATCATCACCAAGATCAATGTCAAGGAGTTCTTTCCCTGTGTTTTTTTCCTAGGAGATTTATAGTTTCAGGTCTTATGTTCAAGTCTTTAATCTATTTCAAGCTAATTTTTGTGAGTGGTATAAGATAGGGGTTCAATTTCATTCTTCTGCTTGTGATTATCCAGTTTTCCCATCGCTATTTATTGAAGGAACTATCCTTTTCCCATTGAGTAGTCTTGGCTCTCTTGTCAAATATTAGTTGACTGTATACATGAAGGTTTATTTCTGGGCTCTCAGTTATGTTCCATTGGTCTATGTGTCTGTGCCAGCACCATACTGTTTTGATTACTATAGCTTTGTAGTATAGTTTGAAATCAGGAAGTGTGATGTCTCCAGCTCGTTCTTCTTTCCCAGTATTGCTTTGGTTATTTGGAGTCTTTTGTGGTTCCATATGAATTTTAGGATTATTTTTCTGTTTCTGTGAAAAGTGCCATTGGAGTTTTGATGGACATTGCATTGAACCTATAGATGGCTTTGAGTGTATGGAAATTTTAAAAAAATTAATTATTCTGATCCATGAACTTGGGACATTTTTCCCATTTATCTGTGTCTTTTTCAATTTCTTTAATCAAAGTCTTATAGTTTTCAGTGTACAGATCTTTCACCTCTTTGACTAAATTAGTTCCTAAGTATTTTACTGTTTTTGATATTACTGTGAATGAAATTGTTTTCTTTCTTTATTTTTTAGATATTTCATTGTTAGTGTATAGAAACACAACTGATTTCTGTATGTGGACTTTGTATCCTGCAATGTTACTGAAATCATTGATTAGTTCTAGTTTCATTGATAGTTTTTGGTGGCATCTTTAGCATTTTCTCTGTATAAGATCATAGCATCTGCAAACAAAGACAATTTTCCTTTTCCTTTTAATTTGGCTGCCTTTTATTTCTTGTTCTTGCCTAATTGTTCTGGCTAGAACTTCCAGTACTATGTTGAATAGGAGTGGTGAGAGTAGGCACCCTTGTCTTGTTCCTGATCTTAGAGGAAAAGCTTCCAACCTTTCACCATCAAGTACAATGTCAGCTGTGGGCTTGTCCTATATGGCCTTTATTATGTTGAGGTATGTTCCTTCTATACCCATTTTTTTTTTTTTGTGAGGAAGATCAGCCCTGAGCTAACATCCATGCCCATCCTCCTCTTTTTGCTCAGGAAGACTGACCCTGAGCTAACATCCATGCTGATCTTCCTCCACTTTATATGGCATGCTGCCACAGCATGGTCTGACAAGCAGTGGGTCGGTGCACACCCGGGATCTGAACCCAGGCCACCAGCAGTGGAGTGCATGCAGTTAATGGCTATGCCATGGGGCCGGCCCCTCTATACCTAATTTATTGAGACTTTTTATCATGAAAGGATGTTGTATTTTGTCAAATGTCTTTTTGCATCTATTGAGATGATCATATGATTCTTATCTTTCATTCTATTAATGTAGTGTGTCACATTTATTGATTTGGGTATGTTGAACCATCCTTGCATCCTAGGGATAAATCCCACTTGACCATAGTGTATGAGCTTCTTAATGTGCTGTTGTATTCAACTTGCTAATATTTTGTTGAGAATTTTTGCATCTATATTCATTGGGGATATTGGTCTGTAGTTTTCTTTTCTTGTAGTGTCCTTATCTGGCTTTGGTATCAGGGTAATGCTGGCCTCATAAAATGAGTTTGTGAATGTTCTCTCCTCTTCAATTTTCTGGAAGAATTTGAGAAGGATTTGTGCTAATTCTTCTCTTAAATATTTGGTAGGATTCACCAGGGAAACAAGCCAGTCCTGGGCTTTTCTTTCTTGGGAGGTTTTTGATTACTGATTCATTTCCTTACTTGTTATTGGTCTGTTCAGGTTTTCTATTTTTTCATGATTCTGTCTTGCTAGGTTGTATGTTTCTAGGAATTTATCCATTTCTTCTAGTTTATCCAATTTTTTGACATATAATTTTTCATAGTAGTCTCTTATGATCCTCTTTATTTCTGTGGTATCAGTTGTAATGTCTCCTTTTTTGTTACTGATTTCATTTATTTGAGCCTTCTTTTTTCCTTAGTCTAGCTAAAGGATTGGCAATTTTGTTTATCTTTTCAAAAAACCAGCTCTTAGTTTTGTTGATGTTTTCTATTGTTTTTCTGGTCTCTATTTCATTTATTTCTGCTCTGATTTTTATTTCCTTTCTTCTGCTAACTTTGGGCTTAGTTTGTTCTTTTTCTAGTTCCTTGAGGTGTGAAGTTAGATTGTTTGAGATCTTGCTTTTGTTTTTTTTTATTTTGTGAGGAAGATCAGCCCTGAGCTAACATCCATGCTAATCCTCCTCTTTCTGCTGAAGAAGACAGGCTCTGAGCTAACATCTATTGCCAATCCTCCTCCTTTTTTCCCCCCAAAGCCCCAGTAGATAGTTGTATGTCATAGTTGCACATCCTTCTAGTTGCTGTATGTGGGACGCGGCCTCAGCATGGCTGGAGAAGAGGTGCATCAGTGCGCGCCCGGGATCCGAACCCAGGCTGCCAGTAGCGGAGCGCACGCACTTAACCACTAAGCCACGGGGCCAGCCCTGAGATCTTGCTTTTCTTAATGTAGGTGTTTATCACTGTAAACTTCCCTCTTATAATTGCTTTTGCTGCATCCCATAAGTTTTGGTATATTGTGTTTCCATTTTTGTTTGTTTCAGGATATTTTTTACTTCCCTTTTGATTTCTTATTTGATCCATTGGTTGTTCAGGAGTGTGTTGTTTCTTTTCCATATATTTGTGAATTTTCTGGTTTTCCTCCTGTTATTGATTTCTAGTTTCATATCATTGTGGTTGAAAAAGATACTTGGTATGATTTCAATCTTCTTAAATTTGTTAAGACTGATTATGTGACCTATCATGATCTATCCTGAAGAACAGTTCATGTGTGCTTGAGAAGAATGTGTATTCTGCTCTGTTGGATGGACTGTTCTGTATACATCTGTTAGGTCTGTTTGGTCTAAAGTATAGTTCAACTCCAACGTTTCCTTATTGATTTTCTGTCTGGATGATCTAACCATTGTTGAAAGAGGGGTATTGATGTCCCCTACTCTTGTACTGTTGTCTATTTCCCCCTTCAGATCTGTTAGTATTTGCTTAATATATTTAGGTGCTCTGGTGTTGGGTGCATATATATTTAGGATTGCTATATATTCTTGATGAATTGACCCCTTTATCATTATATAATGATCTTCTTTGTCTTTCATTATAGTTTTGGTTTAAAGTCTATTTTACCTGATATAAGTATAGCTATCCCTGCTCTCTTTTGGTTTCCATTTGCATGGAGTATTCTTTTTCCATTCCTTCACTTTGAGCCCACGTGTGTCTTTAAAGCTGAATTGAGTCTCTTGTGGGCAGCATATAGCTGGGTCTTATTTTTTTAATCCATCCAGCCCCCCTATGCCTTTTGATTAGAGAATTTAATCCATTTACATTTAAAGTAATTATTGATAGGTAAGGACATACTAATGCCATCTTATTAATTGTTTTCTGGATATTTTGAAGTTTCTTTGTTCCTTTCTTCCTCTCTTGCTGCCTTCTTTTATGAATTGAATTTTTGTAGATGTATGCTTTAATTCCCTTCTGTTTATCTTTTGTGTATCTCTATAAATTTTTGCTTTGCGGTTACCATGAGGCTTACATAAAACATCTTAAAGATATAACAGTCTATTTTATGCTGATAATAACTTCAATCACATTTCTATCTCCTTTCTCTCTTTTTCTCCCCTCCTTTTATGTTTTTGTTGTCACAATTTACCTCTTTTTATATTTTCATTAACAAATTATTGTAGCTACAGTAATTTTTAATAGTTTTGTTTTTTAACCTGTACAGTAAAGTGGTTAATATACCACCATATTACTGTATTAGAGTATTCTGAATTTGACTATATACTTACCTTTATCAATGTGTTCTATATTTTTGTATGTTTTGTTTTTTGGTGAGGAAGATTGGTCTGGAGCTAGCAGCCATTGCCAATTTTCCTCTTTTTGCTTGAGGAAGATTGTCTCTGAGCTAACATCTGTGCCAGTTTTCCTCTATTTTGCATATGGGATGCCACTACAGTATGGCTTGATGAGCAGTGTGTAGGTCTGTGCCTGGGATCCCAATCTGTGAACCCCAGGCTGCCAAAGTGGAGCATGTGAACCTAACCACTATGCCACTGGGCTGGCCTCTATTTTTGTATGTTTTCGTGTTGCTAATTAGCACCTTTTCATTTCAGCTAGAACTCCTTTCAGAACTTCTTGTAAGACCAGTCTAGTGGTGATAAAATCCCTCATCTGTTGTTTGTCTGAGAAAGTCTTTACCTCTCCTTCATTTCTGAAAGACAATTTTGCCAGCTAGAGTATTCTTGTTTTGCAGTTTTTTTCCTTTCAGCACTTTGAATATATCATCTCCCTTTCTCCCGGCCTGTAAGGTTTCTACTAAGAAATCCGCTGATAGTCCTATGGGGTTCCTTTGTAACTTACAAGCTTCGTTTTTCTTTCTGCTTTTAAGATTCTCTCTTTGTCTTTGATTTTTGACAATTTTATTATAATGTATCCTGGAGATCTCTTTAAGTTGAGTTTGTTTGGTGACCTATAAGCTTCATGAACTTGGATAGCCAAATCTCTCCGCAGATTTGGGAATTTCTCAGCCATTATTTCTTTACTTAAGCTTTCTGCCCTCTTTTCCCTCTTCTCCTTCTGGAGTTCCAATAATTCAGTTTCTTTTGATGTTACTCCATAGATAACATAGCCTTTCTTCACTCTTTTTTATTCTTTTTTCTTTATTCTCCTATGACTGGATAATTTCAAAGGTCCTGTCTTCTAATTCACAGATTATTGAATCTAATTCAATATTGAATGTAATTCAACAATCTGTGAATTAGAATTAATTCCTGAATCTAATTCACAGATTATTTCTTCTGCTTGATCTATTTTGGTGTTGACGCTCTCTATTGCATTTTTCATTTCATTCATTGTATTCTTCAGCTCTAGAACTTTGGTTTGGTTCTTTTTTATGATTTCTCTCTCTTGGTTAAATTTCTAATTTTGTTTGTGTATTGTTTTCCTGATTTCATTCAGTTGTCTTTCTATGTTTTCTTGTAGCTCATGGAGCTTCCTTAAAACAGCTATTTTGACTTCTTTCTCAGGTAAACCACAGATCTCCATGTCTTTGGCATTGGTTACCAGAAGATTATTGTGATCCTTTGGTGGTGTCATGTTTCCTTGATTTTTCATGTTCCTTGAAGTCTTGTGCTACTGTCTTCACATTTGAAGTAGAAGTCACCTCCTCCAGTCTTTACTGACTGAATTCCAGAGAGAAATACCTCCTGTCAGCCCTGGCAGGGATTCTGAGGCTTTCTCAGACTTTCTATTGCTATGCCTGCTTCACGCTTCTTGCTCCCTCTTGTGGCAGAATTCTTAGCTTGTATGCCTTCTCTCAATCCTGCAATGTACCAGGCCAGATGCTGACAGACTCCCTTTTGCTTTTCCAAGGGTGGAGCTAAAGCTCAAGCTTGTGGTCTCTTCCTGGCCAGCAGCTTTAGGTCAGCTTTCTGCACATGCTCACCAGATGTCTGTCAAAGCTTTCTCTCATTTACATCAGGAGTGCACACATGGAGCTAGCCACAGGTTAGGGGTGTGTGTAGGTGAGGCACACGGAGCACTGGGCAGTGCCTGTGGGCCATTTGGGGGGATCTATGGGCAAAGTGTCCCCAGAAGCTCATGGGAAGGCTTCTCAATGGAGTTCATGACATAGTTAGTAGGATCCATGTTCCCTTAATGTCCTCTGAGAGTCCTATCTACCACTCTCCCAGCCTCTTCCCACTCCCAAGTCATGCTGTCATGACTTGGGATGAGTCAGTACGCCGGATGGGGCAAGAGAGAAATGGGCCTCTTTGGCAGCGTCCTGCACTGTTGGGGAAGCTGGGCGCTCACTTACATGCTTTCACTTTACCCCATGGGAGAAATCATTGGCCAAGAAAGTGATTTCTTGACACTGAGCTATGCCACCTTGGGGGACAGATGATGCAGGTAAAGTCAAACTGTTCCTCTTACTCTCTCTAATGTGTCCAAAAACATATTTTTCTGCTCCAATTTTGTGCTGGAACTTCTCCTCTGGAAACCTGGACTTCCACAAAGTCTCTCTCATCCATGAGTGATTGTCTAAGACAGTGTTCTCTAGGGAGAGAGGCCCACTCCTTCCTCATAATCTTCATCATACCACCTGGATATGCACAACTGTCATTTGCTCACATTTATGTCGTGTTGCAAAACAGCTTCAAGCTCCCTCATCCAACCAATCTGCCTATCCAATACGTCCCAAAATTTATACTACAGAAACTCTTGGCACTGTTACTGTTGGCAACTAATTTAAAAAAATTTTAAACACTGTGCAGGACAAACAGAATATACTTGCAAGCCACCAGTCTGCAGCCTCTGGTTACAGCCCAGCCTACTTCTAGTTGTCCAATTTGTAGAAAGAATATTCACTTCCATTCATTGTTTGATCTAACTTTCCTCCTGGCTTCATCCTACTCATGCTACACTTATTTTCCTGATTCATTTCTTTTTCAAAGCCTCTATCTTACCATGTTATAGAATTCAAGGGTATTGAATTATATTGAAATCCTTTGTACATTTGCATCTCTACAGGCTCCATTTCCCCCATCTGGAATTCTTTCCCCATTCTTTATATTTACGCCCTCCAATTCTTCAGTGTTCTACTCAAGTATCATCTCCTTTATAGAGACTTTCTTGACATCCCTTTTCCCATTCATCCATCTGGGTCTCACCCCATCCTGAATTCTGAGAGCTCTGATTACCCCCATTTGTTAAATCACTTGGTACCTTATCATGTGTACACTTCTTGCTCTCTGTTGTGGGTTGAATGGTGGCCCCCCCAAAACTTATGACCATGTCCTACCACCCGGACTCTGTGAATATGACCTTATTTGGAAAAACGGTCTTAAGGACCTTGAGATGAGATCATCTTGAATTACCTGGGTGGGTCCTAAATCCAAATGACAAGTGTCCTTATAAGACACAGAAGAGAAGACAGAGACACAAGAGGAAAAAATGGAGGCAGAGATTGGAGTGATGTAGACACAAGCCAAGGAATGCTTGGAGTCACCAGAAGCTGGAAGAGAAAGGGAAGATTCTCTCTTAGAGCCTTTGGAAGGAGTGTAGTCCTGCTGAGACTTTGATTTTTATACTTCTGGCCTCCAGAACTATGAGAGAATAAACTTCTGTCATTTGAATTTACCAAGTTTGTGGTAATCTGTTATAGGAGCCACAGTGAACTTATATACTTCTCATCCACACTGGCATCTCTGTAAAAAGAGGCAGGAAATCTTACCTCTTTGTCTGGGATTTTCCTCTATCTGTAGAAAAGTAGCTGAGACAGAGAAAAGAACACCAAGAATTGAGTTGAATCGGCCAGGTTTTGGAATAGCCCATCCCTTACTAGCTGGCCCTCTTCTCTAAAACAAGGATATGTGCCATCACCTCCACAGTGACTGTGGAGGTCCCATGGATGGGGCGTCAACACAAAGGAACTCCCTCTTCCTGTGTGTGCTGCTCTCCCCTGGCCTCACTGTTACTCCTTTGTGACTTGTTTCCCTACTGAATCATCAGCATAAGGTCTCAACCCCATGGGTAGAGGCTGGAGGCCCCCTGTAAAGGGTGGTCATTCTGGGGCTAATCATTGGGAAGAGGCAAGTCCTACACACGAAGTCATAATTTGGAAGGGAGGCTGCAAACAGTTTCTCTGGAGTTGGGATTTTGATGTAGTGGCCTTCTTTAGGTTTCCCCAAATTGCCATATTCTTTCTTGCTTTAGGGCTTCTGTATGTGCTATTCCCTCTGGCCAGAACGCTCTTCCCCCATCTAACTCCTATCATGAGTCTCAGATCTAAAAAGCAGCCTTCTCTGACCACCTAGACCCTGCCAGGGCTCCTGTCATGTTGCTCTTAGCCCATGTCCTTATTCTTAGACGCATGCATCATCCTTATTCAATGTCCTGCCTCATTTGGTGTCAGACCACAGGTTCTGTGGGCAAGAAAGTGCCCGTCTGGGTCACTCTGCTTCCCCTGCGGCACGGAGCAGAGCATCCCCCCACCCCCCCACCCGCTTCTGGTGAGGGAAGTGGACCCTAAGGTCACATTCTCTGGACAAAGGTTACTCTCTAGTGGCCTCTCGACCAGCCTTCAGTTAAGTCTCATTCATACTTCCAGAGGCCAATCGTGGCCAGACCCACAAATGAGCAGCACTCGAGGCTTGCAGTCATCCCTGATGAGTATCCCAGGGGAGGGTGAGTCTATCTCAGGCGCCAAGAGCTGGGGCTGTTACAGCTGCCCCTCCTCATGGGGAGTCTCCCTTTATTGGTATCTTTGGCTTTGACAATTTGGACTTGATTTTGTTGAGGGTGCCAACCAGTGAATTTCCTTGTAACAGAAAATGTCAAATTCACATGAGATGATGAATATTCCAACAGGTCAACCAGCACAGGGCTTGGTAAAATGTGGGCTAGATCAGGCAGAGCAATGGGGACATGGATGCCTGGTCATCTACACCTGTGTGCACATGCGAAGGCTGAGTTAGGGAGCTGTTGAATATAACGGAAACAGTGACTTGGAATCCTGCAATAATGAGCATCTCCTGAAAAAATGAGCCAAGGACATCATAAAGGGAGACACAGGTCAACTGAAAAATAGCAGGAAGAGAGAGGTACCCATCTGACTCCTGGAAGTACCCAGCAACCCAGATGACTGGAATGGGATAGCACACAAACCTGACCAGAGCCCAGAGAGAGAGGCACAGGATCACCAATAGCACTCAGGTTACCCAAAAGATGGGCCCAAGTTGGACTTTTCTGGAAAGGCCTCCACATGTTGCCAAGGCTTCTAGGGTACAAGTTTCCTTCACCCCATCCATTGGGGATTGGTCCCCCACCAGTGCACGCAGGGCCTCAAATGTTCACATTTGATTGGACACATGTAATGCCAGAATGAAGTGCAGAGTAGGAGGCAATAAACGTTTAGGTCATAAAGCTGGTCAGTTATAATTGACGTTCACTCTTATTTCTCCATTTTGGGATAGTCCATCCATCCTCTTTAACATGGGGGTTGGGGGCACCCTCATACTCCTCCTGCTCAGCATCACAGAGCCACAAAGGAGCCTACAGCTCCCCCCACCCAAGTGTCTCCAGCTGGAAACCCATCTTCTCCCCAGTGCTGGCTGAGAAACCAGTTCAAAGAGGTCCTTTGTCCCCCTGCCAGTAGCAAGGAAGCCCTGTGGGGTTGGGAGGGGTGGGGGAAGCCAAGAGATAGACCAGGCCAGTCCATTTTCCATCAGTCAGCAGAAGGAGAGTGAGTGAGGGCAGGATCTCTGGTCTCTGGGGCCCACCTACACCAGCTTCTTGGCTTTAAAGAAGCTCTTGAGGTGCTGCATCTGCCAGACGCCGATGGCCACAAGGATGAGGGTCTGCAGAATGGACCACCATAGCACTTGCTGGTTGGTGCTCTCACTGGTTTGCCGGAAGCGCTCCTCTCGCCACTGTGGGAGAGGACAATGGAGAACATGCCTGGCTAGAACTGAATCGCCCCCTGGGGGAGGAGCTGGAAGAGCCACTCCCTGGGAGGTTACACATCTTCTGTCCCAACTGGGCCAGCCCAGCCCCTCACCCTCTGGTACTCCTGCTCCTTCTGGATCTGCTCCACCTGCTCCACCAGCTGCTGCACACGCAGATGCAGCAGGGTCAGCTTGTCGTTGGCTGCAAACTCTGCATAATCATTGGTGTGTTCACCCAACTGCATGTCCAAGTGAATGGCCTGGGGAACGGGGGAGCCAAGGGTCGAGGGTCAAGGAGCTCAGCTTTATGCACCTGCAGGAAACCCAGCTTCCACACCCCAGTCTGGGCCTGACACTGGCAGTTCAGTTCCTCACACTCACTGACTCGGGGACTAGCCCTGCTCCGGGTGCCAAAACACCAGATCAGGACCCTGCCTGCATGGAGTTCGATGTTCAAAAGACAGAAGGGATGGGACAACATGTGCAAAGAAACAGGTATGACTCAGTGTTTGAGACAGGCAGCTACTAGAAGTTCCATGTTGGTGGGAGGTGGCGATAGAGAGCTGAGGAGCAGTCAGATGCTCAACAGCTGTCAATTTCACATCATGAAGCTTGGTCTTTATCCTAGGGATGGCAGGGAGCCAAGGGAGGATTTTAAGTCAGTGACTCCCTCCCAGGGCCCCTCTCATTCTTCAGGAGCTGTTCTCTGTATGCTTACTTTATGTAGAGCCTCAGCCCTCTCAATAGGCACCACCCACTGTCCTTCTCACCCCAGGGACTGAGACCTTGAGCCCCCAGGGACAATGGACCTTCCACCTGCCACACTCACCAGTTTGCCATCATAGAAGAGAGCGAACCGGATGGACTCCAGGTGAAGACAGATCTGATGCTCTCCGGGAGACTGGGAGGTGAAGGTGAAGCTGCCCTGAGGGCCATACTGACGGGCCAGAAGGTTCTAGAAGAAGCAGCCTCCAGTGAGCACAGAGCATCTGGCCAGGAACTTGCTTGCAGAAGAGGAACTCTGGGGATATCCCAGGTCCAGTCCCCCACAGGCCACGTGAGAGGGGAGGGTATGAGGGAAATGGCATCAGTTTGGGCTGGCAAGTCTCAGTTCCCAGCATTGACAAAATACAGTACTCTACAGTTTGCAAAGAGCATGGCCTTCCTTGAGCTTTCCTGCCTGTAAAGAGACGGGCCCTGCTCTGAGAAATGGAGGACTAAGCATTGACGCTGGAGGCGTAGGGGGCTGCAGCGAGTCAAAGCATGCCTCACCTTATTCTCGGGGTCCTTCACAAACACGAATAAGTTGATCCACTGCGGAGACGGCTGGTACTTTTCCATAGCAGGGTCATACAGCTCGGTCTTGTAGTTACCTAGTGGAGAGGCAGCCGGGACACATCCCCATCCACACACACAACCAAGGGCCCACTCAGTACCTCCCGGGGCCACTGGGGTCGAGCGAGGAAAGGAAGATCCGGGCGTCTGAGTGCGGGGCCTGACCACAGCTCTCCGCGTCTCACCTCCCCTCTCCAGCTCCCCTTTTTCCCTTCATCCCTGTCTGGATCAGACTTGCCTTCTCGGCGTCCCCAATCCCGGCTCGGGCAGGGGAGGGGATCTTTTGGCCAGACTGCTGTCTACCCATTTACCACCCGTGCCCACCCCAGGCAGGTGAGGAGAGGTGCAGGCCTGAGCTGATGCCGTGGCGCCCATTCCCCATCCCTTCTCAAGACTCTGGGAGCAAGGAGGGCAAGGCCGGGCCTGGCCGCGCGCGCACCTATGACCACGGTGCCATCGGGGATCTCCTGGATGAAGCACTTCTCCTCCAGCTCGCGGACCTCAAGGTAGAACGCGCCCCCGCGGCCCAGCAGCCCCAGCAGCTGCCCCAGCAACAGCGGCAGGGCCAGTCCGGGCGCCCGCCCACAGCCCCATGCCCGCCCGGGGCTGGCCAGAGGCCCAGCGCTTCGCGCCCCGCATGCCCCCGCCACCTTCCCAGGAGAGTCTGCCGGCCTCCGCGCGGAGCCTTCGGAGACTGCGAACTCGCTGGACTACGACTCCCTGGAGGCCCCGCGCGGCCCCGCCCCCGCGCGTTCCGCAGACACACGCTACGCCGGGGCCACGCGAGACCCCGCCTCACCGGTGCGGCGCTCCAGAAGGCTTCCCCCGCCCGGTCTCGCTTAATCGCGCAGAAACCACGGAGGCGTGGGTGCTGTTACCCCATCTTGCTGATGGGGTAACTGAGCCTCAGAGAGGGGAAGGGATTTGCCCTCTGCAGCTTGTAGAGCAGCGGCCGGAGATGGGTGCTGAGAGCGTGGGGATGGGGAAAGTTTATGACCTTGACCTGAACTTTGAACAGCTTAGAATTGATGGTGGGTGGCATGGTGAGACGGAATGAGAACTGCAGAGAAGCCCTGTGGGATTTAGAGGTTGAAGTAGTAATTCAGGAAGAGAAAGAAGAAATAGAAGGGGTAGATTTGACCCAAACCCTGAAGGATGGTTCAAATCTCCCTGAGCAGCAAGAGGCAGGAACAATTTAGGCGGAGGGACCTAGGATTGCCTAGCAGCCAGCAGGCCACTTAAGGGATCAGAGGAAGAAAGAACATGGAGGGAGTAGGTAAGTTGGGCAGAGTCACTGAGGGGGCAGGAAGTGCCAGGCCCGCTTGCACGGGGGACCCTTCCTGCAGAGTCCTTTCCTCTGCACTAGGGACCAAAAAGAAGAGGTTGTGGGTGAGCCTGGAGGGTGCAAGAAGGTGGCAGGATTGCAACTGGAAAAGGAAGAGGGGTACACAACTGAAAGGGCTGGGAGCGTGGGGCCAACGTGACAGGATGGGGACCCAGGAAAAGCAAATCTCAAGAATTCCAAAGCTCACAGTGCCCTGGGTAGAGCAGTGTATACTCAAACTTGTCAGTATAAAGCTGAAGCCCTACCCAGGTGGGGGATGAAGTTCTCCACCGTCTAGTGCCTGGTGATAATAGAGTTTCATTGGTTTATTCAGCAACATTTAATAATGATGATGAAAATAATAATACTTTATTCTTCTGTGCCAGGCACTGTTCTAAGCACTTTTAAGTGTATTAACTGAATTAATCTTTTAAAAACTCTATAAGGTAGACTCTAATGTTATTCTAATTTAACAACTGGGGAAACAGTGGCAAAGAGAAGTTGAGTAATAACTTGCCCAAGGTCATCCAGCTGATAAGTGGCAGGCGTTTGCTTACGCAAACTCTAGGCCAGGTCTTATGATACATGTTGGAAACAAAAATGAATATGACCTATATCCCGTCCTCTAAGACCCCACTGAAGAGCAAAGTCAATACAGTGTTTATTAAGATTAATAATATGTTTTAGCTATCAGGAGTTGTCCCCTCATTTTAGCAGTATGATAATCCTAGGGGAATGTTTTTTATTCCTTCATTGGGAATGATCTTTAAACAAAAATGACAGGTGCAGGTGTTAACAAAAGTCAAATGCTTTAGAAAGGTCAGTTGAGACAGAGGCTGAAAAGCATCTTTTGGATTTGGGAAGCTAGTTCACCGGAGGCCTTTGCAGGAGCTGGGAGCAGAGGCAGAGGTGATGACGCAGTGTTTGAGAGGCCGGGTGAGGTGCTGTCCGTGGTCCTGAATGGTGATTGCTACTAGACCAGTACCACCACTTGTAGTAAAGAACTGTTTTTTGCTGTTGTTTTTATAAAATTTCCAATCCCTCACGAACCAATACTTTTGTAAAATACAATAAAAAATGAAACTGATCATGTTCTTGGATGTAACATCCATGTTAAAATTCTATAAAATTCCTAAACATGTACTCTCAATTTCTGTACTTATCTCATTGCAGGCCTATAACAAACACTCACGGACCAGCACCGGCCTGCAGACCACACTGTGAATAGCACTGTTCTATGGCAGTGGTCCAGCGGTCAGACTGCCCACAGAAATCCCCTGAAAGGACAAAAGTGGAAAATTCTCAGGGCCTACAGTGACACGCATGTAAGGAGATAGTGCGCCAGTGACTTCACAGCAAGATTTCAAGGCCCAGAACCCAGACGTTAGGAAGGGTGATGTGGCTTCCCAAGTAGCAAAAGTATTGTGTTGATGATTTAAAAAACCTGTTTCTGAGAGATGATAGGGCTGGGAATACAAGAGCAGTGAGCCCATCATTCTGGGAACCTCTCACTTGGCAGTAGTCTCATTTCACAGTGGCTGCCAAGACCATTGAACCTGGGTTCCATTTGTGAGACTCAAATGAGACATTGGGGAGCTACATCTAGTTGCTCCATCTGTGGTTCCCCCAAGACCTCAGACTCTGGCAGGCCTCTACTACATGCTGTGCCCTTTCTAGGGGATGCCCTCAGCCCACATCCCTACCCTCTTCTCTACCTGCCTAATTCCTATTCATCCTTTCAAGACTCAAGTGAAGCAGCACTTTCTTAGGTATTTCCGCCCCTGGGCTCTTTGGGGCCTTGTAAATCCCTCTATTGCAGTGTTAACCATATTGAATTGTAACTGCCCATTCACAAGCAAGTCCCTTGGGAGCTGATAGCTGCAAGAGATAAAGACACAGGCTTTAGGGGCCGGTCTGGTGGTGCAAGCGGTTAAGTGCATGTGCTCCGCTGCGGCGGCCCGGGGTTCGCGGGTTCAGAACCCTGGGCGCACACCGACGCACTGCATGAGTGTGCAGTGGATGTTTGGTTAGAGGAAGGAAAGAGAGAAAGGAGAAAGAGACTACGGAGAGTAAAGGGGGGGATAGAGGGAAGAAGAAGAAAGAGAAGTTGGAGGAAGAAAGAGAGAGAAACAGAAGAGGGAAGGGAGGAAGGAGGAAGGAAGAAAGCAAGGATAAAAGAAGGAGGAGAGAAAGAAGGGAGAGAGTCATAATTACAGGAAAAGCCAAAATCTCTATACCCTATGCCTGGCTTTTCGTGTGATGGTGCCCTGCCTCATTTTTCCCATTAGGCATCTCGAACTGGGGATGGTGGGAGTGGGGATGCATCAGGGATAGAATGTTATTCACATAAAATTAGAGCTGCCATATACAATTCTTCTGCTTTGGTGTTAGGTGGATCCTGCTGGCTTGTTGGTGACCTCCACACTATCTCCAGGACACCACCACACCATTGTCTCTTCCTCTGGACCACTGGCCCCTACACTATTCTTCCTCCTTGGCATGTAGAAAAACACCTTCTACTCCTTGTGACCGTCTCTGCAAAGGAAGTGCCTATGAGAGTTCTTTTTCCTGTGCTCTCTGTCCTAGAACACTTAGGCACTAGAGGGGGCATGTGTGCCAAACCCAGGAACATCAAAAATAGTGTCATGCTGGGGCTGGCCCCATGGTGTAGCGATTAAGTGCACGCGCTCCACTGCTGGCGGCCTGGGTTCGGATCCCGGGCGTGCACCGATGCACCCCTTGTCAGGCCATGCTGTGGCGGCGTCCCATATAAAGTGGACGAAGATGGGCACAGATGTTAGCCCGGGGCCAGTCTTCCTCAGCAAAAAAAGAGGAGGATTGACATGGATGTTAGCTAGGGCTGATCTTCCTCACACACGCACACACAAAAAAAGAATAGTGTCACGCTGAACCTGGAACCAACCACTGTTGGTTCACCCACCCCCCTAGGCTCACACTGGTCCCTCTGACCGAGTCCTTCCACTCCTGGTGAATTTTCTTTGAGGTCCCACTGTCTCTCTTTCCAATCCATCCCTCCTCAGGGCTTTAGGCAGTCCATCCCACAGGTCTGTGAACCCTAATTGAAGGCTTGGTCCTCCCTCCCTCCCGCACTGTGGGTGTTCCCATAGGTAGGGCAAATCAAAGGAAGTGGCTGAGCAAATCAAAGGAAGGGCTGCCTCAGTCCCTGAGAGTCAGGAAGCCATGGACCCCAGGACTAAAAGGACTTCTAGGGGTAGTGTGGCCAAATGCCACATACCAGCTCTACTCCAGCCAAGATGCCATTTCACTTTCTCACAGTAAAATGTTTGTAGTGTCCTCAGAAGTCTCCACTGTCTTCCAAACATCCCTTCTGGAAGGGTAAAGAAATGCACAGACTTGGCCAAGGCACCAGTACACCTCTCTGGGCTCAGCTCCCCCAACGGCAAACTCCCCTCACTCCTGAGGTTGTATAGATGAACCTGGACATTGGATGCAGATTTCTCAGACCATCTGTTAGTCACCATCCTGTCCATCAAGTTCCCTAACCTGTAACTGCTCCTGCCCTTGAAGGAAGACTTTCTCTCCAACTTTCATGCATGTGGGAGGCCTCACTCTTCAGGTTCAAAGATCACTCATTGTCTATGATGAGATAAAACCTGGGGGGAAAGGGAGAAGGGAGACATGATGGGGAGACCAAGGTTGATGGAGGAGAGAGGAGGAAGATGATAAATACAGAGAGTAACACAGATACCCTCTACTTACTTCCCCTTTCTCTTCCTCTCTCTCCACTCTTTTCCTCCCCTCATCTCCCTGTACCACTTCCCATCTCCCTTAATCCCTCTGTTTTGAAATGTAGGTTTTGTTATTATTCAAGTATGGTGAGGCCAACACATCAGGAGATGATTGCTATTGAAAAGATAGTTTGTTACAGTTCCCAACAGGAGTGGGTACACCACGCCAAGCAGGGCCACATGGGGAAGCACAGGGTTGGTCATGAGGCAAAAGGAGTGAGGGGAAAGTATGAGCAAAAATCTTTATTGTGGTTTTCATGGGAAGGGATGGGTGAGGCAAGGTAAGCAGGCTTAGGGTTGGCTAGTTTGAATAATTTCTGCAGGCTCTGAAGTGTAGTGACTATTCCAAGTTGTCTGGTCCCTAGCCCTGAGTTGATTAGGACAGGGGGATATTGGTTTGGTGTGTGAGAGTTCAATAAAGATGGTGGTTGGGGGGTATGGGCTTTGGAATAGTTGGTTTGCATATGAAAGTTGCAATCTCAGGGGAGTCCTTTGCTATCTCTAGGAATTGGCTAACCCTGGGAGGGGCAGTCCCTCTGGGTTAGCAAGGCCACAAAATGCCAGAGCATCAAGAATACAGAAAATAAAATATACTTAATACACCCCCAACTGGAGTCCATACCACTGGGTTTCTAAAGGACCATGGCAGCATTCTCTTCCCACCTACACTGAGGGCTTTACAAGCCAGGCGAGGGGGACAGAACAAGGGGTGAGGGAGGAGGGGGAAGAGCAAGGTGATTCACAGCCCTGCCTTCTCTTGGACCGGGGTGGAGCAGGTTGGGGCCCAGGTGGGGTAGCCTAGGTTAAGAGGAAAGTAAGATAATTGGGCTTCTGCTGCTGCTGGCAAGATACTGCTGCACCCAGTCTGGCAAGGCCCTAGCTATTTCAGGCTTTGAAGAATAGATTCAAATGACTCAAGGCAGGCATCCCTCCTCATCCCCATCCCCAAAACCAGGATTCAGGATTCTGTACTGGCTCTGTCATTAGCTGATTGAGTGACCTTGGACATTTCACTTCCCTTCTCTGGTCCTCAGGTTTTCTTGTGCCCTCTGCTCCAGGTGAGGGCTCAGCTTCCTTGTTGCTTGTCCACATTGCAGAGCTCTCTGCTGTGTCAATCACCCCAGCCTACAGGTCTCAACTATGTGAATGCTTGTCAGTTGAATGGGCCCTGCTACCACTGGAGAGGAGGAAGGGAACCCTGGGACTGCTCCCTGGATGTGGGGAGAGGCAATGCTGGTGTTTGCTTCCTGAGGTTGGGGTCTCCTCCTGGGGGAGCTTCTGCCTCAAGGACAAGGGATAGAATCAAAGTCAAGTAAGTTCTCTAATCACCATCAACAGTGACTGACATTATTTGATTTCCAGTTTCCCTGTTCCCCTGAACATATATCAGGAATAAATTACATACCAAATTATACCCACATATACACATATCATATCATATCATTATTATATACTTGCACATTCATATTCTCCTAGTGCTGCCTTCTCTACTTTCCTTGTTATTTAATCCCTCATGAAGTTTCTTTTCCTGTTACTACTCAGACTCCCATCTCTGAGTGTTCTCTAAGCTGTGGCCCTGGATTTAGGAAAACTGTTTGGGACATGGAACCCATCTGCTGCTTTGACTATGTCCAATGCCCAGTGGAGGAGATTTCCAACAGGATTGGTAAGGGTCTGGAAAGAAACTTTCTCTTTGTCTCCACTGCCACAGAAATAGAATGAGCCAACAGTTGTCTACATCTTGCTGGTCCAGCTTTCAATCTGGAGACCTGACTTAAAGAACTCGGGGGAAACCGATGGAACAGACCAGAGAGTATATCAGACGAAGAGCACAGAGAGGCTGGTGTCACCATAGCTTGGGAAGTATGACATGTGTGAGATGAAGATATGTCCCTTTCCTCATCTCACAAGATATAGCAGATCAAGGAACTTCCTGTAAAGTGCTTTAGTAAAACCCAAATTTTAAGACAATGACCATTTTAAAAAGTCTAAACATGGTAAAAGATTGAATGCTTTCTCTCTAAGATCAGGAATGCGGCAAGATGTCTACTCACTATTCTTATTCAACATAATATCAGAAGATCTAGCAACTATAATAAACCTAGAAAAAGAAATAAAAGGCATGCAGATTGGAAAGGAAGAAATAAAACTGTCCCCATTTGTATATGACATGATTGTCTATATACAAACTCTCGAGGAATATACAAGAACCTCTGAACTAATAAATGAGTTTAGCAAGTTCGCAGGATATAAGAGCAACACATACAAATCAATCACATTTCTATATACTAACAATAAACAAAAGGAAACCAAAATTAAAAACATGATACCATTTACAATCACTCCAGAGAAAATGAATTACTCAGGTAAAATCTAAGCAAAATATGTACAGGATCTGTGTGCCAAAAATTACAAAATTCTGAGGAAAGGAATCAAAGAAGACCCAAATAAATGCAGAGGCCTACTGTATTTATAATTGGAACACTCAACATAGTAAAGATGGCAATTCCTTCCAAATTAGGTTTAACTGAATTCCTATCAATATCCCAGCAAGAGTTTGTATAGATAGAGACAAGATTACTCTAAAATTTATATGGAGAGGCAAAGGAACTAGCATAACTAAAACATTTTTGAAGGAGAAGAAAGTGCCAGAAATGAGTCTACCCATTCAAGACATTATATATAGTATTCAAGTAAACAAGACTATAGTAATCAAGACTGTGTGGTATTGGTAGAAGGATAGACATATAGATCAATGGGACAGAATAGAGAACCCAGATGTAGACCCACACAAATAAACCCATCTGATTTCGGCAGAGGTGCAAAAGCTATTCAATGGAGGAAAAATATCTTTTTTAAAAAAATGGACTTATTTTTTACAGCAGTTTTAGGTTCACAGCAAAATTGAATGGAAAGTGCAGAGAGTTCCCATATACCCTTTGCCTCCACACATGCACAATCTCCCTACTATCAACATCCCACATAAAAGTGGTATATTTGTTACAATCAATGAACCTACATTGACACATCATTATCACCCACAGTCCATAGTTTACATTAGGGGTCACTCTTGGTGTTGTATATTATATGGATTTGGGCCAATGTATGACATGTATCCACCATTATCGTACCATACAGAATAGTTTCACTGCCCTAAGAATCCTTTGTGCTCTGCGTATTCACCCTTCCCTCTTCCCTCACTCCTGGCAACCACTGATCTTTTTTCCGTCTCCATAGTTTTGCCTTTTCCAGAATGTCAGATAGTTGGAGTCATACGGTATGTGGCCTTTTCAGAATGGCTTCTTTCACTTAGTAATGCATTTAAGGCCCTCCGTGTCCTTTCCTGGCTTGATAGCTCATTTCTTTTTAGTGCTGAAGAATATTCTATTGTCTGGATGTGACACAGTTTATTTACCCATTTACCTATTGAAGGACATCTTGGTTGCTTCCAACTTTGGGTAATTTTGAATAAAGCCACTATAAACATCTGTGTGCATGTTTTGTGTGGACATAAGTTTTCAACTCCTTTGGGTAAATACGAAGAAGCATGATTGCTGGATTGTATAGTAAGGGTATGTTTAGTTTTGTAAGAAACTGCCAAACTGTATTCCAAGTGGCTGTGCCATTTTGCATTTCCACTAGCAATGAATGAGAGTTCCTGTTGCTCCACATCCTTGCCGTATTTGGTGTTGTCAGTGTTCTGAATTTTGGCCATTCTAACAGGTGTGCGGAGGTATTTCATTGCTGTTTTAATTTGATATTCCCTAATGACTTATGACAATGAGTATGTTTTCATATGTTTATTTGCCATCTGTATATCTTCAGTGAAGTGTCTGTTCAGGTCTTTTAGCCCATTTTTTAATTGGTGGTTTATTTTCTTATTGCTGATTTTCAAGAGTTCTATGTATATTTTGGATAACAGTCCTTTCTCAGATATGTCTTTTGCAAAGATTTTCTCCCAATTTGTGGCTTGACTTCTCATTCTCTTGAAGATAGCCTTTTCAACAAGTGATGCTAGAGCAATTTGGCATCCTTAGACCAAAAAAAAAAAAAAAAAAAAAAGCCTTGACCTAAGTCTCATACCTTATACAAAAATTAATTCAAAATAGACCACAGATTTAAATGTAAAATGTAAAATCATAAAACTTTGAGACGAAAATGTAGGAGAAAGTCTTTGTGATAGAGCTAGGTAAAGAGTTCTTAGACTTGACACCAAAAGCACAACCCATAAAAGGAAAAATTGATAACTTGGACTTCATCAAAATTTTAAAATTTTGCTCTATAAAAGACTCTGTTAAAAGAATGAAAAGACAAGCTACAGACTGGCGGAAAATATTTGTAAACCACATATCTGACAAAGGACTACTATATAGAATATATAAAGATCTTCCAACACTCAAAAGTAAAAAAAAAAAAAATCAAATAGAAAATGGGCAAAAGACATAAAGAGATATCTAATTAAAGAGGATACAAAGATGCATATAATTGCATGGAAAGATGTTCAATATCAGCCATTAGTGAAATGTAAATTAAAACCACAATGAAGTATCATTACACACGTCAGAATGGTTAAAGTAAAAAATAGTGACAACAACAAATGCTGGTGATGATGTGGAGAAACTGGATCACTTATACATTGCTGGTGGGAATGTAAAATGGTACAGCCACTCTTGAAAAGAGTTTATCAGTTTCTTTAAAAACTTAGCATTCAGCTACCACATGACCCAGAAATTGCCCTCCTAGGCATTTATCCCAGAGAAATGAAGACTTACATTCACACATAGACCTGTACACTAATGTTTGTTGCATCTTTATTTGTAATCATCAAAAACTGGAAACAACCCAGATGTCCTTCAATGGCTAAACTGTGAAACATCATAAAGTGGTTACTACTTAATGGTTATTTTCTTTATCCAATTTTTTTTATTGTGGTAAAATACACATAACATAAAATTTACTATCAACCATTTTAAAGTGTACAGTTCAGTGGTATTAAGTACATTCATATTGTTGTGAAACCATCACTACTATCTATCTCCAGAACTCTTTTCATCTTGCAAAACTGAAACTCTATACCCATTAAGTAATAACTCTCCATTCTCCCTTCCCCTCAGCCCTTGGAGGTTTCCATTCTACTTTCTTTATGAATCTGACAATTCTAATTCCTCATATATGTGAAATCATACAGTATTTGTCTTTTTGTGACTGGCTTATTTCACTTAGTATGTCCTCAAGGTTCATCCATGTTGTAGCATATGTCAGAATTTTCTTCCTTTTTAAGGCTGAATAATATTCCATTGTGTGTATATACCACATTTTGCCTATCCATTCATCCATCAATGGACACTTGGATTTCCACGTTTTAGCTATTGTGAATAATGCTGCTATGAATATGAGTATATAAATCTCTCTTCAAGACTCTGCTTTCAGTTCTTTTGAGTATATACCCAGAAGTGGCATTGCTGGATCATATGGTAATTCGATTTTCAATTTTTTGAGTAACCACGACACTGTTCTCCACAGCAGCTGTACCATTTTACATTCCCATCAACAGTGTACAAGTGTTCCTATTTCACTACATCTTTGCCAACACTTGTTTTTTTTTAATACTAGCCATTCTAATGGATATGAGGTACTATCTCATTGTAGTTTTGATTTGTATTTCCCTAATAATTAGTTATGTTGAGAATCTTTTCATATGATTATTGGCTACTTGTATGTCTTCTTAGAGAAATATCTATTCAAGTCCTTTAATGATTTTTGAATTGGGTTGTTTGGAGTTTTTTTGTTGTTGAGTTTTAGGAGTTCTCTATATATTCTAGATATTAATCCCTTATGAGATATATGATTTGCAAATATTTTCTCCCATTCAGCAGGTTGCCTTTTTACTCTGTTGATAGTGTCTTTTAATGCACAAAAATTTTAAATTTTCATAAAGTCCAATTTGTCTATTTTTTCTTTTGTTTCCTGTGCCTTTGGTGTTATATCCAAGAAATCATTGGCAAATCCAGTGTGGTGAAGCTTTTGCGCTATGTGTTCTTCTAAGAGTTTTATAGTTTTGTGTCTTATATTTAGGTCAAGATTCCATTTTGAGTTAATTTTTGTATATGGCAATAAGGGTTCGACTTTATTCTCTTGCATGTGGATATCCAGTTTTCCCAGCACCATTTGTTGAAAAGACTGTCTTTTCCCCCACTGAATGGTCTTGGCACCCTTGTTGAAAATCATTTGACCATATATGTGAGGTTTTATTTGTGGACTCTTTATTCTGTTGCATTGGTCTATCTGTCTGTCTTTATGCCAGTACCACACTGTTTTGATTACTGTAGCTTCGTAGTAAGTTTTGAAATCAACAAGTGTGAGTCCTCCAACTTGTTCTTCTTTTTCAAGATAGTTTTGCCTATTTGGGGTCCCTTGAGATTCCCTATGAATTTTAGGATGGCTTTTTCTATTTGTGTAAAAAACATCATTGGGAATGCATTAAATCTGTAGTGTGCTTTGGGTAGTATTGACATCTTAACAATATTAAGTCTACCAATCCATGAACATGGGATGTCTTTCCATTTATTTATGTCTTCTATAATTTCTTTCAAAAATGTTTTGTAGTTTTCATTGTACAAGTCTTTCACCTCCTTGGTTAATTCCTAAGTATTTTATTTTTTTTGATGCTATTGTAAATGGAATTTAAAAATTAATTTCCTTTTCAGTTTGTTCATGTTAGAGTATAGAAATGCAACTGATTTTTGTCTTTCTATCTTGCTACTTGGCTGAATTTGTTTATTAGTTCTAACAGTTTTTTTGTGGGGAATCTTTAGGGTTTTCTATATAGAAGATCATATCATCTGTGAAGAGAGATAATTTTACTTCTTCCTTTCCAATTTGGGTGCCTTTTATTTCTTTTTCATGCCTAATTGTTTTGGCTAAGACTTCCAGTACTATGTTAAATAGAAGTAGCAAAAGTGGGCATCCTTGTCTTTTTCCTAATCTTAGAGAAAAAGCATTCAGTCTGTCACCAGTGAGTATGATGTTCACTGTGGACTTTTCATATGTGGCTTTTATTATGTTGAGGTAGTTTCCTTCTATTCCTAGTTTGAGTGTTTTTATCATGAAAGGGTGTTGAATTTTGTCAAATGCTTTTTCTGCATCAATTGGGATGATCATGTGTGATTTTTCCCTTTATTCTCTTAATGTGGTGTATTACTTTGATGAACTTTTGTATGTTGAACCATCCTTTCATTCCAGGAATAAATCCCACTTGGTCATGGTGTAAAATCTTTTTAATATGCTGCCTAATGTGGTTTGCTGGCATTTTGTGGTGGACTTCTGCATCAATTTTCATAAGGGATATTGCTCTGTAGTTTCTTTTCTTGCAGTGTTTTTGTCTGGATTTGGTATTATGGTAGTGCTAAATTATCCTGAATGAATGAATTAGAAATGAGTTAGGGAATGTTCCCTCTTCTTCAATTTTTTGGAAAAGTTTGAGAAGAATTGGTGTTAATTCTTCTTTAAATGTTTGGTAGAATTCACCAGAAGCCATAAGGTCCAGGGCTTTTGTCTGTTAGGAGGTTTTTTATTACTGATTCAATCTCCTTGCTAGTTATAGGTCTATCCAGATTTTCTATTTCTTTGTGGTTTACTCTTGGTAGATTATGTGTTTCTAGGAATTTGTCTGTTTCCTCTAGGTTATCCAATTTTTTTGGCATACAATTTTTCATAATACTCTCTTAAAATCCTTTTTGTTTCTCTAAATTGGTAGTAATGTCCTCACTTTCATTTCTTATTTTGCTAATTTGAGTCTTCTCCCTTCTTTTCTTAGTCCATCTATCTAAAGGTTTGTCAATTTCATTGATTTTTTCTCTATTATTTTTCTATTCTCTATTTTTGTTTATCTCTGCTCTAATCTTTGTTATTGTCTTCCTTCTGCTAGCTTTGGGTTTAGTTTGTTCTTGTTTTTCTAGTTTTTTAAGTTGTAAAGTGAGGTTGTTGATTTGAGATCTTTCTTGTTTATTTTTTTTAAATTTTTGTTTATTGCAGTAACATTGGTTTATAACATTGTATAAATTTCGGTTGTACATCATTATACTTCTATTTCTGCATAGATTACATCATGTTCACCACCCAAAGACTAATTACAACCCATCACGACACACATGTGCCGAATTATCCCTTCCCCCCTCCTCGCTCCCCCTCCCCTCTGGTAACCACCAATCTAATCTCTGTCTCTATGTGTTTGTTTATTGTTGTTATTATCTACTACTTAATGAAGGAAATCATATGGTCTTTGACCTTCTCCCTCTGACTTATTTCACTTTGCATAATACCCTCAATGTCCATCCATGTTGTCACAAATGGCTGGATTTCATCATTTCTTATGGCTGGGTAGTATTCCATTGTGTATATATACCACATCTTCTTTATCCATTCGTCCCTTGATGGGCACTTAGGTTGCTTCCAAGTCTTGGCTATTGTGAATAATGCTGCAATGAACACAGGGGCGCATGTATCTTTATGCATTGCTGTTTTCAAGTTCTTTGGATAAATATCCAGCAGTGGAATAGCTGGATCATATGGTAGTTCTATCCTTGACTTTTTGAGGAATCTCCATACTGTTTTCCATAGTGGCTGCACCAGTTTGCACTCTCACCAGCAGTGTATGAGAGTTCCCTTCTCTCCACATCCTCTCCAACACTTGTTGTTTCCTATCTTGTTAATTATAGCCATTCTGACGGGCGTGAGGTGATGTCTCATTGTAGTTTTGATTTGCATTTCCCTGATAGTTAATGATTTTGAACATCTTTTCATGTGTCTGTTGGCCATCTGTATATCTGCTTTGGAGAAATGTCTGTTCAGGTCTTTTGCCCATTTTTTAATTGGGTTGGTAGTTTTTTTGTTGTTGAGATGCATGAGTTTTTTTATATATTTTGGAGATTAACCCCTTATCAGATATATGGTTTGCAAATATCTTCTCCCAATTGTTAGGTTGTCCTTTCGTTTTGTTGATGGTTTCCTTTGCTGTGCAGAAGCTTTTTAGTTTGATGTAGTCCCATTTGTTTATTCTTTCCATTGTCTCCCTTGCCTGGTCAGACACGGTGCTTGAAAATATGTTGCTAAGACCGATGTCGAAGAGCATACTGCCTATGTTTTCTTCTAGAATTTTCATAGTTTCAGGTCTTACATTCAAGTCTTTAATCCATTTTGAGTTAATTTTTGTGTATAGTGTAAGGTAAGGGTCTACTTTCATTTTTTTGCATGTGGCTATCCAGTTTTCTCAACACCATTTGTTGAAGAGACTTTCTTTTCTCCATTGTGTGTTCTTGGCTCCTTTGTCAAAGATTAGCTGTCCATAGATGTGTGGGTTTATTTCTGGGCTTTCGATTCTATTCCATTGATCTGTGTGTCTGTTTTTGTGCCAGTACCATGCTGTTTTGGTTACTATAGCTTTGCAGTATATTTTGAAATCAGGGAGTGTGATACCTCCAGCTTTGTTCTTTTTTCTCAGGATTCCTTTAGCTATTTGGGGTCTTTTGTTGTTCCATATAAATTTTAGGATTCTTTGTTCTATTTCTGTGAGAAATGTTGTTGGAACTTTGATAGGGATTGCATTGAATCTACAGATTGCTTTAGGAAGTATGGACATCTTAACTATGTTAATTCTTCCAATCCAAGAGCACGGAATATCTTTCCATTTCTTTGTGTCTTCTTCGATTTCTTTCAGAAATGTTTTATAGTTTTCAGTGTACAGATCTTTCACCTCTTTGGTTAAGTTTATTCCTAGGTATTTTATTCTTTTTGTTGCAATTGTAAATGGGATTGTATTCTTAATTTCTCTTTCTGCTACTTCGTTGTTAATGTATAGAAATGCAACTGATTTTTGTATGTTGATTTTGTATCCTGCAACTTTACCATATTTGTTTATTACTTCTAAAAGTTTTCTGGTGGATTCTTTAGGGTTTTCTATATATAAAATCATGTCATCTGCAAATAGTGAGAGTTTCACTTCTTCCTTTCCAATTTGGATCCCTTTTATTTCTTTCTCTGGCCTGATTGCTCTGGCTAGGACTTCCAGTACTATGTTAAATAGGAGTGGGGACAGTGGGCATCCTTGTCTGGTTCCTGTTCTTAGAGGGATAGGTTTCAGCTTTTCACCATTGAGGATGATTTTAGCTGTGGGTTTCTCATATACAGCCTTTATTATGTTGAGGTACTTTCCTTCTATACCCATTTTATTCAGAGTTTTTATCATAAATGGGTGCTATATCTTGTTAAATGCTTTCTCTGCATCTATTGACATGATCATGTGATTTTTATTCTTCACTTTATTAATGTGGTGTATTACGTTGATTGATTTGCGAATGTTGAACCATCCCTGCATACCTGGAATAAATCCCACTTGATCATGGTGTATAATCTTTTTAACATATTGTATTTTCTTGTTTATTAATGTAAGCATTTAGAGCTTTAAATTTCCCCTTTAGCACTGCTTTCTCTGTGTCCCACAAGCTTTGGTATGTTGTTTTCATTGTTAATCATCTCTAAGTGTTTTAGAGATGTGATTTATTCTTGATCCATTGGTTGTTTAAGAGTGTGTTGTTTAAAGAGAAAAAAAATGATGTAATTACAATCATGCAGTCCCCTTCGCTAGATTGTAAGTACCATATGGCCAGACAATGTGTCTTTTTTTAAAAAAATTATTATTTTTTTCTTTTATTGAGGTCATATTGGCTTATAACATTGTGTAAATTGCAGGTATACATTATTATATTTCAGTGTCTGTATAGACTGCATCTCACTACTGGTGCTCACCACCAATAGTCTAATTTTTATCCATTACCATATATATGTGCCCCTTTACCCCCTTTGCCCACTCCCCACCTTCCTTCCCCTCTGGTAACCACCAATCTGTTCTTCTTATCTACGTGTTTGTTTATCTTCCACATATGAGTGAAATGATACAGTGTTTGTCTTTCTCTGACTTATTTCGCTTAGCCTAATACCCTCAAGGTCCATCTATGTTGTTGCAAATGGCATGATTTTTTTCTTTTTTATGGCTGAGTAGTATGGCTGAGTGTATATATATACCACATCTTCTTTATCCATTTATCAGTCGACGGGCACTTGGTTGGCTTCCACGTCTTGGCTACTGTGAATAATGCTGCACTGAACATAGGGGTGCATAAGTCTCTTTGAATTGTTGATTTCAAGTTCCTTGGATAAATGCCCAGTAGTGGGATAGTTGGGTCGTATGGTATTTCTATTTTTAATTTTTTGAGAAACCTCTATACTGTTTTCCACAGAGGCTGCACCAGTTTGCATTCCCACCATTAGTGTATGAGGGATCCCTTTTCTCCACATCCTTTCCAACATTTGTTGTTTTTCATCTTGGTAATTATAGCCATTCTAACAGGTGTAAGGTGATATCTCATTTTAGTTTTGATTTGCATTTCCCTGATGATTAGTGATGTTGAACATCTTTGCAAGTGCCTGCTGGCCATCTGTATATCTTCTTTGGAGAAAATGTCTGTTCATTTCCTCTGCCCACGTTGTTCATTTTTTTGTTGTTGAATTGTATGAGTTCTTTATATATTTTGGAAATTAATTCCTTGTCAGATATATGATTTGCAAATATCTTCTCCCAGTTGGTGGGTTATCTTTTTGTTTTTTTGATGATTTCCTATGGCATGCAGAAGCTTTTTGTAGTCCCATTTGTTTATTTTTTCTTTTGTTTCCCTTGCCTGAGTAGACTTTGTATTCAAAAAGATGCTGCTAAGACGGATGTCAAAGAATATATTGCCTATATTTTCTTCTAAGTGTTTTATGGTTTCAGGTTTCAGGTCTTACATTGAAGTCTTTAATCCATTTTGAGTTAATTTCTGTGCGTGGTGTAAGATAATGGTCCACTTTCATTCTTTTGCATGGGGCTGTCCAGTTTTCCCATCACCATTTATTTAAGAGACTTTCCTTTCTCCATTGTATGTTCTTGGCTCCTTTGTCAAAGATTAGCTGTCCAGAGATATGTGGTTTAATTTCTGGACTGTCAAATCTGTTCCATTGATCTGTCTGTCTGTTTTTCTGCCAGTACAATGCTGTTTTGATTATTATAGCTTTGTAGTATAATTTGAATTCAGGGAGTGTGATACCTCTATGTTCTTTTTTCTCAGGATTATTTTTGCTATTCAGGGTCTTTTGTTGTTCCATATAAGTTTTAGGATTCTTTGTTCTATTTTTGTGAAGAATGTCATTGAGATTCTGATTGGGATTGCACTGAATCTATAGATTGCTTAGGTAGAATGTGTCTGTTTTTGAATCACCAACATATTTCTAACACCAAGTATAAAGCTTGGCACAAACTATGTGCTCAATCCATAGAGGTTAAATAAATAAGTGAATAGCTCCAATCACACACACACACAAAATCTGTTGTCTAATTTCCACAAATTTGTGAATTTTCCAGTTTTCCTTCTGTTATGGATTTCTAACTTCTTCTCATTGTTGTCAGAAAAGATACTTTGGGGCCGGCCCCGTGGCTTAGCGGTTAAGTGCTATGCACTCCGATGCTGGCAGCCCGGGTTCGGATCCCGGGCTCGCACCGACGCACCGCTTCTCCGGCCATGCTGAGGCCGCGTCCCACATACAGCAACTAGAGGGATGTGCAACTATGACATACAACTATCTACTGGGGCTTTGGGGGAAAAATAAATAAATAAAAATTAAAAGAAAAAAAAAAGAAAAGATATTTTGGATGATATCTATCTTTTAAAAATCTATTGAGACTTAATTTGTCTCAATATATGCCTAATATTTCATCTATCCTGGAAGATGTCCCACGTGCATTTGAGAAGAATGTGTATTCTGTTGTTGTTAGGTAGAGTGTTTTGTATACATCTGTTAGATCTAGTTGATTTATTGGGTTGTTCAAGTCCTCTATTTCCTTACTTATCTTCTGCCTGGTTGTTCTATCCATTATGGAGAGTGGGGTATTGAAGTCTCCAACTATTATTGTAGAACCGTCTATTTCTCCCTTCAATTCTTATTTTTCTTCATATATTTTGATGGTCTGTTATTACATACGTAAAGGTTTATAACCATCGTATCTTCTAGCTGTATTGAACTTTTATTAATATATAATGTTCTTTGTCTCTTGTAACTTTTTCCAATTTAAAGTCTATTTTGTCTGATATTAGTATAGCCACTCCTGCTCTCTTCTTGTTACTATTTGCATGGAATATCCTTTTCCATTCTTTCACTTTCAAACCTGTTTGTGTCTTTGAACCTACAGTGAGTTTCTTATAGACAGCATATAGTTGGATCATGTTTTTTTTTTTTAATCCATTCTGCCAATCTTTGTCTTTTGATTGGAGACTTTAATCTATTTACATTTTAAAGTAATTACTGATAAGGAGGGACTTACTTCTGTCATTTTGCTATTTGTTTTCTATTTCCCTTATAGCTTTTTTGTCTTTCATTTCCTGTATTTATTGTCTTCTTTTTTGTTAATTTTAGTAGTGAAATGTTTAAGTTCCTTTCTCATTTCCTTTTGTGTATATTCTTTAGCTATTTTCTTTTTGTTACCATGGGGATTACGTTTAACATCCTAAAGTTATAACACTCTACTTTGAATTTATACCAGTTTACCTTCAATAACATACAAAAACTCTGCTCCTTTAACAGCTCTGCTCTTACCCCTTTCAGTTGTTGATAGCACAAAATTATATCTTTATACATTGTGTGTAATGGTTACTTCTTACTATGAAAAGAAACGGTTGATACATCCAATAAACTGAATAAATCTCCAGAGAATTATGCTGAGTGATAAAAGCCAACCTTAAAGGTTACATACTGTATCATTCCATTTATATAACATTCTTGAAATGACAAAATTATAGAAATGGAAAATACAGATCAGTGGTTGGGGTTAAGGAGGGGAGAAGGGGTAGGGAAGTGGGTGTGGCTATAATAGGACAACATCAGGGATCCTTGTGTGATGGAAATGTTCTCTATCTTGACTGCATCAATGTCAATATCCTGGTTGTGATATTGTATTATACTTGGGCAAGATGTTGTCATCGGGGGAAACTAGGTAATGGGAACACTGGATCTCTCTGCATTATTTCTTACAACTGCATGTGAATCTATAATTATCTCCACTTAAAAAGTTTAATTTAAAAAATACCTGAAACTATTATTATAAAATATTATCACTTATTAATTCTGAATGGTGGTTACATCAGCAGTAATAGTATGTAGTTATAATAGCACTAAGAAAAACACAACCAGGGGGCCAGCCTGGTGGCACAAGCGGTTAAGTGCGCACGCTCTGCTGCAGCAGCCCAGGGTCCTCTGGTTCAGACCCCGGGCGTGCACCGACGCACTGCTTGGCAAGCCATGCTGTGGCGGCATCCCATATAAAGTGGTGGAAGACGGGCACGGATGTTAGCCCAGGGTCAGTCTTCCTCAGCAAAAAAAAGAGGAGGATTAGCAGATGTTAGCACAGGGCTGATCTCCTCACAAAAAAAAAAACACACACACAAAAAAACACAAGCAGCAATTCATAGAAGAAAACAAATGACCAATAAAAAATGGTCAGTATCCAAGGAAATAAAAATTAAAAGGATAGTGAAACACAATTTTTCATCCACTAATTTTGCAAAGATTAAAAAGGTTAAGAACATTTACCAGGGTGTGGGGAAGTAAGCACTCCCACACACTCCTGGTGCGACTGTAAATTGGTACAATGTTTTGGGGAAGACAATTTTGTGATCTCTATCAACAAAACTGTTCTACAGTAATGCCTTTTAGAAAATTAACAAGAATGTTTACTGCAGCGTTATTTGTAAGAGCAAATAATTAGGAGGAAAGAAATCTTAACCACTTCATCAGAGGAATGGTTAAAAAAAAAAGGTACATTCATATTACAGAATATTGTTATTGTTAAGAAAAATAAGGTAAAGACATTCTGTTGAAGGGGAAACGTGAACACACTCCCACTAAACCTCCCTTTCTAGGGCCAAACGAAACAAAAAAGAGAACCCCAAACAGAGAGAAAACCTATGAAACCTTGATGTAGCACAATCATAAACTGCTAACTCCGAAGAGCTGCCAAACACACTGAAATTTAGATAAAACCCAGGAATGACACGACTCAGACCTCTGCTGATCTCACACTGAATGCAGAGCTCTCCAAAACCGGACAGCTCCGCCCAGAGACCCCCACCAATATCCCTTTACCTGCCGGCCACTGGGACACTGAACCCTGGTCCAGAGACAGCCATCATGGCCGGAATCCGGCAGCAAAGCCCGCGTGGATGAGCGTGTGGTGGTGTGGAAGCATCCAGACCAGATTAAAGAGCTTGCAGTAGTGTGGAAGCATACAGACCAGATTTAAGAGTGGATGGGGCTTGGAGGGCCCCAGTGGTAAAGGGAGAACATGTCTTTTGTTTGTTTGTTTTTCCGGAAGATAAACTCCTTCATTGTTTGTGTCATTTTTTTTCAAAGTTCAATTTTTCTTTTCTTTTTTTTTCTTGTGAGGAAGATCAGCCCTGAGCTAACATCCATGCCAATCCTCCTCTCTTTGCTGAGGAAGACTGGCCCCTGGCCAACATCCGTGCCTATCTTCCTCCACTTTATATGGGACGCTGCTGCAGCATGGCCTGACAAGCAGTGCACTGGTGCACGCCTGAGATCCGAACCTGGGCGCCAGCAGTGGAGCGCTCGCACTTTAACCTCTATGCCACAGGGCCTGGGCCGACCCCAAAGTTCAATTTTTTAAAATAGAAGCAAACCCAGAGTAGTAGATGCTAGGTTCGAATCTTGTTCTGCTCATAATTTGCTCCGCGACCTCAAACTGCGTTAGTTTCGTCATCTGTAAAAACCTGATAATCATCACCAGTCGCCGGGCCGCGACGACGGTCAACCGAAAGAATTTTTCAATTCTGGGGCCCCAATTCGGTCTCAGGTACAAGCGGCTCGCCAATCAGGTACTGCCGCGCCACGGCCGCGGGGCATCTCGGGACTTGT
Organism: Diceros bicornis minor; assembly: GCF_020826845.1. NCBI lineage: Eukaryota > Metazoa > Chordata > Mammalia > Perissodactyla > Rhinocerotidae > Diceros > Diceros bicornis. Next base: position 90,829,741 of record NC_080740.1, read on the forward strand.
AGTCCACCCAGCGGAACTCGCTGTCCCGACAGGCCTCGCTGCGGCGGCAGGGCTACGTGGCGCGGTCGGCTGCGGCTGCGCGGGCAGGTGGGGCAAGATGGCTGCAGAGCACGGAGTGCTGGTTGTTGGGCCCTGGCCCGGAGCGGGACTGGGCAGGGTGGTTCGGGCCCTCCTGCTGCTGCTGTGTTTTGCGGCCCGCGGAGGCGCGCTTTACTTCCACATCGGGGAGACAGAGAAGAAGTGCTTTATTGAGGAGATTCCGGACGAGACCATGGTTATAGGTGCGGGGGGAGGGGGAGAGTTTGGAACCAGACCGCGGTCCTGGGGCGGGGGGCTCGGGAGAGTCAGCTCTCCAGAGCCTCGGGCGGCCGGCCTCAGCGTGCTCTGGCGGCCGCGGACCCACCGCTCCTTCGCACTTCTCTGACATGGGCTCGCCCCGCTTCCCTCCAGGAAACTACAGGACGCAACTGTATGACAAACAGCGGGAAGAGTACCAGCCGGCCACCCCCGGGCTTGGCATGTTCGTGGAGGTGAAGGACCCAGAGGACAAGGTAAGCCGGCCCTTTAGCCCCGCCGAGCCCTTCGTTCTGCACTTCAGCACCAGACTAAGCAGGCGCTGGTACTTCCTCTCCTAGTTTCCGCTTCTGCTAAACGAAAAGAAGTTGGTGTTGTGACAAGATCCTGGATTTTCACTCCAGCCCAAACTTGGGCTGCTACAGTGCTAGCTAGCAGCTCCTCTCAACTTGCTACTGCTGCATGATTTTGCCAAGTCAGTTACCTTCCCCGAGCCATTTTCCTGGTGTGTGAAATAGAAATTCATCTATCTTATGTGTGTGATGGGGGGATTAATTGTGGTGCTGGGAATCAAAGAATTTTGTCAGTTCTAAAGCTGTGACATCTGGACGTGAGGATTTCACAGAACAGGGTACCTTCCAAAGAGAATGAGCAGGTTTTAATTTTGACAAAGATATTGAAACAAAACCCTTTAGCTGTCCCCTCTGTCACCTTACATTTAAAAAAAGAATCATGCCAAAAGAGTTGAAAGGGCATGAGCTATGAATAAAGGAAAGCCCTTCCCAACAGCGGTCACATGCCATCCTGATGTCATACTCTTCACCCCTGTCCCAGATAGTTCTCAGACAAGCTTTTGGCAACTGCTGCTGAATGGCTTTGGACCATTTAGTGTTGTGGGGTGCCTGAGGCTCTGTTTGTTGACTTTCGAGGCACTTAGAGCCTTAAGCCCCATTTCCTTCCTGCCCCATCCCTACCATAATACTCACTGAAGCTCCTTCTCTCTAGGTGATTCTCGCCCGGCAGTATGGCTCTGAAGGCAGGTTCACTTTCACCTCTCATACCCCCGGTGAGCATCAGATCTGTCTTCACTCCAATTCCACCAAGTTCTCCCTCTTTGCTGGAGGCATGCTGGTAAGTGGACCCCCTGGGACTCCTGGCTGTCAGCCTCTAGGCCCTGGTCAGTCCTGGGGACTGGTGGTGCTGTGGGTGTGCAATGAGTATATCAGATTTTGTGTCTCCTAACAAGACTGGGTTTCCAGTGAACATCTAGGGCATGGTTGCTGAGTTCTTTGTATATGCCTTGGTCAGAGCATCAGCCCAGGCTCATTCTTGCCTGTGTGCCTAGAGGGCTAGACGCTGAGGAGGCTTCACTCAGTGTTGGCTAAATGAAAAATGAAGGAAGGTGGGGGAACCAGCTGTCAGTCCCTGGCAGGAAGATGGAGCAGAGCTGCCTGATTCTCATCGTCCTTTTCTGTCCCCAGAGAGTGCACCTGGACATCCAGGTGGGTGAACACGCCAATGACTATGCAGAAATTGCCGCCAAAGACAAGTTGAGTGAGTTGCAGCTACGAGTACGACAGCTGGTGGAGCAAGTGGAGCAGATCCAGAAAGAGCAGAACTATCAGCGGGTGAGAGGTTGGGCCAGGAGTTGTGGGCTTCTTCCCAGAAACTGCCCACTGGCTCAGCCAGGAGTTACATGTCACTTTCATTGTGAAACCCAAGGGACTTAACCTGTCTCTGCTGCATTGCAAGTCTAAAAGGTGGGATGAGTATGACTAACTCTACTTTGTAATTGGGGAGGCAGGCTCTTAAGAGGCTGTCATTGCTCTAAATCACACAGTTACACACACAAAGTCACAGAGTAGGAATTGATACCAACACCTTGGGTGCTGTTGCCATGGCTCCAGATCCTCCCAGGACCAGGTGTTTCAAACTCACCTGTGTCCAGGAGCCAGGCAGGTACTGTGAATGAATTTGAAATCATAAGGACTGGTAGGACAGTGACCTGTCTAATCCTCAGTGACCTCGGTTGATTGTCAGCTGAGAGAAGCCTTGCAGAAATGCTAGCCCTGGGTTTTAAGAGGAGCTAGAGGTCCAGGTTTTTTCTGTGAAATTTTCCTGGGTTTTAAAGCTTGGCAAAACACTGTGTGAGCCAAACAAAACACATGTATGGGCCAGATCCAGCCCCTGGGCCACGAATTTGCAACCTATGCCTACAACTACAGGCTTCAAGGAGCAGTTTGGGAGACCAGGGCAGAGGGCTCAGAGCAAGTCCACTCCTGAGCGCTCCAGGACAGTTCTGTCGGGTCAGAGGGACAGTTCTGTCGGGTTGGATGATACTGCAGCTGCTTCACCTCTCCCCCAGGCTCCGGGGTAGGACCAGGTGAGGGCTGTGTCTGACAGATGAGCAAACAGCCTTAGGAAAAATGAGTGGGATTCCTAAGGTCATCTGGCTGGTGAGGATGAATACAGTCCCCAGGTGGGGTGGCTCTTTGCAGGCACTTGACTGGAACCTGGGCAAAGCTGGTTGGCCCTGGGGCATCCTCTGGGGAGGGAACCCAGCAGTTCTAGCAGCCCCAGGTGGGGCCTAGCCAACTCAGGCTCCTCCTCCATTCTCTCTTCCCACAGTGGCGAGAGGAGCGCTTCCGACAGACCAGCGAGAGCACCAACCAGCGAGTGCTATGGTGGTCCATTCTGCAGACCCTCATCCTCGTAGCCATCGGCGTCTGGCAGATGCGACACCTCAAGAGCTTCTTTGAAGCCAAGAAGCTGGTGTAGCCGTCCCGGGCCTCACAGCCATCCTTCCTCTCAGGCTGAGGGAGAAAGGGCCTCGTGGAACTGATTTCTCTCTGGCAGGAGGACTGGTTCACAGCCATGGATGTTCTGGAGGGAGAGGGGCCACAGGCACCCCAGGCACAAGCTGAGGGCAGCAGCTTGGCTGGCTACTACCAAGCAGGTGGTGGGGCAAATGCCTGCCCCCTCCCCTGGGCTCTGAGCCCTTTGCAGTAATCACCCAGGGGCTGGTGAAGCCACTGGGAGCCTCACTGGCACCTCAGAATTGCAGTGTTACTGATCAGGGGTGTGAGGCTGTTGTCTGGGGTGGCTGTGGGGAGGGGAGTGGGTGGGCAAGCCAGTCTTCCTTCTGTCTTCCTTTGCTAACTGGGGGTTTTGAGCTGGTTGAGGTATAGCTGTGATTTCCTGCCACCCTGGGAACCTCACTGTTCCCTCCTTGGGTCTAGACCCAGCCTGCTGCTCCAGGGTGTGTGTCAGTTGAGGGTGGGGTGGAGGGGGTTGCAGTGTGGGAAAGCGCCCCTGAGGTTGTCCCTGGGTTTTTCACATGGTTTTCCTTTTTGGGGCTCGAGGAACTGGGGTCAGGCCAAGCAGAGGCCTTGGTGCTGGTTGGGGACGGGGCCTGCAGAGTCTTAGTTACTGATTTCATTTTCAATAAGTCTAGGTTTGTTACATTGGTTTCCCAATAAAAGAAGTTGACTTCTTGTCCAGCGTAAAGTTACTCTACTATCAGTGGGCGTAACACCGCAAGGTGCTTCAGGGAATGTGAGTTCTTCCAATGGGCAAAGCACTTCACATTTCAAGATGACTACCCACCTGTGAACTTCATTCTTTCCATCCTCTCCATACCTTCGTGTGGCAGCGGGTAGTGGTTTTGACCAAGACCATCCAACAAGTAAATGGTGGGGTTGCTCAAATCCACATTTCCTCTGCGCCAGCTCCCTTATGAAGTGCCGTCATGCTCTTCCGGAGTAGGTGGACAGAACTCATGGTGCTGCAAGGAAGTGCCTGGTTAGGGAAGGTAGTGTGCATTGAGCAGAGGAATGCTGCAGGTGTGGGAAGGACAGAACTGCCTGGGCTGGTGGAGATGAGGATATTGATGCGCTTAACCAATAGCATGGGATTTCAGCAAGGACCTTGAAGGAGAGGAAGGATTCTGAGGAAAGAAGGCAGGGCGAGAGTGGTTGGGGGAAGCAGAGGCAAACTGCTGGTCTGCAGATGGATGAGCATTGTTTTAGCTGGAGGGGTGGGGGTGGGGGGTGGTGAGAAAGCTGGAAAGGAAGGTTGGTTAGAGTTAGAAGAGCCTTGAGCCCCAGGTAAGAGATTTGGACATTACCTACTGTTCAAAGTTTGGAGTAGAAGAACCCCCTGAATGTAAATTTGAGGAAGGTTAGTCCAGCAGAAAGAGACTGGGGGTGGGGAGATGAGTTTGGAGACTACTTGAACTGCAGGGAAGATGTAATATGAGCTCATATTGCCACCTAGATCTCCACAGAAAAAAACTTTAGAACAGCCTTAGAGTTACAGGAAAATTGTGAAGATCATTTCCTCTATTAGGTCATGTGTTAGTATGATACATTTGTTAAAATTAAATGAACCAACAGTGATAAATTAGTATTATTTTTAATTGAAATGTTTCATATTTTATTATGAGCCTCCAATATGCTGTGTGAAAAGCTTAATCCAAACACTTGAGTTAGCTCAACTTTCACATATTGTTTTCATAGAGTGAAAAGTAATACTGCCTTTGATACAGCTGCAAAGTAAATTATTAGAGAAACATTTTTAGAATTGTGTTACAATAGAAATAATGGAAAATCTCTGGTGTGAATGCTTGTTGGGTATGTTTTTATTCATACTCACTTTTCCCAGGTAAGAACCAGGCTCAACCATTTCCTAAATTCATTATCATATTTATTTACCATCAGTGATTTTTCAAGTCAGTTATTCATTTTTTTATACAAAATAGGTTTTAGCATGTGTAAACAAACTGTATTTGAACCTTCTCTAGCTTTAATTTCAGATTTTTCAATGTTTTTCCCAAACTCTAAGGAAAATATAGAGACTAAAAAATTTAAGGAAACTGTCTAAAAGCCTTTAGCATGCCAACACCACAAGACACAGTAGCTAAACCAGCATGGACTCCAGGGCTGGATACCTGGGTTTAAATCCCAGCTCTACTAGTACTGAGCATTATGATTTTTGGCAAGTTATTCTTTTTGTGCCTCAGTTTTCTCATCTGATAAATGGGGATAGTAATGCTAAATCAGAAGGCTTATGTGAATATTACTATAGATACATTATTTTTAACTAAACACCATACTTATGCAGATTTCCTTAGCTGTTACCTAATGTCCCTTTTCTGTTCCAGGATCCTATCTATGATACCACATTACATTTAATTGTCTTGTCTCTTTGGGCTCCTCTTGGCTGTGAAATTTTCTCCGACTTTCCCTTGTTTTTTAATACCTTAGTTTTCAGGAGTACTAATCAGGTATTTTGTAGAATTTCCCTCAACTGAAATTTGTCTACTTTTTTCCTCATGCTTAGACATTCTGGGTTTTTGAAAGGAAGACCACAGAAGTCAAGTGCCATTCTCATCCCATCATATCAAGGGTACTTATCACCAACATGACTGGATGTCACAGTTTAAAATTAGTTATTTGGATTTTTATGTGAAATCTGACTTCTTGAGAGAAATCAGATCTGACACTAGTGGGGCTTCATCCTGATGTGACAATAATTAGCTGGACTGAATGGTGGCTGTCTCCTTTAGATGGGCTTGTGCTCTCCAGGTCACAGTCCCACATCCCTGCTTCTATCCTTGGCCTTACCCGACTGGTCTCTGCAGGAGGTCAGCCTTGCCTTTGTCATCAGACAAACCTAGGTTACATTTGCCAAGGTTCTGGTGTACAGTGCAGTGCCCTGAGAGAGTTCAGCAGGAAGGGGACTGGTGGATTGTATGCTGGGTTTAAGGGAGAAAGAAAAGGGGCTGCTAGGAATGGTTACTTTCCCACCCACTGGGAAGTCCTCTCGGAGGCAGAGTGGTTGAGACCACAGAATGTGCAACCAAACTGCCTGGGCTTACATCCTTAATTGCCTCTCTGTGCCTCAGTTCCCTCATCTTTAATGTGGGCATAATAAGTACATTACTCACAAAGACTGAGTGAGGTAACAATAGTAAAGAATTTAGAACAATGACTGGCACGTAGTAAGAACTCAATAAATGTTAGCTATTTATCAAGAAACTTAAAATTTGCCTGGAAGAGCAGAGGAGATAAGTCTAGTAACTCTGCCGCTCTTTTCCCAGGTGGGAAGCTGGCCCAGCTGGGGCTAAGTTCCCACGGCGACAGGGCAGATATGGGAACTCAATCTCCTTATTCCCGTCTTCAGTTCTCACCTCAGCTCCACCCGAGTACCCCTCTCGTGGATGACAGCCATCATTTATATAGAGTTGCCTATTGTGCCCATCGCTCTACCAAGTGTTTGCGTTTTCTCCTTTAATCCTCACAGCAACCAGGTAGATCAGACACCATTTACGTACTCAGGTAAGGAAACAGACGCAAAGAGATTGCGTCTTGCCCCAAAACAGCTGAATTCGCAGAGTCAGCTTTCGCATCCAGTCAATCTGTCTTCAGCGCCTGGCTCCTAAGTACTGCTTGGGGTATCGGCTGAACCCAAGACTGAGCCCCGAGCTTGGCCCTGCCCGCTCCAAGCTTGTCGTGGAGGAAGAATGCACCTGGGTCGACAGCGGGGCTGCCCAGACGCTCCCCACCTTCCCTTGGGAAGAGGAGGAGGATGCAGATTATCCCAGGGCGCTCGTTTGGAAGTCTAGAGTCTAAGTCCAGTCCCAGCCCAGTGACGTGAGCACCTCCTGGGGCCTCAGTTTCTCAGAATGTAGAGGTCAGTCGGGCGGTTGGCAAGCTCACGTGTCCCTCGCTCGCGGAACCTTTGACGTGGCAGCTCCGGCGAGCAGACGGTGCGGCCGGAGCGCGGACCCAGCGGACCGAGGGGCGGGGCGAAGCGGCCTGGGCGGGGCGGGAGGCGGAGGCGCCGCGTAGGCCCGGGAGGCCGGCCGGGCCCGGCTGGGAGCTCGAGCCCCATGCGCCGCCGCCTCCCCCCAGGATGTTCCCCTCCCGGAGGAAAGCGGCGCAGCTGCCCTGGGAGGACGGCAGGTGAGCGGCGGCGGCCGGCCCGGGCCCCGTCCTCCGGGTGCCAGTCCTTTCCGGGCCGCCCCGCGGAATCGAGGAGCCCGAGGCCGTTGTCTCCGTCTCTGCGGGGCTCTCTGAGGGTTGTGGTTCTCCTTGAGGGTCACTGGATCTCTCTGTGTGGGTCTCTGTCTCTACTGGTCTCCGTCACTCCGCGGGTCTGTATTTCTCCGTTGACTCCCCTGTTTGAATTTGTTTCTTTCTTTCTTTACGAGTCTCTTTCTCTCATTGTGGGTCACTCTGTTTCTCCACTGGCCTCTCTCTATCTTCGTGGAGCTCTCTGACTCCGCTGACCTCTCAGTGGATCTCTGTCTTTCTCTCTGTCCCTACTCTCTGAGGGTGTTTATTCCGTTTCTCTGGCCTCTGCCTCCCCCGTTGCATCCCCGTAGCCTCAGACCTTACCCTCCTCCCTCATCCTTCCCCATCCTTTGCTGACCGCCCAGAAGAACACACCGGACAGAAGCTCTGTATGTTCTGCCTGGCACTTACTAGGCATTCCTTACATAGAACAGTAGTTCACTTCCTGTGCAGCTCTACTTAAATGGGGCCTGCTCCGTGTGTTAGGTGTGAGCTTCGTCCAGACCTTAGCTAATGATGTTTCCTATTAAAGCAGAATGAAGAGAGAGCTATTTGGCCACTTAGATTTGGGAAGACACCCACAATTCAGTCTTGAGATGTGCCCCCAAAACTCTTCTCACCCAGAATACATGATAGTGGGACTCCACCCAGTGAATGACACCTCATTCCCTTTATTTAAGTTTGCCAGTTGCCAAAAGATTCTGGAATATAGTGGGCACGACTCTTTACCATTAGGGATTTTTCAGACTTGGTGTTGAAGTAAGAAGACAGGAATAAAATAGAAAGAAAGCCTGGACTGTGGAATCAGGCATGGGTGGGAATCCTCTTTAATAGCCATGTGACCAGAAACAGATCACTTAATCCTTCCGACCTCAGCTTTTCTATTTCTGAAACAGGGATCATAACGTCCACCCTGCAGGGCTGTATGAGTATTGAAGATCATATATATACAGCTCTTGACGCTCTGCCTGGCACAGAGGAGGTACCACTTGTCTTTCAGTTACCTTTGCAGTTTGGAGGTTCTGTAATCAGAGCAGCTGAGTATTCAAACCCTGTATCACTGAGGCTTGTGTGAGGGAAGAAAGGAGAGGTAATGGAGGAGAATTTCCATTTCCTGATCCATTTCCATAAACCTTTGAAACATAACCACATTCCCAGGAAAATATATTGATATCAGTTTGTGCTTTTGACACAGGGGTACAAAGATCCAAGCAACAGATGCTGGCTAATGTAGCAATTAAGAGTGCTGGCTCCAGAGCCAGCCTTCCTGGGTTTGAATCTACCTTTTAGTAGCCTTGGACCTATAGACTGATGGAGACAAACTCTCATCTCGTCTGCCCCTCAGAGCAGGGTGGCCTGGGTCTAGGAGCAGCTGGGACTGCACATCTGGAGTTGGCCACCAGGTGGCACCAGGAACAACAGTTCTCTGTCCACTGTCCTGTGGAATTGGGACTCGGCTCTGAAGTCAATTGCTCAGCAGTTTGGGCCCTTAGAGCCATGATGGGATTGCTCATGGGAACGTGATCCTGGTAGGAAGAGGAAGCTGGACCAAAGGAACAGCATGTGAAAGTGCATGGAATGCCCAATCCATGCCATACCCCTGGATAATGGTCATTGTTTCTTTCCCCGAAGGTGGGATGTTTCCCCATGTCCATCTCCCTGGTCTCCACCCCTCCCCCAGAGAGAGCCAGGAGGGCGAGAAAGAACCTGTAGAGGTTCCAGCTTTCCCAGGCCACTCGCAGGATTGGGCTCCACCCTTCCCCAGCGGAAACCCCCACCACAGGACAACGGGGGGTAAGTTAGGAGCCTTGCAAGGTGTCCTACTGGGCAACCTCTCTGCTGCGTGTGGGACCTTGCCTGGCTTCAGGGCTGCTGGCTTCCAGGTGGGCATTTGTGCCTCTGGAGAAAGGCAGGAGTTGGTCCAGCTCTAGTTTGTGACTTAAAAGCATGCCCTGACTGCTTGAACCCTTCCTGTAACTCACTTAGCAAGCCTTCTGCTGTCTGACCTGTGCTGGGGCCACAGATAGGAATCTGATTGCCCGTGGGTAAGTGCTTCAAACAGGGGAGTACCAGATACCATGGGAACACAAAGGAGAGAGTGTGTATCTCAGTTTATGTGCAAGTGGGGGCAGGGGTCATGAGATGCTGGCCATGCCATTAGAGTTTGGCCCTGAAGGATCAGCGGGGAGCTCCCAGGCAGATAAAATAAGGAGGACATGTCAGGCAGAAGCAGCAGGCTAATTTGAGGGCAGAAGCAGGAAGGAATATGGTGAGTGGAGAAGCTCTGAGTTACTCAGTATGATAGCACTGGGCTAGGGACAGGGAGTAACTGGAGATGGGGCGAGGTCACAGAGGGGCTTCACTTTCAGGCCAAGGGTTCGGCTATTATCTGATAAACAGAAGAGGATCATGCATGTGATTGAAGGGTAAGGACCAGATGAGACTTAAGCTAAAAGAGAGACACTGGTTGAGGAAGGATCAAAGGGACACTCAGGAATCTGTAAGACTTGGTAGCCAATTGGTGACTCTTAAAGGTTATAAAGTAGATTCCAGATTATTTCAGGGGAAGTAGTATAGAGGAAGCTTCCTTTTTCTTGGATTCCTCAGCTCCTCCTCCACTGCCCTCAGGAACTTCCAGAGAGAGGGGCAAAGGAATCAGGTGAATTCCACCTGCTTCTTAGTACTTTCTAACCTAAAGGGCAGTCTCTCCCAGAAATACTACCCCAATGTCTAAGATACTCAGCTGTTTTTCTGTTTCTGAAATGAGCCTAGGTGCTGTACCCAGCCCTCATCTTTCTTTCCCTTGTCCGTCTCTCATCTCTTGTCACATGGGCTGCCTCTTGGACTGAAGCTTTGAGACTTGTTCAGTGAACTGCCACTGTCAGTTTGGGCCTTGCATTAGTTTGGGGGCAGGTCCCATCTTCCCAGAGTAAACGTTGGTCTTTTCACGAGGACTGATGCCGGCACACGCCCCTGTTTTGGGGAGCTTTCTCGTGTTAGAAGCAGGACAAAGCCAAGGGGGTAAACTTGCAGGGGAGCAAGTGTGAAAGGCAGTGGGTAGGATCTCTAAAGCGGGACTCCTGCCATCAGCTCAGGACATGAGCCACTGTCCTGGGGAGGGGCAAGTGCAAGAGACAAGGAGCCTCATCCTGCCCACGAGCAGCTCGTGGTCTGACCAGGACTCACTCACAGAAAGTAAGAGAGCATCGAGGGCCTGGGGCAGCTCTGTAACCTGAAAGTGGTCAGAGGATTTCCCGGAGGTGGGGTGCCACAAGCTGGACCTAGTGTGGTAAGCAGGATTCTGATGCTTGGTAGCAGCATGAGCAAAAGCATTGACGTTGCTTCTGCACTAATTCCCAGGCACTTGGGGCAGACTAGTCACGTGCGCCCTACTTGTGGAGAAACCAGAGAAGGGGTCTGTCACAAGGCCCCAGTTCGGCCCTGCCCTTCTGATGCATCCCTTCTCTTGTCCCAGGTCCAGGTTGCTCCCCAGCGGCCTCCCCCGGAAATGCTCCGTCTTCCACCTCTTCGTTGCCTGTCTCTTATTAGGCTTCCTCTCCCTGCTCTGGCTGCAGCTCAGCTGCTCTGGCGATGTGGCCCGGGCAGCCAGCGGACAAGGGCAGGAGACCCCAGGCCCACCCCGGGTGTGCCCCCCAGAGCCACCCCCTGAGCACTGGGAAGAAGACGCATCATGGGGCCCCCATCGCCTGGCAGTGCTGGTGCCCTTCCGCGAACGCTTTGAGGAGCTCCTGGTCTTTGTGCCCCACATGCACCGCTTCCTGAGCAGGAAGAAGATCCAGCACCACATCTATGTGCTCAACCAGGTGGATCATTTCAGGTAGGGACTACCTCCCGACCCAGCACCCCTCTCCAGGGGCCTCACTTTGCCCAGACCTCTCAGGGCCTGCTCCCTTTCCCAGCAATGGTCCAATGCCAGGTGGGCCACCTACGGCAGTGGCAGGAGGGTGGGAGGGAGCGTTCTCTCAGTGGGTGTGATGGGGATTTTTGGGGAGGGCCCTGAACTGATATTCATTTTTAAAAGATCCTGGGGCTGGCCCTGTGGCCAGGTAGTTGAGTTCAGCACACTCCACTTTGGCGGCCCAGGTTCAGTTCCTGGGCGCAGACCTGCACCACTCGTTGGTGGCCATGCTGTAGTGGCGACCCACATACAAAATAGAGGAAGACTGGCACAGATGTTAGCTCAGAGCCAATCTTCCTTAGCAAAAAAAAGAAAAAGAAAAAGGATCCCTGTGGTTGCTGTATGTGGAATAGATTATACCAGGACAAGAGAAGGGGTGGGAAGGCCTGTTGGGTGGTTTTGTAGTCGTCTGAGATGATGGTGTCTTGGCCAGCACGGTAGAAAGGTGGAAAGAAGTGATGTGGAGGAAGTGCAGACAGCGTTTGCTGGTGGATCAGCTGGTGAATCGGGAAAGGGAGGGTCAAGGCCAGGCTTTCAGGTTGTTCGCAGTCCGGTGTTATCCTAAAATCCTTGCCCTTACCAAAAACTGCTCCCCTCCATGATCACAATCCAAGCCTCTCACACTCCACCACCAGCTCCTTTCCTGTCAACTCACTCCCACTGGGAGACATACTCCAACAATTCTTGGACCCCACCAGGCCCTTTAGTCTGCGATCTTCCCAGTTTTCACTGCCCACCCTCCTTGTCCTCACTTTCTCCTCACCTGACTGGATTCCATGGCTCAGCATTAAAATCACTCTCCCGCACACACCTCAACTCCCCTGCCCCTTTCTGCCTGGCAAAACTCCCGCCTGACAAAACCTGACTCTGTCTACTCCACATCTGCACCTGGGCAGCTAGTTGTGGCTGGAGATACTGCTTGTGTACCTGACAATGCACTCTGGCCCAGGAAAGCCCTCAGCCGTGCCTGGAAGCCTCATTTGTCTAGTCTGCTGCCCCCCTCTCCGTGGCAGCCTTGCACACCTTCTCTCCTCACTCCCTCCATCTTCACCCTCAGCTGATGACTTTGCTTTCTGTTGAGAAGACAGAACCAATTGGAAGAGAACCTGCCCAAGTCCCCATGCCCTCAACTGGCCCACCAGCTTCTGTGCATACGTCCCCGTGAATGTGCTGTCCCAGCTCCTTCCAGGACAGCACTTCTACTCTGGCACTGGATCCCTTGCCGCTCTCCTTCTCAGGGGCATCACTCTAGCCATTGGCTCCTTTCTCTCCTGCATGATCAGTTTTTTCCTCCCTCCTGGAGCATTCATATCAGCATACAAACATACTGAAGAAGCTCCCATCTAAAAAGAAAAAAGGAAAAAAAAAAGACCCCCTTGATCCCACATCCCCCACAGCTATAACCTCATTTCTCTGCTTCCCTTTATAGCAAAACTCCTTCCCTTTCTCGCCTTCGCTCTCTCAAACCTCTTCCACTCAGATGTTGACCCTGTCATGACACTGAAACAGCTCCGCTGACATCACCAGTGAGCCCACCTTGTTAATCCAAAGGCCAGTGCTCAGCCTTCGTCCTGTCGCCCTCTCGGCAGCATTTGCCAAGTGAATTACTTCTTCCTTCTTAAACCTCCCGTTTGACCTCTGGGACAGCACTCTGTTCTCCTCCCTCCTCACTGGCTACCCCTCCCACCTTCTTTGCTGGTTCTGCCTCATCTCCCTGATTTCTCAACCTGGGTGCTCCTTGAGGCTCAGTGCTTGGGCATCCCCTTTCTGGCTATAGTCACTCCCTGGGGGATTTCATCCAGTCTCATGGCGTTAAATCCCATCTCTCCCCTGATGACTCCCAAGTCTGTATTCCCAGTCCAGATCTCTCTCCTAAACTCCAGACTTGCACATCCAGCTGCCTGCACAGCCTTTCATTTGGTAGTCTCAGAGGCATCTCAAGCTTAACTGATCAGAACTGAATTCCTGATTTCCCACCCACCCCAGACCTGCTTCCCCTGCCCCCTTCCCCGTTTCAGGGAATGGCAGCTGCGTGCTGCCACTGACTCAGGCCAGAGGCCTTGGAGTCATCCTCAACTCCTCTTCCCCCCCCAAACATACACATCCAGTCCATCAGTAAATACATCTAGAATCTGCCACTTCTCACTGTCTCCGCTGCTGCCCCCCTGAGCTAAATCACCACCATCTCTTGCCTGAATTATTGTGATAGCCTCTCCACTTTTCTCCCTGCTTCCACCCCTGGCCCTCCAGTCTTTTCTCAACACCACAACTAGAGCGATCCTGTTAAACCCTAAGTCACAGCATGTCATACCTCTGCTCTGAGCCTTCCAGTGGCTCCCATCTCACCCAGTGTCAGAGCCCAGGTCCATCAGCGGCCCATCACCCTCTGACTTCATCCCCTAAGCCCCCTCACACACTCTGCCTGGCTTCTTGGTGTCGGCTCCTGCCTCAGGCCTTGGCAGTCACTCTCCCCTCTGCTCAGAGCCCCATTCCTCCCATTTCCATGTGGCTCATTCTCGCAGGCCTTCAGGTTTCTGCTCACATGTCACCCTCTTACCCTGACCCTCCCTGACCACTTGTCTACCAGAATAGCTGCCCCGCCCCCAGTAAGCTTTATCCTCCTCACCTGCTCTGCTATTCTCCACGGCACCTCCCACAGTCTGGCTTGTTACTATTTACTTGTTTATTTTGTCTCCTTTTATTAGAATGTCAGTGCCTTGAGGGCAGGGCTTTGAGTTCTCACTGCTGTTATGTCCAGAGCTCTGAGAAGTGTCTGGCACACAGGAGGTGCTCAGTAAACATTTGTGAGATGAGTGGAGGGGCAGACGTGCAGTGGGCAGCCCCACAGTGAACTCAGGGTCGGGTGGGAGAGGGGTGGAGGCACTGGGGGGTGCTGTGGAGGACAGGCTCTCATGCAGAGTTTAGGGGAGAGCAAGCTCACTGTCCCCCTGCATAGGTTCAACCGGGCAGCGCTCATCAACGTGGGCTTCCTGGAGAGCAGCAACAGCACGGACTACATCGCCATGCATGACGTGGACCTGCTCCCTCTCAACGAGGAGCTGGACTACGGCTTCCCTGAGGCTGGGCCCTTCCACGTGGCCTCCCCGGAGCTCCACCCGCTCTACCACTACAAGACCTATGTCGGCGGCATCCTGCTGCTCTCCAAGCAGCACTACCAGCTGGTGAGGCCCAGCCCCACCTGCTCTGCTCAGAACCAGGGAGCACCCACCTGGGCAGGGGCACTGGCAGGAGGAGCAGCAGTTCTGGGGCCGAGCAGGTGGAGGAGTCCTGCTAGGCCCAGCAGGGGAACCCAGGAGCAGTCAGAGACTTGAGAGAGGAGCAGGACTGAGCAAGTCAGTTAGGGAGGATTCTGCTGCAGTAACAAACCCCCATGCAAGCTGGCTTCAGAAGACTTGGGGTTCATTGGCTCTCAAAATGGAAAAGTCTGGATGGGGCTGGGGGAGGTGGGTCTTGCTGCAGGTACGGCCTGCCCAGCTCTCAGACAGTGTCATCAGGGCACAATTTCACCTTCCATCTCTCACCTCTGCCTTCTCTAGACTGGATTTGTTTTTAGACATTCAGGGTGCACGGTGGTTGTCATGGCTGCAACCTGCATCCATCGAGGCCCAAGTTCAGTGGAAGATGGACCCCCTTCCCCAGCATCCCAGAGAGGAGTCCCAGAACTGCTTTATGCTGGCTCTTGATTGGCCCGCCTTGAGTCATGGGCCCATCCCTGAGTCAGTCACTGTAGCTGGGAGTGAGGGTAGGTGGGTGGGGTGGGAAGAACTCAGCGACCTCCATCTCCTGCTCCTCTCTTCAAGCTGTGGCTGAAACCAGCTTTATGTAAATGAAGCCCCAGGTTGGGTGGCAAAAATAGGTGTCTGCCGTAGAGCTCACACAGAGGAAGAGACCAGGGCAGAGCCACCCCAGGAGAAATGGGAGTATGGGGCAGGCAGAAATCAAGCCGGAGTTGGCACTTCTGCCCATCATTAGCTCCCCAAGAGGTCCCCTCCTGCCAATCATACATTAGTTTTTGAGAAACTAATCATCTCACACAAGTTCAAGGCCCCATTAGAACAGGCAAAGAGACTGGGATGCACTGACTGTCCACCAGTACCGTAGAGGTTGTGGGAATTGTAAGCATCTGGGTGTCCACAACTGCCAGGAGAGGATGAGGAGAGGGAGCCTGGCCTGGGAGGATGGGGCAAGTGACGCTGCCTGTCTCTGTGTCAGTGCAACGGGATGTCCAACCGCTTCTGGGGCTGGGGCCGCGAGGACGACGAGTTCTACCGGCGCATCAAAGGAGCCGGGCTCCAGGTAACACCCCACCCAGGGCCCTGCTATCTTCTCCACCATCATGGCTGCCCTGAGGTTCCCTTCTCTATCCTCAGATGAAGTTGCTGGGGCTTGGAAATGGCACCCCTGACTCTGATCCCAGCCCTGCCCCCTGACTAGCACACCTCTTCTGTAGAATGGGAATGCAGGCCCCTCCTGTGGCCCATGGCAGGCAGTGGGAGCCCAAAGGACTAGTGTGAGGGCCAGGGCTCCAGGAGGGGCAGCCTGACCCAACTACCTTTGGCCTCCTTAGCTTTTCCGCCCCTCGGGAATCACAACTGGGTACAAGACATTTCGCCACCTGCATGACCCAGCCTGGCGGAAGAGGGACCAGAAGCGCATCGCAGCTCAAAAACAGGTGCTGGCTGGCCCCCTGATTGGGGACGGATATGTGGTGATGTGGGGAACCAGTAGGCCCAAGCAGTTCACAAGTTCTCCTTGGGCCCCAGATGGCCCTGTCCTCCCCTGCTTGGCCCAGGTCAGTCAATGGGCATTCTGCTTGGGCCCATGCCCTGCTCTGGTGGCTGCCATGGGCACCAGGGAACTGTGGGTCAGCTGAGATTTCAGAGTCCTTGCAGGCTGGTAGGGGGGTGGGACTCAGCTGAAGGTGCCAGAATCCTAGTCAGACTTGCAACACTGGAGTCCCTATCCCTCAAACAGCCTTTTCTGTAGGAGCCATACTAGTCTAACTGAAAAATCCCTGCTCTCCTGCTTACTAGTCAGGGGCAGCCATGGGCAAAACTTCACATCTCTGAGCTTCACTTCCTCCTCTCTTCAGTGGGGTTCATAGGACCTCTGATGATGAGGTTGTGGGGGATCAGTGGACAGCTGGCACCCGCAAAGCCCAGAGTACATGCTCTCTCCCCCTTTCATTCCCAGGAGCAATTCAAGGTGGACCGGGAGGGAGGCCTGAGCACTGTGAAGTACCATGTGGATTCCCGTACAGCCCTGTCTGTGGGAGGAGCCCCCTGCACTGTTCTCAACATCATGTTGGACTGTGACAAGGCTGCCACCCCCTGGTGCACATTTGGCTGAGTTGGCTGGACAGTAAGGAAGGCTGTGCCTGGATGCCACACTGCTACTCAGGACCAAGACAAAGCCTTAGGCCCTGGGCCCACCTCCAACAGGATGTGGAGTGGCCTGAAGTAGCAGACAGCAAACCACGTGTTTGCAGCAGCCCAGCCCCCAGAGGCAGGCTTGAGCCGGGACAGGACACACACAGGGTGCCTGGGACGCTGCTAGCAATAAACAGTGATGGAAGAGGCTAGGATGTGGCTCCTGCCTGGGACTCTCTGCCCTGCCTCCTGCTTGCCCTGCTCTGCCCTCCTTCGCGTGCTGAGACCTGCGGGCTTTTGTTCCTTCCCCTGGACCGCCTCGTGCAGAGGTACAGTTTAGAAGCCAGGCCGCTGACGTGGGTGGCCAGGGTGTTTGGGAGGGTCAAAACTGCGGAAACCAGAATGCAAGCCCCGCAGAAGGGGGATAGCTGAGGCCAGCTCCAGCTGGTGGTGACTATACGGTAATGTGGGCCTAATGTTGCCAGATCTTCTGATTTTTCAGAAGAAACTAGAATTCTGGACTCTTAAGTGAAATTGGTTAATTTTTAAATGATAGCAATGAATTGAAACTTTTAAAAAGTATGGCAGGCCAAACAAAATGTGTTGTGGACCACTAGTTTGTCACCTGTGGCTGAGGGGAAGGGCATGGGGCAAAAGATGACACCTCTCTTAGTTATAAGCTGGCAAGGAGTTGAGGCAGGGCTGGGGACGACAAGACCAGGGGAAGCTCAAGTGGGAGAGAAGCCAGAGGCACAGGTTCCTGTCACCTCCCACAGCCCTCCAGGCTTTGCTGCCCTTCTGGGCAGTCTGACCGCTGGTGGGCTCAGACTCTGGAGGGGGGCTTCATCCTGCCTCATTGAGATGGACAGAAACAGATCCACAGGACTAGACTTAGAGTAGGCAGTGTGCGTTGGCAATGACTCGGTCATGGCTTGAGGGAGGGAAGAGCACGTTTGTGGGGTGGGAGGAGGAAGATAGGAGAAGTAGGAGAATCCCTGGAGTGTTCCCACAGTACGATGGGGGACTAGCAGTGAGCACCAAATGCCAGGGAGAGCTGAAGGAGGGGAGCTGAGGGAGACCATGGAATTGGGGAGTGACCTGGAGGAAGCATTTGGAGGGAAGCCTGGGGCCAATGAGAGTGGGGGTGGGGAGCCCTGCACGGTAGATCAGTCCTTCAAGGTGTCTGACTACCAGGGATTTGGGGCAGAAGTAAGAGGAGATTTGGGACCAGTTAAGGTTGGTTTGCTTAACTATAGGGCACCTGAAATGCTGGAGAAGGAAGAGATTGAGGTCCCAGAGTTCAGTAGGGTGGATTCAACAGCTCTGGTCCAAAAAAACTCCTCCTCTGAGGATGGAGCCCACACGGGGCTGCTGTGTGTAGTTGCAGGGGTTGTGCACTGTACATCCTGTGCATAAGCCAAGAGATTTAAGCAAAGATGAGTGGAGTGAAGCTTCAGGTTCCACATAACTGTTCAGACATATAACCAAGGGTCCTTGTGATTCCAAATTGACCTCAGCCAGCGATTCAGCTTCACTCACTACATGGAGGGGCAAACAGCCATGATTACAGTACAAGGGTGATGGGAGGGACTTTCTCAACTTGAGGCCCAGGAGAGGGGAATGGCATGCTTTCTGTATGCCAGTCTCCCTGGCTGTGTCATCTTGGACTTATGTAACATGAGGGCATAACACCAGCCTCTTGGAGTTGGTGGGAATGGATATGACATCAGAGCCCCCAGCTCTGTACTCACCGGGCCCATAGGAAGACCTGAAAAATGGGTTCCTTCCTTTCCACCTGCACCAGGGGAGTGGACTGAGCAGAAGAAAAGCAAGATCGTCCAACTCAGCCTGGGCTGGGGTGCATCTCCAACCCCACCATGGCCACTGCCACCACCTCCATCATCGAGGCACCATCAGTGCCTTGGGCTGGGCCTGATGTAACCCAAATCTGCAACTCCCCTCACTCCCCAGCCCCAGCCTCCACCAAGCCATTCCAGGACAGTGGGAGAGGGCTGAGCCATGGTTGGCAAGGGGAAGAAGCAGATGGCTCTTCTGCTTTCTCAGCGCCTTGGTTGCCTCCTCTGTGGAGTGGAACTAACATCCCTGCCTCACTGGCCAGGGTGGATGAAATGAAGCCAGGAGATAGGAGCACTGGGCACAGCACTTGGCCCATGTGGTTGTTGTGATCATAACAACTAGCACTTGTGGAACATTCACCACATCAGAAATGCTTTACATTGCATTATTTCCCTTAGGCCTCTCTACCTAAGAGCTAGGTCCTATGTATTACCCTGTTTTATAGATGAGGATGGTGAAGCACAGAGAGGTAAGTAGCTTGCCCAAGGTCACAGAGCTGATAAGTGGTGGAGCTTGGGCCCCTGCAGTCTACCTTCAGAGCCAGGTTCCTTCACCCCTGGCCTATACAGCAGGTGCCCATGCACAGAGGCTCCTTCCCCTCCAGACCTTCCCTCCTCTCCCTAGCTGGAGAGGGCTGACTGGGAGTGCTGGCCAATGTGGTCTAATGTCCCTCCCACCTCTGGGACAAAAGCAGGGCCATGGGGGAGATTCAGAGTGTCTGCCTCATGCTTCCTCTGCCTGGAGTAAGATGGGGATTTGGCTGTTGGAGAGGTCCCTTGGGGCATCAGTGGGAACCAGAGCATGGCACTGTGCCTGAGGAATGTACAGGTGCTTGGGGAAGGCCCACCCCTAAGGAGGTGAGGTCTTCCTGGTGGAGTCAGTTTGCCAGTCAGGATGGGAAGGGCTTCTGGAGGGAACAGCATGTGCAAGGCAGAAAGACTGGAGGAAGCATGTATGTTCAGGGACCTGGGAGTAGTTCAAGGTGTCCCTAGTACCCCAATATTGTATAGGTATGGGGGGAGGCAGGCAGCAGAGGGAAGGTTAGGGTGAACCATGAAGATCTATGAATGCCACACTGAGCAACTTGTACTTTATTCTATGGGTGCAAGATTTCTGAGCAGGGAGAGATATACGGTTAGATATTAGTTATAGAAAGAACCTTTAGGGCAGGATCCAGGTGGACTGTAGGATAGAGTCTGGAGGAGGGAGAGAGATAATGAAGCCAGAATGAGTCAGTGAAGGGGGGTGGCGGTGTCCGCTGAGCCCCTGGGGGCTGCAGGAGCCAGGATCAATGGTATACCATTGGTCCTTCCCTTCACAGAGGGTCTGCTTCCCTGCACACTCTTTCCCAAAAGGCCAAATGGATATACACTGCCTTTGTGCGATCTCAGCCCTCATGCCTTAAGAGCATTAAAACAACAACAAAAAAAAAACAAAGAAAAAGCAACTTCTGGTTTCAGCTTCAACATGTAAAGAGCTTATTAGTCATCATTCCCATCCTATGACAAGAAAAAAACTCAACAAACTGAAAAGCAACTACTTTTCTTGGGCCTATCAGAGAACTGAAGTTGCAGGGCAAACTGCCATCCCAAAATCTGGAGAGCCAGGAAAATATAGTCACAGCCAAGATCAGCTGACCTAGAGCAGAAGACGCAGAACCACAAACTGGGAGTAATACTTAAGTGGTAATTTTGACAAACTGATGGAGGCTGAGTATGGTGAAGAGCCAAGAAAAATCCCCTCCCGTCTCTATAAGGGGAAAGGGAAAAGTAACCATTTAAAAATATGCCCACAGCAGTCCCCCTGACAAAAGCCTACTCTCCAGGTAAAAAGACTATCAGAGCCTTTTCTCTCAGGGGATAGAACAATCACCCAACTCCAGCCCCCTCTAGCCTTTCTGCCACACCTCAGGAAGGGGGGAAAAAGCTCAGAGACCCCTGTGAAGGTCACAACCAGGGACACAGACCCACTAAAAGACTGAGATTTAATCATAAAATTATAAAATGCTTCCCCTTCCCTAAACCTTACCACCATGTCAACAGGGCTGCAGTATAACAATAGTGGATTACAGCTGAAAGAGCTTCAAGGCACAGACTGTATTAAAGAAGTTCTTGGGGAAACCCAAAGTCAGTAGAGGAGAAAAACACCAAGGACACTAGAGGAATTTAAAGCCACTGGCACCTAAAGCTACAACAAACATTAAAGTCAGTCCAACTCCTAGGCAGACTGTCATCACACCTCACATTAAAAGTTGTTTACATCAGTCCCTTTACCCAATAAATTGTATATTATAAGGCACACTAAAAGGCAAGGGAAAAACAGACTAAAGAGACAAAGCAAGCATCAAACCAAACTCAGATATGACACATTTTGGAATTATCAACTAGGAAATTTTAAATAATTAAGACTAATATATTAAGGGCTCTAATGGAAAAAGTAGACAATATGCAAGAACAGATGGGTAATGTAAGCAAAGAGATAGAACTCAAAGAATCAAAGGAGTTGCTAGAAATCAAAAACACTGAAATGATGAAGAATGCCTTGATGGGATCATCAGTAGATTAGACACAGACAAGGAAAGAACCGTTGAGCTGAAGATAATGTCTATAGAAACTTCCCAACTGAAATGCAAAGAGAAAAAAAAAATCCAAGAACTGAGACAATTTCAAAAGGTGTAACATAGGAACAATTGGAATATCACTAGGAGAACAGAGCAGGAGAGATATTTCATGTAATAATGACTGAGAATTTTCCAAAATGAATGGCAGACATCAAACCACAGATCCAGGAAGCTTAGAGAAAAGCAGGATAAATAGCCCCTGAAAATCAACACCTAGGCATATCATATTCAAACTGTAGAAAACCAAAGAAAAACAAAATCTTGAAGGAAGACATGGGGGGAAAAACCCTAGCTTACTTATACAGGGAAAGGATAAGAATTACAGCCTTGTCTGTAACCATACAAGCAAGAAGAGAGTGGATTTTAAATATTGAAAGAAAAAACTACATCAACCTAGAATTCTACATCCATTGAAAGTATTCTTCAAAAAGGAAGGAGAGGGGCTGGCCCCATGGCGTAGTGGTTAAGTACGGCGTGCTCTGCTTCGGCGGCCCAGGTTTGCAGGTTCGGATCCCGGGGGCGGACCTACACTGTTTGTCAACCATGCTGAGGCGGCGACCCACATATGAAATAGAGGAAAACTGGCACAGTTGTTAGATCATGGCTAATCTTCCTCAAGCAAAAAAAAGAGGAAGATTGGCAACAGATGTTAGCTCAGGGCAAATCTGCCTCACCAAAAAAAAAAAAAAAAAAAAAAAGAGACGTGTACTTAGTAAAAAGCCACTGAGTTGTACACTTTACGATGGTTAAAATGGTGAAATTTATGTTATGTGAATTTTACTGCAATGAAGAAAAAATATATGGATAAATACTTTGTCAGACAGAAAAAAATGAGGATATTTACTGCCAGCAGAACTGCTTTGCGAGAAATGTTAAAAGAAGTTCTTCATGGGGCCGGCCCTGTGGCTTGGCGGTTAAGTGCACGTGCTCCGCTACTGGTGGCCTGGGTTCGAATCTTGGATGTGCACTGATGCACCGCTTGTCCGGCCATGCTGAGGCCACGTCCCACATACAGCAACTAGAAGGATGTGCAACTATAACATACAACTATCTACTGGGGCTTTGGGGGAAAAAAAAAAAGGAGGAGGATTGGCAACAGATGTTAGCTCAGAGCCGGTCTTCCTCAGCAAAAAAAGAGGAGGATTAGCATGGATGTTAGCTCAGGGCTGATCTTCCTCACAAAAAAAAAAAAAAGAAGTTCTTCAATGAGAAGGAAATGATATAGGTCAGAAACTTAGATCTACATTAAAAAAAAGAAGAGTGTCAAAAAAGGAATAAATGAAGGTAATATAAAATATTTTATTTTTCTTATTCTTAACTGATCTCATAGATAACTGTTCAAAGTAACAATAGTAACAACGTGTTGGAGGACTATAGTGTAGGAATAAGGAAATGAATGATAGCAATGTTATAAGGGTCAGGAGAGAGGAACTGGGAAAACTTTGTTATAAGGTATCTGCGCTACCTGTGAGTGGTAAAGTGTAATTTGAAAGTGGACTTAGATTAGTTGTAAATATATATTGCAAACTCTAGAGCAATGAGTTAAAATGTTTTAAAAGCAGTATAATTGATATGCTAAGAGAGGAAAGAAAATGGAATCATATAAAATTCTCAATTAAAACCAGAGAAGACAGAAAAAGAGGGGTAGATAAGAAAAAGAAACAAAGACAAGTGCAACTAATAGAAAACAGTTAAAGATATGGCAGATATTAATCCAACTATATAAATAATCATTTTAAATGTGAGGTCTAAATATACCAATTAGAAGACAAACTCAGTAGACTGAAAACAAAAAAAAGACTCAACTATAAGTTGTGTACAAGAAACCCACTTTAAAGACACAAATGGATTAAAAGTAAAGGGATGGAGGGACCGGCCCCGTGGCTTAGTGGTTAAGTGCGCACGCTCCGCTACCGGTGGCCTGGGTTCGGATCCTGGGAGCGCACTGATGTACCGCTTCTCTGGCCATGCTGAGGCCACGTCCCACATACAGCAACTAGAAGGATGTGCAGCTATGACATACAACTATCTACCGGAGCTTTGGGGGGGAAAAAAAAAGGAGGAGGATTGGCAATAGATGTTAGCTCAGAGCCGGTCTTCCTCAGCAAAAAGAGGAGGATTAGCATGGATGTTAGCTCAGGGCTGATCTTCCTCACACACACACACACAAAAGTAAAGGGATGGAGAAAGAAATACAATGCTAATACTAATCTTGAGTACCTATATTAATTTCAGACAAAGCAGACTTCAGAGTGAGGAAAATTATTGTGGATAAAGAGGGGCATTATATAATGATAAAGAGGTCAATACTTCAAGAAGACATTGTTAAATCCTTAACGTGTATGTACCTAAAAACAGAGCATCAAAACATGTGAGGCAAAAACTGATGGAATTGCAAGAGAAATAGACAAATCCACTATTACAGTTGGTGACATCAACACCTTTCTACCAGTAATTGACAGATCCAACAGGCAAAAGATCAGTAAGGATATAGCTGGACTGAAGACCACAGCAATCCATTGAATCTAATTGACATTTATGGAATATTTCATCCAACAACAGCAAAATACACATTCTTCTCAAGCTCACATGGAACATTCACCAAGATGGACAACATATTTGGCCGTAAACACACCTTAACAAATTTAAAAGAATGGTAACCATACAAAGTGTGCTCTCAGATGAAATTAAACTAGAAATCAAAAACAGAAAGATAGGTGGAAAATCCCCAAATAATTGGAGATTAAACAAAACACTTCTAAATAACAGATGAGTCAAAAATTAAAATATTTTGAACTAAATAAAGATGAAAATACAACCTATCAAAATTTGTGGGATGCAGTGAAAGTAGTGCTTAGAGGGAAATTTATAGCATTGAATGCATATATTAGAAAAGAAGATATAAAATCAATAATCTAAGCTTCCGCCTTAGGAAGCTAGAGAACAAAGATCAATGTAAGCCTAAAGCAAGCAAAAGAATAGAAATAAAAATTAGAGTGGAAATCAATGAAATTGAAAACAGGAAATTAATACAAAAAAATCAATGAAACCAAAATCTTGTTCTTTGAAAAGGTCAATAAAATTGATAAACCTCTAGCTAGGCTAACTAAGAAAAAAGAAAAGACAAAAATTACTAATATCAGAAATGAGAGAAGACTCATCACTACTGATCCCATGGATGTTAAAAGGATAACAAAGGATAATTATGATCAACTCTATGCCCACAAATTTGATAACTTAGATGAAATGGACCAATTTCTTAAAAGATACAAACAACCAAAACTCATAAGAGGAAACAGATTATTTGAATAGGCCTATATATATTATAGAAATTGAATCAACAATAATAACTTTCAAAAAAAGAAACACCAGGCCCAGATGGTTTCACTGGTAAATTCTAGAAAACACTGAAGGAAGAAATGACACCAATCCTCTAAAATCTCTTCCAGAAAATAGAAACAGAGGGAATACTTCCTAACTCATCCTATGAAGCTAGCATTTCCCTGATACCAAAACCAGATAAAGACATTAGAAGAAAGGAAAACTACAGACTGATATCTCTCATGAACGTAGATTCAAAAATCTGCAACAAAATATTAGCAAATTGAATCCAACAATGTATAAAAATAATTATACACCACAACCTAATGGGATGTATTTTATTTTTTAATTAATTAATTATTTTTTTGCTGAGGAATAATTTGCTCTGAGCTAACATCTGTTGCCAATCTTCCTCTTTTTTTTTTTTTTTTTGCTTGAGGAAGATTAGCCCTGAGCTAACATCTGTGTCAGTCCTCCTCTATTTTGTATGTGGGTCACTGCCACAGCATGGCTGGCAAGTGGTGTAGGTCCGCACCCAGGATCTGAACCCACGAACCCAGGCCGCCAAAGCGGAGCACACCGAATGCAACCACTAGACCACAGGGCTGGCCCCTCTAATGGGATTTAATCCATATGTGTGAGACAGGTTCAACATTTTCACTTGTAACCCATGACATCAACAGTCTAAAGAAGAAAAACTATACGATCATATCAATAGATGCAGAAAAAGCATTTGACACACTCAAACACCCATTTATCATAAAAACTCTTAGCAAACTAGGAATACAAAGAGACTTCATCAACTTGATAAAGAACATCTACAAAAACTCTATAGCTAATATCACACTTAATGGTGAGAAATTGGATACTTTCCCTTAAGATCAAGGACAAGGCAAGAATGTTCCCTTCACCTTTCCTATTCAACATTGTTCTGGATGTCCTAGCTAGTGCAATAAGAAAAGGAAACAAAAGATACAGATTTGGAGGAAGATATAAAACTTTCTTTGTTTACAAGTGACATGTTTGTCTATGTAGAAAATCTCAAAGAATAGACAAACTTCTGAAATTAATATGATAATAGTAAGGTCACAGGATACAAGATTAATATACAAAATTCAATTGCTTTCTGATAAATGAACAATTGGAATTTTAAATTAAAAACTCAATATCATTTACAATAGCACCAAAAAAAAGAAATATTTAGGTATAAATCTAACAAAATATATAGGACCTATATCCAGAAAACTACAAAATTCTGATGAAAGAAATCAATGAAGATCTAAATAAATGGAGAGACATTCCATGTTCATGGATTGGAAGACTTAATATTGTTAAGATTTTAATTCTTCCCACCTTGAGCTATAGTCAATCCAGTCCCAGTCAAAATCCCAGCAAGTTATTCTGTAGATATCAACAAACTGACTCGAAAGTTTATAAGATCCAGAACACTGAAGAAGAACCAAGTTGGAGAATTGACACCACCTGACTTCAGGACTTACTACAAACTATAATAATCAAGACAGCCTGGCATTGGCAAAAAATAGACACACACATCAATGGAACAGAATAGAGAGCCCAGAAACAGACCCAAACAAATATAGTCAACTGATCTTTGATGAAAGAGTAAAGGCGATACAGTGGAGCAAACATAGTCTCTTCAACAAATGGTGCTGGAACAACTGGAAAAATGGTAGTCTTTTCAACAAATGGTGCTGGGACAACTGGACATGCATATGCCAAAAAAAAAAAAAAAAAAAGAATCCAGACACAGACCTTCCACCTTTCACAAAAATTAACTCAAAATAGATTGTAGAACTAAATGTAAAAGGCAAAAGTATAAAACTTCTAGAAGAAAACATAGAAAATCTAGGTGACCTTAGGTTTGGCAATGAGTTTTTAGATACAACACCAAAAGTATGATCCAAGAAAGAAATAATTGTTAGACTTTATTAAAACTTAAAACTTCTGCTCTGTGAAAGCAACTGTTAAGAGAATGAAAAGACAAGCCACAGACTGGGAAAAAATATTTGCAAAACACATATCTGATAAAGGTCTTGTATCCAAAATATATAAAGAATCTTAAATTTCAACAATAAGAAAATTTAAAAACCCAAATAAAAAATGGGCAAAATATCTGAACAGACATTTCATCAAGATATACAGATGGCAAATAAACATATGAAAAGATACTCAACATAATTTGTCACTAGAGAATTATAAATTAAAACAACAATGAGCTACCACTACACATCTGTTAGAATGGCTAAAATCCAAAAAACTGACAATACCAAATGCTGGTGAGGATGTGGAGCAACAGGAACCGTTCTCACCATTGCTGGTGAGAATGCAAATAGGTACAACCACTTTGGAAGACAGTTTGGTAGTTTCATACAAAGCTTAACATAATCTTACCATATGACTCAGCAATCTCACTTAGGTATTTACCCAACTGATCTGAAAACTTAGGTCCACACAAAAACCTGCATGTGAATGTTTACTGCATCTTTATTCATAACCAACAAAAACTAGAAGTGATGAAGATTCCTTCAATAGGGGAATGCATAAACAAACTGTGGTACATCTATACAATGGAATATTATTCAGCACTAAAAAGAAATGAGTTATCAAGTCCAAAAAGACATGGAGGAACCTTAAATACATGTTGCTAAGTGAAAGAAACCAGTCTATAAAAGCTACATAATGTATGATTCCTACTATATGACATTCTGGAAAAGGCAAAACTATAGATACAGTAAAAATATCAGTGGTTGCCAGATGTCTGGGGAGAGGAGAGGAAGGTTGAAGAGAAGAAGCACAGGAGATATCTAGAGTGGTGAAACTACTCTGAGGATACTGTAATGGTGGATACATGACATTATGCATTTATCAAAACCTATAGAACCTTTAGCACAAAGAGTGAACCTTAATGTATGTAAATTTAAAAAAATCATTTAAGAGGTCAGAGAATCCCAGGAAAGAGTGCAGACTATGGCAGGAGAATCTAACTGTATTAAATGTACAAAACAACCTCACTGAAGGGGGTGGGAGAGAAAGTGCTGACCTAAGGAACGCTGGAAGTAAGTGGTGTCTGTAAGACTAAAGACAAAAGGAACTGCACTGTCCTCTAGTTAATAAAGTTGTTTCCCATGGGAATAGGGAGTATGGGATAACAATTCTTCTGCATACCAGAATTGAGCAATTTAGTAAATGGATGGCAGATGGTGGGAGCCAGGTTTCTCACTGTTGGAGTGGGAACTTATGAATAAGCAAGGGCAGAAGGCTAGAATGATCCATGTGATAATGGACTAAAGCTGCATATAGCAATGAACTCACATTAAGTTTAATATCTATAAGGATGGTTACATATAAAAATATTTATAGATGTGTGTGTATACATGTATATCATACACAAATATATCCCCCTGTTCTGTCAGCTCAGAGGACCTAGAAGCAGTGATAGTCCAGGAGCAATGAACACAACTAGTGTCCAGATCTTGGTTCCTAATACCATTCTCCGGTAAAAGGAAATGGCTGATTCTAGGACTGAAGTGGGAAATAGACAAGATGAGCCTGGAGCATCTTGTAGTTCCAGAAAGTAAAGAACTGTTAAAACAAAGAAATTGGTGGGGGTATGTCAAAGGAACACAGGAGGCAACTTAAAGAGCTCCCAATGGCCAAAGCTGGGACAATTTGAGCAACAAAATAAAGTAGTATTGGGTTATAACCCAACACATAAAATAAATATTCATGCATCCATATTGATAAATAAATGATTGAATAAATAAATAAGTGGGGGAGAAGGGACAAATGTCTACACAGAATTATTCCAGATAACTTATGTAGATACTCTGCCCTCAAGGAAGGGGAACATAACTCCTCATCCTTAAGTGTGGGCTGTACAAAGTGACTTCCTTTCAAAGAGGAGAGTATGGGTGGGGGGGTAAGGATAGCTGTATAGTGAAAAAACCCGACAAACGCTATCCCAGCCAGCTGATCAAGGTCGACATCAGCAGTGATAAATCATGTTGACAGTAAGTACCCTTGACATGTTGTGATGAAAATGACACTTTATGTCTGTGACCTTCCTCCCGAAAATCCATAACCCCAGTCTAATCATGAGAAAAACAGCAGAAAAATGCCAATAAACAGCATCTTACAAAGCACCTGACCAGTGCTCCTCAGAACTATCAAGGTCATCAAAAACAAGGAAAATCTGAGAAACTGTCACAGCCAAGAGGAGCCTAAGGAGACATGACAATAAATGTAATATGGTATCTTTGGAGGGCAAAAAGGGTAAAGGGACATGTGTATGGTGACGGATAAAAACTAGACTATTGGTGGTGAACACAATGCAGTCTATACAGAAACTGAAATATAATGTATACCTGAAATTTATACAATGTTATTAGCCAATATGACCTCAACAAAATTTTAAAAATGTAATATGGTGTCTTCAATGACATCTAAGAATAGAAAAAGGACATTAGGTAAAAGCAAAGGAAATCTGAATAAATTATGGACTTTAATTAAAAATAATGTATTAATATTGGTTCATTAATTGTAATAAATGTACCATACTAATCGAAGATGTTAATAATAGGTGCAGGTAGATGGGAATTCTCTAACATCTTTGCAATTTTTCTGTAAACCTAAAACTGTTCTCAAAAATAAAGTCTATTTTTAAAAAAAGGGGTACAACACTGTACCCATAGTCAACAATACTATATTGTGCACTTAAAAATTTGTTAAGAGGATAGATCTCATGTTAAGTGTTCTTAACCACAATAATAATAATAAATACCATATAAGAAAAAAGGGAGGGGGGGCAAAAACTGCATGGTGGGAGCCAAGAGGAAACAGCTTTCGAAGAGCTTGGGCCTGAGGAGTCCAGCTTCATGGAGGTTGAGGCAGGGTTGGTCTTGAAGGCACATGCTTCCCTCCCACTAGTTTCCTCTACTTGTCTGGGACCCCTGCCCAGCCCAGGTTCTGCTGTGCCTCTAGACAGCAAACAGAAAGACCTTAGGTTAGGGCAGGGAACATTTGGCAATGTCTAGAGACATTTTTGGTGGTGACAACTGGCATCTAGTTGGTAAGAGACTGGCAATGCTGTCAAACATCCTACAGGACAGCCCCTACAACAAAGAATTATCCAGCCCCAAATGTCAATAATGCCGCTGTTGAGAAACCCTGGGTCAGGGAAGGGCTTCTGAGGGTGCTGGGCTACAGGCAGGGCAGCGGAGGATGAATGTGAGGAGGCCCTTCCTTAGCAGGTGCCAGGGGGATGCTCCTCAGTGCAGGTACTTATGAATCAGAGGCGGTCCTCCCTGGGCTGAGGGTGGGAGGGAAGGTGGCTAAGGCAAGAAAGAGAGACTGTCTAACTGGATTACTTATGTGGGTGAATGTTTGGTTCCAGGACCAAGCACAAGAGGCTTCTAGAAAGAAGCTGAAGAAGGAGAGCCCAGAAGCTTCAGACAAGACATGAAGCAAGGAGTACCAGGGGCCAGCAGGAAGGGCTGCCTTGTGGACAGTGACAGGTCATATAGGGGCAGGTGACAGGCCTACCCCACTTTGGGAAGAAATCTTGTTACTTTGGGTCTGGAACAGGGCCAGTACCAACCCTCCCTGAGGTTAAGGAATCTTTAGGAAGAGCAGCCAGGGAGGTTTGAGATGGCAGAATCCTCCACAACCTGTATACCATACAGAGATAAGATGGTGGGTCTATTCTTGAGTATTTTTTGGGTTTGTTGCTTTCACTAGAGAGCCGGCTGCCAGCTGGAGGGAGTCACTGATGCCATTTCACATGGCCCCATCATCTAAGGCCATGGCTGTTGAGGGAGCTGTCTCCCACCCACCCAGAGGTAAGTTGGAGGCTTGGCCTGGGACTGAACTGGTTCTCAAGGACCTTTGCTCTCCCTAGTGCTGTTCTGGGCACATTTCTCTATCCAGCCTGTGGTTCAAATGTGTAGTGGGGTTTGATGGCAGAAGAGGAAAAGGAATCCTATGAGATACTGTGGTCAGCCCTGACATTGAGTAAGCCAGGTGTGTCAGTCAGGGTTATCCAGAGAAACAAAACGGAGAGTAAATATATTAAAGGAATCGGCTCACGTGATTACGGAGGCAAGCAAGTCCCAAGATCTGAAGGGTGATTTGGCAAGTTGGAAATCCAGGAGAGCTGATGCTTGTCTCAGTCTGAGTTCGAGAACCTGAGAACTAGGAAAGGTGATGGTGCAGCTCGAGTCCAAAGGCTGGCAGGTTCAAGACCCAGGAAGAGCCGATGTTTCAGTTCAAGTCTGTAGTCAGGAAAAAGCTGATGTCTTAATTCAAAAGCAGTCAGGCAAGAAGAATTCTTTCTTACTCAGGGTGTGTCAGCCTTTTGTTCTATTCAGGCCTTCAACTTGATTGGATGAGGCCCACTCACATTAGAGAAGGCAATCTGCATTTACTCTACTGATTCAAATGTTAATCTCATCTAAAAACACTCTCACAGAAACATCCAGAATAATGTTTGACCGAATGTCTGGGCACCCCATGGTCTAGTCAGGTTGACATATAAAATTAACCATCATACCAGGCAGTAAGCTGTTTGGGATTCCTGAGTTACCAGCTCTGCCAGGGAGCAGGTGGATCCAGTAAGGGAAGGACCCTTCACTTGCCCACTCCTTTGCCCTTATCCTTCTGATTGGTAGTCTCTCTTCCATGAGCAGACCAGAAAAGAAACACAGGATTTCTCTGCCTTTACTGACTGGCAGCCAGGAAGCTGCACTGACCCAAGTCCCTAATTGGCTGGAGGCCCCAGCTGCTGCACTTTGAAACCTGTCATGCATTTTACTGAGACCACACCTCCCATGGGCTGCTGTTGTCATCCACGAGGAAGGGACTCCTTTGTTAGCACCCAAATGTCCCTCTCTCCCTCTTACTCAGGATCAGACTTTCACAGAAATCTGACAACTCTCTCTACCTCTTCTTGCTGCCTCCCTATTTCAGGCACTTCCCCTAATAAAATCCTTGCCTGGTGAATCATGTGGTTAATCATGTCTTGGAGTCCACTTCTCAAAGGACCTAGACTAACACAGTGACTTTTCCTCCTTCAAAGAGACATCATTATATAGAAAGAGTGCACATTTCGGAGTCAGAGAGACCTGGATTGTAATCAGAATTCACTACTTGCTGCATCATCTTATTCAAGTCACAACCTCTCTGAACTTCAGTTTGGCTAGAGTTGTTGGAGGATTAAATAACATATTAAAAGATAAGTAAGATGAAATCCAAATTTCTTTCTGTAGTTTAGTGTCTTAGTCCATTCGGGCTGCTGTAACAAAAACACCATAAACTAGGTAGCTTAACCAGCAAACACTTATTTCCCACAGTTGTGGAAGCTGGGAAGTCCAAGATCAAGGCACCAACAGATTCGATGTCTGGTGAGGACCCGCTTCCTGGTTCATAGATGGCCATCTTCCTGCTGTGTCCCCACATGGCAGAAGGGGTAAGGGAGCTCTCTGGGGTCTCTTTTATAAGGACACCACCCTCATGACCTAATCACCTCCCAAAGGCCCCAGCTCCAAACACCATCACATTGAGAATTAGGATTTCAATATATGAATCTGGGGGGACACAGACATTCAGTCTATATAGCATTTAGTTACTAGTATTGTACGACTGTCAACTTCTTACTTTTGACAAACACACCATGATTACATAAGATGTTAACCTGAGGGGAAGTGGGTGAAGGGTATACAGGAACTTTCTGTGATATCTTTACAATTTTCCTGTAAATCTAAAATGTTCCCAAAGGAAATTTTTTAAGAAGATAAGTTACATATGAGCAACACAGTAGTTGCTCAATAAATGATGGAATCTTGCCTTTCCCTTCAGGCTGACAGAATTGAGAATGGCCTCTGCTACTGCATCTGAATGAACCATGCTCCCTCACCCATAAATAAAGTTTAGTTGTGGGCTCCCCAGGCTGTGATATTGGATTAGAAAGAAGTATTGTTTTATTCAGTGGGAAAGGTAACTATTTTGTTGTTTGATGGTGCAGCACTGAGCACTTCCTTCACTAGGAAGGGAGGAAGAAGATGTTTGTCCTTAATAACCCAGTATCCCCTGCTTCACAGAGGCCCCCCCCCCCCATTGCTCATTCTCTAAAGAGTTCACACACACACACGCCCACACACATCATCCTGTTTTATTGCTCTCACAGCTATTACCCTTAACTGAAATCTTATTTATTTTCTCTCCCCTCACCCCATCCCACTGGAACATCAGCCTCCTGAACCCAGGGCCTAGTGTCTTGTTCCCTGCCCTATCCTCAGGGCCTGGTACAGTGCCTGCTGCCTCACAGGCACTCAGTTTTCATGGAATTGAGTTGGTGTCAGGTTCCAGCCCACAGCTTCAGCCACTGTTGCTCCAGCCTCCTCTGCCCTAAAGGCTGATGTTCTGCTCTCCTGTCCTGCCCTGAAGACCTGGCACCACCCCTCCCCCACACCTGGCTACATCTTCTTTGTTCACTTTCTCTTTCCACCTTGTTTACCTGTGTGCCAGCCGCTGCCATGCTATCTGCTAGCCTTAATTCTGCTTCATTTAAGCTCATTTGCACCAATTTCCTTTTTAAGAACAACCCTGACAGTCCCCTGAGGAGCAGCACCTGTTCTGGGCGGCTCTGTTTCCCTTTTCCTAATTAGCACAGGGGAGCATAGAGAAGGCGCTCCTGAAATGGCAGGGAACTGCTCTCTGGGAACTCACTAGAGCAGAGCCCCGTTCACAGGCCCAACATCAGGTGTTTCCTGGAAAGCCCCTTCGCCAGGACAGGAGGAAGCCCAGAGCAACTCAGAGGTGCTCACTTCCTACCAGGCTTGAAGTCAGTGGAACATGCTCTGAAGATTCTGAATTTTAAGGGGATAGGAATCCCAAAGTGCTTTGGGAATTGACCTGCCTCCTGAGGTGACTTTTCCTCCCTCACAGCTGTGACCCACCCGGTGTCCTCACTGCAGGGGCTTTAGACCTCAGACGTCCTAGGGGCTGCAACCCAGGCCGGAGGGGTTGGGGGGTGGGCTGTGGAAACTGGAGTGAGAAGGAGGTTCAGGAATAGTGTCCCAGGCCCGTGGACTGTTTTCTTTTCATACTGACAGCAGACAAACCAGAAGGCCACATCCAGAACAATTTTTGCCCAACTAGATCTGCCCTTTTTGTGTAGTGGCCTAGAATCTCACCCCAGCATGGGAAAACACAGTTTCCTAACATGTTGTCACATCCACCCCTCAATTTCTGCTCCTGCAGAAGACATTAACACATAATTAAATCATATTGCTTTTCATAGAAATGAAGCCAAGGCAGGAAGTGGAGGAGGGAGAAACCGAAGGGCCAGTGAGACTTATCTGGAAGAAAAGAAATCCCTGGGGCTGGGTAGCCAGGGTAGTGGAACTGGAACTCTGGCTGCAGCCAGAGGAGGTATGAATCCCTCCCCCGCCTTTAATTCACTGCAACCTCTCGCAAGTCATTAAACCTCTCTGAGCCTCAGTTTCCACATCTTTAAAGCAGAACTTTTAATACCTGCCTACCTTGCATGGCTGCTGGGAATAAACAAGATAATGTAGATATCTGGTATAGTGTATGGTATCTGACACATAAGGAGTACCCAATAAATAGTAGCTTTTATTACCACTGAAAGGCTTCAAATCAATGAATGAGGCCATCTTTATCTTATTTCATAAAGAGTCACATTACCTCATTATGTCAATAACTCTAACCTAAAAGTGCACCCAAGCCTGCTGAGGATTTGGAAGGCCTCGCAGCTCTGCCTTGCAGAGAGATGCAGGTCATTTCAACAACTTCACATGAGGGACTTGGTCTCAGACTTTGAATTCATTGACTTAAAACTCATTGCCATTAGCTACATTGTGCTCCCTATAATATTTTTAGTGGTCTAGATTAAAAAACAGAACAGAATAAAACCCATTTATAACAACAGAGAAAGAAATGCGTATTTTCTAGGCTCTT
Source organism: Diceros bicornis minor (assembly GCF_020826845.1). NCBI lineage: Eukaryota > Metazoa > Chordata > Mammalia > Perissodactyla > Rhinocerotidae > Diceros > Diceros bicornis. The sequence goes on from NC_080740.1 coordinate 90,864,214, forward strand.
ACAAGTGTGGCACTGGACGCTCCCAGAGAGCTGGGGCTGTGTTCCAACACTTCAACGTTTCAGGATCTGTCTCCTCCTATACAGTCCCTATATGGGGGTCTGTATGGGGGTGGCTTTCTGCTGGCAAAGGAAAGTTGATGGTAAGATCTGAAAAAAGCAAAATGTAGGGTTTTGTGTTAAATAACACATTAACGGGCCGGCCCCGTGGCTTAGCGGTTAAGTGCGCGCACTCCACTACTGGCGGCCCGGGTTCGGATCCGGGGCACACACTGACGCACCGCTTCTCCGGCCATGCTGAGGCCACGTCCCACATAGAGCAACTAGAAGGATGTGCAGCTATGACATACAACTATCTACTGGGGCTTTGGGGGAAAAAAAAAAAGGAGAAGGATTGGCAATAGATGTTAGCTCAGAGCCGGTCTTCCTCAGCAAAAAGAGGAGGATTAGCACAGATGTTAGCTCAGGGCTGATCTTCCTCACAAAAAAAAAAAAAAAAGAAAAAAGAAATAAACACATTAAGAAAATGAGCTATGTCCGAGAAGAACCAATTCAAGATGATCTGGGATCTATGAGTTTACCAGCCAGTGGCTCTGAACCCTGGCTGTGCATCTGAATCTACCGGAGAACTCTAAAACAATAGTGATTTCCTGCATTCATCCTCAACTAGTTAAATTAGTCTGGGGTAAGGTCCCAGCATCTTTATGTTTTAAAAGTTGAGAATCACTGCTCCAGGAGGGGCAGTGTGTCCTACCTGCTTCCCGACTCCTCCCATCAGAGTCTGAGCCCTGAAGGCCTAGTTGGTTTATGTAAAATGGCCCCTGCCTGATTCTCCTGGGAAGAATGAAAATGCAGAATCAAAATCACACAAACTGGAATTTAGATAAAACATGAGACTGGAGTCCAAGAGAGGGGGAGCTGGAGGCCTAGAAGGACACAGTCTGGACTCTCGAATCTAGAGCGGTGGTTCTCAACCCTGGCTGCCCCCTAGAATCACCTGTGGAGCATTAAAAATGACAGTGCCTGGTTGCGTCTCCAGAGGTTCTGACTGAGTTGGTCTGGCATAGTGCCCAGGCCACCGGGATTTAAAAGCTCCCCAGGTTAGTTCCAATGAGCAGCCACAGTTGAGAACTCAAGTTCTAGGGAGTCCTGGCGTGTGTTTCTTTGGCCCAGGAACCAATTTACAAAGGACAGGGAGTAGACTGGACAGAGAAAGTACGAGCTTCCTCCTCTTTAGAAAGAGTGCATTGCAGAAGACGTGGTCAGCCATGTGTGTAAGGGCCAGTCTTTATCCAGGCCTGTGAGTGACAAGTTCAGTTAAAGCTGGGAACATCATGACTCCATAGGCAAAAAGCCTAAACAGCGAAGGCAAGACTGGTAGCAATTGTGGAAGGCCCTGCCATCTCTTAGTGGCTTTCATGCCCTGCTGTACATCTCGGAGGGTGTCCTGAAGAAGGAGTCTCTGGGGAGAAAGGTTGCAGGTAGGAGGGGCGCTGGGCAGCATGCCTTATCACATAGGATCTCAGAAAAAGTTCAGTCCTGGGCTTCCCTTGCCCCGGTACACTTTCAGGTCCTTTGGGGGGATGGCATTGCTCCCTGCACCAGGTCTGGGGGTTCCAGGGCAAGGGAAGGAGGGAAGGTTGGGTTGGACTTTGGAAGCTGCACTGCTTGGCAGAAATCGTCAGAGTGTTGGTTCAAACCTTGGAATATTACTCGGCAAGGGTGAAGCTGGAAATCCAAGGAGCTCTTATTCTCTGGTGTTCCGGTATCTCTTTCAGAATCCACTATGACTGATGATGCTGATTGGTTAAAGAAAAGAAGAAAAATTCAACGCAGAAATCAGTGGAGTGGCCTGGAACAAAGATCTCATAAAAGCTCAGGAAATGATCAATGGTCAGATATAGTAAAATACATTAGGAGCTAAATAATGATTTGGATTGAAGGGGCTACCAGACAGGCTGATTCGTTTCCAGTTACTCTTTTTCCGTTGCGACAAGAAAATGGGCAGCAACAGCTGCAACTTATAGAAGTCCAAGAAGGTAAATAGAAAGGGCCCCTTCCCAAAGGGCAGGTGGTAATCCCCAAATTGCAGATGGTTTATAAAACAGGGGCTGCTTACCTGGTCCTGAGATGGGAAAGGGATCAATAGATTTGGGGCAAATGCAGAAACATATAGAAGAAATCTCGGCCCTGTAGCCAGATCTATCTCTCAACTGTAATATTAAAAAGAGATTGAGAGAGAGAGAAGAAATTTTCATCATAGTTTTTGGTTTGTTTTTACTTCCTGTGGAAGCTTCTACTGAGGTTATCAACCATTCTAGGGGAAATGATTATGGACAGAATGATCACTACTACTGAAAGCGAATTTTTACTTAAAAAAAGTGACAAATCACTTCTATTGCTTAGAATATCTCAAATGTTTTGAATTAAATTCTTAAGATTTATGCTAGTGTGCTCTCATAGAAATATAAGCCACTTAATGTAATTTTTTAAAATTTAGTAACCACATTAAAAATGTAGAAAGGCACAGTTGAAGTTCATTTTAATAACATATTTAACTTAGCCCAATATATGTAGCACATGCACCACACAATACAATAATAATATCTAACAGGATGCAATGTTAAGTGAAATGTAGTCCTACCAAAACAATAAAGTCATGTTTAACAGAAAAAAAATATTTTACATGCTCCAGTAAATAAAAATTAAAAATTCAGTCCTTCAGTCATACTAGTCACTGCAGGTGCTCAACAGCCACCTGCAGCTAGCGGCTAGCATACTGGACAGTGCAGGTCTACACTAAGACCCCTAATCCATTTTCTTGCTCGTAAGTGTAATACTGTCGTCATCGTCATCATCATCACCATCACTTACTGAGCATGTAAGTATCAGGCATTGTGCCAGGTTCCTTCATGAGGGATGCTGTTCTCTGGAATTAGACTCACTGGATGCATACGCTGGCCTTCCGTGTACTGACTATGTAACTCAGAGCAAGCAGCCTCAATTTCCTCACGTGTAAGATGGGGACAGTAATGGCAGCTCCCTTGCAGGGCTGTTGTGAGGAAGATGAGGCAGTGCTGGGCCTGGAGTCAGCTCCGATAAATGATGAGTGCTGGCTGTTCTGCCTCATTTCCTTGCTTGGGGGGAACTACCACCCTTGAGGTGATGTTCAGGTCCTTTCTCTCTCAACACAGGGACACCTCTCTTCCTCATGAGAATTGTACCTCTGCTGGGAAGTGTATGCCCTGAAGCACCAGGAGTGGCCACCACAATTGACTTCTCATATTCAGTGACCTGAATATAGGTGAGCAAATGACACAAACCAGTCTGGCGGGTGGTTTGCAGGGTCTGTCCCAGCTCCTATCTGATCTCAACCTTGCTGCCATAAAGTCACTAGTCTGGGGCTGAAATCTAAAAGTGCTTAGTAGTCCTAACGTGGCTTTCACTCAGATTTTAGTCCTATGAGACATTTTTTGCAAGGCGACACTGTGGTATAGCAGAAAGGAAGCGAGGAGGCGTGAGTCTGAATCCTGGATAGGCAGGTTACTTTGGCCCTCTGAGGCTCAGTTTCCTCATCTGTGAACTGAGGTTAATGACATGTACCTGGCAATGTTGCTCTGAGGTTAAATGTGAGAGTGTATTTGAGAAAGCCTCTAACACACTGTGTGGCCTATGTTCAATAATCAATAACTGTTGATAAATCTATACATAGATATTTTATGTTGGGATGCTTTTGAAATCTCTAAGATGGTGACCTCAAAGCCCCTGTGCAAAAAGGCCAGACCCTCCCATAATCTATAACCTGCTCACTTTGACCTTGACTCATGTAAAATTTTTCATAAACTTTATGATTATCACAGATTTATATTAGCTTCAGCTTGGTTAAAAACAATAAGAAAGATGAAAACTGGGCCGGCCCTGTAGCGTAGCGGTTAAGTGCGCATGCTCCACTGCTGGCGGCCCGGGTTTGGATCGCAGGCGCGCACTGAGGCACCGCTTGTCAGGCCATGCTGTGGCGGCGTCCCATATAAAGGGGAGGAAGATGGGCACGGATGTTAGCCCAGGGCCAGCCTTCCTCAGCAAAAAGAGGAAAATTGGCATGGATGTTAGCTCAGGGCTGATCTTCCACACACACACACAAAAAGAAAGATGAAAACCTTCCTTCTGTGTTTTCTAATAGGATTATTAGCCACTCCTTAAGTCAAATAATTATTTACTTGTGGTACAGTGGAAAGAGAATAGGGTTTGAAGTCAGAAAGAGCAGGGTTTGAATCTAGTGCATGACTAGTGCATGACAGTGGGCAAGTTGCTCAACCCCTCTGAGCCTGAGTTTCTCATATCTAAAACTGGGATAATACCCATCTCACAGAGTTGTTACGAGATTCACAGGAAATTTTAATAATTTTTTTGTTCCCTACAGATATTGTCAAGCTTGTCTTTTATTCTTTTAAACATATTTGCTTTATAGTTTGTTTCTAGTAAATCCAGTTCTAAACTCTTTGTGGGTTTGCTTTGTCTGTTATTACTCTTTTCACTCATGGCTTTTATTTCCTTGTGTGCCTAATTATTTTTGACTAGTGGACTTATTGTAATTGAAAAATCACCTGTAGAAATAATTGAGGCCTAGAGTGAAGGTACATGCCTGTGGTAAGGATTTTTATTTGCTTATATCAGGTACCTGAGGACACTACTAATCCAGGACCACCTAGTCCAAGCATGAGACTTGAAGTTTCCTACACCACCCAGGCAAGGTGAGCCAGGAGTAAATCCAGAAAGAATCATTTCCTTCTGGTTCACTCCCACCCTGAACCAGCTAGCCTTTTGGAGCCCCATTTTTTTAGGGGGAGGGTTTGCTATTAGACTCCTCACTTGAACAGTGATTTCTGGGCTTCAATTTCTCTCCCCTTTGGCCCATCAAGGCCATCAAAACTGAAGCCAAAATTTGAGAGACATAGCAAATTCCTTAGGGTACAAGTGGCTTTGGCACTGGATTCCCTGTTATGTTCCCACTTTCTTTCCATTTTAATCTGATTCTCTCTATCTTGTCAGCTCCTTACAGTTGTTAAGATTACATATCTAGCAGTCTCAGTTGTTTCAACATGAGTGTTAATCTAAATACCTAGTCTGCCTTTCTTGGAAACTGAAAATTCCCCCTTGCTCTGTGCTCCAGGCACAGTGGCCTTCTTGTACTTGCCACACTCCCTCGTGCCATAGGGAGGTTGCATGTGCCATTGCCTCAGACTGGAACTTCTTCTCGTCCCCTCTTTCCCTACATAACTCCTGTTCTCCTTCAGATCCCACCTCAAGTGTCACTTCATCAAGGAAGTTTATGCAGATCTCCTTAACTAGATCAAATTCCCACCACCTCCTCCACTCCCTCAATTGCACCTGTGTAACTGCTTCCTCACACTTGTCACTGTTACAGTTTTACAGCTGTTTGTGTGGTTATATATCTTTAACCCTGATTGTAAGCTTCACAATGACAGAGATTGTGTCTATATTGGCTCACCACTGAATCCCCAGTACCTGGCACATAGTTGATGCTTAATAAATATTTATAAATATGTAAACATCTTAAGATGCTTCTACTTAAAATGACAATTCACTATCTAAGGGAGAGGAGGACTGATGGTTTGGAAGGTTAACCTGCTCTAAGCAGATGTCCTTCATTGTACACTGACAGAATACCATGACCCTAACTAGCAGGGAGAGAATAAAGCCAGAGATCATCACAGTGACTCCCTCCAAGGATCTCAACCCAAGGCCTGGACATACAGAAGCCAGAGTTCAAAGCCAGGCTCTGGACTCAGACTTTGGGTCTGTTTCCCACCTCAGAATATCTTCTGATTGTAGACTAGCAGCCAGGAGATTTGGATTCTTGTCCTGGCTCTGCCATTATTTAGTTGTGTGTCTTTAGGCAAGTTGTTTAACTTCTCTGGATCTCTGATTCCTTATCTGTAAAAAGAGGAGGTTGAACTAGATCAGTGTTTAGCCTCCTAACTGCTCCTGTTGCTGCTTCTTCCTCTTGGGCAACAGCCATTCTTATGGCTCCGTTCCTCTCCTCTAACTCCCTCCCAGTTAAACAGCTGACTACTTTCATCATTTACCCATTCAAAAGATAACTGGGGCTAGGAAACACAGGACTTAATGATCCTAGGAGCTCTAATAACTATAAAGACACAACAACCTATAAGGTCCTTCATGACCTGGCCCATTCTTGATACACAGATTTCAGCTCAAAATGTCACTTCCTCGGAGGCCCTCTCTGAACACCCTGTCTAAAGAATTGCTGCATTCCAGCTACTCCATCAAGTCATGTTTTATTCTCTTCATAGGACTTATAACTGAAAATATCTTGGGTTGTTTTTTTCCTCTGCCTTCCTTCCCATCATAGTAAAAGCTCCATGAGAGCAGGACTTTGTTTTGCTCATTGCTCTTTTCTCAGTGCCTAGAACAGTGGCAGAGACTAAGCATCTGCTCCATAAATGTTTGCTGAATTCATGGGGAAAAAGTCTGTGGTCATTCACTGGCTTCCCTTCCTCCCTCCTCCTTGAGGCAGTGTCCCCAACAAGTGAAAATGTAATTAATACAAGTCCAATGAGCCCTCTCTCTGCTGGGCATGCTCACTCATTGTTCCTCTTGATCTCATCCTGGAAAAGCTGCCAAGGGAGTGCAGATTTGCCCCAGGAACTGGTCAGAGAACCAACATGAGTGATGTTTGATAGTAAAGATGAGGCTGGACTTCATGATGCACCACAGAGGTCAGGAACTGCTGCTTCCAGAGCCGAATGACCATTGCTGAACCCTGAACTTTCTTTGGCCAGCAGAAACTACACCTGGAGAATGGACCCTGGACATGAGCTGGACGCCATTCCTTCTCAGCAACAGTTCTGCTGGGGAAAAGAATGAGCAAGGCAGTCATGCCTAGGTTAGGCCCCAAGTCACTGAACTGTCGTGAAGGAAGATGTGGAACACTCAAATGGTGCTGGGGGACCAGCCAGCGTGGACCGGGCTCCCTGGAGTCCCTGGACTCTGGGAAGCTTCTTCCCAACGAAGGAGGACCTGGCGTGGCGAGAGTGAGCTCCCTTGTAGGGCTGGGAAGGTTGGGTTCATTTGGGTGATTCAGTTGTGGTGACCTCCTGCAGGGCTGGCTGGGGTGGGCTGGCTAGGCTCACAGAGTGGAGGTGACCACTCACTGGGAGGGATGGCTGGCTACTAAATAGGGGTGGCTTCCGGAGTACGGGTGGGAGGGGCTCCTCAGAGCGGTGAACACAGGGCACAGCCTTAGACTCTGGACTCAGAGAGAGGTGGGGACAGTGGCGGTGGGGGCAGGAGTGGGGGGTGTCCCTGGAGAGGGCGGGGACGCGCTGAGGGAGACGGCCCTCGAGGTGGGGACCAACTTCCACCCTAGGGTCCTGAGGCGCGATGTGCGGCTCTGCTTCTTCTGGTCGCCGGAAGTGGACTGCCTCCCGGGCCCCACCCCCTTCTCTTTGCTGGGTGTCTTCTCCCTCTCCCGTGTGGTGGGGTCGCGCTGGGGCACAAAGAGCCTCGGCCCCCTTCCCCACACGCACACGGCCCGTCGCCAGGAAGCTTGTGCCGCGGCCCCCATGACCCTAAAGTGAGGCCACCGGGCCGGCGGCGCGGTGGGCCCTGTGCGCGTGCAGTCGGGGCCCTGGCCAGTCTGCCCTCCTCCGGTGAGTCCCGATGGCGTTTGGACGAGGGGGCTAGGAGCCCACGCCGCGGGGCCCTCAGGGGAGGCCTGGCCTGGCAGTGCGGGTCTCACGGAGGGGCCCTTCAGACCACCCCCCACCCTGCCGAGGAATGGGAAGAAGTGCTCCGAGCGAGGGGGGAAAATAAGCTCTGTCGGCTTCAGTCTAGGGAAGAGCTTCTCAGCGCTGTCTGTGTGCGCCGAGCCGGCCCGGTGTGTCGTTTTTCTCCCCGGGTATCCGGGTCCTCAGCCTCAGGAGTGCCTTCGGAACTTCCGTCTCTCTGCGTCTTCAGAGTGAGAGGACTTTTCCGTCTGCTTATCCTTCCACTCACTATGAGAGAATATTTTCCAAGCTGTTCGCTGGCTGGAGTACATTTAGGCACGTAAGTCTTACAGTCTTCCAGCTTTATTGACATATGATTCACAAACCATACAATTCGACCACTTAAAGGTTTTTAGTATGTTCACGGAGTTGTACAACCATCATCACAATTTTGGAACATTTTCATCAGCTGGAAAAGAAGCATTGATTCCCCACTTTCCCCCAGGTCCCATCAGTCTACATTTGGTCTGTGGGTTTGCCTTCTGGACATTTTTCATGTGAAGGGAATATAAACATGTGGCCTTTTGTGACTGGCTGCTTTCACTTAGCATAGTGTCTTAAGGTTCATGTTGTGGCAGGTATCAGTACTTCATTCCTTTTTATGGCCAAATGATACTCCATTATATGGAAGTACCACGTTTTATTTATTCATTCATCAGTTGATAGACATTTGGGTTGTTTCCACCTTTTGGCTATTATAAATAATGTTGCTATGAACATCTGTGTACAAGTTTTTGTAGGGAATCGTTTCAGTTCTCTTGGTTATATATCTAGGAGTGGAATTGCTGGGTCATTGGTAACTGTTTAACTTTTGAGGTACTGCCAGACTTTTCCACAGCCACTGCACCATTCTTCATTCCCACAAGGAGTATGTGAGGGTTCTGATTTCTCCACATCATTGCCAACACTTATCTGTCTTTTTGATTATAGCCATTCTGGTGGGTTTGAAGTATCTCATTGTGGTCTTGATTTGCATTTCCTTGATGGCTAATTATGTTGAGCATCTTTTTATGTGCTTATTAGTTGTTGTATACCTTCTTTGGAGACATGTCTATTCAGATCCTTAGCCCTTTTTTTAATTGGGCTTTTTAAAATTACTGAGTTGTAGGAGTTCTTTATATATTCTAGATACAAGTCTCTTTTCAGATATATGATTTGCAAAATTTTTCTCTCATTCCGTGGGTTATAGTTTCACTTTCTTAATGGCATCATTTAAAGCACAAAAGTTTTAAATTTTGATGATGTCCAGTTTATTTTTGTTTTGTAGCTTGTGCTTTTGGTGTCACATCTAACAAACCATTGCCTAATCCAAAGTCACAAGGATTTACAGCTTTGTCTTCGTCTAAGAGTTTTATAATTTTAGCTCTTAAATAAAATGGATTTGTCATCCATTTTAAGTTAATTTTTGTATATGGTCTTAGATACAGGTCCAACTTCATTCTTTTGCTTGTGGATATCATTTTCTAAGCATCATGTGTTAAAAAGACTATTCTTCTCCCCTTTAATTGTCTTGGCTGAAAGTTGTTGAAAATCAATTAACCATGTATGTGAGACTTTATTTCTGGACTCCCAATTCTATTCTATATGTCTGTCCTCATGCTAGTATCACACTGTCCTGATTATTGTAGTTTTGTAGTAAACTTTGAAATGAGGAAGTGTGAGTCTTCCAACTCTATTCTTTTCAAGTTTTTTTGGTTATTTCGGGTCTCTTACATGCATATGAATTTTAGGATCAGCTTGTCAATTTCTGAGGGGGTAAAAAGGAAGTTGGAATTTTGACAGGGGTTACATTGAATCTATATGTCAATTTGGAGAGTTGCAGTCTTAACAATTTCCATCTTAACAATATTCAGTATTCAATCCATGAACACGGTATCTTGCCATTTATTTAGGTCTTCTTTAATTTCTTTCAAGAATGTTGTGTAGTTTTCATTGTACAAGTCTTTCACTTCTTTTATTTATTTTTATTTTTTTATTTTTTAAAGGAAATGTATTCTTTTTTTTTTTTTGGCAAGGAAAGATTTGCCCTGAGCTAACATCTGTTGCCAATCTTCCTCTTCCCCGCCCCCCCCAAAGTCCCAATACATGGTTGTATATCCTAGTTGTAAGTCGTTCTAATTCTTTTATGTGTGCCGCCACCACAGCATGGCAACTGACAGATGGGTAGTGTGGTTCGCTACTGAGAAGCGAACCCGGGCCAATGAAGCAGTGAGTGCCAAACTTTAACCAGTAGGCCATCAGGGCTGGCTCTCACTTCTTTTATTAAATATAGTCCTAAGTATTTTATTTTTGATACTGTTGTAAATGGAATTACTTTCTTAATTTCATTTTCGGATTGTTCATTGCTAGCATTTAGAAAAACAACTGATTTTTATATATTGATCTTGTATCCTGCAACCTTGCTGAACTTATTTTTAGCTTGATTTTTTTTGTGTATGGATTCTTTAGGATTTCCTATATATGCGATCATGTCATCTATAAATAGAGATAGTTTTTCTTCTTCCTTTACAATATAGATGCCTTTAATTATTTTTATTGCCTAATTGCCTTGGCTAGAATCTCCAGTACAATGTTGAATTGAAGTGGCAAGAGCAGACATTGTTGTCTTTTCGATAATAGGAAGAAAGCTTTGTTTTTCACCATTAAGTATGATGATAGCTGTAGGCTTTTGTAGATGTCCTTTATCAGGTTAATGAAGTTCCCTGATATTTCAACTTTTTTGAGTGTTTTTATCATGAAAGGGTGTTGAATTTTGTCAGATTCTTTTTCTGCATCTTTTGAGATGATCATGTGGTTTTTGTCCTTTACTCTATTGATATGGTGTATTACATAAATTGATTTTGAGATGTTAAACCAACCTTTTATTCTTGAGATGAATCCACTTAGTCATGGTATATAATCTTTTTTTTATACATTGTTGGATTCAGTTTTCTAGTATTACACTGAGGATTTTTGCATGTATTTTCATAAGAGAGATTGGTCTGTAGTTTTTTTTATAATGTCTTTGGTTTTGTATCAGGGAATACTGGCTTCATAGAATGAGTTTAGGAAGTGTTCCTTCTACTTCTATTTTTTGGAAAAGTTTGTGAAGAATTGCTATTAATTTTCCTTTAAGTGTTTGATAGAATTCTCCAGTGAAGCCATCTGAGCTTGGGCTGTGTATGTGTATGGCAAATTTTTAAATTACTTATTCAATCATTTTCCTTGTTATAGGTCTGTTCGGGTTTTCTATTTCTTCTTGAGTCAGTTTTGGTAGTTTGTGACTTTCTAGGAATTTGTCTATTTCATCTAAATTATCTAATTTGTTGGCACATAGTTCATAATATTCCCTGTAATTCTTTTTGTTTCTGTAAAGTTGGTTATAATGTCCCCTCTTTCATTCCTGACTTTAGTAATTTGAATTTTTTTTCTCTCTCTCAGTCTAGCTAAAGGTTTGATAATTTTGTTGATCCTTTCAAAGAACCACTCTATTTTTCTCTTCTTTATATCATTAATTTATGCTCTAATTCTTATTTATTTCCTTCCTTCTGCTTGCTTTGGGTTTAGTTTGCTCTTCTTTTTCCAGTGTCTTCATGTGTAGAGTTAGGTTATTGATTTGAAATCTTTTTTCTTTATTAATGTAGGCATTTATAGTTGTAAGTTTCCCTCAAAGCTCTGCTTTAGCTACATCCCATAAATTTTGGCATGTTATGTTTTCTATTTCATTCATCTCAAAGTATTTTCTCTTCTCTTGTGATTTCTTCTGTGACCAATTGGTTATTTCAGCATATATTATTTAATTTCCACATATTTTTGAAATCCCCAAATTCCTTCCATTATTAATTTCTAATTTCCCTCCATTGTGGTCAGAGAATATACTTTGTACAATTTCAGTCCTTTTAAATTTATTGAGACTTGTTTTATGGCCCAGCATATGGTTTCTTCTGGAGAAGGTTCCATGTACACTTAAGAAGAATGTGTATTCTGCTATTGTTGGGTGTTTCTGTAATGTTTTTACCCATGGCACAGGTGGGACTTTGACACTTTTTAAAAAAATTAATGTTTGCTTAAATTAATTTCACTATCTTCCAGATATTTACAAATTATCAGATTCACTTGTTATATAAGGATTTACCCACAGGGTCTAGTAAAATCAGATGAATCCTGTTCAAAAATTCCTGGATTGCTCCTCTGCTAACTGCAGGAATATCATTGAGATCTGTAGCTGTCTCTTAATTTTGGTGGAATCTAACACATTCCGCAGGTTTTCTGATCTTGAGTGGATTGCTGAATTGCCATCTTCAGTTTCCTCATCTCAAAAATGTAATACCTGCTTTGCAACTTTGCTTCATGGATTATAAACATTGCATAAAGTACCCATCTCAATGTCTAGCATGTGGTAATGCTCAATAAATAGTAATTATAATCACTATTAGGCTATTTATATGCATACTGTCTAGTTTAATATGTATAATATCATAAACTAGATATTATTAAATAAATGACATTATTTAATTTGTATTTCCTTCCTTTATAAACTTGACATTATTAGAAAAATTGAGGCTTTAGTTAAGTGACTTGCTGAACTTGTCTACCTGGAGAGTAAATGCCTGAATTTGAACTTCAGTTTCTTTGATTTGAGAGCTGGTTTTCCTACCACTGTTATAAAAATCTTTTCCTCTAGCATTTATTTTGCATTTGGAGTTTAAGTGTGGATAGAGAAAAACTTGAATCAGGGCAAGCAGAATTAAAATTATCAGAGAAGAAAGAATAAGGAAGCAGAGCCCACATATTTTTATCAGTGTGTGAGGGCCCTTTCTTACTCCAGAGACTTCCAAAGACTATTATAACTCCAACTAGCTTTCTTTTTTTTTTTTTTTTTTGTGAGGAAGATCAGCCCTGAGCTAACATCCATGCCAATCCTCCTCTTTTTGCTGAGGAAGACCGGCGCTGAGCTAACATCTATTGCCAATCCTCCTCCTTTTTTTTTTCCCCCAAAGCCCCAGTAGATAGTTGTATGTCGTAGTTGCACATCCTTCTAGTTGCTGTATGTGGGACGCGGCCTCAGCATTGCCAAAGAAGTGGTGCGTCGGTGTGCGCCCGGGATCCGAACCCGGGCCGCCAGTAGTGGAGCACGCGCACTTAACCGCTAAGCCACAGCGCTGGCCTCCAACTAGCCTTCTTAATGCAGATTTGAAATGGCATGTGGTAATTACTTATCCTCAGCAATTAGTAAAGGTACCTCAGTAACTAGAGTATCAACATGTAAGGAAGATAAATTACTGAGAGAAGCAATTTCCATGAGGGTCTCTGACTTCAAGCAGCTCTTCACCTACTGCAGATCCACCAACAATGACCTTGGCCCAAAGGACTTCTCCAAACCAGCCCCTGTTAAAGCACTTCTGTAATTCACTGGTGATGGTGGCATGCCTTATAGTATAGAACAGTGGTTCTTAACCTGGGGTGATTTTGTTCACCAAGAGATGCTTGGCAATATCTGAAGACATTTTTGTTGTCATGACCAAGGGGATGCTATTGGCATCTAGTGGGTATATGCTAGGGTATATGCAGGATTCCCTGTAATCCTCACAACAAAGAATTATCTGGCCCAAAATGTTAGTAGTGCTGAGATTGTGCAAGTAGTATAGAACCCTGGCCTTACTGTTAACTAGCTGTGTGACTTTACCTTCCCTTTCCAAGCCTCAGTGTCCTCATCTGTAAAGTTACAATAACATGATGTAGATATGAAGTACTGTGGGGGATCAGAATAGGCCATCTCAAGACGTATCTGTTTGGCATGAGAATCGTTTTGGGCTGGATACTTTTAAGAAACTGCAGACAGGGGAGAAGCTCTGAAAACCAAGTAGAAGTTACCCTTTTTGAGAGACATTTACATTTGTAAGGGAAATCTCCATTTGTAAATATGTCTCCTCTCTCTGTATCAGGAAGAGGGGAGATGACTTTATTTCTAGAAAGTCTTATCAATGCAGAAGGCGGGACTTAAATCTGCATAGTAATGTTACTCTTGTTTACTGTGCTTTTTCTGGTAATCTCCCATAACTGACTCCCCTCACCCCCAACATCCTCCTTTGTCTTTAGCTGAAGGTGGTGTTTAAAGTGGCGACCTTGGGTAGAGAGAAGTCAAGATGGCAGCATAAGTAGACTCAACTCACCTCCTCCCGTGGACACAGCCAATTTACAACTACTCGTGGAAAAATTACCCCTGAGACAGAACTGAAAACTGGATAAGAGGAACTCCTGCAACAAAGGACAATCCTAATTGAGGTGGAACAGGCAGAAACTCCCTTCTGGAGAGAAAAAAATGCCACCTTCACAAGCCACCAGCTTCACGGCCGCCTGGGAGCAGCCCAAAGGTACACAGCCCTCCCTGGAGGAGCGGGGCCCTGAGCCAGGGAGCGCTTCTGCTGTAGGCATTTTGTGGACCCAGCACAATCGAGACGAGTGGCATAATATCTGACTTTGCCTGCTACTAAAACATTGGGGAGTACCCCCAGAAGAGCTGGCTCACAAAGAAAGTAAAACCGACTCTTAAAAGGCCCACATGCAAACTCACCCATTTCAGAAAGCAACCTAAAATCACCAGAAAGAAAGGTGCACAGTGCTTTGGTGAAAAGAGACTCACCTGATAGGGTCTGAGTGCATTACAGTGAGAGGTGAGACCTCTCCAGGGACTGGACATTGGCGGCAGCCACTGTTGTGGCCTGGTGTGGGCGTGCTGACACAGACACCATTGGAGTTCTCCCTGGGGCCTGCTAGCCCAGGGTCTGCCCCACCCACTAGAGGACCGATTTAATCCAGCTCAGCCAGGGCAGGCAGCCCACCCTAGAGACAGGCCCCAAGCAACAACAAGCCCTCAGGCAACTTGTGGGCCTGCATAGATTGGTGACTGGATTCTCTGCAGCCTGGCAACTGAGCCCACTTCAGTGGGGCTGGGCATGCACAAGGAGTGGGTGGAGAGTGTGGGGTGGGGGTGGAGTGTGTGGGGCTCCCTCTGTGGAGAGACTGGGTCCACTTCAGGAGGTCGGGGTGTGCACACGGGGCAGGGCTGTGTTGACTGTGTGTGTGAACCTGTGGGTGGCGGGGCTTGTCAGCTGCAGAAGACTTGTGCTTCTCAAAGACTGACATGGGGGTTTGCCCCACCTTCCAAAGCCTGAAACAATTGGGTGCTCCCATGCCTGAGGCCAGCCCCACCCAGCTGCAATCCTCAGAAAGCTGACAAGAGACCTAAAGGCTGGAGGCTTATAGCATTTGTAAGCCCCTGAGCCTAACAACCTGCCATGCTGGGGGCCTACTCACTTAAAAGAAATACTGAAACACAAAGGTGGTATTAGAACTTGCAGCCAACTGTGCTGGGGCTCCCCACACCTGATAAAGAGACTGAAGGGCCCACAACAACTACAAGCAGCTGAGTATTACCACAACTGGCCAGGAGCATAACTCAGCCTTCCTGGGTGCCTACAGGGAGAGCAAACACGCCACAACAGAAGAACACACGTAGCCCACGTAGGCATCACCCCTGGAACATTGAGAACTGAAGGAAGCACACAGGCCTCCTAAGGCATCACTTATATAAGGTCACCTATCCAAGAGCAGGAGACGTAGCTGACCTACCTAATACACAGAGACAAGCATAAGGAAAGAGGCAAAATGAGGAGGCAAAGGAATACATTCCAAGTAAGGGAACAGGACAAAACCCCAGAAAAGAAACTAAGTGAAACAGAAATGAGCAACCCACCCGAAAGAGAGTTCAAACAAAGAGTGTTAGGGATGCTCACTGATCTGGGGAGAATAGATGAACTCAGTGAGAATGTCAACAAAGAAATGGAAGATATAAAAAAGAACCAATCAGAAATGAAGAATACAATACTGGAAATGAAAAATTCACTAGAGGGACTCAAAAGCAGAGTAGAGGATACAGAAGAATGGATCTGTGAGCTGGACAAAAGACTAGAAGAAATTACCCAAGCTGAACAGGTAAAAGGAAAAAGAATTAAAAAGAGTGAGGACAGTCTAAGGGACTTCTGGGACAACATCAAGCACACTAACATCCGTGTTATAGGTGTCCCGGAAGGAGAAGAGCAAGACAAAGGGGTAGAGAATCTATTTGAAGAAATAATATATAAAAACTTCCCTAACCTAATGAAGGAAACAGACACCCAGGTACAGGAAGTACAGAGAGCACCAAACAAGATAAACCCAAAGAGGCCCACACCAAGACGCATCATAATCAAAATGTCCAGAATTAAAGATAAAGAGATGGGGCCAGCCTGGTGGCACAAGCAGTTAAGTGCACACCCTCGCTGCGGCGGCCCAAGGTTCGCCGGTTTGGATCCCAGGCACACACCAACGCACCGCTTGTTGAGCCATGCTGTGGTGGCATCCCATATAAAGTAGAGGAGGATGGGCACAGATGTTAGCCCAGAGCCAGCCTTCCTCAGCAAAAAAGAGGAGGATTGGCAGATATTAGCTCAGGGCTGGTCCTCCTCACAAAAAAAAAAAAAAAAGATAAAGAGAGAATCCTAAAAGCCGCAAGAGAAAGACAAGTTACATACAAAGGAAACCCCATAAGGCTATCAGCTCACTTCTCAGCAGAAGCCTTACAGGCTAGAAGAGAGTGGCATGATATATTTAAAGTGCTAAAAGGGAAAAACTTACAGCCAAGAATACTCTACCCAGCAAGGTTATCATTCAAAATGGAAGGAGAGATCAAAAGTTTCCCAGACAAGCAAAAATTAAAGGAGTTTGTCACCAAGAAACCAATGCTACAAGAAATGTTAAAGGGACTGATTTAATGGGAAAAGAGAAGATCACAAATAGGAAAAATTATTTATTTCCATGATAAGAGGGTAATGGATACAAATGCATAAAAAAGAGGTTAGATACGATATCAAAAACATAAAATGAGGGAGGAGGAGAGTTAAAGAGTAGAGCTTTCAGACAGAGGTCAAACTAAAGAGACCATCAATTCTGTATAGAAGGAGAAAGGAACAGAGAGGACTACTAAAACACTGAGGAAAAATTAAAAAATGGCAGTAAGTACATACTTATCAATAGCTACTTTAAACGTCAATGGACTAAATGCTCCAATTAAAAGGCATAGGGTGGCTGATTGGATAAAATAACAAGACCCATATATATGCTGCATACAAGAGACACACTTCAGCCCTAAAGACACTCACAAACTGAAAGTAAAGGGATGGAAAAAGATACTCCACGCAAATAGCAATGAAAAGAAAGCTGAGGTAGCAATACTCATATCAGACAAAATAGACTTTAAAACAAAAACTGTAAAAAGAGACAAAGAAGGGCATTACATAATGATCAAGGGAACAATCCAACAAGAGGATATAACACTTGTAAATATGTACACACCCAATGTAGGAGCACCTAAATATATAAAGCAATTATTAACAGACATAAAAAGAGAAATAAACAGTAACACAATAATAGTAGTAACACTTACATCAACGGATAGATCATCCAAACAGAAGATCAATAAGGAAACATTGGCCTTAAATGACACACTAGAACAGATGGACCTAGTAGATATATACAGAGCATTCCATCCAAAAACCAAAGAATACACATTCTTTTCAAATGCACATGGAATGTTCTCCAGGATTGATCACATATTAGGTCACAAAACAAGTCTACATAAATTTAAGAAGATTGAAATAATACCCAGCATCTTTTCTGACCACAATGGTATGAAACTAGAAATCAGCTATAGGAAGAAAATCAGAAAAGCCACAAATACATGGAGATTAAACAAAATGCTACCGAACGACGATTGGGTCAATGAAGAAATCAAAGGAGAAATCAAAAAATACCTGGAGACAAATGAAAATGAAAATACGACATGCCAGAATTTATGGGATACAGCAAAAGCAGTTCTAAGAGGGAAGTTTATAGCAATACAGGCCTATCTCAACAAACAAGAAAAATCTCAAATAAACAATCTAACAATGCACCTAAAGGAACTGGAAAAACAAGAACAAACAAAGCCCAAAATCAGGAGAAGAAGGGAAATAATAAAAATCAGAGCAGAAATAAATGAAATAGAGACCAAAAAAACAATAGAAAAAATTAATAAAACCAAGAGCTGGTTCTTTGACAAGATAAACAAAATTGACAAACCTTTAGCTAGACTCACCAAGAAAAAAAGAGAGAAGGCTCAAATAAGTAAAATCAGAAATGAAAGAGGAGAAATTACAACAGACACCTCAGAAATACAAAAGATTATAAGAGAATACTATGAAAAGCTATATGCCAACAAATTTGGCAATCTGGAAGAAATGGATAAATTCTTAGAATCATACAACCTTCCAAAACTGGATCAAGAAGAAATAGAGAATTTGAATAGACCAATCACCAGTAAGGAGATCGAAACAGTAATCAGAAACCTTCCCAAAAATAAAAGTCCAGGACCAGATGGCTTCCCTGGTGAATTCTACCAAACATTCAAAGAAGACTTAATACCTATCCTTTTCAAACTCTTTCAAAAATTGAGGAGTGGGGGAAGCTCCCTAACTCATTCTATGAAGCTGACATTACCCTGATACCAAAACCAGACAAGGACAACACAAAAAAAAAAAAGAAAATTACAGACCAACATCACTGATGAACACCAATGCAAAAATCCTCAACAAAATACTAGCAAATCGCATACAACAATACATTAAAAAGATTATACGCCATGATCAAGTGGGATTTATTGCAGGTATGCAGGGATGGTTCAACATTCGCAAATCAATCAATGTAATACACCACATTAATAAAATGAAGAATAAAAATCACATGATCATCTCGATAGATGCAGAGAAAGCATTTGACAAGATACAGCACCCATTTATGATAAAAACTCTGAATAAAATGGGTATAGAAGGAAAGTACCTCAACATAATAAAGGCCATATATGACAAACCCAGAGCTAATATCATCCTCAATGGTGAAAAACTGAAAGCTATCCCTCTAAGAACAGGAACCAGACAAGGATGCCCACTCTCACCACTCCTATTTAACATAGTACTGGAAGTCCTAGCCAGAGCAATCAGGCAAGAAAAAGAAATAAAGGGGATCCAAATTGAAAAGGAAGAAGTGAAACTCTCACTCTTTGCAGATGACATGATTTTATATATAGAAAACCCTAAAGAACCCACCAAAAAACTTTTAGAAGTAATAAATGAATACAGTAAAGTTGCAGGATACAAAATCAACATACAAAAATCAGTTGTGTTTCTATACACTAACAACGAAGTAGCAGAAAGAGAAATTAAGAATACAATCCCATTTACAATTGCAACAAAAAGAATAAAATACCTAGGAATAAACTTAACCAAAGAGGTGAAAGATCTGTACACTGAAAACTATAAAACATTGCTGAAAGAAATTGAAGAAGACACAAAGAAATGGAAAGATATTCTGTGCTCTTGGATTGGAAGAATTAACATAGTTAAGATGTCCATACTTCCCAAAGCACTCTATAGATTCAATGCAATCTCTATCAAAGTTCCAACAACACTTTTCACAGAAATATAACAAAGAATCCTAAAATTTATATGGAACAACAAAAGACCCCGAATAGCTAAAGGAATCCTGAGAAAAAAGAACAAAGCTGGAGGTATCACACTCCCTGATTTTAAAATATACTACAAAGCTATAGTAACCAAAACAGCATGGTACTGGCACAAAAACAGACACACAGATCAATGGGATAGAATCGAAAGCCCAGAAATAAACCCACACATCTATGGACAGCTAATCTTCAACAAAGGAGCCAAGAACATACAATGGAGAAAAGAAAGTCTCTTCCACAAATGGTGTTGGGAAAACTGGACAGCCACATGCAAAAAAATGAAAGTAGACCCTTACCTTACACCATACACAAAAATTAACTCCAAATGGATTAAAGACTTGAATGTCAGACCTGAAACTATGAAACTTCTAGAAGAAAACATAGGCAGTACACTCTTCGACATCGGTCTTAGCAACATATTTTCAAGCACCATGTCTGACCGGGCAAGAGAGACAATAGAAAAAATAAACAAATGGGACTACATCAAACTAAAAAGCTTCTGCACAGCAAAGGAAACCATCAACAAAACAAAAAGACAACCTAACAATTGGGAGAAGATATTTGCAAACCATACATCTGATAAGAGGTTAATCTCCAAAATATATAAAGAACTCATGCATCTCAACAACAAAAAAACTAACAACCCAATTAAAAAATGGGCAAAAGACCTGAACAGACATTTCTCCAAAGAAGATATACAGATGACCAACAGGCACATGAAAAGGTGTTCAACATCATTAACTATCAGGGAAATGCAAATCAAAACTACAATGAGATATCACCTCACGCCCATCAGAATGGCTATAATTAACAAGACAGGAAACAACATGTGTTGAAGAGGATGTGGTGAGAAGGGAACTCTCATCCACTGCTGGTGGGAGTGCAAAATGGTGCAGCCACTATGGAAAACAGTATGGAGATTCCTCAAAAAATTAAGGATAGAACTACCATATGATCCAGCTATTCCACTGCTGGGTATTTATCCAAAGAACTTGAAAACACCAATGCATAAAGATACATGCACCCCTGTGTTCATTGCAGCGTTATTCACAATAGCCAAGACTTGGAAGCAAGCTAAGTGCCCATCAAGGGATGAATGGATAAAGATGTGGTATATATGCACAATGGAATACTACTCAGCCATAAGAAATGATGAAATCCAGCCATTTGTGACAACATGGATGGACATTGAAGGTATTATGCAAAGTGAAATAAGTCAGAGGGAGAAGGTCAAATACTGTATGATCTCTCTCATTAAGTAGTAGATAATAACAACAACAACTCTCATTAAGTAGTAGATAATAACAACAACAAACAAACACATAGAGACAGAGATTGGATTGGTGGTTACCAGAGGGGAAGGGGGGAAGGAGGAGGGGGAAAGGGATAATTCAGCACATGTGTGTGGTGATGGGTTGTAATTAGTATTTGGGTGGTGAACATGATGTAATCTATGCAGAAATAGAAGTATAATCATGTACACCTGAAATTTATACAATGTTATAAACCAATGTTACTGCAATAAACAAAAAAATTAAAAAAATAAATAAAACAATAAAAAAGAAAAGAAATGAATGTAGATGGCTAAAAAAAAAAGGTGGCGACCTTGGCCAATTTGTCAAGTTGCTCAGTTTTCCTGGGTTTCTCCCACGTGTACATTATAAAGCTTTGTTTGATTTTTCTCCTGTTATTCTGTCTCATGTTGGTTTAATTCATAGCACAGCCAGAAGGACCTAGAGGGTAGAGGATTTGTCTTCCTCCCCTGTGGTTCCTAGCAGAGATAACAAGTGCTCAAATTTAGTTACTTTTGACATACCCTAGGATGAAGGGGGACTTTTTGTTCCTGAAAAATGAGAGAGCATTTTTTTTTGAGATGTCTTTTCCTGCTTCCATCCACAGCTTCTACTACTCAAGGTACTGTCACAGCTGTTGAGAATTAAAGCACGTTGACACTTTTTTTCCTCACCCAGAATAGCTCAGAGCTAGTACACTCTGTTGCTCCTGAATGACTTACACAATTTGGATGAGCTAAGCACAAAGAGAAGACATGGCTAAGTTTGGTTCAGATGAGTAGATAAATTCTGAGATTAGAACATGAGATATTTCTGGCTTTTAAGTCTGAACTCAGACTTCTAATTTTAGAGGGTTTTTTTCACATTGTACATTCTCATGAGTAATAACAATAACTACCATGTTTCACTTACTGGGTGGCAGGAAGCCCCCCACACACACACTTTGCATATAGGGAAACAGGTTCAGAGAGGATAAGATCCTTGCCCAAGGTCTCTACCACTAGAGAGTGGTAGGAGGCTGGGAGTTCAACCCTATCTGCACTTTTCTGCCGTTCTATGTTGTGTGACTTTACCCCAGATTTAGGCCCTGCTCATTACAGCAGGGAGATTTCCCCTGTAACAGGCCCTTGTGTTGGCATTGCTCTCTCTGTGATAGACCCTCACTTTCCTTTTCACAACTTCTGCTCTTGCATACTGTCTCCCTTCTCAGAGAGGACCCCTGGTGGGATTAAGTATGTTCCCAACAGAGAGAAACTCTACGGGGAGTTTATTTTTCTGGAACAAATGGAGAAAACATTCTAGGTACATTGGTCAAAATTAATTCTACTCACAAAGCCTTATAATCTGTGCTGCTGCCCTCCCCTACAAGCTTAACTAAACTGTGGAGAGTGCAGGGTGTTTGAATGACAGCCTATACCGGAGGAAAATGCTCTCCCCCAGATAGTTAATTTGGCCACGTGAGTTTTTGTGTTTTTCAATTGAATTTGAATGCCTTTGTGCAGAGCACCATCATTATAACCCAGCTGGTTCACATTTCCTAAAGGCATTTGAGTTTTTCAACCCCTGATCGACCCATTTTCTGAGGAAGCATTCAGTAGGCCCTTGGGGAAGATCCTGCTTCATTTCTAGAAGAGAGTCAGTCAAACCTTTTAGTTTCAGCAATTTCTTGCAAAGCTGATTTTGGTTGATCTTAAGTAAGCATGAGGCTCTGGGAAACATGGACATCTATGTCCTGGCTATGTATTGTGGCTAGGATAGTAAAATAGCTTGTTTTTGTAGAATAGCTGCTCGTGGCCACCCTCTGACCTGAGCTTCTCCAGGGAGAAGGTTTGTAGGACTCCAAACCTCTTCCAGGAAGAACAAAAGGCTCAGCCCCCTTTCTGGAGGCCTTCCTGAGGCTAATCTGTGTTGAAGAATGGTCTGCAAGTATGCTCTTCAAGCATTGTGCTTTCACTTCTGTGGTTTAATTGAGACTTGGTTATTTGAATGCAGTGGAGATCACCCAGAGCTAAAGACTAAAGAAAAGTGATTAAGATGTCAACCAGATTCAATTTTAACCTCTTTAGGAAAAAAGCAGTGGTTTTAAATGAGAAAAGGAAAATGTACTGTTTGGGACAGTTCCTTATATGGAACTAACCTGAGAGCAGGAAGTTCTGAATTGGCATCCTAACCCTAACAACAGCAACAAAAAAGACAACATTTTTACCCTTTCAAATAAAAAGAGCTCTCTGGGTGTCCCTATGACTCTACACCTTTCAACCAATCCACATACCCCAAATAAATTACACCCAGCAACCAAGGATGGCAAGTTACAGATTCTCTAAGGGGTCGGCAGCAGGTATCCCAGACCTGCTTGTGTCCTACCTATTCCAGTTCTGATCCTGATTGGCTTCTGACTCTTGACTGTTTTCTTGTTTAAAGAAAAGAGCCCCTCCTGTCCCTTTGGTAATTTGCAGAATTGTTTTTCTCTAATTTGTAGAGTAATTTGCAGAATTATTGTATGTGTTTGGACTCCTAAATCTCCTTTAAGGGCTTGCCCTCCTGCTTCGAACCCGTTTAATGGAACACAGTGCCCCCACTGATCCACCAGGAACCAGCCCCAGCCATACACTGGTGCCCTGACTAACATGCTTAGTCCCTCACATGGAGGAAGATTCAGAAACCAGCCCCTTTTCAAAGCCAGGAGCACTGGGCTCCATTTTGCTCAAGGAGAGTGAAATAAGCAGGTAGTGGTTATTCGTTCAATAAGTATTTGTTGAATGGAGCTCTGCATTCGGCACTGGAGGAGCGGCAGTGACTGACCCGCCTGATGGAGAGGACAGCCTGCTGAGGACTGCAGGCGTCACACACATTAACCGAGCTATCCATCGTTACAGAAAGAAAGTATAGGATCTATGGGAACATATAATGGGGAGCTGATCTAGTCTAAGAGGTGAGGTAAGGAAGCCCTTCTGACTTTCGCTTGCCTTTCATTGCCATTTAAAATTTCTTCAGAAGGAGCAGACCCAGTGAGAGATCTTTCACAAGCTGAATACTGAATCTTAAGCAAGTGGATAACTCAGTTTATCTAAAATGGCTCAAGGTGTAGCAAAGATCGTGATGGGGAGAAAGTGTGTCCCACCTTGGAGACTCATGGGCTGGGAAATCAGGCAGCCATGCTTGCGTGAAGACCCCCTGACCTCTTAGTGGAAAAGGTGCAGTGCACATTTGTGTGTTGTCCTCCCAGCACCCTCCTCCCTATCCTCCTCTAACAACACCCAGGGTTTCTTTTAGGGACTCCTCCTCTATCCTCAGTCATGTGGTTTGAGTTGAATCTGCCCTACCCTCAGCTCTAGGGATAAGCCCTGACTGGTCTAAGCTAATCTGAATATACTATTTACCGGGCCACACAGATTGATTCAGACAAAGGCTGTAACCTAATTTGGGCAAGTGATTTGTGAGATGTTTATTCTTGGGTTTTGGGGAAGAAGCTTCTCTCTTCTGTGAGAGCTAATAGAAGAGATACTCTCTCTGCTTCTGGGTGGTGGTGTATGAAGATACCAGGATCAGCATTGACAATGTTGGTCACTTCCTGCAGGGCACTTCAGACCCAGAATATTGTGCTAATCAGTTGATCAGAGACTGGCAAAGGTAACAGCAGTAGGAAAGCTTGAGTAACGGAGAAGCATGAAGGAGCCTCCCCAGACCTGGCTGGCAGGGCATCCCAGGCACTTTCTTCAGCCGTTATTACTCCCTAAGACCAGGGGGTAATTTGAGGCAACAGGGTTACAATTTCAGGTTGTCTCCGTGGTGGTCCCTTAGAAAGCTTTGAATAACTCTGGGGAATTATCCTTTGAAGAACTGATAGAATTTTCTGAGTAAATTGAAATCGGCCCCCCAGGCTAGGTTCCTGGACTCCCAAGCCTTCGGAGGCTTCTTAGGTGGGAATCCACTAGAACTGCCACAGCCCAGCGGCCTCTAGTCAGTTTTGACTAGCTTGGTGGTGACAGGATTTATTTCTATTTTTTAAAATTATTCTCCCCAAAATTAAGAACATTCTGGAAGCCTGTGTCTTTAGGCAGCATATGTTTTAAAACTGTTTTATTGGGAGGGGATGTTGATTTATATATATATCAGATGTATATAATTTCAATGATTATGAGTCTGATCTTTGGGAGAGGGAATTATACTCATTCTCATGGCTTCAAATACTGTCCATAAGCTGATGACTGTCATATTTTTCTACAGCCCAACCCTCTCCTCTGAGCTCCAGACCCATATATCAGTTTATTTGGGATCTCCACTTGGATATCTGATAGGCATCTCAAATTCAGTATGTCCAAAATTGAACTCATAATCACCTTCTTACAAATGTTCTGCTTCCAGCCAGCGATAATTAGCACAGTGAATGGTACCTCTCTCCACTTTATGTCATATGATCCGTGTCATTTCCCTCTCCCTTGCCTCCCACATTCAACAAATTTTGCCTCTTAATCTTCAGTTCTATCCACCCTTCCATTTCCACATCCCAAATCCTGTTCTAGGCCATAAGTTTCAGTTCTGTCTCCCCAACATACACCATTACCTCCAACTCTACACAGCAATTAAAGGGATCATTCAAAGACTGAAAATCTGGGCCGACCCCGTGGTGTAGTGGTTAAGTGCTCGCGCTCCGCTGCTGGCAGCTCGGGTTGGGATCCCGGGTGCGCACAGATGCACCGCTTGTCAGGCCGTGCTGTGGCGGTGTCCCGCATAAAGTGGAGGAAGATTGGCACTGATGTTAGCTCAGGGCTGATCTTCCTCACAAAAAAAAAAAAAAGAAGAAGAAGAAAAAAAAAATAAAGACTGAAAATCTGATTATGTCATTCCTCTGCTCACAGCCCTTCATATGTTCCTATCGTACCTAGGATACAACCTCAAATCCTTACTAAGTTGCTAGTAAGACCTCGCGTGGTCTGGCCCCTGCCTGTCTCTGCAGCCTCCTCTCACGCTGTGTTCCCGTTGCTCCAGTTACCCTGCCTTACTGTTGCTTGATCTCACCAAGCTTCTTCCAGTCTCTTCCTTCTGTCTGAAGCTCTTCCTTCTTTGACTAGCAACTCCTGTTCATTCTTCAGAGTCCGCTCTAGTGCTGTCACTTCTTCAGGGAAGCCTTCCCTGACATCCTTCCTGTTTCAGACTAGGTTTACTCTCTCTTTTATGAACTCTTAAACATCTACTACTTTTCCTTAGGAATACTTATCACAATTGCATTTACTTACTTGGTTAATTTTTCAAATGTGCATCTTCCTCATTAGGCTCCGAGCTCCTGAGGGCAAGGTCTGTAGCATCTAGGACCATGCCAAGCACATAGTAAGGACTTGGGAGATATTTTTTGAATAAATGAATTCATTAGAAGAGTACACTTTCAAAAGAAGAAGAATACAGTGTTAAACTAATTTTAAGAAAATGTTGCAGGACACTGGGCAGATAGGAAATAGATTGTTCCTGTTGACCCCTATAACTTCAAGTAAATTCTCTGACTCTGCTTGCTTTACCTCTTGGCTCACAGTTGCTGCTCTTTTATGCGCAACATGCCCAGGCACAAATCTAAAATCTGTTGGAAAAACTTTTGTTTGTTTAAGACGTACATTTTTTTTTTCTTTTGGTGAGGAAGATTGGCCCTGAGCTAACATCCTTGCCAATCTTCCTCTATTTTGTATGTGGGCTGCCAGCACAGCATGGCTTGTTGAGCGGTGTAGGTCTGCACCCAGGATCCAAACCTGCGAACCCCGGGCCGACGAAGTGGAACACGTGAACTTAACCACTATGCCACCAGGCCAGCCCTCAAAATGTACATTTTAAAGAATGTACTCTCCTTAGATGGAGAATATAGCTTTTAATAGCCACTTACTACAGTGTATAAGCCTTGTCCAATTTCTTAATTTCTGTGACCTTTAGTTTCCTCTTCTATAACAGATCATGTTATCTGTTCTGCAGGCTTGTGAGGGTTATAAATGAACTATCTGGCACACAGTAGGCATTCAATAAACACTATCATTACCATCACCATTATTATTTTAAGAGCCTGTTTCTACTCACATAGCAAGATTGCCCTGGCAACAGGAACAAACAGTATTGCTTTCCTTTGTGTGCAACTAAGGAGTGAAACACACTGAACACAAGACAAATGGTTTACCCCATATCTGACATGAGTCCATCGAGGGCTGTCCAGCATTGATATATCATGCTAAAGTATATAACAAACTCTGATAAGACTTAGGCGAGCATTGGCCCAAAGACGTTCAGTCTGAGGGACAGGGCAAGATAACCTAGGCAGTGGTGTGTTTCTTCATGCATTCACTCAGCAAATATTTGCTGACCCCTGCTCTGTGCCGGGCATTTTCTCAGGACATTAGATAGAGTGGTGAATAAGACAGTCTGTACTTTTCAGGGAGATGACAGTCCAGTGGGGGGAGGCAGAGAGCACTGTAACCCACTTACGGTGGATTGTTAAGAGTAAAAGCTGGGAGGTCAGTTGAGACTGTTACATAGTTCATGATGTCTTTTGCATCCTTGACTTCATATGCTGTT
The DNA here is from genome assembly GCF_020826845.1 of Diceros bicornis minor. Lineage (NCBI taxonomy): Eukaryota > Metazoa > Chordata > Mammalia > Perissodactyla > Rhinocerotidae > Diceros > Diceros bicornis. The sequence goes on from NC_080740.1 coordinate 90,891,438, forward strand.
CTTCCTTGAACATTCCCCCACCCTTTTACCTGTTAACTCCTGCTTCAAGACTCACTTCAGGTGTCACCTCCTCTTGAAGCGTTCCCAGATTCCCCCACCCACCACGTGAGGCTGGATTACATGCTCCCATTACACCTTATGCTTCTGGTTTCCTGGTGCTTTCCCCAGCTCTTTGTAATTGTCTATTTAGATGTCTATTTACCATCTATACTTGTTCCTCAAGTACAAGAAGGTGTTTTATATAACTCTATGTAACTCATGTATCAGTTATATATAAATATCCCTGAGCTTTCCAGACTTTAGGAATCACTCTTTTCTTTAAAACCCCAATAGCAACAACCCAGACCCCATGAACTCATTAGTCCCCACCCACTGCCTGTGGGTCACTTTGTCATGCTGCCACTACTCTCCCCATCCCACTTTGCCTGTGTATGGACATGAGAACCTCTTCTAATTCCCCCAAACATAGATAAGAACAAAGCATAATATGAAACAAAACTTGATTGACTACTTCAGGATAACATAAGGGAATTTCAGGGCAAAAAAGATAAACTTAAAAATAAGATAATAGATACCCATTATTTCATTCAACACATATTTTTTAAACTTCTGTGCCAAGCACTATTCAAGACCTTGGGAATATAGCTGTAAACAATACAGACAACAAGTCCCTACTTTCAGGTGCTTGCGTTCTTGTGAGGGAAGCGAGAGAAAATGAATATGCTGTGATTTCAGGGTGGTAAGAGCTACAGCTGTGATAAACCAGGTTGATGAAATAGAGAGGAACAAGGGTGGTGGTGCTTTTGTGGGGTGGGAGGAATACTTTTTGCCCAGATTTTCTCTTCAACCAGGATTTGAGGTCTGCTTTGCCAGACAGTAGTAGCTTTGAGATAGGGTTATTAAAAATTTGTAGGTACACAGTTAAACTCCTATGGGTGTTGGGGAGCAGGAGGAAATGCTGGAGAAGAGGGGGTGGGCATTGGTGGAATTCTCACCCCACCTGCTGCCCAGACTGATGGAAAGGAAGGTGTGGGTGCAACTTGTTAATGAGTGTGGGGCTCAGGGCCTTTTACATACAGCTTGTGCTGGTGTGTCTGAATCTTGAGTCACCTTTCTGGCAAGGTACACAGAACACCTTCTAAAAAAGCCACACAGCCAGCTTCCCTCTACCTCCCTGGAGAAGTTGGCAGAGGTGTCAGGACAGCTTGTTTTGATTAATTATCACCCCTGTGTTAATTATAATTCTTATTCCCCAGGAATCCAAGACAGAGGAACAGAGAGAAATGGGCTGGTTTGGTTCTGCCCTTTATTTATGCAAAATCCACCTTAATGGCAAATTGCAATATTTTTGCTTATAAAAATATCTTAATTATTCCTCTGATTTTTTCAACAGTGACACAGCCAACATTTTGCAGGGTGATATGCTTCTCACACTCAAGTCAATGACTTACCTGGAGAGAGAAGTCAAGATGGTGGTGTAGGTGGACTCTGAACTCACCTCCTCCCACAGACACAGCAGACTTACAACTACTCTTGGAACAGTTACCCCCGAGAGAGAACTGAAAACTAGATAAGAGGAACCCCTGCAACAAACGACAGTCCTAACTGAGGTGGAAGAGGCAGAAATTCCCTTCTGGAGAGAAAAAAACGCCGCCTACACAAGCCATAGCGCTTCACAGCTGCCTGGGAGCAGCCTTCCCTGGAGGAGCGGGGGCCTGAGCCAGTGAGCATTGCCGCTAAGCAGCTTTTGGACCCAGCACAACCGAGACGAGTGTTGGATCTGTATCTGCCATTTGCCTTTTGTTTTCTATGTCTCATGTCTTTTTTATTCCTTTCATCTTTCTTTATTGCTTTCTTTTGCATTCAATGAATATTTTTCAGTCTAACATTTGAATTCTTTAATGATTTTTAAACTATATTTTTAAGTTATTGTCTTTGCGGTTCCTCTAGGGAGGGGATGAGAAATGCTGGTGGCCTGCCCTTCCCAGTGAGATATGGTGTGCCTTCATTGGGAGCTGAGAGGAGAGGGGACATCTTCTTGGCCACACCTGCCTGTGGAGGAGTAGAGCTTCCATCAGGCTGAGCTAGGGGAGGAGGAGGGAGTGGATCGTGGCTAAATGCCACAGCTGCTCACTGTTCTGAGTTTTTGTAGATTTTCTTGAATAAATGTTTCTTCATTTGCTGTATGCCCTTAGGACAATTTCCAGAGACTTTGTTTTTGTTTTTGTTTTTTTTGTAAGGAAGATCAGCCCTGAGCTAACATCCATACCAATCCCCCTCTTTTTGCTGAGGAAGACTGGCCCTGGGCTAACATCTTTGCCTATCTTCCTCTGCTTTATATGGCATGCCGCCACAGCATGGCCTGACAAGCGGTACATCAGTGCACGCCCGGGATCCGAACCTGGGCTGCCAACAGCGGAGCCCGCGCACTTAACTGCTACGCCAGGGGGCCAGCCCCTCCAGAGACTTTGAATAGTAGGTTTTTAAAAATAAGCTTGGCCCAGTGGCATAGTGGTTAAGTTCACACGCTCCGCCTCGGCAGCCCAGGGTTCATAGCTTCAGATCCTGGGCCCAGACCAGCTTGAACTGCTTATCAAGCCATGCTGTGGCAGGCGTCCCACCTATAAAGTAGAGGAAGATGGGCACGGATGTTAGCCCAGGGCCAATCTTCCTCAACAAGAAAGAGGACAATTGGCAACAAATGTTAGCTCAGGGCTAATCTTCCTCACCAAAAATAATAATAATAATAATTTTTACCAGTTACATGGTTGTTTTGCTAGGGAGAGGGTCTGCTGAGCTCCTCACACTGCCATTCCCAAGGCACATTGAAATTTGAGAAGCACTGTTATATTTCATAGTCCCCATAGCATCTAGCACAATCCTAACTGCTAAATAAATATTGATGGATGAGTAAATGAATAAAAATGCTAGATTAGAATATGATTTGTGAAAGGTTTAAAGTCATTTATAATTGTGTATGTGTGTGTGTGTGTGAGAGAGAGAGAGAGAGAAATTGCTGCCTTATAAGCTGGGAAAGAATTGATATCTGAGTGCTTACTATGTGCCAAACTTTTTATATTGATCACCTTTACCAGCCTTGAGGCATCAATTTTTTGTACTATTATTTTACACTAATGTGTTAGGGATCTCTAATTTTGTCACTAATATTGTCTTCCTGAGGAGCAGACTCTTGACTTAGTAGTAAAGAATGAAAGGCCCAAACCATTTCGGACAAAATGGCAGGCTGGATATCCTAAAAATCATGAACTGTCAAGAAAGTAAGGGATCTCCTCAGAATTAGAATGAAGGGACACTGAATAAGCAAATAATAGATGAGTGCATGGTTTTATTTAAAGAAAATTCCCAGATAATAGATGAATAGGAATAATAAAATTAGAATATCACCTTTCTTGCAACCCTTAATGAATTAATTCAGTTGTTAATTGGCTGCTAACATTACAAAGAGAGACACTGAAACATTACTTGACCTCCTGATGGAAGAACACACCACTGTTTATGCAGATATCTTGCCAAAAAAACATCTAACCCAAACTGATCAAGTCTTTAAGCCCAACTGCCAATTTGCAGGAAATATAAGGTATAAGGGAACATATTAAATGTCACCATAGGGACACAATCAGCCAAAGTCACAAAAAATTACTGAATTTCTTTTTCAACAAATCAATTGCAAAGGAAAAAAAGATGGAGGAGAAACCTAGAGATTACAAATGCCTTGACATGTCACCCAGTTGTAATATGTAGAACTTATTTGGATCTTGATACAAGCAAACTTTAAAATATATGATAGTATTATGGGTTTTAAGGAGTCCTTTTAGCAATACATACTGAAATATTTATGGATAGATGTTATAATGTCTGCTATTTGCTTCAAAATAGTATGGATGGATGTGAGTGGCTAGAGATACAGTTGAAACAATATTGGCTATAAGTTAGTTGTTAAAACTAGGTCATAGACTGGGCCGGCCCGGTGGCTTAGTGGTTAAGTGCGCGCGCTCCGCTGCTGGCGGCCCAGGTGCGGATCCTGGGCGCGCACCGACGCACCGCTTCTCCGGCCATGCTGAGGCTGCGTCCCACATACAGCAACTAGAAGGATGTGCAACTATGACATACAACTATCTGCTGGGGCTTTGGGGGAACAAAAATAAATAAATAAAAATTATTAAAAAAAAAAAAACTAGGTCATAGAAACATGGGAAATTATTGTACAATTCTGTCTATTTTTGTATACATTTACATTTTTTCCATGGAAAATAAAGTAGATCTGGGTGTGAAGGTCCCCCAGGTGACTTGCAGAGGCTAACTGGAATCCATTTCAGATAAACACTCTTGCCAGGCCTCACAGACTTTCCACAGAGGACATTTCAACAAATAAACATAAAATGTGTCAGGTAAGAAGACACCAAGAACAACAAAACAATAGCACTAGACCCACAAAGACTAGATATTGGTATGATCAGCTACTGAATGTAAAATAAATATGTTTAATATATTTAAACATATCAAAGAACTAATCAAAGGCATGAATAAGAAGAGACTATCAAATATAAGAAAAATGACCAGATAGATTTCCTTCATTCTCCCATTTCCTGCCAGCTCGGGCTTCCACTCTAGAACTTTTACCAAAATTGACATGACTGTGTTGAACATGCTTTATTTTTATTGTTCTATTTGGATTTCCTTTCGAAAGATTCCTTAATTCTCTGGCCACACACTAAAATTGGGTAGGTAGCTTATGGAGATATTGTTACATAATTTTAAGTCACTTAAAAGGATAAAGGACACGATACCTGGTAGAAGTGAGCTTTGAAATGCCGTCTTCTCTATAGAAGCTTTCATGTTTCTGGTTCATGTTTCAGAATTAAAATATCTGGCTTAGCAGCTTGGGTTTCTTAAAATGACTTCTATTTTCAAAAACAAATATTAAATTTACCAAGTCTTCTTGCCATCACTGACTTAATTCCCTTATATGCTATGTCCAGGAAATTTAGATATAGGAGGTAAGGGTAAACTCTAGCGCATCTGAGAACATCATGAATATAGAAGTGTTGAAAATGTATGGAGTGAAATTGGGGCCAAGAATTGCTGTGAAAATTAAAGATAAATAAAGGCCAGTATCAGGAATAAGAAAAATAAGCAAGAGATAAAGGATTCCTTGATCATATTCATAAACAGTTGTGAAAAAATGTTTTTGTTTGAAGATTGTCCCATTTCTGGGAAAATGGTTAGGAGTCTCTCTCTCTGTTAAATTATTGTAACCATGGGCCCTCCAGAACCAGTTCAACTGACCTTATCTCTTATCAACAGAGTGATTACGAATTGTCTTTTAGAAAATTTGCAAAGTCATGTAGCCAGAGCATGCGCAGAAGAAATCTTGACCTGAATGACCACAAGGTTCTCCTCCTCATGGAACCAAAGGACCGGGACATGACTGGAACTTAAAAGTCAGACTCTTATCAGAAGCAAGGGGTCCATCATTCAGGAAGATCCAGTGTTAAAATTCCTTCCCCACCGTACCATAAATGTTTAGAACCTTACCATAAATGCTTGAAGCCCACCAATCAAAACCTGTCCTGCCAGCATTTCTGTGTGCCAGGCTGTTCTCCCTAACCTCTTAAATTTTGCCCCAAATCCCAAATCAGAAAGACAGATGTGAGGGCACATGCCCCCTGTCTCCCTGCAGATGGATCTTGCAGAATAAAGCTGATTTCTTTTCCCAAAGGCTGATACCATAGTTAATTGGCTTATGTGCATCTAGCAAGAGAACCCCAATTTTGTGCAGTAACATTATTGTACAGTAAAATTGACTTCTGGGGGGAGTGTACAGCTCGAGGTATTTTAGCACATGCATAGTTTCCTGGAAGCAGCACCACAAACAGGACACAGAACAGTTCTATCACCCCAAATCTCCCTGTACTTCCCCTTCCTAGTCTCACCCTCCTCACACCCCTACCTCCTGGCAACCACTGATCTAGTCTCCATCACTATAGTTTTGTCTTTTCCAGAATGTTATATAAATGGAATCACACCGTATGTAACCTTTTGATACTGACTTTTTTCACTCAACGTAATTCCCTTGAGAGCCACCCAAGTTGTTATGTGAATCAATTGTTTGTTCCTCTTTATTGCTGAGTATACTCTTCATGGTATGGATGCACCACAGATGGTTTATCTTCATTTTCTTTTCAACCCTGCCTGAAGTTACACAAAATGCAGTTCCTTCAGCTCCGTGTTACTACCTAAATTGCAATTCATCTTTAAAATTATTTCAGAGCTTGTCTTATTTTAGGGGCAAGACCTAGGACTCAGAGCCACGTGGCCTTTCTTTCCCCATCAAGAAGCATGTATTGGAATTGACAGAGAAGACTGTGTGGTGGCCTGGGAACAGTGGGGAAGTGGGCAGTGTGTGATTCAAGTCTCAGGCTATTCTGTTAATGTTCCAACTGACTGAAGCAGTGATCATGACAGCCTTGAAAAGCTTTTAAATATCTACTTATTTATATCATTTGCATGCATTCTCCTTTTTAGTTCTTTAGTTCTCTTCCTAACTTGTGCGATGCTGCCATCTGCTCTTAGAATTGGTAGGTACTGCTCCTGAGAACCTGGGTCCACAGTCTTGCAGGATACAGTAACTGTCAAAAAGCTCATCATCTGCATTCACCTATATGGTAAAATGATGGTGGATAAGGCCAGCGGAAAGAATAACAAATTTGTGCCTTAAGATCTTTCTTTAGAAGTCCCAAGGAGGGGCCAGCCTGGTGGCACAAGCCGTTAAGTGCACACGCTCCACTGCGGCGGCCTGGGGTTCGCCAGTTCGGATCCTGGGCACACACCGACGCACTGCTTGGCAAGCCATGCTGTGGCAGCACCCCATATAAAGTGGAGGAAGATGGGCAGGGATGTTAGCCCAGGGCCAGTCTTCCTCAGCAAAAAAAAAAAGAGGAGGATTGGCAGATGTTAGCACAGGGCTGATCTCTCACCAAAAAAAAAAAAAAAAAAAAAAGAAGTCCCAAGGAGACAAACTAATCTGTTCCTTCTAATCCAAAAGGCTTAACGAGATACCACTCCATTCCTGACCATACTTTATTACCTTTCTGATCAATTGTGGCTTTTAAATGGGATGGTATCTCATTTCGATAAAATGTCTGAGAGTTTAAACCCAGAAAATAAGATAGCATAAAAAAAAAATTTTTTTAAACTGTTTTTGCTAAAGTTTGAAAAACACTTTGGGACTCTAATTTTAAGTTTAAAAATCTGAAATTCTTTTATGTACTTCAGTTTTTTCTACCATCCAGAGTCATCTGTGCTTTTGTTTGACCTGAAAAGCAAGTTTTGCCATTGATAAAAAGGCTATTGGAAGAGTAAGTCTGTCTTAAATACAGGGCTGTTATCTGCTTTCCTGCTTTTTTTTTTAATACATTATTCATCATGGCCTTTATAATATAAATGAGAACGACATGGTTTACAGCAAGCTTTGTAACAACGTCATAAATCGAATAAAATCCTTATCATGAAGCCATTTTGTCTGCTTAATTGGACAGCAGCGTGACGGATTTTTCAGATTCACCTATACTGCCGGCTTGGAGATTTCTCTATATAAGTTTTCTCACATAAAGTTTTGAAAATAAATAATAGATTTTTAAAAACTCATAAATTTGGAATTTTAAAAACACTTAAATAAGTAGTGTGCCAAGTGAAACATAATCATGGAAATTAGAAAATAATTTAAAACTGAATTAGGGCTGGCCCGGTGGCATAGTGGTTAAGTTCACATGCTCTGCTTTGGCTGCCTGGGATTCACAGGTTCGAATCCCAGGTGTGGACCTAAACACCACTCATCAAGCCATGCTGTGTTGGCGACCCACATGCAAAATAGAGGAAGACTGGCACAGATGTCAGCTCAGGGCCAATCTTCCTCACCAAAAACCAAACCAAACCAAAACAAAACAAAAACTCAATTAGAATGAAAATACTATATGTCAAAGTCTGTGGATACAATTAAAGCAATACTCAGGGAAGTATTAGAAAAGAATAAGGTCTGAAAGGGAGTAAGCTAAACATCCAACTTAAGTCATTGGAAAGGAACAACAGAAGTAGAGGAAGGAAAAACAAAAAGAGCAAGAAGATGAGAGAAGAAAGAGTAGCAGCAGAGGATCAAAAGAGCCAACACTTGGCTCTTCGAAAAGACTAATAAAATTGACACATATTTGGCAAGACTGATCAAGGGGGAAAAAGACATGGTAATACAAAGCTGAGATGAAAAACATCATGGATTTCTGATTTGAACATGGCAGCATAAAGTCAGGATTTCCCTCTTTTTTTCCTTTAATCATACAAAACAGCCATAAAAAAATCAGAAACAAAAACACAAATGACATTTTAGTTAAACTAGGAGGCACCCACACAGGTAGCAAAGTAGTTAGAGTAGTAGATCTAAAGAGATAAGACACGATAGAGAGATGACATCGTGGCTAAAAATCTAAGCAAGAGCCAGCAAAAGTACACTTTTTAGAGTTAGGAGGAACACCTGCAGTGGAAATCCTCAATCCCTCACTTCAATAGTATGAACTTAGCAACGACTAGTGGCGGGAGCTTCCATTTCCACAGCAGGTTTTGAGAAGCAGAGCATTTAGGACTGGACAAGGAATCATACCAACAAGGTTTAATTTGGAAAGCAATCTCTCTCTGTAGCAGTGAAGAAGAGATTTTGAATTGTGAAAATCCAAAACGCCCTCTCTCCAGTGGTTGGGGTGAAAAAAAGTTTCACACACAAAACCATACATTCTAAGAAACATTGCAGCTACCCTGAAACATGGCCCTGGCGTCTCCTCCACTACAGACCTCCGCAAATAACTGGTTTGGAAACACTCACCTCTTTCAAAAATGATTAATTAAAAGAAAGATCCATCACACAGTATCTATATAAAGATACCACAAGAAAAAGGAGCAAAAGGAGAGAAAAACACATAGCAGGTGATGAACTGTCACCAGAAACAAAGTTGCAACAGAACAGATAAAACTTTATGGCAAATATTTTAACTATTACATTAAAAATAAAGTATTGCCTCTACAAAGCACAAGAACAAGGAAGAAATACAGCAGTTGGGGCAGAAATTGTGAACAAACAGGATGAGATAAAAAACACAATGTCAGAGCTCAGGAAAGAAGTAGAAGAAAAATAAAATAAATTCATCACTGAAATGATACTGATTCAAAGACCCTGAAAGCAGATAAAGACCCTAAAGAACTCTAATAGAGGATACATGTGAAGAAAGCAATCAGGATAAAGCTGAGATAAGGATATTAAAAGGACTAGAAAGAAGCTACGGAGGATAGACAGTGAGATGCATGTGATGAGAGTCCTTGAACAGGAAAATCAAAATAACTCAAATATTTAAAAATCAAGGACACTATAAGAAATTAAATTACAGGCCTGTACTGTCCAATATACTGGACACCAGCCACTTGTGGCTAGTGGCGACCGTATTGGACAGCACAGATTTAGAACATTACATCGTCACTGCAACTTCTATCAGACAGCATTGTTACAGACCAATAACTCCTCACGAACATAGATGGAAAAATTTTCAACAAAATATTAGCAAATTAAATCCACTGATGAACAAAAAGAATGATATATCTGATTAAGGTGGGTTATCCCAGAAGTGCAAGGTTGCTTTAACATTAGAAAAATCAACCAGGGGCCAGCCCGGTGGCACAGCAGTTAAGTTCGCTCGTTCCACGTCGGCAGCCCAGGGTTTGCCGGTTTGGATCCTGGGCCTGGACCTACTCACCTCTCATCAAGCCACGCTGAGGCAGCGTCCCACATAGAGCAACTAGAAGGATATATAACTACGACATACAACTATCTACTGGGGCTTTGGGGAGAAAAAAGGAGGAAGATTGGCAACAGATGTTAGCTCAGGGCCAATCTTCCTCAAAAAAAAAGAAAAAGCAAAAAGCAAACATTAAAAAAAAAAAAGAAAAATCAACCAATCACTGCATTAACAGAATAAAAGAGAAAAAGAATAAGATTAGCTCACTAGCTGTGGAAAAAACATCTGACAAAATTCAAAACTCATTAGTCATAATTTAAAAGAAACCCTTGGTGAATCAGGAGTTGAAGGGAATTTCCTCAATCTGATAAAAGTCATCTACAAAAAATCTACAGCTAACATGATAATTAATGGTGAAATAGTGAACGACTTTCCCCCAAGATTAGGAATAAGGTAAGGATGTCTGCTCTCACCATTACTATTCAACAGTGCACTGGAGATTCCAGCAGAGCAATGTGTCAGGAAAAATAAATAGAAAGCATAAAGATTGAAAAAAGAGTTTCACTTCTTCATTGCCTATTTGGATTCCTTTTATTCCTTTTTCTTGTCTAATTGCTCTGGCCAGAACCTCCAATACTGTGTTGAATAAGAGTGGCGAGAGTGGGCACCCTTGTCTTGTTCCTGTTTTCAGAGGGATGGCTTTCATTTTTCCCCATTGAGTATGATGTTGGCTATGAGTTTGTCATATATGGCCTATATTATGTTAAAGTACTTTCCTTCTAGACCCATTTTGTTGAGAGTTTTTATCGTAAATGGATGTTGGATCTTGTCAAAAGACTTCTTTGCATCTATTGATATGATCATGTGGTTTTCATTCCTCATTTTGTTAATATGGTGTATCACATTGATTGATTTGTGGATGTTGAACCATCCCTGTGTCCCTGGTATAAATCCCACTTGATGATGGTATATGATCTTTTTAATGTATTGCTGTATTCGGTTTGCCAATATTTTGTTGAGGATTTTTGCATCTATGTTCATCAGGGATATTGGTGTGTAGTTTTCCTTCTCAGTATTGTCTTTGCCTGGCTTTGGTATCAGGGTGGTGTTGGCCTTGTAGAATGTGTTGGGAAGTATTCCATCTTCCTCTATTTTTTGGAATAGTTTGAGAAGGATAGGTATTAAGTCTTCTTTGAATGTTTGGTAAAATTCTCCACAGAAGCCATCTGGTCCTGGACTTTTATTTTTTGGGAGGTTTTTGATTACTGTTTCAATCTCTTTACTTGTGAGTGGTCTACTCAGGTTCTCTATTTCTTTTTTATTCAGTTTCGGGAGGTTGTATGAGTCTAGGAACTTATCCATTTCTTCTAGGTTATCCAATTTGTTGGCATACAGTTTTTCATAGTATTCTCTTATATTCTTTTGTATTTCTGTGGTATCTGTTGTAATTTCTCCTTTTTCATTTCTAATTTTATTTATTTGAGCCTTCTCTCTTTTTTTCTTGGTGTGTCTAGCTAAAGGTTTGTCAATTTTGTTTATCTTCTCAAAGAACCAGCTCTTTGTTTCATTGATCCTTTCTACTGTTTTTTTAATTTCAATTTCATTTATTTCTGCTCTGATTTTTATTATTTCCCTCCTTCTGCTGACTTTAGGCTTTGCTTGTTCTTCTTTTTCTAATTCTCTTAGGCATAGTTTGAGGTTGCTTATTTGGACTCTTTCTTGTTTGTTAAGGTGGGCCTGTATTGCTATGAGTTTCCCTCTCAGGACCGCATTTGCTGCATCCCATATGAGTTGGTATGGTGTATTTTCATTTTCTTTTGTCTCCAGATATGCTTTGATTTCTCCTTTAATTTCATCAATGATCTGTTGGTGATTTAGTAGGATGTTGTTGAGTCTCCACAGCCTTGTCATTTTCCTGGTTTTTTCCTTGTAGTTGATTTCTAACTTCATGGCATTATGGTCAGAAAAGGTGCTTGTTATGATTTCAATCTTCTTAAATTTATAGAGGCATGCCTTGTTTCCCAACATATGGTCTATTCTTGAGAATGTTCCATGCACACCTGAGAAGAATGTGTAATCTGCTGTGTTTGGGTGGAGTGCTCTGTATATGTCTATTAAGTCCATCTCATCTAATTTTTTGTTTAGGTCCATTATTTCCTCATTTATTTTCTGTCTGGATGACCTGTCCATTGATGAGAGTGGGGTATTACTATCACCTACTATTATTGTGTTGTTGTTAATATCTCCTGTTAGGTTTGTTAATAGTTGCTTTATGTACCTTGGTGCTCCTGTATTGGGCGCATATATATTTAAAAGTGATATATCTTCTTGGTGGAGTGTCCCTTTTATCATTATATATTGCCCCTCTTTGTCTCTCATTACCTGTTTGATCTTGAAGTCAACTTTGTCTGATATGAGTATCGCAACACCTGCTTTCTTTTGTTTGCCATTAGCTTGGAGTATTGTCTTCCATCCTTTCACTCTGAGCCTGTGTTTGTCTTTAGAGCTGAGATGTGTTTCCTGGAGGCAGCATATTGTTGGGTCTTGTTTTTTAATCCATCCCACCACTCTATGTCTTTTTATTGGAGAGTTCAGTCCATTTACATTTAGGGTAATTATTGATATATGGGGGCTTGTTGTTGTTATTTTATCACTCTTTGTCTGGTTCTTTTGCATTTCTTTTGTTTCTCGTCCATGTGTTTCAGACTACCAATTTAGTTTGGTAGTTCTGTATGGGGGTTCTCTTAGTTTTCTCTTTCTTTAGCGTGTGTGATTCTGTTCTGATTATTTGGTTAGTGGTTACCACGAGGTTTGTATAAAAAAATCTTGTGGATGTGATAGTCCATTGTTTGATGGCCTCTTATTCCCTTAGACTAAGTTGATACGATCCCTTCCCTCTTCCCCTTTTATGTTATTGTTGTCACATCTTATTCGAGAAGGATTTTTTAAATAGGACACAAGAAAGTGTAACCATAAAGGAAAATATTGACAAAGCAGACTATTTTAAGAACTGTTAATCCTGTGACACCAATGAGAGAGTGAAAAGGCAAGCCACAGAGTGAAAGTAAATATTTGCAATACAAATAACCAAGAAAAGGTTTGTATACAGAATATCCAAAGAAACCTTGTAAATCCATAAGACAGACAACCTAATAGAAAAACTGGCAAGAAATCTGTTCAGGAGGATATCTAAATAGACAACATAGTAAGTGTTTGCTAAACTTTATTAGTAAACAGGGAAATGCAAATTAAGACTACAATAAGATGCTACTTAACACCTACAAAAAAGGCTAAAATTAGAAAGATTGATGATATCAAGTATTGGTGAAAATGTGAAACAGAACACTCATACACTACTGATAGTAGTGTAAATGGGTTTAAACACTTAGAATACAGCTTGGAATTATCTTCTAAAGTTGAAGATATGCATACCCTCTGGCCCAGTGATTGCACTCCTAGCTCTCCCTAACAAATGTGTGTACACTTGCAGCAAGAAATATGTATAAGAATGTGCATGATAGTGTCATTTATAATAGTAAAAAACTGGAAACACTCCAGATGTTCATCAACAGTAGGAATGATAAATACATTGTGGTATATTCATATACCAGAATATCATAAAGCAATGAAAATGAATGAATTATAGTTTTATAAAATATTGATGAAGCACACAAACAAGGTTAATGAAATAAGCCAGATTTTTAAAAAATACTTTATTGTTCCACATAGAAAGTTCAAAAATGACAAACCCAAACAGCAGTGTTTAGGAATATGTTCTTGGATGGTAAAACCATGAATGTGAAGGCTGGGTGGTGACTGGGAGGGAGGCTGAGGAGTGCTGACAATCTTCCTGCCCCAAGTGTTATGGACATTTGCTTTATGATATCACTGAGCTTTACATTTTAGTTTTGTTCACTTTTCAGTGTGTCATAATTAAAACAGGTTCAAGAGAAGACACAGTTCACAAAAACTTTCCCGAAGTGAAAGAAGACTTGAGAGAGTGATGTCAGCATCACGGCAGAGTAAGCCTTCCCACATTGAACTCTCCCCCAAGACACAACAAAAAGGACATTCATATTCCAACAGAAGCTATTCACACAACACAAGGGATGTCTGAGGGACACAGCCGTACATCCCAGGGCAGAGGTGCTAGAATCCCCAGAGGAAGTGGAAGGAGGTAAGAGGAGCTCCCCTCCTTCCTTAAGGATTGCAACCCAGAGACTGAGACCACATGGCTCTTGGTGGGGGGCATCCCTCCGCAAGAAAACCGTCACTCTCCAAGACCCCTCAAGCCTGTGGGGAACTCCCTTATGGAGGGAGCGGAACTGTTGCGGGGGTGCCTTTGACAGGCTAGCACTTCAGGAGAGCAGAGAGCATAGGGGAAGTGAAAACCCCTGGGATCAGGGAGGCAAAAGTGAGCACTCCTCCCCCCATCCACCTGGCACTTCAGCACAGTGGCCCTGCAGCCTCAGCTCAGCAGCACTTCAGCTCAGCCCTGGCCCCAGTGCCAGTGGTGGCAGTTCCCCAGAGCCCCAGTCCCAGTGGCTCTAGCTCACCCACACCCTGGCCCCAGCAGCCCGGCCCGACCACGCCCAGGCCCCAGCTGCCCCAGCTCAACCGTGCCACGGCCCCAGCAGCCTGGGTCTGACTAAGCCCAGGCCCCAGCTGCCCCAGCTCAACTATGCCATGGCCCGAGCAGCCTGGGCGTGACCACGCCCAGGCCCCAGCTTCCCCAGTGCGGCCATGCCACGGCCCCAGCTGCCCCAGCTTGACCATGCCCCGGCACTAGCTGCATCAGCTCACCCACACCCCAGCCCCAGCAGCCCAAGCCCGACCATGCCCAGGCCCCAGCTGCCCAGGCTTGACCATGCCACAGCCCCAGCTCCAGCTCCTTCAGCTTGACCACGCCCCAGCCCCAGCTGCATTGGCTTGGCTGCGCTTGGGCTCCACCTGCTTCAGTGCCAGCTACTTTGGCCCAGCTGCACTCCAGCTCCAGCTTCTTCAGCCTAGCCATGCTCTAGCTCCTGCTGCAGCTTCTTCAGCCCAGCTGCGCTCCAGCTACAGCTGCTTCAACCCAGCTACGCTCCAGCTTCAGCTGTTCCCATGCTTCAGATCGAGCTGCTTCCGCTCAGCCATGCTGAGGCTCGGCCGGGCTCCAGCTCCAGCTTCTTCAGCCCAGCCAAGCCCAAGCTCCAGCTGCCTTAGCCTAGCCACACTCCAGTCCCAGCTGTTCCCACGCTCCAGCTCCAGTTGTTCCCACACTCCAGCCCCAGCAGCCTCCACTCAGCCCCGCTTCAGCTCAGCCATGGGCCAACCAGAGTGTCAGGTTGGCTCAGAATACACAGCTCTTGACCCCCAACCAGTGGCGGCAGGAGGGAACTGCAACTAGATATTTTCAGTATGAGGAAAAATAAGCCAACACGGTCAGGCACTATGCAAAAATATATTAAATCTCCAGACCAGAGGGAAAGTGACAAGCACCCAGAAATCAACCCTGAAAGCACAAAACATATAACTTTAATGACAGAGAATTCAAAAGAGTTATCAACGAAAGACAAGAAAATACAGATAGATAATTCAATGAAATCAGGAATTTCTTCACAAAAGAGATTGAAATGATAAAGAAAAACCAATCAGAAATCTTGGAGATGAAAAACAGAATGGAGGAGATAAAGTCAAATCTGGAAGGCTTAAGGATCAGAGCTGAGAATATGGAGGAAAGAATTATCAGTGTTGAGGATAGCAATGCAGAAATGCTCCAGATGGAGGAAGAAAGAGAACTAAGACTAAAAAGAAATGAAGAAACTCTCCAAGAAATATTTGACTCAAGTAGGAAAGGCAACATAAGGATTATAGGTATTCCAGAGGGAGAAGAAAGGGAAAAAGGAGCAGAGAACTTGCTCAAAGAAATAATATCTGAGAACATCCCAAACCTGGGGAAAGAGCTGGAAATACCAGTGAATGAAATCAATAGATCTCCTAAATATATCAACATGAAAAGACCCTCTCCAAGGCATATAGTAGTAAAGCTGGCAAAAGTCAATGACAAAGAAAAAATAGTAAGGGCAGCTAGACAAAAAAAAAAAATATATATATATATATATATTTTTTTTTTTTTTTAAATATATATATATATATATTTTTTTAATATATATATATATATATATATACACACACACAGGAATTCCTATCAGGCTCTCAGCCAATTTCTCAACAGAAACTTTACAGGCTAGGAGAGAGTGGAACGATATATTCAAAATTCTGAAAGACAAACACTTTCAGCCAAGAATACTCTATCCAGTGAAAATATCCTTCAGATATGATGGAGAAATAATAACTATCCTTGATAAACAAAAGCTAAGGGAGTTCATTGTCACAAGACCTGCACTACAAGAATTGCTCAAGAAGGCCCTCATGCCTGAGGGAAAAAAAGAGAAAGGGGATACAAAGCTTTGAACAAGGAGAAAAATAGGTAGACAAAACCAGAAAAATTGCAGCTGTCTATCAGAATAGATTAGCAAACAATTATAAAACCAAAGATCATGGAAAGGAAAACACCAAAAATAAATATAACATCATCACTTTAAACACAAACTCATAACACAAGATGGAATAAGTTGTGACAACAATAATTTAGAAGGGGAAGAGGAAAGGGATCAAATTGACTTAGTCTAAGGAAATAAGAGGCCATCAGAAAACGGACTATCACATCCATGAGACTTTTTACACAAACTGATGCTAACCACTAATCAAATAATGAGAACAGAATCACACACACTAAAGAAAGAGAAAACTAAGAGAATCACCATACAGAACTACCAAACTGAATTGGTAGTCTGAAACACACAGGACAAGAAACAAAACAAATGCAAAAGAATTGGAAAATGAGCAATAAAATAGCAACATTAAGCCCTCATATATCAATAATTACCCTAAATGTAAATGGACTAAACTCTCCAATAAAAAGACACAAAGTAGTGGGATGGATTAAAAAACAAGACAGAACAACATACTGCCTGCAGGAAACACATCTCAGCTCTAAAGACAAACACAGGCTCAGAGTGAAAGGATGGAAGACAATACTCCAAGCTAATGGCAAACAAAAGAAAGCAGGTGTTGCGATACTCATATCAGACAAAGTTGACTTCAAGATCAAACAGGTAATGAGAGACAAAGAGCGGCAATATATAATGATAAAAGGGACACTCCACCAAGAAGACATATCACTTTTAAATATATATGCACTCAACACAGGAGCACCAAAGTACATAAAGCAACTATTAACAAACCTAACAGGAGATATTAACAACAACACAATAATAGCAGGGGATCTTATCACCCCACTCTCATCAATGGACAGATCATCCAGACAGAAAGTCAATAAGGAAATAGCGGACTTAAACAAAAAACTTGATGAGACGGACTTAATAGATATATATAGAGCACTCCACCAAAACACAGCAGATTACACATTCTTCTCAAGTACGCATGGAACATTCTCAGGTATAGACCATATGTTGGGAAACAAGGCATGCTTATATAAATTTAAGAAGATTGAAATCATAACAAGCATCTTTTCTGACCAAAATGCCATGAAGTTAGAAATCAACTACAAGAAAACAACTGGGAAAGTGACAAAGATGTGGAGACTAAACAACATGCTACTGAGCAACCAATGGATCATTGATGAAATTAAAGGAGAAATCAAAACATATCTGGAGACAAATGAAAATGAAAATACACCATACCAACTCATATGAGATGCAGCAAAAGTGGTCCTGAGAGGGAAACTCATAGCAATACAGGCCCACCTTAAGAAACAAGAAAAACCCCAAATAGGCAACCTCAAACTACGCCTAACAGAATTAGAAAAAGAAGAACAAACAAAGCCCAAAGTCAGCAGAAGGAGGGAAATAATAAAAATCATGGCAGAAATAAATGATATCGAAAAAAACAAACAAAAAAACAGCAGAAAAGAGCAATGAAACAAAGAGCTGGTTCTTTGAGAAGATAAACAAAACTCACAAACCCTTAGCCAGACTCACCAAGAAAAAAACACAGAAGGCTCAAATAAATAAAATTAAAAAGTAAAAGGAGAAATTACAATGGATAGCACAGAAATACAAAAGAATATAAGAGAATACTATGAAAAACTATATGCCAACAAATTGGACAATCTAGAAGAAATGGATAAACTCTTAGACTCAGACAACCTCCCAAAACTGAATCAAGAAGAAATAGAGGGCCGGCCCTGTGGCTTAGTGGTTAAGTGCACGCGCTCCACTACTAGTGGCCTGGATTCGTATCCCAGGCGCGCACCGACGCACTGCTTCTCTGGCCATGCTGAGGCCGCGTCCCACATACAGCAACTAGAAGGATGTGCAACTGTGACATACAACTATCTACTGGGGCTTTAGGGGAAAAAAAAGGAGGAGGATTGGCAATAGATGTTAGCTCAGAGCCGGTCTTTCTCAGCAAAAAGAGGAGGGTTAGCATGGATGTCAGGGCAGGGCTGATCTTCCTCACAAAAAAATAAATAAATAAATAAATAAATAAATAAATAAATAAATAAATAAAACAAAAAAAAAGAAGAAGAAGAAATAGAGAATCTGAATAGACCAATCACAAGTAAAGAGATTGAAACAGTAATCAGAAACCTCCCAAAAAATGTTAAGTCCAGGGGCCAGCCAGTGGCATAGCCGTTAAGTTCGCACACTCTGCTTCTGAAGTTCTGAACCCTGGGTTCGTATGTTCAGATCCCGGACGCAGACCTACACGCTGTTTACTGAGCCATGCTGTGGTGGTATCCCATATAAAGTAGAGGAAGACAGACACAGATGTTAGCCCAGGGCCAATCTTCCTCAGCAAAAAGAGGAAGACTGGCAACAGATGTTAGCTAAGGGCTAGTCTTCCTCACGAAAATAAAAACATAAAAAAATAAAAAATAGAAGTCCAGGACCAGATGGTTTCTCTGGAGAATTTTACCAAACATTCAAAGAAGATTAAATACCTTTCCTTCTCAAATTATTCCAAAAAGTAGAGGAAGATGGAACACTTCCCAACACATTCTACAAGGCCAACATCACCCTGATACCAAAGCCAGACAAGGACAATACTAAGAAGGAAAACTACACACCAATATCCCTGATGAACATAGATGCAAAAATCCTCAACAAAATATTGGCAAACCGAATACAGCAATACATTAAAAAGATCATATACCATCATCAAGTGGGATTTATACCAGGGATGCAGGGATGGTTCAACATCCACAAATCAATCAATGTGATACACCACATTAACAAAACGAGGAATGAAAACCTCATGATCATCTCAATAGACGCAGAGAAGGCATTTGACAAGATCCAATATCCATTTATGATAAACACTCTCAACAAAATGGGTCTAGAAGGAAAGTACCTCAACATAATAAAGGCCATATGTGACAAAGCCACAGTCAGCATCATACTCAACAGGGAAAAACTGAAAGCCATCCCTCTGAACACAGGAACAAGACAAGGGTGCCCACTCTCGCCACTCTTATTCAACATAGTACTGAAAGTTAAGGCCAGAGCAATTAGGCAAGAAAAAGGAATAAAAGGAATCCAAATAGGCAACAAAGAAGTGAAACTCTCTCTGTTTGCAGATGACATGATCTTATATATAGAAAACCCTAAAGAATCCATTGGAAAACTATTAGAGATAATCAACAACTATAGATAAGCAGCAGGGTACAAAATCAACTTACAGAAATCATTTGCATTTCTATATGCCAACAACAAATAAACTAACTCGAGAAGACAATCCCACTTACAATTGCAACCAACAGAAGAAAATATCTAGGAAAAAATCTAACCAAGGAGGTGAAAGACCTATACAATGAAAACTATAAGGCATTATGAGTGAAATCAATGATGACATAAAGAAAATAAACAAACACATAGAGACAGAGATTGGACTGGTGGTTACCAGAGGGGAAAGGGGGAGGGAGGAGGGCAAAGGGGATAATTCAGCACATGTGTGTGGTGATGGGTTGTAATTAGTATTTGGGTGGTGAACATGATGTAATCTATGCAGAAATAGAAGTAAAATGAGGTACACCTGAAATTTATACAATGTTATAAACCAATGTTACTGCAATAAACAAAAAATTAAAAAAAAAAAAGAATTGGAAACATATTCCATGCAAATGGATTGTAAGAATAAACATAATTAAAATGTCCATCCTACTTAAAGCAATCTACAGATGCAATGCAATCCCAATCAGAATCCCAACGACATTCTTCACGGAAATAGAAAAAAGCATACTAAAATTATGTGGGGCAACAAAAGACCCGGAATAGCTAAAGCAATCCTGAGAAAAAAGAACAAAGCTGGAGGTATCATAATCCCTGACTTCAAAACATACTACAAAGCGATAGTAATTAAAACAGCATGATACTGGTACAAAAACAGACACACAGATCAATGGAACAGAATTGAAAGCCCAGAAATAAAACCTCATATCTAGGGGCAGCTAATCTTCGACAAAGGAGCTAAGGACATACAGTGGAGAAAGGAAAGTCTCTTCAATAAATGGTGCTGGGAAAACTGGACAGCCACTTGCAAAAGAATGAAAGTAGACCACTTTCTTTCGCCATTCACAAAAATTAACTCAAATGGATCAACAACCTGAAGGTGAGACCTCAAACTATAAAACTCCTGGCAGAAAATATACGCAGTACACTATTCGTCATTGGTCATAAAGGGATATTTTCAAATTCCATGTCTACTTGAACAAGGGAAAGAAAAGAAAAAATAAACAAGTGGGACTTCATCAGATTAAAGAACTTCTACAAGGCAAATGAAACCAGGATCAAATTGAATAGGCAACCCACCAGCTGGGAAAAAATATTTGCAAACCGTATATCCAAGAAAGGAGTAATCTCCATAACATATAAAGAACTCACACAACTGAATAACAAAAAAACAAGCAACCCGATTAAAAACTGGGCAGAGGAAATGAACAGACACTTCTCCAAACAAGATATACAGATGGCCAATAGGTACATGAAAAGATGCTCAACATCACTAATCATCAAAGAAATGCAAATCAAAACTACACTAAGATATCACCTTACACCCATTAGAATGGCTGTAATCACCAAGACAAAAAGCAACAAATGCTGGAGAGGATGCGGAGAAATGGGAACCCTAATCCACTGCTGGTGGGAATGCAAACTGGCGCAGCCTCTGTGGAAAACAGTATGGAGATTCCTCAAAAAATTAAAAATAGAAATACCTTATGATCCAGCTACCCCACTACTGGGAATCTATCCAACGCACCTGAAATCAAGAATCCAAAGAGGCTTATGCACCCCTATGTTCATCCCAGCACTGCTCACTATAGCCAGGACGTGGAAGCACCCAAGTGTCCCTCAACTGATGACTGGATAAAGAAGGTGTGGTATATATATATACAATAGAATACTACTCAGCCATAAAAAAGACAAAATTGTCCCATTTGCAACAACATGGATGGACCTGGAGGGTATTATGTTAAGCGAAATAAGCCAGAAAGAGAAAGAGAAATACTGCATGATTTCACTCGTATGTGGAAGATAAACTAACACACGGACAGAGAGAACGGTTTGGTGGTTACCAGGGGCAGTGGAGGTGAGAGGTGGGCACAAGGGGTGAAGCGATGCATTTATATGGTGACTGACAAACAATAACGTACAACAAAAATTTCACAATAAAGAAAAAAAAAAGAAGACTTGAATCTACATATTGGAAGGGGACTCTGCATCCCAAGGAAATATGATCAAATTGGTCAAAACTGAGTCATACTCTAGTAAAGTAATTGACCTTTAAATATAAAATAGATTCCTTTAGGCAGCGAAGCAAACAGATAAAGTTACTTAGGGGGAAAAAATCAAGCTGGCCTCATACATCTCCACAGCAACATTCAAGTTTAGAAGAAAATGGAGCAACATCTATAAAATTATCATTGAAAATTGACTCTACAGGGCCAGCCCCATGGCTTAGTGGTTAAGTGCGCGTGCTCTGCTACTGGCGGGCAGGGTTCGGATCCCGGGCGTGCACCCACGCGCTGCTTCTCCCGCCATGCTGAGGCCGTGTCCCACATACAACAACTAGAAGGATGTGCAACTATGACATACGACTATCTACCAGGGCTTTGGGGAAGAAAAAAAAGGAGGAGGATTGGCAATAGATGTTAGCTCAGAGCTGGTCTTCCTCAGCAAAAAGAGGAGGATTAGCACCAATGTTAGCTCAGGGCTTATCTCCCTCACCAAAAAAAAAAAAAAAGAAATTGAAAATTGACTCTACAGATTACAATAACGTACAGGAATCATAGAATTTATATAAACACAAATGACCAGTAAGAAGCCCTAGAAGAGAAGATTCCCATTTACAATAGCAACAAGAGAGAGAAACTATGTAGAATTAAACTTTCTCTTAAAGACATAAAAGTAGACTTGAACAAATGGAAAAACATATGTTCTTGGATAGGACTACTTAACATTATAAAGATGATTTTTTTTTTCTTGTGAGGAAGATCAGCCCTGAGCCAACATCCATGCCAATCCTCCTCTTTTTACTGAGGAAGACCAGCCCTGGGCTAACATCTGTGCCCATCTTCCCCCACTTTAAATGGGACACTGCCACAGTATGGCCTGACAAGCAGTGCTTTGGTGTGCGACCGGGATCTGAACCCAGGCTGCCAGCGGTGGAGTGCGTGCACTTAACTGCTACGCCACGGGGCCAGCCCCCAAAATGATAATTCTAAGGTAATTTACAAGTTTAAATGATCTCGATTGAAAAATACTAACAGGTTTTTTTCTGGTGCTAGATAAGTTGATCTAGTTAACATAGAAAAACAAGCAAGAAAAACCGTTATTTAAAGAAACCCTGGGGCTGGCCCAGTGGCGTAGTGGTTAAGTTCATGCACCCTGCTTCCATGGCCCAGGGTTCACAGGTTCGAATCCCGGGCCTACACACCACTCATCAAGCCACGCTGTGACAGTGTCCCATACACAAAATAGAGGAAGATAGGCACAGATGTTAGTTCAGGGCCAATCTTCCTCACCAAAACAAACAAACAAAACAAAACAAAAAAACTCTTAAAATTAGCAGTTAGGATGAGCTAGCCCTACTGAGTATTAAAACAATAAGCCTCTATAATATGTGGTATTGGTGCATAAAAAGAATGATGGAACAGAATAGGGAACCCAGAGATAGACCAAAATTCATATACAAATATAGTATATGATAAAGATGGCATATTAAATCAGTGGGTAAAAATACAAATTTTAATAAATGGATAGACATTTAGAAAAATATAAAACTGGATCCATACTTGATTCCATATACCAGAGTTCTTTTTTTATTTTATTTATTTATTTTTTCCCCAAAGCCCCAGTAGATATTTGTGTGTCATAGCTGCACATCCTTCTAGTTGCTGTATGTGGGACACGGCCTCAGCATGGCCAGACAAGTGGTGCATTGGTGCGCACCCGGGATCCGAACCCAGGCCGCCAGCAGCAGAGCGCGCGCACTTAACCGCTAAGCCGTGGGGCCAGCCCATATACCAGAGTTCTAAGTGTAAGAAAAAGAAACCAACCTCAGAGTAACTATAAAGTTGATGAGGGAAAGTTTCTTTTTGTGCTGAATCATTCTATTGTCAACTTGGTTAGTCTGAGAACTGCACTTCCCAGAACCCCATTCCCCAGCTGGCCAGAAGAAGAACTTGCATGTGATACGGGAGATGGAGCAAAGCAGTGACCATTATACCCTGAAGGTCACTGTGGTTACTGCGGTGACAACAGATGCATAGGTGCCAGTGAGTTCCAATTTACCCTCATTCTCTTCTGCTCCATATCCAGCTCTTCTTCCTTGTTGCTTACAGCAGCCCCAGGCTCATCACTAAGTGCTCGGCTGTGGTCCCACAGAGGCGCCAGCTTCCTATAGACTTCTCAGCGGCACCCCCTGCATGGCCCACTTCAGCTCCCCCGATTCCCTGCTCGGTGGCTCCTCTAATCCTCAAACTCCTCAAACCTTTACTTCTCAAGCTCCTCACACATTTGTGGAAAATTAAATTCCAATAATAAATCTCTGAGCTCATGGTAGTTCTGCTTCCCTGGTTGAACCCCAGACTGCAAGATCTATTGGTACTGGAAGTGGGATCTGCTGTAACAAAAACCTAAACCACTGGTCTGGGGAGCAGGCAGCAGGTAGACGCAGGAAGAGCAGGGAGGAGATTCTTGTCAGAGGCAGGAATAGTAGCGAGGAAATTGCTATTAGATGCTTTGAAAAGGGTGATATGTGTGACCTGGTGGTGGAACATTTGGCAGTATTATCACCTGTGGTAATATTGAAGATAGAAAATGCACCTAACAAACTTGTGTATCTGGCTAAGGAGATTTCTAGGCAGGAAGATAAAAGTGCCAACTGCCTTCTTCTAGCTGCCTATGATGAAGCACAAGAAGAGAGAGACGAGCTAAAGAAGGAACAGTTTAGGAACAGTTTTCAAGTAGAGTTCAGAGGAAATATTTTCAACCCAGCACTATTCACAACTATTTCTCAATGCCAGCCTTGACAGATTTTCAAAGTAAGAAATGGCTTTAAGGTTAAGATCAAATCTCGGTGCAGCTGTAAAACCCTTTGTGAAGACTTCATAATAATTTAAGGTGATGCCTCATAGACCCTCTCATCTAGAGAAAAGGGCTTCTAAGAATCTTAAGAACATTGTCTCCTAGCTGCTTGACATGTCTAGACAGAGAGAGGTTTATCTGGGAAAGAATTATGCATGTGTATCTTGGGGCATGAAGTGAACACTAATCAGATTCATAGAAAACATATAGATTTTCTAAAGAGAATTGCATCGGTGAAAGCAGTTCCTGCTTGGACTAAAGGAGACAGACACAGTTCAAACCCAGTTTGAGACCTCTGAGTCCCTAACTGTCTACGGATATGAAGACGGCTGATAAAGCTACTCAGTGGCAAACACAGATCATTTCCTTTAGAAAAGGATTTATTTATTTATTTATTATTATTATTTTTTTATGAGGAAGATCAGCCCTGAGCTAACATCCATGCTAATCCTCCTCTTTTTGCTGAGGAAGACCGGCTCTGAGCTAACATCTATTGCCAATGCTCCTCCTTTTTTTCCCCAAAGCCCCAGTAGATAGTTGTATGTCATAGTTGCACATCCTTCTAGTTGCTGTATGTGGGCCACCGCCTCAGCATGGCTGGAGAAGCGGTGCGTCGGTGCGTGCCTGGATCCAAACCCGGGCCACCAGTAGCAGAGTGTGCGCACTTAACCGCTAAGCCACGGGGCCGGCCCTAGAAAAGGATTTCTTGGGGAGTGAAGACAAGAGCCACTGAGAACAACGGCCTAGGAAACCACTCCCAGAGAGCAGATCTGGGTCCTAATCAAGGAACGTTCCCTGCTCCTGGAATAGGGGACCCTGAAGAGTGTGCCTTGCTGAATTTCAGAATTTTTATGGATCAGTATTGCTTCATGCTTCCCATTCTTTCCTTTTTTGGAATAGAAATGTTTATTGTGGCTTTCCTATCATGGCCTTAATATTGCAGATTGGATGGTTTTTGCAGGGAGAATAACTGTTCTTTTAGTCCACTGGTCTCTGCATCTGAGGAATCGTATATAAGGAGCGTCATCCATATCTGGACCTGATTTAGATAACAAGATGATGGACTTCAAACTGAGCATCATATTATAATGAGATAGAATCTTTGGGGATCTTAGGCGAGGGTGAGGTATTTTGTGGGTGAAAGGGATGTGAGTTTTTGTGGCCAGAGGGTGGGCTATGGTAGATAGTCTCCAAAAGTGACCATCATCACTTCCTTCCCTTTCAATCGATACTTGTCACTTCTCACATCATGGGGTGGATTCTGTCCCCACCCCTCTTGAACCTGGGCAGATCTTCTGACCTGCTTTGGCCAATAAAACGTGAGAGAAGTGATGCTGCAGCGGACACAGGTTTCACTTCCTCTCCTGGAAGTCTGTCGTGATATAAGAACTCCAGGAGGGGCCGGCCCTGTGGCTTGGCGGTTAAGTGCGTGCACTCCGCTGCTGGCGGCCCGGGTTCGGATCCCGGGCACACACCGACGCGCCGCTTCTCCGGCCATGCTGAGGCCTCGTCCCACATACAGCAACTGGAAGGATGTGCAGCTATGACATACAACTATCTACTGGGGCTTTGGGGGGAAAAAAATAAATAAATAAAATCTTTAAAAAAAAAAAAAAAGAACTCCAGGAGCCAGCCCGTGGCGCAGCGGTTAAGTGCTCGCGCTTTGCTGTTGGTGGTCCGGGTTCAGATCCCAGGTGCACACCGAGGCACTGCTTGTCAGGCCATGCTGTGGCGGTGTCCCTTATAAAGTGGAGGAAGATGGGCATGGGCGTTAGCCCAGGGCCGGTCTTCCTTAGCAAAAAGAGAAGGATTGGCATGGATGTTAGCTCAGGGCTGATCTTCCTCACACACACAAAAAAGAACTCCAAATGCCCTGATACCATTATGCTGAGAGGAAGCCCAAGCTAGCCATGTGGAGAGGCCACTCGGGATAAAGAGATGCCAGGCCAGCTTCAGATGTTCTAGTCATCTGACCGAGGCACCAGACTTGTGAGCGAAGAAGCCCTCTTGTATATTCCAGAACCAGGAGACACCACATGCAGCTGAAGAATTGCCCAACAGATCCTGGCCCACGTTTCAGAATCATGAAAAATAATACATTATTTTAACTACTAAGTTTTGGGGTTATGCACCAATAGAAAATGATCTCCATGATATAGTGTAATAAAAGAAAGGTACAGAACAATGTATACAGCATGCTACCTTTCACGTTAGAAAGAAGGGGGGTAATATAAATGTGTGTGCATGCGCGTGTGTTTATATGTCCAGAAAGATACGTTCAATGCAATTCTAGGCAATATCCCAAGAGGGATTTTTCATAGACCTTGATAAGCTAATTCTAAAATTTACATGGTAAAACAAAGGCCAAGAATATTCAAAGCACTCCTGAGAAAGAGCAGGGTGGGGAATTTGCCTAGCAGATATCAAGACTTATTCTAAAACCATGGTAATTAAGACAGTGTAGTCTTGGCACAGAGATAGACAAAGAGACTATGGAGCTAAATGGAAAGCCCCGAAACAGACCCATAAATGGGGGTTAGAGCCCAAGGGAGGTGAGGGAGGCCTTCAGACAAGGGGCATATCACTCTACATATACTAACTGAGATATTTACATATGAAAATACGTGATTGGGGCTGGCCTGGTGGCGCAGCGGTTAAGTGCGCGCGCTCTGCTGCGGTGGCCCAGGGTTCGCAGGTTCGGATCCCGGACGCACACCGATGCACTGCTTGTCAGGCCATGCTGTGGTGGCGTCCCGTATAAAGTGGAGGAAGATGGGCATGGATGTTAGCCCAGTGCCAGTCTTCCTCAGCAAAAAAGAGAAGGATTGGCATCGGATGTTAGCTCAGGGCCGATCTTCCTCACAAAAAAAAAAAGAAAAAAAAAAGAAAATGTGATGTCCGTGATTTGTTTCAAAATAACACGGAAAGTAGAGGAAATAGATGGGTGTGTAAAGGGCAGGATTGGTTATGGGTTGAAGGTTGGTGAGGCTAGATGATGGGTACAGTGGGGCTTATTATATTTGTCTACGTTTTCATATGTTCAAACTTCTCCATAACAAACATTTTCTGTGTAAACACACACACACACACACACACACACACCCCACAATGAAAGTGAAAAGACAGTCTATAAACTGGGAAAAGAATTGTGCTAAACATATAACTGATGCAGGATTAGAATCCATAATATATATTTTATAGAAAACAAAACCCCAACATGTCAATAAGAAATAGACAAATAATCTGCTTCCTGGAGGAAGAACTATAAAGGCCAATAAAACTTAAAAAATTCTTAACTTTACAGTAATAAGAAAAATACAGGGCCGGCCCCATGGCTTAGCGGTTAAGTGCGCGTGCTCTGCTGCTGGCTGCCCGGGTTCGGATCCCGGGCGCGCCACAGTGCACTGCTTGTCCGCCCATGCTGAGGCCGCGTCCCACATACAGCAACTAGAAGGATGTGCAGCTATGACATACAACTATCTACTGGGGCTTTGGGGAGAAAAAAGGGGAAAAAAAAGGAGGAGGATTGGCATGGATGTTAGCTCAGGGCTGATCCTCCTCACAAAAAAAAAAATGCACATCAAAAGTATAATGAGATACAAGTTTATCCCTATCAGACTGACACAAATTAAAAGCCAACAGTCTGCTGTGTGGTAAGGATGTGGAGCGGCCAGCAGGCTCAGGCTCTGCTTGAGGACTGTAAATTCATCAGCGGTTCTGGCACCATTTAGCCAAGTGTAAACTCTTACAAAGGTGCTCCAAGGCACAGGGATAAGACTCAAGGTAACCTGGCTTGTAATTTAAAAAACCCTGGAAACAAGCCAAATGTCCACTGGGATAATGGATTAGTAAACTGCGATATACAATGAAATGCCCCAAGCACTGCGAATGTACTAAACGCCTCAATATGAATGAATCCTTCAAACATAATGTTGAGTGAAAAAACGCAAATCACAGAAGAATACAAAAATTATAATACCTTTTTATAAGCGTAAAAACAAGCAAAACTAAACACTGTATTCTTTAACAACATGTATACATAAATACATACGCAGTAAAATATAAAGGAAAGCAAGGGAGTAATAAATAAAAATTCAGAGCATGGTTGCCTTGGGGGGTGAGCAGGGAGAGGATGCATTTGGGGAGAGGTTCACAGTGAGCTTAAAGGTATTCTTAGTGTTCTGCTTCTTAAGCTGGATGTTGGGCACATAAGGGCTCATTTTATTATTTTTTATAACATATATACATTTACACATATATGTTTCATATTAATGAAATATAAAATCTCATAATAAAAATTTTAATTGAAACAAAAAGACTGTTTATATCTGCAGCAGTGACAAGCAATGGAAACACCTTTGGTCACTGCTCCGTGAGAGCTGGGGCAAGCGCACGTGCAGGGTATGCCTGCCATCTCACAGCCTCACCCGCAGCCCCCTCCTCACTCTTGGAAGTTCCCAGGTGGGATCCACTAGCAAGAGGGCCCTGTGCTCTGGGGCAGCAGCTGTCAGTGCTGCTTGTCCCAGCGTAAACAGAAACAGATGTGGTCTGTGAAATCAGGTAAGCGAAGCTTCTGATTAAATAGTCACTTCTACTTATTTGGAAAGCCTCCCTCAGACAGTTTCTTCATCTGTAAAATGGGCATAATTGCTACATTATGGGGTTGTTGTGAGAATTAAATGAGATTATCTATGCTCAGGATGCAAGGAATGGAAATCTCCTTTCTTTTTCAAATTACATGAGAACAGCTCCAGCTCCTGGTGGGAATCTAATATTACCCTGGAGGGTGGGGAGCCCTACTCCCTTTCTGCATCATCCTAAGACTCTCCTAGGCTTACACAGCTCCAAGAAGGTCACAGTAGATTAAAAGAGCCCTAAGAGACACATCCACCAAACACAATGTGTGGACTTGAGGTGGATCCTGATTCAGACCAATCAACGTTAAAAACATATTCTTGAGAAAATCAGGAAAATGTGAATAAGGATTGGGTATTAAAAGATGCCAGGGCCACGCAAGCGGTTAAGTGCGCGCGCTCCGCTGTGGCGGCCCAGGGTTCGCTGGTTCGGATCCCGGGCGCGCACCGACGCACTGCTTGGTAAGCCATGCTGTGGCGGCGTCCCATATAAAGTGGAGGAAGATAGGCACCGATGTTAGCCCAGGGCCGTCTTCCTCAGCAAAAAAAGAGGAGGATTGGCGGATGTTAGCTCAGGGCTGATCTCCTCACAAAAAAAAAAAAAAAAAAAAAAAAAAAAAAGATGCCAGGGCCAGCCCTGGTGGCCTAGTGGTTAAGTTCAGTGCACTCCACTTCAGCAGCCTGGGTTCGGTTCCCGGATGCAGACCTACACCACTCTGTCAGCAGCCATGCTGTGCTGGTGGCCCACAGACTGAAAAACAGAGGAAGATTGGCACAAATGTTAGCTCAGGGTGACTCTTCCTTAGCAAAAAAAAAAAATTAAAAAATAAATAAAAGATGCCAAGGTGGAGGGCCGGCCCGGTGGTGTAGTGGTTAAGTTCGCAAGCTCTACTTCGGTGGCCCAGGGTTCGCGGGTTTGGATCCTGGGTGTGGACCTACACACCGCTCATTAAGCCATGCTGTGGCAATAGTCCCAAATATAAAATAGAGGACGATGGGCACAGATGTTAGCTCAGGGCCAATCTTCTTCAGCAAAAAGAGGAAGATTGGCAACAGATGTTAGCTCAGGGCTACTCTTCCTCACCAAAAAAAAAACAAAAAAAAAAGATGCCAAGGCATAATAATGGTATATCGTGCTTGGGTTTTAAAAAAAAATCTTGGGAGGGAGGAGGGCAAAAGGGATAATTAGGCACATGTGTGTGGTGATGGATTGTAATTAGTATTTGGGTGGTGAACATGAGAACATGATGTAATCCATGCAGAAATAGAAGTATAATGATGTACACCTGAAATTTATACAGTTATAAACAAATGTTACTGCAATAAACAAAAAATTTAAAAAAAAATCTTATCCTTAAGAGATACACTCTAAAATATTCATGGATAAAATATTATAATGTCTAAGATTTGCTTTAAAATAATCCAGTGGTGGGAGTGGAGGGGGGTGGATACAGAGGAAACAGGAGTGGTCATGGTAGGTTACAGCTGGCTGGTAGGTACAGGGGGTTTGTTCTCTTCATCCCACTTTTCGGTGTGTGTGAAATCTTCTATGGAAGGAGGGAAGGAAGGGAGAGGAAGAGGGAGAGAGGGAAGCAGGGAGGAAGGAAGATCCTGGGAACATTCCCTCACACGTAGGGAAGAGCTCCAGCGTCTCTCTGAGCACGGCTCCGCTCTGTGGGTGGTTGCAGGCTGCCCTCCTGCAGGAGACAATGTCACCAGCCAGCTGAACTTACAAAGACAATGGGTCCCCACATTGTGCCAGCTTCATCAGTCCTTCGGGGGCCAAACCCACCCAAAGGTCTGCTGTATCAGGAGTGCAGGGTCTGAGCAGGCTCAGGCATCTGTCTCTCCTGGATTCCACAACTCTTCTCCTTCTCAGTCCCAGGAAACCACGCACACAAGGTGGGGCCACTTTCCTTTCTCAACCCCCTGAAAGACCACAGCAGTTCCTCTTGAAATACACCAAACGTTTCCATTCCACCCCTTCTGGCTAAGCCTGAAAGCCCTTGAGAAGGAGCTCAGATCTGAGAATAAGAACCTGGCTACCCTGCTCCCCCACCTCAGGCCTCTCCCTCCTCCTGGAAGAGGGAAAGAAATGGGGTGGGCTGGCTGGGGATAATCTTTCCTGGCAATTCCTATTCCTCCTCCGCTCTACCTCCCCCAGCCAAATACAAAGAGACTTTTTGCTATAGAAGTGACATGGTAAGAGTTAAGTGCCCATGGGTCCCCATGTTACAAGTAAGGGGAACCTTCCACAATCCCAGAGGAAAGGGAGCTGTCCTTTCCCTCCATCAAGAGCGCCTCACTCGTCCACCAGCTTTTACTGCCCCCTTGTGGTCATTTGCTTCCCACAGAAGTTCCTGCAATACACATTCCCAACCCCCCTGCCATCTCATGGCTGAGGAAGTTGGTCCCCTCCAAACTTTGCGTTGGGCCAGTTTTTATTGAGGGGCAGACATTTGGCTCAGTAGTGACAAAACTTCCTCTCAAAGCATGTTAGTACGTGAGTATCTTCCAGATAATTTCTTTGCTTTTTATAAACGTACTGGTTGAAATTTTTCAAAATAAAAATCTGAGGAGAAAGAAAACTTACGGGGTAGCTATAGGGAAAGGGATTTATAGGGGTGAAGGAGCCTCTAATTCCTATAAAAAACAATGGCCCTGCAGACACTGTGCTTGTCCTGGCAGGGCTGTGACTGATCTAACTCCCAAGCATAACTTTTGTGGCCCTGGTCACTCTCAGTGAGTTTGCCCCTGGTCACAGCAGACTAGCACTTGGAGGCATAGACAGCACGGACCGGAGGCCAAAGTCTCCCGCACCCTTCAGGTGCGGGTGAGGTGTTTGACCCCAGGGTGAGGAGGACGGGGCAAACAATTTGATGAAATCAGTCTGTGGGCCGCTGCTCTTATCCTATGTGGGCCGGTTCCCACAACACTGAAGAGAGGTCAGTCCCAGCTCCTCAGATGTCTTACCCCTGAGCAGATAGCGCCAGCACATTGTGAACTGTGCCAGCTCACTCCCAGTGGCCCTCCACTAGAAACACACTCCTCTTCGTCACAGCTTTGCCCAAGGTGACTTCTCTCTAAGCTTCTCACATTCACAATCAGCAGTGTGCCGGTAAGCAGTGTTTCCCCAAGGCTTGGAGGAAAGCTTGCCTTTCTGGCTCATGCTGCCACAGCAACCCATGAGAGACCAAGCTGGAGAGACTGGAGCCTCGGGGGAGAGGCGAGTACAGCGCCCAGATTCAATAACCACACGTCCTTGGGAAACCCACCCGCCCCCCAAAGCCTCTTTCCTCAGCTCTAAAAGAGGAAGGAGGCCAGCACCTGCCCACGCCAAGGGGTGCTGGGCTGACACACGTGGAGGATGGGTGAGATCTGCTCACACCACCACATAGATGTGCAAAGAAAATGTGGTCAAGCGCATCTTCTTCACAAGTTGTGGAGCTGGGGGTGCCAAGACTTCAGCTCAGCATTCAATCTCCTCCGGTCCAAACCATCTCTTCCAAGTTCCTTTCTAAGGGCAACTTTGAATCAGGGATGGTTTAATGGTCTCTTTTGAACGACACAGTCTCTTTCAGATGAATTTTCTGTCATTTGGATGGAAACAATATCATCCCACCCTTGTGTGCCGCTTCAAAATGGCACCTGGGTATATGTGGGGGTGGGGGAGAAGGGCCAGGGATCCACTGACAGACCCTGGATCCATTCTGACCCCTGCAGTGGAGTGTTGATCTGGTTTGGTCTGGCTGTGGACAAGTGTCTGCTATGGGGTGACTGGTCCCATCTGACCTTTGGACCACTGCTGGACACTGTGCGTCCATCCATTTGCCAGTGACCATGAAGGCCATGCATCTTGCAGCCCATGTCCCCACCCCAGACCTCCACTGGCCCACTGGCCCCCTCAGCACCTGTATGTTCTCCTCACATGGGGCAATGTGGGAACTTCTGGATCCCAGCATGCCTCCCCCAAGCCATGGGGAGCCAGGAACCCCCCCTTAGGCTCATCTAATAGCTGCTTCCCACTTGACCTTGTGTTGTGGACTGAACGTTTGTGTCTCCCCCAAATTCATATATTGAAATCGTAACCCCCAATGTGATGGGATTAAGAGATGGGGTCTTTGGGCAGTATGATATTGTGATTTGTAATAAGAAATATGTATTTGGTCTTGGTCTCCTGTTCCTGGCGCACAGCTCCCAAAACCATGGGAATTTCCTAAGCAGAGAGAGTAATAAAGGTGTGTTTTATTATGTTAATGAGGTGACTTTTGGAAAGCATCTAGGTAACATAGGGATGGGGGATGTTTGCTGGGGGAGCCAGCCACGTGATTAGAGGGTGGGAACTTTCAGTCCCTCCCCTGACCTCAGGGGAGGGGAGAGGGGCTGGAGGTCGAATCAATTGCCAATGGCCAGTGATTTAATCAATCGTGCTTATGTAATGAAGCCTCCATAAAAACCCAAAAGGACAGGGTTTGGAGAGCTTCCAGCTTAGTGAATGCATGGAGATTTGGAGAGTGGTGTGCTCAGAGAGCCTGTAAGCTTCATGCCCTTTCCCCATCGCTTGCCCTATGCAGCTCTTCCCTCTGGCTGTTCCTGAGTTAGATCCTTTTATAATTAACTGGTGATCTAGTAAGTAAATGTTTCTCTGAGTTCCGTGAGTCACTCTAGCAAAGTAATCAAACCCAAAGAGGGGGTCATGGGAACCTGTGACCTATAGCTTGATAAACAGATGAAAAGCAATAGGATATATTGGAGTATATGAGGAAGCCATTTGGTTTAAAACCAATTCGGCCTGACCTTGTTTTTCCAAAAGGGCCTGATGTGGCCTGTTGAGCAGGCATTGTACATCTGCTTTAAACATGTACTATGTCCCAAAGACAAGAAGGATGCCCCTAAAGATAGGGATGTATCTTCCCCCCATATTGGCATTTCCTTAAGGATAAGCATCTCTTCCTGGAAACTAAGGATTAACTACTGACGTGCTGTGCTCACCTTGTGACCACTGACCTGTTGGGCCAGCAAAGCAATCTCGTGACTGTTGTAAAAGGTTTATTCCTGTCACATGTGATGTACGCTCTTTGTTCCAAGAGGGTATATAACCACTCTGTACACCCCCCTTCTTTGGTGCCCTTCCTTCCTTCGGGAAGGAAGGCCCCGGGCTATAGTCCTCAGACCTGGCTCATAACAAACTCACCCCAATTTTGATTTATAGATTGATTATGGATTATTTGCATTGACAAGCTGGTTGGTCAGAAGCACAGGTGACAACCTGGACTTGTGATTGTTGTCTGAAGTGGGGTAGTCTTGTGGGACTGAGTCATTAATCTGTGGAATCTGATGCTATCTCCAGGTAGACGGTGTCAGAATTGAGTTAAATTTTATGACATCCAGCCGGTATCAGAGAATTGCTTGGTGTGGGGAAAAGCCCCCACACGTTGGAACTGGTGATCAGAATCAGTAGGCGGTAATTAAGTCATGAGGGTGGTGGTCCCATGAATGGGATTAGTGCCCTTATAAAAGAGACCCCAGAGAGCTCTCTCACCCCTGCTGCCATGTGAGCACACAGTGAGACGACGGCCGTCTGCAACCTTGAAGAGGCTCACCAGAGCCAGACCATGCTGGCACCAGCCACCAGAACTGTGAGAAATAACGGTCTGCTGCTACCCTGTCTGTGGTATTCTGTCATAGCAGGCCAAATAGACCAAGACATCTGCTGCTGCCCTCCTGAATCTCTCTGGATGTATCTATCAGGCCTCCAACCCCCCCTCTCTGCCTCTCTCCTCCTCCCTCATTTTGTGGGGGCAGGAGGAAGGGACATCTGGGCCCTCCCTCAGCCATAGTCCCTTCTGCCCAGGAGCCTTAGTGGGATCTCTCTCCACCACGGAAGAAACTTTATGATCTGGCCCATTGGTTTCTAAACGTTGTGCCCATGCGGTAGTTCACTGAGGCTGTTCATCAAGTATTTCCAGCCCTCCGCCTTCCATCATGGGTAGGATCACACTTCCTGCCCTGTGGTTGAGTGGGCCATGGGACTATTCTGGCAGGAGCAAGAGTAAAACATGTGTCACTTCCCCTCGCAACTCAGAACCCCCCACAATGGACGTGAAGTGTGAGACGTACACCTTTGTTGTTATAAGCCACTAAGGGGGGACTGTTTGTTACTGCAGCATAGCTTAGATGATCCTGACCTGATACACTTATATAGCCCCTAAAAGAAGTTTTTAAAAACTGTGTGTATCTTCCTGCACATTTTTTTTTAGTGAGGAAGATTCACCCTGAGCTAACATCTGTGCCAGTCTTCCTCTTTCTTTTTTTTTTGTATGTGGGACGCCACCACAGCATGGGTTGATGAGTGGTGTAGGTCCGCCGTGCCCAGGATCCAAACCCGCGAACCCAGGCTGCCGAAGTGGAGGGCACCAAACTTAACCACTACACCACCAGGCTGGCCCCTCCTCTTGCACATTTTTAAGGTGACACCTAAAATTTTCACTGAAGATTTAAATTGTTGCAAGGGATACAATTTCCCACCTGTTGTAAATACAGGCATACCTCGCTTTATTGTCCCTTGCAGATATTGTGTTTTTTACGAGACCCTCCACCAGCAAAACGATTAAGACTCACTGAAGGCTCAGATGATGGTTAGCATTTTTTAGCAAAGTATTTTTTAATTAAGTCATGTACATTGGTTTTTTTAGACATAATGCTATTGCACACTTAATAGACTATAGTATATGTAAACATAACTTTTATATGCACTAGGAAACTAAAAAACTCACGTGACTTGCTTTATTGATATATTTGCTTTATTGTGCTGGTCTGGAACTGAATCCACAATATCTCCAAAGTATGCCTCTATTTAAAATAAAAATTGTTACATCAGTCTTCTAAATGTATCCAATGGAATCTAAATATTGAAACACTTTCTTACCCACTATCATCAGCTTTTTAAATCCATAAATAAGCTCTTCTTCAACATTTGGAAATTTTACATTTTTTTCCTTTTTCTCCTTGAATTCATGTTTGCATTCCACATCCTCCATACATCTTTGCCACAAGGCAATAGATTTTTTAGGCCTTAAAGTCTTTTATTGACCACCTTATCATACTTAGCTATAACAAAAAAGGTAAATAAATTGAAATTCTGAAGTTTATTTTATTCCCTGTCTGCCATAAATTCTAAATGTTAAAAACATGTCTTCTGAATTGAATTATTTATTTATTTATTTATTTTTTGTGAGGAGATCAGCCCTGAGCTAGCATCTGCCAATCCTCCTCTTTTTGCTGAGGAAGACTGGCCCTGGGCTAACATCTGTGCCCATCTTCCTCCACTTTATATGGGATGCCGCCACAGCACAGCTTGAAAAGCGATGCATTGGCGCGCGCCCGGGATCGAACACGGGCCACCAGCAGCAGAGCACGCGCACTTAACCGCTACGCCACGGGGCCAGCCCCTGAAGTGAATTATTAACACAAGTAGTATTAGTACACAATTGATCAAAACAATATAAGTTTTAATGAACAATTATTAAACATAAAAAGCATCTTTTATTGAGGTATATATTGCTAATTGGTCTGGTGCTAGCAATTCTTTTTTATAATAGAAATCAAAAATATTATACATAATGAAGACTGTAACTAGGATAAATATTTTATATGATAAAACAGGTCTGACTCCATTCTTGAGTAACACAAAGAATCTGAAAGAAATATCAGCCAGTGAGTATCAGCCAGTGTGTCCTGAAAATGCTGATTCCCTGAGCACTGTGCACGGCTCAGCGTCACTAGCCTCTACTGTGCCCACTGTCCTGAGGCTTGTCCCCCCCCGGCTGAGGACGCGTCCTGGATGTGCACTGAGAACACGGGAGCTGCTTCCCAGGGATGCGTATTTCCACTCTGCTTTGCTCCCAGGGGCTTCCCTTAAGACAAAGCATTTCTAGACAAAAGGAGAGGTGGATAACAGAGCAGATCTTAAAAGTTTTCATCATAAGAAAGAAAAAGTTTGTAACTATGTACGGTGACAGATGTTAACTAGACTTATTGTGGTGATCACTTCGCAATATATACAAATGTTGAATCATTATGTTGTACACCTAAAACTAATATAATATTTTATGTCAATTATATCTCAATTAAAAAAAAGAAAAGGCAAAGCAATAAAGTAAAAATCACCGTGACTCCTTGAACTGTGTGCTCACACACATCTGCCTTCAGAACTTCCCAAAATGGCCCAAGATCCTTACTTTATCCTTAAGAGAAGCGTGTGTAAGAGAGGAAGCCCCGCAGAACCCCTGAGTAACCATCAAAGGAGAATTGACTCCACTTAGGGAGATATGGGGTGGTTGTCACCTCAGATGCTGTTACAGGCAGATCAACTTTAGGAAAGAAGACATTCGGGAGCTGAGATTCTGGAAAGTGATTCCCTTAAAACTATCCATGTAACTGGGATACAATTCCGTTACATAAAATCCAATGTAATTGGAATATTTTCTGGCACTACCCAAATTTTCAAGATACATTGGCTAAAATTCATGAACAATTCCTTTACAAGATTTTTTCAGGTTCCATATATTAGTCAATAAAGCAGTAAAATCTGTTTGCTGGTTTACCTGCCCCCCTCCTGGAAAGACCCCAGAAGTTTATATACCCTCAGTTTGAAGGTCTCTGAGCTTGTCTACCAAGAAATTTATAAAATCCTTTTCCCTTTCAACCCTGCTGGCTCTTGACTCTGGGCTGGAGTAAAAGCTTTGCATTCCAGCAGCAGGACCAAAGCAAGAATGCCTTTGACAGGAGGTCACATCCAAGGGAATGCAAGAGAAAAACATCACAATGATACCATTCAAAACTCTTGTCCCCATACACCTGTAAAGTGAGTAGTGCAGAGACCGGCAAGTGGTCAGCAGTGAATAAAGGAGAGTGTCAAGCAGACACATCTCACTGGCTTGTGCCTCAGTCTCAGCATGGCTCTGAGGCTCAAATGCCATCGCAGGCGTTCAGTAACTTGGTGCAGAGTTACTGCTGCTGAGCTAACAAGATAAGGCTCTGAACGAGGGCCTTCGGTGGCCCCGATGTGAATTGGGTACACACCGTGCTCTCTCGCCTAACTGCTCAAGGACATCCCTGTGGGCTTCAGGCTAGGCGAGATGGAGCGGGAGAGTCCATGGTGGGTAGGCTGGGAGGTTGCCAGTCATGCCCAGTGGTCGCTGAAGTCCCCCTGCCCACGCGGGAAGCTGAGTTCTGGGGAAGAAAAGGCAGAGAAAGGCTCAGAGCAGAGGACCCTTCCCTGTTGCCCACACAGGCTGGAGTCCCAGGAGAGCGCCACCTCTCTGCTACTCCACAGCATCAGCTGGGGAAGGAACACGAGATCTGGAGTGGGGCAGACCTGGGCCCTGCCCTGCCCCTCACTGACCCGACCAGTCACTGACCGCTTGGTCTTGGCCGTCTGTGCCCGCACAAGGGGATTAGATGTGTCTTACCCGATTACCACAGCAAGTAACCGATTAACTGGGACACCCAATGAAGAGCTGCTGCCTTGCTCATCCTGGCTACTCCGAATTTGCGTCCCTCCCCCCTCGGCCCCCACGCCCTCCCTCCTTGGTTTTATAACCCAACTGAGGTTGGGAGAGCCTCTCCCCATACGGCTTCACCCTCACCAGCATCTGCACAGCTACCTCTCCATTATCTCCACAGACAGTAAGAGGCAACACCAGGACCCAACCTCGCTCTGTCCGACTGTGGAAACTGCCCTCTCCACCGGGAAAGACACAGACCTGATGAACGCAGACATCTCCTCCAATAAAACCTGGGGGAGGTGGGGGACTCAAGTTTTGGTGTTAGAAAAATTGTAATTTGTAGTAAATACACAAGATCTGTTTTGTGGGCAGGCATTTGGCAAACATAGTCCTGCAGGGGGCGCTGCCCACTCAGTGACCCGTAACCTCCTGCGGGTGACCAGTGCGGGTGAGGGCTGTTTTCACAGTCCCACTCAATCCCAAGTGTTTCGGGGTCATTTGCTGCATATCTACTTTCTAAAGTGCTTGCTGTGCTATAAGCAATCCCAGAGAGCTCAAGCAAATAATACTCTTCTTTAAAATTACAAGAAAATACATGTATCCTGCAATACACAGACAATCCTTTTAGAAATACACCAGGCTACTTCTCCAACAAGCCTAAGCAAAGGTCAGGGTTTCTGGACAGTTCTTTTTAGCCTCAGAAAATGTCCTGTTAATGGACATGTGTGATTGTGTTATAAATTTGGTATATAATTAGGTGCATTTTTCTCTACTCATATTCCATTTCAGGTTTTCTTTTTTCTCTTTTTTGGTTTAACTTTACTTTTTGAGTATGTAAAATCTTTCATGATTCAAAAGTAAAAACTATATAAAAAGGTGAACTTCTGCTCCTCTGCAAACTAATTCCAACGTTTGGGTTTTTTCCCCAGCACCAAGCAATTCTCCAACACCAGCTGGGTGTCCTACAATCCAACTCAATTCTGACACTATCTCCCTGGAGGTAGTGTCAGATCCCAACAGGTTCAGGGCTCTGCCCTACAAAACTGCCCCCTCTCCCACCTCAGATGCCAATCACAAGTCCAGGGTGTCATCGGTGCTTCTGACTGATCAGCTATAATCAGAGGTTCCCAGGACCTCCTCCTTAGGTTTGATTAACTTGCTAGAGCAGCTCACAGAACTCAGAGAAACTAGATCTACTTACTAGATCACCAGTTTATTATAAAAGGATATAAGTCAGGAACAGCCAGATGGAAGAGATGTATAGGCAACCTACGGGGAAAGCGCATGAAGCTTCCATGCTCTCTCCAAAGGTGCCACTCTCCCCGAAACCCCATGTGTTCACCAACCCAGAAGCTCTCCAGGCCCCACCCTTTTGGGTTTTGATGGAGGTCTCATTACACAGGCATGACTGATTAAGTCACTGGTCACTGGCAACTGATCCACCTCCAGCCCCTCTCCCTTCCCCAGAGGTCAAGGAGTGGGACTGCAATTTCCAACCCTCTAATCACACAGCTGATGCCTCCGGCAGCCAGCCCCCATCCTTAGGTGGGGTCCAAAAGTCACCTCATTAGCATAACAAAGACACCTTCAAGTCTCTTATCACCTAGGAAATTCCAAGACTTTTAGGAGCT
Source organism: Diceros bicornis minor (assembly GCF_020826845.1). Taxonomy (NCBI): domain Eukaryota; kingdom Metazoa; phylum Chordata; class Mammalia; order Perissodactyla; family Rhinocerotidae; genus Diceros; species Diceros bicornis. The sequence goes on from NC_080740.1 coordinate 90,931,660, forward strand.
CTGTGTCAGGAAAAGGGATTTATGACCAAATATATATTTCTTATTATAAATCACAACATCACAGCTCCCTTGCTCATCTAGGAAGGACCTTTACAGCAGCTGCCTCCAGGGCCCCCCATGCCCACTGCTCCGGCCTCCATCCTGTCCCTCTTGGACAGAGAGCTCAGCCGTCCAGAGTGCTGTCGGGGCATCAGGTGGCCCCGGGCAGGGGTCATCCAACAGGCCTCTCCCTCTTACAGATGGACACCGGGACATGAGACTTCTCGCCATACGGGAAGGACCAGAACCCAGGCCTTGTGCCGGCTCCATCCAGGAACAGTAGGGTCTCCCAGGCCAGAGCATGGGAGGGGGCGCCCAACTTTATCCAGCTGCTTCTACCAACCAAGCACCAGGCAGCATGTTTTCATCCAAGTCCTCCTCACAACAGTGATAGACACTTTACCAAGAAAGACACAGATGCATGGAAAGGTTAAAAGACCCAACTGGTCTGACCCAAAGCCCTTGCTTTTCATGCTGCACCACAAAAAAGTACTATTCTGCCACTCAGTTTCATCCTAAATTCCCAGCTTCTACCAGCAGGAGCAGCAGCTTTCAGGCTTCCAGGCCAGCAGCGTGGGAGCCACCTTTAACTCCTCCTCCTCCACCCTGGCATCCAGTCTGGGCGCAGAATCCAGCCCTGGAGCGCTCAAGAAACCGCGAGGGCATGCAGTTCAGCTGCCCACGCAACATTAGGATTGCCTCTGAATGGTCGTGGTGAAGCTACTGCCCAGGCTCAGCCTAAACTCGGCCCCCACCCCCGTGCCAGGGGGTTCACCACTTCCTGACCTTACCTGTTACACCTTGAAGCGGTTGTGATGCTCAAAACGCTGCCTTAGTTTGAGCTGAAATCTGCCACCCTGTTGCCTCCCTTCCCACCTCCCCCACACACACTGTCACTCGGCCTAGTTTTTTCCTGCAGTTTCACAGAACAGACCTGCCGCCTCCTCCAACCTAGCCCTTTAAATGTGAAGGCTATGATCATGCCTCCAGAGGGTCAATACCCCCCATTGCTCCAGCTGGTCTTCATAATGACATGGTTTCAAGTCACTAACCAGTCTGGCCCCTCCTCCAAACACGCTCCAGTTTATCCAAATCAGGTGTTGAAAACTCTGCCTATGGGGGCCAAGCAAGTGACATCAGTGAGTGGGGTGGATGGAGCAACAATAGGGAGTGGCAGGGACTGTGGAAAAGAGGAGAGTATGTGTCCTGTTATTGGAAATGGTCATTTTAGTTTCAGCCAATTGTTGCCACGCAGAAGTGAGGCCCCAGCATTGCCAGAGCTCTCATTTTCTAGCAGAAACAGGAAATTGAATTTGGATTTGAAATGTCTTTTTTTTTGGTGAGGAAGATTGGCCCTGAGCTAACATCTGTTGCCAATCTTCCTCTTTTTGCTTGAGGAAGATTGTCCCTGAGCTAACATCTGTGCCAATCTTCCTCTATTCTGTACATGGGACACCGCCACAGCATGGCTTGATGAGTGGTGTGCAGGTCCGCACCCGGGATCCAAACCTGTGAACCCTGGGCTCCCGAAGTGGAGTGTGCAAACTTAACCACTACGCCACCAGGCGGGCCCCTGAAATGTCTTGATTTTTTAAGGCAGTAATTAATTAAAAAAAAAAATACACTATATGAGTCAATACTGTACAGGCAAACAAAAACCTATGGGCACCAATATGCAACCTCTGGTCTACCGGCATCTGGAAATGTGCCATCTAAAACTGAATGTGACACTCAGAGGCGGCGCTGACCTGCCCCATCCATCCTTCCTTGGGAAAACCTATGCCCTCCCTCTCGACGTGCACTATTTCAGGTCTTCACCATCTCTCACCAGGCCCAGGCCTGCAGTGTCCTGACCAGCCCGCTGTCTCGCTGTCCAGCCCTCCTCCTCACCACTGTCCAGTGCAACCCATGCCCTGAGCCCCTGCCCTAGGACCTAGTGTGGCCAGACCTCAATCAGCTGGGTCCAGCTCATTCTGGAGAGCAGGCAGGCAACAGCCTTGGTTAACACGCCCCCTCGGCCTGACCCCTTGGTCTGATAGAACTGGGGCTCCTCCTTTCTGCCTGTGTCTCCACACCTTTGCTCCCCACTCCAGGAACTCCTTCCTCCTCCCCACCCACCTCTCACCCAGGCTCGGCTTAAGTCCTCTCCGAGGCCTTCCCTGGCAGTGTCAGCCCACCGGAGTTTCTGTCCCTTATACTTTGCCAATACCACATCTATAAAATGGGGAGAAGACAGATCACCCTCAAAGGGTGTTTGAGGAATAAATGAGGTGACTCGTGTGCAGTGCTTGGAGCAGCAGCGGGCACACAGGAAGCGCTCGGTGCACGTGAGCTCTGACTGTTAATGCCCCGCTTAGCGCTGAACCCCGACGCCGCCTGGTGCTCTCCCGCACATGTGCTAACCACATCTTTCTAGCTACATGACGAAGCAGAAAGGACCCTGGACAGGGAGACCGGCAGACCTGGGTCTGAATTCCAACCCTCCCATGTTTCACCCTGGTGAAGTCACACAGCCTCTCTTGGCCTCTGTCTCTGTGTCTGTAAAATGGAGCTAATGGTTCCCACTTCTCAGAGCTGTGATAAGGATCAAATGAGGCAACAACTGCAAAGGATCTAAGTAAACTGGAAGAAATGCTGTAAGAACGGCAGGTTTCTGGAGGAGGACATTCCAGACCAGCCACCATACTGCTGGAGTCGAGAGCAGGAGAGTCTGTCTTTGAGCAGACCTAGAATGCTCTTTTGTTGAATGTTCAACAAATAGTTTTTAAGCAGCTACTCTGGGCCAGACGCTGTGCAGAGTGACCGCAAAGATGAAGGCCCAGGCTCGAAGTAAAGGTGGGAAAGCAGTTTGTGAAGCCGCTTCTAAACCTCCCGCAGCAGCCCCTCGGCTCAGTCCCTGGCGGCTCTCTCTCCACGCAGCCCCTCACCCTCACCCGGGACCTGGTGTTCCCATGCCTCCTGACTTCCCTTCTCAGACTCGGCCCATTCCAGTCAATCCTCTCACTGTCGCCTGAATGACCTTCCTGCAACACATTCATTCACTCATTCACGCATTACACAAGATTTATGCAGTAGTTTCTAGGTGTTCTGAAAACAAAACAGACCAGAATCCCTGCCCCTCATGTTCTAGTAACTCTAGTAACTCATTACGTAACTTCTTTGCTTTAAAAACTCCACTGGTTTTCAATTACTTATACTCGAGTTGAAAGTCTTGAGCTGCACCTTGGGGAGCGTTCACACTCTGGCTCCACTCCCCATCCCCCCACTTTCCTAGGAAGAAGGGCTCCCATCCTCCAGGTGGGCCACGCCCCCTCAGACTGCCTTGCTCTGGCTGTTTCCTCAGGGTGCGGCGCGCCTCTGTCAACTTACAGGCAGCTGGATGTTTCCTCAGTCGGGGAACCTGTTCTCATCCCTGCCCGCAGCTGGGATCAGGGGCCCCTCCTCCCCATGAGCTCTGCCACACTTACCTGGGAGCTCCCAAAGGTCCTTTTCCTTGTCGTTTCCCCAGCCTCTACATAGGGACCCTCAGCCATGGGGATCTGTGTGCGTGTGTTGAAAAAGCACCTGGTAACAGATATAAATGGTTTTGTGGATGGCCAAAGAAGAGAAGCAGAGAGCACCCTCCCACGGGGAAATTACAAAGAGGGTCTTACGGAGGATGTCCATGGGGCCTGGGTCTGGATGAATGAGCAGGATGTGACACAAGAAGGAGAATCACCTGCTGGGCAGAAGGGCCAACCGGTGCAGGGACAGAAGCACGGGACCTGCTAAGGAGCCATCCAGAGTTCCACAGGCAAGAAGAGGAAGGTGAGAAAAGGAATGGAACAGAGAACGAAGGTGGGAGAGAGATGTCACCTGAGTGGGAAAGGCCTTGAATGTCAAGCTGGGGAATCTGACCTCAGCAGGTCAGGGGTCAAAAGCTCAGCTGGGACAAGGGCAGGTTATGGAGAGGAAGGAGGCCCAGGGGACCCAGGAGAAGTGGAAACTACGGCCTTTCTACAAAGGAGAGGCACTCAACTCCCAGTGATGGAGCCAAGGTGGATAACTGGGCTCAAGGCTGCCACAGCTTCACTTTTTTTAAAAGAGAAGCCAGAAATCCAGTCTTTATAGTGAAATTTCCTGATTGAAAACACCACCACCACCAAACAAAGCACGTTTATGGGTCTTCAGTCGGCAGCGACCAGAGATGGGCACCAGCTCAATCGTACTGTGACTGGTGTGGAAAACGGCCTGGGGAGGGCCAGAGTGGAGGCAGCTGGACCTCCAGGAGGGGGCCGCGGTTGTCCAGGTGGGGCTGGGAGGGGGTAAGGTTGCCAGAGAAAATAAAGAAACCCCCAGTTAAATATGAATTTCAGATAAATATTTTATTTTCATATAAAAAATAACTGGTTGTTCACAGATTTCTGGACCCACCCCCCAGAGTTTCTGATTCAGTAAGTCTGGGAGGGATATAAAAAGTGCATTTCTAACAAGTTCTGAAGTGATGCTGTTGCTGCTGGTCAGGAGACCACACTTTGGGAATCAATTCCCTAGAGACAGAGGGAAGGAAAGGGAAAATGATAACCTCCACTGGGGATTCCTCTGAATAATGAGATGTTTATGGAGGGTAATAGATGATCTCCCTGGCCTTACCCAAATTTGCTTTACTAGGATGGGACACCCATCCCCACCTGCTCTGAGTGTTGGCTGCTAATGGCTCACAGCCACCTCTTCTTCAGAGTATTACCCTCGGCTGCCATCTTCTCCAGAGAATTTCTTCAACCGAAGGGAGCCATCTCACATGGGAAGTTATGCCTCTGAGGCCCGGAGCGTTAGCCACTGGAGGGCATCAGGAGTATGGAACCTGGATTTATCAAAACAGCAGCAGGACTGAGACCTCTCCTAGATACTCAGGTACTCCAGGATGTCTGACTTGACTGTGCTAACTGAAGCCCGGTGGAACCAGCGCATGACAGGGACCCCATCAGGTCCCACGAGGAACTTCTCAAAGTTCCAGCGGATGTCATGGACCTTCATGGGCTCCCAGAAGAGTTGGTTTGATGAGCCCAAAAGATCAGAGGTTGGAGGGCAGGAGTTCTGGAGCAGAGATATGAAACACAGAAAAATAAGTTTTTTCTGCTTCTGTGTGGTCCAGTCTTATCTCCACCCCTAGATAGTCTGCTCACCATTGTATATCTCAATATATTAACTACTTAATGTGCTCCTACTAAACCACAGACATTTGAATACATCATCACCAGTACAACAACTACCAATCAAACAACCAAGAGTTAGAGAGTAAGATAGTAAATAGAAAACATTTCTCCTTTCCCTGTCTCTCCCCTACTGCCATGATTATATCATGGTGCTTCAATGAAAGAATATCTCCTATTTTCTTTGGTAAGTCATATCGTTTCTTTTTTTTTTTTGTGAGGAGATCAGCCCTGTGCTGACATCTGCCAATCCTCCTCTTTTTTTTTTTTTTTTTTTTTTGCTGAGGAAGACTGCCCCTGGGCTAACATGCGTGCCCATCTTCCTCCACTTTATATGGGATGCCGCCACAGCATGGCTTGCCAAGCGGTGCATAGGGCACGCCCGGGATCCGAACCGGTGAACCCCAGGCCGCCACAGGGGAACGCACGCACTTAACTGCTTGCGCCACTGGGCCGGCCCCAGTCATATCATTTCTATAGTTTCAATTTCTTAAGCTGAAAAAAAAAAGCGGTTGGTTTAGAGTAGTGGTTCCCAGAGTTTGGGGCTTCAAAGGCTAGTAAAAGTTCCACAACTATTTTTTGGAGATTAAGGTAGAATAACCAACACTCAATTTGACAATAAGAAAAACATTTAAAGTCTACTATAACTATAAATTCAAAAATTACCAGATTTTTAAGTATTAGGTTGAAGAACATAAAATTGATGATATCACCATTTTTGAGCAGCAAAAATGGCAATTTATATGGTTTAACCTAATATTAATTTAATATCAGAATAAATGATGGCCTTTATGTTCAGTAAGTTGAAAAAAAAAATAAAATAAAATAACTGGTTGTGTATCTAAGTTCCAATTTACCCAGGTGTCCTGTAATTTTATTTGCTAAATCTGGCCACGCTAGAGAGGGGTCCTATGGCGGTGGAACTGAGATCACTTGACAAAGCACTGAACACGTGGGGAGTGGGGGCAGCGTGGGATGTCCGGGGTGGGACCCAGGCAGGGCAGCAGCACCTGGCTGGGGTACCTGGTGAAGGCAGTTCAGCCCTACAAACCCAGACCGCCGCCATCCTGGACAAAAGAGCCGGTTGACTCCCAGATGCCTACACCCCTGCGTCCTTGCCCCAGGCCATTCTCTGCAGGGTGACCCTCAGGCTGGCCTCAGGAACAATGAGAAGACCCTGGGAGGAAGAGCGGGACCCCTCCTTTCCCGGGGCCTCCTCCCTGCCGCGGCGCTCCCTCCTCTACCCCTCTCAGAGGAGCACCTGCGCCTCACTCGCCCAGGACGCGGCAGGACGCGGCGCACCGGGCGCCCAGACCCGGCTGCACCCGGGGGGCGGGCGGGCGGGCTGGGGGTGCGCGTGGGAGTCTGTGCGCGCCGAGTTTCCTCCTCCCTCCCCGCGGTCTTGCAGGCTCCTCATCCTCCTTCCGGCCTTCACATCTGGCTGTGCCTAAGCCTTGACCTTGAGCCCTGTTCTCTCTCCAGACGATGTCATCCTCCATCTCTGTGCTGACGACTAAAGCAGGACATTTCTTTCCCTGCCAGTCTAAACCCCAAAGGTATTCTGACCTGCGGACTGTGCGTCCTCTCCAGCCGCCGCCGCCTCTCTCCTCCATCTCTGCCTCTCTCCTCCATCTCTGCCTCTCTCCTCCATCTCTCCCTCTCTCCCCCGCTCCCTCTCTCTCCCTGTGTCCCTCCTCCTACCATCTCCCTTCCCTTTCTCCCCATTTCCTGGTATTCCTCAACTATTCTTCTCCCTCTCCGTTTCTGTCTTATTCACAAAACTGCTCAAAAACGTCTCCTGGATTCCCTAACCAACGTAGACAAGATATCCTTCACCCAGCAACACGAAATAAAGCTCCCAACAGCCGACCTACACAGAGTAAAACCGAGGACTGACTTCAACATGTCGGCAAATCTTGCCATGACTTAGATCTGCAAAACCAGATCCAGGAGATGGGACTTGATGGAAATAACAGTCGCAAAAGGAAATGCAAACTGATTGATGAGAAATCGATTTTGTTTAAAAATTAGATTGAATGAAATTAGATTGAAAATAAGTGCTATCCATGAAAATAATTTTGGCAAAATAAAATTTAAATGCAAAAAATAAGAAACGGTTTGAGCTATATTTAAATTTCTTATCAAGAAATTAATTTGCTTTAATAAATTTAATTAAAAAAATGCTTCACTGACCCAAGAAAAAATCATGTGTTGGCAAAAATTCTAATTAAAATATTTTCATTCAAGAAAACTACAGCATCAAAATGCTCCCTACCTATTGAAGACTTGCAGTTTTATATATCTCTGCCTGAACTCCAGACTCAAACATGCAACTGCCCAGGGAACATTCTCACTTGGGACACCCCAAAGCCTCATCAAATATATATGCCCAAAGCCAAGCTGCTGATCTCTCACCAAATTGTTCTTCCCCTCAGACATCTGTCTGCAAGACGGGCACCATCACCCACTCAGTTATTCATGCCAAAAGCTGAAGGCATCCTCCACTCTCACCTCCCTCTTCCCCCAGACACAATAAAAAACCAAGCCCAGGGGCCGGCCGGGTGGCGCACGCGGTTAAGTGCCCGCACTCAGCTGTGGCGGCCTGGGGTTCGCCGGTTCTGTCCCAGGCACGCACCCACGCACTGCTTGTCGCGCGGTGCTGTGGCAGGGTCCCATATAAAGTGGAGGAAGATGGGCACGGATGTTAGCTCAGGGCCAATCTTCCTCAGAATAAAAGAGGAGGATTGGCATCAGATGTTAGCTCAGGGCTGATCTTCCCCACCAAAAAAAAAAAAAAAACCAAGCCCATCAACCCAACATCTAGAGTATCTCTCAAACCTGTCCTCTTTCCAACTCTACCTCCAGGGCCCTCATCCAAGCTTAGGGCATCTCCCACATGGACTAACAGAACTGTCTCCCCGAAACCACTCGTGCACCCTCCGATCCAGCCTCCGCATTGATAGCTTGATATTTTAAAAAGCCAAGCCAGGACTTCTCCTCCAGGAAAGGTGGTCTAAATACTTTGGACAAAATCTCCTGCTGAAGACAGCTGGAAGAGCTGGTCAAATGTTTATAAAATTCACACACACACACATTCTTAAAAGCTTCAAAGAGCTAAGAAGATAGTCCAGGAAAGGATAGGATTCCAAAGAGGTGACCCTGTTACTTGAGGCTGTGGTTGCCCCAGAAGATTTTGCCAATTGGAAAGAAGTGGCTGAGAGGCCAAGCTCACTTCTAGTGGCCTTGCATGGCTGGAAACAAAAATCAGAGTCAGGAGCCTGCCAAGGGTGGGGGACTGATAAACCACCCCCAGGCACTGGGTTCAGCCCCCAAAAGACTACATCCAGAAATAAAGGTGAACTGAAAGCAAACCAACCCTTCCCTGAATGGTAGTCCAGCTCTGAGTCATGCAGGTGCCCCAGAAAACATCATGCCCTAAGTATGAACTAACATGAGCTCAGTTTGCTAATCCCTCCAGGCACCTGGCAAAAGCTATAGAAAATTCTCTTTGGTGAACGACAAAATCACCCCATTTCAAATTATCTCTACAATTAATTTCACAAACACAGTATTCAACATACAAAAATAACCAGACACACGAGGAAGCAAGATTCCTTGAGCAAATAATCACCAAGACAAAAACAACAAATGCTGGAGAGGCTGTGGAGAAATGGGAACCCTAATTCACTGCTGGTGGGAATGCAAACTGGTGCAGCCTCTATGGAAAACAGTATGGAGATTCCTCAAAAAATTAAAAATAGAAATACCATATGACCCAGCTATCCCACTTCTGGGTATTTATCCAAAGAACTTGAAATCAACAATTCAAAGAGACTTATGCATCCCTATGTTCACTGCAGCATTATTCACAGTAGCCAAGAGGTGGAAGCCAACCAAGTGCCCATCAACTGATGAATGGATAAAGAAGATGTGGTATATATATACAATGGACTACTACTCAGCCATAAACAAGACAAAAATCATGCCATTTGCAACAACATGGATGGACCTGGAGGGTATTATGTTAAGTGAAATAAGTCAGAGAAAGACAAACACCATATGATTTCACTCATATATGGAAGATAAACAAACACACGGACAGAGAGAACTGTTTGGTGGTTACCACGGGCAAGGGGGTTGGGGGGTGGACACAAGGGGTGAAGGGAGGCATTTATACGGTGACTGACAAACAAAAATGTACAACTAAAATTTCACAATGTTATAAACTATTAAGACATCAACAAAAAAATAAATAAAAAATAAAGATTCCTTGAGCTAAAACCATCAGAAATAATAGTCAACAGAAATAGAGTTGGAGGAACTCCAGACTCTAAAATAAATTACGCTTACTATGTCCAAGAAATTAAGTACCAAAATTGAAAATTTCAGCAGAGAACTGGAAACTATAAAATTACATGGCATATGAAAACCAGGAATAAACAGACACTAAAAACTAAAATTATAAACTCAATGGACAGACTTAGCAGCAGATTTGACATAGCTGAAGAATGAATTAGAGACCTAGAATGCTGGTCAGAAGAAACAATCCAGAAAGAAGTATGGAGAGACAAAGGAATGGAAAATACAGAAGAAAAGATTACAGATACGGAAGTTACAATGAGAAGATTTTACAGATGTTTAATTGCAGCCCCAGAAGAAGAGACAAAAGAGAGACTCTAACAGAGGCAATATTTGAAAAGATGATAGTTGAGAATTTTCCAGAATAGATGGAAGAGATCAATCTATAGATTTGAGAACTCAAATGGATCCCAAGCAGAATAAATAAAAGGAAATCCACACCTCAACCCACCGTGGTAAAAATGTAGACAAAGACAAAGAAAAATGGGAAAAGCACCCAGAGGAAAATGATAAATAATAGTGCTGGTTATTCACCTCTTGTCTCTCAGGTCACAGCCCACCCTTCGATAATCTGCGCTGTGATGCTGGGGCTAAGGTCTGCAAACCATACTTCCCAGGGCCCCATGTCAGCTGACTTCCTCTTAGGTTCTGCCAATGGGAGGCACTAAAGGGAGATTAGCAGCCAGAATCCCCTGAAACCTCCTGAAACTCCCTCGCAGGTATAGCCCAAGCCAGCAGGGCCCCTCTTGTGGTCTGAGCCCTAGACAGGGGTCCTCCTACAAGCCCCTAGGTTCTGTTAGCCCTACCTCTTCCCTTTTATCCTCCCATGCCTAGGAATGGAAGCTGCTTCCTGTAATTACTAGTATCTGCATAACTCAGTATCCTCTTTTGCTCTTTCAGCCTTCCCAAATCTGCATAAGCAATCCACTTTGTGTATTATATTCCCCTTGTTTGAAAAAACTAACATGGTTTATATTTTCCTGAGTGGACCCTAAGTGATATAGAACTCTTCAAAGGAGCCACAATGTGATAGATAGCATTATTGTTCCTAATTATGTGCCACCAATCCTTGTGGGAGGCTAGTACTTTCTCACCCTGCTGACATCAGGTTTTGGCCAAAGACATGCAAGGGTAATGACACATGAGGATAAGCGACATCTGCTGTCACTTCTCAGCAAAAGCTTTAAGAAGCATCACCTGATTCTGCCATGGCTCTTTTCTCTCTGCCAGGAGACTAGCATGTCCCAGGCAGGAGCTGCAGCCAACCCAGCATGGACACAGGACATGGACAGCAAGCTAGAAATAAACCTTTGCTGTTGTGAGCCAAGGAGATTTAGGGGATGTTTGTTACTGAAGCATACTCTACCAAAACCTGGCTGATTCACAGAATTAGACACATCCAACTCCTCAACGGCAAAAACAGAAGCCAACAGACGGTTGAACATTAGCTTCAATGTACTAAAGAAAATTACTGCCAACTTAGAATTCTATACTCAGAGAAACTATCCTTCAAAAAGAAATGCTAAATAAAGACATTTTCAGACAAAACCCAAGAGAATATGCCACCAACAGACCATTACACATTACAGGAAATCTAACGGCTGTTTTGCAAAGAAGGAAAACAATGGCAGATCACGGATGCAGGAAGGAACGAAGGATAAAAACCATGGTAAATACTTGGGTCAATCCAGCTGAAGATTCTATGAGAAAACAATAAGGTCTGTGGAGTTAAATAAACAACAGTAGCTTGGAAATCAAAGGAGGAATAAATGGAATTAAATGGTAAAAAATTAAGTGGAATTCAAGTGTTCTAAGGTCTCTGCACAGTCACCACTAGAGAGATACACTGATATCTTGTAGCCCCTGCTCTGCACGGGGAAGGCACACATCTCCGTGGTGTCCTTCCCCACGCTGCCCAGCGCAAACACACCTGCCAGGACTCTGCAACAAGTGAGGTCACAAGAGACGAGGAAAGACTGAGGAGCTGTCAGAGACTGAAGAAGACTAAGGAGACATGGCAGCGAAATGTCCTGGGGGTGCTGGGCAGATTCTGAACCAGAAAAGGGGCCTTAGTGGAAAAACTGGTCAAATCAAATGAAGTGTGCACTTTACAGGATTGTACTGCTGTTCACTTCTCAGTCGTCCGCCCTGTGCCGTGGCTACATATGAGGTTAACACGGGGAGGCCAAGTCAAGGGGATAAGTGATCTCTACTATTTTTGCAACTTTTCTCTAAGTCTAAAACTATTTCAAAATAAAACCTAAAAAAAAAAAATCACCCAGAGACATTGACTGTTAACATTTCTGGTATATTTTCTGCCTGTCCCTTTCCTTGCGCAGGGTGACATTTTATGCTCTGCAGAAGGAAGACCACGGCAGACACATGAATTTACTCCACACCAGGCTTCCAGGGATGTCACTGCATTTAAATCTCACAACAGGCGTCATCATCCTCATTTCACAAGTAAGGTAATTAAGGTCTAGTGCAGGGTAAAGGTCACACAGCTCACAAAGGCCAGGACTCAATGTGAGTGCAGGTCCTCTGATGCCAAATTCCAGAATTGCACTAAAACCCAATTCTTTTTTTTTTTTTTTTAATAATTTTATTTATTTTTCCCCCAAAGCCCCAGTAGATAGTTGTATGTCATAGCTGCACATCCTTCTAGTTGCTGTATGTGGGACGCGGCCTCAGCATGGCCGGAGAAGCGGTGCATCGGTGCGCGCCCGGGATCGAACCTGGGCTGCCAGCAGCGGAGCGCGCGCACTTAACTGCTAAGCCACGGGCCGGCCCATAAAACCCAATTCTTTAAGAGTGAGTTCACCCACTTGTCCATGCACACATTCACTCAGCTTGCCGAGCACTTCCCGCAGGGAGACAGGGTCTCGGAGGCCATGGCCCCCCCATGGACCTGCTTCCATGCTAAAGGCACACAGCCTGGCCTGGGTGGGACAACGGTGACAACCCCTGCAAGCAAGGACTCACTGCCCAGCTGCAAGGAGTGTGGCTGCCTGACAGTGCCGAGCTGTTAGCACCTTCTAGGTCCATTTCAGCTTTTAGAAGGAGTTCGTGCTCTTCTCCGGAGGCCGACAACTGAGCAAGGCAGTGGCATAAGGCCCTTTTCTGCCCAACGGGGGATCCTCCAAAAGGCAGATCTGGAGGTCCCTGCTGGGCACGGCCGTTGGTGGGGCCCTCTGCCCAATCCTGCTTCCTCCCCTTTCCTTTCACAGATGTTCCCCTCGATAAACTCCTGTGCTCCCAACTCCAACTCAGCATCTGCTGCCCCAAAGATCACCTGCGACAAGCTGTTCAGTAGGTCTATGTGGCCTTCCCACCAGCTCCCGTGGATAAACTAGCTCAAGGATGACGGGTGGTCTTTGCTCCCTCTGGTGCCCTCTTTGTCCCTGTCAGCCTGGTAAGCCCCCCGGGGGCTAGCAGCTGTGTGTAGAGTAAGAGGCTGGTCTGGGGCCTGAACTCCCTGGTGACCACATCGCACCATCCTGTGCCCATCCTGCCACCGGACCTGCCAAGGGGGACAAACATGTGCTTAGAGGACCTTGAGGACCCAGTGAGGATCTGCGTGCGGCCTGGGCCTCAGAGGAGGTGGAGAAGTGGGAGGGGAGCTGCTGCCCTGGTAGGTCTGGACGGAGGGTGGGGTGGGGGCGTGGCAGTGCCGGGCGGGGATGGTGTGTGCCAGCCTGTCTGGCTCTCTCGGGTGGGGCTGGATGAATGTTTGGGTATAGGCGGCAGCCATCACATGGCTCTGTGAGTGGGGCCTGCTGCGGGTTGGGGATGGAAGCCAGATAGGCGGCTGTATTGGGCACATCTACTCAGCAGGCTGAGGAAGCGGGACAGAGCAGGGGCCCAGGAAACCTCTGCCTCAGCAGAAGATACAGGGCAGAGAGGCCTGCTTTTCAGACTTCCAAGGCCGTGGCATTTCATGTACCAGGGCCCAGGGCAGGCAGGGCTATGCCCTGGCTTGGCTGACCGGCTGGGCATGGACAGACAGAAGGGCGGGTGAGGGGCCTGCTGGGAAGACATGTAGTGAGGGGGTGCATGGGTGGCCAGGTGGTTGAGAGCCCCCCAAGACCAGGACCTAACTGGTCAAGCCTGTGGCTGCCATACTCCGTGGGAAATGTCCCTCTTTCGGCACTGAAGTGGTACACTTCAGCACCTCAGCCATCTTTTCCACACAGCAGGAGTCCCACAGGTGACCCCAAGGTCACTCCTCCTGGCCTTCCCTTGAGGGGAAGAGAGAGGGGCGAACTTGTCCGTTCTCTCTCAAGAGAGGAGTGTCAGTGGGCAGGTGGCCCTGGTGCTGGTGGAGGGCAAAGCAGAGAGCCCGCCAGCCCCCTGCCTGCCGGAGGCCCTGCCTGGCCGACCCTGAGGGGTCTGAACCCTTCAGCCTTGTTGTAGGCAATCGTACCTGTGAAATCACCCACCCTGAAATAAATGTATATTACAACTTAAAATGTTTGTCTACACTGAAATATTGATGGATGAAATATCATAATGCCTGGAATTTGCTTTAAAATAACCCAGGAGTGGGGGAGGGATGGGGGGGTTGGGGGAAGGTTTATATGGAGATGAATAAAAGCACAAAGTTGGGTGATGGGTACATAGGAGGTTTGTTTTTGTGTGTGTGTGTGTGAGGAAGATCAGCCCTGAGCTAACATCCATGCTAATCCTCCTCTTTTTGCTGAGGAAGACCGGCTCTGAGCTAACATCTATTGCCAATCCTCTTCCCCCACCCCCCAAAGCCCCAGTAGATAATTGTATGTCATGGTTGCACATCCTTCTAGATGCTGTATGTGGGACACGGCCTCAGCATGGCCGGAGAAGCGGTGCGTTGGTGCGTGCCCGGGATCCAAACCCGGGCCACCAGTAGTGGAGCGCGCGCACTTAACTGCTAAGCCACTGGGCTGGCCCATAGGACGTTTTTTAATGTCTTCTCTCTACCTTGATGTATATTTGGAAATTTCCATAATTAAGCTTTAAAAGTAATCTAGGTAAAGTCCTTGCTAAAAAAAAAGACTGCCCACTACCTTTAGTTAACCCTGGAATATGAGAATCCAGGTTCACTTGAGTGTACAGTTTGATTTTCTTTTTCAAATTTTTAAATTGAGGTAAAATACACAACATGCAACCATTTTCAAGTGTGCAGTTGAGTATTAAGTATTAAGCACACTCACGCAGTTGTGCAACCATCTGCAGAAACCACCAGCTTTCCTCTTGTCATTGCACAATTCTGCAGTGGCTTCCCCAGACTGCTCTCAATCCCCATCCCCGCTCCCCGACGAACCAATGCCACTGAGGGAATGGTCTCCCAAGTTCCAGAGCACGGCACCCTGTTACTACCTGCGTGCCAGCTGGTCCTGGGCTTGGCAGTGGGGCCAGACCAGGTTTCTGGTGACCTGCCAGTGGGCCCGTTGGGCTGCCTGGTCTTCCAGGGCGGCTTGCACACTGCAGGCCTGGCTGGCTCCTACAGTCTGAGTGCCCCAGGGTAGGCACTTGAGCAAGTCCTGGCAGCTCTCAGCTTCCACCCCACCTGCGGCCTGCAGCTGCCCCGGTCACCAGGGAGGGCCGGTGGGGGGGCATTAGGGGTGACCAAAGGCTCCTCCCCAGCGCAGGTGACTCAGGGAGGGCAGTCCAGGTCCCAGGAGTCCACTTTCACCCCGGGGTGTGGAGCACATTTCTCTGGGTGTGGTGTGAAGGCGGGGGAGCAGGGTCCTACTGCCTTGACCCTGACAGCCACAGTGCCCCGCTGTGACACAGCTCTCGGATTTAGAACAGTCTTGGCGGAGCTGGCAGGAGGTGGAGTGGGCACCAGGAGCTACCTGTTAGCCTGCTCTTTGCAAGGTCTGAAATCCTCAGACGCTGCCTCTCTAGGAACGCCCAGCTCTCCTCCCTTGACCTGGGGCCCGGCCAGCTCCAGGGGAAGGAGAAGGGACAAGGGAGGGCAAAGAGTGAAGGGCAAAGGGTAGGTGGGGGACACACAGCTGTAGGTCTTCCTTCACCGACTTATGCCATTTCATTCTCGGGCGATTCTGCCTGTTTACAAATGAAGACACTGAGGCTCAGAGAGGTCACCAGGAAGTTACACACCAGGGATTAGAGCCAGGACCGCCTTCCTTCACCCTCCTCCTCCTGGTTAGAAAGCAGCCATGAAGTGGCTTTTTGCAGATGGTGTTGGAGCTGAACATGATCAACTGTCAGGTCCTGAGGGAGGCCCTGGGGGGTCTGGACGTGGACTGGGGGGCCAATCCCTGTACGCTCAGGGCTTGCTGTCTCCTGGGGGTGACAGACAGGTAGCCCACACATGCTGATGCACCGCCACAAGTGCTGCCACAGCGACAGAGGATAAGTGGAGTGATTCTGCCCCGGGCACAGGGGGTGCCCTTTATGGATTCTCCCAACAACCAGCACTTTCAGATGAGGACACTGAGGCAGTCCCCAGCACAGAGGTGCACAAGGCAGGGGCTGGGACGGGGCCCAAAGGAACCTCGGGACCAGTTCTGAAGCTGCGGCGCCACCTCTCAAGCAGCGGAGAGTGGGGACAGAAAGCGTGGGCTGGCAACTGCCGCTCAGGCAGAGTGGGTGACGCTGGGAGGGCGGCAGGGAGACTGCTGCAACAGTCCAGGAGAAAGGTGCTGAGGCCAGAGGTGGAGCCAGAGGGAAGGGGGAAATTCCTGGTCTCCCGGGGCGGGCCCAGGATTTCAGTCCTGGCCACACGCAAGCAGCACAGATGCAGGTACTCCCCCGGCCAGGGAGGCAGAGTGAGGCAACAAGGAGAGTGCATGCGAGCTGGGGTGGCACTCAGCCTGCCCAGCCACTTTAGACAGGCTCCATGGCAAGCATTTTGTCCTTGCGACAAGCTTTCTCTCTAAGGAGAAGGCGGAAGGACAAAGTAACATGTTTTACAGATGTTGCTTCACTCAATCCCCCCAGCAAATTATGATCCCCTTTTCCAGACAAAGAAACTGAGGTGCCGAGAGAGAGATTAAACTGTCCAAGGCCAGCCGACTCAGGAAGTGGTGCACCCAGGGAACCTGCGTTCCCTTCCCCTGGCCCGGCGCCCTGAGTGTCTCGCCCCTTGGCATCTGGGCGGTGTGGCTCCCACACCAACTCTACAGGAATGCCAAGTCTGGGGGCAGGCAGCCCAGGAGGGCCCCCACCCCACGCTGTCCAGGCAAATGTGGGGAGAGGACAGAGGCCTGGCTCCTGCCGGCTTCTGACTCCCCGCTCTACCCAGCCCACCTGCTTCTCTCAAAGGCTGAGGAAAGCAGATGGAGGCTAAAGGCCAGGGGGACAGGGGTGAGAACAAGAGGCAGCCGCAGTGGAGGGAGGGAGTGCGGTTGAACAGAGCGAGCACCAGACTAAACGGCAAGAGACCCAGCTTTAGGCCCAGCCCTGCCAGGAACCAGCTCTGGGATGTGTTTGGGGGGTGCCAGGTCATGTTCCCTCTCTGGACCTCGGTTTTTCCATCAGAGGGGTTGGACTGAGGGCACACAAGAGTTCAGTGTAAACTCTATGGTTTATGTCTGCAAATGTGCACAGGAAGGCACAGGGTGCAGGGCGTGTGGATGGGGAGGAGGAGGCACTTTCTGGATTGGAACTGAAGCAGCCTCTCCCCTGGGGCAGCTGGTCCCCTCAGCCTTGCAATCCTCATCAGCGTGATCAGGACAACCTCAAAGGGCTCAGAGAAGCCACAAAGGAAGGAGCATCTGCCAGGTCAGCCCCTCAACTTCTAGGGAGGGGGTGGTGGGGGGTGCTCTTAGTGGCCTAGAGACCAGAGCCTGTACAGGAGGTGGCGGACAGGTAGCCTGCTCCAGGCTGGAGGGGACGGGGACCTGACCTTTGTTTCTCTGAATGGCAGCTCTGCTAGAAGGATGAAGCCAGGCTGCTCTCTGCATCTGCCCCAGTCCCCTGCTCTCTGCAACCCCCACTGCAGAGAAGGCCCTGGTGTGGGCAGGGGATGAGCTTCCTGCTGAACTGCTAGGTTCCACCAGCCTCCAATTTACAGCTGCCCTTCTCAGGTGTGCAGCCACTTTCCAGGTATTCCATTCTGCCAGGGCCCTCCCCCGACTCTCCTCCGGGTCTTTGACAACTCTGGGCTCCAGGGTGTCTTCTGATTTCCTTCCCTCCTGCTGGGACGCTCCACAATACTGAACTCCCTTCCTCACCCACCTCCCTCTGGCAGCCTGGGGCAGACAGAACACTGGACTGAGAGGTCAGAAGACCTTGGATAAGTCACTGTGTCTATAACAACAGAAAGGCGAGGAGCAGAATCTGAGTTTCACCAGAGCTTATCTCTGACCCCCTCCCTCTCCTCCTCATGTAATTTCTTGCCAAGACAAGTCAATTCTTCTTTCAAACCATCTCATGGTCCCCCCCTCTGCCCCTGCCCTCCGTGGCCCCGTTTCGGTTCCCTGAGACTCCTATAATCCGGCCTCCCTGCCTCCACCACCTCACCGGGCCTGCGTACACACACGCCCCACAGTCCAGCTGGGTCCTCACGCTGCCCTCTCTCAACACCAGTGTGCCAGCTGTGCCCCATCTCTCCCACCGACCTTTCCCACCCCAGGCTCCGTGCTCACTAGGAAGCTTGCCTTCACCTGAACGTGCCCTGCCCTCTCCAGCCATGGGCCCTTGCTCCATGACGAGCACCCTCCTCCATGGAAATGCTTTCCATCCTTCAAGTACCATCTCAAAAGCTACTTCCCCAGTGAGGCCTTTCCTCAGGTCCCCAAAAAGATGAAGTGTGTCCTTGCTCTGAGCCTTTGTCAGCAACCCTACCAGACTGGGGCTCCTCAAGGCCTGACACACAAGTTATTAATGAGTTTTCTTAAATACAGAAGTCCTCCGAAATCTGGCATTTCCATTGTTAGGAAGTTGGTAAGGACAGCATAGAAGACAGGGGTTGCAAACTGGTGACCCATGGGCCAAATCTGATCCCCGGGTGACATGATGTCTTTTTTTTAACTGAGGTAAAATCAACCATTTTAAAGTGTACAGTTCACTGGCAGTTAGTACATTCACAATGTTGTGCAACCACCACCTGTATCTGCTTCCAAAACATTTTCCTCATCCCAAAAGGAAACTCCATGCCCATTAAGCAGTCCCTCCTCATTTCTCCCTCCCCACAGCTTCTGGCACTAAGCTACCTTCTGTCTGTCCGGATTCATCTACTTCATATAAGTGGAATCATACCACATGTGGCCTTTTGTGTCTGGTTTCTTTCACTTACCATAATTTTTTGGAGGTTCATCCATGTTGTAGTATGTATCAGAACTTCATTCTTTTTCATGGCTGAATAATATTCACCACACGGACATACCACAATGTGTTTATCCATTCATCAATTGCCGGACAACTTGCATCATATCCACCTTTTGGTCATTGTGAATAGTCCTGCTACGAACACTCTAGTACAAGTACTTGTTTGAGTCCCTGTTTTCAGTTCTTTTGGGTACATACCTAGGAGTGGAATTGCTGGGTCATATGGTAACTCTATGTTTAACTTTTTCAGGAAGATATGGTGTTTTAATATTTTGAATTTGAATGCCTGTAGGTCCATCTGTCTGTCTCCATCTTTTCTATTGTCTTACACCTCACCCATTGACTCACATTATTTATCTGGCCCCTAAAGGCATCTTAATGTGCTGCCCCTAGGAGGCGTTGGCGGCAAAAAAACTTAGCACCCAATTCAGTCGCTAACGAGCCGGAGACCTTGGGTAACTCTCTCCACCTCTCAGAGTACTATTTTGTTCAGCCTCAAAAGGAGATAATGCTTACCTAAGCGGAGGCGGCGAGGATCAGAGAGGCGATGGGCAGAACGTGCCTCTTCCGAAGCTGTCAAGGTCTGGAAACGGAGGGGCGGGCGAGGCCAGGAGGAGGAGAAAGAGAAAGCAGGCGGGCTGGGTGCCCTCTGGGGGTGTCGGCCGTGGTCAGGGCTGCCGGGCCGCAAACCTGCCGGGGTCCGAGCCGGCGCGCACGGGGTGGCCGCGACACCGAGCGCAGCCGGCAGAGGGCTCGGGCGCCACCGCCGCGCAGCGCCTCGTTGGGGGCCGGGCTGGGCTGAGCTGCGAGCCCGGGCGGGGCTCAGGTTGGCTCGCGGTGGGCGGGGGTTGCCCCCGTCCCCGCCCCCAACATCCGGGGGCCCGGGCTGGGCTCTGGGCTGGCCGCGCGCCGGTGAGTCAGGCCGGGTTTTCCCTCCGCCTTTAGGGCAGGCGAGCGAGCGCCGCCGAGCGCGTCCCTCCCTCGCCAATCCGGCTCCAGCGCCCGCCCGCCCGCGTTTTCCCGGCGCTTACCGCACGGCCGCTCCGGCCCCGCTCGCAGTCTCGGCCGGAGCCGGCTCCTTGGAGGGAGGGTTCGAATCCGCGCGAGGGAACTGCAGCGCGCGAGGGGTGCGGAGCGGCGCCAGCATGGTAAGTGGGGCGCGCCAAGGGCCGGAGCCGGGGACTGGACTCGGGGGGTGGGGCCGGCCGCCGAGGTCTCCCTTTCCTGGCGACCTTGGCCAAGCCGCAGCCCTCGCCCGCCGCGCTTCCCGTCTGAGAAGTGGGCGGGGGTGGCAGGGTGCGGTGTGCGCCCAGGTGTCCCCTGCTTCCAGACACCGAGGCACCGAGGCGCGGGATCAGGGACCGACCGCGATCAGGGACGCTGGGCTGGAGAGGCAGGCGGCAGGTTACGCTGCTCTCTCTGCCTCTTACAAACGCGCATTCCGCCGCGCCCGCGCAGGAGTCTGATCTCGGCCTCCGCCCCCCAGGTAGCTCGAGCACCTCCCGCAGTTCTCAGGGCCTCCACCACAGCCTTCCCAGGGAAAATTACGTGGGGTTGCCAATCTCCTCTGCCTCGCCACCTTCCCCTCTCCCGCCCCCTCCGGGATACTCTCTTCCTTCTCCAACCCCCTGCCCTGTACAGGTGGCAGCTGCCGGTCTGCCGCCACGGGCCGCGACCTGTGGATAAGGGACGCTCCCAGCTTTGGGCGGCTGCAGCACAGTCCCAGGCTGGCCACAACCTTTGGCCAAAGTGAGGGCCGGCCTGGGGCCAGGCCGAAATCAGGGCCTTGAGCTATGTCTGGAAAGAGGACTGGGAGCCGTCGTCTCCCACCTGGCACCTCCCACCCAAGAGCAGATTGGGGCTCTCCTTCCTTGCACCAGGGGCTCAGGCTGGCTGTCCCGCGGCTTGGCTGCCGGTGCCCTCTTCCTGGAGCCCGGCTTGGGGAGGGAGCAGAGGCAGGAAGCCATCCTGGGCTGGTGATCAACCTTCTCCCAGGGCCCTCCAAGGTAGGGCTCCTCTGCCGGCCGGCTGTGTGTGGGTGTGTATGTGCCAGACTGTGAATGAATGCGGCCAGCCGGCTCCTGCCACCTCATGCCACCGCCTCTAGAGCCCTCTAGAGCCAGCAGCTTCCTGGGCTCAGAGTCCCTGTGCAGCACGGCTTCCACTACTTCTTCCTGACCGGGGGTAGGCAGGAAGGATTCCAGGCCAGGGGACTGGGATCCAAACCAGCCTGATTGCAGACGCCCTTGGGAGAAGCAGGCGTGGGGGCTGGGCAGACATACATATACAGTACTGTGTGCCCATGGAGGGCGGCTGGTGACCCCTGGCTGGGACAGCCTGATGCAGTAGAAAGGGCCTTGCCCAGGGAGTTGGGATTGGTTGTCACTGGGATCATGGGCAGCTTGCTTCTTTATGGGCCTCAGTTTTCCTACCTGTAAAATGGAGTGAGGGTAACTCCTCACGAGACTGTTGTAGAGATGATGCAATGAAAAGGCTGAAAAAACTATGGAATGTGGTGCAGCTGTAAGTGACTGCATAGTGACCCGAAGAATCCCTCCTGCAGGGGTGCAATGCTGGGCTCTGCTTCTTCAAGTGTCGCAGTGGGGCTAGGGTATGCCAGCTTCTCCCGCCCCCTCCCTGGGCCCTTCACACACTGCCCTCTCTTTTGGAGCTGGGACATTCCAGTCCCATTCCTCAGGGGCAGCTGCAGACACGCCCTCAGCAAAGCTGATCCCCGGCAGGTGGCGGGACCCTCTCCAGAGGCCAGGGCCAGGAGGGGCTGAGCGCAGCCAAGGCCAGCCTGGGGGCTTCCTGCCCACATGCTCTGGGGTGTCCCCCCGAGAGGAGATGGACGGTGAGGTCAGGGTAGGCTTCTAAACCTGGGGAGCCTGTGCAGCTGAACAGGACCTCAGGCACATTATTTCACCTCCTGGGCCTCGGTGGTTTCCTCTTGTGCAGTGGGAGATGACAGTACCCCCTCCTGGGCATCCTGTGAGGATGTGGCAGGCCCAGTGGCAGGTGACCCAACGAGGCACCCACTAATAGATGCTGGGATGCCTCCTGCGTGTTCTCTCTTTCTCTGTTTCGTGGCTGGGGCAGTCCCCCAGCCCTGTTCTCCTATCTCCACCAAGGATTGGTCCAAAGGAGATGCTCCTCTGTGTCCAGGGCTTTCAGTGCTGCTGCCTAATCTTGGGGCCAGGGGGTGGAAGCAGGAGTAAAAGGGCGCTGTTGGGGCCAACAGGGACCTGAGCAGAAGGCGGCTTGTGTGGCCAAGCCCAGACCTAACCAGCAGGGTGGTGGGGTTTTCACCCCCATGTAGAGCTCTGGGCCTCAGGGCAGGCACTGGGCTCCGGGCAGGGAAGCCCAGGCACGTGGAGGCGGTCTGGCTTTCTGCTCTGACAGTGCCAGTGGGGCTGCAAGGCACTTGCTCTCTCTTCCCCCTTCCCCCACCACTTCCTCTCAGCCAGCCTGCATAGCTGCCCTGGCCTAACCAGGCCAGTCCCTGGGCTTCCAAGCAACGGGAAGGAATGTGTGTTGGAGGGAGACGGGGGAGGTGGATGGACCTCTTTAGGAAAAGGGACTGTCCCCAGGCTGAGACCTGGGCAGCAGGGAGCCTCCTGAAAGCCAGGGGCCTCGCCCCGCTGAGGGAGCTGATAATATAGCCAGTGAAGTTACGAGGTGGGGGGGGCCAGTTTGAGGGTGGAGGGAGGGGGTCTTAGGGAAAGACAAAGGGAAGGGGCTGTCTGTGCCTCTTTGTCCGGCTTCATAGCTATTTCTTTTCTTTTCTTTTCTTTTTTTGTGAGGAAGATCAGCCCTGAGCTAACATCCATGCTAATCCTCCTCTTTTTGCTGAGGAAGACCGGCTCTGAGCTAACATCTTCATAGCTATTTCTAATTGCTCAAGTCACTTGTGGAGAGAAGCTGGTCCCATGACCGCCTCACCACCTACACACACCCCTGCATCTAGCCTGGGGGCTGGGGGGACAGCTGGGTCTTTGTGCTGGAGTGTTCTCGTGTTGTGCCTGTCTATCCCGGAGGGTGCTTGGTGCTGTGTGGGTGACCTTGAGCATGACTGTGTCTGCCGTTGGATGTGACTGTCCACGCCGTGCCCTCTAACATAGGAGCCTCTGTGCTGCTGGCAGCGCTGACTGGACTGCAGCATGTGTGTGGTGCACGTGCTGTTGTGGCCCACGGCTGCCTCTCCCCTGAGGCCCTCCGTGGGGAACGTGGGTTGTCAGTTATTGCTCCCTGAGACAGGAAGTGAGGATCTGCCCAGGGGAAGGTGAGGTGGTGTGTGTTTGGGATGAAGTGGGCGTGTTTGGCACCACTGCCACCATCCCCGCCCCCATGTACTCACCGGGCTTACAGTTCACAAGACCTTTTACCTCTGTTGTCTCTGTGACTGTCACAGCAACCCATAAGGAAGGTGGGGCAGGCAGAGTCTTTCCCACTGCAGAGATGGGGAAACCGAGGCATGGCTAAGAGAGGTGCCCGCGGAGAGAGAGTTTGAGGGCAAGGCTGGAGACCAGGCGCTCTGCTGTCTGCTTCCCTGAGAAGCAGTGGCAGGGGGTCACTGCTCTTGGACACAGTGCTGTCTGTGGCTGGGCAGGCTTGTCCTGGACAGGGGGCGTCAGATTGGGAGGCAAGATGCTTCAGTTCCAGCTCTGGGCTGGGGGTGATTTCCTGGGTCCCACTGGACGTTTGGCAGCCATAGTGCTGGGATCACAGGCATCCTCATTCTGACCAGCCCTGTGACCTTGGGCAAACCATCTTTCAGAGCCACAGGGCCCTTACTTAGAAAACAGACAGTAACTGTGTCACAGGGCTCAGCGGGACCCTATACAGGGCCTATACAGGGGCTGTGGGTGCCCAGCCCCTGTGATTCCTTACCTGGGTGAGTCCCCTGACCCTGTGTGACCTGTGATGCCCCCAGAGGGGTTGAGCCTGCTGGGGGCTGGGAGGGGAGGGTTGAGAAGGTTCCTTTTGCCCTTAGGGTAGGGTTGAGGGCCACAAGGTGTGGGGGCAGGGCCATGCCCTCCCTCCCATTCCTGGAGAGCTTTGTCTTCCACGAACACAAAACCTGGAAATGGTCAAGGAAGATGGAACCTCCTAACGACCATTGTTTGGGGTGGGAGTGGGTGTCCCGGAAGCACATTGGGTGGGGCGGGGGGACTTGCAGCTGCAGCGTGCCTGTTGGGCGTCTGTCTGGGTCGGGAGCAGCTGCTCGGGGATAGGAGGCAGAGAAGGCGGCGAAGGCGGCATCGTTCATTTGACAGGTCCTTTCTGAGCACCTACTGTGTGCTGGACACTGGGCTGGGTACTGGAGACAGGTCCCACCCCCAGGGTGTGGTCCCAGCACAGGTGGGAGACAGTGCATAACCTACTCATTCATCCGCCTGCTGGGGGCATTCGCGTGTCTGACCAGCTAAGCCCAGCTTCTGCCAGCCTGTGCTGACCCTGGCTGCTGGCCAGGCCCTGGACTGAGCACTTTGTCTTGTTATCTCAGCCATCCTCCCAGCATCCCTGAGTGGTGAGAGTTGTCATGGCCGTTGTCTAGATGAGGAAGCCAGGGCCCACACACTGATTGGCTCCACGCCGGGGCAGGATTTGGGGCCCCCCTGCCTGGTGGTGGGCTTTGGGGTGGCAGTGTCTCCAAGGGCTGGCAGGGGCTCCGGCTGCCCCTTCCCTCTGCCTCCCACCACTGCCAGAACGTGAACACCTGTTCCGGAAACTGTGGCCATTGTTCCCGCCATCCTTCCTTCCCTTGGGCCCTTCCTGTTTGTATCCCTCCCTCTGCAGCCCCCAACCCCACCCTTGCCAGGTGCTTCCCTTGGGGAACTCTGACCCTCTGCAGGAAGAGGGCTGAACTGGGTTTTCCCCCTCCCAAGGGAAGAAGGAGTGGAGAGTCAGGCCATTGGTCCTGGTTCCCTGTGCCCTCTGCCCACTCAGCAAATGAGGGTGTAGGAGCCTGATGGGAGAGTGAGCAAGGTCAGAGGCAGACAGAGCCTAAGTCCTCAGTTGGCCCAGTCCTGGGAGGGCCCCTATCCTGCTGCTTCAGGGCCCGCCCCTGTGCCCCCCAATCACACACTGGCCCCTAGCTGGAGCTGGGGCACTGGGCAGGTGGCTTGGGGGCCTCTACCCCTTTCTCTTGCCAGCCTAGGAATCCTGTCCTGGATTCCCTCTGGGATACACATCTGTCTCTCCTGAGTGGGGCCCAGTGGGGAGCTGACACAGAGAGCAAGCACCTGGTTTTAGGGCATCAGGGAAGTTGGGCAGCAAGCGCCCACCTGCCTCTGATAGAGCCTCCCGCTCCCCAGAAGCGGCTGCCTGTGCCCTGTTGAAACTTCATGGCCACAGCCCCAGGTCCTGCTGGCATTGCCATGGGCAGCGTGGGCAGCCT
This sequence comes from Diceros bicornis minor, assembly GCF_020826845.1. NCBI lineage: Eukaryota > Metazoa > Chordata > Mammalia > Perissodactyla > Rhinocerotidae > Diceros > Diceros bicornis. The sequence goes on from NC_080740.1 coordinate 90,956,926, forward strand.
ATTGGAACGGCAGGACTTCTCCCCTGAAGAGCTACGGGCGGCACTCGCAGGGTCCCGCAGCTCCCGCCAGCCTGATGGGCTCCTTCGGAAGGGCTTGGGCCAGCGTGAGCTCCTCAGCTACCTGCACCTCCCCAAGAAGGACAGCAAGACCACCAAGCGGGCCCCTCGGAATGAGCCTGCCGACTATGCCACTCTCTACTACCGGGAACATCCTCGAGCCGGTGACTTCAGCAAGACGTCGCTGCCTGAGCGGGGTCGCTTCGATAAGGTGCGCCTCTGCCGACGCCCCTCCCTCGTGTAGGAGGGCGGGGATGGGGAGCTCGGGGCCTCCTTGGAATCCCTGATGCTGGGATGGGGCCGGGACCTGCAAGTCCTGTTATGGGCTAGCCTGAGGCTTGGTCGCTGCCTCCCGGTGATATGTGCCCCATGTTCTCAAAGAGGATCCTGAGGGGCTGTGGGAGCATCGGAGGGCAGCACAGCTGTCCCGGGACCTCACACCTGCCCTCTCTTCCTGGCAGTGCCGCATTCGCCCATCGGTATTCAAGCCTGTGGCGGGCACCGGGAAAGGCTTCCTGTCCATGCAGAGCCTGGCAGCCCACAAGGGCCAGAAGCTGTGGCGCAGCAATGGCAGCCTGCACACGCTGGCCTGCCACCCGCCCCTGAGCCCGGGGCCCCGGGCCAGCCAGGCACAGGCTCGTGCCCAGCTGCTGCACGCCCTCAGCCTGGACGAGGGCGGCCCTGAGCCTGAGCCCAGCCTGTCCGACTCCTCCAGTGGGGGCAGCTTTGGCCGCAGTCCTGGCACCGGCCCTGGCCCCTTCAGCTCCTCCCTGGGCCACATTAACCACCTTGGGGGCTCCCTGGACCGGGCCTCGCGGGGCCCCAAGGAGGCTGGGCCGCTGGCTATGCTGAGCTGTCTGCCTGAGCCACCGCCCCCCTACGAGTTCTCCTGTCCCACTGCCGAGGAGGTGGGAGCCACGCTGCCGGATACCTGTGAGGAGCTCAAGAGGGGCCTCGATGACGAGGATGGCGCCAACCCCTTCACACAGGTAAGGGCAGCCTCTTTCCTGGGGTCTTGTTCTGTCCCTTGGCATTGGAGTACAGGGCAGACAGAGGGTCCCCAGGCAGCTCACCCACATGACTCTGGGCACAAGAGAGTAAGCAAAAGGGAGGTGATTCAGCTCCTCTCCCCCCACCCCACATGGTGGGGATGTCATGTTACAGATGGTCCTTGCTGGGAGTTATGTGGGAAGGAGGGCGGGAGACAGGTTCCCTGGGAGGGCCACATGTTGGGGACACTTCACCTCTGGAGGGCATCTCAGGTTAGGGCACATGTGTGGTCAGAGTGCAAGGCCCTAGTGTTCGGGCACAGGACACAAGCTGTGGCTGGTGTGTTGGAGTGGTGGGCCGGCTGTGTGTGCGCTGGCCCTGTCAGGCTCCTCTTCCCCTTGGCAGGTACTGGAGGAGCGCCAGCGGCTGTGGCTGTCTGAGCTGAAGCGCCTGTACATGGAGCGGCTGCATGAGGTGGCCCAGAAGGCTGAGCGCAGCGAGCGCAACCTCCAGCTGCAGCTGTTTATGGCCCAGCAGGAGCAGCGGCGCCTGCGGAAGGAGCTGCAGGCGCAGCAGGGCCTGGCCCCCGAGCCCCGGCCCCCAGGCACCCTCCCAGAGGCTGACCCCAGCGCCCGACCAGAGGAGGAAGCCCGATGGGAGGTGAGAGACCAGGCACTCGGAAACCCTCCAGTCCCCATCACTGGAGTCCTGCCCTCTGCCCCCTTACCCTTTTGCTTGGCTCTTGCCCATCCTGTGTGCCCCCTCCAGGTGTGCCAGAAGACAGCAGAGATTAGCCTTCTGAAGCAGCAGCTCCGGGAGGCCCAGGCCGAGCTGGCGCAGAAGCTGGCTGAGATCTTCAGTCTGAAGACACAGCTTCGGGGCAGCCGGGCACAAGCTCAGGCCCAGGACGCAGAGCTGGCCCGGCTACGCGAGACCGTGCGGAGCCTGCAGGAGCAGGCCCCCCGGGAGGAAGCCCCAGGCAGCTGTGAGACCGATGACTGCAAGAGCAGGGGGCTGCTAGGGGAGGCAGGAGGCAGCGAGCCCGCAGATGGCGCTGAGCAGCTGCGGGCTGAGCTGCTGCAAGAGCGACTCCGGAGCCAGGAGCAGACTCTACGCTTCGAGCGGGAGCGGCGGACGTGGCAGGAGGAGAAGGAGCGGGTGCTGCGCTACCAGCGGGAGATCCAGGGGGGCTACCTGGACATGTACCGCCGCAACCAGGCGCTGGAACAGGAACTGCGGGTGCTGCGGGAGCCCCCCACACCCTGGAGTCCTCGGCTTGAGTCCTCCAAGATCTGAGGCCAGTGGAGTGAGCTGGCAGCAGAAGCACTGTCAGAAGATGGCTTGGGCAAGCCCTCCCTGAGATGGCCGCCTCCTTCCTTACATTGGTCTGGGGCAGAATCTGCTGAGGCCAGCCAGGGCTGGGGGGGCCCACTGAGAGGAAGGATCCAGTGGGCTGTGGGCTGGAGAGGGTGCCAGCAGCAGGAGCCAGGGCAAGGCGCTCCTAGTAGAGGAGCACCCAGGCAGGGCCCAGCCTTGCTTCCTGTAGTAGGTGTGGCCCAGAGAAGGAGGTTGGAGAATGAAGAGCCCCATGATGCAGAAGGGCAGGCATGAGGGAGGCTGGGCTGGGAACATTGGCCTCCCTGCAATAAAACCATGTTTTCTACGAGGAGGCCCCAGGTGACCTGTGGGGCCCGTCTCTGGCCTGAGTCTAGAGGATCGTGGATGGTTGGGGTGTGACATGGGCTGTAGCTCCTCCTGTGGTCACGGTCAGTGGGAGGGTGTGCCCGGTGCCTGTGTGCGCAGCTGCTGGGCATGTGGTCGGTGAGGGGAGGAATCTCCTTGCCCAGTGCCACACAGTTCCTTAGCTGCGGTGGGGGCTGAAATTCCTTCACCGTCAGTGGGATTTTTCAGAAGGAACAATGCCAGGGAACCTAGGAAAACAGGCAAGTCACCCAAGGCATTATGAGAACATAAAACATTCTCCTAGTGGGAAGTCTAGGTCCCCAGTGCCCATTCCTGCTGGATCTGGGGCCGGCCTGAAACAGCTTCCGCTAGAGCACCCAAAGGCTCCAGTAGGGCCCTGCCCCTCCCCGAATGCACTTCCCACCTTTCTGTCTGGCTGCGCTACACCCCTCCCTCCACAGGGATGGGGGTCCCTGGGAACGTGCAGGAGACGAGGCAGAGAAAGCTTGTGGGTCTCTTGGTAAAGAGCCTTTACCACAGCAAGGAATGTGGCCATTTCCCTGTAGGCATGGAGGGCCATGGGGTCTTTTTAAGCGGGGGTGAGATGTGATCTGATTTGTATTCTGGAAAGCTCTGTCCTGGGAGGACACAGCTTCCTGTCCCTGGCCCTGCACTGTGCTCCCTGACCCTTGCTGTCAGCCAAGGCTGATCCTCAGCCCTCTTAAGACCCGCTCCCACCCGTGGCCTGTCAGCAGTCTGACTTTCAATCTGGGCCTTTGCTCCCCTTCTGGGCAGTGGCCTGAAGCACAGATCCAGTCTGGCTGTGCAAGTGGGCTCTCTCCACCCCTCGTGGAGATGCGTCGTCGTAACTGCCGCCAGGTATTGAGTGCTCCCTGACTGCTAAGTGCTGTTAGGCCATCAGGGCATGGGGGCTCAGGGTTGGGTTAGATGTGCTTCCTGCCCCAGGGGAGCTGGCATACAGACGTCTCTCCCCTCCCAGTCCCTGCCCTGGTGGGGCGGCAGCCGCCTCTGATGAGTTCTCAGCAGAAATCCTCCATTTGCTCTTTGGCTGTGCTCCTGCCCTCCAAGGCCACGCTGGCAGCCCCCTCAGGCCCCAGTCGGTGGGTCCTGGTGGAGAGTGGAGTTGCTGTGCAGGGCTGTGGATGGAGCTGTGGAGTGAGCCCGTGTGCACTGCCTGTTTAGGCTGGAGAGGAGTGTGTGAGTTGTTTGCTGTGGGGATGGTGTGTTTATGGCCCGGTGAGTGGCAGGTGTGTGTAGAGATGTGCTGTGGGTGGTGGGTGTGTCTGGGGGTGTGTGTTTGGGGCTCCTGGGTTGGAGGCCAGGAGGGCTGCTTCCTGACTGCTCCCTCTGTCTTGTGTCTTCCCACCAGCCCGAGCCCTTTTAGCGCTGGTCAGGCTTGGGTGGAGCCTGAGGCCAGGACAGACCTCAGGCCTAGCTGAGACTCACTTAGGCCCATCCCTGAGGCCAGGTCCTCTGCCTGGGGAGGGAAACGGGGACCACCTGGGTTAAGCAGGCCTGTCCCCCACAGGCCTTGGAACAGGCCTTTGACAGACCCCTCCAAACCAAGGTCTCTGGGCCAGTGACCCTCCAGAGGTCCCCCCAGAGCTGGGTGCTAGCCTTAAGCCTGAATCCCTCCCTCCCCACAGCCTGGAGCTGGTCAGGCTGCGTGCCCACGTGCCCTACAATGTCCAGGTTGGGTGCCCACATGCTCCATAATGGCTGGGGTCCACCTTTTGGTGTACCAGCTCTGCAGAACAGCTCCCCACCCAGCAATTAGGGAGCTGGGCTGGCCAGTACAGCCAGTGGGGAGTGGGTGGGCGGTACCAAAACTTGGCAGCTGTGCCAGAAACCAAGGCCAGGCCCAGATGTAGGGGAGGGCGCAAGAGAGCCGAAGCTGGAGCCTCGGAGGGAACCGGATCCCTGTTAGCTCATCCCTGCTGGGCAAACCAGTTCCTGGTCCCCAAGCCGGCTGGGTGGCTCTGGGGCCGGCTGATCACAGGTGCCACTGTAGTGGCTGCTGCTTCGGGGCAGCCCCTCCCTCCTGCCCCTAGCAGGCCCCTCAGCTGCCCTCAGTCCCCTCTCCCAGCTGACTAGGTCCAGGCAGCCAGTTCTCCAGAACTGTGGCAAGCTCCCCACCCTGGGCTCTGCCCTTGGTCCCTCATGTGCTTAACTCAGATAGTGTCACGCCTTCCAGCAGTTCCCTAGGCCCCTTAGCCTATCACTTGAGGCCTCTGAGAGTCTGGCCTCCAGGGTCACAGTGGTGCCTCTTCTGACCCCAGCATCTCCTTGCCACCCTCTGGGCCCTCGTCCTCCAGGCAGAGCCCCCTCACGGTGCTCAGATCTTGCCGCCTCAGGGAAGCCTTTCCCAAACTCACGCCCTGCCTGGGCAGTCTTCTCTCCCTGTGCCAACAGCCCCCGTATGTCTCTCCATCAGCTCTGTGCTGCTGGAATTATCAGTTTGCCTCTGTCTCCACTGGGCTGTGGACATTGCTGGGATGGGACCATGTTTTCTGTTTTCATCCCCAGACCCCACTCTGGCTCCAGCCCAGAAGGCCCTGGGGGACTTGGAGTCAAAAGGGGCCAGATCCCTCCGCTGACTGGCAAGGGATCAAGCTTGGGGTGCGATGGGGTTGGTAGGGAAAGCTCCAGCTCTGAGTGTTCATTCACCATTTGTGGGCACCTGGTCACACCTGGTTTGTGCCAAGCATGGGCCCTCCAGAGCCAATCACCATTCATTGCCCAGAGATGTATTGTGTGCCTCCCTCAGGGTCAGGCCTGGTTCCCATGTGAGGAAGCCGAGGTGGCTAAGGCCTCTGCCCACATGGCCTTTCCCTGTGGGTGGAGGAGGAGACAACACATGTATGTCCACAGTAGTGATTAGGCCAGAAGAACCAAAACATACATACACGGGAAACACAGCCGGGCCTTCATGGTGGCGAGCAAGTCAGCAGAGCATGGAGAAGGCAGAAGGAGCCTGTCTGGGGGCATGAGAGTAAATTTCTCTGAGACTGGGGGCTGTAAGTATTAGGGAGCCTTTCTCTAAATGGGGTGCAGGCCCCACAGTGACGATTCAGATTGCATAACCCACCGCCCTATGGGCACTTAGGCTTCTATACTGGATTCAGAAAAGAAAATGCCATTTCAGGCCTGCCCCGTGGCTTAGCGGTTAAGTGTGGGCGCTCCGCTACTGGCGGCCCGGGTTCAATCCCAGGCACGCACCGACGCACCACTTCTCCGGCCATGCTGAGGCCGCGTCCCACATACAGCAACTAGAAGGATGTGCAGCTATAACATACAACTACCTACTGGGGCTTTGGGGGAAAAAAATAAATAAAATTATTAAAAAGAAAATGCCATTTCTCGCAACAAAAACAAAGTGAAATGTGTCACGAGAGGTGAGCCTTGAGTGCGATGGGAGTTCAGAGGATAGCTGGCTCACCATTCCAGGTGATGGGGGGGGGTGACAAGGGTTGACCAAACTTTGGTCAGGTCCTTCTGAGCTCTCTTTTTCACTATACCTGACCTTGGGCTCCTGTGTCCTTCCTTGTTCAGTCCAGTTCTAGCAAGAATCCTGCTTAGTTAGTTTAGCCAGAATCCTCCATCCTCCATATCTGATCACCCTCTATCTAATCTGGTTCTTCAGCCCCGGTCATCCCCCAGAAAGTATCTGATCACCCTGGCCTGCCTTCAGCGAGAATCCTGTGAGGTTCCTTTAGCCAGGATCCCCCCTGCCCCCTGAGGTTTCCTTAGTAATTTTCCATCCACTGACCCCACCCTGCTCCTTGGCTGTAAATTCTACTTTTCCTTGTCATATGTGGCATTGAGCCCACTCTCCCCTACTATAAAACCCCGTTGCAGTAGTCCCCCTTGAATAAAGTCTTCTTACCACTCTTGAACAAGTGTCATGAGTAATTTTTGTCTTTACCACGGGTGAGCTTCTCTGAGGAGGGGAAGTTGGGGGGCTTTCCTCTGGAGCAGTATGGGATTAGGGCATCACAGGATGGGCTTGGACTTGGACACAGGGAAGTGTGGGGCAGGTCCAGGGGAGGGTTCTTGCTGGAAGGGCTGAGGGAAGGCAAGACAGGTCCTGGACAGCCTAGTGAGCTGGCACAGAGGACTTCACCTCCTGTGACTGGGTGGGTCCCTCAGGCAGCCAAGAGGAAGGGCCAGAACCAGGACTAGTTTATGTGTGTGTCACCTGTAGTCCCAAAGGGCCCCCCGCTCAGAGGGGCCTACACTTTATGTGACAGTACTCTGTTGTCCCATCTTGAGTTCCTTAACAATGTTTGAACAAGGGGCCTCGTATTTTCATTTTTCTCTGGGGCCTGCAAATTATGTAGCCACTCCTGGCCTGAACCAAAGCTTTCAAGGAGGGACAGGAACAGGAAGAAGGAGCGGGAGACGTTGGGAGCCACCTGTAGGCTGGAAGGAAGAGACAGGGCCTGAGCAGCAACTCTGGCTCCATGGACTGAGCCCTGATGCTCCTATGTTCCCCAGAGGAGGACAGGCAGTGGCTGCATCACCCACCGCTGCCCCCACCCCACCAGCTGTCAGGAGGGTCCATTTTTTCCTGGCCTGGCCTTCCAGGACTCGGTCTGGGAGGTGAAGGAGGCTGTATTTTCAGGAGAGCACTCCAGGGCTTGCCCTCTCTGTCAAGAACCTTTATCTATTTATTTATTTATTTATTTAGTTAGTTAGTTAGTTAGTTAGTTAGTGAGGAAGATCAACCCTGAGCTAACATCCATGCTAATCCTCCTCTTTTTGCTGAGGAAGACCGGCTCTGAGCTAACATCTATTGCCAATCCTCCTCCTTTTTTTTCCCCAAAGCCTAGTAGATAGTTGTATGTCATAGTTGCACATCCTTCTAGTTGCTGTATGTGGGACGCGGCCTCAGCATGGCCCGAGAAGCGGTGCGTCGGTGCGTGCCCGGGATCGAACCCGGGGCCAGTAGCGGAGCACGTGCACCCAACCGCTAAGCCATGGGGCCGGCCCGTAGAACCTTTTTTTAAAAGAGATTTATATAGTGTCCTCTGTGTACCTGTTCCCCCACCACCATTTTTAAGGTATATTTTACATACAGGAAAATTCACCCTCTTTAGGGTACTGTTTTTAGAGCTTTGACAAATGCAGAATTGTATAACCAACCCTACAATCAAGATATAGAAGAGTTCCATCATCCCCCCAAATTCCTCTGTGCCCTTCTGTAGTCAGCCTTCTCCCCCACCTCCAGGCACCGGTGATCTGCTTTCTCAATAACTTTGTGTTTTTCTTTTTTTCCCTTTTTGTGAGCAGTGTTTAATCCTACCATATATTAGAACATATCGCAAATTAGCAAGTAAAACAGTATGATATTGCTGTAAAAATAACACTACACCTCAATGGAAAGAATGAAGAGCCAGAAATAGATTCTATACTGTAGAAAAATCTTAATATTATGATAAAGGGCTTCAAAACAAAAGGGTAAGGAAGGATTATTTAATAAGAGGTGCTGGGGTAACTGAACAAAAATATGGGAAAAAAATGTCATACTTTGCACCACTCCCCGCAAAACAAAATGGACATGTATTGAGGAGTTAAATTTTAAAAGTCAAATCCTAGGAAGCTAGCAAAAAAGTTAAGCAGACTGTAATCGAGTTAGAGGAGAACAGCTCAGTTTTTCTGCTTTGAAGCAGCCCTACCCTCAACAAAAACAAAACACAAACACACAATCCCAGCGAGGAAAGATTGACAAAATCAGCTACGTAAAAAAACTTGGTGCATCCTAAAAAGTAACAAAACCGCAATGCAAGGAGAGCCACATGCTGGGGAAAACCATGACAGGCAGAGGTGACAGTGCCCGACATACAGACGTGCCTTCAAAGTTCCCAGACAAGCAGGCCAGGGCTCCCAGAGAGGAAGTGGGGAAGCCTGGGGCGTTGGGGAAAGCCTGTGAGGTCCTGCTGGCTTCCAGGCGGCCTGAGCCTCGGCCTCATGGCCCCAGGCAAGGTTCACTCAACCCTCCAGCCCCTAGCTCCCCCATGGGCCAGGACCACCCAGGCTCTAAGCACAGACCGGCCTCTCCAGGATGCTCCAACGCCTTGCGGGCTCCCTCCCCGTGGGTCTGTGGACCCCCGTCTTCCCTACGTATTTCGTCAGGTGGAGGATATTGGCTACCTTAGAATATTTCTAAGCACCTACTATGCTCCAAGCACATGGTGTTGGGGATATAGAAGTGAGGAGTACGAAGTCCCGGCTCCAATGGAATTTTTATCCTAAAGGGGGAGAGGTGTTAGGGGCAGGAAGACAGAATAAACAAATCAACACGAGATAATTTAAAGTCAAATGCTATAAAGAAAACAAAACTGGATTGCGCAAGTGCTATACAGAGAACAGAACAAGATTGTCAAGGGGGTTTGTGGGTGGGGTGGGGGTGGTGAGGAGGCGAGGAGGATTAGAGGGGAGGATGCCCTGGAATGGGGCTGCCCCAAAAGGAAGCAGGAAGTCAAGGAAACAGACTGAGCCTTTTCTCCCAGGCTGTTTCTAGTCCAAGTCCCTGAGGCCTGTGGAGCGGTGGGAGCTTCTCTGCTCCTCCCCTCCAGAGCAAGGGCGCCTGGGAGGATCATAAATTCAGTTCTGAGCTGGGTCTGGGGTCACCGCCTCCTCTCTCCTCCTTCTTAACCCTCACCCTTCCTCCTTAGGGCAGTTGTGCAACCCCCATCTTTCCCCAGACCCCCAAGGAGGGCGACCAATGGAGGACGGCAGGGCAGAAGCTGGGTCCCCCCCAGCAGACTCTAATTCCCCTATTGAATGTCCAGTGGGTAGATTAAGTACAGGATTAGGGGATCAGCAACGGTGCATCATTTGATGTTTCAAAAACAGCATCAAGGAGCCATCGCAGGAAAGCCTGACATGGGCCCCCTCCCGTGCGTTGTGCTGTTCGGTATTGGCTTTACTCCAACGAGGTCGGGGGGCGGGGGAGGCAGTCTCTTCTGGTTTAGGGCTGCGGAACGCGGCGCCGCGGCGCCGGGACGGGGCGCGCCCGGTGGGCCCGCCGGCTCCTCTTCCGGGTGGGGAAGTCGCCTGCCCCGCGCACCACGCCGGCTAGCGCGTGGGGCGACCGAGTCCTTCCCGCCGCCGGGGCAGGTGGCGGCCCGGCAAGGGCCTTTGGGCCCCGGAGCCCCGGCGCGGCCCGGACGACTCGACTGCTGGCGCGCGGGGGTGGCGGGGGCCCGCGGGGACGCGCGCGGGACTGCTCCCCTCCGGCGAGCCGCGAGTGGGCGGGCCCGGGCGGCTGAGCAACAGCCGCCGCTTCCGGTTCCGATGACAGCGCGCCGGAAGCCAGGGCCGGGCTGCCGGGCAGGTGAGAGACGGCGGCTTCCCGGCCGGGCGGGGCGGGCCGAGGGCGGGGCGCCGGGTGGCGGACGGCCGCGGGGGTCGGTGGCTCGGCCGGGCCCCAGGCCCCGGGCCGTCTCGGAAGCCCCCGACTCCGCCCCCGCTCCAGTCCGCCCTCGGGCTTGCTTTATCCGCAGTCGTGGTCCCGGGCCTGGAGCGGGAGTCCCACAGACTCACAGGACCGTCGAGGAGCCGCCTCTGCCGGGGGAGTCGCTCGGACCCGGACGTCCCACCCTAGTGCCACCTGGCCGGGTCGGAGGTAACTCACTGCGGATGAGGGGGCCAGGCGGGGCAAGCGAGCAGGGTCTTTTGAAGGATGAGTCGGAGTTTGCCAGTCACTTGCACGTTAATGTAGCTGAAACTCCCAGTAGGTGCTGCAGTCCACCAGTTTTGGTTAATGACAAAAGAAAGATTTGAAACTTCAAATAGAGATGTGCAATGAAGAAAAGGAACAGGGTGACAGGACAGAGTGACTAGTGTGGGGGTGGGGCAGAGGTCAGCATTAGATACTGTGGTCTAGGAGAGCATCTTTGAAGAGATAACGTTTGCCCTGAGACTGTAATGAGGAGCCAGCCATGGGAAGATCTGGGCGAAGACTGTTCCAGGCAGAGAAAACAGTCAGTGCAAAGGCCCTGAGGCAGAAATAAAGTAGATGTAGTCAAGGAACAGAAAGAAGGCTACTGTGGCTGGAGTTATGGCGAGTGAGGGGGAGAGTGATAGAAGATGAGGTTGGAGAGGTGGTTGGGAGTCAACTCACATAGAGCCTTGTAGGCCATAAAAAGGAGGGTTTATTTCGTTCTAAGTACAATGAGAATTTGTTGAGTTTTAAGCAGAGGAGTGATGTGTAGGGTGGAGAATGGATAGAGGTGGGGGGTGCAAAAGAATAAGTGTTGGGTCACTCTCCAATTCTGTGTTAGGCAAAGGGGACCTCCCTATGATTTGCACAAACTTCCCTTCTTCCCCCTTGCCCCAGAAGGGACTCTCTTGTTTCAGGGTGCTGAAGACTGGGAACAAAACCTCCATGCATGCCTTGGTGGGAATTTTAATATTTCACTCATGTCTCTTCCCGCCCACCTCCCGCAGGTTTGAGCTCCCGCTCCCTAGCCCAGGGGTTAGGAAATGTCTGCACTGTTTAATCAGCAAATGTTCACTGAGCACCAGCTATGGACCAGGCCCGGGGCTGGCACTGAGGGGAGAGAGAGGACGAGACTGGACTCCAGCCGTGAGCAGCTCACAGTCCAGTGGGGGAGACAGACGTGTGAGCAGGCAGTTACTGTGCCAGAGCTGAGGACTCAGCTGTGTGTGGCAGGGGCGTTCTCGACAGGTTTGTGCAGCAGAGGAGAAGGCAGGGAGATTTCATTGAGGGCTTCATGGGGAGCTGATGATTAAACCACATCTTGTGTTCTCCATGCAGAGGAGTGCGGAGGGCACTCTGGACATAGGAAAGACTTGTGCAAAGGAAGCGAATGTACAATTACAAAGGACTTGTCTGTCAAGCTATGGCAGGGTTGAGAAAGGGAGATAGGATCTGATGTGTCATTTTGGTGGGATCACCCTGGTGGATAATTTCTGTACATGTGAGACCTTGGGGAGGAGGGCTTAGGACAATGGACATGAAATTCCATTAGATTAATCATGCGGTTTGTGAAAGACAAACTCACACACTCATCCATCCTGGTGTCTGGTAAAGATGGCCGACTGTGATCCAGGCAGAGTGGCTCACCCTGGACAGACTGAATTAGCCTCCTGGGCTTTTTGGATGGAATACTCACAAACAGTTTTGTTTTCCCAGGTCATTGATTTTATTTTTAAATTTTTTAGATTTAATCACACTTCTCAGTTCATTGTACATTTAATTGGTCCATGCAGGGCCGTTTTCTCCTTTGTGTTTATCTATGTATTCCTTTTCATCCCCATTCCTCCCTTCTTCCCCCACCATAGGAAACCACTCGGATGTGTTTGGTGTATATCCTTTTATTTGCATGCTTGGTTGTATGCATATATTTTTAATTTACATAAGTGGTATTTTGCCTAGAGTTCATTTTGTTACTTTTTCCCCCTCAGGACCACATTTTGGGATCTAATTGATGTTGCTGTGGGATTATCTGAAACATGGTTTCTAAATGCTACCCCGGTTTCCGTAGATGCATCCCCCACATCTTATTTCCTTGGCTTATCAATTCCCCCAGTGATGAGGCCCTAGATTGGCTCCCATTCCCTGCTACAACATATAACTGGGATAAAAATCCTTGTACCCATCTCCTCCCTCAGCCTTTTAATACAGTTTCAAGATGCTGACTTGGGCTTCCCTTTGATAACCCTGGTATCACTTGGTGCCTGACATGGGCAGAGTGTTTGACCTTGGTGAGGTCCTGACCTTTCTTGAGCTGTGTTTATTTTTGGTCAGTTGTGATTCTGGTTCCCAGACACTCTTGGCAAACATTCTTTTGTGCTGTCATCTTTCCTAGTTGATCATCTCACAGGCTCTGTGGTTAATTTCCTGTTTCTTGTCATCATTAATCGTTGCTGTACGCTCATTCCAACCACAACTCTTGGCTGCTTTCCTTTCCTGGTGAGACAGTGGCCTGTGAAGCTGGTCCAGAGAGGACTGGGGATATGAGGTGCTTCACAGAAGGGCTCTGGAGCCAGACTGCCCAGCTTCAGTTCCCAGGCCCTCCACCTCCCCGCTGAGTGACCATGGGCAACTTATTTAATCTTTGTGCATCTCATTTTCTCATCTGTAAAGTGGGTCTAATAATTGTACCTACCTCATAGTGCTTTTGTAAGAACTAAGTAAATTAGTTAATGTATGCAAAGTCATTAGAACAGTGCCTAGCACAGAATAAACCTCTAAGAAATGTTAACTACTAACAGCAATATTAATAATAATTACAGTATTTCAGGTAGGAGTCTCTGGTATATTTTGCCCATAATGGCTCACATCCAGTTATAGAGTATTTGCTCAGGGGGCATGAAGAGGGGAACATGTCTTCTGGACACCATGATTACAAATTCTAGTGTGAGCATCACCTGTAAAGAGGGAAGGCATAAACATGTCTCAAGCCCCTGAGTGCCATTTCCCCGTCACTTGTCCCCTGCCTGGTAGGGAGACAGTGGCTACAGGCTGGGCTGAGATGATGAGGCCAGGACTGACAGTGCTGGTGAGGATGGGAAGAGAGTCTGGTGAAACTGGGAGGATCTTGACAGTCACCTTGGACACAGGATTCTCATTGTGATGTGACTCTGTCTCCTTCTTTGAGAGAATGGACAGCTGGCTAGATTTGAACATTTGAGAGAGCCCTCTCATTCCAATCCTAGACGGAAGGCTGGGGAGGGAAATCGACTCTGTCACCAACATTCTGAGGATTGTCCATGTGTTCAGTGTCAAAGCCTGCTCTGAAATGGAGGGGAGCAGTGGCCCAGGGTAGAAGGGACTTAGGAAGGGGGCCTCAGTAGTAGAAAAGGTGGGACAAGAAAAGTCAACTTTCTTTCAATGGTATAAAGAGGAGGGAAGGTTGTGTTACAACAAGAGATGTTCTAGTGCGGCGGGGGAGGCAGGCCGTCAAACAGATCATTAGCCAGTGATCAAAACTGCAGTAGAAGGGTGCCAAGTCAGAGTAGCGGGAGCCAGGTGGGGGCAGGCTAGGGACAGCTACTGAAGGAGATGACCTCTGAGCTGACTCAGAAAGGATGAGCCAGCTTCTCAAGCAGTTGGGGAAGTGAGGGGTAACGGAGAGTATACCAGGGAGAGGAAGCAGCATGAACCAGGGCACGGTGCTGTGAGGGAGCAAGGATTCCGGCTGGCTGGACACAGCTCCCTGTCCATGGGCACACAGTGCGGGGACTGAGGCTGGAGTGGTGGGCAAGGCCCATCAGGCCTGCATGGTCAGTAGTTGTTCCTTAGGCTACGTTTCCAAATATCAGCCATTCGCGGACTGCCGTCACGGCTTCTGTCACTATAGTACATGGAAACCCAAGTCCACTAACTGAAGAGAAGGGGGCCATAATGAATAGATGAAAAGATGCAGGGTATCTTTGGATTTCTAGTTAGAAAGTATTGCCTGCTGAGAGCTCCGTGAGGCCTACTCTCTCGTCTGATTAAAAAGAGACGAACAAGGATTATAGAATGAAAACAGTTGAAAACAGTGATTTTGTCATCATGATTCAAAAAACCCCTGTCCTCACTCCATCTGCACCCTACACTGGGGCACCCTGGCTGGGGGTGATAGGAGCTGTGGACAGATATGTTAAGGTGAGAATTCCTGGGCATTGATATATGATATGTGTATAGCAGGGGGATCTGGGAGCCCTCCCCACCATGCCCCCCTGGCCCAAGTGGGGCCTGATGCGGTGGACCGTCCTCTCCCCCCAGGCAGAGGCCACCATGGAGCAGTGTGCGAGTGTGGAGAGAGAGGTGGACAAGGTTCTACAGAAGTTCCTGACCTACGGGCAGCACTGCGAGCAGAGCCTGGAGGAGCTGCTGCACTACGTGGGCCAGCTGCGGGCTGAGCTGGCCAGCGCAGGTGTGTGTCCCCCCACGAGACCCCTACAGCTGCCTCCCTGTGGGCCTAGGAGACCTTGAGGCTACTTGGTGATAAGGTTGTGGAAGGATGATGGTTAGGACACTGGTACATGGATCCCTAGGCCTCTTGAAGGAGAGTAATTTCAAAAACCTAACAGAAATTATTAATTTACCTGAGATTATTTTCATTTACATTTTGTTTTCAGTTTGCATTTCTTTTGAATTTTTAAGACATTTTAAGATAATTTCAAATTTACAGAGACGTTCCAAGAATAGTGTAAAGAACTCATATATACCCTTCACCGAAATTCACCAACTGCTGGTATGTTACCATATCTGCTTATCAGTTCTCTTGCATATTCTTACTACTTTTTAACCATTTGAAAGTCAGTTGCAGATATCATTCCCCATTGCCCCTAAACCTTCAGTGTATATTTCCTAAGATGAAGGGCATTTTTTTTTACGTAAGTACAGTATAATTATTAAAGTCAAAAAATTAAACATTAATATTATGACCTAATGAATATAGCTCGTATTTCAATTTTGCCATTGTCTTGATAATTTTCTTTCTTTCTTTTTTTTTTTTTGTGAGGCGATCAGCCCTGTGCTAACATCTGCCAATCCTCCTCTTTTTGCTGAGGAAGACTGGCCCTGGGCTAACATCCGTGCCCATCTTCCTCCACTTTATACGGGATGCCGCCACAGCATGGCTTGCCAAGCAGTGCGTTGGTGCGCGCCCAGGATTTGAACCGGTGAACCCTGGGCCGCCGCAGTGGAGCGCACACACTTAACCGCTTGCGCCACCGGGCCGGCCCTGATAATTTTCATAAAGCATTTTAATTTTATTCTCCAGTCCAGGATCCAGTCCAGGATCAAGCACTGCATTTACTTTCTCGTGTCTAATCTTTAGTTTTTTAATCCGGGATGTTTCCTCTGCTGGCTTTGTCTTTCATGACATTAATGTTTTGAAGCATTAAGGCAATGATTCTGCAGGACCTCTCTCGATTTGGAGTTGTCTGCTGTTTCCTCGCCCTGCAGGGTTTGCCTTTGGGCCAGGAGTACTTTAGAAGTGATGTGGTTCTCAGGGCATCACCTCGGGAGGTCCAAGGAGTCAGTGTGTTCCATTATTGGGATGTGAATTTTAATCACTTGATTAAGACGGTGTCTGCCAGGTTCCTCCTCTGTAAAGTTAGTATTTCTTTCTTTAGAGTTAATTACCTAAGTAATTTGTGGGGAGGTACTTTGAGACTATATAAATATCAAACTTCAGCCCACTCATTTTAGCATCCATTGATGATTCTTGCCTGAATCAATTATTACAAAACTGGGTGCAACATGGGTGATTTTTCCTGCTCTGTCATTCCTTATGTATTTATTAGTTGGCATTCAGCTTTCCTTTCTCCCTTTATTTATTTATCACACTTATAGATTCTTATTTTATTCAATGGGTTATAATCCATTACTGTTATTATTTATTTTGACACTCAAATTGTCTTAGATTTGACCAGAGGTAACCCCTGGTTCCTATGTCCTTTTTTTTTTTTTGTGAAGAAGATCAGCCCTGAGCTAACATCCAATGTCAATCCTCCTCTTTTTTGCTGAGGAAGATTGGCCCTGAGCTAACATCTGTCCCCATCCTCCTCTACTTTATATGGGACGCCGCCACAGCATGGCTTGACAAGCGGTGTGTTGGTGCGCACCCAGGATCCAAACCTGCGAACCCAGGCCCCAAAGTGGAGCACGTGCACTTAACCGCTGTGCCACCAGGCTGGCCCCGTGTGCATTTTTTTTTTTAATTGAGCTATAATTCACATTAAAATTTACCCTTTAAAAGTCTACAGTGGTTTTTAGTATATTTACAGAGTTGTGCAATCATTACCCCTATCTAATTTCAGAACATTTTCATTACCCCCAAAAGAAACCCTACCCATTAGCAGTTACTCCTTTCCTCCCTCTCCCTCAGCCCCTGACAACCACTAATCTACTTTCTCTCTGTGGATTTACCTCTTCTGGACACTTCCTGCAAATGGAATCATACAATATGTGGCCTTTTGTATCTGCCTTCTTTCACTTAGCATAATGTTTTCAAGGTTCACCCCTGTTGTAGCATGAATCGGTACTTCATTCTTTTTTGTGCACTGGGTCATATGGTATCTCTGTTTAACTTTTTGAGGAACTGGCAAATTGTTTTCCAGATGCAGCTGCAACATTTTATATTCCCACTAACAATGTATGAAGGTTCCAGTTTCTCCACATCCTCACCAACACTTGTCTTTTTGATTGTAACCATCTTAGGGGGTATGTGGTGATATCTTACTGTGGTTTTGACCTGCATTTCTCTAATGACTAACGATGTTGAGCATCTTTTCATGTGCTTGTTGGCCTATTTGTATATCTTCATTGGAGAAATGTCTATTTAAATCCTTTGCCCATTTTTTAATTGAGTTATTTGTCTTTTTATTGTTGAGTTGTAAAAGTCTTTATATATTCTTGATAGTAGACCCCTACTAGATATAGATTGGCAAATATATTCTATCATATGGGTTGTCTTTGACTTTCTTGATAGTGTCCTTTGAAGCACAGAAGTTTTTAATATTGATGGAAGCCCAATTTATTTTTTCTTTGGTTCCTTATGCTTTTGTTGTCACATCTAAGAAACTATTGTCTAATCCATGGCCATGCAAATTTACACCTCTGTTTTGTCTAAGAGTTTTGTAGTTTTGGCTCTTACACTTGAGTCTTTGATCTGTTTTGAGTTAATTTTTGTATATGGTGTAAGGTCCAGCTTCTTTCTTTTGCATGTGGACATTCAGCTGTCTCAGCACTATTCTTTCCCCTCCTTTGTCCTTGTGACATAGCCCATCTTATAAATTTATTTGTTATTTTTTTAGCACATCCTTACTTTCTGGCACAGTAAGATATTCCCTGGAATCGGTAATCTCTGCAAGTAGCCCTGGTTCTTTTGGTGGGAAATGGTATTTGGAAACCAGGATCTGGGTTATTACTGGGGTGTCATTGTTTCCAGGTTCTTTTAGCAGATGGATCTGTCTGTCTGTCTGTCTATCTGTCTTTATACCTTTATTTATATATTGCAGAATATGAATTTATACTTTGTCTCCAATTCCAACCCAATATCACAGGTTCTTCCCAGACTTCCCCCAACCATAACTGTATCTCTCTTCTCCAGCAGTGAGAAACCTCACTCCCAACATCATCAATATATTTCTCATCTGCTCAGTTTCTACAATATATAGAAAGTATTTTCAGATTTGCTACACCTAGTACCACTGATAAAAACAAATCCACAAAGTAGAGTTTGTTACTTTTTAATTTATTTTTAAAGAATGCATGCACTGGAAAAGACTTCAAGGCGAAAAACGTTTACAGTGAAAAGTGAGTCTCCCTTTCGTCCCTGATTCCCAGTTCCTATGTGTCCCTCCCTAAAAGTCACCCCTGTCCCCAGTTTCTCAGGTGCCCCTCAGGCACCATCTGTGTGTACACGTAAGTGTGTGTATAGTGTTTCTCCCCTCCTCCTTTTGTTGAACACAAAGGGTAGCATAAAGTACATCCTTTCCTGCACCTTGCTTTTTCCCCTACACAGTCTGTCTTGGAGAGCAGTCTATATCAGCACATAGAATTCTGCCTCCTCCTTCCACTGAGTTGCTTAGCATTCCACTATATGGTTGTGGCATGCTGTGATAGATGCCTAGGTGTCTTTGCTTTTGATGGCGTCTGTTAACTGTGTGCGGTAGAAATGGTCTTGCTGGTCTGAAACTCATTTATACTGGCTGTGCTCTTGGTTACCAGATGATGTTATGGCTGCAGTGTGTTTACAGGGAGACTGTGTCTCCTCAGATGGGGATTTGTTGGGGCTAACAGTCATCAGTGGGGTCCTTGGGCGGTGAAGATTTGTGGATTCCAGGTTAAAAGGCTTTGGTTTCCTGAGAGCTGTTGCTTTGTCCTAAAGGGGCTGTGGCCAAAACATATGCAGTGTGGCCCTCTGTGACCTGGGGGAGCAGAATATGGGAAATGAGTGGCAAGCTGGGGTTTGGGAGGGCAGTGCTGATGCTGAGAGTGGAAGGAGGTTCTGCCCCATCTCCCTACAGTAGGTGGGTGGCCCAGCCACCACCTCCCGTTTGTATTTGTCAGGACTCATTCAGTTACAAGTGACAGAAACCCAGCTCAGACTAGCTTAAACAAACAAACAAACAAGCAAAAGTAGGGGCTGGATTATGGGCTCAGGTAACTGAAAGGTCCAGTTGGATCTAGGGGCTCAGGTGACACCCTCACTCTACGCTGGCTTCATCTCAGAGTGGTGCTCCCCAAGGAGGCCATGGTGCTCCAGCAGGTCCAGTTCACATTGTGTTTGTTTAGAAACCTGGCAGAACACATCTCTCTTCCAGTCTCAGAGCTGAGACGCTCCCTGGCCCTCCTAGGCCACGTTCCCTTCCTTGGGTCACGTTTCCTTCCCTAAACCGAGGTGCTGCCATCTAAAGAAGGGGTGTAGATGCTGGGCCCAAAGAGGAGACTGATGCCCTGTCTGCCCTCCTCTCGTCCAAGGCCACATGCTCTTGGCGGTCCGTGTGGCTCCAGCCCGACCGTGGTGGTAGAAAGCACTGTAAGCCTGGAGTCCTGAGCCAGAAATGTCCCTGAGCTTCCCTGGCAGACCCCAGCCCGCCTGGTGTCCTCTGGGTTGATAATGCTTGATGGTTCAAAGCCTTCTCACACACAGTATCTCACTCAAGATAACAAGGAGCCATGCAGTGTGGTGGTGGGGAGCACAGGCTTTAGGTCTAGAACTGCCTCTTGGCCTGGCAAGTTGCTGTCTCAGCTGTAGGACGGGATACTGACAGTGCATAGCACTGTCAGTACTATGCTGAAATGAACTAAAATGACGTACTGACCCACAGTAAGTGACAAGTCATCTTCATTTCACAGCAACCTGCAAGGCAGCTGCTATACCGCCATTGTACAGGTGAGGAAACGAAAACTCCGAGAGATGAACCGGCTTGTCCCCCTTGACCAGTTCTCAGTCATGCGGTTACAAAGTGGCAGGACCTGGAATAGAAGCTGGGTCTCACTCTGGAGTTCAGGGCTGCCTCTCGGGCCTCCGTGCTGGCATTTAGAATAAGGAAGCAGGGACAAGTCTGCTCCTCTGTATCCTGACTCATTGCTAGTGTTTCTCTGCAGCCCTCCAGGGGACCCCTCTCTCAGCCACCCTCTCCCTGGTGATGTCCCAGTGCTGCCGGAAGATCAAAGACACCGTACAGAAACTGGCTTCGGACCACAAGGACATTCACAGCAGTGTCTCTCGAGTGGGCAAAGCCATTGACAGGGTGAGAATGTGGGCAGCCCTGGACCGGGGGTGGGGATCCGTGGAGTTGGTGGGCACCCGGGCTCATCAGGAAAGCAAGTGTGAGAAGTGCAGGTGCCGAGTCACAGGGCCCTGTCTCTCGTCCTCGTCAGAACTTTGACTCTGAGATTTGCGGTGTAGTCTCCGACGCAGTGTGGGACTCACGGGAGAAGCAGCAGCAGATCCTGCAGATGGCCATCGTGGAGCACCTGTACCAGCAGGGCATGCTCAGCGTTGCTGAGGAGCTGTGCCAGGTAACGGGCGGCCCGGGAGGGTGCTGGGACCTGCCTCTTCTGCCTTCTACTTGATAGTTTTCTTTATATTAGGTCTCTGTTATTTGTTGTTGTTTTTTTTTGTATCCAGACAAGTTGATTTATTTACATGACTCAAATGTGTTGTGTCATCAGTCTCTCATAGTCTGATAGGGATGCCCATTCCCAGAGACTAGACAGTGGGCAGGAGGCCCGGTACGGCATCCTCTCCCCTGGACTGTGCATGGGAAGTCCACTGTCTCCTCTGAGACCTCTCCTTTACGTTGCTTTTGTTGTAGACCAGCTCCTTTCTGATTGATCCATTCTTTCCTTAAATGGGCTAATATTTTTTTAAAATTCAATTTATTTAAACTTAAAAAAAAAAAACAGTTCACCTATTTCTCCCACCCCCCACTCCCCACCTCTGGCAACCACCAATCTGTTCTCTGTACCCACGAGCTTGTTTTTTTTTTTTAATTAAAAAAAAACTTTTTTTAGATTCCATATATAAGTGAGATCATATGGTATTTGTCTTTCTCTGTCTGACTTATTTCACTTAGCGTAACACCCTTGAGGTCCATTGACGTGGTGGCAAATGGCAAGATTTCATTCTTTTTCATGGCTGAGTAATATTCCATTGTATATATATACCACATTTCTTTATCCATTCATCCATCGATGGACACTTAGGTTGTTTCCATATCTTGGCTATTAGAAATAATGCTGCAGTGAACATGGGGGTGCAGATATCTTTTGGAGTTAGTGTTTTTGTTTTCATTGGATAAATACCCAATGGAATAGCTGGATCATATAGTAGTTCTATTTTTAATTTTTTAAGGAACTTCTGTACTGTTTTCCATAGTGGCTGTACTAATTTACATTCCCACCAACAGTGCACAGGGGTTCCCTTTTCTCCAAATCCTTGCCAACACTTGTTATTTCTTGTCTTTTTGGGTTTTTTTTGCAGGGGAAGATTCACCCTAAGGTAACATCTGTTGCCAGTCTTCCTTTTTCTTCCTTTTTCCCTCGCAAAGCCCCAGTACATAGTTGTGTATAGTTGTAAGTTCTTCTGGTTCTTCTACATGAGCCACCACCACAGCATGGCTACTGACAGACAAGTGGTGTGGTTTTGCACCCGGGAACTGAACCTGCGCCACCGAAGCGGAGCGTGCTGAACTTTAACTGCTAGGCCATCAGGACTGGCTCTATTTCTTGTCTTTTGTTGTGTGTGTGAGGAAGATCAGCCCTGAGCTAACATCCATGCTAATCCTCCTCTTTTTGCTGAGGAAGACCGGCCCTGAGCTAACATCTATTGCCAATCCTCCTCCTTTTTTTTTTTCCCCAAAGCCCCAGTAGATAGTTGTATACCATAGTTGCACATCCTTCTAGTTGCTGTATGTGGGACGTGGCCTCAGCATGGCCGGAGAAGAGGTGCGTCACTGCGCACCCGGGATCCGAACCCGGGCCGCCAGTAGCAGAGCACGCACTTAACTGCTAAGTCAAGGGGCCGGCCCCCTATTTCTTGTCTTTTTGATGATAGCCATTCTAATAGGTGTGAGGTGACATCTCATTGTGGTTTTGATTTGCATTTCCCTTATGATTAGTGATGTTGAGCACTTTTTCCTGTACCTGTTGGCCACCTGTATGTCTTCTTTGGAAAAATGTCTGTTCAGATTTTCTGCCCTTTTTTTTTGTTTTTTTTTTGTTTTGGCTTAAGGAAGATTTGCCCTGAGCTAACATCTGTGCCAATCTTCCCCTATTTTTTATGTGGGTCACCGCCACAGCATGGCCACTGACAAGTAGTGTAGGTCTGCCCCTAGGAACCGAACCCAGGCCGCCAAAGCAGAGCATGCTGAACTTAACCACTAGGCCATGGGGCCGGCCCCTGCCCATTTTTCAATCCTATTTTTTTTCCCATTGAGTTATATGAATTTGTTATATATTTTGGATATTAGCCCCTTATCAGATAATATGATTTGCAAATATTTTCTCCCATTTGGTAGGTTGCCTTCTCATTTTGTTGATGGTTTCCATTGCTGTGCAGAAACTTTTTAGTTTGATGTAGTCCCACTTGTTTATTTTTGCTTTTGTTACTTCTTTAAATAAATTTATTTTAGAAAGGAAATCAGTCCCCTGGCCATAAATAGAAGGTAGCTCTAAAAATATATACAGTGGAAAGTGAAGTTATTAATTTCTAGCTAGAGTTAGTTGCCAGCCAGGGCGTGATATCCCCTTCTTAAAAAGAGAGATTAGTAAAATGACATAGCAGCACTTGTTAGGTGTTAAAGACACACTGGCAGTAAAAGTAAAGGATACTTCCTTTAATGTAATTAGGAGGCTTGAAAAGGAATAATCTCACCATGCTACTCAATGTGGGTCTCCAGTACACTTGGAGTTGGGAATGGTTTGTAGTGTGCCCTCTGGGAAGCCAGTATATAGCACTCAGCCTCCCAGAAATGGGGAGAAGGGGCCCGAGCAGCTGGCAGACCACAGCTCCTCGTGCAAACCCCAGCTCTCGCCAGTCTGTCTTTGGCGTATGGGTTTTATTAAGCACAGAGCAGAGGATTTTGGAAACGCTGTCCTCCAGTGGTAGGACTGCTCTCCCTCCCTACAGGAATCAACGCTGAATGTGGACTTGGATTTCAAGCAGCCTTTCCTGGAGTTGAATCGAATCCTGGAAGCTTTGCATGAACAAGACCTGGGGCCAGCACTGGAGTAAGTTGGCCCTTGGGTGGGCCAGCGGGGGACAGGGCTTGTCTGTGGTCTTCACTCACACACTGTACTTGACATGCCTCCATCCATGTCTTGTGGGCCTCATGTCGGCTTTTGGAGCACACCTCTCAGACCCAGCTCCGCCAGGGCCCCTTCTCTCACCCCACCAGCTCCACACTCAACTGGCCCCGTTCTTCCCAGATGGGCCGTCTCCCACAGGCAGCGCCTGCTCGAGCTCAACAGCTCCCTGGAGTTCAAGTTGCACCGACTGCACTTCATCCGCCTCCTGGCAGGTGGTCCTGAGAAGCAGCTGGAGGCCCTCAGCTACGCCCGGCATTTCCAGCCCTTTGCTCGGCTGCACCAGCGGGGTAAGTGCCCAGGGTGCCAGGGTGGGCACTGCCGGGCTCTGGCAGATGTCAACACATGTCGGATTGCCAGTCCCTGCCTCACACGGGGCTGTATGCCAGGATGCACCAGGATGCCTCTCCCCAACCTGAGAACTCTGGCCCCTCCCTCATTGTCTCCCAGGTGAACTCCAAACTCAGGGTTCTTCCTCACCCGCCTCTGCCAACCCTTCTAGCTTCATCTCAGACCACCTCTGGTTCCCGGCACCTGCCGTGTGCCACACTCACACTCAGAGCACACCGGGCCACGTGCCCACAACACACATGCCCTCATGCTACTCTGCCTCAGCATGGGCCTCTCCCACCTGGAAGAACCCCACTGGTGTCCTTAAGACTCACTGGGCACCTCATCTACAGCTTCCTTCCCGAGCCCTCTTTCATCACACTGCGATTTCCAAACCTGTCGTTTGAGTCTCACCTACTAGATACTAGATGTTTACCGTTAGTAATCACCCTACTGCTAGTAACTTTTGTCTTTAGCTCCACTCATATTTATTCACATTTTATTTAGAAATAGACATCATGAAAACCAAGCAATGTTATTAAATCTTAGCTAGTTACTGCTGCCTCCTGAAAGCTTGTTAAAAGGGGAGATTAGGGGCCGGCCTGGTGGTGTAGTGGTTAAGTTTGCACGCTCTGCCTTGGCAGCCCGGGGTTCACGGGTTTGGATCCTGGACGCAGACCTACACACTGCTTGTCAAGCCATGCTGTGGGGGCATTCCATGTACAAAATAGAAGAAGACTGGCACAGACGTTAGCTCAGGGTCAGTCTTCCTCAAGCAAAAAAAAACGGGGCGGGGGGAGATTAGCTAGTATTGGAGAACAGGGATATAAGCGCCAACCTGAGACTCGCTCCTTGATGCAGTCACATGGATGGAAAGAGAATTGAAAACCCTCCCTACCTGATGCCAGGCGGGGTGGTGATGCCTGTCCCCGTACCACATAAGCAGCCCTGCGACTCCACCTCCCCATTGGATTTTAGGGAAAACTAGTTTTGCCTGAGGGCATTTCAGTCCTGGGTTGGCCTGGTCAGGGGCCTGGGAATCTTGGGGATCAGCCTGCTCCCCATCCTGCCTCCACAGCCCTGCCACCCCAGGGGCTGGACGCCGAGCCCTGGGGAAAGGCTGTGTCCTGGGCCTCTGTGTGCTCTGAGCTGCACCCTGTTGCCTTGCAGAGATCCAGGTGATGATGGGCAGTCTGGTGTATCTGCGTCTGGGCTTGGAGAAGTCGCCCTACTGCCACCTCCTGGACAACAGCCATTGGGCCGAGATCTGTGAGACCTTTACCCGGGATGCTTGTTCCCTGCTGGGGCTTTCTGTGGAGTCGCCCCTCAGTGTCAGGTACAGCCAGCCCTGGGGAGACAGCACAAGTGGGAGGGTTTAGAGAAACATTTTGCCGAGGCCCTGCCGTGTGCCAGGGCTGGTGCTCGGTGCCTTCACAGACCTCAACTGGCTGTCTTAGTCATTCTTCCAATAGGAATTACCTTTGTTTCTACAGTTGGAGAAACTGAGATTAGGAAGCATTGTGGCCTGAGGTCACAAGGTCAGTGGCAGAGTCAAGGTTTCCATCTTGTAAGGTCTCTTGAATGAGGCCTCTGCCTCGCCTGCACCTCACCACCCCTGGATGATCACATGACCCACCATCAGGCCAGCCTTGTGACCTCATGTCTCCAACACCACTTCCCCTTGGGAGACTTGGGAGTGGCTGAGTAACGTGTCGAGAGCTGTCACTTGGAAATCTCCTTCACAGTAATGTTCTTCTCGTGACTTCACAATGACCCTAGGAGTTAGAGGCTCAAGATGGGAATGAACTTGCCTAGGGCCTCACAGGGAATAAAGGGCACTGGGACCTGACCCCAAAGCCACACACCACACCACAGTGGGTCGTGTCACGGTGCACTTTATTTAGACCAGCTGTGGAATCTCGTGCCCCACCCTCCGTGATGGACTCCAGTCACAGAACAGTATTTCCCAGTAGGAACCATCTGTGCCTCAGACAGGACAGTTCCCTTGTGCACGACTTCCCTCCACACCAGGGTATTTAGCACCTGAAGCTCCAGCCAGTCGGCTCCCCACCCTGTACCCATCCTTGTGAGAACCGACCCCCTATTTCTAAGTGCCCTTGTCGACAGCCAATCACAGAGCTGCGTTATGACAGCAGAGTGGGGTCAACAGGTGGGCTGGGCCCTTCCAACTGAGCACTGTCCTCTTCACACCAGGGACTTTGCAATGGTTTGGATGAACAGATATTTGCCCCCTGGATCTTCCTTTTGTCTTTCCCTCAGTTTCTCAAACTTTGGGGTGCAGGAGAGTGACTCTCTAGAGTTGGACACACAAAACTACATATGTAACACTTTACAGGTGACCTGAGAGCTTCTCCAGGACCGATTTGACATGTGTCCCTTTAGAACCCTGCCCCCAGCTGCGGAGCAATGGCAGTGTGCTCGTCTGCTGTCCGCTGGGCTCTCGGTCTGGCCGCTCCAGCCCTGCTCTTTGTTCCGCAGCTTTGCCTCTGGCTGTGTGGCGCTGCCCGTGCTGATGAACATCAAAGCTGTGATCGAGCAGAGGCAGTGCACGGGGGTCTGGAGTCACAAGGACGAGTTACCGGTGAGGCCTGGCAGGCGGAGGTGCGGGCAAAAGGCACGGGGGAGCCCAACATGACAGAACTGTACTCACTCCTCTCCTGGCCTCCCCAGATTGAGATCGAACTCGGCATGAAGTGCTGGTACCACTCAGTGTTCGCGTGCCCCATCCTCCGCCAGCAGACATCGGATTCCAACCCCCCCATCAAGCTCATTTGTGGTCATGTTATCTCCCGAGACGCACTCAACAAGCTCATTAATGGAGGAAAGTAAGTTCCCCATGCTCTGCTCCATCTTGGCTTGGCTCTCCTGCTGGCCAGCCCCTGAGATGTTCGTGGTTCTCTTCCCTTTGCAGGCTGAAGTGCCCCTACTGTCCCATGGAGCAGAACCCAGCAGATGGGAAACGCATCATCTTCTGACTCCCACCTGGAAGGAACTTTGTTGAAAGGGGTTTTCACCCATGAGCCTTGGTCTGTCTCAGTGGGGGTGGTTGGCTTCAGTGGATTGTGGTTGGTTTCAGAGCAACTGGCTGAGGAGTGCCACCATGGGCAAGGGCCAAGGAAGGCGATGAACCAACCTGCACCGGGCAGCTGGCTCCTTGGCTGTCAGGGCAGGGAGACGCTGCCCTCTGTGCTCCTGCTTTGTCTCTCCCTGATTATATTTGCCGTTGATTTGGTAGCAACCAACAGAGAAGCAAAGGACTTGGCCAGCAGCAGCAGTCTTTCCATCCCTACCCTCAGCCAGGTCTCTTACTGCCAGGTCTTGTGTCCACTCCTCCCGCTGTACAGCCTCACAACTGTATGTACCCATTTCCCATTGTAAATAGTCTGGGTTAGAACTGAATGCCATTGTTTTATAACTTTGAGCAAATATATTCACAGGGCTTCTTCCTTCACCTGCCTTTAGCTTCACTGAAAAGAATTACTACACACCCACTGCACACAGGTCCTGGGCACGGCACGGCTGCTGCGGGTGGGAGCATGGCAGCCACAGCACCCAGTGAGAAAGAACCCAACCTGCATGTCTGATTGGGTGAGAATGCTGGGAGATGTCAGACCCTGGGCAAGCTGCTTTTACATATATACATATCAAATCTCATTACTCCATATTAGAAGTCGGGGTAAGGGGACTGAGGAAGATGAATGACTTGGACAACAGGGCTCACAGCTTATAGAGAAGAGAGCTTAGAGTTTAAACCAGGTTTGACCCTCACGCCCAAGCTCTTTCCAATTTATTCCAGGGTCCCTGACGCTTGGTTGCTATGTGTACCGAGTCCTGTGCTGGGCCTTTGAGGCAGAAGGCACCTTCTAAAATTGTAAAAGTGTAAAAGGGACTAGGTTACCAGGGCCGTTACGCCAAGCAGGAGAGATGGCCTGGGGTTTTGTATTTAGCTTCATATTCCTATTTAAAATCTCCTGTGTGGGTGGGTAAATTGCTTCCATAAGCTTCCCAGTCACATTAAAGGCTCTTGGGTAAGAAGAAAAGAGGAATGGGGGTGTTCCCAACACAGGGGCTGCTGGCTTCCATTCAGTGCGCTCTGGGCTCGGCTGCCTTACCCTGCAGCTCCTACTGACTCTGGAAGCTGAAAGCTTGGGGGTGGGCAGCAAAGAGTCTGTTCTCAGCTTGAGTCTAGCACTCAAGCATTAGCACTGAACACCCTGAAAGTCCTCGGGTTCTCTGGTGAGAGAGGCAGCTTCTACTTCTTCCTGCCCTCCAACTCCCTGGCCCCACCAGCAGCTGCTGCTTAAAAAAACACCTACAGACTCACCACATTTTAGTCTTAGCATTTACTTCCCCCACCACATTCTTGGAACTGTCTTCACAGAGGCTCAACAGGAAACAGCACTGATGGAGAAGCGAAAGAGCTGTTGGAGCTGCCGGGGAAGAATACGTGCCTCCAGGGATGGGGAGATGCTGTGAGTGTGGGCAGCAGAAGGGCCACCAAGTGGCCCGCTGCCAGCCCAACAGCCTCCAGAGCAGGTGCCCAGGTTGCTCCCCAAGTCCTTCACATGGGCGGGGGCAGCACTCGCACCTCCTCCAGGCACTCGTCATAGGCCTCCTGGTATTCCTCGTGCGGCTTCACCATTATCACGCAGGTGGGGCGCTTGGAGCCGGCAGCTGCACCCAGGTCCTGCAGAGAAGGGGAAAGAGGTTTGGAAAAAAGGTCGCAAAGCCTTATGCCAGGGAGTCACAAACCAATGACCCACCAGCCTAATCCAGCCTGCAGACAAGTGCTATTCGGTCAACATTATATTTTAAAACATTGCGCATTGATTGCCATTATTTAAAATCAGCAAACTTACTTTTTTTTTTTTGCTGAGGAAGACTCACGCTGAGCTAACATCTATTGCCAATCTTCCTTTTTTTTTTTTGTTTGAGGAAGATTTGCCCTGAGCTAATATCTGTGCCAGTCTTCCTTTATTTTTTATGTGAGTCGCCGCCACAGCATGGTTGACAAGTGGTGTAGGTCCACACCCAGGATCCGAACCTGTGAACCCAGGCTGCCGAAATGGAGTGCGCCGAACTTTAACCACTACACCATGGGGCTGGCCCCTCAGCAAACTTTCAAGCTGTGGTCCAGCAACACTGGGCCTACATTCCCACATGGCAACTGTGAAAGCACTCCAGCCCAGCAGTGGTGGTCCCCTTAGGCAGGGCCTATACTCTCCAGGTCCCAGCCATCCCCATTTCCTGTGCCCCAGACCTGGCCCCTGCTATCCGGAAGGATAAGGACAGCTGCAGGTCCCCAGAACACTGCCTCCGAGCACTACGCCCACCTAGTAGGACTAACACAGCACAGCATCTTAGTTGACAAAGCTCGTCCACGTACACCTTCTGTTTCATTCTCACAGTCCACAGAAGGGGATTCCCATTTTACAAGGAAACCAAGGTGCAGAGAAGGAACTTTATCTGCAGTTCCCCAACTAGGAAGGAGCAGAGCCAAGAATCCATCCAGGCCTGTCTTAACTCAAAAGCTTGGGCTCTTTCCCATGATGGCCTGTTCCACAGACCCAATCCCAGACCCCATCCTCTAGTGCTGACCCAGGTCAGGGGCTCCTGTGCTCCTCACCGTCTTAGAGGGGATATAGACGTAGGGCAAGTTCCGGTCCTCACACATCACCGGGAGATGGCAGTACACCTCAATGGGCAGCGTGTCTCCTGCCAAAACCATGATCCTGAAACGAGAAACAACGTTGTTTCTAGCTTGCTCATTCCCTCTTTCAGCTGTAGGTGCTACCTCTGGACTGGGCCTTGGGGGTGCAGAGACGGATAAGATGGCCCTTGCCCTCAAGAAGCCCAGTTATTCATACGGGCCTCTCAACCTCTGAAAGTGCTTGCAGATTTGTGTTTGGTGAGTGCACGCCTCTGGGGAGCTGATCTCTATTTCTTTGCAACAAGTAAATGCCACCAAGTTTGACAAGTGGTATTGCACTGGGACAGATGAGGTATGGGAGGGACGCCAAGGAGCAAGAGCTCAGCTCTTCTTGGAGAGTCAAAAAAGGATTCAGGAGGCAACACTTGAACAGAAAGCTGAATGATGAATTTCTGACAGGCAGCCCACGGAAGGGCTGAGGGCGGGGAAAGCATTTAAGGCTGAGAGAATCAGAATGGCACCAGATGCACAGGGGCTGGCTATTAGGAGCCTGGGATGGCTTTGGAATCCAGGATAGGGACCAGGGCAGAGAGGGCTAGAGAGATTGGCAGGGACCACACCCAAAGACCCTGAGTGCCAGCCTAGGAAGCATGGGCTCAGTCCCAAGAGTGACAGGGAACCAATGAAAGTTTGCCAGAGAATCCTTAGCTAGGGCTTCTAGCTGGCAAGGTGCTAGGGCTCTGGGGCAAGGGCCTCATGAGCCCTGAAGACAGAGGAAGAGTCTGTTCTCCGGGGGGGAGATAGGCAAACACAAGGAAAGAGCTCTTGGTTCAGAGCACGGCTTCCACTCTCTCCTGGTTCTCCTTTTGCCTCATGGGCTCTCCTCTTCCTCTGAGTAGACTTTAAATGCTGGTGTTCCTTTCAGCCTGGTCCTTGGCTGCCCTCTCAGTACCTTCTCCCCAGCTGACCCCAGCCACAGCCATGGCGTCAAGTGCCATGCATGTGCTGACAACTGCCAAATCTGTTTCTCCAGCCTGGCCCTCTCTCTTCCAAGCTCCAGACCCATACAGCCATTTGCCTATTTGATGGTTCTGGTGGGGAGAGGGGTCACGTGTCTAAAAGGTGCCTCAAAAACTTGTCTAAGGGGCCAGCCCGGTGGCATAGTGGTTAAGTTCACGCACTTCAGTGGCCTAGGGTTCACAGGTGGGAATCCTGGGCACGGACCTACGCACCACTCATCAAGTTATGCTGTGGCAGCATCCCACATAGAAAATAGAGGACAATGGGCAGAGATGTTAGCTCCGGGCAGTCTTCCTCAGCACAAAAAGAAAAAACCCCAACTTGTCTAAAACCAAACTCGGGATCTTCCCGGCCCCCCCTCCACTGTCCAGTATCTCAGTAAGCAGGCCCTCTGTCCATTCAGCTGGAATCCATACCTCCTGATTCTACGTCGGCAAGTCCTCTCAGATCCATCCACTTCAGTTCTCTCCATCTGCCATCACCAACCTAATCCAAACTGCCGTCACGTACACTAGAGCAGCCTCCTGTTTCAACTTCCTCAAGTCTACTCTTGCATCTCTGATCCTTCTTAAGTTGCCAAAAAAATCTTCTTAAGGGGTAAACATAATTATGTCACATCCTGGCTTTAACTCTCAATGGCCTCTCAAAGCTGAGTCCAAAAACTAAACTATACTTACCACAAGCTTACAAAGCCCCATGAGAAGGTAGCACTTCTGCCCACCACTACTCTTTCTCGTGCCCTGGTACCCATCTTCCTTGCAGAACCCCCAAAACTAATCCCTATATCTTCACACCTCAGCTACCCCCGCGTAGGTCCCTACTGAGCATCAAATCCCCCAGCATTATTTATCTCTTGGGCACCTCAGTGTACCAGACACTTCAGGGGAGAAAGCAGTGAGAGGCTTTATCCTGTTCTCAAAGAGCTTACGGCCTTTGGCCTGAGTGGGAGAAACAGGGAATAAAAATGCAAATAAGTTTCAGATTCTGATAAATGCCAGAAAAGAAAGACGAGGGGGAACGAAGTCATTCTCACTGCACCCTGTACTTTTCGTTCATAGTTACCTATCGCACAACTTGTAAATGTGCGTCTGATTATTTGATTAATGTCATTGTCTCCAGATAGCACAGTGCCGGAAAAAAAACAGACACTCGATAGATAGTCGCTGAGTGAATGAAGCTGGGGTCTACCCTAAGTGAGTGGTGTATACAAGTCGCTTCCCATGGAATTCACGTGCCCCATGGTGTCCCTCTGAGCTCGTCTAAGTGATGTATCGGTAGCTGTACTGAAGGGAATTCACCAACTGCTTGCTTATCTTCCGCACGCGGGGCTGAGTCAGAGCACTTGTACCGAGCACTACTACCCTCGTTACCGTTTAGAAATGCAAAGTCCGGCGGGAGCGTTCTTACCCTTTCTCGCCCTTATTGATAAATTTCTGGACCTCCTTCACCCCGCGTCGAATCTGCTTCTGCTTCACGGCTGAAACAACAGAAGAATCAGTCGGGGCCCTGGGCCCCCCGCCCCCGCGCCCCCCGCGCCCCCAGACTGGCCGGCCGGCGCCGCCACACCTTTCTTGATGCATTTGTAGAGCTTCCGCGTGAGGCGGCGAGAAGCCAGGGGCTGCGCGATGGGGTTCAGGTTCACCAGCAGCTCGTGGTAAGTGCGCTCCCCGCAGCACGCCTCGGCCTGAGCCTCCGGCCCGTCCGGATCGGCCTTTATCTTGGTCATCACAGCTGCCGCGGCAACAGTCCCCCGGCGACGAGTCCACGCGGCGGAGGAATCACTTCCGGGTCATCCCCTCTGCGGAGAATCGGCCGTATACTACAACCAACCAGGAGACCAGGTCTCAGACTCCGACCAATTGTGGACGCTCCGCTCCTTAAAGAGGGAGCTGAGGGGGGCGGAGTCTCGGCCGTAGGGGCGGGGCCACTCCCCCCACAGAGAGGCGGGGCGAAGCGGATTAGGGGCGGGGCCGAGGGACTCCGAGGCGAGGGGGCGGAGCCCGGAGGGAGGCGGGGCCAGAAGGAGGCGGGGCTAGGACAGCGGCTTAGGCGGATCTGAGAGCCCCGGTAACCTGTACCTACAGGAGCGGGCGGAGGAGGCAGTGTTTTTGGGGCATGACCACGACTAAGGGAACGCGATCCTTGCCTGACGGCGGGATCTGGGACCCGAGTAGAGGAAGGGGCAGTCTGCTCGGTGGGATTCCACGCCACCTTAGAGTCTGATCCTCATTTGGTCCTGGGTGGTGTGCCCTAGGTGCCAAGGTTAAGGTAAACCCTGACGCTGCTAAGGGTTCTTCGTTCTAGCACAGTTTCTCACACTCTGCTTTCCCTTTTACGGCAAGGGATGGCCCCACTCCCTGAGCGCCGGAGTCTGGACCGCCTTTCCCCAGAAAGCCCGTGCCTCACTCCTCTTCTTCCCGCAGGGGTCTGCTCAAATGTTACCCACGGGAAAGGTTCCCCGGACCACCTGATCTAAAATTGCAGTCCCCCCCCCCCACCGCATCCCCTAACTCTGTTTTCCTCGTGGTTCCTACACCGCCTGGCATCACACACACGAGAGGCATCGCGGAGACAGCTAGCTGAGCTGAGGGGCAGACAGCATGAGTGCAGCCGTGAACACTGTGGGGAACACACTGGGGCTGCGACTTGGGCGGGGGAGCGCGGGACTCTGAGTAGGCGCCCAGTGTAAAGTTATCTGTAAAGGCTTAGTGGACGGTGACGCTGGAGAGGGGAGTAGGCCTA
Organism: Diceros bicornis minor; assembly: GCF_020826845.1. NCBI lineage: Eukaryota > Metazoa > Chordata > Mammalia > Perissodactyla > Rhinocerotidae > Diceros > Diceros bicornis. Next base: position 90,989,727 of record NC_080740.1, read on the forward strand.
GACTGGTGGATTTTGTATCTCCAACTTACTTCTTCCACTGCGTCTTGGAACACTGGGTGAATATCAATTAGATAATTGCTGCAAATTAATTGCCTTTGATTATGCAGTGATAGGCCTGCTATTTTTGTGGTGGTGGAACAGGCCAGTCAGTGGAACTTTAGAAGCCTACAGGTGGCCATAGCAGTGCAGGTCAGTTAAGCCAACTTAAAAAGTGGCCCTGTAACCAAGTGCAAAGTCATTAAGTAAAAAACAAATAGGTTTTTAATTTAATATTTTAATAAGAAAAATAATTTTCACAAAGAGAAAAATATTGAACAATGAAAATACATTATTTATAGGGCTGGCCCCACAGTGTAGTGGTTAAGTTTGTGCGCTCTGCTTTGGCGGCCTGGGGTTCGAAGGTTTGGATCCCGGTCGCAGACCTATGCACCACTCATCAAGCCATGCTGTGGTGGCATCCCATATACAAAATAGAGGAAGATGGGCACAGATGTTAGCTCAGGGCCAATCTTCCTTACCCTGCCAAAAAAAAGAAAGAAAGTAAATACATTATATAAGCAATAAAAAATAATTTGAAAGTAAACAAAGTTTGCACAATATAACAAAAAATTGACCTTTTAAATGTTTTCATTTTGGAATTTCTTTAAGAAAAGATAGCCCCTTCCTGAGTTTTAGGACTGGTGACTACTGTCAGCTTTACCTTAATGCAAATGACTTTGCTCTATCCCCCACTTCTCCCTCATCCCAGGTTCCTTAGTAGCCATTCTGGCCCTCCCTGGGAAGCCGTCCCCAAGGGGCAGTGAGCCTGTGAGAGCAGAGCTCCTCTGAGCACACAGCTAGCAGGGCTCTGCAGGGTGGTTTTCTGTTCCTCTTTCTGAGTGGCGTTCCTGTGAACGTTTTCAGCTTGTAGGATGAATGACACTGTGTCAGGATCACAATGGGGAGAGGCACTGCCAAATGTGTGCATGGGACATGATGAACTCTGTCCAGCCGAGTAATGGAGAATTTCATCCCTGGGAAACCCAATTCAAGCAAATTCCAGCAAATGTGCCTGACTGACCTCACCGAGGTCTCCGTCACTAAGGCCTCTCAGTTCTTATATGGAAGGAGGAAGTTAACATTTACGTGCCAAGCACATTACATGTAATCTCTCTCGCAAAGAGTATCTATATTACTCATAATTTCCTAAAGCCCATAAAAGGGAATGGCTCCATCCAGTTCACACAAAGCTGGATTTCAACCCAGATCCATTTGTCTTCACACCCTCACTCTGCTCATACTCTGTGACTTGGCGATAGACTTTAGCTCAAAGGATATGAGATGTGGCTCAGTAGTGAAAGTGCTGGAACCTCGGCCTGGCTGGGTCATGAGTGTCAGCTTTTTGAGCTGTGAGACAATGAAGTGCTAAGAACAAACAGGTCCTCAGTAAACCATATTGTGTATTTCTAAAACAGGCCCAGAGCTCTGTGCTGGATCCAAGGTGGTTTGTGTGATTTTACTGATTTTATTCAAATGGCCACTGGAACTCGCTTGAAGCAGTGTAAAGTGGGTGAAACCATAATGGCTAATGAACAGTAGACCAGGGCTCTAAGTGACAAATGGCTTTGGGTAAGTCATTTAACCTCTCTAGGCTTCAGTGCCTCATCTATAAAGTGAGAAAGTTAGACCTAGATGGACTAAGGCACCATCTTTTAAAAGTTGGAGAGGATGATTTTTTTTTAAATTGCAGTATAATTCACATACCATATAATTTTCCTGTTCAAAGTATACAATGCAATGGTTTTAGTAGCTTCACTGAGTTGTGCAGCCATCACCACAGTCAATTTGAGGACATTTTCTCATGTCAAAGAGAATCCCTGCACCCTTTAGCTATCACCCTCTGACCCCTTCATCCTTCCCAGCCCTAAGCAACCTCTAATTTTCTGTTTCTATAGATTTCCCTGTTCTGGACATTTCATAGAAATGGAATCGTGTAGTATGTGCCCTTGTGTCTGGCGTCTTGCATTGAGCATGATGTTCTCAAGGGTCATCCATGTTGTAGCATGTGTCGTTACTCTGTTATTACATAACATTCCATTGTATGGATAGTCCACGTTTTATCCATTCATCAGTGGATTGGTTTGTTTCCAACTTTTGGCCATTGTGAATAGTGCTGCTATGAACAGTCATGCACAAGATTTCGTGTGGACATATGTTTTCAGTCCTCTTGAGTAGATCCCTAGAACTAGAACTGGTGGGTCCGTGGCAACTCTGTGTTGAGTGTTTTGGGGAACCGCCAGGCTGTTCTCCCCAGCGGCTTCTCCATTTTACGTTCCCACAGCAGTGAACAAGGGCTCCAGTTTCTCCACAAGCTCACCAACACTTGCTGTTCTCTGACTTCTTCGTTATAGTAATCCCAGGAGGTGTGAAGTAGTATCTCATTGTGGTTTTGATTTGCATTTCCCTTGTGACTAATGATCCTGAGCAACTTTTCATGTGCTTATTGGCTATTTGCCTACCTTTGGAGACACATCTATTCAGATCCTTTGCCCATTTTTAAATTGAGGGTGACTTTTTTAATTGACTTTTTACTTAGCAAGATAGATGCTTACTTTAGGAGCTGAAGTTCAAGTAGAAGAAAAAAATATATAAATAACCATATATCGTTTATGCAATTTATTGGAAATCTGCTTTAATTTTTTGTAGGCCGGTTATGTCACTGTTAGTATGACCAGTATTAGTCAAGATGGTCGATGGAAACTTACGTCCCAGCCTGGTTTCCTTAGTGACAATTGGTGTCTCCTCAGAAATGAGGCCTGAGAGTTCAGGACAAAGCCTGAGGAAAGAGGGACCATCAAGTGGGATTCTGGAGGATGGACCCTTCCTCAGTCACAGCTGCTTGGGACACACCTTTCTGCACAAAGCTGAGAGCTTAGAAAAGCCAGCTCAGCACTTCAGGAAGACGGGTTTCTTTAGGGTTAGGGTTTTGGCTTTGGAATTTAAAATTTATTATTTTAAAGATGATAATGTTTATGTTAAAAAAATTTTCAGATAGTACATAAGAGTATAAAGTGAAAAGTTAAACATCTTTCTTCTCTAACCCCTATTCCCCTCATTTAAGCTCTCCAGATGTATTCACTATTAAGTTTTTTGTGTGCATATGCAAGTGTATATATATAGATATGTTTGTTTACACTATTAAATAATACACTGTTCTGGCAATTTATTTCGACATCAATATATCTTTTTTTTTTTTTGTGAGGAAGATCAGCCCTGAGCTAACATCCATGCCAATCCTCCTCTATTTTTGCTGAGGAAGACCAGCTCTGAGCTAACATATATTGCCAATTCTTCTCCTTTTTTTTCCCCCCAAAAGCCCCAGTAGATAGTTGTATACTAGTTGTATAGTTGTACAGTTGCACATCCTTCTAGTTGCTGTATGTGGGACGCGGCCTCAGCATGGCTGGCGAAGCAGTGCGTCGGTGCGCGCCCAGGATCCGAACCAGGGCTGCCAGTAGTGGAGTACGCGCACTTAACCGCTAAGCCATGGGGCCAGCCCCCTCGACATCAATATGTCTTTGGAAAATTTTCTATTTCTACAAGAGAGATAAATCTTTTAATGCCTCTGTCGTATCGCATTGTATGGATTTCCATAATTTATTTAACCAGTCCCTACTGATGGATTTTGGTTTGTTTTTAGTGTTTTTACTATTTCAGATAAGTTTGCAATGAATGTTGTACTGTATCTTTGGTACTTTTGTGAATCTATCCGGGGTTAAGTCCCTAACCTTTATCGTCTGATATAAGCAGTCTTGTCCAACTGTCCTCTAAAGAGGTAGGGTGTACAGTTGCTCGGAGTGTCTCTCTGTCCCTTGGCAAGACTGGGTTTTAGCAATTTCTTTTAGGGGGAGGAGGGTGGTGATGATTCAATCTGGAGAGATGGTGTCTTGTTTTCACTTACATTTCTTTAGTTCACAGGGAGGCTGGACATGTCCTATTTTTATAGGTCATTTGTGTTTCTTTTGCTGTGAACTCCCTGTCCTATTCTTGTCCGGTTTTTCTATAGGGTTGTCTCTCATGGCTTTAGAAAAGCATTTTGTACTTTAAGGAAGTTTTTCTAGTGCTTTTGTGGTTTCACTGTTTATATGAAAAATTGTGATCATCAGGTTTAATGTGAGTGTTTGGAGCAGGGCAGGCTCCAGCTTGACTTTCTTCCTGATGGCCAGTAGTGTCCTGATGTCATTTATCCAAGTCTTTCTCTTTCTATGCATCCATTTAGACTGTCTCTGCTGTTTGCTAGATTCTAGTATGTGTTCGGGTCCATTCCCAGCCTCTCTGTTCTTTCTCTCGTACTACACTGCTTTGATGGCTGTAGTGTTTGGTTTTTTAAATTTGTTTCTTTGTTTTTTAACTATTTTTAATATCTAATAGGGCTTTGGTAGTTTACCAATTCAACCAAGTCTAGGGAAAAGCATGCTATGTGGAGAAAGGAAAGGTCTGGGAGTCAAATAGACCAGGATTTGATGCCAGATATACAGTTTATCAGCTTTTTAGCCCTGGACAAATTGTTCAACTTTACTGTGCTTCAGTTTTACTTTTCGCTTTTAAAATGGGCTGAAGATTGAATGAGATGCTGCCAGGAAAGCCCCCGGCTGCTGTTGGGCACGTGTTGGATGTGTGGAGGTTCCCTTCTGGGCCACCGGGCTCTCCCCTGGGCCTGAGCTTCAGAGGGCCAGGGTGACGAATCTGCAAGACGAAGGAGACATGTCTCTGCCCTCCTCCAGTCCTCCAGGTGCAGGAATTCCCTGTCCAGTTGGCCCTGAGTCCATTTCCAGGGTGTGCCCAGCCCATTCCACTGATCTACTCTTCAGAGAGAGAGCTATCCCTCTAGGTCTGAAGGGTGGCTGAGGTGTGGGTGGGTGGATCGTGGACAGAGCATGGACATGTGGCTTGGGGTGTCCACATTTGTGCATGTGGCTCCCTCACTGTACAGAACAGAGTGAGGCAAGTAGGAATAGAAGAGGGGGCTTCAGGGGCTCTGTCTGTGCTCTTGCCATGAACTCCTCCAAGGTGAGGGGTAGGCCTGCTTCCCTTCTCCTTTCCCTCGTGATGATGGATAGATTGGTGGTGGCGGGAAGAGAAGTATTCATTTAATAAGCAGATGCTGGGGACTGACTGGGTGTATGTTTCCTAGGGCTGCCCTAATAAAGTATCACAAACTGGGTAGCTTAAAACAACACAGATTATTGTCTCACGGTTCTGGAGGCCAGAATTCTGAAATCAAGGTGTCAGCAGGGCCATGCTCCCCCTGCAGGCTCCAGGGGAGAATCTGCTCCAGGCCTTTCTCGTAGCTTCTGGTGTTGCCGGCAACCGCTGGCGTTCCTTGGCTTGTAGACACACCACTCCAATCTCTGCCTCCATCATCAGATGGACTTCTTTCTGTGTGTCTCTATTTTCATGTGGTATTTTTCCTCTTCTTATAAGGACACCCGTTATATTGGATTAGGACCCATCCTAATGATTTCACCTTAGCTAGATTACATCTACAAAGATCCTATTTCCAGATAAGGTCACATGCATAGGTACCAGGGGTTAGGTCTTGGACAGATTTTAGGGGCCCCCTAACACTGGGAAGTCTGGCCTTAGCAGGGCATGAGCTAGAACTGTGTGTGTGGCCGTGGGATCAGGTGAAGCTGAGTCAGCCCTGTGGGCCACCTGGACAGGTGTGGGCACTGAAGGGGCTGAGGGCTGGGCCTGGGGGGCTCGTGTTACCAGGCAGCTTCTACCACAGGGCTTCAGCACTGACTCTCCCTTCCACTTTCTCAGCTGGTGACCTGGGGCAGGCAGGGGCATGGGGCTCTGATTTCTGACAGAGATAAAATTAGAAAGGAGGACTGGACTTTTAGAAGTCAAAGGGACCCTAGGGACCCCCTAATCCTGACATTTAACAGATGGAAAGCTGAGGCATTTCCATGAGACACTTTGTGTTCTGGGTGAGAGGTGGGCTGCTGTGGGCTGTGGGCGGTGGCTCCAGTAGATGGTGGGGAGGGGTGGCCGCTGAGTCACCATCAGCCCCTGATCCCTAATTGTACCCTGAGGCAGGCTCTACTGCAGGCCACCAATACCCTACCCAAAGCCCATGCTTTTCCCAGATGGGTTTTTTGTCTGGGGCTGCCTGGAGGAGGAGGCAGTGGGTGCCTGTGCCGCCGCTGTTTCCATTTGGGCTCCCGCTCCGCCTGTCCTGTGCCCGTGGATGCCGCGTGGGGCGGCTCTCCTCTGTGGTCCCCCTGACGGCTCTCATCACCCGCCTCATCTGTCACCCTCTGCCGTTGGCTTTGCCTGCTCTGAAAAATCGGGGAAATTTCTCCTCTTTGGGAGCCTCTTCCATTTTCTTTGCCGTTTTGGTAAAGGTTGGTGGGATGTTGCTGGGGTGTGTGTGTGCGCACGTACAAAACCTGCCCCCTCTCCACGGCACCATGCTGCCTCCCACTGTTTAACGGGATTCTTGAGCGTGCCCAATGGGCACGTTTTCTGTTCTTGTGCCCAGAAAATCTCTTCCTTTTTCCTAGGCCTCCTGGAATCAACATTGGCATGCCTGCCAGACATCGTGCCATGGAGCTAGCTCTGTTCCTTAAATAGCTGATCCCCAAGCAGCAACATCCTGGGGCCTTGGCTGCAACTTACAGCTAAGGCCAGAGCAGAGCATGCCCGCGTGGGTACCCATGGGCTACAGCTCTGAGCGGACGGAGGCTTTGCTGCCAGCAGTTTCTTTGGAGTTGGCAAACTGTCAGGAGTAGAGGGAATGCTGAGGAGGTTTGGGTCTCCACTGTTGCACATTGGACTTTCCATTCATTCCAAAAAGTGTACTGAGCCCCTGGTGTGTGTCAAACACTGGGCTAGACGTTGGAGGGAGTGATGGTGAACTAGAGAGAGAAAGGCCTTGCAGGGCCGACTCGGATGGCCGCCAGCAGTGCTCACCACAGCCATACCCATCGTTGGGGTCCCTCTGTCCCACATCACAGAAAGCTCCAGGAGGGCAGAGACTATCTGTGGATCTTGGTACCTGGCAGGGAGTCAGTGCTCAGAAAACATTTGAATGAATGAACTTGTCTGAGTTTTGTTTAGATCTGGAGGCTACTGGGGAGCACTGCAGGAGCTGAAGTGGGGGCTCACCTGGTTAGCTCTGGGCTCTTGTGAGATCATTCAGGCTACTGTGGGAAAACAGGGGAGTGGGCAGTATGCCTGGGGCAGGAGGAGAAAGATGAAGACAGAGAGGGAGCCGCTGAGGAGGCCTAGGTGAGCCACGGGAGGGGTCGGCTGGGAGACTGGAGCTCAGGGCGTCGGTGTGAGCAACATGCAGGGCTTTGAGACTGGGTGTGGGAGTGGGAAAGAGGGCAGGTGGGGTAGCGGAATTTCTAAAATGGCCCCCCAGAGATGTCCTACCCTAATGCCCAGAACCTGTGGGTGGGATGAGATACCACTCCTGTGAGTACATTATTTGGCACAGTTGACTGTCCTGGATTATCCAGGCTGACTCAACGTAATCACACAAGTGCTTAAAAGCCGAGCACTTCCTCTAGCTGGTGGCAGAAGGGAATCAGATAGATTTGAACCCGGCAGTGAGGATGGAGGGGGCCATTGCAAGGACCAAAGAGTAGCTGCAGGGAGCTGAGAATGACCCCTGGCCCACAGGAAACGGGGACCCCAGTCCTACAACCACAAGGAATTGAATCCTGCCGACAATGGGAATGAACTCTCTCTTGGAAGGGAACCCTGGGCACCAGATGTGATCACAGCAGGTGGAAACTTTGATTTGAGCCTTGTAAAGTGCTGAGCAGAGAACCTAGCCATACCATCCTGGACTTCTGACCTGCGGACCTGAGAGAATAAAAGCATGTTGTTTTAAGGCACTAAGTGGTCATACGTTACAACAGCCGTAGAAAACAAACACTGGATTTCTGGATACACTCACTGAATTGAAAACAGGTGGAGGGGCAGGGCAGGACAGGCTAGCAGAGAAAAGAGGTCCTGGAGCACTTGGAGTGGGTGATAATTGTCCCAGCCTCATCAGGTTGTTGAGAGAATCAATGCATAGAAAGTGAGTGCTGGGTAAACGCAGGCCACTGTGGTTGCACCTGGAACTGCGGGGAGACCCAGGTCCCAGGTGTGGGTGGAGATCTGGGAGTTGCTGCAGAAGGGCCTCTGTGACAGGATAGAGAAAGCAGGTGACATTGTCACTGCCCAAGCCCCACTGCACCCCCTGGGGCTGGCATCTGTCAAGTAGGCCTCTCCTAGCCCTCTCTAGCCAGAAGCTCGGGTCTTCTGTCCCTTGAGTGTACACCCACCCAGAGGAGCAGTAAGGAATTACCAGGAGGTAATTGTGGCCGCCTCTGCCTTATGAGCATTTTATGACTGTGCTCTGTTTTTAATTTTTTTTTTTAATTTATTTTTCCCCCAAAGCCCCAGTAGATAGTTGTATGTCATAGCTGCACATCCTTCTAGTTGCTGTATGTGGGATGCGGCCTCAGCATGGCCGGAGAAGCAGTGCATTGGTGCGCGCCCGGGATCTGAACCCGGGGCGCCAGTAGCGCAGCACGCGCACTCAACAGCTAAGCCATGGGGCCGGCCCTGACTGTGCTCTGTTGACAGCTGGTTTCTCACATTGCCTTTGGAGAGGGCAGGGAAGTCACGGGCCTCCTCTCGGAATGTGAGAACTGGAAGTGTCTTTAGGACCTCTATTGCCCCTCTGCCTGTAACAGAGGGGAATGATGAGGCTTCCAGAGGCAGGGACTTGCCCGACCACAGAGCAAACCAGGGACGGGCTCACCTCCTCCCTCCCTCATTTGGTCATTAGCTCTGGCCTCCAGTTGGGTATGGAGAGAGGTGGGATTCAGGCTACAGCCATCATCCCCTTCCTAGTCCTGTGCTCCTTCTCCACAGACCCCGATACTCCTAAGGAACCCAACGTTGCTCGGCTTCTGTCTTTTTCATCTTCCTTTTCTACACTTGAGAAGGAGGAATCTATTTTTCTCTTTCTTCATAAGGGACAGAGAGGAGACCAGCCAGGCTAGAGTGGAGCAGACGGGGTGGGGGGGGGGGAAACTGGGTTGGGTTCAGGGTGTCTCTCCTTGATTGGGAGACCTTGGGCGTCAGAGTCCATTCGACTGAGATCCGGGGTCGACAAATGTTTTCTGTTAGGGGCCAGATAGTGAATGTTCCAGGCCTTGTGGGCTCTACGATCTCTGTTGCAACTATTCATTATTTATAAAAACAGGCAGGCGCTGAGTTTGGCCCGTGGGCCCAAGTTTGCTGGAGTTGACTGATTTGGGTGACGGTGGTGGTGGTGGCTTTCCCTCTCCTCACCTTCCATTGTAGTCATTACCATTATTTGGAGGCTAATTGTGGAAGGTCTTCAGTACTAAATCACTAGCTGGCAACACAGAGCCCTTAAGAGATTTTTTAAAAATAGTAATATGATTCTTTGTTTTTTTTTTTTAGTTTTGAAAAATTTCAATAAGTAATATATTGACATGGTTCAAACTTTATAACAAAAAGTTGTACAGTGAAAAGTGTCCCTCCCATCACCGTTTCAGTTACCTATTTTTCTAACCAGAAGCAACAAATGAGACCCATTTCCTACACTGCCTTCCATAGATATCCTATGTCTATCTTCATATACACAAATGCTGTTTTGTCCCCTTTTTACAGAATTGATAGCATTCTATGCACAGCATTCTGCATCTTGCTTTTTTCAATAAGAGATTGTTCCTATAAAATTGTTGGTGTTTTTATTAGGATAGTGTTAACAAATTAATTTATCACATGTCTGGGGAGGTTTGACATCTTCTTGATGTTGAATTATCCTATTCAGAAATGCAAGAGGCCTCTCTATTTGCTCAGATCTTTGGTGTGCTCAGCATTTCATATTTTCTTCATCTTTATCTTGAATATTTCTTGTAAGTGTATTCCTAGGTGTTTTAGGTCCTTTCTTCTTTTAAATCTTCTGATTATTGTTGGCATATATAAAAGCCACCTTACTGAATTCTCTTATAGTTTAGAATAGTGTTTGGGTTAATTCTCTTTGTGTTTTCCATATATATAAGCATATTATCAGGAAATGATGATCAGCAAATGATTTCCTGTTTTTGTGCCTCTAATTTCTTTCTCTTGTCCAACTGCATTAGTTGTACCTGCATAAAAGGTTAAATAATAAATGGAAGAAGACAACTCTGTATGGTTTCTTACCTTAATGAAAGTGCTTCTGGAAGATGACATTTGGGTTGTTTTTGTAAATGTTTATCTTATTCTGTTTTGTCAAGATTGTTTACTAAAAATATATGTTGAAATTTATCAAATGCCCTGTTAGTATATATTGATAAGACTTTTTTTCTCATTTTATTTATTAATATGGTGCATAATATTAACAGAGTTCCTAATATTAAACCATCCTTGCCTTTCTGGAATAAGCCTTGCTTGGTTATGATTTAATAACCATTATGATTTAATAATAATTTTTTAGAATTATTATTAATGTGCTGTTGGATGGTGTTTGCTTGTACTTACTAGCACTCTTGTGTCAATATTCATAACTGAGCTCCATCTGTGGTATTCTTGTCCTGGGTGTGTCAAGCCTGGTGCCTGAGGTGACCTCCAAGGGGAGGAGTAGAGGAGGCCATGGGACCTGTGCATCTGGAGCTCACAGGAAAGGGCCAGACCAGAGAGAGAGATTTGTGAGTCTTTTGCCTAGAGGTGGTATTTTGTGCCAAGAGACTGGATGAGATTACTCAGGGACTGAGCAGATAGAGATGAAGAGAGGACCAAGGACTGAGCCTTGGGATCCTTCAACATGTCTGAGATTTGGCCTTTGAGAAGGAACCAGCAAAAGAAGTGGAAAATTATTTGGCAATAAAGAGGAATGAAGTACTGATACATGTTATAATATGGATAAACCTTGGAAACATTATGCTAAGTGAAAGAAGCCAGACACAAAAGGTCATATACTGTACAATTCCATTTATATGAAATGTCCAGAATAGGCAAATCTATAGAGATGGAAAGTAGATTAGTGGTTGCCGGGACTGGGAGGAGGGTGGGGATGGGAGTGACTGCTAATGGGTAAGGGGTTTCTTTTTAGGTGATGTAAATGTTCTACATGTAGGTTGTGGTGACAGTTGCCCAACTGTGAATACGCTAAAGCCATTGAATTGTACACTTTAAGTGGATGGATTTTATGGTATGTCAATGACATCTCAATAAAAATATGGGGGAAAAAAGAAATGGACAAGTGGCTAGAATGTAGACAGAAAATCCTACATCAGCACGAGGAAGCTGATCCCATCCTGGGTCAGGGCTCAGAGCCCCACCAGCGGGAGGCTGGTTCTCAACTTTTTGACAAAATGGAGGAACATTAACTGGGGACAAGCATACTTGTTGGCAACAAGTTCAATTCTAGGACATCATTCTTCGTTGCTGGAAGTAGTTCTGACCTAGCAGCCAAAGAGAGGGTCAGTGTTAGAAAGAACGCTTCCCCAGGAGGAAAGGATTTACTGGCAGGACATGACCAAGGAAAGTGGGTGAGCCGGGCGCTAGAACCTAGACTAGCCCAGCATACATCAGTGACCAGGCCAATCTTGGCTGGGGAGGAAGAATGATGGAGCTGGTTCTGGAAAGGCCGAAGCCAGTAGAAGGACGGGGCAGGTGGGCAGGGGTGTGCCTGGGAGGAGACACTGCTGAGACAGGAAGCAGGCAGGATTAAGATGTCGGATGTCAGAATTGATGAAGTTCTTTCCTGGGGGTGGAGGGGGAATGAAAGAATGCTCCTGGAAATCTGGCCCATGCCTCTCTAGGCCAGTCGGAAGTATTTTTGGGGACTCCCGTGTGTGTAAAGGGCTAGGCCAGGCCCGGACGGGCATTGGTCCTCACTTGGAGGGACTGGAGCCGTGTGCATGCCCAGGCCACCCGGTGGACGTGCCATGGACGTGCGGAAGTGCTGCAGTCAGACCCGAGGAGGGGCAGAGCAGTGAGCAGGAGGCACGCTGGGGTGGTGGGGATGTCATCTTGGAGGAAACAGGACTTGGTGAGGAAGTGAGGAGGCCATTCCAGGCAGATGGTGGTTTGCGCTGCCAAAGTGATCCAGAAGCCACTGATGTGGGGCTCAGGCCAGTGGAGGCGGAGGTTGCTGAGGATGCTGGGAGAAGGTGACTGGTGTGCATCACCTGGATGAGATACTGAGTCAGGTGAAGGGTCTGGGTGGGCAGGTGTTGCAGTGGAGGTGAGGAGGGTGGAAACTGGAATGAGACTGGGAGACTGGAAACGAGTGAATGGGCTTTTTTACACCCAATTGAGTGCTGGCCCGATTTTCAAAGGAAGAAAATTGAGGCTTAAAAAGGGGAAATGACTTGTTCTAAATCCCAGAGTTGGGACATAGGGGAGCTGGGATTAGAGCTGGGCCTCCTGCTTCCAAAGCCAAATCTGGAGCTCCTGTCTTGGAGTTTAGGGGGCAGGCGAATGGTCTAGAACAGGGCTAGGCAAACAGGATCAGATAGTAAGTATTTTCCACTGTGTGGGCCAAGAGGCGAAATGGAGGGTGTTATGTAGGTAAGTACATAATATAAGAAGAGATGAAACAGAGTTCCATACATTTTTGTATGGGATTAAATGACAGAATTAAAAACTTTATTTATGGGGCCGGTCTGGTGGCGCAAGCGGTTAAGTGCGCACGCTCTGGTGCCGTGGCCCGGGGTTTGCTGGTTCGGATCCGAGGCGCGCACCGACACACTGCTTGTTAAGCCATGCTGTGGCCGTGTCCCATATAAAGTAGAGGAAGATGGGCACGGATGTTAGCCCAGGGCCAATCTTCCTCAGCAAAAAGAGGAGGATTGGCGACGGATGTTAGCTCAGGGCTGGTCTTCCTCAGAAAAAAGAAAAAGAAAGGAAAAAGAAACTCTATTTATGGACACTAACTTTGAATTTCATGCAATTTATGTGTCATGAAATAACTACTCTTTTGATTTCTTTTCAACCATTTAAAAATACTGTATAAAAACCATTCTTTGTTCAAGAGTCATACAAAATCAGGCAACAGGCCAGATGTGGGCTGTAGGCCACAGTCTGCCAGCCCCTGGTCTAGATCTGTGCTGTCCAGTGCAGTGGCCACTGAGCACTTGAAAAGTATTTAGTCCGAATTGAGATGCACCATAAGTGTAAAATACACACTGAATTTCAAAGACAGTCCAAAAAATACATCTCAGTAAATTTTATTTTGATTACATGTTGAAATTATAATATTTGGCTAGATTAATCGAAGTAAAATATATTATTAAAATTGATTTTACCTGTTTCATTTTACCTTTTTACTAATTGTCTAATAGTCCTTTAATGTGGCTGTTAGAAAATGTTACATTACACATGCGTTTGCATTTGTGGCTTGCATCATATTTCTGTTGTACAGCGATGCTTGGGGAGTAAGGCTAGGGGGCGTGGGGTGAGAAGACCCCTCTGTTTGTGTTGAGGGAGGTGGGAGGAGGTGTGGCCGGGCATTCAGGAGTGGAGTGTGGGGCCCTGTGGGGACAGTGGATTTCATTAAGGGGGGGGAGGGGCACAGGAGGCAGGTATGTAGACCAGGAAGGCTTCCACAGAACTGGGTTTGAGGTGGGGGCGGCTTCAGGCAGTAGCAGGGTTAAGCTGTTCTGAGGGTGGCTGTGAGAGGCTGTGGGGCAAGGCAGAAGGCAAGAAGCAAGAAGTTGCTGAGCAGTCGGCCAGATGAGTGAGTGCGGATGAGGACCCTGCCCTGAGGAGCTTCCAACTCCTGACCCCCTGGATCAGGAGACAGTGTGAACTTGTCTTCTGTTCGGAGCCTAGAACGTGCCCCTTGCTTGGAGAAGTGGTTGGGTCAGCTCACTAGCAGAATGTAGAAATAGAATGTGAAGATGCATTCACCCCAGGAATCCTTCCTTTTCACAGCATGACAAGTTCCCCGTCATTTCCCTGTGCTGACTAGAGACTATTCCTCTCTCCTCAGCCAGCCGCCAGCCCTCTCTCCCCAGCCTGGGGAGTCCTGCTGCCCTGGCCTTGGCTGGGAACAGATGTGGCTCCCTGCGCTGCTGTTCATGCCCAGGAGCCGGCTTTGCCTTTCCCCTCTGCTGTGGAGGGAGGTGGGAGGTGCCAAGGAGATGGGACCAGACTGTGGCTTCCTGTTTCTCGGTGTAGGGAAAGGCGGAGTTGCTGTGTCCATATCTGTGGTCTTTCATACTCAGCCCTGTGGGGAGAAGGAGGATGAAACCTCAGTGTGCCTCTTGTCTCTTGTCTCCCAGTGCCCGTGCGTCGGAGGAGCGCTGGGGGCTGAGAGGACACTGGACAGAGAGACCCGTGCTCTAGGCCCGGTGCCGCTGGACATGTTACCCCCTGCTCTAGGCTGAATGATTGTGTCCCCCCAAAATTCATATGTTGAAATCCTAACCCCCAATGTGATGGTAGTAGGAGGTGGACCTTTGGGTGGTGACTAGGTCATGAGGGTGAAGACCCCATGAATGGAGTTAATGCCGTTATAAAGAGCCCTCAGAGAGCTGTTTCATCCCCTTCTGCCATGTGAGGACACAAGAAGAAGACAGCCATCTGTAAAACAGGAAGCAGGCTCTCACCAGACACCAAATCTGCCGATGCCTTCATCTTGGACTTCCAGCCTCCAGAACTGCAAGAAATAAATTCCTGTTGTTTAGAAGCCCCCCAGGCTCTGGTATTCTGTTATAGCAGCTCCAACGGACTAAGACATTCCCCTTCTCTGACCTTGAGTTTTCTTCTCTGTTAATGAGAAGTTTGGACTTGATCTTTGGAATGGATCATCTCTTGATCCTTTTCTAGCCATCAGGGACTAATGTACTAGAAGTAATGGATGAAACAGACTATGCCACTAGAGACAGGCATAGCCAGGAAGCGAGGGGGCCGTCACCTGCAGTGGGATGGTTTTCTCCTTGAGAGAGGCAGATGGCGTTTGCCCACTGCCTTCCTTACCAGACCTGGCATTCAAGGCCCTCCACCAGGTGGTTCCAGTCCAACTTTCCAGCCTTACTGCCCATCGTGCCCCATGCATGGAGTCAAGGTCATAACTACACATGGACACACACAAAGTTCTGCCCACTCACCCTCCTTAACGTCTCTCACCACCTCTCCTTTCATCGACTATTGCCATCGCAGTACTCACTGACTTCCTGTTTCCTGTGGATAAATGGGACCCTTTGTCATGGCACCCTGCCCAACGACACAGTCTCAACACCTCTCTGTCACGTGGGGCTACTTGCAGTTCTCTAAACAGTCTGTGCTTTCTCAAGTGCTGAGTCTTTGCTCAGTCGTTCTCCTCTGCCTGTACCCGCTCTCCCCATCTCTGCCTGGAGAACCCCCATTCAGTCTTCATGGTGCAGCCCAGGTGTCTGCTCCCGTGGGAAGCCTTGTCCTTCCCACCCACATCCCCAGCTTGGTTCAGTGTCCCTCTGGCATGTCCTTGTCCTTCCATGCTTCCCCGATATAGCATTCATCTCACCATGTGGCAAGTAGACTCAGCTCCCAGGGCAGGGGCAGGGCAGGGGCGGCCTCTGATGGTGGAGGCCAGTGGGTTACCCAGGACAGGCATTTGGGGACATACTCTGAAAGGCTGATTGACTGAATGAAAGTTTTCCTCTAGGGTCTCCCCTCACTGTCATTAACACAAAAGCCTACTGTGAAGACTGGGCACCTATTCTGTCCCTGCCTTCCTTATGCAAGCAGCTAAGCTCATTTCTCAGTGTCCCTTGCTGAAAGGTGATGCCAGGTGACAGAATTCTAACCAACAGATGTGAATGGAAGTGATGCTTGCCCCTTCCAGGCCTGGACCATTAAGACTCTCACACTAGTTCTTCTCTGCTCATTTCATTCTCCAGCTGCGTGCAGATGACAAGGCCCAAGGGGATGGCGGAGCCACAAGACGGAAAGGGCCTGGGGCCTTAAATGACCACGCGGAGGAGAGCCACTTCTCTGGCCTGAACACCCGCCCAGGACTGTTACTCTGTAAGAAACAGTCTTCTGTGGTGTTTAGATCTATTGGCTACTACAGTGTAGCCCACCCTGCCTGATGTTCCTGTAGTGCAAACCTGAGTGCAGGTGACAGAGGGATAAAGGCACATGCGGGCTTGGATGGTGGGTTGGATGGGGCAGGTGAGAGAGAGAGGTGTGAGGGCTGACTCTCCCATGTGCCTGGCCTGCACAGGTGGCTCGATGGTGGAGGCAGTCTCTGTGGCCAACAACACTGGCCAAGGGCCTGGGCTCAGGGAATGCCATATGTTCAGTTTTGGGCATGCTGAGATTGAGGTGCCTTGGAGACAATTCAGGAGAGATGTTGAGGGTTTAGAGTTCAGAAAACAGGTCTGTCCTGAGGTTGTAGGCATGTTGATGGCAATCGAAGCTGAGATGTGAATAAATGAGTGAATAGATGAATTGTTGCATAACCAGAAACTGCGGCTTCAAGAGAGTCCCCCGGGCCCACACTGACTTTAGTGGCTGTGCTAAACTGTAAATGTAAAGAGCCTCCAAGGCTGGTGTTCTGAGGAGGCGCTACTGCCTCTTGGAGAGGAGGCCGGCATTCCCCAGTTTTGTAGGCTTTTCCCCAACCTGCTGGGAGCAGTGGGTCCTAAATCCATCCGTATCCCACCACCGGGTGCTTGGAATGCTTGATAAAAGTGAGCGTCCAGCCCCAGGGGCCTGGGAATCTGAAGTTTTACAAGCTACACAGGGGACTGTGACATGAAGCCAGGCTGGGCCCCTCTGCCTGCCGTGTCCCGTGTATGCAGCCTTGCGAGCTCCGGGGAGACGTGGAGGATCAGGTCTGGACGTGAACCACGTATTCCATTGAGGTCTGATTCCGGAAAGGTGTCCCAGACATTTCTGATTGGCCTCTGCAGGACAGAGGCTGCCTCTGAGTCTCAAGCTAGGCACGGGGTAGCTGTTGCAAGAATTTGACCTTGGAGGACCACTGGCTGGCAGTTGCTCCAGATTTTCCAAGTCTCTTTTGAGGATTCCGTCTGAGACGCATGAGGGGAGCCCAGCAGTGAAGGTGTGTTCCCTTGGGTGCTTCTATTGTCTTCATCGTTCCTGGTGCCAGCAGCTCTCACATAGACCTGCTACCTGCCTGGCCCTGTGCTATACACATGGCGGACGTTCTCTGATCCGTGGCAGAGTGCTGAGAGGCAGGGGTCGTCATCCCTGTTTGAAAGATGAAGAAGCTGAGCTTCACCAAGACCCAGTTAGGGACTGAATCTCAGATGCCTTCAGTCAATGAAAATGAATTTAGGAGGTCCAGGAGTACGACGTTAGGACCTAGTGGGAGTTTGGGAGCTGGGGTGAGCTGGACAGCACCTGCCCCTCCTGCCAGGGGGCAGGGTGACTCGGCTCCTGCTGAGTGTGAACACGTGGGACTGCGGCCCAGTGTGACTTCATCTAACAATTTTCCAAAAGTAACTGGAAATAGAACATTTTTTAGAAATATCATACTTCATGAGGGGGGCTGGCCCGCTGGCATAGTGGTTAAGTTCGCGCACTCCGCTTTGGCAGCCTGGGGCACGGACCTACACACCACTCATGAAGCCATGCTGTCGCAGGCATCCCACATATAAAAAAAGTAGAGGAAGATGGGCACGGATGTTAGCCCAGGGCCAATCTTCCTCAGCAAAAAGAGGAGGATTGGCATCAGATGTTAGCTCAGGGCTAACCTTCCTCGCAAAAAAAAGCAAAAAAAGATTTTCAAAATGCTGTGTAGGGCAAGCAAGCACATCTGAGAGTCAGACTCAGCCCACAAGTAACCAGTTTGTAACCCTGGATTAAGAGATCTTTTATTCATTCTGCAGGTATTCATTGCCACACAATGTCAATATTGTGTGGTCCATGCTCTGAGAGGGGCCCTTCTTTGGGGCATGACAGAGCACTTCCTGGAGGAAGCGGAGGTCTGATGGATGTTATATTAGTCACCCAGGGCTGCTGTAACGAAGCACCACCATCTGGGTGGAGTATGACAACAGAAATTTATTATCTCACAGTTCTGGAGTCTAGGAGTTCAAAATCCAGGTGTTGGCAGAGCCATGCTCCCTCCGAAGGCTCTAGGGGAGACTCTGTTCCATGCCTCTCTCCTAGCTTCTGGTGTTGCTGGCAGTCCTTGGTGTTCCTCGGTGCTATGGACTAAATGTTTGTGTCCTCCCAAATTCATATGTTGAAACCCTAACCCCCAATGTGATGGTGTTTGGAAATGGGGCCTTTGAGAGGCGATTAGGTTTAGATGAGGTCATGAGGGTGAGGCCCTCATGATGGGATTAGTGAGCTGATAAGAAGAGACAAGAGAGAGCTTGCTTCTCTCTTTGCTCTCCGCCTGTGAGGATACAACGAGCAGATGGCCAACTGCAAACTAGGAGGCAGGTCCTCACTAGACACCAGATCTGCCAGCAGCTTGATCCTGGACTCCCAGCCTCCAGAACTGTGAGAAAGTAAATGTTTGTTGTTTAAGCTGCCCAGTCTGGTATTTTGTTACAGCAGCCTGAACTGACTATAAGACACAGTTTGTAGACCCATCGCTCCAGTCTCTGTCTCCATGATCACATGGCGCTTTCCTTGTGTATGTGTCTCTCTCTCTCTGTGTCTTCTCTTCTTATAAGGCACCAGTCATATTGGATTAAGGGTCCGCCCTACTCCAGTTTGACCTCATCTTAACTTCATTACATCTGCAAAGACCCTGTTTCCAAGTAAGGTCACATGCCCAGAGAGCAAGGGTTAGAACTTGAATAGATCTTTTTGGTGGATACAATTCAACCCACAATAGATATAGAGTAGGCAGGTGAAATTTGGGGAAGAGTATTCCAGGTAGAGGGAACTGCAGGTGCAAAAGCACCTCCTGAGGCAGACAGGCACAGGTGAGTTCCAGAAAATAAAAGAAAGTCAGCCTAGCTAGAGTGGAGAGTGGACATAAGATGTGGCCATGCTGGGCCTCACAAGCCATGTGGAATGGTCAGGCTTGGCGAGGCTGCAATTCAAGATAAACCTCCCAATCTCAGCAGCTTCATGCAGCACAGGTTCATTTCTTGCTCATGTCAAGTCTGATGTGGGTTGAACAGCTCTTCTCCATATGTAGCTCTGTCATGCAGAACACATGGTCTCCAGGGGAAGAGAGGTCTTGGGGAGGTCCCTGGTCTCAACTACCCAGATCTGGAAGTGACCCTTCCACTCACAGACCACACAGCAAGGGAGGCTGGCAGGGGGCATGATTTCTGTGAGCCCCAACTGTCTCTCTCACCCGCATTCCCCCCTTCAGGGCACTGGGAAGCCAGCCAGCGTTTTCACGCACACTCAGAGTGTGACAAGACCTGACTTGTGTTTTGGAAAGTTTCCTCTGGCTGGATCCAAAGTCAGCCCTGAAGCCGGGGAGCCGGGCCCGTGGAACTGTGGTGTGGGGAGCAGCCCGAGTGGGAGTTGGTCACAGCAGTCACAACATATTTGCAGTTAACTCCTGCAACTTCCACCCTGCAGGCTTAGCATCAAAAAAGGAGAATGTGAGAAAAATTAATTTGTGTAATTTAAAAAACTTTCAAAATGCGTGTTGTGTCTGTCCTGCCTATTCTAGATTGGCGATTGTATATATTCTTACACGTAGATTGCCTGACAGCATGAATCCCCAGAGCCAGGAGACTGTACTCTGTGGGCCACTTAAGGGATTTTTGGGGGTGACTGGGCTCCTTACTGTTTTGAGAACCTCAATGTCGTGGAAGATGCCCTCCACTCAGGATCCGTAACTGGGACCCAATAACAAGACTGAGATCCATGTGTCAGAGGGACTTCCTGCTGCTTCCAGACAGCCCAGTGCCCTGCCTCTGTCAGAAGCACCCTTGGATGCAAAATAACAGCATTCTGTGCTGAGACTGAGCCCCACTTGTCTGCAGTTCTTTATAGTTTATGAAGTATTTTCTAAGCCATCGCTTCATTTGAGCCTCAGAATAATTTAATCTGATATAAGAGATCTAATTTAGACCAAGAAACTCAGGGGCTGAGAGATCCCTTGTGCTACAGTAGCCAGGAGCCCCGGAAACAATCCCCAGCGTGGAGTTGGAAGTGCTGGCTTTGAGGACACAATTTTAGCTGTGTGCTTTCAACATTTTCTTATACAAACTATGGATAATTGCGCAAAGCTATTTTGAAGCTCCAATGAAGTAATGTTGGTGAAAGTATTTTGCAAACTGTGAAGCACTGAACAAATGTTGTTATCCTTGCACTTGATGTGTCTCTGAAAGCGTTTCCCAGGTTCTGGAAAGGAATCCATGTGGACAAGAGCAGGAGAGTAAGTGATTTATGCCCTCAATAGTTACGTCCTGTGGCTGCACTTAGACTATTTCATTTTGAACTTAGTTGCCTGAATTATCTTCATTGTTTGGGCAGCTGTGCCCATCATCTCTTGTGAACCACATCCCTAGCCCTCATTTCTGCAGGTGGGTGAGGGCTGGAGTGGAGGTTGGGTGGGGTGTTTGTTAGGGACTTCCCTACAAGCCTTACAGCCAGATTTCAGTGACATGACCAAGGGTTTATGGAGATGTGTGAATTCCAGTCATGGAATCTAGCCTGAAAGTGAAGCGGTCAGGTGGGCCTTGGGGTGAACCAGAGGGCATTTGCTCATCAGCTCGAGTTGACTGATACCTTGGGGGAAATGCAGGCTGTGTGGCCAAATCCTCAGATTTTCTTAAGTTGATTATTTTTTCCAAATGTGAAATTGCCACATTTTCACTCTCAGGGCAACTCCACTGGCTGACAAGATTAGGGAGTGAGCCTTGAGCCAAGCTCTATGCTTCAGTTTTCTCGTTTATAAATTGGAGATGGTACCATTTTCCATAGGGTTGTTAGGGGACCACCGGATGAGAAAATAGAACGCCCGCCCGCCACACTGGGCCTGGCTGGAGGAAGCCAGCAGGAGATGCCAGCTACTCGTGTTCTGTTGCTATTTGGTAATTCTCAGGCTTCGGAGGTTGTAATCCTGGTCCATTTGGGGCCCATCACCCATAAGATTAAAAAGAATCACGGGATGACGCAGGCCTTTCAAGCTTGGTGCTCAAGGAGATAATATTAAGGGGTTTTGTATATTAGAAAAAGAACTATTCCCCACTCTCACCAAAACCTCATGATTTCACGGAAGTAGTATATTGTTCTTAAAAATAAATTCCAGCAAAAATAAGTGAATTAACTTAAATGAAAAATTCTAAGTAATCAAAAGTATAAATGCGACGCTAATCGTCAAGGTGGTGGCAGGCAACCTAAGACTGCGGAACACCATAGTCCCACCGTTTCTCCCGCCACATCCTCCCCGAGCACCATTGGCACCAAACACCCGGCGGACTCCGCCCCCTCCCCTTCTAGTCATCGGGGGAGGCGGCTGAAACGGCGGGATCGCGGGGCTCTGAGGGCACCAAGGGCAAGGGGGAGGGCGGGCTGCGTCCCAATCCCTCCAAGCCCTGCAGAGGGACGTGGGGGACGCGACGCGCCCAATCTCGGGAGCCCGGGTTCTGCCACTTCCAGCCAGGCCACCTAGGTTTGCAAGAGTTCCTCAAGCCCAGTTTCCTCTTTTCGGAAATAGTGTCCGAAACTGCCAATGCTGGGATGGGGCGCACCGGGACGAGAGACAGCGGCCTCAGAAGGCGGAGGGTCCGTCTCGGGCCCGTGTGCCGCTGGGCTTCGGCTTCCGCTGCGCGGGACTAGGCCGTCCCCCAGCCCGACCCCAGCACCCCTCTGCCTCGCGCGGGTTCTAAAATGAGGACAAAGCCCGCCCGGAGCTAGGGTGCGCGCGCCGCCGTGGCCAATGGGACGGCGGCGCAGGGTTGAGTGACGGTAGGGCGCAGCCAATGAGCATGCGCCTTGTTGCGATGTGGACCCGGCTCCGGCATTATAAAGAGCGCCACGAGTCGGCATTGTCAGGCGGCAGCACTGCGCGGGCCGGAGTGAGAGTGTCTGTCGGTGGCTTGCGGGCAGCGGCGGCCAAGGAGGAGGCGCGAGGTCGCGGCGGCTACGTCGGCGGACGGAGGCGAGGCCCGGCAGCGTGAGCGTGGGCGCGGCCGAGCCCGCGGCGCCTTCCCGGCTGGTGGGGACGAGCGGGCCCCGCGGCGTCATCGGCGGCGAGGTGAGCGGCCGGGCCTGCGGGCGGCGGGCGGGCGGCCGGCGGCGGGAGCGGCGCCGGCCTGACGCTCTGTGGCCGCCTGTGGCCGCTTTTTGCAGGAGCCGCCGCGCCCCGGCCTAGCATGTCGGAAGCGGGTGAGGAGCAGCCCATGGAGACGACGGGCGCCACCGAGAACGGACACGAGGCCGCCCCCGAGGGCGAGTCTCCGGCCGGGGCCGGCAACGGAGCCCCGGCGGGCGCTGGCGGCGGGAGCGCGGCGCCCCCGGCCGGCAACCAGAACGGCGCCGAGGGCGACCAGATCAACGCCAGCAAGAACGAGGAGGACGCGGGGTAGGTGCGGCCGCGGGCCGGCGGGGCGCCGCCTTTGTTCCGGGGCGGCCTTTTGTTGGCGCCACGCGGCGGGGGGAGGGGCGGCCGGGCCTGCTCGCGGCTCGAGACCAGCCTCCCGCGCCCGCTCGCGCCGGAGTTTGTAGGAGTTTGTTGGGTCGACTCGGGCGCCGCCCCGGGGCCGCTCGCGCGGGCGGGGGCGGGCGGCCCGGAAGCGGAGTGCGCTCGGACCCGGGGCCGAGCCGGTGTCGGGCTGCCCGGGCTGCGTAGGCGGAGTTGGCGCGCGCCCCGGTCGCGGCCTCCCTCCTCCGCCGGCTGCGGGGGGTGGAGTCACGGTCAGAACGCGGTCTCGGCCCCCGGAAGCCTCGAGTTCCTTGAGAGCGGCTTCTCGGAGGTGCTGGCGACTGGCTGGAAGGGGCTATAGCCCTTTGATACGTGGTTCTTAGGGAAATTAGTTGTAGTTGTGAGCGCTCACGGCCTGTACTCCCGGCCGGGTTGTCCTTCCTTTCCCTCGCCCAGTCTGGGGGTGTATAGTTTCTTGAAGTTTTGTTAGCGTCAGGGTTGGTTGGGAGGGTAGCGGAGGTTTGCTAACATTCTCCAAAGGTAGAACTTTTATGGACTCTAGGGTAGACCGTTGTTCCGGGGGGGTGGTGGCTTTGTATTAAAGGTCTTCAGTGAAAGCTTTGCTTGGGCCAATTTTTCTAAAAATTTTCTAAAATTTTTTAATAAGAGTTGCTTGCCATGTGTTTCATCCTACCATTTCAGAAAAATGTTCGTTGGTGGCCTGAGCTGGGATACCAGCAAAAAGGATCTAAAGGATTATTTTACCAAATTTGGAGAGGTTGTTGACTGTACCATAAAAATGGATCCCAACACTGGCCGGTCAAGAGGCTTTGGATTTATCTTGTTCAAAGATGCAACCAGTGTGGAGAAGGTAAGCTGGGCACTTTACCTCAGCAGTCTCAGCTTGTTCTCAGAGGACACCGTTCCTACAGGATGATTAGTTTGTGTTCTGCACGTGGTTGAGTGCTTTGGAAAAAGCAAAGGTTGGGAATTTATGTTCCTGTTATTAAAGGGATTAAGAATACACACTGAGTGTGGGGGAGTGAGTATGGGCTGGAGTGGTCCAGGAAGATGACAATGGATGTTTGTTATCCTTTTGTGCCTATTCTGGACACTGTTAAAGCAAATGCGTTAGTGTGAGGACTTGAAAAGAATCCAGGGTTGCTACAAGATAGGCTTTATTTTAGCCCCATTTTACAGAAAACAAAACAAAGGCTCAGAGAAGTTTCAGTAGAAGAGATCACGTAACTCGAGTAATGGGTGGAGTGAGATTCCAAGCGTAGCAGCCCAGCTCCAGCCTGTGCTGCTTCTGGAGGAGATGGGCCTTAAACTGGGACTGCCTGGGCAGGAAGAGGGGCATACAGCATGGGCAATGGCTTGAGGGAGGGGGTGAGGACTGCTTCATAGGTCTTTAAGTGAATCACCTGTACTTGAAATTTGGAGAGGATTGGATTGGGAAATCAGGTTGGGGGTAGAGTTGGAAGGGGATGAAACATGTTTTGTGTACCTGTGTTGGTGTTTTGTGGCTCAAAGAGAAGGGCCTTGTCCAGGGTCATGCTGCTGAGCTAGAACCTGATTGTCTTCTGTTGGAACAGGTCCTAGACCAGAAGGAACACAGGCTAGATGGCCGTGTTATTGACCCCAAAAAGGCCATGGCCATGAAGAAGGACCCAGTAAAGAAAATTTTTGTAGGGGGTCTGAATCCGGAAGCCACTGAGGAGAAGATCAGAGAGTACTTTGGCGAGTTTGGGGAGGTGAGTGTGTGGCCCTGGGAGTGGCCTGCCAGCTGCCCTGAGGTTGTTGCCTTCTTCTTGGTCCTTGGTAGCCTTGGCTGGCCAGAGCCCTCCCTTGAGAAGGCTGCTTTTTCACTCTTGCCTTCATGGACCTTTTCTCCTGTGAGTTCCCTTTGGGCCCTGGGGCAGGGGAGGCACTGGTCCTGAGCTTTTTGCCTATGTTTACAGATCGAGGCCATTGAGCTTCCAATGGATCCAAAGTCGAACAAAAGACGAGGCTTTGTTTTCATCACCTTTAAAGAAGAGGAACCTGTGAAGAAGGTTCTGGAGAAAAAGTTTCACACTATCAGTGGAAGTAAGGTAAGGTGTTCCCAGCTGTGTGCCTGGCCTGCTGCCACTGGAGAGTTGGCCCTTGGAGGTGTGGGTTAGGGGTTGGGCTACCTCCAAGAGCTCTCCAGGGTCATCAGCCGTTTCGGTTTTCTGCAGTGTCTGCTGCCCTGATTGGGGCAGATGGTCATGTCCTTTAAGGAGCTCCTAGGCTGGCAGGCCTGGCAGTAAACACACAGGAAGTGAGGGAAGCAGGGGAGGAAGGGTGGCTTCTGTGGGACAGGGAGAGCAGGTTGAGTAGCTCCTTTGACTCCTGATTTAAAGCTAGAGGTCAGAGGTTCTGGATCTAGAGTCCAAGGTGTGTAAGGCCTCAGCAGATTCTAGAACTTTGCCATTCACTCATTTCTTTTCTTTGTGGTGAAGTCTTTTCCTGCTGTGGATACTATTGGAGAGCTTTTCTGTTTATTGCTGCTACAACCAAATCAAAGTTTATCTGTTCCTCTTGGATGCTGGTTTAGTCAGCCCCCATCCCAGGCAAAGATCCTTCCCAAAGAGCTCCCTGGGTCCTGGCCAGCTTATAGCCAGGGCCAGTTTTGCCTTTAAATGAGCAGAGTCCTGTGTGGTCAGAAGTGCAGCTCTTCCCCCTGAACTGTAGTCAAGAGAGGATAGTTCATGCTTTGAGTATTCTCCAGGTGTCAGAGGAGGCCGTTGGGAGTTGAGGGTGTGGCTCACTGTGGCAGGGTGTGGCAGGCTCTGTCTGAGCAGGAGTGGCAGCCAGATAAGGTGGGACAGGTAGGGTAGGGCTCCTGGAAGCCTCAGTCTTGGTTAGGAATTTAGAAAGATTGGATTCTGAATTGGGCCCTTAAATTTTATGTTGAAATGAGATTGGATCCTAGAGGCAGTTGGGTAAGATGTCATCCATTGTTACTGCAGTGGACAGTGACACAGAGAGGCCTTTTTCTCAGGAAGAGCCTGTAGAGCAGCATTAGTGAAACTGCTGGTAGTGATTTTGAAATAAGTGTATTTAGTTGTATTCAGCATTTTTAATTCGATAGGATAGAAAACATCAGATTGTATCAGTTGGTGGGGGTAATTCGCCAGTTTTTAATAGGGGTACGTATGGGGACACCTCGTGTAAGATTTTTTTTTTTTACTGAACTTAGTTGGGGGTGATATGTGTCAGGGTACTTTGTTTAAAAAATACACTTAAGATTTATTTAAGCAGGAGCAGTGGAAGGTCCTTGACCCTACCCCCACCCACAGTGGGCAGATTTTTGAGCAAAAAGGAAATTGACTCTTTAGGCCCTGAGGGGATGTAGGCATCTGGTCCACCCCAACCACAAACCAGTGGTGGGTGGGGAGGGGTAGCAGGATGGCCTCCAGCAAGCCCTGCCCTGCGCCTCAGCTTCTTTCTTCCTCTGTAAGTTGGAGGTCAGAGTCACCCTCAATGGCATATTTGAGTGGGATGCTTCATTTCTTCTATAAAAAGAAAAAATCAGAAAGTCTGTAAAAACAAACAAACAAAAAAAAAACAGAAAGTCTCCTTATTGTCTAAGACTCCTCATCTGGGAAGCCTTCTCTGACCCCCTTGCCAGTAGGACCAAGGTGGCACCAGGCCTGACACCCGGTATGGTGTTTTGCTACACTGGGCTGGCATTAGCCCAGCCATCCCTCTCCTTCCAGTTGTTAGACATGGAGCTGTCCTAGGGCTGCCGTCAGCTGACCTAGGGTTGTATCTGTCATCCCCTGGACGTTCTCTGGGGAAAGGTTTGAGCCAAAAAGGCCCTAGTGTCAGTCTTGGTCTGTCTAGGTTTTAGATGTGGTTCTGAGAGCTTTTAGCCCAAATGTGGTTTCCCACCCCAGCATATTTTGTAATCTAGCAGATGGACCAGATCTGCCATCTGAATGTTTGTCAGCGAAGGTTTTTGTGCACAGTCCCTGCCCAGAGCTTGTCCTAGTGACCTGACCCGCTGTACTTTTGGCTTTCAGTGTGAAATCAAGGTGGCCCAGCCCAAAGAGGTCTATCAACAGCAGCAGTATGGCTCTGGGGGCCGCGGGAACCGAAACCGAGGGAATCGAGGCAGTGGTGGTGGCGGTGGAAGTGGAGGAGGTGAGTGGAGCCTGGATGAGGATGGGTCCTGTTTCCCTGCCTGCATGGAGCTTCTGTTGCCTGTCTTGGGGGCTCTGGCCTCTGGTGCTCAGTGCGGCAGGGTGGGCAGGAACAGGAGTGGTTTTCCTGAGTCAAGGCTGTGCTGCTTGAAGTGGAAGAGCCCGTTTCCTCATGTGGCCTGGGGCCCCAGGGCAGAGGGGCCGTTTGCACCCCACTCTGAGGGATGGAGGCACAATGGGCTTGGCTCTGTGGCTGTCTTGAGCATTGGTGTACCCCTGGGCGGGTGGGCAGAATGTAGGGCGGGGCTGTGCCAGGCGCTTTACCTCCTTCAGTCCTAGGCTCCTCTGACTCCAAAACCTGAACTCCATCCTTTTTAGGGCCAAGCTGCCAGGGAGGGTGGGGGTGATTGGAGTGAGAGTGAGCTCCTGCCTCGTCTACCCCGAGTGAAGTTAGTGTTCAGTACTGTCCTGGCCTTCCCATCCCCAGCTTGGGTCTCTTCAGGTGTAGGGCTGGGCCCAGGGCCCTCTCTACCAGGACAGTAGCCCCTTGGCTTCTACCTCTGAGTTGCCATAGTAACCCCGCCACCCAAAGGGCAGGATTCCCTCCATCCTGGCTCCTGCGTGTGCTAAATGGTCCATGGGCCCCTGTGCCCTGCTCCCCCCACAGGTCAGAGTCAGAGTTGGAATCAGGGCTACGGCAACTACTGGAACCAGGGCTACGGCTACCAGCAGGGCTACGGGCCCGGCTATGGCGGCTACGACTACTCGCCCTATGGCTATTACGGCTACGGCCCCGGCTACGACTACAGTAAGTAGGAGAGAGGGAAGCCCCATCCACTCACCCACCCTGGGAGGCAGGACAGACAGTGCAGGGGCCACTGGCAGCAGGGTCTTTGGAGTCAGACGGCTGGGCTTTGTGGCCTGGCTTGGCCACTGGAGCTAGACGACTTGAGCTCTTGACCTTGTGGGTTTCAGGAAGGGTGGGTAAGGTATCCTTACTGGACAGGGTCATTGGCTCCGGTAAGGATGCATGTCAAGCGCCTGGCACAGGGGGAAATGCTCAGTGAGTCGTAGCTGCTATCACTGTTGTTCTTGTCTCTAGGTCAGGGTAGTACAAATTACGGGAAGAGCCAGCGACGTGGCGGCCATCAGAATAACTACAAGCCATACTGAGGCTTCAGCAGGAGTGCCCGACCGACCGCACACGCTTTGTTTGGATATCGAGTGAACACAATTATGTACCAAATTTAACTTGGCATACTTTCTATGGCCTGTCCCATGTGCATCTTATTTAAAATGTCCCCTGGAAATCACTCTCCTGTGTACTATTTCCAGAGCTCTAGTTGTCTAGGCAGCGTGTGGTGTCTCAGGCCAGAGTGGTATTACGGGCTGATTTTATTACCGGGTTACCCAGAACCAGATTAGAGAGTCTGCGTCCCACTGCTGCTCTGCAGCCTGGACCTGTGGACCCTGGTTGTAAAGAGTAAATTGTATCTTAGGAAACCAGTGTCACCTTTTTTTCACCTTTTAATTTTATATTATTTGTGTCATACATTTCCTGTAATGGAAGTGTTAATTTTACTGTACTTTTTGGTACCTTTTGGGAATCTAATGTATTGTAAGGTATTTTACACGTGTCCTGATTTTGCCACGACCTGGATATTGAAGCTATCCAAGCTTTTGAAATAAAAATTTAAAAACCCCCAAGCCTGGGTGAGTGGGGTATGCTGTGAAGGGAGTGGGGCCAGGTGCTCCTGAGCTCCAGGATCCTCTGTGACCTCCTAACAGCATCCTGTTGGGTATAACCACACATTCTCCACATCCTTGGTTAGTTTCCTTTAATGACTCTACCCTGCCTAAGAATTGAGCCCTTTTGAAAAAGGAAATGGCCTGACGGTTTGAGGCAACTGTTCAAGGGGATGAAGATGGTATAGTGAGGGTTAACACCCCCAGTGGGGATGCTGCAGTGAGACTCTGGGGCACCTTGGAAAGCCTGTCTTGACTTGCCAATGGAAGTGGGATTCTCTGTCTTCCAGCAAGGACAGTGTCACGGGCCAGCTGGGTTTGGGCACAACGGTGCTCCCTCCTGGTCAGCACGTATGTAACAGCCTGCTCTGGCAGTGCCTATTTGCTGGCTGAACTAGAGCACCCCAAATCTGGTGGTTGAGGCCTAAGACCTAGCTGGTTGCAGGAGGCAGCAGCAGGCTGGAGCTCTAGGTGGATGAAGCCTGGCAAAGGGAGTTTTGTTTCCCCCTCACCTCCAGAAGGAACTGGCTTGGGGGGAGAAATGGCTGTTCCCTGCTCTTGCCCTCTTGCTATAGCTATTAAATGCAAACTAAGTATTTTGGAGACTTTTTGGTAGGGAGTAGCTGGAGAGACTCCAAGGCAGCCAGAGCCTTTCAGTGTTGAAACTAACATGTGGGAAAGGTTTGGCTTGCTGAGGAGTGAAGGAGCTGCTGCTGAGGTAAGGACCCCAGTTCTGGGTCTCTAAGAGAAGCAAGACCCACTCACCTAGAGAAGGACTCAGCAGGGCTGCCTCAGGCCTGGAGCCTCAGGGTCTCACAACTTCTCACCTTATGTTCCATGTCTGAAAAAGACCAGAGAGCCACCCAAGCTGGTTAACTTTTGTCCTCTGAAGACTCCTGCTGCCTTCAGTGTCCAAGCTTCTGGGATGGCAGTTTGGATATTGGGCCCCCTGGACAGGCCCATGTCCCACCCTTTACCCATGTGTATGGGCCACCAGCTACAGGGTCAGCAACAATCTCCTGAAAGGACAAAGCCAGCCCTCAGATTGCCTGTGACTTCCAGGCTCAACTGAAGCCTCTGAAAAGGAAACCTAAGCTAGTCCTGTGCCTAGTCAGCCTCTCCTCCCCTAGCCTGCTGGCAAATACCCTCCCTTCCGCCAGCAGGTCTCGCACCATCTCTGATTGTGTCTAGTAGGAATTGGGTTCCCTTAGCTTCAGGGCCCTGGGGGCAGCAGTAAAGTTAACCCAGAGCTGAAAGACATGGGCTGCTTGCTGGGCTGCTCTGATCTCTACCAGGAGATAGGATTTTGCTTATTAAGATTAATTTGTAAATGGATTTGGAGGAGACGCTGGGCTGACCTTGACATCATTTCTAGGTGATTGGGAATGCGGAGAAGAATTGCATTTTGCATTCACTCAATCCTGGTGCAAATCTCATTTCAGCCACTCAGCAGCTGAGGGTGACCCTAGCCTCAAGCAAAGCATAAAGGTCCTGCCAGCCACATCTCACAGTGGCTTTAAGGACACATAACCGGGTCTCCCACTGTAGTTCTAATGGCTGGATAAACCTAAGCCCTGCTTCCCTAGTCCTGCACCCCACACGGGTGCCTGCCCAGGCAGGGTGGGGGGGTGGCTCAGTTTTTACCTACCCAGTTCTCAGGAAGCCCTCCAGGCCCAGGCAGGAATAGGGGAGGCCTGGGCCAGGAGGACCTCTCTCTATTTCACTCCTTGCTCCCTGCGCTGGCCAGAGGACACCTGGCTCAGCTGTTGTGCCCCCTCCTTGGGCATGCTGGAAGGTTCTAGCTAGTGACTTCAGGTTGGGTTCTAGAGACATGGTCAGCTGCCCCTTGGGCTCCAAGCTCACCTGTCAGGATGGCGTCCAGCTTTGCCACCACGTGTCGTGCATTGTCCAAGCTGAAGCACATTGGGGGCTTAAACTTCAGGACATTCCTCCCGGGGCCATCAGTGCTCAGCAAAATGTAGTTCTCCTTTAGCCTGTGAGGACAGGACACAGCAGGGCCCTGCTGCCCACCAGCCAAAGGCCCTTCACATGGCCTTCAAGGCCTTCCTCAGCCTGGCCTTGGCCTCGTGGCTGGGGCTCCAGCCACACTGCCCTTGGAGCCCCTCACAGGGCAGTTCCCACTAGGACATGGCATTGGCTACCCCCTCCCAAGCTCCTGTCCATCCTTTGTGGCCCAGCATCAATGGCCCCCTGCCTGGGGTGCCCTACAACTGGCCCTGAGCCTGCTCCCCAGAGCAGGTGCCTTGCCTCATCCATACGTGGAGCCCCAGTCTAGGTCAGCCCAGGACTAGCCACAGGGCGACAGTGTGGACAGCAAGCCTCCCTGTATTTTTGATCTTAGGGTTTGTGATGTGTATGGTTTACTTTTTATATGGAAAAGGTTCAACATTTACAGAGTAGTGTAATGAAGCCCATGTAGCCCTCACCTAGCTTCAGTAACTTCCCTGCCAACCCTGTTTCTGCTCCTGCCCACAGGGACTCTTGCAGTCCCAGAGAACTACCCAGTTTTAATTTCTGCTTTAAGGAAGATGACTTTACTCTCCTTAACATCAGTACCTAAGAATCATTTTTAATATTCCATATTTACATTTTTAACCTAGAAAGGTATATTGGCCACTGAGAGAAGGGGTCTGATGTGATTGTATTTACACTCTCTGACCCCCATCCCTTTTTTTATTCATTATATTGCTTAAGTTTTGCCGGGAGCGGGGTGTCCTCAGTCTGCCTTCTGGCTCCTTTCTCCCATCCTGTTCTTCCTGGCACTGACTATGGCTGTGCTAGAAAGAACAAGGTCTGGACTTCAAATCCAGAATCCTACCCAGCCACCCACAGGGTGACTGCAAGTGAAAGACCCAGCCCTGGTTCTAGTGTCCTCTCAGCTGGAGAAACCACCAGGGTGTTTGTGAGGTGGAGGAGGTCAGGCTCGCTGCTGATCTGGCTCCCTCCTTCCCACTGACCATTCTGAATGCTTGAGTCCTGAGAGACTCCCTGGGGGAATGGGTGGGTGAGCTGGCCATGTGCCTGGCCAGTAGAGAAGGCAGGGACTGGACGGCCATTTAGGAGGGGTCAGTCTCAAAAACCAAGTGGAGGGAAAGATTTTTACATCAGTACGTTTTACGTCAATTTGAAACACAGAATGATGCAAGGTTCACAATTGGAATAAGGACACGTCAAGCGTTAGAAGGGTTTTCCAAGGTGCGGGAAGGGGGTAGGAGTGAGGAGTGGAGATAAAAAGAGAGTTACAAACAAACAAGAAGAGGGAGGGTCCTGAGGCTCAATTCCTGCCTGGGTTCAAGTGAAAGAACATGCAGACAGCTGGGGCAGGGGCTTCTGAGTCATCCACATTCCCCCAAGACCTGTCACTCTGGGAATGGGGAGCCCAGAGTCTGGTTCTGCCACAACCCTAGTGTGGCTCTGGAGAAGGTGCTTCCTTTGGGCAGCCTGGGTCACGATGTTGGGACTGCCTGGGACTGAGAGCCCCTCCAGCTTCGGCATTCTCAGCAGAGGCGGCTGCTCAGGCTGCGATCGGCCTGTGCCCATCTGAAGGCTTTGCTGCCAGGCACTGGGCAGAGCGGACAGGGCCACACAGACTGGCTGCCCCCTCCCCGCTCAGAAGCCCAGATGCCGCCTCCTTCAGTCAACTCTCTGTGGGCCTAGAGTGCCTGGGAACACAGTGGATGAAAGGAGAGACAAGAGGGGAGGCTCCTTCCATCAGGGCTCTAAACACCACAAAGGAAGCTTGTCTCAAGAAAAAGTACCTGGACACCAAGTAGTCAGCCTCTTCAGTTGCTGGCGTCCTTGTGGCCTCATCTTTGATCAGATCCACACCAACGAAGAGCCCAACGCCCCTGGAGCAGAAGGCAACATCTCAGGAGGTCAGCCTGAGGGACCACAGGCCAGCTCGTATCCTCTGGGCCTCAGCCAAGCCCACATTGGAAAGTCCACCAGGGCTTGTACCTTTGCCTCCTAGGGAGGCTGAGAGCCAGAAGAACTCTCAGGGTTGTGAAACAGTTTCAAGAAGGAACTACGATGGCGAGGGGGCCCTTGGTGTGGACAGAGGAAAGGCTAGTGGTCAGAGCTCAGTTTGATCCTGGCTCACCCCCCGCCCCCCACTGAAGTACTATCTTGGGCAACAGCACCTCTCAGTGCTTCAGTTCCTACTCTGTAGAGTGGAGATAACAATTCCCCCATCCCAGCTGGTTAGGTGGTTATGAGGTAGAAGAAGAAACCATGCCTGGCCCCTGACAGGTGCGCAGTTAGTGGTGACTGCTGCCCGAGCCTCACCTGATGTCCCCGATGATGGGATGTTTGGCTTTCTGCTGCCCGAGGAGGTCCATCAGGAAGCTGCCCACACAGGTGGCATGAGCCTGCAGCTGCTCTTTCTCTAAGACTTCCAGGACGGCCAGCCCCACAGCACAGGACACTGGGCTGCCCCCAAACTGAGTCGGGGGACAAAGGCACATCAGACACCCAACAAAGGGCCATGCCCCAGTGAGGGTGAGGGCAGCACAACTGCCACACATTCCAAGGGCAGTGATGAGAGCACAGGCCTGAAGCCCTCAGGGCTCAGAGTGATCAGCAGTAAATGGGGTTCTCCTGAGGCCCCCATGGTCTGTCCCACCTTTCTGGTTGCTAATGTGACTGCAGTCCAGGTCAGGGGTGCAGTAAGAGCCCCGAGAAGATGCAGAACTGGAGAAAAGGGTGTACTGTGCACTGCCATAGAGCTGGTTTTTGTCCAGAGGCTTTGGGGCCCCATCTCATGGGCTGGGCCCAGATCCACATTGGATTAGTTCCCATCACCTCCTCCAAGGCGGGTCAAGAGCAACGTGCTAGGGCCACACCCAGGAAGTGTCACTCTGTGGTTCAAGCTCATGACTGCTGGCTGAGCCCAGGGCAGATTTTAGGGCACAGACCACAAGTTGGCTGCCTGTGGGCCATGTGCAGCATAAAGAGTCATTCTGTTTGGCTTGTGTGGCATTATTAAAAATTTTGAATTAGCTGCTAATGTTTTAAACTAAGAGACTTTACACAAACATATGTATTTCCAGCTTACAACAAACCTGGCCTATCACACTACACTGGGCATCAGCTGTCGCCTTCAGGCACTCTGAGTGCTTTGACTTTCTTCCCTTCACCTGGCCCTGCAGGTGTCTGAATGGGGACGTGTGCTGCAGAGTCACAAGCAGGGGTGTCTCCTGCAGATCATCTTTTTTTTTTTTTTTTTTGCTGAGGAAGATTAGCCCTGAACTAACAACCATGTCAGTCTTCCTCTATTTTGTATGTGGGTTGCCACCACAGCATGGCTGACAAGTGGTGTAGGTCTGCACCCAGGGTCTGAACCTGTGAACCCAGGCCGCTGAAGCAGAGTATGCGGAACTTGAACCTCTAGGCCATGGGGCCAGCCCCTTTATTTATTTGAGGAAGATTGGCCCTGTGCTAACATCTGTTGCCAATCTTGTTTTTTTTTCTTTTTTCTCCCCAAAGCCCCAGTACATAGTTGTGTATCACAGCTGTAGAGTTGTACTCCTATGTGGGATGCCACCTCAGCATGGCTTAATGAGCGGTGAGTAGGTCTGCGCCCAGGATCCGAACTGGCAAACCCCAGGCTGCCGAAGTGGAATGTGCAAACTTAACCACTATGCCACCAGGCTGGCCCCTATTTATTTTCAAACTACATCTTAAAAAAAATATCAACTTGGGCCAGCCCTGGTGGCCTAGTGGTTCAGTTTGCCACGCTCTGCTTTGGCGGCCCAGGTTTGGTTCCCAGGCACGGACCTACACCACTTGTCAGTGGCTATGTGGTGGCAGCCCACATACAAAATAGAGGAAGGGTGGTGACAGATGTTAGCTCAGGGCAAATCTTCCTCAGCAAAAAAAAAAAAAAACTAGAAAAACATCAACTTTATTGAGATAATTTACATACAATAAACTGCATACAATCAGACACCATGTAACAACGTTTTGGTCAATGAAGGACCACATATATGAGGACAAGGTAGGTCCCATAAGATTAGTACCATAGAGCTGAGGTGTGTGGTAGGCTATATCATCTAGGTTTGTGTCAGTATACTCTATGATGGGCGCACTATGACAAAATCGTCTAGTGAGGCATTTCTCAGAACCTATCCTGTTCGTTAAGTGATGCATGATTGTATATTTAAAGTGTATAGTTCAGTGTGATTTGACAAATGTATATACTTCTGGAGCCTCCACCACAATGAAGATATAAAGCATTTCCATCACTCCCCAAAGTTCCATGTGCCCCACTCCACTGCTGGCCCAGGCAACTGCTGACCTGCTTTCTGTCACTATTGCTTTTGCCTTTTCCAGAATTTCATATGAATGGAATCCCAGAATATTTGTGCCTGGCTGCTTCTGCTCAGCATGTTTTTGAAATTTATCCACATTATTATGTGTATCAGTAGTTTGTTGCTACACAGTATTTCATTGTATGGACATACCACAATTTGTTTATCCAATCTCCTCTTGATGGACCCTTGGGTTATTTTGATTTTTGACTATTATGAATAAAACTGTTATGAACAATTATAACAAATCTTTTTGTAGACACACATTCTCATTTCTCTTGGGTAAATACCTAGGAGTGGAACTACTGGGTTTTATGATAAATGTATGTTTAACTTTATAAAAAACCGTGAAACTGTTTTCCAAAGTGGTTGTGCCATAGTACATTCCTACCATTAGTCTATGAAATTCCAGTTGCTCCACGTTGTCAAAAACATTTGGAATTGTCAGTCTTTTTTTTTGTGAGGAAGATCAGCCCTGAGCTAACATGGGATGCCAATCCTCCTCTTTTTGGCTGAGGAAGATTGGTCCTGGGCTAACATCCGTGGCCATCCTCCTCTACTTTATATGGGACACTGCCACAGCATGGCTTGACAAGTGGGGCGTCAGTGCGCACCAGGGAACGGAACCTGCGAACCCTTGGGCCGCCAAAGCGGAGCATGCACACTTAACTGCTGCACTACTGGGCCGGCCCCTGTCAGTCTGTTAAATTGTAGCCATTCTAATGGGTATGTAGTGGTATCCTGTAGACCATCTTGAAAGTGTACAGGCAGTGCTCCATACTTGAGATCATAAAAAAGCTTCCTAGGTGATTCTGCTATGAGGCAGCTTTCTGATATGTCCAAAACATTATGTGTGGAATGGACACAAGGGATGGATTGATCCTACTTATCGTATAATATATTAACTGTGAACTCATTAAAAGGTGGAGTGTCTATCTAGTAATAGCATCTTTGGTTTAGAATCATGACCTGGCCAAGATGCTGAACTAGCACAATACATAGGTCTTGCCCCCGAGATCACCCCAGAGGAACAATAGAAAGAAAATGAACAAAAGCTTTGACACAGTCCTGGGAATCTAGAAGGCCATGCATATGCCTAGGGATATGTTCATGCCCAGTGCTATGTGCATGTTTAGGAAAGACCTGCAAAGCTCTAAGCTCTCACCACTGCCTACTTTGAGGCTGTGCAGGAGGAGGAAGTAAAGGCTAAGACAGAGTTGTAAACTTGGCTGAGTGTTGAAGGCATGTCCCAACACACAAACACAGCTGCTTGTCAAAGCTGAGAGACTACTTGGTTCCAGGCATTTAAGGAGATGTCTGTCTAATCATTAGATGATCACCGAGAGCTAACCAAGCAGAGATTACAGCGATTATGCATGACTTTATCAAACAACACAGGGCCGGCCCTGTGGCTTAGCAGTTAAGTGCGCGCGCTCCGCTACTGACGGCCCGGGTTCGGATCCCGGGTGCGCACTGATGCACCGCTTCTCAGGCCATGCTGAGGCCGCGTCCCACATACAGCAGCTAGAAGGATGTGCAGCTATGACATACAACTATCCACTGGGGCTTTGGGGAAAAAAAGAGGAGGATTGGCAATAGATGTTAGCTCAGAGCCGGTCTTCCTCAGCAAAAAGAGGAGGATTAGCATGGATGTTAGCTCAGAGCTGATCTTCCTCACAAAAAAACAAACAAACAAAAAACCACAGACTTTACAGAATTCTTTCAGAAAAGGCACTATACAAACAACAAGAGAAAGCAACAACAACAAACCACGAGGAGGGAATATAATTTCCAAAGTTGCCACATCATATTATTTAAAATGTCAAGTTTTCAAGAGAAAATTATGAAACATGCAAAGAAAGAGGAAAGCATGCCCATATACAAGGGGGGAAGAAAGCAATCACTAGAAACTGTCCCTGAGGAAGCCCAGATGTTGGCCTTATTAGACAAAGACTTTAAATCAAATGTTATAAATATGTTAAAAAAAAAAAAAAAACTAAAGGAAATCGTATGTAAAGAGCTAAAGGGGCCGGCCTCGTGGCACAAGCGGTTAAGTGTGCGCATCCTGCTGGGGAGGCCCGGGGTTTGCTGGTTCGGATCCCAGGTGTGCACCAAAGCACCGCTTGGCAAGCCATGCTGTGGCGGCGTCCCATATAAAGTGGAGGAAGATGGGCACGGATGTTAGCCCAGGGCCAGTCTTCCTCAAGAAGAAAAGAAAAAGGTGGGGGGGAGGATTGGCAGATGTTAGCACAGGGCTGATCTTCCTCACAAAAAAAAAGAACTAAAAAGCAAAGCATGAAAAGGACGTCTTGCCAAATATAGACTATCAATAAAGAAAAATCATTGAAAAGAACCAAATAAATATTCTGGAGTTGAAAAGCATAAGTAACTGAAATGAAAAATTTACTAGAGAGGCTCAGCAGCAGATTTGGGCAGGCAGATGAAAGAATCAGCGAACTGGAAGATCTGTCAATTGAGATTGTCTAGTCTGAAAACCAGAAAGAAAAAAGAATGAAAAAAATGAAGAGAGCCTCAGGACACAATCAAGCATACCAACATATGCAAAGGGGAGTTCCAGGTGGAGAGGAGAGAAAGGGAAAGAAAGAAAATCTGAAGAAATAATGGTCAAAAACTTCCCAGATTTGATTAAAAATAATAAAAACAAACCCGACAACAATCTACACATCTGAGGAGCTCAATGGACTCCAAGTAGAATAAACTAGTGAGTGCCATACCTAGACACAACAACCAAATTATCAAAAGACAAAGACAAAGAGGGTGGGGGAAATGGGTGAAGGTGGTCAAAAGGTAGAAAATTCCAGTTATAAAATCAATAAGTCCTGGGGATATAATGTACAGCATGGTGACTATAGTTAATAATACTGTACTATATATTTGAAAGTTGCTGAGAGAGTAGATCTTAAAAAGTTCTCATCACAAGAAAAAAAATTGTCATTATGTGTGGTGATGGATGTTAACTAGACTTACTGTGGTGATCATTTCACAATATATACAAATATCAAATCATTATGTTGTGTACACCTGAAACTATATAATCTTATGTGTCAATTATACCTTAATTAAAAAAAAGATTCAATTCCCAATGAACATATAGAAATAAAAAATATGTATATACTTAATAGCCTCAAAATATATGAAGCAAAAGTTGATAGTATTACAGGGAATTCGATCAGTTTTTCATTACAGTGTGAGATTTGAATACACAGTTCTCTATTTATTTTTTGTGTGAGGAAGATCAGCCTGAGCTAACATCCATGCCCATCCTCCTCTTTTTGCTGAGGAAGACTGGCCTTGGGCTAACATCTGTCCCCATCTTCCTCCACTTTATATGGGATGCCGCCACAGCATGGCCTGACAAGCGGTGCCTTGGTGCGTGCCCGGGATCCGAACCCGGGCCACCAGCAGTGGAACATGCGCACTTAACCACTATGCCACAGGGCCGGCTCCATCAATTATGAATAAGTAGAAAAAAAATCCAGCAAGAATATAGAAGATTCAAACAACACAATTAACAAGTGTGACCTAAGAGACATTTACAGAGTTCTGCAAACATTTAGAGAAAATGCATTTTTCTCAAGGACATGTAGAACAATCAAGTACCAGATCACCTGAACACATTTTACAGAATAAGTATCAAAGAGTAAACATCACACAAGACATGACCTTTGACTTCAGTGTTATTGGTAAGAAGTTAATAAAAAGATTTGTAAACCTAAAATTGAATGATAATGCAGTGGTTCTCAAACTTTTGTTCTTAGAATCGCTTTACACTCTCAAAAATTATTCTGGAACCCAAAGAGCTTTTGTTTGCATGGGTTATATCTATTAATATTTACTGTATAGAAATTAAAACTGAGAAATTTGAAAAATATTAACATCAAAATAATAATTTTAAATATGCCATTTAAAAGTAATTTAAAAACCCATTGCACGTTATCATAACACAAATTTATGAAAAATAACTATATTTACCAAAAAAAAAAATTAGAAGTGGCCTTATTTGTACATGTTTGCAAATCTCCTAAATATCTGGGCTAATTAAAGACAACTGGAGTCTCACATTTGTTTCAGCATTCAATCTGCTGTGGTATCACATGCATCATGTAACCTCTGGGACACTCCATTGCATGACTGTGAGAGGATGAGAGTGAAAAAGGCAAATAACGTGTATTATTATCAAAGTAGTTCTTACTTTGCAGATCCCTGAAATGGTCTTGGAGATCCTCAGGGTCTGGATCACATTTTTGAGAACCTCTGTGATAATGAACAGTATATATTAAAATTTGTGGGATACAGTAAAAGTTGTGCTTGAGGGAAATTTATAGGCTTAAATATTTATATTAATAGAGAAAACAGTTAAGTATCTGTCTTAAGAAATTAGAAAACAACATAACAAACCCCAAAGAAAACAGAATAGAAAACAAGAGAAGAAGGGACTCAAACAATACTGTAAATGAAAAGGGAACATAATGATAAAGATTAAAAAGATATTAAGAGGGGCTGGCCCAGTAGTGTAGTGCTTAAGTGTGTGCACTCTGCTTTGGGGGCTGGGGGTTCACAGGTTCGGATCCCGGGTGCGGACCTACGTACCGCTTATGTAGAGGAAGTAGAAAAAAGTAAAAAAAGAACTTTTTTTACTTTATGTAAAAAAAGTAGAGGAAGATGGGCATGGATGTTAGCCCAGGGCCAATCTTCCTCAGCAAAAAGAGGAGGACTGGCAACAGATGTTAGCTCAGGGCTCATGTTCCTCACGAAAAAAAAGATACAATAACCATATGTCAACAATTTTGAACACTAAGATGAAAGAGACAAACTCCTAGGAAAATATAACTCACTAGAACTAACCCAAGAAGAAATGAAAAGCTTGAAGTCCTACATAACTTTTAAAGAAATTGAAGCAGCAATTAAGTATCTTCCAACAAAGAAAATACAAGGCCCAGATGGTTTTATAGGTAGTTACCTAACTTTCAAAGAACAGATTATCCCAATTTTATGTAAAAGGGAAAGAAGAAATACTTCCCAACTCATCTACAAGGCTGGTATAACCCAGATACCAAAACCAAAGATATTATAAGAAAAAAATGAGGGGCCAGCCCAGTGGTGCAGTGGTTAAGTGCGTGTGCTCTGCTGTGGCGGCCCGGGGTTCGCTGGTTTGGATCCCGGGCATGCACTGATGCACTGCTTGTCAAGCCATGCTGTGGCGGCATCCCATATAAAGTAGAGGAAGATGGGCGTGGATGTTAGCCCAATGCCAATCTTCCTCAGCAAAAAAGAGGAGGATTGGCATCCCATGTTAGCTCAGGGCTGATCTTCCTCACAAAAAAAAAGAAAACAATGACAGTCACATTTTACTCCTGAAAATAGATGCCAAATTCATAAATAAAATATAAGCAAATAGTGTATAAAAATTATAATACTCCATGTCCCAGTTGGATTTGTCCCAGGTATGCAAAGATAGTTTGTTAGGAAATTCATAAATATAATTCAACATATTAACAGATTAAAAGGGAAAAAAATGACTTCAATAGATGCATAAAAAGAAGAGGATAAAATTCAACACCTATTCAAAATAACATGTCTTAGTAAGTTAGGAATAGAAGGAAATTTTCTTAACCTTGTAAAGAATAAAAGTAAATAAAAGAATAAAATAAAAAATATAAAAAGAATAAAAAAATGTAAAGATAAAAAAAGAATAAAAGATAAGATAAAAACCTAGACCAAACATTATCCTAGATGGACAAGTAGTATAAGCATTCCTATAAACTGGACAAGTATGCCCACTGTCACCATTTGTTTTCAACCATGTATTGGAAGTCTCACCCAGTGCAATAAAACAACTGGCATTATTTGGAGAAGATATGATTTTTTACATAGGAAAAACAAG
Source organism: Diceros bicornis minor (assembly GCF_020826845.1). Taxonomy (NCBI): domain Eukaryota; kingdom Metazoa; phylum Chordata; class Mammalia; order Perissodactyla; family Rhinocerotidae; genus Diceros; species Diceros bicornis. The sequence continues at coordinate 91,030,407 of NC_080740.1, forward strand.
AAACAAAAGGTCTGCCTACAAATTATTAGAAAAAATAGAAGAGTTTAGCAAGGGGGTTGATAAAAGATTAATATACAAAACTCTGTATTTTATACACCAGCAGCAAAGAGTAGACAGACAAAGAGAGGTCACTATTTATGACAGAAAGTTTCAAATATCTAGGAATAAATCTATTGATGTACAAGATCTATACAGGGGAAATTATAAAACATGGAGAGGTATACCATGTTCATAGATAGGAAGATTCAATAATATAAATAAATTCTGTTCAGATTCACCTATAGATTCAAGTAATTCCCATATCAAAATCCCAACAGAGTTGTTCATAAAATGTTTAAAGATAACTTTAAAATTTCAATGAAAGAATAAAGGTCCAGAAATGGCCAGAACTCTTCTGAACAAGAAAAAACAGGCCAAAGGAGACCTTTTTTACCAGATATCAGAATGTATTGTGAAGCTCTAGTAATAAAGCAATGTGGTACAGGAACAGACAGGCAACTTGACCAGAAGAGTAGACATAAAAGCCCAGAAACAGCCCTGCTCACTTTTAACTTTGGTTATATAACAGAGGTAGCATGTCAGATCAATGGGGAATAAAGGGAGCTAAAAAAATGTTATTCACATGCAGAAAGGATGAAACGTGATTCCTGTTTCAAGCCATATACAAAAATCAACTCCAGATGGATTAAGGACTTACATGTCAAAACAAAATGTTAAAATATTTATTAGAAAATGCACATGAATATCTTGTAGACCATAGGTGTGGGAAGAGATTTCTTAAGACACAAAAAGAACTGTCAATAAAAGAAAAGATTGATGTAGCTGACCATGCTAAAATTAAAAACTTTGATTCATCAGAAAATATGTAAAGGAAGTGAAAGGACAAGTTATAAACTGGATGAACATATTCACAACATAGCTGACAAAGGATTAGTATCAAGAATATATATATGGGGCCGGCCTGGTGGCGCAAGCGGTTAAGTGTGTGCACTCCGCTGCGGCGGCCCAGGGTTCGCCGGTTCGGATCCCAGATGCGCACCGACGCACCGCTTGGCAAGCCATGCTGTGGCAGCATCCCATGTAAAGTAGAGGAAGATGGGCACGGATGTTAGCCCAGGGCCAGTCTTCCTCAGCAGCAAAAAAAGAGGAGGATTCGCAGATGTTAGCTCAGGGCTGATCTTCCTCACACACACACACAAAATATATATATATAAAAAAATATATATGTATATATGTACAAATGCACATATATACATACACACATACATATACATAGACACAAAAAACTCCCACAAATAAATAAGAAAAGCAGTAGTAACTCAATCAAAAAATGGGCAAAAGAGGGGCCAGCCCGGTGGCGTAGTGATTAAGTTTGTGTGCTCTGCTTCAGCGGCCTGGGATTCGTGGGTTCAGATCCCAGGGGCAGACCTACACACCACTTATCAAGCCATGCTGTGGCAGGCATCCCACATATAAAATAGAGGAAGATGGGCACAGATGTTAGCTCAGGGCCAATCTTCCTCAGCAAAAAGAGGAGGATTGGCAACGGATCTTAGCTCAGGGCTAATTTCACAGAAGAGGAAACACATGGCCAATAAACATGAAGAGATGTTTCACATAATTTGAAATCAGGGAATGGCATATCAAGATCATTTGCTGATTCGAGGGAACACCATTTTACACCCCACTTGATTGGCAGAAATTAACAGTTGTTGATGAGGATGTAGACCTACAGAATCTCTTATACACTGCTGGTAGGGTGCTAACTTGTGAACTACTGTGGAGAACAGAAGTCATTATCTCTTAAAATGGAGGATGAACGCAGACCCTATGATTAGCAATTCCACTCTTAGGTATATTCTTAAGAAAAACTCTTGTACATGCTCAACAGAGACTTATACAAATTGTTCATAGCAGCCCTGTTCATAATAGCAAAAGACATGGAACAAGCCCAAAGCACATCAACAGGAATGGATGAATAAACTTGTATATTTATACAATGGGATATTATAAAGCATTCAAAACAAATGAACTTCAGTGACAAGCAATATGGATGATCCTTAGTAACAACTAGAATAAATAACACGGGATTCAGAGTGATGGTTACCTGGGGTAAGGGAGGCAAGCAGATAGGACTGGGGGCAAACCATATGGATAAAGGCAGGTTATTGTCAAGGTCCTAACTTTTATTTGGGATGATGGCCTCTTGGATGCTTATGACATTAATAAAAGTAACTGATTAACTGATCAACTAAAAGAGGGTGACACAGGGACAGATGATGAGTCTTTCAGGAACCAAGGATTACACAATCTAACTATGGGCACTTCAAATAAGACAAAGAAAGAAACAAAACTCAGGACGATGCTCCACTGGCTTATTTGTCTTCACTTAACACAACACACTCCCTTCCTCCTCACAGGACTAATTCCACCTCATCCTCCCAGACTCAGCTCTCCTCAGACTCACCATCCACACGAAGCATCCACTGCTTGTCCCATGCTCTTCTCCACCCTTCTGCCTGGAGCCCCTTGTGCAGTTATAGAGCTGCGAATGCACTACTTCCATTAACCCCTTCTCCACGCCAATGCGAGCAGGTGTCTATGAGTCTCCCTTCCCCTGTGGCGAACGTGTCCAGGGCAGAGGCTCTGTCTATGTGTCACCTGGGCATATAATGATGGTTTGCTGAAAACACCAGCCCTCACCCTTAATGACCTTCTCTACCAAATCTCAACCATCTTGCCAAATCCTGACATGTTTCAGTCCCCACTTCAAACTTGCTCTTTTTTCTTTTTGTGAGGAAGATTAGCCCTGAGCTAACATCTGTTGCCAATCCTCCTCTTTTTGCTGAGGAAGATTGGCCCTGGGCTAACATCTGTGCCCATCTTCCTCTATTTTATATGTGGGACGCCTGCCACAGCATGGCTTGACAAGTGGTGCATCGGTCTGCACCCGGGATCCAAACCTGTGAACCCCGGGCTGCCGAAGCGGAGTGTGTGAACTTAACCACCACGCCACAGGGCCGGCCCCTCAAACTGGCTCTTTTTTGAGAAGTCACAGTGAGTTGTTCTTCCCCTGTTCTCTGTCCCTTCCTCTTCTTCCCTGTGCCCATGCCCAGATTTAGGTCTTCTCCTCTCTTGCCTGAACCAGTCTCCCTTCCTCCAGTTCTTTCTCCATACTGATTGCCAGAGATCCTTCTAGAGCGTATTTCAGATCTCATCTTTCCCCAGTTATAACCCTTCCATGGTTCCTCACTGCCCTCAGGATCAGTCCAGACTCCTTGGCTCTTTCTGATGAAGCCCCTGGTGACCACCATGCTCTCCTCACCCACCATGTGACTGCTTTCCTGGTGCCACCAAACATGCTGTGGCTTCTCCTGCAACAGAAGGATCCACTTCACTTAGGGAAAGCTCTCCACCCTGTACCCCAAGGACAGGGAGCCATGCCCTCCTCTAAGCTCCTATGGCAGTGTGAACCCTGCCCCAAGACCATTCACCACCCAAACAGACCGAGTTCCTCACGCATCTTAGTCAGCTCTTTGGCTCCAGCACCTGGCACAGGGCCTGCATACAGCAGGCAGCTTCTGCTGGGATGGACAGAGGGCCTCTTGTATTCTTTCCATAGATTTTATAAGGCATGATCTCTGTGACAGCTTTTGGATTGATGCTAATTTTAAAGAGGTTTTGTGTATTTTTTCCTCTGATCTGTGGTAACCCTCCAAGGATGGCATCTTAGAAGTCTCTGTGCTGGGCACAGTGCTAGGCCTGTGGCCTCTGCTCATTAAGAAAAGGAGACTCTCTGGGACCCAGCAGAACCCATGGCACTCCCTTGCCCTGGAGCCTTCACTCACCGTGTTGAAGTACTCGACGCCGGTGGCTTCAAATGCCCTCGCCACAGCTTGGGTTGTGGCCACGCAGGCTACAGGGTGGCCATTGCCAATGGACTTGCCCATGGTGACAATGTCAGGGACAAAGTCCTCCCCCTGCAGCTGGAAGGCCCAGAAGTGCTTGCCTACTCGGCCAAAGCCCACTTGAATCTCGTCCGCGACAAAGACCCCTCCGGCCTTGTGGATGTGCCTGTGGCAGAGGACAGATGGCTGATGGGGGACTGTGGTAAGAGGGATCAGACCAGGAGCTGGGAGGTCTTGGGACTCTGAATCCTGGATCTGCCAGCAGTACGGTGGGGGCCTTAGGCAGATGGCTGGCCTTCTTGGGGCCACTATTTCTTCAAGGCTTTGTCTGAAAATCCTGGCAAACAGGCCAGGCTGAGGTTGGAATTTGGAACAAAGGTTGGAAAACCCCATTACAGCCCTGCCCTCCTTGGGGCAGCCCCTCCCACCTACTTACTCTGCCACTTCCAGGAAGTAGCCAGCAGGGGGAATGATCTGCCCTCCCACACTGGGCAGAGACTCTGCGAAGAACGCTGCAATCTGTGGATGAGACAGGACTTTGCGAACACTACTGTGGAGGTGCTGAGTGGCAAGCTCAGTGCACCCTGCTAATGTTGGTTTAAGCAGGAGGAGTTACCGACTTCGCTATGCCCCAACTTTGGGCTCCACATCACATCTGAAGTCTGTGATTCAGTTTTCTTTCAGGCCCCAAACCAACTGTCACCACCTGGATGCCTCCAGACCGCTTGTACTTAGCATGCCCCAGACAAAATCCACTGATTTCTCCCCCGTAATCCTGTTCCTTCTCTGCCCCCATCTGGTGACTCCCATCCCTCCCACCTAGGACAGAAATCTGGCCCCCATCTTTGGACCAGCCCCCTCCTTTTTCCATCAGTCAGCACAGCCTCTGACTCTACCTCTGTAACATCTCCGCATCCACTCTCCTCCACCTGGACGCTCCTGCCTCCTGGCAGATCTGCTGGTTTCTGCCTTGGCCTCCTGCAGACGCCTTCTAACTGGACGCCTCTTCCAGTCCACCCTCCACTGGCTACCAGGGTGATGCCTCAACCCGGACACTAAGCTCTTCGCTGTCGTGTTTAAAATCCAATCACCCCTTCTGCTCACAGCCATGACTTCCAAACTGTGTCCTGCCTTGGAGCTGCTTCAGAGGCTCTGCTGGGATGCGGGAAAGGCTGATGGGGTGGGAAACCGGTCTCTCACCCCTGTTGCCATCAGAGCAACCTCTTTTCTGGTTTTATGTAAGGGGGTGCAGAGCCTGAAACGTACAGGCCAGGCTCCCCTGGTCTGGCTCTGCCAACCTTTCTGGCCTCGCAGGCTGCCTGGCTTTGCTGTACATCCTGTGTTCAGCTGTCACTCCTTCAGGGAAGCCTTCCCGAGCCCTCAGACCAATCGCTAACCACCCCCTCTCCTGTCACCTGAGCCACTGCCCTTCCAGGCACGACGCCTCTCTCCTGTCTCTGCACCTGCCCTGGGTCGGCCTCACAGTCTCCCCAGGTCACCTGCCCTCAGGCTGGCACCATTCACACGCATCCCCAGGTCTTATTACTCTCTTCTTAAAACCCTTCAGAGGTTCCCTGTGGCCTCTAGCCCCTCAGCACAGCACTTGTGGTCATCTGGCATATGGGTCCTGCCCGCCTCCACATGGCCCCACACTGACATGGTTCTTCACCTCTGTGCGGGCTGCCCTCTGTGTAGGATGCCTTTCCTCCTCTACTCCCCACCCCACCTTGAGTGGCTAACTCCTGCTCAGCTTATATTACTTAAGTCAGGTAGCACCTCCTCCCAGGGCCCTCATTCACACCCACACCAGTCCGGCCTGGACCCCTGGACTCCTATAACGCCCAGGACACATCTCTGTCTAAATTCTCCGCTGAGCACGTAACCCGCCCCCAGATTCCCAAAGGGCAGGCCTGGTTCCCACTTCTCTCGGGATTCCCAGCCTCTAGCACCCGGCTGGCAACAGAGGAAGCGATGTTCACTGTTCTATTCAGTGGACCCATGCAGACGCGGTTACCTTCCTGCCCTTTTCCTGTACGCTGTTGACCACGTGTTTCACCTCACTGGCATAGGCCACAGCTGGATTGGGGTGGTCCTCCCGGTAGGGGCCCCGGTAGGTGTCTGGGAGAGGTGCCTGCGGGGAGTGATAGTGCCGTGTCACCTGGGCTGAGGGGCGAGCACCGACCTGTTGTCCACTCGGGCAGTGCATACCACATGGACCCACTCCTTCTGGCCATCCAGGTCTCGGAACTTGTAGGGACTGATGTCGATCAGGGAGCTCAGGTGACCGTGATAAGCACTGTGGGGGAGAAGGAAGGGGGCTCAGGCTCAAGGGGCACGGACTCCCCAGCTGGGGAAGACACAGGGAAGACCAACCTTTCTTTTACAGCCTCCGAGTCCCAGGGCTGGGAATGAGCACATGCCTTGGAGTCAGCAAGACACCCTGCAAGGCTGCTGACTAGCTATGTCACAGTGGCCGGTCATTTAACCTCTCTGGGTTCAGTTCTCTCCCCTGTAAAGTGGGGGGTTTCTCCTTCAGGGTTGTAATGAATCTTTTTTTTTTGAGGGAGATCAGCCCTGAGCTAACATCCGTGCTAATCCTCCTCTTTTTGCCGAGGAAGACTGGCTCTGAGCTAACATCTATTGCCAATCCTCCTCCTTTTTTTTTCCCCCAAAGCCCCAGTAGATAGCTGTATGTCATAGTTGCACATCCTTCTAGTTGCTGTATGTGGGACGTGGCCTCAGCATGGCCGGACAAGTGGTGAGTCGGTGCGCGCCCGGGATCCGAACCCGGGCTGCCAGTAGCGGAGCGCGCGCACTTAACCGCTAAGCCACTGGGCCGGCCCTGTAATGAATCTTAAATATGATGATGCTCTAACCCTGGGCCTGGGTCTCGTGCATGGCAGATAATCGCCACAATGGGAGCTAGTGTCGGAACAGTTTTAACACCTAAAATGCGGGACCAGTTCTTACCACCTTACAAAGCATTCTCTGCTCCCCAGAAGCTGCCCTCCCAGAAAAGAGGCCCGGGGGAAAGAGCCCCCTGGTGTGTGTTGGGGATGTCTCTGTGGCCAGGTCCTCATCCTTCCTGCCCAAGGCACCTAAAGTCAGAGCCTCACTCATCCCAACAAACAGCAGGCCCAGGCTTCTGGAAACAGCACTTACTGGTCTAATACAACCACATCCCAGTGTCCTGTGTACTGGCGGGCCAGCCTCAGGGCCAGGTCATTCGCTTCCGACCTACGGAAAAGAAAAAGGGGGCACTGCTCAGACAGCTGTTCAAGGGCTTTGTCTCCCGGATACGTGCTTCCTATGGAGAAAACCAGAGGGAAGGAGGAGCCCTTCCAGCAGCAAGAAGATTCTCAGGACACCATTTGTTAGTTATTCACTTATTCATCCAGTAAAAATTTATCAAATGTCTTCTATGTGCTAGGACCCGGGGGGGGGGGGAAGCAGTAAGATAGACAGGCCCTGAGCCTCCTGAACTTATATTCTAGTATGTGTCATGAAAGCCAAAAAACAAAGAAAGAAAGAATGATCATTTTGATATGTGCCCCAAGAGAACCAGACGAGGCCCTACTTTAGATAAGGGGGTGTTATGGGCTGAATTGTGTTCCCCAAAACTCATATATTGAACCCCCCCACCCCCAGTATCTCTGGATAGGACTGTATTTGGAGAGAGGGCCTTTAAAGAGGTGATTAAGTTAAAATGAGGCCATCAGGGTGGGCCCTAATCCAATCTGACTGGTGTCCTTATACGAACAGGCAATTGGGACACACAGACACAACGGGTATGCACGCGTGAAAAAAGACCATGTGAAGACACACCAAGAAGGTAGCTATCTGCAAACTAAGGAGAGAGGCCTCAAAGAAGCCAAACCTGCTGACACCTCAATCTTGGATTTGGGCTCCAGGACTCTGAGAAAATAAATTTCTGTTGTCTAAACCTTCCCGTCTGTGGTATCTTGTTATAGCAGCCTGAGCTGACTAATACAGGGGTCAGAGAAGGACTCTATGAGGAGGAACCACCTGAATCCTCAGGGGGAAGTTTCTAGGTAGAGCAAGCAGCATGCGCAAAGGCCCCGAGGAGAGGGAAAAGAGCTCCGTGTGCTCAGGGAAGCGAGAGAGGACAAGGGAAGCCAGGGGCAGTGCAGGAGAGGAAGTGGGGAGACGTGCAGGGGCCGTGTTCACAGGGCCTTGGAAGAAGCTGGGATTTTCTTCTCACTGCCATGCAAAGCCACTGAGGAGGTTTAATCAGAGAAGGGACATGATTCAGTTCCCATCTGAGGAGGAAGACTCTGGCTGTGTGGGTCCAGTGGAGTAGAAGGGAATGAAAGTGGAAGTGAGGAAGGGAATGAAAGTGGAAGTGAGGAAGGGAATGAAAGTGGAAGTGAGGAAGGGAATGAAAGTGGAAGTGAGGAGCCCGAGAAGGAGGACATGCAGGTGAGAGCAGGTGGGGCCCTGAGGTGGAGCGAGGTGGCCAGAGGTAGGAGACAACCTGGAGATAGACGAGGCAGGACTGGGAGGAGGCCGTGTGGTTTCTGCCTTGAGCAGAGACGCAGATGGTGCTGCCATTTACGAGCTGAGACAGGGTGGATGTGGCAGTAAGGGGGGATGATCTCTTGGGAAGGTCTGGGGGAGGTGCCTGGGAATGTCAGGGAAAGCCAGCCATGGTCCCACACCAGGTGTTGGCAGATGACAACCAACTCTAGATTGTCTTTTGGACACGTGACATTGGAGATGTTCTAGAAGTCAAGTGGGCGGTTAGAACTTTGAGGGTGGGAGGCATCTGGGCTTGAGACACAAACTTGGGAGTCACCAGCACATGGATGGTATTTAAGACCATGGAAATGGATGATATTACTGTAGGGAGAGGGCTCAGAGAGGACAATGGCATGGGACCAGCCCGGGAGGAATAGAGAAGGAAAAATCCGCAAAGGAGACAGAGGAGGAGTGGCCAGAAGCTGGTGGAAAACCAGGAGCACACAGTGTCCTGGAACCAGGACCAGAAAGCATTTCCAGAGAGAGTGGTAACTGTCAGTATTGCTGAGAGAGTAACACAAGGGCAGCAAAGAGACCACTGGATTTAGCAACATGGAAGTCACTGGAATCCACAGAATAAATCTGGTGCAGTAAGCCAGCAAATGTCCCTTTCTCCACTGCCAAGGAAGCACTAACTCCTAGACCCAGCTCCCTACTCTTCCCAGAGAGGTTCCAATTCTGGTTTCCCCATCTCCTATGTGAATGACCCTGGGCAAGCTAGCTCCTTTCTTTGAACTGCTGTTTCCTTATCTGTAAAATGAAGATGGGAAACTCCACTTCCTAGAAATTACTGAGGGGACAGATGAATGTACTTCGTAAAAGGCAATGATAATGAGGGCGGCCCGGTGGCACAGCGGTTAAGTGCGCATGCTCCGCTTCGACGGCCTGGGGTTCGCAGGTTCACATCCCAGGCGCGCACCAACGCACCGCTTGTCAAGCCATGCTGTGGCGGCGTGCCACATAAAGTAGAGGAAGATGGGCAGATGTTAGGCCAGGGCCAATCTTCCTCAGCAAAAAGAGGAGGATTGGCATCGGATGTTAGCTCAGGGTTAACCTTCCTCACAAAAAAAAAAAAAAAGGCAATGATAATGATAATAATCATTACTATAATCCAAATGCTACGACCTATGATTTGTTGGAATGTTCTCTCCCAGGCATGCTGGGCTGGTTTTGTGTATACACCATCATCTGCCATTTCTGTCTCCACTGCCACTCCTAGTGTGGCGCCTAACAATGTCCATTCTTGCTCTCCCCCAGCCCAATCACATCATTTGCCTGATTAAAACCCTCCAAGGGCTTCCCAATGCTCTTAGGATAAAAACAGATTCCACTCTTGGCCAATAAGGCTCTGGGTGATGGGCCCTGCCTCCCTCCCCAGCGTCAACTCACACCCTCTCCCCTCCCTCACTGGCTGCCTTTTGGTTCCTCAGGTGTGCTGAGGTGCCATGACCCTTCCAGCCACAGGGCCTTTGCACAAGCTGTTCTGTGTGGTGACCAGCCTTGACAAGAACACTTCTGAGGGAGTGGGCAGCACCCTTCCTTCCTCCTCATCTAGTTATCTCCTAGTTAGCTCTTAGCCTAACATCATTTCTTGAGGGAAGCCTTCTCTGATCCTCTCAGAGCAGGCCATGTCCCCCACAAAACTGGATCTGACAGAGTAAGCCCAGGGTCTACAGCTGGGTGCCTGGCACAGTGAGGGCTGCCTCTCCCCAAGTCCCCACTTGGTCGGCTACACTAGGCTGTGCCCAGGTAAGCAACTCTCTTCTTTGTCGTCTCACCCACTTGCTGGGGCCTGGCTGTGGTCCACTTACCCTGAATTCAGGAAATAAAACACACAGAGCTGCTCCGGCAAGGTCTCTGACAGCCTCTGCGCATAATCCACGACGTTGTCGTGCAGGTATCGGCTATTGGTGTTCAGCGCCTGGTTCTGTTCGTGTGCTGCTTGGACCACGAGAGGGTGGCAGTGCCCAACTGGAAGAGGGCCATCTCCATCACACAGCCAGCTCTGCTCAACCGATCCCAGGGGGCCTCCCCCAGCCCCAATCTGCAAACCCGGCTGGAGGAGAAGCAGTTATGGAGGGAGAGGTGGAGAGGAAAGAGGGGAGTCTGAGGACAGAGGCGGGAGACAGAGATGTCAGTTCTGGAAAGAGAGACCTGGAAAAGGGTCCCTGAGATTCTGGCAGAAACCCTATCTAGAAAACCTATGTCTTCTTTTTTTGTTTTGTGAGGAAGATTGGCCCTGAGCTAACATCTGTTGCCAATCTTCCTCTTTTTTTCTCTGCAAAGCCCCAGTAGATAGTTGTATGTCGTAGCTGTACACCCTTCTAGTTGCTCTATGTGGAGACGCGGCCTCAGCATGGCTTGATGGAGTGGTGCGTAGGTCCGCGCCCCGGATCCGAACCGGCTAAGCCCAGGCTGCCGAAGCGGAATGCATGAATTTAACCAGCACACCACCGGGCAGGCCCCGAAAACCCATGTCTTAAAGGAAGCTTCTTGAGGCCTTCTGCTTGACAATATGAGGGGTGTGGGGTTTGGGGTATGGAGGGGGGTGTGGGTGTCTGTTGGTGGGCTTGACGTCACCAGTCAGTGGGGGCTGGAGGTAATGCTGATTGGCAACGGCCAAGGATTATGACAACAGCGAACACTGAGAGCTCAAGTGCCAGGCACACTCAAGGCAAGCTGCACAAATTACTTAATCCTCCAAAACACCTGGAGGTGAGGACCTAGTACTATCGTGTCTATTTTGCAGGTGAGCAAACCGAAGCACAGAAAATTAAGTGAGCTGCCCAAGATTACAAAGTTAGTAAGTGTCGAGGACAGGGACATGAACCCAGGTGGTCTGGCACTAGAGCCCCTGCTTTTAGCTGCTTCTTCATTAACCTCCAATTTGCCTGCTGAGTCACAGACTCCCTTTCCTTCCGTCAGCTCTGGCCACCCCACCTGGGTAACTGAGTTCCTACTTCAGTTTCCTTGCCCAGTACCTGAGATGGTCACTGGGGCTGAAGCCCTGCCATGACCCCCAGCACATGGCCAGGGCCCTGCTGCATTGTTGGTCACGGCTGGGCCGACTGCTACTCTGAGCTCGCCATGGTCTCAGGTGGAATTGGACCCCTAGACCTAGGTCTCTGATTCCTGCCCCGTTTAGCAGAGCTACCGCTTGGAAACTTCTACAGCCACACCACAAGGACTGGGCCTTCTCTGACATGGATGCTGGGTAAGCTGAACCCAAGTCCCCCGCACCTTTCTGCAACCTGAGGATCGATCACCCTTGGACCAGGTTCACAGCCTGGCCCTCCTCTCCTGCCCCGTCAGCCTGAGGTACCATACTGACCGTGAGCCACATTGTTGATACAATCGATGTATTCTGCCCCCTGTTCATCGTACACGTACTGTCCTCGGCCCCGGACAATCTTAATAGGATCCTCAGGAAAAAAGAGTCTGCAGGAAGAGCTGTGGGGACAGGCAAGGAGTGGACAGCCATGTCTGAAGACCTGAAGGGAAGGTCCACCCATCACTGGCCTCCCCCACTCCTTCCCAGTCTCTGGAAAGGACAAAAGCTTGAAGAGCAAGATGTTGCTTCCCTGCCTCCAGTCCCCCGCTCCATAGGTGGCTGGAACCGAGGAAAAGGATGGGGTAAGAAGTTGCTAAAACTTGAATTGTTTAAGTCATTTGAAGGCTAAGTGGCCTCATTCATTTCCATACGTGCCCGCACCAGTCCCTGGGGCCGGGAAAAGGTGGCCGCCCCAGACCCACGGGGGCTCCCGAAGGCAGTGTTTCCTTACTGGGATGGGTGTGAGGGAGGGCACCCCCACCAGGCAGCTGCCTCTCAGCCAGACACGTGGCCCCGCTGGGTGCCAGCTCCAAGCTCTAGTCAGAAGCTGCCTCTCCCCCTCGTCCCACCGAGAGCCCTCTCACAGGTCACGGGGGGCCTTTCTTCAAGGCTGCCTGTGAAACGACCCCACCGCCACCCTGCGTCTGAACTTTCGATCCCTTGCGGGGTCACTCTCAGGGTAGGCCTAGGTCCTGCTGGCGGGCTGCCAGTGGGAGCTCCTCCCCGGGGCGGGGGCAGCGGCTGTAAGAGCCAGGCGTGGGTGGGTGGGTGTGTGTGGCGGGGGGCGGGGAGACGGCGGGGGCGGGGGTGCGGCGGGGGCCGGGGAGACGGTGGGGGAGGGGTGCGGCGGGGGGCGGGGAGACGCGGGGGCCGGGGTGCGGCGGGGGGCGGGGAGACGGCGGGGGCGGGGGTGCGGCGGGGGCCGGGGAGACGCTGGGGGCGGGGGTGCGGCAGGGGGCGGGAAGACGCGGGGGCCGGGGTGCGGCGGGGCGGGCCGAGGGGCGCCTGGAGCCGACGCAGCGGGGAGGCGGCTGCGCCCGCCCTGTCAGGAAGTCGGGAGCCGTGGCCCGGAGGAGGCCAGCGGGGTCGGGGGCCGCGGGCTCCGCGCCGGACGTGCGTGCGTCGTGCGTGCGTCGTGCGTGCGCGCCCCGCCCGCGCCGCCGCCTCGGTACCTGAGCAGCCGCCGCCTCAGGGCCAGCGTCGCGGCCTTCGCGCGCCCGCCCGCCGCCATGGCGCCGGTCCGGCAGTCAGCGGGGACGCGGCGCCGAGAGGCCTCCTTCGCGGCCTCGGCCTCAGGCCCCGCCTCGCCGCGGCCCCGCCGCCCCGCCCCGAGTGGCCCGCGTTGCGCTGGTGGAAGAATTCGTTGGGCTGTAGAGCCCCGCAGGCTCCCCTGCTCGTGTCGGGCCGTGGAAGGCGCCCAGTGGGAACCGGTTTTGTGCTCGCCTGGCCGAGCGCTGCCCCGGCCCTGGTCCTCGGGCCTCGCCCTCCGGCCCCCTGCGGTTTCCCTCCCTGGGAGGTCTCTGGGTGACTCCGGACAGGCCTCGCCTGGGGCCTGGGGCTCAGTCTGTGTCGCCTTCCCGGTGCATAAAGTGGCATCACCGCGAGCGCTAACTGGGAATGTGTGCCAGGCCCCGGCGTAGGAGCAAGAAAGTTGTCTCTGCTGGGGCAGGACCTGGGACTTCGCAGCCCCGTGAAGGAGCAGCAGGAAGGGCAGAGGAGGGCGCGGGGCCGCTACCGGGGCTGACCAAGGAGGTCATGGACGCGACCTTCAAGGCAGCACGGCTCCTGCTAGAATTCAGGCAGGGTGAACGTGAGATATATCTACACTGAGAGAAGCATGCAGTGTTTAGGTAGAAGAAGTTTGGGAGGCCTCCTGAGCCTTACAGTGCATGGCCAGGAAACCGAGGCCCAGAAAGGGAAAAGGCTTTGCTCCCAGACACACAGCAAGTCTGCAGAGGTCAGGTCTGCCTGACTCCCAGCCCAGTGAATGAGAAGAAATCGCCCCCAAGGAGCTGGGAAGCTGGGATAGCAGAGAGATCTCCCCTTCTGGGTTGGGGCCCTGGGACTTTCGGCCTTGACGGACCCTGGAACGAGAGCCTGGGGTTGCAGCCTGAGCTGGGTGGCCTGGGCAGGGTGGGGGCAGGGGAGGTTCCTGCTGTCCCTCCTTTTGTCTCCTTTTCAAGGTTCTCAGCCCTCTGCTTCGTGCCCTCATTGCTGATTTCTTCATCTTTTCCCCCATACAACAATAAAATGCTTAAGGCATTTATTAAAGAACATTTGGTGTCTCATTTATTTATATATGGTAACATATATAACATAAAATTTACCATTTTAAGTGTACAGTTCAGTGGCATTAAGAACATTCACATTGTGCAACCATCACCACCATCCATCTGCAAAACTTTTTCATCTTCCCAAACTGAATGAAGTTTCTTATTTTTAATGGTAAAGCTGAATTGAACCTTATGTATGATTCTTGAAAAAAAAAAAATTCCTCCCAAATTAACCAAGAGAGTTTGCTTGTACCCTGTACTTGTTTTGTGAGGATCAAGACTCCCTCCCGGTGTGTGAAATGTGAGTGGGACCAAGGTTGCTGGTTTTCTCAATGGATCTGCTCCTCCTCTTTGGTGGGGAGACCCATAGGTGACTATGCCCTGTGGTTCCAGCTTTTAATGTAATGTGTTTGGTGCATGTGTGTGTGTGGGGTGGGGGGAGCAGGGAGGAGTCTGAGAGTCCTGTTTGAGGCCCATCTTTGGTCCTGTTTGAGTCTGAACACAAGCCTGCCTTGTGGCCCAGGACAGTGCAGAGAAGTCAGGTTGGTTCAGGGGCTCTTCCTGCCTTGGGTGGAGGGTGAGAGGCCTGCAGCCAGGCCCAGCCCACATCTCACCCACTCCCGGAATGTCCAGGGTCAGGAGGTAATACAGTTGGAGGTTAGACCAGGCTGGGCCATTTCTGGGCCAAAGTATCTATAACAGGGACGGGATGACAACAGGAAGCCTCCCCTTCTTCCAACTCAGAAAAGCCCACTCCTTCCTGCCTCTGGCCCCATGCTAAGCACTGCTCTGTCCATTATGTCATGCCTGGCCTTCCAGATGCCACTGGAGACGAACAGGGCAGGGGATGGGAAGAAATGGCCGAGTCAAGATTTGAACCCAGGGCATGGTGTGGCTCAGTGTGGGCAGCACTGGCCTTCTTGGTGACGTGATTCATCATTGGCCTGGACTGTCCCATGCATTTCAGATGTTTGATATCCCCAGCCCTGCCCACTGAATGCCAGGAGTGTCCCCCAATCATTGCAACTGTCGAAAGCATCCCATGCAGTATCCTAGGGATCAGGAAGAAGGAGACCCGGGTAAGCCCACTCCTCTCAGGCCTTCGATTCATCTGCAAAAGGGGATAGTCATCCATGTGATTAGCTGCCGTGGCCAACAGCAGGACTGGATAAATGTGCTTCCCTCTCTCCCAGAAGGGGGTAGTTTCAGGCAGAGCTGCCCTTCTTGGCAGGGAGACGTGAGGCCCCTCAGTCCAGGAGGCTCAGCTGTGAGGCAGGGCACCCTGCCGTGTCTCAACTGGGACCTCAAGCAAGTAATTCACTCTCTTCAAGTCTCTTTCTCTTGGAGGGACTCCGCAGGCTCTAAATTTTGATGTTTGCAGTTGAAAAGTTTGCAGACGTGAGGCTACACGGTATCAGGCCTCAAGGGGGCAGCAATGGGCCATGAATGGCCTTGTCCTGCCCAAAGGAGCAGAAAAGGGACTCCCTCCAGTGTCTGCGAAAGGGAGAACATGTGGCTTCTACCCCCATGAAGATCTGCCTGCCAATCACCCAGCCTCATGGCGCTGCCTAGCAGATTCCATGCCCTGCCAAGCAATTTCAGAAAGACAAATTGGAGGACATCCAAGAGGCTGGGTCCGGTCCCAAGCCTGCCACCACAACTGGGCAGGCGACTAACCCTCAGAGCCTCAGTTTTCCCATATGTGAAGTGGCAATAGTGACACCAACCACATAGGCCCTGTCCTTCACAGGGTTGGTGAGGGGATCCAGTGAGGTACCTGGGTGGAGGGGAGAGCAAATTACAAACTGTAGAGTGCAGTAGATTTGTGAGGTTATACTGGAACTCCAAAGGACACTGGGACACCCAGTGATCTCCATTAGTCATCACAGCACCACTGTTTCTCTTCCTTTTCACACGACTGTCTTCCTCGGTAACCCAGATGACTGGCTGAGTAGTGTGGCCTGCCACTTATTGCCAGCAACTTAGGGAGACAGAGGTGGGGACTTGACACCTTCCACCTCCTCAGCCAGGGTGTGGCTGGGCCTCTTCTACCCATACTGTGGCCTCCTTAGGCCTCAGTCCTTGGAGGAAGAAGCCCTGAGACACTGTCACTGCAGGTCCCTTTTTGTCTGCACCACCCTGGATGTGCTTGGTTTTGTCACCTGTGAAATGGGCACATTTGCTGGGTCTGTCTCTCAGGGTTGTTATAAGGACCAGCTGGGATAAGAGATGTAGAAACGCTCTGCAAGACTGTGGCCCTTGCTTGGTCTTGGAGTGGGGAGGCGAGAGGGAACTCAGAACTGTGGGCACTTCTGGGTGCCTGACCTGTCCTAGCTTCTTTGCTTATTCCACGCAGTTGGTTCTCACTCAACTACCCTCTGAGTGTAAGCATTACTGTCCCATTTTACAGATGAGGTGGCAGGTTGAATTTTCTAAGATGGCTGCAACAAGATCTACTATCCCACATTTTCCCCTTAAAATATGATGCTGACACTTTTCCCTTGAATTAGGGTGAAACTCTGATTCTGGCAGGACGTGACACCATGACTTCTGAGGCTTAGCCATGAAAGACGACACAGCTTCCACCTGGCACATTCACCCTGGGAATCCAGCAGCCATGCTGTGAAGGAGCCCAGGCCACACAGAGAGGTGTTCTGGCCACCTGGGGTCCCAGCTGACAGCCAGCATCATCTGCCAGGTGTGGGAGAGCCTGAGCGACAACCACCCAGCTGAGCCCTGTACCCTCAGAACTGTAAGACGGAAATATAAAGGATCGTTGTTTTAAGGCAACAAGTTTTGGGGTGACTTGTTATGCAGCAATCACTGATTACTGGATCAGAGGAGCGCACAGGCTCATGAAGTGATTGACTAGACAGAGAGCTCAGCTAGTACGCGGCAGGACCACACCTTGAGTCTGTGTCTTCCTAACTCCAAACCCCATCTTTGCCCTGACCCTGAACTACTTCCTCTGGTTTCTGGGGTGGTTTGGACCCAGGGGGTCCCTTTGTCCCTCCCTACTCAGCAATGGCCAGGCTGAAACCTCACCCAGGGGCGCCCCAGGGGTAGTCTGCAAGGACAGGCACACCCTGACACACATCTGTGGTTTATTACACGCAGCGATGTCCATCTACACAGAGAAGGGAGGCAAGTAGCTGGGCCGGGGCTGGCAGCTGGGACCCTTATCAGAGTGGGGAAGCCTCTTCTCAGAGCACGGGCGGCTCAGGTCGCAGGCCCCCTGCTCAGGCCGGCCGGGAACCAGCCCTGAGGCTCTCTTCGTCTGCACAGCTTACCCAGAGGACCATTTCTGGCAGGCTGACCAGAGTTCTCCTGGGTGGGAGACTTGGGGCCAGTGAGACCCAAACTCTGAGCTGGAGGCCCGTCTCCTCAGGCTGGCAAAGTCTCATCACGCCCCTGCTCTGGGTGGTGTGGAGACAGGAAGCAGCAGCCACTCCTACCTGGGACCCACTGTCCTCCACACTTGGGGCCGCATGGTGGCAATCACAGTGCTTGGCCTCTGCTCCTGGCCGGAGGACACATGTTCTCATGGCTGGCTGGCCTCCTGAGGCCTACTGAGCTTGCTGGGAGTGAGACCCATTCAGGGTGCTTTCCGTAGCTCCCAGCGTCCAGCTGCAAGTGCTGGGCGGGAGTCTTGTCCTGCCCTGGTGAATCTAGGGCCCAGGGGGCCCGAGGGGGTGGGCAGCTGGCTGTGGCTGATTCCAGAGGCCAGAGAGGCCAGGAGCAGCTGTGTTTGCCATCCAAGCCCTGGGCCTTTTTGGGTGGGGTGGGCCCCAGGGGCTCCAGAGTCAGAAGGCAAGCTCTCACAGGGTACTGGGCAGCGGAGTCTCTCTGCCAATCAGGTGGCTGAAGGCCCGACCCGACATCTCTGCAGCCTCTCCTGAGCCAGGCACTTGTACCTTCGTCTCCTTCCTTCCTGGGAAAGCCCAGTCCTGTGGGTGCCCCTCAAGTACACAGTTCCTCTGTCTGCCTGTCCACTTTCCTGCCAGCTTCACATGCGGATCGTTCCGGCACTGGGCCGGGAACAGTCTTAAATGTTATAAGGCCACACGTGGTACATCCCGTGAAGAAAAGGTCAATATATTACTGTTCTGTTTTTACAGAAATTAAAAACGTCCACACGAATCTGTACAGGTTGTGAGCTGGGTGCTGGGGAATCACTGGAAAAGGAGGGAAAGACGGGAGGTGAGGAGGGGACCATGAGCCCCGCCCCCCAGTCATGCCCATTTCCTCAGGAACAAGCATGCCCCTCTATCCTCTGTCCCAGGCCCCCGGGGCCCCCCTCTCCTCCCAGCCTGCCCCAGAGACTCTTCCCTGCCGGGTACCTTATGCCAGCAGCCAGGAACGGGCAGCCCATCGGGCCCCTGGAAAGGAAGAAGGTTTCAGTGCTGGGGACAGGGGCCTGGTCAGCTCTCTACACCCCACACTCCTGCCCCGGATGTGGGGAGGTGTAGCCCAGGGAGCTGCCACATCAGACCACTGGACCCCCCTGAAGCAGGGCCCGAATGCCTGCCCTGTCTACCTGGGTAGCTGGCACATGGGACACAATGCCTCCTTACTGTGCTTGTTCTGAATGCGACCCCACAGGGCTCTGTTGGGATACCTGCAGTGGGCAAAACCAGGACGCTGTGGAGAACTGGGCCTCATGCTGGACATCCACTGGCCAAGAGCAAGTCATGGCCCTGGCCCTGTTGAGGGGCTACATGGCTTCCTGCCTGGCAGCCGTGAAGTGGCTCTGGCCCCTTGCACTGGGGGCCTGAGAACTTTCAGGAATTATCTCCAAGAGTGTTTGAAGGACAGCCCAGGAAGTAGGATCCCCCTCTGGCCCGTCCTGTCCCTGTGTCTGGATCTGAGTGGCAGGCAGCACGGGCCGAGGCTGTCAGGGTGGAAACTGGGCCCGGGGTGGGGGTTGTCTGGAGGCACCGCAGTGCCGGCTCAGCAATCACACACAAGCAGGGCGTGGGTTTCCTCAGGTGGCCCGGAGGGTGGGAGAGCTGGAGAGGGACAAAGGCTGACCTATCAGTAGCCTAGAGTCCCTGGGGGAGGGGGGATCCCATGGCAGAAAACACTTCACTCTGTTTTGGGCACACTGCCGGGGCTCAGACATGCGGAGCACACCTCCGGAACGCCCGTGCATCCACGGGGCACAGGCTGGGCCCGAAGGGAAGTGGGGAGGAGGGCGGAATGCAAAGGGAGGCAGGCTGGAGGAAGGGCGGGCAGAGCAGCGGGCACAGGCAGGCAGAGCCAGCACAGCACAGCACACGCAGGCCAGACCGCGTACCGCAGGGCAGGGCCCCCGGCCCCTCGCCAGGCCCCTCAAGGCCGGCGCCCCCCGCTTGCCTCCGCATTTAGGATTCTCCTGTTTCAAAGATAAAGGCTTAATGACTTGGAGGGAAGTCTTGGCCTGGGGCCTGAGCTGCGAGGTTGGGCCGCCCGTCCCCCTGCTGTCCCTGGCACTTGCGTGGGTGCTTACCACTCTGCTCATCATGTCTCTCTCACTGCCTCCTCACAGCCATCTGGAGGGCGGATTAGCACCCCCACTGCATAGATGAGGAGACTGAGGAACAGAGGGCTAACGTGACTCATTCAAGGTCAGAGGACTGGGCCTTGAGGGTCTCTGGCCCTGACCCCCCTTTGGAAGGCGGCCCGCACACATCATGGCTGGAGGCCCCTCTCCTCACACCCTGGTAGGGGTGGCCAGGTGTGAACATCCGGTCAGTTTTAGTATGGAAACTCAGCTGTTTTGTTTTTCCTCTCTTCTGAGCTCCGCTGGAAGAGTCTGACATGTAAACTCTCCCTGCCTTCTGGAAAAAGGGAACTGAATTTTGGTTATTTCAGGCACTGGGTCTGGTGGGCCGTCAGGGGCTGTTGTGAGAGAGCAGGAAAGGAGAAAGGCTGTGGGGAGCAGGGGAGGGAAGGGGCACATGGAGGAGCTGCAGGGGGACAGGGTGGGGCCATCCAGACCAGGAGAAGCCTCCTCTGGGACTAAGGATAGACACCTAGAGAGGTGAGCGCGCTCCCAACCCCTCTATGGCCCGGAAAGATGAGTAAGAGGGGCAGCAACCCTGGCAAACAGACTCTGCCCCTGGCCAGGCCAACACCTTTATAGAGGGGGTGGGTCCCCCAAGCCGTGCTGGGGGTGGTGGTGCTGGTGGTGGGGTGGTAGTGCTGGGGTGGTGGTGGGGGTGGGGGTGGTGGTGGCGGTGGTGCTGGGGGTGGTGGTGCTGGGGTGGTAGTGCTGGGGGTGGTGGTGGTGGTGGGGGTGGTGGTGGGGGTGGTGGGGGTGGGGGTGGTGGTGCTGGGGGTTGTGGTGGTGGGGTGGTAGTGCTGGGGTGGTGGTGGGGGAGGTGGTGGTGGGGGAGGTGGTGGTGGGGGTGGTGGTGCTGGGGGTTGTGGTGGTGCTGGTGGGGTGGTAGTGCTGGGGTGGTGTTGGTGGGGGTGGTGGTGGTGCTGGGGGTGGTGGTGCTGGGGGTGGTGGTGCTGGGGTGGTGGTGCTGGGGGTGGTGGTGCTGGGGGTGGTGGTTGTGGTGGCGGTGGTGGTGGGGGCGGTGGTGGTGCTGGGGGTGGTGTTGGTGGGGGTGGTGGTGGTGCTGGGGGTGGTGGTGCTGGGGGTGGTGGTGGTGGGGGGGCGGTGGTGGTGGGGTGGTGGTGCTGGGGGTGGTGGTGCTGGGGGTGGTCAGGACCAGAGCCAGAGGAGCTTCCATGACAGCAGTGACAGCAGTGGTGGCCCTGGCAGTGTGAGTACCCCAGGGTGGGGCCCGCGTGGCTTCGGGGACTTGCAACTGAGCTCTGGGGACAGAGAAAAGCCCATCCCGGTAGGAGGCAGCAAAGACCTGGGTTGGGGCTCCCATCCTGCTCTGACACGTACCACAGGACAGGGCTGGTCCAGGCCTGGCGGTCCTGGCTCACCCTTCTGGCCCTTCACTCCTTTCCGGCCAGGGATGCCTCGCTCCCCCTGCACAAGGAGGGAGATGGGGGTATGGTCATGGCTGTCAGGCTCAGGACACCTCCATGCCTCTGAGAGAGATGGGACTGGGGCCAGCAGCCACCCCCGCCCCACTGCCCCTAGCCTAGCCTCCGCCTGTCCCCTCCTCCTCCCGCTCCCCTCGCCTTCTCTCTGCCTGCTTCCGTCTACTCCTGCCTTCTTTCCCTCTGCCCCCATCTCCTCTCTAGCGGCCCCCACTTCTCTCCACCTGCCCCCACCTTCTCTCCACGCTCGCTCCGGTCGCCTTTCTCTCCTCGGGGTCCAGGGAATCCCTGACAAAAGGAATAAAGGTTAAACTGGAAAAGAACTGCTCTGCTCCTCTCCTATCCAACACTGCCCCCTCTCCATGCATATGTATGGTACAAGCTGGCCCAGCCCCAACTCCTGGGTGACACATATGCTGGGTACAAGGCTGACATAGGGAAAAGCATGCATTTAGGGCACCAGCACTGCTTCCTCCCAAGTCAAACACTCTCGGAGTCTCTAGATGGAAGCCCTCAGGCAGAACCGCTAGCAAGGGGCTCTCCCGTGTCACAGTCAGATGCAGCTGGCACTGGCCCAGGCTTGGCTGGGGACAGAGACCCAGGAAACCCATGGAAATTTATGTAACCATCTTTGACAGACCGAGAACCTCTGTTCCCTACCCTTGGCTCAGACTCTTGTACACCCAGCCACCCTGCATTTGTTCATCTGTCCGTACATCCAATCAGCCTTTCTAAGCGTCCACTAGGAGCTGCGCTAGGGGCTGGATGCTGGGGACAGAGAAACAAATCTGATGTGTTCCCTCTTACATTATGTTTTTCATTTTCTGTATCTTATGATGTTTTGACATATTAAAAATCTTGCTGGCCAGCTCCCAGGGCTAGCCAGTTCTTAGAGAGAGCGAAGGGCTAGGCTGGGAGCTTGCCTTTCATATGTAAACCAACCAATGCTGCAACCACTTCCTTTGTCTACCACTCACATACCAGGCCAATACTTCCCCTGCCAGAAATCATCCCAGGGCCAGGTACCAGGAAACTAGAGACCAGCCCTATAGCCCAAAGCCCGCCGGAATTATTCAGACTGGCCAATCCTAAACTGGTCATTCTGCCCTGCCTTTCCCATGGAAACCCCATAAAAACTCTGGCCTAGGCTTTCCCCTGCTCCTTTCTGCCTCCTGACCAAACACGGTGCTTCCTCATGTGGCCCTGCAGAGTGGCATGCCCTCCTCTCAGGAAATGTAAGTAATAAATTCTTCTTTCAAAGGCATTGACCTCTCCGTGTCATCACTCAGTCATCTCCATAAATTAAAACCCTATGGGTATAAATGTGATACTCCTCTCATAGTCTAACATGCCATGCAGTTGGGTACAGAAGGAGATGATCGATGCTCATCGAGGTGTGAACCAGACGCCATGGGGTCCCAGGGAGAGGGGCTGTTCTGTGCAGATGTGAGGTCAGGGAAGCCTGCTGAGCAGACGACTCATTGCAGCTGGGCCTGGGGGAGTGGGTGCAGGGTCAAGAGTCTGCAAGGTAGAGCAGGTGGGTGTGGCTTTGAGATGCTACTCTGAGCTCCATGCCTCCCAGGAGGCAGCTGTGGCCACATTGCTGGTGGCATGGAGTCTCTTTAGCTCCACCTCACTACCTCCCTGGGTCCAGAGCCTGAACTGGATGCAGTGTTGTCTTCTTCTCCTGACCCTTCTCTTGGGTGGAACACAGCCCTTGAGTCAGCAACTCAGGTTAGAGTTCTTCCTCTTCCTTGTCGGCAGTTGCTCTCCGAGGTGATATTCTTTCCCTCAAGTCTAGGGTGAACATCTGAGTCCTTGCAGCCCTGCATCTGGTCACCATTTCCCTTGCAATAGCTACCTGATTTTCCTGGGAACCACCTTCCCTTCTCACAATCCACTGACTGTACCCCCAGCTCCAGGCCAGAGCATGTGAGCAGGCCTGGCCAGTCAGGGCACTGCATTCCTATGGCCAGGTGATGTTTCAGCATTACCCAACTGAGGCCATGAGAGTTGATGAGACTTTTCCTAAAAGAATAGAGAGTGAGGAAAACAGGCTTTCTCCAGGATTTGGGCCTGGGGAGATAAAGGTGTGGAGCTGTTGGCTCCATCTCATCACCATGTGGAACTTGGAATGATGCCCACAAAAAGGAAGCAGGGACAAGAGAGAGTGAGAGATTGGGTTGTGTTGACACACTTGAGCCCTGGATCCATATGTTGTACCTCCGGACTTTCAGTTATAAGTCAGTTTAAACAAGTTTAAATTGTGTTTTCTGTCACTTGCAACCAAAAGACACTTGATCCAATCAACATTGGGCTAATACTTCCCCTCCTCTCCTTCCCACAATACTACCCTAGCCTCATCATCTCTCACCAGGATATTGCAATAGGCTCCTCACTGCTCTTTCCACCTCCCCGCTCCAGTGCATCATCCATCCATCCATCCATCCATCATCCATCCACCCATCATCTATCCATCATCCATCTATCCATCCATCCATCCATCATCCATCCATCCATCATCTATCCATCATCCATCTATCCATCCACCCATCAATAAAGTACCTATTCTGTGCTGTGCCCTGGACTTGGCACCGGGGAGACAGGGAGAACCAGTCAGTTGTAGTCCCAGCCCTGGGAGGGGGGTCGCCCCCAAGCCAACCAGATCAGGTTACTGTATGGGGCAGCATGAGGGCAGGAGCTACACACAGGAGAGACTCAACCACAGCAAATGGTGAGATACTTACGTCTAGTCCTGGTTCTCCAGGTCTGCCCTGAGGAGAAACAAAGAGGAGATGTGAGGGTGCTGGGAAGGGGGTATGGGAGCACAGCTGCTGGGAACTTCAGCCTGTGAGTTGTCCACAGAGTCTGAACTCTGGCCTTGGGACTAGTGAGGTGCAGGGGTTGAGCCCCCAGGGCTGAGTGACACCACGGATGCACAGCAATAGTCGGGGGGACATTAAAGGAAGGTGGTTACCTTCTCTCCTTTTGTTCCTGGCAGCCCAATAAGGCCTGGTGGGCCAGCTGGCCCCTGGATGGAAAAGGAATGGGTCAAGAGGCGTGGTGGCTACAGGAATCAGCGCCTCTAAGGACAAACAAGGCTCGTGATACTCACAGGCAGGCCGCTGGCTCCTCTCTCCCCTGACGTGCCTTTCTCTCCCTTTGCTCCGTCCAAGCCCTGGAAGTGAAGGGGGGACATCAGTCAGGGGGAAGGGGTCAGACAGACAGCAGGACAGAAAGCTTGGAGCCTGAGTGGGAGCCGGGGTATGCAGGGCAGAGGGACAGACTCTGGGCTCTGACAGGCCTGGCCCCGGCTTCCTTCCTGTGCAAATAATCAGAATGAGCTGTGGGTGTGCGCATTTTACCTTTCCCACACATGGGCTCCTTCAGTAATCAGGGACGGTGGCTATGGCCACACCCATTTCACAGATGAGGAAAGAGAGACACACGGGCAGGGACGGCCCAGCTGCACAGCCAGGAAGTGGCAGGGCTGAGTACCAACTGGCTTTCTGAGCCCCAGCCTTGGCCCCCATCCCTGACAGCAGCAGCCTCTTCTAAACATGATCTGGGGGAGGCCTCAGGACAAAACAGAACCAGAAGCAGCACATCTGGTCGGGCCACATGCTCAGCTGCACTCAGCCCCGGGAAGCCATGACTGAGCCCCCTACTTGGCCTCTGAGCTGGGGAAGCAGAGATGTGCTCTCCCTCAGGGGAAACGAGAGAGAAGCCGGGTATGGCAAGCAGCTGGCCTCCCTTCTGTGTTGGCCCCCCAGAGCAGGGCACATGGGCAGGCCACACTCACAGCTTTAATTCAAGAGCAGAAGACGCGACATTACGTAACACCAAACCCAAGGCTTGATGTGCAGGCTCTGCATGCGGGGAGCGTGGCGGAGAGGGCAAGGAAAGGGGAGGCACAGAGAAAGGTGGAGGCATGGGGCAAGGAAGACTGGGGCCCTGGGCGGAGGGAGAAGATGAAAGAACAGAGCTCCAAGTGTGGGGGTGGGGGCACCAGCTCCAAGGGCATCAGGAAGTTGTGCTCCAGGGGATTCAGAATGTTCAGGCCCTGGGGAGACTCAGCGCTGCTCTGGGGCTGAGTGTGGGGCCCTCACTGTGCTCGTTAGCAGGGCTTTCTGGAACTGTCCAGGCTGTGAGTCTGCAGTGAGTAGGTGGGTTTCCACCCATGCCCCAGAACTCACCTTGGGACCCTGGATTCCCTGAAGGCCCTGGAGGAGGAGGAGAGAGCAGATCAGAAAGGCCATTGGGCTGAGTCCAGACTTCAGGGCTAGGGCTCCCTTGCTGTGGCCACCAAGGCTTGCAGGCCACTCACTGGCCCCTGTGGCCCTGACCTCTGCGGCCTCCCAAGCCCAGACCCTGGCTTTGCCTTCCTTGCCTGATGTGCCCCCTCCCCCTGGGGAATCCCATCCTCCTCTGGGTCACAGCTCCCAGGCCTGGCCCACCACCCTTTTCATATCCCAGCTGCTTCAAGTAAACGTTCTTACCATGGGGCCTGGGGGACCAGGGAGGCCAGGGGGTCCTGGTTCCACTATGATCTGGGCCTAGGAGGGGTCAGATGTGGATTAGTCACCCCTCACCCACCCACGTTCTTGAGCTCCTCAAACATTGGAGGAGCACTCCCTGGGCATCGGGCTCTGAGGCACTAGGTCGGGGCTCCTTCCTGTCCCCAGGAGGGCGCTGACTGTTGGGAGGCCTGGCAGCTGGCCTTTGGGTTCTCAGAGGGGCCTCAGGTAGAGGACACAGCTGGAGGCCCCCTCTCCCCCTCCCCCACTGCCCTGGGCTTGGCCAGGCCAGGTGGCCCGTCTGTCCCAAGGCTCAGGGCCCCAGAAGGCCTGGGCTGGGCGGTGGGGGGAGACCCTGGCCCTCAGCATCCCCTCTTACCAGGCTCTCCTGTAGGTTATCAGATGCCGGCTCTCCCTTCTCCCCCTTGGGGCCGTCGGCACCCTGCAGGACAGGATGGCCTGTGAGCCCTTTCTGTCAGTCATCAAGATCACCACCTGCAATGCTCAGCACCTCCCCTTCCCTCCCCAATAAGGCCTCTGGCAGCAGCAATAAATTGGCCTTTGCAGCTTAAAGTAGTTTTCCCTAAATCAGTGTGACACGCCCTGGGTGCCCGGCACAGGGAGTATTTAGACAGCACACTGACAATGGTATACACGTTAAGTTTTCCTGTTGGGGAGGGGGTGACCAGGGGCTCTGGAAGCAAAGACCCCGGTCCAAACCGCAGCACTACCTCTCTAGATGAGTGAGCCTCATGGATGGGCAATGACGGTGAAGTGGTGGCTTCCACCACTTCTGGCGGCTGCTTACACCCAGCAGCTCTTCCAGTCCAGCCAAGAGCAATGATCAAAATGACGATGATGGGGCCAGAGGGTACTTATCGTGAGCCAGCTACTGTTCTCAGCCCTGTCCGTGCGTCCCTCACAGGAGTGAGGAATCATCACCCCCATTTTAGAGGTGAGGAAACCAAGGCCCAAGGAGACTGGGGCACTTGTGCAGGGTTCCAGAGGCAGTAGGAGATGGAGCAGGACGCAAACTTGCGCAGTCAGAGCGTGGTCTAACCACTCGCCAACTCGCTTCCCCTGGTGGGGGCCTCCTTACTTCACCTTTATGGAGGCCTCAAGGGGAGGGAGGAGGTCCTTCTACAGATGAAGAAATGGGGCTCAGAGCACCTGAGCAGCGTGGGCTGAGAGCCCAGAGCTTCCCTCAAAGGCCCCGTGGCCCTGGGCTGGGCTGAGACTGCAGGGCCCCTGCCCCCAGCAGCTGCCATGGTGGGCACACGTTCACCTCGGGACCCCAGAAGGGGCACGTACCGGGAGGCCCGACAGGCCCATCTCTCCTGCTTCCCCTTTGGGTCCAGTTGGCCCAGCCTCTCCTGGATCTCCTTTCGGTCCTTTGGGACCCTGAAAGCCACAAGAACAAGGGATCAGTGGGGCTCAGTAGGCATTCTCCCTTCCTCCATCCCAGTGGGTCCCCAGAGCTTAGTCCTGGGGACCTCCACTTCCAGGCCAGACCCCCACTTCCTCCTCGTGGGTTCCTGTCTCAGGCCCACTTGGTGACTGCATTGAGGTGCCTGGATAGAGTAAGGGAGGGGGTGCCCCCATGCCTGTCTCACTACATGCAGTGAGAGGGTGGTGTGAGTAGGGCTGGGCAGCCCTGAGGAGACACTTATAGGGTTTGGGGTCAACCCTGTGCTCACATCTCAGGAGCTGGTGGTGGTAGCCCCCAACCCCCACATACAGCCAACCATCCACCCAGTCACCCTTCCATCCACTTTGTTCCCTCACTCAACCAACTGTGTAATGTCCAAGATATGTCACACACTAGGGACCCAGCACCAAAGAAACGCCCATGCATGTGAAGTGACACCCTGGATACTGTCATGTTGATGTGGGGTCACACACACGTGCATACTTACAATAACACTAATAATGACAGGAAGACTATTAGCTAACATTGAAGGCTCTTTGCTGCACCAGGCTGGCACTGCTCTAGTGTCTTCTACACACAGAGTTAGTTAACTCTCACAACAGCCCTGTTACCATCCTCACCTGCAGATGAGGAACCGAGGCTGCCAGAAAGTGAGCAGCCTGCCCGAGGCCTAAGGGCAGAACCAGGACTTGCATACTCTGTTCTGTGGCCTCTCTCCAACTCTATGTGCGCGCACGCGCGCGCACACACACACACACACACACACAGCCTGACACCAGGCACCAGCATCACCAAGGAAATGAAAGGCCCAGAGACCTTTTCTCCGTCGATTCCTGGGGCACCAGGCAATCCGAGTTCGCCCTGGAAGGGAAGAGACAGCAAGGGGAGTTACGGTGTCCTGCAGCCCACAAGAGGGATTTGTGGTCGGGCTGCCTCCCAGACCAGCGCATGTCCCTGGCTGAGGTCCTGCAGTTGGACCTCTGGGAAGATGCCCACTGGGTACCCAGCACCATGCCAGGTGCCAGCCACCCCCTCTCCTCCATTTCCTCAGCCCCATGGGAAGACGCAGCCCAGGGCTACAGTCTATGGGCGGGGAGGTTACCGAATGGGAAGCTGAGGCTCAGAGGGTTAAACGACTTGCTCCAGCCACGCTCTCCAGGGACCATGGCTGGGACCAGACCCTGCCTGCTTTCAGTCTTGGGCTCTTTCCTCTGAGCCAAGTGGGCAGGGTGCAAATGATGCACGCAGGCCATAGGCACAGCCTTGTAACCTACGGGACTTTGTGATGTCATGAGGGGCCAACTTATGGGTGTCGTGTAAATGAGGCATCCCAGGGAGTAGAGTAGCTAGGGCCAGGAAGAAGGTGTCCAGCTTGGTTAGGAAGGAGCAGGCCCACTTTCTCTGAGCTGCCAGAAGCCAGGCCAGGCCATCAGGAGAGAAGCAAAGGGGGCATGGCAGAGAGGAGGGGGGAGGCGGGCCACACAAGGGGTCTTAGGGGGCAAACAGCTGCATCTGCACTGACCTTGGCTCCGGCCATCCCTGGCGGCCCCGGGGGCCCCTGTGGCCCAGGAGGACCCTGTATGCAAAAGTCAAGCCAGTCAGTGTTTAGGCAGGGCCTTGCCCTCACTGCCCACCCCCCCTTCCACTCGCGGGGTCACACTCCTGTCCAGCTGGGCTGCAGCAGGGTCAAGGGTCCTCACAGCCCGCTTCCCACAGCCGGGTCAGGGCCCGTGTCTTGAGGGAGGCCAGGGAGGTGGCACCAGGCATCTGGTAGGATATCACAGTGTCCACTACCAAGGAGGGCCCAGAATCCCTCTGCCCTCAGAACTAGTCTCCCCCAGATATAGATTTCTTCACAACACTCCCCTGCTCCAGATCTGCACTGGCTCCCTATTGCCTCTTGAAGCTGGCATTCAAGGCCAGCCAAAAATCACATTCCCATCAGTGCTCCAGCACTGCCCTCGCTGCCTCTCCTGTGAGCTCTCTGACCATCAGCTCCGTTGCCTGCTGTCCGCTGGTGCCGAGGAATTCCTGAGTCTCAGGGGTGAGGGATGGCATCTTGAGTGTCTGTGGGTCTGACCCACTCTCAAGCTCCTGACCTAGGCTTCCTGCAGTTCTCTGCCCAGCACAGCTCACTATCACCCCCAAACTCGTGCCCCTCCTATAGGCCACACCCCACCCATCCCCTCAAGCCAGCAGGCGCTAGTCCTCTCCCTGCACCTCCTCTCACCAACCTGCCCCTTCCTGCTGGCGCCTCCGCTGAGATGTCCTGGTCTTGCTATCTTCCTCCATTCCGCCCACCCTCCTCCAGGCCCCGGGCCCAGGGCCTACCTCCCAGGTGGCCTCCCTGCCTCCAGCTGTCCCCACACCCACATTCATTCACTGTCCACACCATTCCCCAGCCACCCTCCCCCAAATATGTATTTTTTAATATCACCTCTCTGTGCTCAAGAACCAACTACAGCAGCCCCCTGCCCATCAAATCACGTCATCATCCCAGTATGGCATCCAAAATCAACTTCCCGCCTCCCCGCACTCACAGAGCTCTCTAAGTGGCTCCTGGCTGGCCTGGGACACATCCTGCACATGCAAGCCCTTGGGCCACAGCACACCACACACCACACCACACCACACCGTGCAGGCCTGAGGTGGGCCACAGTTACCAGCAGCTTGTACTTCCCTGAGGCCTGCGGGAGAGAACTGGAACTGAAGCTCTGGTGGGGTCAGGTGTCTGATGCCCAGTCTGGTCTCTGAGGACCACCCCAGTTCCCTTCCCTGGCACCTAACCTCTCTCTCCACTGGTGATGGGTCTCTAGTTTGCCAGGCACCAGGCAGGGCTCAGAGGCCACATATCTCCCAAGGCTCCTGGGGCAGGCCTTGCCACTCTTATCCTCCCCCCAACGATCATTAGAAGATCTGGCCTTCCAGCCTGTGTTCCCTGGGAAGGCCCCAAGAGGTCCTGCTGGGATTAGACACCAGGAAATGCTCTGCCTCCTGCCCCTGAGTGGGCAGCTTCCCTTTCTGCTTTGGCTTCTGGGGAGCTCGGGGCTGATGTGTCATATTCACAGTAGCTCTCTCAGCATCATGTGGGTCTCAACACAGCACTGATTTCTTTATCAGGCACCTGGTGAAGCTGGGGTCTTTGTGCTAAACTGCCCCTGGTCCCTTGTGTAAAGAAGTGCAGGATTTATACACAAAGTAAGTGGTTATTCCCTCAGGAAATGAAGAACAAGGTTGTGTCGGGTCCTGCCAGGAACACTACCTTAAGGGCATCCAAGATCCTGCCATCGTAGTCGATCACCACCGTGTCTCCCTGCTCGCCCTTCAGGCCTGGGGGTCCCTGAGCAGGAAGAGGAAGGATTTCAGGGAAGAGCCATGGCGGCCGTCTCTGCACTTCACCCAGAGAACCTGGTCGCATGGCTCCACGAAGGCATGCCAGCTCAGCTGTAGCCCAGCGGGAACCCAGCACGAATGGGCCCCTGTCATTCACTGGGGCATGGAGAGCACACTCCAGGGGCCAGGCAGGGGCCGCACAGGAGGGAAGGGGGCCCTGGGGCCAACTGAGGAACACACCCCCCTGATCTGGGGGCGGCTGATTCACCTTCCTGTGGAAATTGAAGCCCACTGAGGCCCGATCCCTGAGTTCTCGAGGCAACTGGAAAGTCTAATTTGGACGTGAAGTTCTACAGGTTTTTAAATGTTGGCAAACAAACAAACAAAAATAAACAAAAACAGCCAAACTCTCCAAAACACTGTAAAAAATGCACCCTTGTGCCTCCACTTCCCAACCTCTGGTAGAGCTGCACACGCGTGCACTAACATTCCCACTCAGTCCTGGTGATGCGCTCGTGTCCGTCTACACTCTCACGTGTGCTCTGTCCACACGCGTGTGTCTGCACATGCACACGTCCACACAGGCACACGCACTGCGGCCGGCCTCGCCCTTCCCCTCTCACCTCCCCTCCCCACTGGGCACCTCTCTGCCGGAGAACAGGGAGGGGCTGTGAGCTCTTGGGTCAGGCCTGGGGCCAGCTGCTTGCAGAGGGGGCGAGACCCAGGCCAGGGCCTCATTTGCCAGCTGCCTCCTTGGACATGGCCGGCGCAGAACTGTACAGTTTACACAGAATCTCCATGCTCAGTGCCTGATCCAACCCCCGGGCACCCACAGACCAGGCTGCGGGGTTAGACACATGGTTTGGAGGAGGTAAGCGGCCTCTGGGAGTGTGAGGGGATGGGGCTGCTCAAGGCTGCAGGGCAGAGAACAGGATCTGGGATGTCGGCCTAAAGGTGTGTTGACAGGGGCTGGTCACAAAAGGTCTGGGAGCAGCCGGGTGGCTGTGCTCCCGGCGACAGGGATGAACCTCGATGTTGGGCAAGGCACCCCCCTATGGGTAGGGTAACGCCATTTGTGACAAATCGAGGGTCCATGTTTAAACATGCCAAGAAAAGAGTCTAGGGGGGCAGACACTCACCTGGGGAGCAGAAAAGAGGGGAGAGGTCGGGACTCTTTTTTTATACATCCATTTTGAATACTTTACCAAAAGCATGTATTATGAGATTAAAAATGAAAAACTCACTAATGAATTATAAAGAAAAAAAAAGACCCCCAGTTCCTGGAGCTCCACTGCTCCTCTGGGGTCTCAGGGGGACAGGGGCTTCCGAAGGAACAGGGGTCCTGGATCCCATCGGTGTGGCCGGAGGGAGACTGCTTACCCGTGGCCCTGCGGCTCCGTCGGTGCCTCGCTGGCCCGGCTCCCCCTGTGGAGATGTCGGGTTGCAGCCAGCTGTGCACAGCTGAAGCGAAAGGTTCCCGCGCCCTCTCCAGTCCCCTCCTCTCCAAAGGGCACAAAGGGGCAGGGCCCACGTGCTGGAGCCCTAAGGGCTTAATGTATTCTACTGGCACCCCAGGAACAGGGATCCGGGAGCGGGGGCTTGCGGGACCCCGTTGTGTCCTGTTGTATAGAGATGGGCCACTGAAGCCCAGGAGCCCAAGGCTACGTGGTGACTTAGCCACACAGCTGGGCCTCGGCAGAGGCCTTGTCATTCACCCAGACCCACTGCCACCCACCCCAGGCCGGCCTCTGATGGTCAGTCCAACAAGACTCCTGGGCCCAGGCCCTCCCAGGACTCCCCACTTAGAAGGGCAAACTGGAGGTGAAGCTATATCTCCTCCTTATGATGGGGGCACTGGTCTGAATGGGGCCTGCGGGAGCCAGGCAGCGCACTGTGACGTCACCTTTGGCCCTGGGGCGCCGTCCACGCCGCTCTCTCCCCGAGGCCCCATGCTCCCTGGCTCGCCCTGTAGCAGAGACATTCGCCGTGAGGGCTGCCAGGGTCTGCTGGCTTCCAGAGCAGTTCCTGGAGAATGGGTCTGACCCTACGGACTCAGGGCTCTCCCCAGCCCAGGGGACCTAGGATCACGACCACCTTCCGGGCTGGGTCTTGGCATAGTTGGGGCAGCTCAGGGGCTCAAGAGCCATTTTAGAGGCAGGCTGGCCAGGATTTGGTGGCTGTCTCAAGGGGTTGGGGAAACAAGGATGACACCCAGTTCCTGGCTTGCCTAAGATGGGAACTAGGAGGACTTGAGGGTGTGAGGGGAGGCAAATGGCCTGGATGAGATGCCAGGCCTGTTGGTGAGTGGGGCCCAGGGCTTTCCTGCTGCCTCTCTCTGGCCTGCCTGGGCGCCAGCCCATGCTCACATGATGTGAAAGGGCCGAGTAGGGGCTTTACTAGGCAGATAGGAACCGTGGGTGGTGGGAGGCAAGGGGAGCTCCGGGGGAGGGACATGCGCCTACCTTGGGCCCTGGGGGTCCAGGGAGCCCTGGCTGGCTTGGTGTCCCGTCATCCCCCTGAGGAGAGAACAGCAGAGGCTGCAGCCTCAGACCCGGCCCAGCCCTCTGGCCGTCTATTGGCCACCCCGACTCTGCACTCCCCAGCACACCAGTCCACTCCTGGCACCAGCACTGGTCACACTGGGTCAAGGCAGCTCCTTTCTCCCTTCCTCGGCCCGCTAGGGCAGGAACGGGGTCAGATCCACCTCTGTTCCCTGCCTCCACCAGCCCAGGGCCAGCCCAGAACACGCCACAGCAGGTGTGTGCAGAAGGAATGGATGGGCAGGTGAAGGAGAGGGGATTCATTCCTTCAGTCAGCGGGTATCTTGGGAGCACCCTGGCCGGCCAGGCAGATGAGGTCCCTGCTCAATGGATCAGAGGAGGCCGAGGGCAAAGAAATATCCAGATAAATACATAGCAGCATGCTGGGAATAGAAGTGCTGGGAAGAGAATATAAGAGGATGGCGGGATAGAGAGGGACTGGGGGAGGTGTGCTTCAGTAGGTGGCTGGGGACAGTCTCCCAGACCAGAGGACAGCTTTGCTGAGACCTGCAGGAGGAGGAGGCCGGGCCACGGGAAGAGGTGGGGGAAGACCACTGGGTCAGTGGTTCCCAAACTTGAGTGCACATCAGTGTCACCCAGGGGGCTGCTTGAACAGAGCACAGCCCACCCCCTGCGCCTCTGATTGGTGGGTCTGGGGTGGGCTCCAGGACGTGCAATTCTAAAAAGCCCCAATGATGCCAATAGTGCTGGTCCCAGGCCCACACTTTGAGAACCACTGTCCTGGGCCCTGAGGTGAGAACAAATTCGATGTGTTTGAGGAAGGGAAAGAATGAGCGAATGAGTGAGTGAATGAATGAACGAGATCCTGGCTTCAGAGACTGAGGATGGAGCAGCCCTCCACAGTGAGGACTCGGGTCTGCTGAGGAGCAGGGTGCCTGCCCCAGCCCTTCTCTTCTCTCCAGCCTCTTCCCACACCCCCGCCAAAAGCTCCTCCACGGGCTCCCCTCACCTTCTTTCCAGGAACGCCCGGCTCACCCTGAGGGGGAGACAGTGGGGGAACAAGAGAGAGGTCAGAGCCATCCGAGCATGGCCCAGACACCAGGTCACCTGCTCCTCTGGTAGAAGCGGCCCTGATGACCCACGCTGGGTGCAGCCCCGAGCCCCTGAGCCCCTGAGCCCCTGAGAGGCACACGTGGGTGGTGGGGCAACAGTCTTGGACTCCACTCCTGACTGGGTCCCTCCCAAGTGGAACGACCCTGGGCAAGTCACTGTGCCTGGAAGTGGGGCTGTGCCACCCCCAGCCTCAGAGGGTGGCTGCGAGATCAGAGAGAACGCATTGAAAGCCCCTGGCTGGCGGCAGGTGCCCATGAAATGGAGCTCCTTTTCCACCCTTTCCTCCCGCTCAGTCCCAGGCTCTGGCTCCTTTAGGGATGACCACAGCCTTCCTCCCCACCCCAGCAGGTGCTGCTCAAGGAGGGAAGGAAAGAGAGAGCTGACATCTGGAGAGGGCTTTAAAAGTTAGAGTGTTTTATTATTGGATCCTAACAACCCAGTGCGAAGAGAGGGCAGGAAAGGTTTAACATGTCCCCATTTAACAGATGAGTGAACTGAGGCCCAGAGAGCCAGAGTAACTTGCTCGAGGTCATGGAACTGAGTCTCCTAACTTGGCCTCCTGGGCTTCAATGGGGGCGGGCGGAGAGAGGTGGTAGGGGTGAGGGAGCCCATGCCCCCAGTCCATGGACAGGGCAATGGGAGTGAGGAGCACTCACCTGGGGCCCCGGGGGTCCCTTTGGGCCCTGGAACAAGAGAAGAGAAAGTGTTAAACGTGACTCTGGAGGCTGCTCCTGGGCTGTCTTCCTTGTCATCCTCATTTTCTGAAGGGTGACACTGAGTCCCAGAGAGCAGAAACTGGGCTGCGCTGCCTGTTCTAGGCCCAACTCCTTGCGTCTTGGACACCTTCTGCATCTGCATCAGATCTCAAGCAGTGCAGTGGACTGCAGGCTCCCCCCCAGGGATGCGGGGCTGGGGGCCTGGCCTGTCTGCTCCTCACCGCTGGTTGGGGGTGTGCGCACACCTACAGCTGCAGGCATGAGCCTGGTGTGGGTGTGTGTGGGAAAGGGGCTTCCAGGCCTGCAACCATGGTGCTGCCAACCCAGGTCTCTGAAATGCCGGGATACTGACCGTCTCACCGTCTTGCCCAGCCGCTCCTTTGGGACCCTGAGGAGGCAAAAGAGGAGGGCAATGAGGAGATACAGGGACTCCATGGTTAACTGAGCCCACATCTCCTGGGCTGGGGCCCCAAGTTCACTCCCTCATTTCATCCTCACCAAACCCCCATCCACTTCACAGATGAGAAAGTTAAGGCTTAGGGAGTTATGTGCCCAACATGACAGGGAATAAATGAGCCAGTCGAGTAGGTGCTGGCCCCACATTGGAGGGGAAGGACAGACGGAGTTCCTGGATTAGGAGAGGGGTAGTACAATGAGGTGTGGCCTCCAGGGTTTGGGTTAGCACTATGAGAGGACAACTGACCCTAACTAGTTAGTATTAGAGGGAGAGAGAGCGGGGAACAGGGGTTGGTAGAGATCTGCAGAGAAAGTACCCACATATGGGTCTCAGGTCAGGGTTGGGGTCAGGATTAGGACTGAGACTGCAACCAAGGTCAGGGTTAGGGTCTATGGGTCTATTTGGGGTTAGAGTGAGGGGTGGCACTTGGGTTTGGAGGCAGGGTCAGAGTCCGTAGGGGTGAGAGTTAGGGTCTGGATAATAGTCTGAATTGGGGGTGTGGATCAGGATTTGGGAATGAGTTTGGGGTCAAGGTCTTAACTGGGTTTAGGGACCCAGTTAGTGTGGATTTAAGGTTTGATTGGGTTAAGAGTTGGGTCTGGGTTTTGACTGGGGACAGGGCTGAGTTGGGGTTGGTTCTGGGATCAGGATTTGGGGTTCTGGTAGGTACAGGACCAGGTCCTGGGTAGTCCAACTCCATGCCCTCTCTTACCACTGGGCCTGGTGCTCCCCTGGGGCCATCTTTCCCAGTGTCGCCAGGAGGGCCCCGGGCCCCAGGGGGTCCAGGGGGCCCTGGAGGCCCAGCAGCTCCATCTTGCCCTTGGTCTCCCTGAAAGAGATGGGGCCTGGCATGACTCTGAGGGTGAGAGGGAGGGGTCATGGCCTCCAGAGAACGGCCTCCTCAGGTGGGCAGGCCGATGCCTTGCCCTTCCCAGCCCTCAGCAGGCTCAGAGGAAAGGGCTTTGTTATTGGGCTTCTTGCCACTTCTTGGTGGCCACGTGAAGGGATGGGTCCCTATAACTCGGCATAAGAGGCCAACAGGACCTTTTACACTCCAAAGAATGTGCCATCTCCCCAGCTCTCGGTGCCTAAAGCCCGGCTATGGTGTTTAGGCGAGAGAGGAAACATGCTGGGTGTGGGACGAAGCATGAGTGTCCACCAGCCCCCTTCCTCCTGGAGAGGGGACCGCAGGCCTCCTGAGAGACCTTCCTGGTTGGTCAACCCCACCTCATTAAAAGTGGTGGAGGTGCGCTCTTGGCATTTGCCCCAGAGAAATGAAAACAATGTTCACACAAAACCTGTACAAGAATGCTCACAGCAGCTCTATTCATAACAGCCCCAACTGTGAGCAACCCAGATGTCCTCCAGCAGGTGGACAGTTAACCAGTCGGGGTACGGCCCTGTCACGGAACACTGCTCAGCAGTAAACAGAAGGAGCAAAGTGCGGACACATGCAGCAACCTGGGGGCATCTCGAGGGAATCGTGCTGAGTGAAAAAACCCAGTCTCAAAAGGTACATACTCTACGACTGATCTACATGCATTCTTGAAATGGCAAAATTACAGAGAGGGAGCACAGATTAGTGCTGTCAAGGGTTAGGGATGGGGGTGGGAGGGAGGTGACTATAAAAGGCAGCAGGAGGGATCTCTGTGTGGTGGTCACACGAATCCACGAGGGTGATAACACTGCAGAGAACTAGACAGACACATGTGGAAAAAACTAGACAGACAAATGTGGAAAACGGGTGAAATCTGAATAAGGCTGGTGGATCGTATCAATTTCCTGGTTGTGAGATTGTACGACAGTGATGCAAGCTGTCACCACTGGGGAACTGGACGAAGGGTACCTGGGGTATTATTTATGACAACTGCACGTGAATCTACAATTATCTCAAAATAAAAAGTTAAAAATAAAGGCTGACAAAGAGCCACACAGTCTCTCATGCAGCACCAAATCCCCAACTTTTGGACCCAATGTTAGTACCGGGTCAGACCTCAGGCAGCCAGAGCCCTCACCTGGTGGCCCCACCTGCAAGAAGGGAAGACCACAGTGCCACCAGCACTTCCTGCTGCTCCAGTGGTATCCATCCACCTGGCATAGGGCACAGTAATAGGGCACAGCCGGCTCACGGGGCCAGCAGCTCCCAACCTTCCTGTAGCCAAGAAAGGTAGGTGCCTCTTGTGGAGGGGGCCCTGCTGTGTGCCCAGTGCTGGTGGGCGAGGACTTCCTGGAGGTTGTCTCGCCCAACCCTGTGACCCTCTGGCCAGGGCACTGCTGTTGTCCCATTTTACAGATGGAGTGGCTGAGGTCAGAGAGGGTAATCACTTATCCAGGGTCACAGAGCGAGGAGAGGCAGCGTCTCCTCTGGCCACTGAGGCAGGTGGTCTCCTTTAGACAGTTTTCATCCACAGACTGTATGATATGAATGAGCTCACCTCTCGAGCCAATGGCACTAAGACACAGTTCCCTAGTTTTCCCAATTAAAAAATTAACTCAGCTCTCAGTGTCTATCACACAGATCTTCTCATGATTCTGACACAGCCAGGGTCCTGACTGATGGTACAGACCTCCAGGTATAGACAGTTTGGTTAGGCCACCCTGCTGTGGGTGGTGATGGTGGTGGGTAATTCCTGCTTCATTTTACACTGTATTCAGAATTATCTGAAGACACTCCACCCTCCGCTGTTCCTTTCATAGCTCAGGGCTCCAGGCTGGGAACCACTGGCAGAAAATGGGTTAGACAGTTGAGCAGGTCCTAGGAGAGGTGTTTAGATTCTTCCCGAGTTACTCGGGAACTGAGGCCAGCCAGCGCAGGGATCTGACGGCTGAGGTCTAGCCCAGGACATGCAGGGGTGGGCTGAGGGAGGCTCGCAAACCAGCAGGCCCAGACACGCTACTTGGCCAGCTACCTTGAGGACGTGGCGGTTGTACCTGTGATGGTCTCTACTTATAAAGCCCGGATTGAGCCGTGGGAAAACCATCTAGTCAGCAAACAGGATTTGTGGTCAGAAAGGCAGGAGGGTGATTTAGAAAACCACAGGCCATTTCTGGAGGCAAAGCCACTTAAAGCAGCCCAGAGAAAGGCAGCGTGGTAATTGGGAGTGGCAGACTGTGTTCTCCAAAGAGGGCTGCTACGCTCGCTCCCGTCCCACAGGCTCCTCTGCAACGTGACCTTGACATTCCCCGTCAAGAGCTGGGGTCTATTTCTCCACTCCCTGACTCTGGGTGGGCCCTGTGACTGATGTGCTCAATAGAATGCATGGAAGTGATGCTGTGTCCATCCTGGATGTAGCTCTTAACTGGCCTGGCGGTTCCCCCGTCCTGCCTGTTGGAGTGTGACTCTTGGGATGCCCCTTTAGGACCCCCACTGCCATGTGGGGAGAAGCCTGAGCCACAGGGAGATCCGCATGTGCGTGTCCCCCAGCCGAGCTCCCAGCCAACAGCCCATCAACTGTGGCCATGTGAGGATGACATCACCTTAGACTCCAGGCCCAGCCGCCTCTGCTGCAACAGGAGAGACCCCAGCCAACCCAAGGGGTCATGAGAGATAGTGACCCATTGTTGTTTTAAGCCACTGAACTTCCAGAGGTGGAGGATGTTTCACAGGTGGCTGGAACATGGGGACCACAAGGAGTTTATCCATGAAGAGGGGAGGCGCTTGGGAAGGGATCTGTTCTTCTATGACACCTGGGCTGGGGGAGTTCTAGTCTGTTGAGGAGCGGGCCTCTCTGTTTGGAGGATCAGCTTCCATACTCACCAGAAAGCACGCAAAAGGATTTTTCTCAGCAGGTACCAAACTCAACACAGGCGCCCTTTCTTTGACTTCAGGGAATCTCACCAGCTTTGTGCGGCCCTGCCATCACCCTCCCATCAAAGGCCCAGCACAGATCAGCTCTGTCTTGGGGGTACCCAGCCTGGCCAGCCCCCTTCCTGGCTCCCTGCTCACATTCCTGCCCGCCCTGTGATGTGCGCCCAGCTGGCCTCCCTTCACAGACGGGGCTCAGAGCCACGAGGCTGCACAGCAGGACCGGGACCCAGGCCACACTCTCCGTGCTGCAGCCGCCTTCCCTTTACACTCCCCATATGTAGTGCCCTCCCCTCTCTCACTCTCCGCTCCATTCCCGCCTCCAGCGTTTGCAGAGGCTCGCCCTATGTGATGGGCCCACTGGCTGCAATTTCTACCTCACGACCTTCTTAAAAACAACCAGGAGCACACCACTCTCTTGCCTTCTTTGGGCAGCTGATGCCCACCTCTCAGCCTCCGTGGTCAGGCCTCCACTACTTCCTGCCTGGGCTGTGGAGGAAATGGCAAGGCCACGTGTCTAGGGTCGCTTAAGCGACCCTCGGGCTGGGACCCGCTTTGTGAGGCCCACCCCAGCTGGGGTCTCCACTCTGCTTCAGCCTCCGTTGAAGAGACCCCAGGTTGGGCACAAGGCACTTCTGAGTCCCTGGGCCCAGGAGGCACTGAGGGCCAGGGGTGGGGTGGGCAGACACTCTGATCTACTGGCCCCACACTGGGTGCTGGGTACCCACTTTTATGATTGCAATGAGCCTTCACCACAGCGGCCTGGGGTAGGGGCTGTCGCCCCCACTCACAGTGGGAGAAACTGAGTCTCAGAGGGGAAAGTAATTCGCTTAGGTCACTTGGCAGGCAAGTGGCAGAGCTGAGTCTGAGCTCAGGGCCACTGACCCCACAGCCTTCCCTCTTCGTGGGGAGCCACCTGCCCTCGAGAAGGTCAGTCTCTGATCTGGGACCAGTGCTAGCCCCACTGTCTGCCCATCCACGGTGAAAAGCATCCTGGGGACGTCTGCCAGAGACTCCCCGTCTGTGCAGGGGCTTCCACCCTGCAGCCTTTTAAGTGAAAACATGCAGTGGGACAGCTGCTCACCCACCTCTTTCTGTGATAAGCTGTAGGGACCCAGCAGAAACACTAGATATGCTCACTATAACATAAAACAAGCCCTGTGGGGTGGGTGAGGGGGTCTTGCTCACTTCTTACCCGGGGGCCAAAGTCTCCTGGTGCACCCTAGGAAAAAATAGGCAGATACATCACCACAACTTTTACTACCTCTTCACATGTATTGAGCATTTACTCTGTGCTCAGTGCTTCACAAACATGGTCTCGCTTCCTTCTAACAAATACAACATGCAGGCTCTATTTTTATCTCCATTTCCAGTGAGGAAACTGAGGCACAGAGAGGCTAAGTAACCTGCCCAAAGTCAGACAGCTAGCAGATCCAGGGCTTGGAACCAGGTGGTCTGTTATCTATTGCCAGCCCCCAGACATGGTGGAGCAGAGACGAGCTGCTCCCACTGTGTCTTCTCGGAATCCCTGAACCTTGGAACAATGAGGGACAATAATTGATTGTTTTAAGTCACCAAGTTTTGGGGCAGTGCCTTATGCAACGATGGGTGCCAAGACACCAATTTCTCTCTGGTTTCAAAGCCCCTGCCTTAATCATTTCTACGACTCAGTGGCATCAGCCAGAACCATCAGGAAGGTAATCAGTGCACCTGCCAAGTGCACGAGTGTCTCATTATCTACAAAGGACGCAGACTGTGACCTCGTGTGTCTTCCCCATGGCTCTGTGAGGTTGGTTTTAATTTACAGATGGAGAAACTGAGGCCCAAAGAGCCAGGCAATTTGTGGAAGACCACACAGTTGGTGGTGGAGCCAGAATGCAAACTTGAGGCTCTGAACACCAGATCTTGTGCCTTGCTCAGCTCTGATGGTGGACTGGAACTGTGGCCGCCCTTCCTTAAGTGGGCCACACCACAGCAGGTGTCAGGAGTGGACGTGGCCCAGCTACACCCAGCCCTACCCTGGAAGCGCTCACATCCCACCACACCCAGGTCTGCTCTGGTCCCTCCCCTGCTCCCTTCTGAGGCACCTGGAGGTCCCAGCCCTCCAGGGGTGTGGCTGTGACATTTAGTGCCAAACACCAGGGAAGCCCTTCTCACAAAGAGTTGCAAAGATTCCAGGAACAGCTCTCTGTCACCTGTTTTCCTGGGGGGGCATCCTTCCCACAAAGAATGCCATCAACAGTCATTGTTCAATGCCCCAGGCTCTCCTGGCTCCCCCATTTCATGGTTAGTTACTGTGGAAACTTGTCATTCTGAGCAGACTGGGCTTTGAGTTTTGTCATGCTCCGGTGCCAGGAGAACTCAGATTTAACCCTCCGTGTACTTTAAATTGTCAAATGTAAGCCTCGTAACCATTTTAGGAGGTAGGAACTACTAGCCCCACTTTACAGATGGGGAAACTGAGGCTCTAGGAGGGGTATGACATGCCCAAGGTCACGCTCTGGAACTGGGGTTTGGCGGCAGGTTTCTGGCATCCTTCATCAGCCTACTGCATCTGGACAGCCTCTAGCATCACTTACCTTTTCTCCCTTGGGGCCTGGAAGTCCCTGGAGAAGGAAGGTGGAGAAAGAACAGGTGTGAGTGAGAAGGACAAGGCTGGCCCTGCTTCCTGCTTCCCTAAGGCTTTGAGGACAGAATGGCTGGTGATGCTGAGCAGAGCTATGGGTGGTCAAGCGGTAAAACACAGAAGCCTGTCAGCTCTTAATAAGGGTTGCCTGTGCTGGCCCCAAGGAATCTCCACACCTCAGTCCTAGCATGAGGGAGATGGGGGACTCGGGGGTCACCAGTGAGGGCCCTGGCATCCTCTCAGCAGGGACAGGGCCATATGTGCTAGCCACGACCCCCAGAGAGCAGAGCCCTCCCTGCTCAGCACCTGCTGTGCCCGGGTGTTGGTGAGGAGGCCACTGCTCTCAGAGTCAGGCGTGCGTGAATGTGGGGGTGGTGGCTGCCATCACTCTCTGGCTGCAGGGAAACGTGTCTTTTTCAATCCTGCCACCTTACCGGGCCTTCTAGGGAAGAAGGTCAGGCCAGAGGGCACTGACTGTGGGGCTCAGAGTCCCCAAGGTGGGGGCCAGGCTGTGGCAGGCCAGCTTGTGGCCGATATTCTTGGTCAGGGACTGACCTGCTCACTGCCTTCATCCCTCCCCAAACCATCCATTCTCCCTTCAGCCAGTAATGGATTCACTCGTTCATTCATTCAACTTGTCCATCCAGGCAGTCAGTTCTTTCCTCCATCCTTCAATAATGCACCAGTCAACTCTTCAATCATTTGTTAGGTCATTCATTTCTTCACTCACTTGTCTGTTCAACTATCGTGCATTTACCCACCCACTAACTCACCTACTCTTCCACGTATCCAACTGTCTGTACAATCATTGATTCATTACTTCATTTGACTTTTCTTCCACCCACCCATCCATCCATCCATCCATCCATCCATTCATCTATTCACCTATCCATCCATCTGTTCATCAATCCATTCATCCGTCCTTCTTTCTTTCCATCCATCTATCCATCATCCATCCATCCGTCCGTCCATCCACCCATCTGTCCTTCCTTCCTTCCATCCATCCATCCACCCACCCACCCACCCACATCCAATTATTTATTTTATTATGCTGTCTGTCTGTGATCTTATTCATTCTGCTGAGGATGCCTGTGGACCACAGGCTCCTGGCTCAGCTGTTGAGAACCCCTCAGCCTGATGACCACCATCTAAGTCTTGAGACTGTATGGGGAGCTGCTCCATGCCTGGGGCCTGCTGGGAGGGACTTGTGTGTTTTGAAGACTGACTAGATGCCAAGGATGGGGCTATCGACAGTTCTCCACATCCCCAGAATCCCTGTGGGGAGGATTAATGTGCCTGTTTGACAGAGAGGAGCCTCAGGCTCGGGAGGTGAAGAGGCCTCCCCAAGGTCGCACCGTCAGCAGGTGGTGGAGCTGGATTTGAACTCAAGTTTGATACCCAAATGGCTTCTCTCTGCCCTGAGCCAGGTTCTCAATGGCCCTTCCCTTTGGTGCCCTACGGTCACTCCCATACCTTGGGGCAGCCCCATCCCAGGACCACCTAGAACTGCCCTGTCATCACTTACAGGCTTGCCATCCAGACCCAGTGGCCCCTGGAAGACAAGAGAGAGAGAGAGCAGAGGTTATACATGGGAAAGGCATTCCTCGATGTTTTACGACCCAGAGGCACTATCAAGTGACAGGAGACCAGAGCCTGTCCTGAGCCCAGGCTCCGGGTATATTCACAAGGCCTCTGGGTGGGGACGTTGCCCAGAATCCCTTCCTCTGACAGCAGAGCCCCACTTCTTCTCCAAAACCACCCCCATCCACCCCATGGGGCTTGGGCGTGTGACTGCATTCCCTCAGCAGGGTAACTGGTTTGGGGCTGAGCGTCACGCCTGGCACTTTGAATGGTAGCGCTTTCGGGGAAAGTGGGCTCTTTTCTCCTGATGGGACTAAGCCTGGAGCTCCTGGGGCACCATGGGGCTTGAGAAAGAGCCAACAGAGAGGAAGGCAGAGCTGAGAGACAGAGAAAGTGGGCGAAGGGCCTGAAGCTGAAAATACCCTGTGGACTTCCAGCTGCCAGCTAATACTTTTGTTTGCTCTTAAGCCAGCTTGAACTGCCTTTGTCAGTTGTAACTTGTTATTACTGACTGTGTCGCCCCAGATTCACATGTTGAAACCTAACCCCCAAGATGATGGTATTAGCAGGGAGGCCTTTGGGAGTGATTAGGTCATGAGGGTGAAGCCCCCATGAGTGGGATTAGTGCCCTTATAAAAGACCCTAGAGAGCTCTCTAGTTCCTCCCCACCATGTGAGGACACAGCGAGAAGTCAGCAGCCCACAACCCGGGAGAGGGCTCTCCCCAGAACGCGACCACGCCTGTGTCCTGGTCTTGGACTCGCAGCCTCTGAACTGTGAGAAATAGACTTCTCTTGTCTATGAGCCACCCAGACTCTGGTGCTTTCTTAGAGCAGCAGGAAGGGACATAACTGGACGTAACTGAAGAGTCCTGCACTGCTGTGGCCTTTGCAGGCAAAGGTCAAGGCTGAGAGAAGGCAAGCAACACAAAGGTGGGTCCTGTGAGCTGGGGCATTGGGGGACCTGGGGCTCTGTGGTGTCTGCAGAGGGCTAGTGACCACTGCACAGCAGCCCCCACCAGGCCCCCTCACCTGTGCACCCACCCACCCACTCAACAAAGCCTCGCTGAGCTCCACCTCTGCGTGGGAGTGTAGAGGAAGCCCACTGGGGTGCCGCAGACTGAGACCATCCGGTCTCTGCCAACCGCTGTCCTCCTCCCTGTCACTGTCCCCTCATCCCCACACACACATGCTTCACCCTTCACCCTTGACCCCAGCAAATGTTCTAGGCAGCTCCACTCTCCTGAGCCTTTGCATGCACTGCCTGTCTGCCTGGCACATTCTTCCTGCCTTTGTGCATCTCCAGCTCAGTTACCTCCTCTTCCATGAAGCCCTCCAGGCCTCTCCACTTCCCAGAGTTAGGCCACTTGGCCTTGTGCCCAGCACATATTCTAGCTGTTGCACATGACACAATGTATTGTTAAGATGTGGTCTATACAAGTCTTCCAGTGGATCCAGGAGAAGGGTCTGACCCCTGTGCTCCAGTCTCTGATGAGGCCTGGCGTGGAGCACGTGCCGGTAACTGTGTGCTGAGTCAAACCAAGGAAAGGCAGCAGGAAAGATGAGCCGTGTGCAAATATGTATCACACAACGCCAACATGGGTGGTGAGGGGTGGGTCTGAGCGGGGAGAGAGCACATCTGGCTTTGGGGGGACTGGAAAAGATCAGGGAGCACCACCTTGAGAAAGTAGCATCTGGGGATTTG
Source organism: Diceros bicornis minor (assembly GCF_020826845.1). Classification (NCBI taxonomy): domain Eukaryota; kingdom Metazoa; phylum Chordata; class Mammalia; order Perissodactyla; family Rhinocerotidae; genus Diceros; species Diceros bicornis. The sequence goes on from NC_080740.1 coordinate 91,075,223, forward strand.
GACAGAGCCAGCGTGTGTGGGGCGAGGACACCGTGGGCAGAGAAAACAGCCCAGCAAAGGCAGGAGGAGGGAGCGTGCAGGGGCCCTCGAGCAGAGGGGCAGCTCCAGTCTCGGCATCGACACCCGATCTCTGGTCTCTCACAGCCTCACACGGGTTTGTCCCTGTCACTCCCGTGGTTCCACAGCTGAGGTAGCACTCCCTGGCCCAGCGTCCTCTGTGGCCAGGGCCAGCCTTTGCCTTTCAGTCGTCTTGTGTCCCTGTTCCTGCCCCCGGCACTCTCTGCTTCTTTCCCATCTTCATGCCTTTGCTTGGGCAGTTCCCACTGCTTGCAATGCCCTTCCCTGCCTCCTCCACCTGGTGAGAGCTACTCATCCTCCGAGAAAATCTCTGGCTCCGGGAAGCTGGTCTCTCCTTCCTTGGGCCTGGACACAGTCGGAGAATTGGTGACCCTGCCTGTCGGGTCCAGCAGTAAACCGCCGGTTTCCTGGCTCAACCTCCAGGCTGCCCTGAGCGGATAGAGCCAATGTGCCAACTCCCCAGAGGCTGAGAGAGTGGGCACTCCACTGTGTGCTCGCACCAGGGCCTCGCTCCGGGCAGGAAACCAGGAAAATCCTGAAAATTGATCTCTTAAGTGCTCCTGGCCACCAGCCCCAGGGTCTGCTGAGGGTCTGAAAACTAGGGTGATGGCCTGGGGGCAGCTGGGGTCCCAGGAGATGAGGAGCGGGGCCATTCCAAAGTCTTAGGGGCCAGGCCCTGGAGGCTCCTGGTCAGGGCCTCAGCCTCAGTCACAGGCGCAGTCCCGTCCCTGTCACCTGAGGCTCACCAGGAACTGCCCTAGCTGGCCCATCTCCTCTTGTGGGCTCCTGGCTGTCCTGACCCCTGGATCCACATGCCCGAGGCCTCCTCCCTTCAGCAGTCCACTACAATTGGGTCCTGCTCCTTCTTCATGCCCATGCTCCGGCCTTGCAAGGCCTCCTCAGGACCACTCCCCCCTCTGCATCTCTACCCGGGACCCTTCACCCAGGCCCAGCCCTCTCAGCTGCAATAACACACGCGGGGCCCAGTCCCATCCTCGGTCTCTTCTGGGAGCTCTTCGTGGCCCCCACTCAGTCTGAACCACCACAGCAACCGTGTAAGGCAGGTGTTACCATCCTTGTCCGACAGAGGAGGGAACTGAGGCCCAGCGAGGGCAGACCTGGCCCACGGCCGGGCAGCCGGTACCAGGCTGGGCTGGAGCCCAGGACGGTGGTCAGTTCCACCTCCTTTCTGCACGCAAGCCCGCACAGCGGCCTTGCCTGGCTTCTGGCCATTCTCTCCCCTCTAGTCCGCCTCTGTTCAAATCTTCCCTGCTCCACCCCACTGCCCACCGGACGTCGCCTATCGACGGGCCCCCAGCCACCTCGTCCAGCATGGCTGCCACTGAAGACTCTGCACCCAGGGCCTGTGCGCACCCGTGTGTCCTGCTGAACTGAGCCCAAATGCAGCGCAAGCTTCACCCCTCTGTTAATCTGCACGGACTAAAAGACACCATGATGCAGACCAAAATGCCAAAGAGTCTACGGTGCAGCTTAGAACTAAACAAAGCTCTCTCTTCTTCTTATGTTGAAAGGGAGGACACAGTGCGCCTCACAGCTAAGTCACTGGCAGCAGCTGGGGACAAGTACCAGCCTCAGGGCCTGGACCACGTGAAGTGAAGGCGACCCCCAATAAAGGCTGGGACACAGAGCAGGGCCAGGTCCCAGGGAAGCGGGCATCCTGCCCCTTAGGACCACAGATGGGGAGACTTTCCGGGGCACGTCCTCGCGTGTTCATCACTTTGGACTCCACCGAGCGCTGCCAGACCCTCAAGGCGTCTGCCTGCACTGCAGCCCCAGGAGGAAGGTGCCGGGGCACCCCCGTAGATGAGGAAGCCGAGCCAGTGGGACCGTCCACGGGCCGAAACAGGCCCTACTCTTCATGCAGTGTTCCCTCTCCTGCAGTACGGGCAACAGGGGTGACAGATGGCCACCCTGGGGGACCTGAGGTGGAGCCTCACAGTACGGGGATTCCTGGTCCGTCTGTCTCTCCCACTGAGCAAACCCTCCCCTGGCAGGGCTCTCTGGACTCTCTTTCACTCTGACCCTCTGCCAGAGAGAGCACTGGATCAGACAGACACACTTGCTGTGTGACCCTGGGAGAGCCAGTCAACCCCTCTGAGCCCCAGCACCCTCATCACCTGGTCTCCCCAGCACGGCTGTTCCTGCCCTGGCTTCACTCCAGTTTTCCCTTAAACTCTGCAGCACCTGGGGGCTCCTGACAACCCTAGGGAGCGGGAAAGAGCTGTTCTAGTGTTCTCACGGGTATATCTGGGGCCCCTGAGGCCCCATGCACTGTCATCCATCATGCTGTTTCCTGGACCCAAGCTCTGCTTTCTCATCTCCCTCCACTGCAGTGTCCTTCCTCCACCTGGAGAACTCCCAGTCATTCTTCAAGGCCCAGCTTTAAATGGCCCCTCTTCTGGGAGCTTCCCCAGAGAGAAGCAGCATCCACCCAGCCTGTCTGCCACAGAGCCGTGTCCCTATTCTTCTAGAGGAACGTCCTGTGGCTGAGCTCCAGGAGGCACGTGGAGCCATTGGAGGGGGCAGGCTCTGGATCCAGACACACTTGGGATCAAATCCTGGCTTTCCCATGTGCCACCTCGTGACCCTGGGCCTCGGCATCTAGAACAGGGAGAGGGGCCTTCCCTCCTTGCTGACCTGTGTGTGCAGGTTCTGCTGGAAGGGTCTCTGTGCACTGAGTGAAAGGTGTAAACAGGAGAAGGGACAGGACAACGTGAGCCTCCCCCCCGCCTCCCCGGCACCCCTCCCGGGGCAGTGCTGGCACCAGCTTCTGTGTGATCCTTCAGGAAGCAGTCCCCGCCTACAGAAGCTCAAACACAGAGCCCCTGCCTTTCTTACTTTTAAAGCCCTGGATGGGCTGAACAGTATACACCTGTGGGTCCATCTGCCTCGGGTTGCAGGAGACTGGCTCCTGGCCCTGCCCTCCTCACTCTGGGCAGCCCAACACTCACGTGAGACCCCGGGCATCATCCCCATGGCTCTTCCCTGGACTAAGACCTGTAGTCTGTCCCACACAGTGCCCTGGAGAACTTTCTAGAAGGCAAATATAACTACTCTGCCCTCCTACTTGAGCCCCTCTGGGGAGCCTCACTCCTGAAGGATGACGTCCTGCTCTGGAGCCCAAAGCCCCCATCCCAGGCCTAGGCACTGAGTGTGTGTTCTGGTCTGGCCTCTTCCAGGGCTGGGGCTGCCTCTGGTGCATCGCTGGGTCCCCAGGCCCAGCTCTGGGGCGTCTGCTGGGTTGATGTGAAGCATGCAGAGCCGTTGCTGTCCTGCTTTTCTAGAAGTGTCCGCTGCAGAAGGGATCCCAGGATGTGCCCTTGGCTTCAACACCACAGGGGGAATCTCAGTCCCACCAGAGTCTCTGGAAGAGTTCTGATGGCCGGACCTCGGCTGCCCCGTCCTGAGAGTGACCGTGGGCCTCCTGTCTCCCAGGCGGATGCTGCCCTCTGCCAACTCCAAGACTGTCCCTGGTACATTGACGGGGTTATTGATGGTGCAGCCTTGGTCCCCGAGGCCTCTTTCTGGTGTGTGAGAAGCCCCGTAAGTGGCAGAAAACCAAGCTTCCCACCTAGGGCCCTGCCTATATTTGGAATCACAGAGCTCTCGGATCCCAGGACTTGGAGTTGTAAAAAAGTGAATGAAATCTGTAGTTTCCAGATAAAGGCAGAGGGTGCAGTATGAGTGTTCTTGGAAACGCCCACCGCGGGGCTAAGGGAAAGTCACCTCCAATTCCCCGGGAACCCAAGAAGGGAGCTGTGCGTGGTGGGACCTGATGCCAAGCAGCATCCCGCGGCCAACACAGAAATACTGTGTGTGCTTACATACAGAACAGAGGGCACGCCGGCCTTGGGGATGCAGCCCGCCCACAGCCGTGGCCTCAGTCTGTGGAGGTGGCTCTGGGCTCCTCTCTGATGACACCTAGGCCCCTGAATCCTCTGTCTGGGGCAACAGCTGACCCTTGGAGAGGCTGCTGGGTGACCAGTGATTGCTGGGTGTCACTGAGGAGGAGACAGAGGGGAGTGGGGCAGAGGAAGGAAACAGCCCGGCTGGAGGGCATGATTCTGACTCCTCTTGTCCTGGGGGAGGCTGGTCCCTGGGCTGTGAACCTAGAGGACAGGCCCTGCCCATAGTTACTCTACATAATGCCTTTCTCAAACTGGTGTCCCACAGAACACTGTACTGCAGAGTAATAGGCTTGCCTGAGGAAGGGGATTCCACAGTCAAGTAAGTTTGAGAAACACTGTGTTACACCCTGTGAAATAGTTTCTCTCCCACAAGATTTGTCTGAGCCATCATTCTGCTTGTGGGTTTCCAGGAGGGCAACATTCCCAGCCTCACCGGATCCCTTGTCTCAGGGCCTGGCTGAGTCAAAGCAACTGTGGTAGGAGGCTGTGGGGCCCATCTATGAACCAGGTGTTTCCATGGGCTGGAGGGAGGCCTGAGCCTGGCTCTGGGGTGCACTGCAAGGAGGAGAAACACCCCGGGGAAGGCCAGGGGCTTGTCTGAAGGGAGCCAAGAACAAACACGGGGTGGGGCCATGGTCAGGCTGGACCAAGTGTGGGCAGAGTCCAGGCTGAGTGTCCCAGCCAACGAACCCAAGGTGGTTCTGAGCAGAACGGGGCCGTTCTGGGAAGCCGGGCAGTCTGGAAGAACAGGGCCCCAGCCCGGGTGGAGACGTGCCCTTGGTGGCGGGGGCCTGTTCCATCAAGGCAGCCCTCCTCTGCCCCAGACTATGGGGTGCCCACCACCAGCTGGCCTCGCTCTTTTCCCTGAGTCTCCCACAGGAGGAGTGGGAAGCAACAGTGCTCAGGCAGCCCCGGAGCGAAGGCAGGGCTTGGGCCTTGCCAGGGCTCGAGTCTCCCCTCGGGGCCTCAGCTTCTACAGGGTGGGTGATCCTGAGGGTCAGAGGCCATAGCACTGTGCCTGCGGGGCTCAGTCCCCCACCCCCACATGATCAAAGCTGTGGTATTCAGCAGAGGTTTTCAACGCCTTCTGCCCTCCATGAAACCCCACAGCTGTTTACAAGCCTGGGTTCTGCTTTCAATCACTCTTTCCCTGTGGAGATCAGCTGAGCTCCAGAACGTTTCCGGATGGGCGAGAAGCAGACAAAGCCATGGGCTGCACATGAGAAGCAGGCCAGGCGGCCAGAGTCCCCAGTGCTGGCTCAGCCCTGGGCCGGCTCAACCCCAGGCCTTGCTCAAAGACCTGAGAATCCCAGAGGTTCAGTTTCCTCACCTGTAAAATGGAGGTCTTGCCCTCTCCTCTCAAATGACAAGTGCAAGATGCGTCCCAGGTCAGTCTCCTTTGTCTCCTCCTCTCCCAGACCAACCCAAGACATGAGCCCCTACAGGCAGGCTGACACAGAATTGGGGTCTGCATTGGCCCAGGGGAGGGCAGTGCTGGGGAGTGAGCTTGGTGTGGCCTTCTGAGTGGCCTGCAGTGGCACGCTGGGCTGTGCCACTGCTGACCTCTCCTACCTTCACGGGTCTGCTCACCCCTCCCACATCCCGTTGAGTATTTCCTAAGCAGGGCTCCACAGAGCCATCTTTTGAGAAAAATTAACAAGTGTGGCAAAAGAGGGGGGGTTTCTTGGGGAAATAAGTTTTGGACGTGGAGCAGGCTGGCTCCATTGCTGGAGCTTCTCAAAATTCATCATCGAATGAGGCCTCGGAGGGATCCTGTCGGCTGCGGCTCAGGCCTCCCAATCAGCAGAACGTCTGTTGAACTGAACGAAAGTAATAAACTAGCCATGTTTAGATGCAGACAGGAATAAATGCTCAGACCGGCTGGAGCTGGGTGACTGACTTGCTTTCTGGTTGTAATTAATGCTGATGGCTCCCGTCGGGGAACGGAGCACTCACAATGCACTGGGACGGGGCCCCTGGATGAGGGGGCTTACCAGGATTATCAGTCCAGGGCCCAGTAATTACAGCCCAGATGTTGACAATTCATCAAATTACAAGGTGGTTGGGGCCTGGGGTTCTGGCTGGGACGTGTGCATTCCTGTGAAGGCTCCCTCATTAGGGCTGTCCAGTGGGCAAGGGGCTGGGTGGGCAGCCCCTCGGGGAAGGTCAGCACCATGTGGTTCTGATTTCTCAGGCCAGGCTGTTTGCACACACGTGGGCCACAGCAAGACTGTCCACGCTCAGCAATTTTCCAGACTCGAACTCCTGCCCTAGGGAGAGGGAAGAAAGGACCCTCACTTCTCAGGTCCAGCCTGGCTGCAGCTTGTGCCTTGGAGGAGGCACACAGTTCCTCCTGGGGAGCCCCTCCCGGGATCTGGGGCGCTCAGTAGGGTGGGCTCTGCTGTTGCCTATTGTATCCCAGCTCACAGTAAGCTGCAGGGGCTTCAGCCTGACGAGGTCCCTGGGGCCTGCCGAGGTCAGGGCCCTACCCCTTACCTGTTCCTTGGCCTGCCACTGCTGCAGTGCCCCCGCTCCTCGTCTGTACAGTGAAGAGCTGGGCCTGGACAGGGCTGGCCTGGAGCCAGGTTTGGTTTGGTCTGTGCAGTTAAAAAAGACCAAAACTGACAGAATTAGTTGCAACATTTAAAAACTGTGATATTTCACATAAACATCCAGAGTTTGGACTTTTCTTGAAAAGTTGGAAGATCTCTCACCCGGGGCCCACATGCCTGGCAATACCTGCTGGGTCAAGTGCTCCTTTAGCTGGGCACCATCCCAGGGCCACAGGCTCCACCCCTCCCTACTGCCTCACACCTGGCCCACTGCCCCATCGAGGTGAGCTGCCAGCCCTGCAGGGGCGTCTGGGTTTGCAGCCCTCAGCCTAGACAATCTCCAGGTCCCTTTCAGCTCTATAATTCTGTGAGGCCAGGAGCCAGCTGGCTCCTATTTTGGGGAGAGGGCACGCTCAGTGAATATCCCACGTGTGCTGGAAGCAATTACACGTATGTCCACATTCTACATCGTGGACAGAAGACATGCTGCTATGCCTTTGAACTGATCCCCAAATCCCCACTTAAATGACCCACTTGCCAGTTACATGATTACCCTGTCAGGCATCAGGAAAAATTGCTCCTGGGTGCGTGGGGGGGATGAGGCTGACTCCCACTGGACACAGGAGGATGGAAGATGGGTCAGTGAGTTGGGCTGTGTTTGTCTGAGGGCCACCTCTGGCCCGGTATCTCCGGCTCAGGCACATGGGGCTGGTCTGGTGGAAGGCACTAGAAGGAGCAGACAGGCCGGGGCACCCATTTCGGTGGCAGCCTCTGCTAGGGTGGAGATCCAGCAGGACGGAGCAGCAGCTGAGCAGAAGGGTGATAGTCCCAGTGTGGCTTGATGGAGATGTCTACATGACGGAGATGGTCTAAAGGGAAGCAGCCTGCTCGGGACAGCATGGCTCAGAAGGTGCCCCTGAGACCTGGCATTACCCACTGCTCTGTCTTCCCGCCACCTCCCCTCCCCACAGTGACTGTCCCCGAGGCTCCACTGCCCACCACAGGCTTGGCTCTGAGGGATGTCTGTGAATCTTTGAAGTGCTCCCACCCCAGGGCCCTCAGCTGGGCTGCTGCCCTCCCATTGAGTTTGGGCCTGAGTAGCCCTAAAAAGAAGGCCCCATTGGTGCAAAGACCCCCTTTTGTATGGGAGATGACCCACTGGGGCCAATCTTTCCTTAGATACCCTTCCTGACAAGTGCTTGTGCAGCCCTGGCTTGCACACCTCCACTGATGGGGAACTCACTGCTTTCTGGGTAGTTCAATAGATCTGCACAGTTTTTAAATCCGGCCCTTCAGAGGTTGGACACCACTGCAAATTCCCTCCATCTTGTGGCCCCTGGGGAGGAGCCAACTGGCTCAGTGAGGCTGGGTACTCCAGGGTCATTGGCTTGTTGGCCCCCTATCCCTACTCTCCTCTTCCCTTACCAGCCTGGCCTGTCTTGGGTGCACCCTCTCTCTGCCTCTTCTGTCTGGACATTTGCCCAGCAGCTCCCCACTTGTCAGCACCTACTTAGCCTTCTGACCTCAGCTTACACCCCTTTCCTCGGGGAGGCACACCTGATCCCCACCAGGCCAGGCCAGGGTTACAGGCGCTCACAGCAGCCTGAGGAGGTTGGAATTCCCATGAATTTTGATTCTCTCTCCCACTTAACCACATCTTTCTAGGGGGTAGGGACCCCTGGATGTATTTCTTGCTATTGTATTCCAAATGCCAAACCAAGTCCCTCATCTATTGTGAGAACACAATGAATATTTGTTGAATGAGCCAACTGCCAAGTGGATCCCTCTATGAATGAATGTCCAGTTTCCCACTGGCTCCCGAGCTGGGCCTGGGAGCACCAGAGGGCGCTCTTGACCTGTCAAATGCTGCTCTGGGCACCTGCTGACACCTGCTCTTGGGCCACAGCCTGGGAGGTTGGCCAGGATGCTGGGCACTGGGGACACTGGCCCAAGAGGGGCTCCTTCAGCCTCCAGGGCTCCCCTTGCTGGGGTCGGTGACCATCACAGTGGCAGGAACTGTCACTGAATGCAGCCTGTGTGCCCAGTGCTAGGGCTCCAGTGGTGACATCTCCCTGGCTCCCCCAACTGCTGAAGAGGGGTTAGGGATGTGCCTGAGGCCACAAAGTCTATGGAGCCCCAAAGCTCACTCTCTCTCCACTGCACGGGCAGGACACGGGGCCACATCCTGATTTCAGGAGAAGCTGGGTGGACCAGCTTCATGACCAAATACTTGCTTTCTCTCAAGTCTATGTACCTAGTAGACCTGAGTTTGCCTCAATGACCTGCTGCAGGTCTGTGAGCACACTCTTCCACACAGCATGATGGGGATGCTGGAGGGTGCTTTGCTGCCTGGGGAAGTGGGAAGAGGTTCAGCCAGCAACCAGCCTGGAGGGCACCACCCTGCAAAGATGTCATCACAGGCACACCTGCAACGGCCAAGACAAACATCCCACACCTGCCGGCCTCCCGCAGTGCTGTCCCTGCTAAGTGTTCTCCCAGAGCTGGACTTGGGAGGAGGTGTCTCAGAAGCTGAAATCCGGGGCTGGGGGCTCCCCGGCCACTGCCAGGAAGATGCAAAAGGCTGCAAAGGGTGAGTGAGGCCTCTGGGAACCAAGGGCAGGAGCTGCAGATCAGGCCTCCTGTCTTGGCTGCCCTACATGTGTCACTCGAGAGGATGTTGGGGACAAGGCATGGGACAAAGGCAAGGGGCCTGAGTCAAGAATTGTCTGCCCCGGGCTTGCAACGGACCCTGGGGAGGAAAGGCCAGCATGTGGTCCTTTCCCTCGGGCCCGGCTGTGTCTCCCTGAGGTTCCAATCTGGGGGCCGTTGTGGGGCTCAGGAAATCTGATTTCATCCCGTCCCTGCTCCACCCAGAATCTGGGGAGCTGGGGAGCAGCACTGCAGGGGTCAAATGAAAACGAGATGTAGGATGTTGAAATCTAAAAACAGATGCATTTGGGATATTACAGATGAATCATTTAACTAATTACATTTTTACAATCAAAGCTGTTTTTGAACTCAGAGAGTGCAAGAAAGCATATGAATATGTGGTGCTCTGGGATTAATTCCAAACAGTCCAACTGAGTTATTCGTTTCGAAATTGGTCCCAGGCTGAGGCCCTGTCTCTTTCACCCATCTCAGCTCACAGCTTATGCCGTCCCTGGGGCCGGAGTTGCCAGTGCTCCACTGCTGATTCTGGAGACGGTGGGCACCTCCTGCCCCCTGCCCCCCATGGCTCCGTGCATTTAGCCAGAAGGCTCCTGGCGCTGCCAAGTGTGAGGAGTCCTGGTTCTGGTCCCTCACCCGTCAGAGCTGGCCTGCAGCTCCTGAGATTCTGCTGCCTTTTGCTCCATCCTCACGGGGACATTCTTGATTCAGGCTTCATCTGCCAATTATTGCGGTCACCTCTGACCTGGACCTCCTTCCTCCAGTCTCTGCCCTGTAGCCAGGGAGGCCTTTTCAATATACACATCTGTCCATGGCACTCAGGGGCTTCCATGGCCTCCAAACTCTTCTGCTGGGTGGGTGGGGGCCCTTCACTCAGCATCACCTTCCTCCTTTCCCTGCCCGCCCTCAGAGTCACCATCCCTGGGCACATGGGACCACATTGCACGTCCTGTTGTGTTCATGGAGCCCGTGGCTCCATGGAGCCTTCCCACCTTATCCTCCTGCCAAACTCCTACTCATCCCTCAAGACACACCTCAAATGTCCCTCTTCTATGAGGCCTCTCCTGGTGCCAGGCAGAGTTAGCCACTCCTTCCGCCGTGGGGCCTGAAGCCCTGTCTGTACGTGTTATAGCCCTGCCCACTGTACTGTAAAGATTTCTGTATGGGAGACTCATGCTCGACCGGGACCTAGCGGGTGGGATTGGTGGGTGACGGGCCTTCATCTGTGGTCAGAATCCCAACAGAAATGGCCAGGCCCAGAAAATCGCTTATGCAGCTCAGACCCCAAATCAGTGGGGACCTATGAGCACTTGCTGAGTGGGACGTGTGGTTCCAAAGGCCTTGCGGGCCTTCTCTCCTTCCCTCAAACGACACGGCGGAAGCTGGAGCCCTCCAGCGCTGCTTCAGGGACGGGGAAGATAGGATGCACAGGGGCTGGAGATCTGCCCCAGTTAACACAGGCCTTTGGAACTGGTGCCACCTGCTGGCGGGAGAATCACGGGGATTCCAGAGGTGAATGTGGTAGCACGACAAACCACCGTCTGGGTCCTGGGGCGACTTTGCTCACCGCCGTGAGATCTGGGAAAGCAGCATGGCCACTGCAAGCTTCGGTTTTTCAGTCCACAAATGGCCACGAATCCTAACATATGGGGGTGGGATGTGCTTTCACTGTGAAGCGCTGCACAGATCTGATTCCGATGTTTTCACCGGGCCGCGCCTCACACTTGGCAAATGTGGACACAGAGGCCCAGAAGGGGTGAGTGACCGCCTGGGGCAGGGCGGTGGTCCCCATGTGGGGCCTGCTCCATTCAGCTGCTCCTTGACAGGCCCAGGACCCTGGCCAGGGAAACAGAACCGAACATTTCATCACAAGGAGGACGTTTTTCTTCCTAATTTCTAATAACGGCTATGATACAGACTTACGAATGCGGAACAGGAGAGAAGACAGAACGGAGAAATGGACTTCTCGATTGAAGTAGACTTCAGTTTTTGTTTTGGTTTTCTGGCAAGCAGGAAAGGGTGTTAACAATTGGGTAACGGGTGGAGTGCAGTGCGTGGGGAGAGAGCTCTGGGGCCAGACAGGAGGGACAAGGAGGAGAAGCGGAGCATGCACTCTGACTACCTGTTTCTCCAGCTGGTGCGAGGAGGAGGACCCTCCCGCCAGTGCAGACAGTCCTGAGCGCAGCGCTGCTGGTGTGCTGGAGCAGACTTCACAGCCTGGGTGCCAATCTGGCCTTTGCCATGTGGGTGGGCCTTGTGTCTCAGCCAAGTCCTGCCGCCCTCTGAGCTAGCTGCCTCGTCTGTCAAGTAGGGCCACACCACCCATCTCCCAGGGTGAGAGCACGTGTGAGCACACCCAGCAAGCACTCCATACTTGCACTTGCTTCCCTGGCACGTTGGAAGGGCTTCAGGGAGATGGGAAGGGACAGTCCTTTCTTCTAGTTCCCTCAGGAGGGGGAACCTCTGAGCCCTTGGCATGGCTGTCTGTCTCTGGGGACAAGTGGATTCTATAAACACAGAGCCAAGTTTCCTTGGCCTCCTGGCCTCTCACCGTGGCCCCCAAATTTCTACCCTACGCAGCCCCAGAGATCTCTCTGGCCTCCTCCTGTACTATTTCCCTGTCATTAGCTCGCTCACGCCAGCCACAGTGGCCTCCAGTGTACGCTGGACATACAGAGCTTGTTCTAAACTCATGACCTGTGCACTTCCTTTCTCCTCTGCCAGGAACACTTCTCCCCCAAGATCGCTGCATCTTTTTCATCATTTAAGTTTCAGCTCAAATGTCACCTTTCCCAAGAGCCTTCTGATTATTTAATCCAAATTACACCTATCCATCCACCTAGTCAGCACCCTCCTCACATCTCTGCTGTATTCTCTTTCTAGCACATTTCAGTTTGAAGCTTTCTTGTTTATTTGTTTCTCTCCTCCCCACCACAGGGAGAGGCCTTGTCCCTCTTGCTGGCCCAGAGACCCAGAAAAGCACCTGGCACAGAGTCAATGACTGAGGTGTCTTTGAGGTGGGCCCGCTCCCCCAAGCCCCAGGCTTCTGCACCCTGGCAGTCACTGGGTTTCACCATCTCCACACGTCTCTGGCCTCACAGCCTAACAATCTCCTCACACGTTCAAATGCACAGAAACCTTAAGTCCTGGAAGATGTTACCAAAAACTCATTTTTCAAGAAATGTTTAAATTGCATTCTGAAGGTGTAAAACAAACCAGAAAGTCACTAAAGTTCAATGGTAAGAGTCAGAAGTCAAAATACCAACAAAGAGGAGAAGTGAAGGTTTTGACATTGTAAATAGCGGATGATGAGAGGGTCTTGTTTTCTGTGCAAAAGTCAAGGTGTATGCAAGATTGAGCCTTGCACGACAGACAAGCCTTTTCAAGTCAGAGAGAAGCCACAGTTTGGAGAGGAAGAAGGGGTCATGATAAGAAACCTCAGGGAAGATCACAGTGACCCATAATCGTTCCTCCCTCTCCATCCCATAGCAAATGGGCTGTGCTGGCCCCTTCCCCACAGCTCTCCAAAGACGGCAACTGGTCTGATCCCTCTTTGAGCCACCCAAGTACCCAGCACAGGGCATGACATCTTCCAGCTTTGTTGAACAGAGCCAAGCTTCCTGTTTATAAGATGGCAAAATTACTTTAGCAACATCAGTGCTGATTACTACCCCAAAACGAAGAGTGCTGTGTCCAGGGCTCTTCTGCAGGTCCCAACTTGGACTCACAATGGTCTGAGCTCAAAATTCCCCCTATGCTGCTGACACCATGATGTCTGCTGTCCCTGGATCAATTGAGATCTGAAAGCTCTCAAACGCTGGTGATTTCCTCTTTAAACTCTGTGCCTGCAATTCCAACCTTAACCACCAGGAGGCAGTTAGAATTACAGAAATTTATCAAAACTGGTTTAATCTCTAAAATCATACTTCTGGGCTGGCTCCGTGGCTTAGTGGTTAAGTGCGCGCGCTCAGCTACTGGCGGCCCAGGATCGGATCCCGGGTGCACACCAATGCACCGCTTCTCCAGCCATGCTGAGGCCGCGTCCCACATACAGCAACTAGAAGGATGTGCAACTATGATGTACAACTATCTACTGGGGCTTTGGGGGAAAAAAAGGAGGAGGATTGGCAATAGATGTTAGCTCAGAGCCGGTCTTCCTCAGCAAAAAGAGGATTAGCATGGATGTTAGCTCAGGGCTGATCTTCCTCACAAAAAAATAAAAAAATAAAATCATACTTCTAATGAAAATATACCCTAAATTAAAACAAGATACATACATATACCCATATATTTTCAAACTTATTGTATTGGCATAGATTTAAAAGTCTGATAATACCCACAGGCGGCCAGGGCCTGGGGAAACATGCAGCCTTCATATGCTGTTGGTGGGAATGTAAATTAGTACAGCCTTGTGGAAGGCAATTTGGCAAAACACGTCAAAAGCCTCACACATGTGCAAACCCTTTGGTCTAGCAATTCAACTTCTAGACATTTATTCTAAGGAGGTAATCATGGAAATAAGCCTCCATTTATTCCTAGGATGTTGACTATAAGGGTGAAAAATTGTCCATATAGATAATATAACTTGGAGACTGCTTAAATAAATTATATACAATACAATATATCTGATAAAATACTATGTAGCTATTACATTCTATAAGAATTCTTAATGATATGGAAAAATCTCATGTTATATTAAGTGAAAAAAACAGGTTACAAGAAAGTATGTCCACTGTAATCCCATTTTTAGAATAATAAAAATAAAAGCAAACTTGCACATAAAAAATGCTGGGAGAACGAATACTAAAATATTGAGAGGACTTATCTGTGGGTGGTAGGGTTATGGATGACTGTTTTTCCTTTTTTGTGCTTTTCTCTATTTTGGGAAGGTTTTATAATAAACACGCTTCCTTTGTCATCGGCAGAGAGCTATTACTGAACCCTTGCAGCAGAAAGGACAGACCGCCTCTGAACAAGGAGGCCATGGACAAGGTGACCTGGCCTTGTCAGTCCACCACCTGTCCCACGGACGTGGGTGGCTCCTATGCCCGTGTGTCCCCCCACCCTCATCGGGCCACACGTGGACCCGGTTTCAGCTGGTCTCACTCAGGGGCGGGGATGGCCTGGATTAATCCAGAACACGCAGCCAGCACAGTCTCCACCACCACCCTCCCGTGCAACTCTTTTCTTGCTTTTACTCTGCCTAATGAAGTGGCATGTTTTTAGCACAAAGAAAAGAAAATCCTCCCTGAGGCTGGTCTTGAAATCTACCAAACTGCCCTTTCTCAAAGCTGCCTGCCTTTCCAAATGCTGCCCATGTGTGCCGGTGGATTAGAACGATTTCCCGAGCCCGTCCTTCCTTCCCTCGAGGCTTTCCGCCGTGAGGAGACGGCGACAGCATGGAGGGGCTGCCGCACACCGCGCTGCACCTGGGCTCTGCAGCTCTGTGGGCGTGACCTCGCCACGTTCCATGAGGTCGAGTACCTGCCCAAGCCCGCACAGCTGAGCCAGATCTGGACTTGGGTCGGACTGACTGGAAGGTCACGTGATTCTCTGTACACAAGATGCCTCTTAGGTGGCCCAGGCTCCTCGCGCTGCGGCAGTCGCCCTAACCTCGGGGGTGACCACATGGAGCTGTCTGTAAACAGACTCCAGGCTGGGAGCCAGGCCCTCCACAGGCCAAGAGATCTGGATTTCAGCTCAAAATACATGGGCCCTGAGAGCCTGCGCAAGTCCCTCCACCCTCCCCCTGCCGGCATGGGCCTGCTTTCCCTCCTGCAGGCAACGCCAGGTGGGGTGTCGCCCTCACCCTGTGGGCCTCACAGACGGATGGCCCGTGCGGCAATGCTGGGATGAGGGTGCTTGGAGGCACACAGCTGGGCTAGCCGGCTGGCTCCTGGCACTGGAGGCATGAACGCCGTGAACCCAGCAGCGGGCAGAGCCCAGCAAGGGAAGATGGCCGGATCCGCGTGGAGACGGAGGTGTGTGTTCAAACTGGGGCGGGGCGACTTCAGGAAAAGGGGTGACCGGCCCCGGGGCAACTGTGGGTGTGATGCCAGCTTCCCTCCCCTATCCCCTGGCCCAGCCTGCTCAGCGCTCCCCAGTGATGAGGAGCTGGAGGGCCAAGGGCGCTGGCTGCCGGAGCTGCCTGCAAACAGGGCCTAACCTGCCTCCTTCCCAGGAAGCTTCCAACTTCACACCAGGTGGACACACTGTGTGCACATCCAGTGGCCTCCCCACCCTAACATTCACGAGCCCCATCTCTGGCCCAGGCTTGGCAACAAGCATCTCACACACACTAGCCCTCAGGCTTAATTCCCTGACAGCCCCATAACGGCTCCAGTAACCCGACCACCATTTGCTGTGACTCATGGTGTCTGGGTGCTGCAGGTGTGACCTTACTTCACCTGAACCCCCGTTCTCCTCTTCACAGGCAAGGAAACAGACTTAGGGCAGCCAAGGAGCTTGCCCACGGCTTCACAGCCAGTGAGTGGTAAAGATGTGGGTCACCCCCCAGCCGCCTAACTGTGCACCCAGACTCCTGACCATCGCCCACAGAGCCCACAAGCGCCCCGACCCTGCCCCGACCTGGGAGGAAAGGCAGGAATGGTGGCTGAGGGAGAAGAGGCCTCTGGGGGAGGTGGACCCCCTGCAGCTGGTCTGGAGCCCCCTGCCCCTCACATGGGAGAAATGATTCCTACCATCAGCCACCATCCTCTCTGATGCTCACAGGGAGAAGGGACTCTGGGGTCACCGTGCGCTCAGAGGAGACAACAATGGGGGAAGAAACCCACTCACTCTGCCACTCCCCTTCCCCTTTGGACACCCAGCTAGGAGGCACAGCGCTGGAGTCCACGCAGGTCCCCCTGACGCTTGCTTGGGGCTGGACTGCCCTCCACAGCCTCTGGGAAGGTGGCTCCTGCAGGACCCTCCCCTGCATTGCCATGTCTCTGACTCGGACACATTTGGTCCTTAGACAGGCCTCTGAGTCAATCAACGTTTTCCTCCCTGCCTGCATCTCCCTGGCCTGAAGGCACAGAACAAATCTGTCCCCAAAAGGATGGTGCTGCCACACTCTACTTCCCCTGGGCTCACCCCTGCTCTGACGCATCGGGACTTCTGGATGCCGTGTCATGGTCCTAACTTCTGTGCAAGACTCGATACTGCACAGCCGCCTTCATCCCGCTTCTATGTGGTGCTCACCCAGCCCGCGCTGGGGACGTTGGTTCCAAGTATAAGCTAATTTTTAGGTTTAACTATAAAAGATCTGAGAAGTGATGACACCAAAAAGGCCAAATTGGAACCAAGCAGACTCCTGTTCCTGAGAGGTGACAGGACACGGTGGGCTGGGACAGGAGTCCCCTGTCCATTGGGAAGAGGTCAGCAGCCAAGCCAGCCTGGAGGGCACTCCACAGTCAAGGGCTGGACCCTGGGCCCGAGGGATGCACTGGGCAGGAGAGCAGTGTGGGTGGATTCAGAAGGCCAGTGAGACCCTCTCGAAGCCTCTTTGCTTTGCCTGCAGGGCAGCTGTTGTGCAGACGGCTCCTGCCAGGCCGGCCCTGCAGCTCTGCACATCCTGTCTCTTCACAGCGCTAGTGCTAGTCCCTGCACAGAAAGACTGCGGCCCGAGGAGCAGAGCAGAGAGGAGTGCAGACAGTTAAATAAGGGCTCAGAGGAAGAACACTGGCTTGAGAGAAAGGGCAAAGAGAGCAAAAAATAAATGGCAAATTACCGGGTAGCCATCTCGTCCTGATTGCCCCTGTGGTAATTAATATGTTATTAATAATCAGACTTTCGGCAGAAAACCATATGGCAACACTTAGCACTGAATCAGGGCCCCAGATCCCCCCACATTCTGCGGGGTTTGCAGTTGGTAACTGACTTCTTCAGGGGGCACACCAGGGCTCTGTCCGGTCTGGGGGACAGAGCACCCATTTCCCGCTTCATAGGGCCAGGCTGGAGGGGCCATCAGGGCATGCCCCTACACGTGTCCTCCCCGTGTCAGCCGGGACACATGGGGCCATGCTCCTTACAGGGGACCTGCTGAGGGGCCTGGAGAGCAGATACGGGTTTCCTGCCTGTTGCCACTGGGATGGGTGAACTGAGAAAGATAGCCCTGGAAGCCAGAGATATGAGGGGGTGGGCATTTGTCGCTACTGGATGTTTCTCTGGCCCCATGTGCTCTGAGCAGTGACTGCCTGGCCAGTGCCCCACACATTGGCATCCACCTCAGGCTGCAGGTTTGGCATTCTGCATTTGTTTAATACACTTAATAGTTCAACAGCCAAGTTCAAAAAAAAAAAAAAAAACCCACTCCATAGCCCTCTGTATTACGCACTTCAGCGAGTTCACACAGGCTAGCCTCCATGTGACAGCCAGGAATGACTCAACAGCGAAAAACTGCTTGTGGCCAATAGATCTACACATTCTTGCTGGCTGGCTTTTTGGCTCAATGCAGTGCTACAAGTATTGAGAAGCCCGGATTCCAAAGGGTGCCGTTCGGGAAATGAATCATGGTAAATGGAAGTCAAAAATAAAACTGCTCATCTGAAAGGAATTCCTTTAGAAGGTTAATTTTGGCTCAAGCAGACTGTCAATGTGCTTCTTGAATTGATTCGTCTGGATTCATCAGGCTCTGAAAAACTGCCAAGACGAATCAAAGGCAGACTTGTCACATGTCTTGGAGAAGGAACGGGATCTCCGGGGCCACTGATGATCCCCTGCGTTCAATGCTGTCTCGGGCAGCCAGCCCTCCCTCACCCCTTTCTCAACTCGCCGCCCTCACTGGCCAGCTGGGCTCGTGAGGTCTCAGCTGCCCAACTCAGAGAGTCACACATATTTTGGCAAAGAAGGAAAATGGACCCCAGGATCTAGTGATCAAGCCCAACTTATTCCCGGCATAAGTGCCTGACTCCAGAGCCCTTTCTGCCAAAGCACATGAGACAAAAGCATTTAAACAGATCACCTGCTGCAGGGCACTTAGAAAATATGGGCATGGTGCTCAGTTCTGTGCCCCAAGTTGAGCCAGAGATTTGGTGAGGAGCAGCCAGGCTCTTGGCAGCTCTCTTGGAAGGAAAGTGGTCATAGAATGCTTCCTGGGGCAAGTCAAGCCATGGAATGCTGTGCTGGCATTCATCTACAAATTTAAAAAAATATGGCCTCTGTCCAGGACTGATTTTTTTTTATAGGACACACCTCTCTAACCAAATATTATTTTCATGGAAGTGCAACAGAGAGAACAAAATGTCTTATCTTTCAGGAGCAGAGAGCATAATCCAGGACACTTACGGGAGGACCTGCAAAACACAAACAGAGAAGCCATGTCAGCATCAAAGGAAGAGGGGGCCCCTTGCCCAGGCCGGCCCCCACCTCGAACAGCTACTGGCCACCCTTCCTCATAAGACTTTGATGCCCCAGAGCCAAGCAGCAGGGCAGAGGGAGGGCTTTGTCCTTGGAGGGGTTGGGGTGGGCGTGTGGATGGAAGTGATCATCCTGCTTGTATCAGTTCATGCATTAATTTCATGAGGATGCTGTTGATCCCTGCTTGGGGCTCCCTGTGTTGGGTTTTGACAGCCTGGGTAGGAATCCACTTGTTCCTGCTTGAAGATCAAATTTAAGTGCCCACTGGGGGTCAGTTCATTTCTACTGAAGGGGAGAGACTCAGGGGAGAAAACATTTGGGGCAGAGGGAAGGACACTCCTGAGGGCACTTGGATGTGTGTGGCTGAGCAGATGTGCGGGAGTGCCTGTGGCCCAGCCCCGGGGTTAGGGGCACTGAGCCTGGGTGTGCATGGGGAAGTCGAAGGGGATGAGTCTGGAAGCACAGGTGGCAGCTGCAGGAAAGGCTGGTGCAGAACGCTGAGACTCGTCCCACGGCAGATGAGGACTCACAGAGAACGCTTATGAAACCCACTGGTGTCTGCACCTTATGGTTCGCAAAACACAGTGCATATCCATGACTGCGTTTGACCTTCTCAACAATCTTTGTGAGAGGTATGATGAACATACTCATTGACAGATGACAGCACAGAGGCTCAGAGAGAAAGAAGTGACCAGTTCAAGGCCACATAGTTGGTTAGGGGTGGGGCTCATCCTGGAAGGAGGTCTCCCAACTCTCAAACTCTATACACTTTCCACGCTGTTGCCAAACCAGTAACTCCTCCGCTCCCGGCAGACACTGGACCTCAGTCTGGAGAGCAAGGCTGGCACAGGGAGGTGGCACTCAGCAGTCAGTCGGCCAACACATATTTGTGGCTTGCCACCCATGAGCCAGGTGCCTCTGGGGGCAAGTAATGGGACCCAGTGGTGAATGCAAGAGGCAAGATTTCTGACTCAGAATTTTCCTTGGATGGATAGATACTGAAAAAACAATTACACAGGGAGAAGCCCAGGAAGCTCCCAGCACGTAACGAGGGACCCGAGCCAGGCTGGGCCAACTCAGGACGGGAGGGCAGGCTGAGTCCAGAGGGTGAGGGATGATGATCTGTTGGGGGTGGGGGGTGGGGGGGGCGGAGGAGCATGGCAGAGATGGGAAAGCTCAGAACACGCCAAGACCACTGGGCTTTTGAGGGGCTGTGGAAAGCCTAGTGGGCTGCAGTAGGGGAGGGCCTGGGGAGAAGGCAGGGCCAGCCAGAGCACAGGGCCTGTTTCCATGTCCTGGCCCAGGGGGCTTGATTCAAAGGAGAGCATCGGGGGGCATGGAAGGGTTCTGCATGGAGGAGTGATGCGAAGGAGCAAGAGTGGATGCAGGTGATGGTGGCCCGGACTCAGGTGCCGGCAGTGGAGATGGAGAGAGGTAAGGGTCAGGAAACCTCATTGGTGAGGACAGACAGGACTTGCTCATTGATTTAATGGCAGGCGGTGGACGTGGGGGGTGCATGGGGCTTAGAGGAAGGAGAGAGAGGAGACAAAGATTTTAGGCTTGAAAAACTGGTGTATGATGGTACTAATACCCAAGAATGGTAACATGGGGGGCTGTGTGTCTCCTAGGACTACACTAGGGGAGGGGCAGGGCCTTGGCCACTCAGACATCCATATAGCTTGCTTTGCACTTTCCGCCAACAACCTCGCTCCCTGTTTTACAAAGAAAAGAAAAGCCACTGGATGGACTCGCCACCACCTTTCTGATGCCACACGCACACACGTGCGTGCACCTGTGCCCGGCCTCCTCTCCATGCCTCTCAGGTGAATTCAGAAGGGCTGAGTGGCCTCCACCTTCCCTGGACCTGCTTGCACCCGCCGCTCCCTCTCTGCTGGGCAGTCAAGCCCATCCTCTCAAGCAGACCCTTCCCAACAACTCTGAAATGGGCTCCAATGCCTCCGACTAAAAGCCTGTCCTTGGCTCCACACCCCGTCTATTCTTGCCTTAGCCATCCTCTCTCCCTCACAGCCCCCCTGCTGGAGGGGCGCCACCCTCACTGCCTCTCAGTCCTCATCTTCCACTCACCTTGCGACCCCAGATTGGATTCCATTCCTATCACTCCACCACAATGGCTCTCACCGTGCCCAGGGACCTGCCTCCACCTCAGGAAGCCCGGCAAGTACCCCTCCTCCCCTGACTCACCCTCCACACTGTGGACTGCACCCTCCCCTGAGCGCTCCCTTCCTTTGGTTCCTCCCACTCCCTGGCTGTTCAGCTGACTCAGGCTCCTCTCCCAGCCTCACAGGCTGAGGCTCCTCAGGGTGCATGTCTAGGGTTTCCTCTCTTCAGGTCTCTGCTCACCGGTCTCCTCCCTCCATCTTCCCCGAGGATCTCATCATGCTCATGACTACACGAGGCAGAAGTGCTCCAAATGTGTATCTCCAGCCCCGACGGTGCCTTGGAAGCCCAGGCTCCCTTTGTGAGCTGCCTACTTGCCCTTTCCCCTTGAATAATCCCAAGATTCCTCAAGCAGACATGCACAGTCACGCTCACGATCTTCTGCCCACACACATGCTCCTCTCCAGTTCCTGGTCTCTGTGGATGACATCCCTTTCCACCCGGTTGGTGCACTGGAAAATGATGAGTCCTCTCCACCCCCACACACGCTCCCCCATGCCCACCCCAATCTATCAGCACAGCCATTGTTTGTCCCTCTGGAATCTGTCCACTTAGGTCTCTCTCCAATACCACACCCTAATCCATGTTACCACCACCTCGTGACTATTGCTACAGCTTCCTACTGGATCTCCCTTGTCACTCTTTACTCAGACATTCACTGAGCACCCACCCTCTGCCAGATGCCATTCTGGGCACATGGGATACATCAATGACCGTGACAAAGATCCCTGTCCTAAGGAGCTTACCTTCTGGTGAGGGAGAGCGCTGAGACATAGTAAGCATAATAAACGTGTACATCGCCTAGAAGGCAGTAAGTGTCGTGGAAAGAGACAGGCAGCAGGGCAGGGTAAGGGGGAGCTGTTAGTGCTAAGGGGGGCAGATTGGAGTATTCAATGGGGTGGTCAGGGTAGACGTCATCCTGAGGTGACATTTGAGCAAAGGCTTGAAGGAAGTGTAGGACTTGGCTGTGCAGATTCCCGGGAAAATGTGCACCAGGCAGGGGGACACTCAGTGCAAAGATGTCCTGGGCTGGAGACCCAGGAGCTGGAACCCACTAGCAATGAGGGGGACACACCTGGGATGAGAGATGCCTTCAAATATGCTGACTCATCGCCACTCTAGTCTCCACTCTGGGACCAGAGTGGCGTTTTCAAGATGCAAATCTGATCAAGGCACTCCTGCCCCCACTCCTCACTTTCCCATTGTTCTTAGGACAAAGCCCCGGATCCAAAGCCCCTTCTGGGCTGTGATCTGCCCACCCGCCTGCCACGTGAGCCCCTCAAACTGGTGCGAAGAGAGCTGCTATTAACAGAGGGCGGCAGGCAGACTTGTGGTTATTGGGAGAAAGTCAAGTTGGATCCACGCCCCTGTGTGAACCAGGATAAATTCCAAAAGGATCAAAGATTTACATGTTAAAAAAAGTCATAAAAATCCTAGAGGAAAATTCCTTTCCAACCATGGAGAAGGGCAGGCTTTTTCAACTACAGTTCATAATCCAGAAGCTGTAAAATAAAAGTCTGACCCAACCATATAAAAACAAAAAGTCTGAGAGGCAGAAAGCACTGTAAGCGAAGTCAAGAGCCAGAGTGGGAAGAATATTTCTAACTCAGGTCACAAAAGTTAGATACCTGGACATAAAAACACAGATCAACTCAAAAACATTGACAACCTAATAGAAAAGTGCTCACAAGATATGAAGAGAGAGTTCACAGAAAAGAAAATACAAATAGACCTTAAGTGTAGAAAGAAAGGCAAATCCTCATTCATGATAAAAGAAATGAAGGTTAAAACTATAATCATGTCAGATTAGAAAAAAAGGAAAAACATCTGATGACCTATTGTCATCCTTAGGGAAATGAGGACGGGCATCTCACCCACCGGCCAAGAGAGGATAAACTGGTACTCTCTAGAGAGTGATCTGGCAATACTGATTAAGACTTAAAATGTATATGCCAACTGCCTTAACAGTGATCCTCCTAGAAATTTATTCTGTAGGTGTGTTTACATATATGTGCCAGTGTATAAGACGACTCATTGCAGAACTGGTTGAGATAGCAAAACCATTAGGAACAGCACAAATGGAGCTGCTTAAAGAAAGGATGGGATACTTATCTAAATGGAATACTATGCGAGTGTGAAAAAGACTGAAGCAGATCTTTATGTTCTGACATGGAACAATCACCAAGGCATATTGTTACACTTAAAAAAAAAAGGTGTGGAATAGTACGCTAATATGCAGCCATTTGTGCTAAGAAAATCTGTAGACTTTACTTTGTGTAAACATGGAAGATCTCTGGGTGTGGACACAAGAAGGTGCTCATCAGGGCTGCTTCCTAGTAGGAGAACAGGTGGCAGGAGGACAGGAATAGCAGGGAGAAACTGACTTTTCCCCACCCACTCTTTGATGTCCTTGGATACACATGTGTAGCTGTCCAACTCAGAAAAGGCAATAAACTTGAACTTAAAAATGGCTGCAGTAAGCTCTGTGTTTTGTCTGGTCCTCCAGCTTTTTCTGCCTTTCCTCACACTCACCTCCAAGCTCCCTCCAAGAAAGCGCAGCCTGGGATTATCATTCCGAGAGGCTGGGGGCCTGACGTGAGGTGCAGCCCAGAGGAGACGAGGGAGGAGCTGCCAGAGTAACCATCACTCCCTCGCACTGGGAATGCTGCTGTCTGCTTTCCCCAACCATCTCACGTAACCCCTGCTGCAACCTCACCAGGCACATTTTACAGACAAGGAAACAGGCTCAGGAAGGTTACATGCCCAGGAGCATGTCCCCTACTGATCTGGGCAGAATCCAGGCAGTCTGACTTCGAGCCTAATGAAGGGGCAGAGAAAAACTGTTTTGGCAGAAAGAGCTCTGACATTTCCTGAGCTTCCTCCAAAGTCCCGGGGGTGGGGCCTGGCGCGTCTGAGATCACCCAGCTAGTGAGGGGCAGTCCAGGCTGGAGCAGAGGCATGAGATCCCAGCCCCCCAGGACCACCCCCATCTGCAGAGGGGTGGCCAGAGTGGGAATGGTAGCATTCCAGAGACTGATCCTGTGGCTGGCGGGACAGGCCACATCTAGCCCATCCGAAAGACCCCAAAGCCACCACCTCTCTCGGGCCCTGCTGGCACCATCTCACCAGGCCACCATCACTTCACACTGGCACCACATCTCAGCCTTCAAACCCAACTCCTTCTGGGCACCCCAACCCCACCAGCTGGAGAGGCTTTTAAAATGCCCACCCCTCCCCAGGGCTTCCCGTTACACGTGGAATCACGTGGAAACTCCCTGCACAGCTCTCCCGCACCATCCCGCTCGCCGATCCGTCACCCTCAGCAACCACGCTGCTCCACTAGTCTCTCTCCATTCCCCAAGGGGCCAGCTCTCTTCGGCCTGAGGACGTTCACATCTGCTATGTTCATTACCACGGTTGCCAGGCCGTGGCTCCATCGCCATCACCTTGGAAAAGCCTTCCATAACCGTGAAATCTGAAGACGTCTCCTCCCTCCCAGCCCCCACTGGTTTCTGTCAGAGCTCCCTCGTTATCTCCCTCCACAGTCTAATTATTAAATCCATTTGTTTGTGTGTTGTTCATTGTCAGCCCCACCAGCAAGGCAGCTCCCTGAGAGCTGGGACCCTGTTTGCCCGGTTGCCCACCGTCCGCTGCTGCCTGTCCCACAGGGCCTGCAGGCCCAGGCACTTAGTAAACATGTGCTGAATGGCTGAGGGGCAGGAAGGGCAGCAGTGCCGAGCCACCTGGCAGGCCGTCACCTCTTTGAAGCCCTCAGCACCCAACTTCGTTGTGCGGGGTTTGTGCTGTGGCTGCTGCAGCCTCTAGACATGGAATCTGCGGCCTGCAGCGAGCTGGGCAGCCAGGAGTAGATGGGTGGGGTGGAGGGCCTGGCTCAGGCTGTCCGCGGCCCCGCTCAGAAAGTGAGGTGGGCTGCAGTGCCCCCATCCCGCCACGCGGTTGCCCCCCGACGGCCCGGCCCCACTCTGCACAGATTTCAGACATATGTTCCAGGCATTGGCTGGATCTGTTGACTTGCTGTCAGGAATGTGGGAGCAATTAGATAAGAGACAGATGACTTGGGAAATAAATAAAATGGGCAGAGAGGGTCATTGATTCTGTGGCCTCTTTAACTGAACTGATGTGGCCCAACAGGGTTTCCCAACCTGGGAGCCACGCCCCTCACACCTCAAGGTTAGGAGGGTGTATGAGCTGCTGTTGACAGGGAAGCTGGAGAGGGTGGAGGGTCTGGGGGCCCACAACGCCTGCCTTGAGATCATTTCCTGAGTGTTTCCCCAAGGGTGTATTCCTGGAAAAGCAAACAGGCAAGGATATTTCCCACAGCCTGGCAGGTGCCCGGCCCGCACACCAGGAGGTGAGGTCTGGCCTTGGTGCCTGAGGCTGCTGGGGTCATTGTCCCTGCTCACAACCCACACTTGCTCCTCTGTGTTGTGCCTAGACTCTGGACTCCAGCTTTGCCTGCTCCCTGCTCTTCCCAACACCCCCTGCTCTGCCCCAGCCCTCCTGACCCAGCCCTCTGCCTCTCTCCACTCAGCCAGCTCAGGTGAAGAGGCCCTGGCTCCTGACCCTTGGAAACCCATCCTACCACGAGGACAACGACCTTCAGCCATGCTTCTCTGGGGCTTTCCCCAAAGGAGCAGAATGGGCCACGGGCTTTTAAACTGAGTATGCAGGTAGAGGAAATGAGGCTTGGAGGGTGGCAAATCGAGGGCCATTAATGAGTTAGTGCACTGGGCACTTAACCCAGGCCTCAGGCCCTGGATTTAATTGGGCCAATACTGTCCGGGAGTGTTCAGACCTCTGAATCCTGGCTCTCCAGCTGATGAGCTCTAGATCTTGAGCAAGTGCCTGTCCCTTCTGAGGCAAAATCTGCCCTTGTGGCACGTGGGGAGTAACCATCCCTGCTCCTCTGGACTGCCACAAGGATGGAGTCCTGGGTGCTCAGGACAGCAGTGGCACGGGAGAGGCACCGAGACTAGTGCTGGCTGGAAGTAGAGCATTCTCTCTCTCTCTCCCATGCACACACATGTGCAGACACACACACAGACACACTCACGTGCACCCCTCCCCCCCCGTTAGATGGTAGGGAGAAGAGAAACACAGATGGTAGTTTTCCCTTGTTTGGTTTTATGTTGCACACAGGTTTAGAGAGCCTCGTAGGGAAATGGCACCTCAGTGGGCCTCCAGCACTTTGGCTGTGGTGGCCCTGTCAAGTACGAGGCCGCATCCCCAGAACTCAGGGTCAAGCAGGCCAGCCTGGGTGTGGAGGTCAGCTCTAGCAGTTATCCTGCTCAGACACTGTGCAGGGCTGGCAGTGGTGCTGATTAGAAGCCTTAGTGGAAAGTAAACACATTGGATTTTTAAAAAAAATAACAACTCTATGGAGATATGATTTACATACCATGAAATTCACTCTTTTAAAAGTACAGTCATGCATTGCTTAATGATGGGGATATGTTCAGAGACCTGCCATTGGACGATTTCATCCTTGTGAACATCACAGAGTGCACTTAGACAAACCTAGCTGGTACAGCCTACCACACACCTAGGCTCTATGGTACTGATCTTCTGGGACCACTGTTGTACATGTGGTCCATCATTGACTGCAATGTCCTTATGTGGAGCATGACTGTATACACTTCAGTGATTTTTGGCATATTCACAAAATTGTGCAATCATCACCATAATGTAATTTTATTTAACCTTCATTTTCGTAAGACAGTTTTGTTGGACATAAGATTCTTGGTTGTCATGGCGGAGTGAGCTTCCCCCATTGAACTCTCCCCCACAAGACAGAACAAAAAGGACATTCATATTCCAACAGATGCTATTCACACAACACAGGGGACGTCTGAGGCACCCAGGCAGCCATACACATGACGACTGAGGTGCTGGAATCCCCAGAGTAAGAGGAAGGAGGTAAGAGGAGCTCCCTTCCTTCCCCAAGGACTGTGACCCAGAGACTGAGACCACGGGGCTCTCAGGGGTGGGGAGAGGTGGCTCGCTGCGTGAAAACTGGTGCTCTCCACGACCCCTCACAGCCCGTGGGGATCCCCCTATGGAGGAAGTGGAACTGTTGCGAGGGTAGTTTCAACAAGCTAGCCCCTCAGGAGAGCAGAGAGCGACAGTGAGGCAAGAAACCTCTGAGATCCAGGAGGGGAAAGTAAGCGCCCCTCCCCAAACCTGACCCACCCAACTGGTGCTTCAGCACAGCAGCGCTTCAGCTCAGCCCTGTCCCTAGAGGCAGCAGCCCCCAGGTGCCCGGGCCTGACCAGCAGGGGCAGCATGACCACGCCCCACTCCCACAGGCAGTGGCCCCCAGGTGCCCAGGCCCGACCAGCAGCGAGGCGAGCCTGCGCCCCCGCACCAGAGGCAGCAGCAGCTCAGGCCCCACCATGCCACAGCCCCAGCTGCTCCGGCTGGACCAAGCCATGGCCCTAGCTTCCCCGGCTCCACTGTGCCACAGCCCCAGCTCCTTTGGCTGGACTGTGCCCCATCCCCAGCTCCTTCAGCTTAACCACCCCCTCCACCCTGGCTCCAGCTGCTTCAGCTTGGCCTGTGCTCAGGCTCCAGCTGACCTGGTGCCAGCAACTTCGGCCCACTGCACTCCAATTCCAGCTTCTTTGGCCCAGCGGTGCTCCAGCTCCAGCTTCTTTGGCCCAGCGGCACTCCAGCTCTTCCTTCTTCAGCCCAGTGAGCTCCAGTTCCAGCTTCTTCGGCCCAATGGTGCTCCAGCTCCTGCTTCTTTGGCCTAGTGGCACTTCAGCTGCAGCTGCATCTGAGCTGCAGCTGCTTCGGCCTAGCTGCGCTTCACTCCCAGCTGTTCCCATGCTCCAGATCCAGCTGTTACCATGCTTCCCCCACCAGCAGCCTCCACTCAGCCACGCCTCAGATCAGCCAGGGGCTGATGAGAGTGCCTGGGGATTGAGGCAGGCCAGAATACACAGCCCTTGACCCCCACCCAGCGGCAGCAAGTAGAAACTGCGACCATATATTTTCACTATGAGGAAAAGTAAGCCAACACCGACAGGCACTATGCAAAAATATATTAAATCTCCAGACCTAAAGGAAAATGACAAACACCCAGAAGTCAACCCGGAAAGCACAGAAATGTATAACCTTAATGACAGAGAATTCAAAATAGCCATCATAAAAAAGCTTAATGAAACACAAGAAAACACAGACAGACAATTCAGTGAAATCAGGAGTTTCTTCACAAAAGAGATTGAAACTATAAAAAAAAAACCCAATCAGAAATCCTAGAGATGAAAAACACAATAGAGGAGATAAAGACAAATCTGGAAGCCTTAAGCATCAGAGCTCATAATATGGAGGAAAGAATTAGCAATATTGAGGACAGCAATGCAGAAATGCTCCAGATGGAGGAGGAAAGAGAACTAAGACTAAAAAGAAATGAAGAAACTCTCTGAGAAATATCCGACTCAATTAGGAAATCCAACTAAAGGATTACAGGTATTCCAGAGGGAGAAGAAAGGGAAAAAGGAGCAGAGAACTTGTTCAAAGAAATGACAGCTGAGAACTTCCCAAACCTGGGGAAGTAGCTGGAAATACCAGTGAATGAAATCAATAGATCTCCTAAATATATCAACACGAAAATACCCTCTCCAAGGCATATAGTAGTAAAGCTGGCAAAAGTCAATGACTAAGAAAAAATATTAAGGGCAGCTAGACAAAAAACCAAACCAAAACAAAACACACAAAGGATTTCCTATCAGGTTCTCAGCCAATTTCTTGACAGAAGCTTTACAGGCTAGGAGAGAGTGGAACGATATATTCAAAATTCTGAAGGACAAAAAACTTTCAGCCAAGAATACTCTATCCAGCAAAAACATCCTTCAGATATGATGGAGAAATAATAACTATCCCAGATAAACAAAAGCTAAGGGAGTTCATTGCCACAAGACCCCCACTACAAGAAGTGCTCCAGAAGACCCTCATCCCTGAGAAAAAAAAGAGAAAGGGGATTCAAAGTTTTGAACAAGGAGGAAAATAGGTCAACAAAACAAGAAAAAATTGCAGTCCTCTATCAATATAGATTAGCAAACACTTAATTATAAAACCAAAGATCAAGGGAAGGAAAGCACCAAGCATAAATATAAGCTCATCATGTTAAACATGAACTCACAACACAAGAAGGAATAAGATGTGACAAGAATAACTTAGAAGGGGAAGAGGAAAGAGATCGAATCAACTTAGTCTAAGGGAATAAGAGGCCAACAAAAAATGGACTATCACATCCACGAGATTTTTTATATAAACCTCATGGTAACCACTAACCAAATAATCAGAACAGAATCACACATGATAAAGAAAGAGAAAACTAAGAGAACTCCCATACAGAACTACCAAACTGAATTTGTAGTCCAAAACACATGGGATGAGAAACAAAAAAAATGCAAAAGAACTGGAAAAAGAGCGATAAAATAACAATAACAAGCCTCCATATATCAATAATTACCCTAAATGTAAATGGACTGAACTCTCCAATCAAAAGACACAGAGTGGTGGGATGGATTAAAAAACAAGACCCAACAATATGCTGCCTCCAGGAAACACATCTCAGCTCTAAAGACAAACAGGGCTCAGAGTGAAAGGATGGAAGACAATACTCCAAGCTAATGGCAAACAAAAGAAAGCAGGTGTT
Organism: Diceros bicornis minor; assembly: GCF_020826845.1. NCBI lineage: Eukaryota > Metazoa > Chordata > Mammalia > Perissodactyla > Rhinocerotidae > Diceros > Diceros bicornis. The sequence goes on from NC_080740.1 coordinate 91,104,670, forward strand.
GCCATACTTATATCAGACAAAGTTGACTTCAAGATAAAACAGGTAATGAGAGACAAAGAGAGGCAATATATAATGATAAAAGGGACAGTCCACCAAGAAGACATATCACTTTTAAATATATATGCACCCAATACAGGAGCACCAAGGTACATAAAGCAACTATTAACAAACCTAAAAGGAGATATTAACAACAACACAATAATAGTAGGGGATATTAACACCCCACTCTCATCAATGGACAGATCACCCAGATAGAAAATCAATAAGGAAATAATGAACTTAAACGAAAAAACTTGATGAGATGGGCTTAACAGATATATATAGAGCACTCCATCCAAACACAGCAGATTACACATTCTTCTCAAGTGTGCATGGAACATTCTCAAGAATAGATCATATGTTGGGAAACAAGGCATGCTTATATAAATTTAAGAAGATTGAAATCATAACAAGCATCTTTTCTGACCATAAAGCCAAGAAGCTAGAAACCAACTACAAGGAAAAAACCAGGAAAGTGACAAAACTGTGGAGACTCAACAACGTGCTACTAAACAACCAATGGATCACTGATGAAATTAAGGGAGGAATCAAATCATATCTGGAGACAAATGAAAATGAAAATACTCTGTACCAACTCATATGGGATGCAGCAAAAGCGGTCCTGAGAGGGAAACTCATAGCAATACAGGCCCACTTTAACAAACAAGAAAAAACCCAAACAAGCAACCTCAAAGTACACCTCACAGAATTAGAAAAAGAAGAACAAACAAAGCCTAAAGTCAGCAGAAGGAGGGAAATAATAAAAATCAGAGCAGAAATAAATGAAATTGAAATTAAAAACACAGTAGAAAGGATCAATAAAACAAAGAGCTGGTTCTTTGATAAGATCAACAAAATTGACAAACCCTTAGCCAGACTCACCAAGAAAAAAGAGAGAAGGCTCAAATAAATAAAATTAAAAACAAAAAAAGGAGAAATTACAACAGACAACCACAGAAATACAAAAGATTATAAAAGAATACTATGAAAAACCATATGCCAACAAATTGGACAATCTAGAAGAAATGGATAAATTCTTAGACTCATACAACCTCCTAAAACTGAATCAAGGAGAAATAGAGAACCTGAATAGACCAATCACAAGTAAAGAGATTGAAACAGTAATCAGAAACCTCCCAAAAAATAAAAGTCCTGGACCAGATAGGTTCTCTGCACAATTTTACCAAACATTCAAAGAAGACTTAATACCTATCCTTCTCAAACTATTCCAAAAAATAGAGGAAGATGGAACACTTCCCAACACATTCTATGAGGCCAACATCACCCTGATACCAAAGCTAGGCAAAGACAACACTAAGAAGGAAAACTACAGACCAATATCCCTGATGAACATAGATGCAAAAATCCTCAACAAAATATTGGCAAACCAAATACAGCAATACATTAAAAAGATCATACACCATCATCAAGTGGGATTTATACCAGGGACACAGGGATGGTTCAACATCTGCAAATCAATCAATGTGATACACCACATTAACAAAACGAGGAATAAAAACCATATGATCATCTCAATAGATGCAGAGAAGGCATGACAAGATCCAATATCCATTTATGATAAAAACTCTCAACAAAATGGGTATAGAAGGAAAGTACGTTAATATAATAAAGGCCATATATGACAAACCCACAGCCAACATCATACTCAATGGGGAAAAACTGAAAGCCATCCCCATGAAAACAGGAACAAGGATGCCCACTCTTGCCACTCTTATTCAACACAGTACTGGAGGTTCTGGCCAGAGCAATTAGGCAAGAAAAAGGAATAAAAGGAATCCAAACAGGCAACAAAGCAAAACTCTCGCTGTTTGCGGATGATGTGATCTAATATATAGAAAACTCTAAAGAATCCATTGGAAAACTATTAGAAATAATCAACAACTACAGCCAAGCGGCAGGGTACAAAATCAACTTACAGAAATCAGTGGCATTTCTATATACCAACAACGAACTAACAGAAAGAGAACTCAAGAAGACAATCCCATTTACAATTGCAACAAAAAGAATAAAATATCCAGGAGTAAATGTAACTAAGGAAGTGAAAGACCTATACAATGAAAACTATAAGACTTTATTGAGTGAAATCAAAGATGACTTAAAGAAATGGAAAAATATTCCATGCACTGGGATTGGAAGAATAAACACAGTTAAAATGTCCATACTACCTAGAGCAATCTACATTTTCAATGCAATCCCAATCAGAATCCCAAGGACATTCTTCACAGAAATAGAACAAAGAATACTAACATTCATATGGGGCAACAAAAGACACTGTATAGCTAAAGCAATCTTGAAAAAGAAGAACAAGGCTGGAGGCATCACAATCCCTGACTTCAAAACATACTACAAAGCGATAGTAATTAAAACAGCATGGTACTGGTACAAAAACAGACACACAGATCAATGGAACAGAATTGAAAGTCCAGAAATAAAACCTCATATCTACAGGCAGCTAATCTTTGACAAAGGAGCTAAGGACATACAGTGGAGAAAGGAAAGTCTCTTCAATAAATGGTGCTGGGAAAACTGGACAGCCACTTGCAAAAGAATGAAAGTAGACCATCTTCTTTCGCCACACACAAAAATTAACTCAAAATGGATCAAAGACCTGAAAGTGAGACCTGAAACTATAAAACTCCTGGAGGAAAATATAGGTAGTACACTACTCGTCATCAGCCATAAAGGGTTTTTTTTTTGAATTCCATGTCTGCTCAGACAAGCAAAACAAAAGAAAAAATAAACAAGTGGGACTTCATCAGATTAAAGAGCTTCTACAAGGCAAATGAAACCAGGATCAAAATGAATAGGGAACCCACCAGCTGGGAAAAAATATTTGCAAACCATATATCTGACAACAGATTAATCTCCATAATATATAAAGAACTCACACAACGGAATAACGAAAAAACAAACAACCCAATCAAAAAATGGGCAGAGGAAATGAACAGACACCTCTCCAAAGAAGATATACAGATGGCCAATAGGCACATGAAAAGATGTTCAAGATCACTAATCATCAGGGAAATGCAAGTCAAAACCACACTAAGATATCACCTTACACCCGTTAGAATGGCTATAATCACCAAGACAAAAAGCAACAAATGCTGGAGAGGCTGTGGAGAAATGGGAACCCTAACCCACTGCTGGTGGGAATGCAAACTGGTGCAGCCTCTATGTAAACAGTATGGAGACTCCTCAAAAAATTAAAAACAGAGGGGCCGGCCTGGTGGCACAAGCGGTTAAGTGTGCGCGCTCCGCTGCGGCGGCCCGGGGTTTGCCGGTTTGGATCCTGGGCGCGCACCAATGCACCTCTTGGCAAGCCATGCTGTCGCGGCGTCCCATATAAAGTGGAGGAAGATGGGCATGGATGTTAGCCCAGGGCCAGTCTTCCTCAGCAAAAAGAGGAGGATTGGCAGATGTTAGCTCAGGGCTGATCTTCCTCACACACACACACACACAAAGCAATATGTGACTTGACAAAAAAAAAAAATTAAAAATAGAAATACCTTATGATCCAGCTATCCCACCACTGGGTATCTACCCAATGAACCTGAAATCAACCATCCAAAGAGGCTTATGCACCCCTATGTTCATTGCAGCATTATTCACTATAGCCAAGACATGGAAGCAACCCAAGTGTCCCTTGACTGATGATTGGATAAAGAAGATATGGTCTATATATACCATGGAATACTAATCAGCCATAAAAAAAGATAAAATCGTCCCATTTGCAACAACATGGGTGGACCTGGAGGGTATTATGTTAAGTGAAATAAGCCAGAAAGAGAAAGACAAACAGTGCATGATTTCACTCATATGTGGAAGATAAACCAACACACGGATAGAGAGAACTGTTTGGTGGTTACCAGGGGCTAGCGGGGTGGTGGGTGGGCATAAGGGGTGGAGGGATGCACTTACATGGTGACTGACAAACAAAAATGTACAACAAAAATTTCACAATAAAAAAAACTTAAAAAAAAAAGATTCTTGGTTGATGGTTCTTTTCTTTTAGCCCTTTGAATAGGTCATGTCATCCCACTGCCTTCTGGCCTCCACTGTTTCTGATGGGAAGGCAGCTGTTAATTTTGAGGGAGTTCCCTTGTATGGATAAGTCATTTTTCTCCTGCTGCTTTAAGATTTCCTCTTTGTCTCTGACTTTCAGTATATTTACTGTGATGTATCTGGATTTGTATCTCTGCATTTGTCTTATTTAGAGTTCATTGAGTTTCTTTGATATGTTTTCAGCAAATTTGGGAAGGTTTTGTCCATTATTTCTTCAAAAATTTTTTCTGCTCCTTTCTCTTTTTCTGTCCTCCTGGCACCCCCATTGTATGTATGTTGGTATGCTTGAAGTTGTCATGCATTTCTTTGAGCCTATTTTTCTTCATTCCGCTTTCTCTCCAATCTTCAGATTGCATAATCTCTATCCATATATCTTCAAGTTCACTGATTCTTTCTTCTGCCAGTTCAAATCTACTATTGAACCCCTCTAAGGAATTTTTATTTTTGGTAAAGTCCAATTTGTCAATTTTTCTTTTGTCATTTGTGCTTTTGGTGTCATATCTAAGAAACCCTTGACTAACCCAAGGTCATGAAGATTTACTCCTATGTTTGCTTACAAATATTTTATAGTTTTAATCCTTACATTTAGGTCTATGATATGTTTTGAGTTAAATTTTGTGTATGGTCAACTTCATTCTTTTACATTTAGTAGTCCTAGCACCATTGAATGGTATTCATATTCTTCTCAAAAAAAAATTGACAGTAAATGTAGGGATTTATTTCTGGAATCTCAATTCTATTCTGTTGATCTATATGTCTATCCTTATGCTAGTACCACATTATCTTGATTACTGAAGCTTTGTATTAAGTTTTAAAATTGGGAAGTGTGAGGTCTTTACCTTTGTTCTACTTTTGCAAGGAGCCTTTGGCTATTCAAAATTCTTTGCATTTACATATGAATTTTAGGATTAGTTTGTCAATTTCTAAAAAAAAAAAAAAAAATCCAGCTGGGATTGTGATAAGGATTGCATCGAATCTGTAGATCAATTTGTGGAGTATTGCCATGTTAGCATTGTATTATCTTCCAATCTATGGATATGGGATGTTTTTCCATTTATTTAAGTCTTCTTTAATTTCTTTTAACAATATTTTTAGTGTTCAGTGTATAAGTATTGTACTTCTTTTGTTAAATTTATTCCCAAGTATTTTATTCTTTTTCATAATTTTGTAAATGGTTTGTTTTCTTAATTTCATTTTAAAATTCTTCATTGCTAGTGTATAGAAATACTGACTTTTGTAAAATGATCTTGTGTCACACAACCTTGCTGAACATGCTTATTAGCTCTAAAAATTTTTTTGTGGAGTCTTTAGAATTGTCTATATACAAGATCATGTCATCTGTAAATAGAGATAGTTTTACTTCTTATTTTTCAATCTGAATGCATTTTATTTCTTTTTCTTACCTACTTGCCCTGGATTGAATCTTCAATACAATATTGAATAAGAAGTAGCAAGAGTGGAATCCTTGTCTTGTTCTTGATCTTAAGGGGAAAGCATTCAATACTTCCCCATTAAGTATGATGTTAGCTGTGGGTTTTTCATAAATGGTGTTTACTAAGTTGTGGAAGTGTCCTTTTATTCTTAATTTGCTGTGTCTTTTAACCAGGAAAGGCTATAGATTTTGTCAAGTGCTTTTTCCTGCATTTATTGAGATGATCATGTGGTTTTGCCCTTTATTTGATAATATGGTGTGTTACCTTGATTGATTTTGGATGTTAAACCAGCCTTATATTCCTGGGATAAATCCCACTTGGTCATGATGTATAATCCTTTGGATACATTGCTGGATTCATTTGCTAGTATTTTGTTGAGGATTTTTGTGTCTATATTCATAAGAGATATCTGTCTGTAGTTTTCTTTTCTTGTGATGTCTTTGTCTGGTAATTTGGCCTTATAGAATAAGTTGGAACATATTGCCTTCTCTTCTATTTTTCGGAAGAGTTTGTGAAGGATTGGAATTAATTTTTCTTTAAAAGTTTGTTAGAATTATCAGTGAAGCCATTTGATTCAGGACTTTTCTTTGTAGGAAGTTTTTTGATTACTGATTTTATCTCTACTTGTTATAGGTCTATTCAGATTTTCTATTTCTTCTTGAGTCAGTTTTGTTTGTGTCTTTCTGGGAATTTGTGCATTTCATCTAGGTAATGTAATTTGCTGGCATACAGTTGTTCATAGTATTCTTTTTTAATCCTCTTCCATTTTGTAAGGTTGTTAGTGATATCCCTTATTTCATTTCTGATTTTAGTAATTTGAGTGCCCACTCTTCCTTCTTGGTCAGTCTAGGTAAAGGTTTGTCAGTTTTGTTGATCTTTTCAAAGACTCAACTTTTGGACTTGTTGATTTTCCCTGTTGTTTTCTATTTTCCATTTCATTTCTTTCCATTCTAATTTTATGATTTTCTTCCTTCTGCTTGCTTTGGTGTAAGTTTGTTCTTCTTTTTCTAGTTTCTTAAGGTGGTAGGCTAGGTCACTGATTTGACATCTTAATTCTTTTTTAATATGAGTATTTACAGCTATAAATTTCCCTCTAGGCCCTACTTTAGCTATATTCCATGAATTTTGGTATGTTGTGTTTTCATTTTCATTCATATCAAAGTATTTTTTGTTTTCCCTTATGATTTATTCTTTGCGTCACTGGTTATTTAGAAGTGTAATGTTTAATTTCTCTGTATTTGTAAATTTCTCAAATTTCCTTCTGTTATCGATTTCTAATTTAATTCCCTTGTGGTCAAAGGACATATTTTATATGACTTCAATCCTTTTAAATTTATGGAGGCTTGTTTTACAGTTAAAACATCATCTATACTGAAGAATGTTCCATATTCACTTGAAAAGAATGTGTATCCTGCTGTTGTTCATTGGAATATTCTATAGATGTCTGTTAAGTCTAGTTGATTTATAGTCTTGTTCAGGTCTTCTTTTGTTGTTTCTCCTATTTCTCTGTTGTTGTTTTTTGTCTATTTGTTCTATCCATTATTAAAAGTGGGGTATTGGGGCTGCCCCGTGGCTTAGTGGTGAAGTGCGTGCACTCCGCTGCTGGTGGCCTGGGTTCAGATCCCGGGCACACACCGACGCACTGCTTGTCCGGCCATGCTGAGGTGGCATCTCACATACAGCAACTAGAAGGATGTGCAACTCTGATATACAACTAACTACTGGGGCTTTGGGGAGAAAAAGGGAAAAAAAAAAGGAGGAGGATTGGCAATAGACGTTCAGCTCAGGGCCGGTCTTCCTCAGCAAAAAAAGAGGAGGATTGGCATGGATGTTAGCTCAGGGCTGATCTTCCTCACACACACAAAAAAAGTGGGGTATTGAGGTCTCCAATTATTATTGTTGAGCTGTCTATTTCTCCCTTTAACTGTCAGTTTTTGCTTCATGTATTTTGGGGCTCTGTTGTTAGGTGCACATAAGTTTATAATTGTTACATGTTCTTTTATCATTATAAAGTGTCCTTCTTTGTCTCTAGTAATAATTTTTGTCTTAAAGTTTATTTCATCTGATATTAGCATAGTCATTTTAGCTCTCTTTCAGTTATTGCTTGCATGATATCTTTTCCCAGCAATCTATTTTCAACCCATTGTATTTTCAAGTCTAAAGTTTGTCTCTTATAGATAGCATATAGTTGGATCATGCTTTTTAAAAAAATAGTTAAAAAATTTAAAATTGTATCAATACACACATAACATGAAATTTATGACCTTAAAAATATTTAAGTGTACAATTTAGTTAGTGTTAAGTATATTCACATTGTTATGCATTCAATCTCCAGAACTTGTTCATTTTGAAAAAATGAAACTCTGTACCCATTAAACAATAACTCCTCATTCCCCCTCCCTCAGCCCCTAGCAACCACCATTCTACTTTCTGTTTCTATGAGTTTGAGTATTTTAGTTACCTCAATAAGTGAAATCATACGATATTTGTCTTTTTGTGACTGGCTTATTTTACTTAGCCTAATGACCTCAAGGTTCACCCTTGTTGTGGCATGTGTCAGAATATCCTTCCTTTACAAGGCTGAATAATATTTCATTGCAGGTAAATACCACATTTTGTTTTTTCATTTGCCAATTGATAGACATTTGGGTTGCTTCTACCTTTTGGCTATTGTGAATAACGCTGGTATAAAATTTTTGTTTGAGACCCTGCTTTCAATTCTTTTGGATATATACCCAGAAGTGGTATTGCTGCTTGATATGGTAATTCTATTTTTAATTTTTTGAGAAACCCCCACACTATTTTCCAGACTGGCTGCATAATTTTACATTTCCACTAAGTTTACAAGGGTTCCAATTTCTGCACACCCTTGCCAACACCTTTCTGATTTTTTTTAATAGTAGCCATCCTAATGGATGTGAGGTGATATCTCACTGTGTTTTTGATTCTCATTTTCCTAATGATTAATAATGTTGAGTGTCTGTTGGATCATGTTACTCATTTATTTATATCAATTCTGTCAATCTCTATCTTTGATTGGGGTGTTTAATCCATTTATAGTTAATGTAATTGCTTATAGGTAAGATTTATGTGCGTCAATTTGCTATTTAATTTCTAGATGGCTTATGCTTCTTTTGTTCTTCTGTTACTCCACTACTGCTTCTTTTCCATTAAATAGATATTTTCTAATGTATCATTTTAATTCCTTTGTTTCTTTTACTCTATTTTTTTGGAGTTATTTTCTTAGTGGTTCCCCTGGGGATTATAATTAACATCTTAATTTAAAATAATCTCGTTTGGATTAAAAACAATTTACTTTTTTTTTTAATAAATCCACACTTTTTAATTTTATTTATTTATATTCCCCCCCAAAGCCCCAGTGGATAGCTGTATGTCATAGCTGCACATCCTTCTAGTTGCTGTATGTGGGACGCGGCCTCAGCATGGCCGGAGAAGCAGTGCATCGGTGCGCGCCTGGGATCTGAACCCGGGCCACCAGCAATGGAAATCACGCACTTAACCGCTAAGCCATGGGGCCGCCCCCAAAAAACAATTTACTTTCAGTTGTATACAAATACTTTGCTCCAATATAGCTCTGTTTGTTATCCCCTTCTTTGTACTATTTAATGTCATAAAATCACTACTTTACACATTATAAGCTCATCAACACAGTTTTATCATTATTGTTTTATGCAACTGTCTTTTAAATCAGAATAAAGAGCTACAAATAAAAATATATTTATACTGTCTTTCATATTTACCTATGTAGTTACCTTCATTGAAGCTCTTTATTTCTGTATGGACTTAAATTACTGTCTAATGTCCTTTCATTTTAGACTGAAGGAATCTCTTTAGTGTTTCTTGTGGGTCAGGTCTGACAGTGATGAATTCTCTCCATTTTTGTTTATCTGGACATGTCTTAATTTTCCCTTCATTTTTCAAAGACAGTTTTGCTGGTTATAGATTTCTTTGTTGACAGGATTTTTTTCTTTCATCACTTTGAATATATCAACCCACTGCCTTTTGGCTTTCATGGTTTCTGATGAGAAATAAGCTGTCAATCTTACTGAGGATCCCTTTTCTATGATGATCATTGTCCTCTTGCTGCTTTCAAGATTCTCTTTTCATTTTCTGTTTGGCAATGTGGCTATGATATGCTTAGGTGTGGATCTCTTTGACTTTATCTTTTTTGGAGATTGTTGAGCTTCTTGGATGTGTGGATTAAAGTTTTTCTTTAAATTTGGGAAGGTTTTGGCCATTATCTCTTCATATATTTCTTCCGCTTCTTTCTCTCTCTTCTCCCCTCCTGGGGCCCACATTATGTGTATGTTGGAACACTTGATCATGTTCCAAAGGTCTCTCAGACTCTGTTCATTTATCTTCATGCTCTTTTCCTTCTTCCTTAGACTGAATAATTGCAACTGACCTATTCTCAAGTTTGCTGATTCTTTCTTCTGCCAGTTCAAATCGACTGCTGAGACCCTCTAGTGAATTTTTCATTTCAGTTATTGTACTTTACAGCTCCAGAATTTCTGTTCGGTTTTTTTTTATACATTCTATGTTTTTATTGATATTCTCCATTTGGTGACATATAATTGTTGTGCCTTCCTTTAATTCTTTAGATGTGGCTTCCTTTAGTTCTTTGAACATATTTAAAATAGCTAATATAAAATCTTTGTCCAGCAAGTCCGTCTGGGCTTCCTCACAGGTAGTTACTATTGACTGCTTTTTTCCCTTTTTTATTGTCATACTTTTTTGTATCTTTGTGTGTCTCACAATTTTCTCTTAAAAATTGGCCATTTAAAATAATTTAAAGTGGCGACTATGGAAATTAGATCCTGCTCCTCCTTTTCAGGATTTGTTATTGTTACTCTTTGTTTGTTTAGTGGCTTTCCTGGACTAACTCTCTAAAGTGTGTATCCTTTGTCATGTGCAGCTATTGAATTCTCTGCTTGGTTAGCTTAATGGTGAGCCTAGACAGAGGTTTCCTTTAATGCTCTGATCCAATAAGTCTCCCACTCTGTGCCAAGGGGCTCTTTGTGTATGTTGGAGCACAACTTCAGTGTTCTGCCAGGTTACAACTCTGCTGTCACCTTCACTGCCTGCTGGAGCAGAGCAGGTCAGCTAGAGGTGAGGGACCGAGGTACTCCGCGGACATGCACGGAGCCCTGCACATGCATGTGCCTTCTAGATTCCCAGGATGTGCTGGAGCTTTTCAAAGCCCCTTTGGACAGCTCATCCCCTAGATTTTCATTTAAGTTTTTGAGTCAGCTTCTTGTTTGCTCCAGCTGGTATCACCACCACAGGCAGTTGTGATGTTAAATTATTGCTGCCGAGTGTTTTTGGCAAGCTCTCTGGAGATGGGGCTTTTCCCAGTGAGCGAGCCTGCATCCAGTCAAACAAAGACAAGTCCCGTGTGCACGCTTTTCTAGGGAGCTGGCAGACAGGTCAAACAGTGCCAACGCTCTGGGAAGGAACGTTCAGGAGCTTCAAGCCTGTTTTGCCTCCTCTAGCGGCTGCTACTTTTCACAGGTACTGTGGTAGCAAGGCTGATGGTTTTTTAAGGGTACCATGGGGCTGGGGAGATGGGCAAGCTAAAATGCTTCAAACCTCACTGTTTTTAGCAACATTCATAAGTTTTTCTTGAATAAACGTTTCTTGGGTTGTTGCAAGTCTTTCATAAATTATTCAAGAAGTGTTTCTTCCACTGGACGTTTAGAAAGGGTGTCTTGGGGCCAGAGAGGATAGAAACACTTAGCACTGAGACTGCTAGTCTAAGGCTACAGTTGTGGAGACCTGGTGGGCGCCTCCGCTTGTCTCTGCAGGTTTGGTACAGGCACAGCCAAGCAGCATGCAAACGCTTCATCCCCGTCTCTTCCCACCTCCTAACGCTTCATCCTGCATTTGCCCACCAGTCTCTCTCTCCCTCCCTCCTCCCTTTGCTCCCCTCTTCCCATCAGCAAGCATTTATTGACCATCTCCTGATGGCCTGGGGGCCCAGCCCCCACCCTGAGAAGCCCATGCTCTGGTGGAGGAGAAGGACAAGTTTGTAGAGCAAGCCACCACAACCAAGTGCAGGAAATGCTGGGAGAGAGGGAGGTATCTGGGGCTGAGGGAGGTGAGGAGAGTGATGAACACTCTTGGGGAAAGAGGTGTCTAGAAGGAGAAAGGATCCTTCCCAAGGTCCCTAGCAAGAAGACCCCAGAGTGCAAGGGCAGTGCTAGGCTTCCCCAGCTGAGAGATGGGCCAGTGGGGAAGTGAGAAATCCATTCCATTACGATGGAGATGCATAAACACTGCAGGGCCATGGAGGCATCTTCCAGACAAAGGCTCCCACTAGGAGCTAGAGAGGACTCCTCCCCAAGGTAGGCAGGGTCAGCTCTGTCTGCAGGTCTGCAGTAGCCACAGGAATGTATCTCAGCCAGATTACTGGCCCACAGGGCCAAAAGAGCCTTTCTCCCTGGGTCACAGGAGAAGCTCTTGTTTGTACAAGGGAAGGCGCCAGAGCCAGGATGTCCATGTGCGTGAAACTATCTCAAAATAAACACGAGGCCCAGCCAAAGCTAAGCAGAAAGGGACATCTGCTCTGTGCTGCTCACAGTTCTCTGACAGACAGAGAATCAGGACACCACTGGGAAAGGCAGAGAAGGGGAGGAGGTGCTGCCCACCCCTTAGATAAGGCACTTCTCCTCGTGAAGCCTCAGTTTCCTTATCTGCAAAATGGGGATAATAACATATTCATCTGTTTGCAGGGCTCTGTGAGGCTCACAGGAGATGAAGGACTGAAAGGACCCAGTGCAGTGTTAGAGGCCCAGTAAGTCCTCGTCTTTCTTTGACTTTTAGATTGTTGTAAACTAGAGTCATAATTCTAATGAGTTTTTGAGTAAATTGAGTAATATTATATATTGTCCTAAAAAAAGTCAGTATGTATTCCTCATACCCTTCTAAAAAGGATGTCAGGAGCTTACAATAAAAGGCAATAAAAGCTTTTACGAGGAAGAAATGAGAACTGAGTGGTGACGTGTGTATTTGGCAGGCTGGCGGTGCTGACGGTGGGGGGAGGGTGGGTGGTGGTGATTACACACAAAATCCGTAGCAATCAAATACAAAACAGCCTTCAGCTTCTGGAAGTCAAAGCAAACAGAGAACCATAAAGGGCATTTCCTACCAGTGAACACGAGGGAGTTTATCCGCAAGCCATCTTTATAACGAACTAGAAGATGCAAGCACACAGTGGGCAAGAAGCCCATGCCCAGCACCAGGGAGAAGAGTCTGAGGTTCAGAGAGAAGCTGCCCCACTACCCCTGGGCCCAACTGGTCCGGGGTCCTGGTGGTGGGCCCCTCTGGCATCACCACCACACCCTTCTTGTGAAGTTGCTTAGGGGCTGAGCATGTGTGCATTCATTCATTCATTCATTCATCCACTGTTTTGTGCATTTACATTCCCGGAACCTGCTCTGTGCAATAGCCCCCAGCCAGAGAGGTTAGAGAAGGCTTTTTGGAGGAGATGCTTGAGCAAGACTTACAGGACAAAGTGTAATGAACTTGGGGTAAGAGTCCAGGTAGAGGAGAAGGCATTCTGTGCAGGGGAGGATGTAAGAGTGCAGGCTCAGAGTGGGAAAGCCCTGGACCCCCACAGTGAGGCTGGAGGTGGGGGACACAGTGGGAGGAGTGGTGAGAGCGGAAGAGGCTGTGGTGGTGAGGACAGAGAAGGGCGCATGGGTCCAAGATGTACTGAGGAGGAGATGGACTGGGACTTAGTGTGGGAATGGGGAAGGGAGGGATCAAAGATGATGCCCAGGTGTCTGCACAGGGAAGCGGGTGGCTGATGTCGCCTCCCTGAGACAGGGGGCTGGAGGAGAGGAGGTTGGGGGAGGTGCTGGGTTCAGTGGGGCAAGAATGTCATCAGAATCATGGGGGAGCCAGAGCCTCTGGGGTGGGACAGAGGAGAGAAGAGGGTCAAGGGCAGATTCATCTAAGAGGCAAGCGGGGTCCTATAGAAAAGGCAAAGAAGAAGGGGTCAGAGATGTGGGAGGAAACACAGGCCAGAGCTGAGCTGGGAATACTGGCGGGGGGAGGTCCAACAGTGCGGGTCACGGAAGATAAAGACAGCAACGCATCTGTGGCATAGCCATGAGGAGGTCAGCTGTGACTTTGGCCAAGAAGATGAAAGTGGGGTGACAGTGAAAAGAGACTGGAGGGGCTGGGATGAATGGAAGGCAAGGTGGAGGAGCTGGAGCAAGGGTTGGGGTGTGTGGACGCCTCTTAGGGAAGCTTCACTGAGAGTCGGGGGGAAGTGGATGTGCAGAGTGAGTGCATTGTGTGTGAGATGCAGATGGCGGGAGGGAGACTGGCGGTGACTCTAGGTGAGTCTGCAGGTCGTATGGAAGGAAGGTGAAGAGTCTCCTCCTGGTGGCTCTGCCAAGGGAAGGACAGGCCAAGTCTGGGCACACACAGGAGAACCATCGTATTGTGTTGAGGAACCCATGGTAGAGACTGTGGGCTGGTGGAATCACCATCAATTCCCACAAAGAGAGGAGGCCGTTTCAGAGTGGGAGACTAGAGACTTAGGCTGATAATGAGATTCAAGGAGTGGCCAAGGGCACAGAGGGCATTGTCACTGGAATTGTGGATGTCAGGAAGCACTGCGGCCCTGGGGACGGTGGCTGGAAGTGGAACGGAGAGAAGACTGGCTGGGTTCGAGGGTCCTGAGTTATGGGATGGTACCGGGATTGGCACCTCCAGCCAGGTCCCAGGTCAAGGGCAGACTTCCAGGCCTAGGTTTAGGAACTGAGAGAACCTGGGACTCACCGGGATCGCCTCTTCTTCCAGGCTTGCCGCGCCGTCCAGTGGGGCCTAGACAGGAAAACAAGGACACACTTGTTGAGAAGGGAAGCCAGTGGGCTTGGGCACAGCCTGCCTGCTGCTGGCCCACCTGCCCACTCCGGAGTAGCTCCTGGGGGCAGCCTGCCCATCACCTGCTGGCTGGAGGAGGGGAGAGGAGTGGGGAGAAACCAGGTCTCCTGCCCTCCCTCGCCCCTGCTCCCCTGGATGCTCTCTGTTGGCTGCTCCCTGTTGGCTGCATTGTCACCCCTCACTCACTCACTCAGTTACTCAATTATCTGTTCATCTGTTCATTCACTAGTGCTTCCCCAGTCAAAAAGATTCACTACCTGGAATCTCTTGAAGCAGAAGAGTTTGCAGCTGAGAAACTTCAGACTTAGGAGAAAAATAAGGCTGAGGGTGGGAGTTATCTTATGAAAGCCCTGACAAATGGTTTTTAATAGTCACTGAACTAAAACAGCAGAGACAACACACCACATAAAGGCACTGTGACGGCATTTCAAAGGCACCGTCCTGTCCATCTACCGTCCTACCTTCCTTGCTAGACCTTTGGTACCTCCCTACCCCACAGCTCGAGGGAGGCGCTTATAAGTGTCTCATGATTTACTGCAGATGATGGGCCCGCCAACGCACAGTCTTTTCAGTATCTAGTCCTCCGTCCCCATGTTTTAAGCCTTTCTGAATTTATGATGCAGACCATCCTGCCTGGCCTTCTCCCCGTCCGCCCATGTCGGCCCCGAGACCCGAGTGACCGCGACGCCGAAGGAGAGGGCTCTGGGTAACGAACGCCGTCCAGCCCTCTGCCCCGAGCCCGAGGTCCGGCCTTCGCTCCGCCCTGCGCCCAGCGCCCAGCTCAGCTCGCCCTGGGGGTGGAGGGCTGAGGCCGGCCAGCGCTCGCTCGTCCCCGTCCTCGCGCCCGTGGCCTCTCCTCGCGCTCCCTGCAAACATCCCTGAGCCCCTTCGTCTCCGCTCAGCCCCTGTTTTCACTGCTTCTTAGGTGAGCTACCCCCGGTTCTTCCTTCCTTGTCTCAGGGGCCAGAGGAAAAGGTATGCGCAGTGAGGCTGTGTGTACTAGACCGCAACTGTAGACAGCACTTTATACCCCTGTCTCTCGTGCCCACCCACTGCATGCCGGGATCCGGGCTGGGCCGGCAGGCAGAAGAGCGGCAGGCTGGGGCCGCCAGGTGGCGCAAGCGTTACAGTGCGCTGCGGCAGCCCGGGGTTCCCCGGTTCACATCCGCGCGCGCACGTACGCACCGCTTGTCAGACCATGCTGTGGCAGTGTCGCATATAAAGGGGAGGAAGAGGGGCACGGATGTTTCCTCAGCAAAAAAAGAGGAGGATTGGGGGATGTTAGCACAGGGCTGATCTCCTCACACACACAAAAAAGAAGAACCACAGGCTATGACTATTACAAGGCACTGCTCTTTTCCGTAAAAGTTCACCTTAAAACCCCTCAAAAATTCCCAGAACAACCAGAGAGGAGAGGCAGAGACTGGCCAGGACTCAGGTCTGAGGCAGGCTGGTTTACTGAAAACCTTGTGTGGGTTTCCCTCTTTCCTTCTTGTTTTCCAGCAGGTGGTCAGGCCCATTTGTGCGCCCCTGGCCCAGGACTGGGAGAGGGCAGAAAAGCAGAGGCGGCCCCGGGTGAGCAGTGCTTTTTGTTGAGGGGGAGTCCTGGATGGAGAGGAGGAAGAGCCTCTGAGAAAAAGAGAGAGGAGACATTCGTCAGCATGGGGAGGGAGCCCCTCAGTGCTATGTTAGGCTTGAGACCCGGAAACCTCTGCAAGCCTGAGGAGGAGGTGACGAGGAATTTCAGCCTTGTGGACTGGGGGCGTGAGGTCAGGATGGTTACACAAAATTTAAAAATGAGAAACATACTATTTCTTGCATTCCTGAATTTGTAATTAAAAATTTTTTTTACTGTGGTCAAAAACACATAAAATTTACCATCTTAGCCATTTTTAAGAGTTCAGTGCGGTAATGTTAACTACATGCACGTGGTTGTGCAACAGTTCTCTAGAGCTTTCTCATCTCGCAAATCTGAGACTCTGTATCCATCGAACAGCTCTCCCTCCCCCTGCCCAGCCCCAGGCAACCACCATTCTACTTTCTGTCTCTACAAGTTGCCTATTTTGGATATCACATAAGTAGAATCACATAGGATTTGTCTTTTTGTGACTGGCTTGTTTCCCTTAGCATAATGTCCTCAAAGTTCATCCGTGTTGTAGAATGTGACAGTTTCCTTCTTTTTTAAGGCTGAATAACAGGCCATTGTATGTATATACCACATTTTCTTCATCCACAAGCAGTATTGCTGGATCATATGGTAGTTCTATTTTTAATTTTTTGAGGAAGCATCATACTGTTTTCTATAGTGTCTATACCATTTTACATTCCCACCAACAGTGCACAAAGGTTTCAATTTCTCCATTTCCTTCCCAACACTTTTTATTTTCTGTTTTTTTGATAGTGTCCATCCTAATGGGTATGAGGTTATATCTCATTGTGATTTTGATTTGCATTTCCTTAATAATTAGTGATGTTGAGCATCTTGTCATATACCTGTTGGCCATTTGCACATCTTCTTTGGAGAAATGTCTATTCAAGTACTTTGCCCATTTTTAATTGGATTTTTGTTGTTGTTGAGTTGTAGGAGTTCTTTATATATTCTAGATATTAACTCCTTATCAGGTATATGGCTTGCAAATATTTTCTCCCATTCTGTAGGTTGCCTTTTCACTCTGTTGTTTCCTTTGCTGCACAGAAGTTAAGTTTGATGTAGTCCAATTTGTCTATCTTTGCTTTCGTTGCCTTTTAACCTTTGCCTTAATTTTTGTATGTGGTGTAAGGTAAGGGTCCCACTTCATTCTTTTGCATGTGGATCTCCAGTCTTTCCAGCACCACTTGTTGAAGAGACTGTCTTTTCCTCCTGTGCAGCCTTGGCGCCCTGGTTGAAGATCATGTGACCATGTAAGTGATGCAGCCCTGAGTCCGAGAGTGAAATCCACGCCAGTTACACAGCCCTTGACTTTTCCCGACACCAGACACAGACCTTGAGCTTCGTGCTGGCATCGCCTGGGACTATGCTGACTTGGTAAGGCCAAGATTCTGACCCTGTAACAGACAACAGCTCCTCACACTGGTGAGGGATTTACAAACTATGAAGCGCCTCCAGGTCCACGATCTCAGCTGAGGCCCGCAACACCCACACTGCTTGGCCAATGGTCAACCTGACATCTCCACCTGGGTGTCCCACCAGCATCAGGCCGGTCATGGCCAAAACATACGTCCTGATCTCCTTCCCGGCTCCTGTGTGGGGCACTGTCAGCCTGGAAACCTTGTGGCTGCCTGGTGTTAGGCCTTTTCTCCTCTCTGGGCACATCTGTTTTTAGGGTGAGTGAGGGTGTGGGAACAGGAACCCCATTGGCACACGTAGCATCACACTCCTCTGGTTGTAGGAGGAAAAAGGCCCAGCTTTCACTCATAAGGCCCAGCGAGCCAGTCCCTGGCTTGTCTCAGGCCCCAGGCTGAGGTGTGAGATATGGCAGGAGAGGCCCATGCGTGGGAGAGTCAGCCAGGCTCTTCCTGGATCTGAAAGCACCATGGTTTTCTGATGGCCATTACTGGGTATGACTATAAAATTCTCCATCTGCTTAACTCAAGCCAGATGAAGACATTTGCCTTCACTGAGGTAGCGGAACTGATGGATTTGTCTGGGTGGTTCTCCTGGGTGGCATGGTTAGGCAGAAGGCCCAGTGAGGAGGGAGCCAGGGTGTCACTGAGCGCCCAGGGCCTGCGGGGCTGTAGGCCTGGCAGGCTGGACAGGACTCCCAACTGAAAGGGCGTAAGTGGAGACAGAGAATGAGGCTACTGCTCATGAGCCCTCTCCAGGGCCAATTCAAACCAGATCTTGGAGGCTTCTGTGTGAACAGCTCACAAACTGACAACTGATCAACTCTTTATTCCGAGATTCAACGTGTCCCAACCGAAACTCATCTCTCAATTCCCCCCGTGCTTCCCCACAGGGTTCCCTTCTCACGTAAGTGCGGGAACCACCAGTACCCACGTAGCCTAGCCATAAACCACTTGGGAGTTGTCCTGTCGCATCCTCCTGGCCCCCAGACTCCTTCCTCCTCCGCATCAGGCGCACGCTTCCCCAAGCCCAGTCTCTCCTCTACCATCCACATTTTCTTCCATGCCTGATTTCTCCCCCTCCTAACAGAAGGTAGTTCGCTGAAGTGTATGGTCTGCATCTCATGCAGCTCTGTGTCCCCAACTCCTGGCATGGGGCAGGACCCAGTGACATTTGTTGAGAGAAGGAAGAAGGAGGGAGAGAATGGATGGGTAAGGAAGCCTAAGGTCCCTCTTCACCATTTCCTGGCATTCTCTTTAAAAGACTGTCAAACCTAACAAGATCCACGGCTTAAAAGAGACACAGGACTACTATATGATCCAGCTATGTCACTTCTGGGTGTTTATCCAAAGAATACTCATTCAAAAAGATATTTGAATGCACTCCGATGTTCATTGCAGCATTATTCACAAGAGCCAAGACTTGGAAACAACTTCAGTGCCCACCAACGGATGAATGGATAAAGAAGATGTGATGTATATATACAACGGAATACTACTCAGCTGTATAAAAAGATGAAATCTTGCCATTTGCGACAACATGGATGGACTTTGAGGATATTATGCTAAGTGAAATAAGTCAGATGGAGAAAGACAAATAACATATGATTTCACTCATATGTAGAAGATAAAAACAAACCAACACATAGACACAGAGAACAGATTGGTGGTTACCAGAGGGGACGAGGGATGGGGGAGGGTAAAAGGGCACACGTGTACGATGACAGATGGTAATTAGACTTTGGGTGGTAAACACGATGTAGTCTACACAGATATTGAAATATAATGATGTACACCTGAAACTTATATAATGTTATAAACCAATGTTACCTCAATAAAAAAAAAAAGACCATCAAATATAACAAGATCCACAGCTTAGAAGAGAGGCAGGACTACGTGGTTTGATGGGCACAAGCCGTTGAGACGGGGGGTGCATTCTGCCCTCCTTCCTCCCCCACAAGGAAGGCAGAGGTTGCGAGGCCTGCCATGCTTGGCCAAACAGAGGCCCTGGGGGAGGGGAAATGCCAGAGGTGAGTTCCACGCTGACTGCTGGGCTCCCAGTCTGCTGCTTTTGCAAATGGAGAGGTCAATCACACGTGAGGCCTGGATTGTAGAACTTGCATGGGGAATGCGGGAAGGACAGCCCTCCATGAGTTTCTAGACTATCAGGTGCTAAGGGTCAGCCATGGGCAGCAAGCTTGGTTTAGCATCTCCTGGGCACCCGGCCGGCTACTCATCCAGTGAACATGAACTCGGGACTCTCTGTGCTCCAGGTCACCTGCTGCTCATCCAAAGAGCTCATCTATTCTCCTTACAGCCCTTTGAAGAAGGCGCTGGTATCCCCTGTACGGAGGAGAGCTCTGAAGCTAAGCGAGGTGAAAAGACTTGCCTAAGGCCACATAGCCGCTAACTTGGGGAGCCTTTTATGATCAGTTTGTGGTTCTGAAGGTGCAAAGACAGTTGTGGCCAACATGCTGAACCCCTGGGCAGGCAGCCTTGACGACAGGAGTGGTGGTCCCCCTGGGGCAAGCAGCAGAGCAGACTGGGGCTGCGACCTCTGCCTCCACCTAGGCTGGCGCTGCCCCTGGGCATGGGGGCTAGGCCTGCAGCAGATTGCCCGCACCTTCCAGGAATAGCCGGGCCGGCTGGCTGCAGCTAAGATGTTCTCCTAACAAGCAAAACCAGGCCCCCGGCCCAGTGGTTCGCCCCAGAGCTTTCTCCTTGCTGGTTTTCTTTTCCTTCCTTTCTGCAGTGGAAGACTGTCTCCCACCACCGGCACAGACTCAGAAACTCAGCCTGCCCTGGAAGGCAGCTGGGAGTCTGTCTTGATCGACCTGCTCATGTATAGATGGGGAAACTCAGGCTGTGAGGGAGAGGACAGGTCTTGCCCAAGGATGCTGCTGGAAAAACCGTCCCAGCTGCAGAGTCTGTGGGTATTGAAGACCAGCTTGGCCATTCTCCCACTGCCGTGTGGGATCCACATGGCTCTGGGTCGGGGGCTGGCAGCTGTGGGGACCCCAGTGTGTCACAGCAGGTGCTGCCATAGTGGCATCTGTGAAGCTTCCTTCCAGGGGCCGTGGGCAACAGATACCAACAAGGGGATGCTGGCACAGGAGGGGAAAAGACGTGACATTGATATGGAAGCTGTTTACCCTGAGCAAGTGATTCAATCTCTCTGAGCCTTGGCTTCCCAACCCACGGGGATGAAAGTTCAGGGGTGGAGGCAGCTTCACCTGCTTGCAGAGCTGTTAAACAGACGAGCTGGCAGCAGACACAGCAGCTTGAGGGCACAAAAGAGGGGCCTATTTGGGACCCCAGAAGATAACTGGCTGGAGGGGCCTCTGGCTCATCAGAATCTGGAGCCCTGATGTAAACGGGTTCTCGTGTGTCCCCTAAGGTGGTAAAGCCTGAGGCAGTGGCTACACTGCAGCAACTCTGTGGGGAGGGCTGGAGTCCAGATGCTGACCGAGCCTCAACTACATGCTGGCCTTGAGCCCACAAGGGCAAGGCCACTCTGGGGCTTTTCCATGTCCCTAATCACTGTCTGCCTGTGGACCTGGGAATCAGGATGCAGAGGCTGAGTGGTCTGGGAATGGGATTTCTCAAAGAAGTCCTGAGGTTTCAGCACAGCATGGGCGGGCAAGGGCCCCAGCTTGCTGCTAACTGCTCAGGATGCCCATGACAACCGCCTGCTCACGAGAGGACGCCAGGAGGATGGTGTTCTCAAGCATGGTTCAAAGCCACATAAAATGGAACCATTTCTAATTCATAAAAATCTCATCTCTAGTTGGGCTGGAGAACTCGCACCGCTGACCAACCACGGAGTGGGGGCCCCGAACCCCAGCAGGCTCCGTCAGACCCCTCCTCTGGCAATGCCTGCCTTATTGCTGCCCTCTTACAAGCCTGGGGCCACCCTGCCCCAGCTGGGCTGTGTAGGGGACAGCCTGACCAGGCCCCTCCCTCTCCCTCTTCCCCTGGGCTCTGGCCAGTCATTCAGCCCTTGGCCCTGCCCCCATTTCTCCCTTCTGCCAGCCCTAAAGGCAGGGGCTTTTGGGCAATTTATACACAATTTGAACTTATACACAGTTCTGGAAAGTGCTTTAATCCCTCTCCACTCTTTTCTCCCTAAAGACTGGAGAAACTGAGGCTCAAGGAAGTCAAGAAATGCTCCCAGACACAACAGACAAAAGGCGGAAGCAACCCAAATGTCCATCGATGGCTGAATGGATAAGCAAAATGAGGTATATACACATGCTGGAACATTCTTCAGCCTTAAAATAGGACAGGCTGGGGCCAGCCCAGTGGCATAGTGGTTAAGTTTGCTCATTCCACTTTAGTGGCCTGGGGTTTGTGGGTTTGGATCCTGGGTGCGGACCTACGCATTGCTCATCAAGCCATGCTGTGGCGGTGTCCCACATACAAAATAGAAAAAGATGGGCACAGATGTTAGCTCAGCAACAATCTTCCTGAAGCAAAAAAAGAGGAAGATTGGCAACAGATGTTAGCTCAGGGCTAGTCTTCCTCACCAAAAAAAAAAAAAAAGAAGGACATTCTGACACATGCTACAACATGGATGAATCTTGAGGACATTATGCTAAGTGAAATAATCCGGTGAATAAATGTGAATATATCACACAAAAGGACAAATACTGTATGATTCTACTTATATGGGGTCCCTAGCATAGTCAGATTCATAGTGACAGACAGTAGCATGCTCCAACATTGGCCATCCTTTCTCCTGGCTGGGGGAGGTCAGCCACAGTGTCCAGCTGCATTTGGGGCAGTATTATTTTTTAAACAGCTTTACTGAGATATAATTCACATACCATACAATTCACCCAATGGTTTTTGTTTTATGACATTATATTTAAAAAAATTTAAATTATTTTTTTAAATTGTGGTAATATATTATACAATTTACCATCTTAACCATTTTTAGGAGTACACTTCAGTGGCATTAAGCACATTCACACTGTTGTGCAACCATCACCACCATCTATCTCCATAGCTCTTTTCATCTTGCACAACTGAAACTTTGTCCCCATTCAACAATAACTCCTCATTCCCCCTCCCCCAGGCCCTGGCAAACACCCTTCTCCTTTCTGTCTCTATGAACCTGACCACTCTAGGGACCTCATATAAGTAGAATCATACAGTATTTGTCCTTTTGTGACTGGATTACTTCACATAGCACAGTGTCCTCGAGGTTCATCCATGTTGTAGCATGTGTCAGAATTTCCTTTCTTTTTAAGGCTGAATAATATTCCATTGTATTTATACAATACATTTTATTACATTATTTTTTTAAATGTTGGTAAAAAATATATAACATAAAATTTGCCATTTTAACCACTTTTCAGCGTACAGTTCAGTGGCGTTAAGCACACTCAAAATGTTGTGCAACCATCACCACTATCTAGTTCCAAAACTTTTTCATCCATTCCAAAAAAGAGATATTGTACCCATTAAGCAATAACATCCCATTCCCCTCTCCCCAGCCCCTGGTAACCTCTAATCTGCTTTCTGTCTATGAATTTGTCTATTCTAGATATCTAGATATTTCACATAAGTGGAATCATATAGTATTTGTCTTTTTGTATCTGGTTTATTTCACTCAGCATAATGTTTTCAAGGTTCACCCATGCTGTAACATTGTTATAGACTGAATGTTTGTGTCCCCCTAAAATTTACACATTGAAATCCTAACCCCAACGTGATGGCATTAGGAAGTGGGCCTTTGGGAGGTGATTAGGTCACGAGGGTGGAGCTCTCATGAATGGGATTAGTGCCCTTATAAAGAGACCCAGAGAGCTCTCTCGCCTCTTCTGCCATGTGAGCACACAAGAAGATGGCCACCTATGAACCAGGAAGCAGGCTCTCACCACACACCGAATCTGCCAGTGCCTTGATTTTGGACTTCCAGCCTCCAAAATGATGAGAAATAAATTTCTGTTGTTTAAGCCACTCAGTCTGCGGTATTTTTGTTATAGAAGCCCAAACAGATTAAAACAAGTACTATCAGAACTTCATTCCTTTTCATGGCTGAATAGTATTCCACAGTGTGTCTATACCACTGAATGTATATTTTGTTTATCCTGTCATCTGTGATGGACACTTGGGCTGTTTCCACCTTTGCTAATGATGCAGTGAACACTGGTGTGCAAGTGTGTCTCTTGTAGTCCCTCCTTGCATTCTTCTGGGTATATATCTAGGAGTGGAGTTGCTGGGTCACATGGTAACTCTATGTTTAGCTGGGCAGCATTTTTTCTTTCTGGTGGAATAGAGGGTCTTCCTGTACCTGTCGTCCCTCTTCATTCCTGGTCCCCTTGGGAGAAGCTGGTCCCCCTCCCTCTCCCTCCCAGTCTCTCTGGGATCACAGGCCTGCCCTGCTGGCCATCCCTCCGGAGCGGCTGTGGAAGGGCATAAAGCTCAAAAGATTAATTTCATCCTTTATACCTTTGTAAACAAGACAAACAGAATCCCTCCCGTCAGAAAGCCTGTCTTCTGAAGAGGAAAGATGGTATTTTTGTCCTAGAAATTCTGCTTTTACTGGTATGGCCCGGAGCAAGTGGTTTCCTGCCTTGGAGCTTCCGTTTCCTCACCTTCAGAATGGAGATAGTGACCTCAGTTCTCAAGGTCGTTTGAGATGAGCTGAGATAACACATGACATTTAACCTCTCAGACCCTCAGCCTCAAGTAGGAATTTGAATACCCACCCCCTATGTGGTCATTCTTGAAACACCCCCTGGAGGCCCTGCAGGCCCTGGGGACCCCATGATGGACCAGGCATGGGTCCTGTCTCTGGGTTCCATGGGCCAGTGACACCCATCCATGGAGGCGCTAACCACGACACAGGCTGATATCCCGACGCTGTGCCACCAGCGGGACCACTCCACGGCACACTGCCCCTGCAAGCTCAGCTGTGTTCATTGCCCTCCCTCTCTGTGCCACTCTTCCTTGTGCCTGGAAACTGGCCTCTAGGACGTGCTCGATTGCCCCTTCCTCCCCACAGCTGTCTGGAGTGGAAGGAGGCTGGGCAGGGCAGAGGTGTGCTCCCTGGCTGGATGGGGGTGGAGGACGTGGGACGGCGTGTGGCACTGCCTGAGTGGGGTGGCACTGTGGGAAGGGGCCTGTAGTCTGGGGTAGCTGGGAGGGATGTGGGCAGGCCAGCTGTGTGTGGCCATCAGGGTCCCCGAGACCCACTTGGCCCCCAGGATCGTGCCTGCGGTGACATTGGGGACTGCCTGAGGTGTCTCCCATCTGCTCAGACCACAGTCTGGCCAGAGATGCTCGGATGTCCCCAGACACAAGTGGACCCCTTTTTTCCCTCCTGAGGTGCTGTGCTGGTCCAGCAGGGGCTGGCCTTCCTCTGGAGGGTGCTCCCTGGGCAGGGGCTGTGGGAGCACCACCCGGGAAGCTGGGAGCCCACTGCTGAGAGCAGCAGCTCCACTCTGCAGGCCCTAGGTCCTGCATACAGCTCGACGTCAGGCTTCTGCAATGGGGAGATGTCACCACAAATTCGGCCATTCCCAGAGCTCCGGAGTGGGGTGCTGGAATGCTGCGGGAAGCAAGGGAGGGGGGTCCTGCTTGTGGACTTCCATGGGCCAGGCATTGTGCTGGGAGTTGCACAGATGTTTGCTCATCTATTCTGCTCAGCACCCTTGCCAGGGAGGTGGCATCTACCCTACCCTGCAGATAAAGTAAAAGAGGATCAGAGAGAAGGGACTTGTCATCCAGCTGGTGTGTGGCAGAGCTAGGATTCAAACCCAGTTGTGTCTAATTCCAAAGCACTTGCCTTTAAAATAAATTAAATAAATACATAAATAAATAAATAGGACTGCCCAGGCCTCTCCTAGCTATTCAGATGCAGTCATTTGGCCACAGATCCCACACACAAGCAGCTCCTTTTTCATGTGAGGTCCTGTACTGCTCTGTGGGGGTGGGAGGGCTGGGGTTACTCTGGAAAGCACTCGAGGGTTCTCGCCCCCCACACCCAGTTTCAGATTCAGTGGGGCTGGAGTAACCCAAGAATTTGCATTTTTAAGAAATTCCCAGGGGATGCTGTTGCTGCTGGTCCAGGAAACACACTTGAAAACCAATTAGTGGGCCCGGCCCCATGGCTGAGTGGTCAAGTTCCGTGTGCTCTGCTTTAGCAGCCCGCGTTCAGATCCCGGGCACAGACCTATACCACTTGTCAGTGGCCATGTTGTGGAGGCATCACACGTACAAAGTAGAGGAAGGCTAGAACAGATGTTAGCTCAGGGCGAATCTTCCTCAAGCCAAAAAACAAAACAAGACAAAACCAAAAAAAAAAACACAACAGGTTTCTTTTCTCCTTCTTTCTCTTTAAATATTATCATCTTTCTTACAAAACATTTCAAGCCTCACGTACTTTTCACGCTGCCATGTTGCTTTCTGTGTGCTCAAGGGGTGGGAGGTTGGAGCCGAGCTGTGAGTTTACAAACCTGGGGACCCCAGTGCTGGGCTCATAGACCACCAGAAACGATTTCTACTACTGCTAGGACCACTGCGGTGCACATTTTCTGAGCATCACTGTGGGCCAGGTGCTGCTCTGAACTGTCACATCAATCCTCATGTAACTTTCACAGCCACCCTCTACCTCATTCCATTGAGGAGGAAACTGGACCTAGAGAGGGCAAGTCACTGGCTTGAGGTCACACAGCATCAAGTGGCAAGGCAAGGATTCAGTCCAAGGAGCTCTGGTGTCTCAGAATTCACGCTCTGAGGCACCAGGCTATTCTGCCTCAGGATTAGATGAGATGAGACAGAAGCCTCTCACCAGTTCTAGTGGAAACTGGCTGAACAGCCTAAACCAAAGTCCTTATCCCCTGCCCCCACCCCATTTCTCTGTCTGAATTCCCAGTCTCTGTGAACTGCATCACCATCCACCCAGGAGTCCCCGGGAGTGAGGGGGGGACCCATCCTGTCCACACTTCCTGAGCACCACCTCCAAATAGAAAAGGCGACAAAGCTGCCACTCTACGCGGCTGACCGTGCCTCGGCCCTGTCCTGGTGTTTCGCATGTATTACTGTGAACCTGACAACAGCCCCACGAGGTGGCACTACTATTATCCCCATTGTACAGATGTGGAACTGCACCCCTGAGAGGTCGAGTAACACGCCCCAAATCACAGAGTAAGAAAGAAAGAACCAGAGTCTGCCCCTCTCTGTCCCCACTGGGTCCCCTCTAGCATCTCTCCACGGTGGGGGGCACAGCCTTCTCCCTGGCTCCTCTCCCTTCTCTTGCTGCCCTCCTCTCATTCTCAACCCTGAAGTCAGGGTGGGCCTTCAAAGCCACACATTTGATCTTGCCACTTCCCTTTAAAGCCATCCACAGGCTCCCCACTGTCCTTGGGACACAGTCTGAGCTCCTTGGCCAAGGCCCTTCCAGGCTGACTCAGGCTGCCCTCTCTGGCTTGCTCTGCCCACCCCTACTTGTCCTCCATAAATCACTCCTGGCCCACCTTTTGTCAGAACACCTGGCCCGGAACACACCATGACCCCTGAGCTGTGTTGCTCATATCTCCAATGTTCTTTCTCCCATTTCTTGCCAGGAAAACTCGTACTCATCCTTCAAGACCCAGCTAAGACATGAACCCTCCTCTGGGAAGCCTTCTTGGCTGCCCTTTGTTGGGCCAGGAATATTTACTGGCTACAGTACTTATGCACTGGGATGGAGCTGTCTGCCCATCTGTCTCTCTGCTGGACTGTGAGCTCCACAGAGCAGGGACCACGTCTGATTTGCCTTGGTTCTCTGAGAGCCTGGCCCAGGCTCAGGCCAAATTCAGCCAAACTGGACTAAGACGGATGGACCACTGGACCAGCGACCATGCAAAGAGAGGGTGTCTATCAGCGGCTTGTGTCTAGGTCTGATCTTTGCTGGGCATTGGGAAGCAGAGATGTATCTTTTCTTCTTTCTTGTTTAGCACCTGTGTCTGACCCCCTCTGCCCACTGGGGTGGGAAAACACCAGTTTATGAACCAAGGGCGAGCTGCCACGGCCTTTCTAGCTTGGGCTGTTGGAAACCACTGGGAGTGGGTCTGGTCCTGGTAAACCACTCTCCAGGGAGAGCCCTGAGCCCCCAGATAATTAGCCACATATGTGTGGAAGACAGGCCTGTTTCTTCCCCCAAGGATTTATGAGAAGGGGGAGTATTCTCATTGACCTCCATTTCAGGAAAGGCCTCTTTCTGGAACACTTGCTGCATATTCCATCAACAGTAAAGCACACATGCTCGCAGTAAGCCTGCTTGACATCGTCACAGCAGCATATGTTTCTTGTCTCATGTGCATTTTAGCACTTGCTTTAGGGGCTGCATATATTTCTGAAGGTCCCTAAACACAGCTCTGAGTAGAGCGCTTATAATTTACCCTTCATGAAAGCTGCCACTGCTCTTTCTAAACATACTTGGAAGTGGATTCAAAGCTTATTTAGAGAAAAAAATTTTTTTTAGTAGACAGAAAGAGTGTTTGTGAATTCTTTCTCCCAAGCCCTCCTCCCTGGGCCCTGGGGAACAGCTCCTTCAGCTCACAGACACTGAGCCTTCAGAGGAGCCCGCGAGTGCATGCAGGGCGTCTGTCCGCGTGGCGTCTCTCCAGTTCGTCCTCTGTTTATTCACCTGTTGTGCTGTTTCTGCCTCTGTCCCACCTTCTCTTTCTTTTCCTCCTACTCGTGCACTCTCACCTCATCATTATTCATCCATCCATTGACTCTTCCGTTGAAAAACTACTCAATAGTTTTGGGTGAATGAGGACTTTATTTATCCGTACAATCAAATATCCATCTGCATATTTGTCCATCCATTCATCCCTCCATTAAGTTATTCATCTTTGTTCATTTATCCTTTTGATCATCCATCTGTCCTTCTATCCATCCATCTATCCATCCATCCAGCATTAACCCACTCTGTGCCAGGCACCAGGGATACTCAAATGAGTACATCTGGTTCTTGCCATTGAGCAGCTCACAAGGAGCTGGGAGATGACATTCAAATAGCCAATTACAACAGGGCACGGGAAATGATCTTAGAGAGACATACAGGCGCTGTTCGGGCCTAGGGAAGGGGCACGGATGCCTGGGAACGGTTCTGGTCCGGAAGGGGAGATGGAGCCATCCACAGAGGGAAAACCTGCCCATCCTCTCTGTCTCCCAGAACCAATGGGCCTGCAGCTTAGGGCGAGCAGAGTCAACGGCCACTTCAAGGCCTGAAATTCTACCTGTGCCTTGCAGACATTTTCTGTCAGAAACAACCTTCTTGACTGGGCCCGCTCAGATCTGTCACTCTCTTAGAGATCCTGATAGCAATCCTGCATTTCCATCCTGCAGGGGAGGTGCTCAGGGCTCAGGAGAGGGGAAGGGCAGATAAGGAGCGGCAGAGCCTATGTCTCAGAGTTTGAGGGCTGGCAGTCACTCCGTGTAGCCTGCTGCAGCCGTTGTCCGATGGGTGGCACTGGATAGCACTGGCCACTGGCCTCTCTGCTCCCACTCTGAAGGCTTCCAGGGTGCTTGGGATCTGGGCCCGATTGCTTGGAGTCAGGGTTCTCCCCGCACCCACATGTCCCAGAGCTAACCAGACACCCCTGGCAGGTAAGTTGTGATCTCTCTTGAGCCGAGTGCTCAAGGGCCCCAAGAAGCCCTGCTATTTCAGTGCCCCCCTTCTCCTAGTCCCAGGCCAGGCGCTGAGGACGAGGACCCCGCTTGCACAGCAGGGACCACGCATGCCAATTCCAGGCCTTGGGCTCTGGATCCTGCAGAGAGAGTGGCCGTGGTCCACAGGGCCATGATCCTTCAGAGAGTATTCTGGGAGCTGGTTTGACCAACACTGCCCTGCCTTGGCGAGGATGGCAGAGCGGTACTTCTGCGGGGCCTCAGAAAGGAAGAAATCATCTCATATTCGAGTCTTCACAGAAGTCTTTCTTTTTAGGCATGTTCAATTAATTTATTTAAATTTGGTGAAGACACACAACCTAAACCAACCCTAATCAATGTTAGTTCTAGGTGCTATAGAGGTAACCGAGGGATCTATTAAAATAAAAGGAGTCTGGTAGCTGAGGATGTGAGATGGAATGTATACAATTATCTCTACTATTTCCAGAACCCTGAGCTCCAAGAGCAAAGAGGTCAGGCGAGGAAACATCAGCAACAATATTTAGGAAGCTGGGAAGTAGACAAATGAGGGATTCCTGCCTGTGCAGAAATGGGACAGGCAGTTTTAAGCTGGCAATGTGGAAAGCTCAAGAGCACCCAGTCTGTGACGCAGAACCCCCAAAGCTCAGGAAGTCGCGGCGCCTATTACCTGATGAGCTAGAATCTAGACCAGGGGTCTCAAATTATGGCCCAAGGGCCAAATCTGGCCCACCGCCGATTTTTGTAAATGAAGTTTTATTAGGACACAGCCATGTCCATTCGTTCATGCACTGTCTATGGCTGCTTTTGTGCTACAACGGTAGAGCTGAGTAGCTGCAACTGAGATGGAATTGGCCCCTGATCTGGACAGCTGCCCTTCCTCAAGCTGGGCCAGCAGCTTGGGGAGAGCAGAGTCAACAGCCACTCCAAGGCCTGAAATTCCACCTGTCTTGCAGACGTTTTCTGCCAGAAGTTCATTTTCTGGAGAGAGGGGTGTATAGAGGAAAATAGAGAGGCTCTAGCCTGCAGGACACCAAGCGCAGTTGAGGGAGGGGTACCGTTAAGTGGAAGCTCACGCATGGAAGGTGGAGGCCCCCAGGTCTCTCCTTCCTCAGTGTGGCTCCCAGGACGCAGGAGGCTGGGCCTTTGCTTCCAGGCAGGAGATGGGAAGTCTCTTCCCAGAGGATCTGATGAGTCCAGGAGGAAGACTCAGCCAGCTCACGTCCCTGTGGAGCCACACTGAGCAGCCCCATCTGTGTCCATGGAGCTGCCTGTCGGCTTCTTAGGTTTTCACTCTGAAAAATGAGCCAAAGGGCTGCACATTTGAAGGAGACTCTTACATGAAAGATAGAGGGCAAAATAGAAGGAGAAAAGTAACTCAGAAGACACAGGTTTTCAAAAACAGAAAACTTAAAAAAACCCCATAATTAATATGTTCAGAGATAATGGTGGATATGATATCCATGAAACAAAATGAGGATGCTGTAAAAAAGGAATATTCAGAGAACGTTTACATAAAATTTCTTACAAAATAAAAATATGATAGATAGCAAAGATTAGAATTTCATTAGAAACAGAGTTGCGAGAGAAAGGTTGGGGCTAATCTCCAAGGAAGTAGAACAAGACGAAGAGAGGCAGAAAACAGGAGAGAAGGGATAAGAAAACCAGCATAGGAAATCAGCGTCAGTCCAGAGATTGTCCTCCCTCCCCCCAATAATGAAAACCTCAGAAAGAGAGAACAGGGAAATCTGGAGGGGAAATCACTAAAGAAATAATTTAAGAAACTTGGTTTTCTGAGAGTCCAGCTCAGTGAAAGAAAACAGACCTTTCTAAGGGGCTTCATCTTGAAATTTTAGAACACTGGGGTTAAGGAGAAGATCCCAAAAACTTCCAGAGAGAAAACAGCAGGTTTCATGCAAAGGACTGAGAAAAAAGGAAGGCTTTGGACTTCTGATAGATAATGCCTAAAACTGAAAAATCAAGAAGTTGCAGGATATTCATGTTGTTTAGAGGAAGGTGATGATTACCAACAGAAGCCCCACTATTTGTCAGGTACGGTGCCAGGGACTGGGGATAAAATGGGAGTAGGAGAGGCATAGCTACCCCTCATCACTACAGACGAGTTGGGGAGACAGGCATCAGCCCAATGATGTAGCAAATGACAAACTGGTAAGAGCTAGGAAGGAAAGGTACAGGGACCTCTTACAGTAGGTGCTGGGTGAACACGGCCGATCTGGGTGGCAGGTCCAGGTTTCCCTGAGAAACTTATGTTTGAGATGAGGCCAGACACATGCCCGGAGCTGCTGGGCAGAGAGGAGGTGTTCTAGGCAGGAGGACCAGCAGGGGCAGAGGCTCTGCAGCAAGAGGAAGCAGAGCCTCAGCCTGTACCCCATCAGAACCACCTGAAAGCACCTTAGAACAAATGGCTGGGCCTCACCCCCGGAGTTTCTGGTTTAGTAAGTTTTGGGGTAGGGCTTCAGAACGTGTAATTCAGAATGTGTAACAGTTCCCAGACGATGTTGATGCTAGTGGTCCAGAACCACAGTTTGAGAAGCACTGACCTAAATGTCTGCAGAGCCTGATCCTAAGGAATTTGTATTTTATCCTCCAGGCCCACAGTTCTCAAACAGGAGAATCATCTGGGTGCTTGTTGAACATGCAAATTTCCAGGACACCACAGAGATTCTGATTCCTTGGGCTGGGCAGGGCCTGATGATGTGTACTGACTGGGATGCCCATGGTCCCAGGAGGCCAGTCTGTGGGCTGTGAGCTGGGGGACCGGGCAGGCACCTCTGGCAGTACTGCAGGAGGGAGAAGACGGGGCCTCACCAACCCAGGCAGGAACTAGAGGTGGAAAGGGCAGGATGGATTGGCAAGGCAGATCGGGCAGGACTGAAGACGGCTTGAGGACAATGAAAACCAAAGCTGTGTAGGAACACGGCCAGCCTGGGCGGTCTTGGGGGTCTGGGATCAGACTTCAGGCTCCCCAGCCAGTAAGCACTGTCAGCGCCTCAAAGCCCCTTTCTCAGGCAGAAGGCCCTCCACCAGGTGGCCAATTTCAGGTTTCAAGTGTCAGCTGGATTTTCTGCCCACAGCCCCCTCAAACACGCCTGAAAATTCACTGCCAAATTGATTTCCAAATTTTGTGAAACAGATTTATTCCCAGGTTAAAACCAGCATCTCTGATTTCTTCTGCAGATGACCCAGCCAAGACGGAAATCTGCTGTGTCTGACTTTAGAATCCACCAGAGTCAGCTTCCGTTTCTAAGACAACTGGACAAAGCCTCAATTCCAACTGTGCCCCATCAGATGAAGTAGGCCGGCCCCGAGCTCCACCTGCCAGCCCTGGCCTCTCGCAGACCTAGGCCCCAGGCTCCCCACCAGCAAGGTGGGAGGCAACCACAGACCCCCAAGCACTCACGCCTCCCCATCCCCACCAGGGGACATCTGCTGTTGCTTGGCCAGAACAAGAGCCAACAAAAGTTCAGAAGGCCCCATACCCACGAGGCCCTTATGGACCCTGTGTCATGCCTACTCTGCGGGACCCTCCTGGGCAATCTCAGTCCACTCACATTTGGACACAGGACAGAAGGCTCAAATGAAAGGCTATTGTCAGCTGCCCCACGGGGCCATCAGGAGAAAGTTCCAGGAATTGGAGGCCTGTGTAGCACCCTGGCTGGCCCATCCCAGGAGGGCATGTGTTCGATGGGAGAGGTGGTTCCTGCAGGCCTCTCAGGGACCCTGGGACCCTGGGACCCTTGCACTGCTGCCTCCCTCGGGGAGCCTGCAGGAGAGAGGCCTAGAGATTTCTGCCTTCCAAAGCCGCCCCCCACTTATGAAGTACTGACCCCCGCACACATTGTATTTCTGTGGGCTTAGATCTCCTTCACTGTCTTCAGTCCTCCATCCTGTACAGCATTATTCACTCCTTTCTGTGTTACTCAGAGCATGCCCTTCTTCTGCTCAAGCCCCCAAGCCTTCCTCTGCACTCAGGAAAAGACCTGCCACCTCCCCCTGGCCTACACCACGCTGTTGGATCCGTCTCTAACCCCATTTTGAACCTCCCACCCCAGTCAAGCACGTGGACCTTCCTTCTGCTCTCCCCATGCCCCCAGCCCTGCTGTTCCCATTTGAGGGGAGGCGGGCTCGCCACCTAGGAAGGCCTGTCATCTCTCCACGGCTGGCTCCCTCTCCTCATCCGCATCTCAGCTCAGATGTCATCTTCTCAGAAGACTCTCTGGTGGCCCTACCTACACCAGCTCCCCAGTACCTGTCCACTGCACGTCTTCATCCTGCTGGAACCTAAGCCCCTTGACAGGAGGGATCTTGTCTACCCTATCGCCTAGTGTTTGGCATATAATAGGAGCTCAGAAATATCTGTTGAGCAAATGAAATGAGAACACAAAGGGCAGTAGAGAAGGGACTTGTCCCAAATCACAAGCTAGCAAAGGCCTGCCAGGCCTGGGCACTGGCCCGGCTGTCACATTCATTCCCTGCTGCTCCCCTCCCCCCGCTGGGTACTGGCTTGGGCAGCTTGGGGTGGCTCTGTGTGGCCTTTACTCTGATGAATGTCTCCTCGTCAAAGGAACCTTCTGGAAGGCAGAAATGGTGCTTCTGGGTTTATCTTGCAGAGACGGTTGCAGAGCCTGCAAACCAGGTAGCAAAGTGCAGCAGCTGTGAGCAGGGGCTTTGAGGCCAAACAGACCTGAGCTGACTCCCCGCTCTGCCACTCACTTGCTGAGTGGCCCTGGGCAGGTCACCTAATCTCCCTCAGGCTCAGTGTTCCAGGTCTGTAAACCCGGGATCGCATGGCACCTACCCTCTCGAATTGTGGCAGAGCTTACATAAGACCCGGAGTACCAAGCCCTGAGCACAGCCTGGCACGTGGTAACAGAGAAGAAAACGAGCGCGGCCACTCTGACTGCCAGGGGCTGAGGCTCGGAACTCGCTCCAGCCTGAGCTCCCTGCTCTGACGTGTCCACTGCGTGTCCCAGGGCTCCGTAAACGGCCCCCAGGAAATTAGCGGCTCTCAGGGCAGAGGATGGTGCCCTACTGGGTGGAGTCCTGAGAGGGGTGGGCTCTGAGGACAGAGACAGCCACCGTTAGAAGGGTGGGGAGGGCACAAATGCCACTGGGCACAGGAGTTTGGACACACTTGGCCTCTCAATTTTGGGCAGAGCTGGGCCGTCTGTGCAGTTTCTCATCTTTTAATCCCAGCTGTTATCAGCTGCTGGGAAATGGCTCAGCCCAGTCTCCAAGCTGGCAGAGCCTTCCTCCGAATTCCATGGAGAGAACAAAGAGTTCCGGAAGGGTGACACAGCTGCCCAGACTGGCAGCCGGCAGCCGCCCACAGGTCCAGGCCGGGAGGAAGGCACGTGAAAGCTGAGTGAAGATGCCAGGGCCAGAAGTGGGGCACAGCTGCCAGAAGGCTGCCCAGCCAGCCTGCCAGGGACCACCCCGGGCACTGGGGCATCGGAGGGCTGGGAGTGTCTTCTCTTCATTGTCTTTGTGTCTAGCAACTCAGGAGCCTCCTGGTGGTGTGAAGTTCCTGGTCTGAGACCATCCTCAGACGCAACGTGGGTGGCTTGGCTAGGTCTCCTGTGGGTGACCTCCCAGACCCCAAAGCTACCCGCCTTCCGCCAAGCTGGAGTGGTCAATGGTCACTGTGGCTGCCCCAAACCTTCTGATCACCCTTCTGCCATTTGGATGCTTCCCCATGGCATAAACCCAGCCTTCCAACACTGACTACAAACTTCCCTGCTTTCCTGGGGCTGGGAGTAGTTGTGGTTTATGTGGAGCTGGGGTAGCTGTGGTCGTGTCTGTGTCCACCATCAGACACATCAGATTCAGAGCTGAGTCAGGTGGGGACGGAGGCAGGTGGAGGCAGCGTGAGTCTGAGCCAGCAGCCTTGAGGAAGCTCCCGGGCTGGTGGGAGTGCTCTCGCAGGCTGGTGCGGAGGTGTGGCGCAGGACCCCCTCCTGGAGCTCTGACTTCCTAGGGCTTTGCATCCCTTAATAAATCTCTTATCTTTAACTAGCTGGAGTGGATTCTGTTGTCTGCAACTGTGAATCCTGACAAACTCCTTCAAGGACTCCCTGTCCTTCCTACATGTGTAAGCGGGTTACACAGACAAAAGAAACAGACTCATTTAGCAAATAACACAAGGCAGCCGTCTTGGTCTCGGACTTTTGACAGAGATGTGGTTCAAAGAAGTCTTTCTTTACCAGGAGAAAAGAGCGTAAGCCCCAGAGAAAATGGTGACTGACTGTCAGTTTCAGGGCTGGAGAGACAATAAGGAGTGGTGGGGGCTGTGGCACACTGGATACTCTATCTAAAGGGGCAGCTACTATGTAGTTACAATGGACTGTTTCCAGATTTTTCCATTTTTTAAGAGAAGCCAAAAATCAGGATTTTTATGTGAAATGTCCCATATTTTTGATTGTTAACTCACGTTTGAAAAACACTATGCAGGCCAACAAAACCCCAGAAGCTCAACATTTCAAGATTGTGTTTGCCCTGTGGTAGTCCGTTTGTGACCAGCCTACAGGATCAAGTTCCAGCTCTTTATTATGGCATTTAAAGCCTTATAAATTTAGACTTGTTTCCTCCCGCTCTCTCCCTTCCTCCCCTCCCCCACCCGGCATACACAGACCCCTTACCCTCTTCCCCTTATTCTGCTTCCCTGCCCAGCCACACCCTTTCGTTTCCTCATTCCCCTGCCCAGCAAAATGCCTACGCATGCTCTTAAGATCACCCTGAAGATCAAATCCTTTGTGAAATGCATCTCTAGCCCCTGGATCTGAGGCATCCAGTCTTGGGGCTCCCGTGGTCCCTTATCCGTGCTTTCATCTGGATGCTTCTCACGCTGTGTTGTAGCCCTCGGGGCCTCTGTGTCCCCAGCCCAGTGCCAGGAGGACGTCCATCTTCAGAGAAAGCCTGGGAGTGGACTGGCCCCTGAGGAGGGGGCTGCACCTGGGGTCTCAGAGGGCGTCCATCCCAGTAGAATGGGGTGTGTGGGGCGAGTTTAGGGAACACAGCCTGGGGAAGGCAGACTCACCCTGCCATAGGGATCCCCAAACCTGGGTGGCGGCCATGAGGGTAGTGACACGGCAGCTGGACTCACTGCTCTCTGAGTGAGCCCCTGACCAGCCCTCCTTCCAGGGCTTGGAAACATCCCCACACCTCAGGGAGAGATTTTCCTTTCTCCTTAGGGGAGTAGCTGGGTGAGTGTGTGGCCCTGTCCCTTGTCCTGAGGGAGGGTTTGAGGCCCTCAGGCTGCAGGCTCAGTACCCCAGGCCCTTCCCTTCCTCCCTCTTCACCTGCAGATGCCCCTTCCTTCTGCTCTCCTGGGTCAGGTGGTGATGCATTTCAGTTCACTCAGCTCTAACCAAGCTCACCTCACATTTGTTGAGCTCCCACTGCGTGCCTGACAGAGGGCTGGGTGTGCCCGTGTCTGGGCAGCCTCATGGAGACTCCTTGATGCTGGTCTCAGACAGAGAAACCAAGGCTCGAGCAGCAAAGTGACTCACCACGGCACACCCCTGACCGTACCCCCGTGCCACGCCTGCCCTCTTTCCACAGGAAACCATGCCCATCTGTGGGGCAGGAAGGCAGCCACCAGGAGGCACTGGCCGACCTCTTCTTGGCTGCTGCTCCCGAACTGAACTGAGCTCATCGGAACACGTCCACTTCGGCATTTCAATGGGGACCACAGCTCAGGGATGACCACGTGCACATGTGAAGTCTCCAGCCGGGGAGCATTACCTAGCCAGCACCCTGGTGGGCTTTTCCTGCGCTGTGCTTTCCCTTACTGGGAGGGATCTGAAGGCAGAGAGCCCGCCCTAGAAATCACTACCCATCTCGTCATTTACCTTCCATCTGCACTTGGACGACAATAATCTAACAGACGACAGGAGCCCGGCGTCCACTGTTGTCCAGGTATTTTCACATATGTTGTCTCATGCTGTCCTTCCAAGTCTTAAGATGTGGGGATATTACCACTAATTTTACAGGTAAGGTGATAGAGCCCAAAGAGGGGACCTTCTTGAGGTCTCACATTCAGTAAGAGATGGCAGTGAACCTCACGCCCAGGGCAGCGACCTCAAAGCCTGTGCCTTCTCCACACCCTGGACCTGGATCAGCCTGGGCCTGTTCTCAATTTTCTTCAAGGCAAGAAGAGTTCTTCAGTAGAAGGAAGGGAGCCTGGCCAGTGGGAGGCCCTGCGTCAGACCCAGAGCTGGTCATGACAAAAGACAGTCGAAGTGAGATGGGAACGGGAGGTTTCCGCTTCCCTCAGGGCCACCATTGTGTGCCGGCCAAGAGGGATTTTCAGAAGCAAAATTTTTCTAATTAAATGAAGGTGGGATTTCACAGGAATGCCACATTTTGAAACCTCTATCCACTCAGACCTTCAAATGAAAATGATGTGTTCATAACTATTTTGCAGTAGACAGCATAATTTCCAAATCAAAACTGTGTTTTGTGACTTAAAGTAACGGAAGGATTTTCTATTACCTCTTGGTGACCAGGAACTTCATGGAGCATAACCAAATTTTCATCTAGGCGATGGGAAGAACATTCCCCTGGCAGGTAGGAACAGGGGCGACAAAAATAAAGATGCCACTGCCTAGATCACAGACTCCCCCTTATCCATGGGGTATACCTGGGCACATGCTGGTTATCCTTTCCTGAACCTCTGCGCCAGGGCAAGTGGGCTGGTCCGCGTGTAACGTCTGGAGGCCCTCAGGCTAGAATCTGCCAACCTTTCCAGCCACATATGGGACCGCAGTGTCAAGATCTCCCTAGAGAAGAGAGAGGAGCTCCAAAAGGAGTTTCCGCCTAGCCTGTTGTCAGTACAGACAGACAAATCAAGGGAGGAGGGTCTGCAAGACGCCCAGAGGACTTGGAACCACCATTCTGTCACTGTGATAATTTGGAAAGCTGTCGCAAAATGCCAGCCTGCTCATCATATTGGAGCTACAACTAAGCTACCGTGTCTTCGCAAAGAATTCCAAATGCTCCATGGTATGCAAGTAACTCTGCTGTGTACCAACTTTTCAGGTGCCATGTTTGGTGTCTGGATGCCAGCCTTGTCTAGCCCTGTGAGCCGGCAGGCTAATGGGGAAAAAGAAGCCCTCTGTAACATGGGCAGAATAAACCAAGAGAGGGTAGAGTTTTGGGGCTCTGAGGAGGGTGAGGTGAAGTTGAGACTTGGTATAGGCTGTGTCTTAGTCTGTTCGAGCTGCTGTAACAACAATACCAGAGACTGGGTGGCTAATAAACAACAGACATCTATTTCTCACAGTTTTGGAGGCTGGAAGTCCAACATCAAGGCATTGGCAAATTTCGTGTCTGGTGAGAGCCTGCTTTCTAGTTCATAGAAGGCCGTCTTCTTGCTGTGTCCTCACATGGTAGATGGAAAGGTCTCTTTATAAGGGCACTAATCCCATTCATGGGGGCTCCACCCTCACGGCCCAGTCACCTCCCACAGGGCCTCTTCCTAATATCATCACATTGGGGGTTAGGATTTCAACTTATGAATTTTGGGGTGACACAATCATTCAGTCTAGAGCAGGCTGGCACACACACCACGTGTTCAATGACATGTTAAAGAATCCAGCTTTTCCTCAAATAGTTAAATATAGAGTTATCATAAAACCCAGCAATTCCAATCCTAGGCATATACCCAGAATAACTGAAAACAAGTGTTCAGACAACTACTTGTACAGGAATGTTCATAGCAGCACTATTTATAATAGCCAAAAGGGGGAAACAACCCAGATGTCCATCAGTGGGTGAACGGATAAAATGTGGCACATCTGTACAATGGGACATTATTCAGCTACAAAAAGGAAGGAAGTACTGATACACACTACAACATGGGTGAACCTTGAAAACAGTATTTTAAATGAAAGAAGCCAGACACAAAAGGCCACATAGTGTATGAATCCATTTGTAGGAAATATCCAGAACAGGCAGATCCATAGAGACAGAAAGCAGATTAGTGGTTGTCAGGGACTGGGTGGGGGATGGGGAGTGACTGTAATGGGTATAGTGTTTCCTTTCCGGGTGCCGAGAACGTTTTTAAACTAGAAGGGGTGACGGCTGCACAATGCTGGGACTGTATTAAATCCCACTGAATTGTTCACTTAAACTGGTTAATTTTGTGTTATGTGAATTTCACTTCAATAATTAAAAAGAGAGAATCCAGCTGAGAGTTCATCTTGCTTCTGGCAGCGCAGCCTGTTTCATCTCTGACTCAACGATGCTTTTAAAAATAAACAAAAATAAAAATTGGGGGTAACTGGCTACAGTAAGAGGGTAGAAGGAAAGAAAGCGTAAAGCCGAAACAAGTGCAGTTTGAGTGCAGCTGGTTTTCCCAGCCCTGTTGTACCAAGGGATGGTTTTCACCTGGAAAGAAAAAAAATACCTCTTGGCAAAGCCAGTGGCTCAGGGCGGCAGAAACAGGAATCGTGCAGGTCTCTCCCTGTGTCTCCTCTTCACACTGGAATTTGATTTCGCACATCAGGAAATCAGCAGCCCGTGGGGGGCAGCCCTTCTCAGAGGGGTCGAGAGTGGAGACCTGGGTGTGTGGGGAGAAGGGCTCCCTGGCTACTGCCCCCCCCCCAGCGGGTGCACAGCCACGGCGCTCTGCCCATGGCTGAAACCGGCCAACGGTTAGCCATTGATAATTAAGCTGCTAGTAACTATGGGGGATCGGAATTGGCCACCTCAAAATATGTCTCTGCCTGAATGACACTTTGGCCCCCACCATCACTAACTAACCAAAGGAATTTGGGATGGGAGGCCTGCCCCCAGAACAGGCCATTACTATAGACATCTCTGGGTCTCTGGGTGG
Organism: Diceros bicornis minor; assembly: GCF_020826845.1. Taxonomy (NCBI): domain Eukaryota; kingdom Metazoa; phylum Chordata; class Mammalia; order Perissodactyla; family Rhinocerotidae; genus Diceros; species Diceros bicornis. Next base: position 91,144,708 of record NC_080740.1, read on the forward strand.
GTCTGTCCTAAGCCCATTCTTTATAAGATACATTTACATTTGTATAGAAAATCTCCATTTGTAAAGGTACCTTCTTCTCTGTACCAGGAAGAAGCGGGGACGGGGGATGGCCTTACCTAGAAACTTATCAGAACAGAAGGTGAGGACTTAAATCTGCAAGATAAACTTACCCATTGTTAACTGTGCTGTTTAGGCAATATGCTATCTGATTCCCACTAGGTTCCTACAGATGACATCTCCCTGGAGCCTGAGTCACCATGGTAATGGGTGTTTGAGCTATTTTTTTTTCAGGAACTGAACCCCTTGTCCACTTCAGGAGGGACTGAGACCACCAACCCATCAACTGGGCCCACACAGATACGTGTCCCATAAGCGATGTTTTGACGGCAAGAGGTTGGAACTCCACCCTCAGGGCATGCTAATGCCGCCAATCTGTGAACATGCTGATACCAGCTCAAGACAAGGTTGACATACAGGAAGCCATATTGTAGAAAAGAAGCCCTATTGTAACTTCGAACGACCTCTGACAAACTAACCCAGCTGGATCTGCACCCTCTAGGAGATACCCCTGCTTGTGCATGTACCTCCCAGCTGCGATAAGATGATAGCTTTGTTCTTTTGAGTTCCTTAGGAATGTGATGACCTCCGAACAGAGAGTCTATGCTGATAGCCATCATCAGTGAAAACTGAAAGATCTGGTGCGGCTCTCCCAGTCTGTAACACCAGTGGGGTCAACATTCCTAACCCCCACCCCTATAACCCACCGGCCTATATAACTGCTATAAGATTTTGTGCCCCCTTAAGATGGTTGTTTGAGACATTAGTCGGCCATCTTCCCCCTCGCTAGCATGCTGTAATAAACTACCCTTTCTTTTCCACCATCTTGCCTCTTGACGATTGGCTTTTGTCTTCTGGGGAGCAGATCGTGCCCTTTGTGCGGTAACAATGCGTCCTATGAAGAGGCATGAAGGCTGACTACGCTTGTGCAGATCATCAATTACCTCATCTCTTGTCACCTCCAATCACTTCAGACCACCTTGCCCCCTACCCCATAAATACCCCTGAGTCCCTATTTTCAGGGGAGCGGATCTGAGATTCATTCTCCCGTTTCCACACTTGGCTGCCTTGTGATTAATAAACCCTCTCTCTCTGCAATCTCATCCTCTTGGTGTTTGTCTTTCTGGGTGGTGGGCAAAAATGGACCTGAAGGGGTAAAACGGCCCTGTGCCGCCCCCCTGCTGCCAGCCCCCAGGAAGGAGCGGCCATTTCCTCCAGAGTTTGTCGTTCTGTCTGTGAACAGGTTTCACCCACTTTTCTGCTCTGGAGGCAGGCTCTAATGGCAAAGTCCAGACATGACCTCTCTCCAGTTTGAAAGTTTGTTCCATAAAATGGAGTGAATTCACACACACGAGACCCTTCCACAAGCTGGGCTGGCTGCCAGCCTCTCCAGAGATCCAGAGCGGGAGGTGTCACCGATCAGGTGCACTGAGGAACTCAAGGGTGGGTTTGGAAGCATCTAACTGTTTTTCCAAATTGTTTTTTACCCTTTTGTTATGTTAAGGAGATGCAACCACCAACCACCCTGAACCAGACCAAGCCTCACCACAAGAGCTACACCCAGGACCTTTGCCTTATTTTTAATGCTAAGATCTCTCCAGGAGGAGCTTAGGCCTTATCACCGTAACCTGCAGTGTATGTGGAAACATGTTTTCCTAGTGAGCCTGCGAAAATGAATACGCACATCTCCCTTTTGAATATTCATATCCCACATGAAATAAAAGTTCCTGCTTCCCTTTATTCGGGGAGCCATGACTTTGGAAATGATTCCTCATGGCCTCCTATTTGCTGCAAATACACTTTACTTTGTGAGACAACTTCCACTGGTGTAGAGTCTTATTTAACTCGTCAGGAGGTGAGCCCACTTGATTCGGTGACAGAGGGAGTCAGGAGTTAGGGGAGTGCATCCTTCCATATCCATGAGTCCCCACTCTGGGGGTATGTGGGTTCTGCAGGGTGGGGGCACTGCAGGGTGGGGGTGCTGCAGGGTGGGGGCGCTGCAGGGTAGGGGTGCTGCAGGGTGGGGGCGCTGCAGGGTGGGGGTGCTGCAGGGTGGGGGCGCTGCAGGGTGGGGGTGCTGCAGGGTGGGGACGCTGCAAGGTGAAGGGTGCTGCAAGGTGGGGGTGCTGTGGGGGGGTGCTGCAGGGTGAGGGGCACTGCAGGGTGGGTGCTGCAGGGTGGGGGCGCTGCAAGGTGGGGGCGCTGCAGGGTGGGGGGTGCTGCACAGGCTCTCCCTGACCCTCAAGGATTAGAGGCTCCTTCTCCGCCCAGAGTCTGGGACTGCTCTACAGACACCCTTCTTCTGGGCACGATAGCATTCTTCACTGTCCCCTGGTTAGTCTTTGGTGATGAAATGGGGTTCATGGAGGTGTCAAAATAGTAATAATAGTGATAATGATGACACCTGACATTTATTGAGCAGTTCCCATGCCCTGTGGATCATTATACCCAAGCTTCAAGACAACTCCACAAAGTCGGAACCCCTATCCCATGTTATCATGAGAAAACTGAGGTGTGGGGAGGTTAAGTAACGTACTGGGAACCCCAACTAGGAGGTAGCAGAGAGCACAGGTCGGGGAGTTGGACAGACCCACCTCAGAACCAGCCTGCTGGGAGGGATGGCCAACCTGGGCCGAATTTCCATGACTCCATGACTCCAGAGGATGCAGGGAGAGAGCAAGGCCGATAACGCATCTAGAACTGGCCCCAGGCACAGGGGAGCTATCGCCCTCCCCAGCTTGTGTGGCTCACGTGAGGGCTCGGCGCAGCAGCAGATGTCAGGCAACATCGCTCATGGCTAAAAGCCTTGGGGGGGGGAGGGGAGGGGGTGCCCTGGAGCCCTGGAGAAGGCATCCTGCTGGAAGCAACATCCAGCCCCTTCACGAGACCAGGGCAGCAGGCTGCTCCTCCCAGAGCTGGTTGCTCCCAGATCTGTGCTGATACCAGATGAAACAGTTGCTTGCGTCTGGTGGAAATCATGTATTTAAACCCGAGATGCTCCCTTGGGACCACACAGGACAAACCCAACCATTCTTCACAAAGGCTCCAAAGACAGGGACAGGCAAAGCCACAACCCCAGTTCCCAGAAGCACCTCTGAGATGTGTGTTCCTCAACCCTCTGCCATCCTGGAAGCCTCCTCTAGCCCTGCTCCATCCAATAGATTCCTTCCCTCTACTCCATGGTTCCCAGAATTGAGTCCTCAGGGCAAGCCTCAGAGCACAGCAGGATAATCACCTCCTTTGCTGAAGATGTTATGCTCCTGTTATTAGAGCCTCAGATCCTGCACTGACATGCAGGCAGTTGAAACCATGATGGGTCTCCCACCCAAGCCTTTATGCTGCCCCTCTCTGGGCCTCAGTTCTACTATATATAAAGTGTGCATTGGTAAATGTCTGCCCTGTTTCCATCTAGCTGGTCTGGTGTGGTATGAACGGGAAAGTGCTGGCCGTGGGCATGAGTCCTGAGGCAGCCCCTGGCTGCGCAGTGGAGATGCATTCTCACTAACAGCCAACTACGCATGTTTGGGGGAAAACAAGAGACAAGTGATTTAAATACCAAGGATATGTTCACTAATGCGCTGGAGTAAATGTGAGATGGGGATGTGAATCTGCCGGCTCCTTAGTGGGCCTCCTTGTTCAGGGTGATAGCCTCCAGCTGAGCTTCTAGAATTTGGTGGCTAAGCACTTTCTGGTACTCAAGGGCTCCTGAACACAAGCCCAAGCTGATTTTTTTTTTTTCCCCAGCACTGGAGCAAACATTGGCTCTGAGGGGCTTCAGGTGCGTTCCTGCATTTTATAGATAATCTGAGGGATTTTCAGGAGCAATTTGGACCATGCAAGATTTTTGCCTTATGAAATCACTTTAGAATAAAAATCCCGCCTAAAATGTGACTTTACAGCAATGACTTACTTTGTATTTGCCTTCCAGGCTCTGGGAAGGCCGGGGTCATGTATTTGCTTATCCGTGTCTCCTCAGGGCACAGTCTCGTCACTGGGACATCACAGGAGGGGTGGAGGCATGGGTGCATGAATGAGTGATGAATGGGCAGGTAGGAGGGGTGGAAGGATGGGGGGAATAGGAGAAGGGTGGAGGGATGGGAGAATAGGTGGGGGGGTGGAGGGATGGGGGAATTGGTGGGGGGTGGAGGGATGCGGGGAATAGTTGGGGGATGGGGAAATTGGTGGGGGGTGGAGGGATGTGGGGAATAGTTGGGGGTGGAGGGATGGGGGAATAGTTGGGGGGTGGAGGGATGCGGGGAATAGTTGGGGGATGGGGGAATTGGTGGGGGGTGGAGGGATGTGGGGAATAGTTGGGGGTGGAGGGATGGGGGAATAGGCGGGGGGGTGGAGGGATGGGGGAATAGGCGGGGGGTGGGGATGGAGGGATGGGTGGAGGATGATGCGATTCTGTTGTCGCCTATCATTAGCTGTTTGACTTGGGGCATATCACACCTTTGTCTGTACAGGGGGTATTATACTCCCTCCTTGCAGGCTTCTTGTGAGAATGAGTCCACAAAACTTCCTAAGTATGGAGCTTGTGGCGAGGATGGGCCTGGCCAAGAGCAAAGACACCTCCCTGACCAGCATCACTAAAAATTGTGCTCATAGAGTAATAACAGCTGGTCCTCTTGGCAGTTAACTCTCACTCCTGTCTGTGCCTCGGGGGCAGGAAGAGCCCCCTCAGCACCCCTACTCCAGCCACAACCAGGGCTTAAGGCCCCAGTGGGGCTGCCCCTCCTTACCTTCCCCACCCTCTAGGCAAGGGCTTCTCAAACCTCACGTGCACGAGACTCACCTGGGGAGCTTGTGAGACTACAGGGTCTGATGCAGGGGCTGGGGGTGCCCTGGAATCCACCCAGGTGGAGCTGACGCTGTGGCCCACGGGCACACATGGACCCTCTGCCACGGCTTACGTGTGCTTTGCTGGTGGCAAACAGGAAGCCGGGGCCGCCATTCCCCTGCCTCCCAGGTGAAGTGCGAGAGTCGGGTCACTGGTGTAAAGGTGGATGGGGGCAGGGCCCAGCTTTTCTTAAACCATGCTCCCAGCTTCCATCCCAAAAGCCACACCGTCATTGTCCTTTTTGTGGAAGAGGGCCGTGGGATACAGCACCCATGGCTGATGTGCACTGGTTGGGGGAGCCGAGATGAAAGTCCGGACTCAGAGTCAGACTCTGCAGCTGTGGCCCTTCTGTGGGGCAGGGTTCAGACCTTCCACCAACCATGCCAGCTAGCTCTATGCCTCCGTTCTGACGAGGAGGAAACTGAGTACTGTGGACTGAGCCATTGGGCTGACCTCCCCCAGGCCACGCTGATGGTGAGCAGGGCCGGCGCCATCTCCCTACTCCCTGTCCCTCTTCACTGGGTCTTTACAGAGAGAACAAAAACCTTGGCTGGGGAACCAAAGACAGTTCCTGCTTCCTCCTGAAAATAGTCTGCGACTGACCATCCCAGGACCTCCTGGGCAGGGCACTGTGGCTTGCCAGCAAGACGGGCGGCCCTCTCTCCCAGCCTCCTGCTCGAATCGGGCACCACAGAGCACTTACAAGCCTCTTTTCTCTGAGCAACACGGTCCACATTTTGTTTTCAAAATCTACAAGTAAACAGGAGCAGCTGACAAGCACCGGGAGGCAAATGTTTTTTCCATGTAAGGCTGTTCCTCAGGCTTTGCTCTGGGCCCTGGGCGGGGAGGCAGGGGGTGTGGGAAGGACCATGAGTGTGGACTGCTGGGTGCAGGTGTGGCCTGCCTGCATGGTCATAGGCTGGTCCCTCTCCTTCTGAGCTCCTGAGTGATCTGGGACCCTGATATCCTCTGATCTCATCTGCCACCACTCGCGCCCCCCCCTCCAGCCACAATAGTCTGTGCGGCTCCTCCAGCACAAGACACCCCTCCCACCTCAGGATCTTTGCACTAGCTGTTCCCGCTGCCTGAAACACTCTTCCTCCAGACGGTCACCTGGTGAACTCCCTCACTTCCTTCACTTTGCTCAAATGTCTCCTTCTCATTTAAAACTACCACCGCTAACCCCCACCCCCCAGCACTCCAGGTTGCCCTTGCTTGCTTTATTTTTTTCCATAACACACTATCCTCTTGAATCTTTATTTATTGACATGACATAGTGAAACCTTATTAACTGCCTATCTTCCCCAACCAGGACACGAGGGCGGGGATCGCCGTCTGTCTGGTTGCCGTCACCCCAGTGCCCAGACTTGTGCGGAGCACACGGCAGGCTCCCAGTCAGTGTGTAACAACACCTGCCTGTGATGCCCACATGGTTGCCTCTGGGAGCTGACATCTGCGACCCAGACTTACAGGCCTGAGGGTGTGAGCACGTAACGTGCCCGGTGACACGGCATAGTTACAAACGCATCCTGCACGAGTCCTGCACCTGGCACAGCGAAAGTCTGGGGAGGGAGTGGTCGTTCCACGTTAGAAAGGTTAAATGTGGCTCTTTCCAGCCAGTGCCGAGCGACGGGCATCTCTCGGGACAACCGGCACCAGCGCCGCAAGACCAGGGGCAAGAGAAAGCCCACCACAAGTAGCAGCAGTACGAGCCCGGCCGCCGTGCCGCCAACACGCAGATCGGCCCTGCCGCGTACACACAGTCCTCGTGCGGGAAGGCAACAAGAAGCGCCGTGCCTTGGGGCTGGGCGTGGGGCCTTCTCTCAGGGCTCCGAGTGTTGTACGCGCAAAACTAGGATTATCGATGTCGTCTACAACGCGTCCAGCAACGAACTGGTCCGCACCAAGAGCCTGGTGAGGACCTGCATCGTGCGTGTTGACAGCACACCGTGCAGACAGTGGTATGGGTCCCACTGTGCAATGCCCCTGGGCCGCAAGAAGGGGGCCAAGCTGACTCCTGAGGAGGAAGAGATTTTAAACAAAAAACCGTCAAAGAAAATTCAGAAGAAATATGATGAAAGGAAAAAGAATGCCAACATCAGCAGTCTTCTGTAAGAACAGTGCCAGCAGGGCAAGCTCCTTGCATGCATCGCCTCAAGACCAGTCCAGCGGGGCCGAGCAGATGGCTATGTGCTAGAGGGCAAGGAGCTGGAGTTCTAGCTGAGAAAAATCAAGGCCCGGAAAGGCAAGTCCTCTTCCCTCCTCTCTTAGCTCATGTAATAAAGGGGTTTATCATTAAAAAAAAAAAAGGTTAAATGTGTGGTCTTGTGGCCCTTGTGTCTTCACTTGCTGAAGCCTACACGGAGTGAAGCTGCCAAACCCAGCAGGTAGCCTCAGATGCTCTGGCAGAGGGACCAGGGAAAGGCGGCACTGCTCAGCGCAGGGCAACGTTATGTGTCTCTGCCCAGGGCACCCGCAGACATGGAGGGGGCCTCCCAGCCCCTGCTTGGGCTGCCCCTGCCAGGCTGGATGGACCGGAGCTGGCATGGCCAGGAGCACGGGGTGACCCGCAGCATTCTGTGAGGCCACCTGCACACCACTGGGCCCAGGTTGGGTGAGACAAGGAGAAACTGATTCAGGATGACAAACACAGGAGAGGTGGAGGGGCCCAAGGAGAAGGATGCAAGAGAGCCAGCTTGCTGCTAGAGACTTCCACCAAGTGAGCTGTAACCCGGCCAGAGGGCAGCCGTCATCCCAGACCTGTGGGAGCTCCAGGTGAGAGACACTGTTCTCAGTGCACATGTCCCTCTGCCTTGGGCCATGAGGGAACTGGGGTGACACCCAGGAGCTCTCAGCAGAGGAGTCAGAGAACTTCCATGCCGACAGAGCCCTGCCAATAAAAGAGCTCTGCTGATGGCGCCAGGAGGATGGAGGTGCCACCCCATGGCTGCCCAGGGCCGGCTGTGCGACCTTGGACAAGCCCTTCACCTCCTGGTGCCAGGGACTCCTCATCCACAAGGTAGGACCTACCGTGAGGGGCTGATGTGAGCGGTAACGAGAACACTCCCCCGAGAGCCAGCACAGGGCGGGTGCGGGGCAGGCTCTTGGGAGCATTCGTTTATTTAGATAAAGGAGGTGGCTGTGATACAGCGATAATTCCCAGCCCTCTCTTTCACAAGCCCGCCCTTCTTCTATGAATATATTCTTATAAAACAAGAAATCAGACTTTATTAATATTCAAAATATAGGCTACCAACAGTGCCTGTAGGAGGAAAGGATTAAAATGGAGAGGAAATAAGAGAGAGAGATTTCCAGAATTAAAGAAAGATGAAAGATCTCAGATCAAAAAGGCCCACAGAACACCACATAGAGCTAAGAACCCAGAGCTCAACACATGACAGTGAGATTCAAGACTGTCAGAGACAGAGAGCGGCCTAACAGTCTCCAGAGAGAACAGATGACAAGGCAAAGGAGCGGACACAGACTGACCCCTCACTTTCCAACAGCAGCATCAACTGCAGGATGACCGGGAGTAACGGTTTTGGGAGCCAATGTAGTACCGAAGTTTTGAGTACTGAACTTTGAACCTTGAATTTTACATTCAGCCAACGGGCATCCACGTGTGAGAGAAGGACTAGGACATTCTCAAACACAGAAGGCCCTAGAAGGTCTGCCACACAAAGACCCATGTAGGAAATAGTCCTGGAGGAAGAGCTCAGAGGAGAGACCAACCTGGGAGATGCCCCAGGACGCATGGTCAAGAGGTGGTCAGATTCTCAAGTAGAGAGTGCTACCCTGGCTCTCTCCAGATTAGTTAAGACCAGAAGGAAAGAGAGGAAGAATGTCCGTGATAACACGATGGGGCTTGGGTCCGGGGACATTGGGGACATGAGGGCCAGTTAAGTTCTGGTCTTGAAGAGGGACATACAGATAACAATTTTATTTGAAAAAAGAAAAGATTCACCGAGAAGCATAGAAAAACCAGGAGACAAGCGGAAACCATAAACTTCTCAGTGAAAAGGCAGACTGTCGTTCAGATGAAACACGATATCCAGCTATAGGTTCTTTACAAGAAAGACACGGCAGTAATGAGGGGAGAAGGGTGTGGACGGGGTTATCTGAAACGGGCTGGAGCCGGACGCGGGTCCACGGGAGCTCATTACGCTGTTCTGTCTACTTCTGCAAATGTCAGGATTTTTCCATTATAAAATGCTTTTCAAAATAGCATGTTTTTTGACCAAGATATCTCTCTTCAAAAGACCAAGACAATTGTAAATTTCTAACTGTTACACTGTGCTCATCACTTGAACTTTCAAAAATGGCTAAAGGGATATGAGCTTATAGGAACTGGTTTTGCTGGGTAGTGACAGAAGTATGCCACTGCCTCCAGAAATGCCCCAAATTTCTCTATAGAAGGATCATTATAAATTGTCAGGGAAGGGGAGAGGGAGGAGGGCGAAAGGGATGATTACGCGCACGTGTGTGATGATGGACTGTAATTAGTATTTGGTTGGTGAACATGATGTAATCTATGCAGAAATAGAAGTATAAGGACGTACACCTGAAATTCATACAATGTTATAAACCAATGTTAGCGCGATAAAACACACACATACACAAAATAAAAATAAACTGTCAAGGATGAAAGGAATATTGTATATTTAAATTGATCTTTTAAAATTAAACACAATATATTATTATAAATTATACGTACATTTAAATATGGAACATGTATGCATATTTCTACATGTGTACCCTCACACACTCCTCAAAATCGTAATCTTGAGGCTGTCAACAAGAATGCTAATAATGGTTGCCTCTAGATGGTGAAATCACACAAGTGTCTTGATTATTTTCCTTCCCCCTGAAAAGATCGTGTGTCCCAAGCTGCGTTTATGTCGTGATGGCCAACTTGTTTTCCCATCACTATTACTGAGAGTCATACACAGCGGCCAGTTGGAGCCTCTGATGGCTACAGATAGGCAGCCCTATACCGGCTGATAGAACTTGAGCTGCAATCAGACACCCGGTGCTGGGGTGGCCTAGGAGGCTGATCCCTTGGCAAGGCATGATTTTCATCAGTTTTTGAAATAGCAAAAATCGTTGGTGGATTCCATTACGTCCTTCACAGACCTGAGAAGGGGACTGTGAGTCTGTGCCTATCTGGGGGGCAGGGGCGGGCCCAGCAGGGAGCTCTGCATGATGGCCCTGCTCGGTCCCCTCTCCCTGCTCCTTGTCCTCACTGTCCACGGAGGGCACTCTGGAGCAGCACTGCCCTAGAGAACTGTCTGCAATGATGGAAATGTTCGGAGAGCTGTCCCACGTGGAAGCTAAAAGCCACGTGTGGCTATTGAGCACCTGAAATGTGACCAGTGCTGCTGAAGAACTGAATTTTTAATTTCATTGAAACTTAATTAATTTAAATTTAAGTAGCCATGGATGAACTTTGAAAACATTATGCTAAGTGAAAGAAGCAGGTATAAAAGGTAACACATTGTATGAATCCATTTTATATGAAATGTCCAGCATAGGCAAATCTACAGAGACAGAAAGTAGATTGGTGGTTGCCAGAGAGTGGAGGGAAGGGGAATTGGAAGTGATTGCTAGGGTTTCTTTTTGGAGTGATGGAAATGTTCTGGAATCAGGTAGTGGAGATGGTTGCACAGCAATATGAATATACTACAAACACTGAAACGTACCCTTTAAAACGGTGAATTTTATGTTGTGTGAATTACATCTCAATTTAAAAAATAACAAAAAAAATTTAAATAGCCACATGTGCTAGGGGCTACCATATTGGACAGCACAGTTCTAGAAGCTTTTGAGGAGGGTTCAGGCCTCTGATGATCCTCTCCTGCCCCAAATTCACGCCTCTCAGCCCCAGCGGTGCCCCTCAGGGGTCTGCCCTGCACTCCCTGGGCTCCCCACTGCCTCTGTTCCCACCCCAGCTCCAGCTGCACTGGCCCTACCCTCGATCACGCCCCTGGGCTCCTGGCCTGCTGCCCTTGGTCTGGGAAGCCTCCTCCCACTAGCTCAGCCTCATCTCCAAGGTCTACTGCTGGGACATCTCCTGGCGCTCCCGCTGCACTTGGCACCACAACCCTCAGGTGCCATCGTCTGCCGTGCTCTTACTATCACTTTGCGCAGAACACCCCCTCGCTCTCCTCAGGGCTATTTTCCCTTTGGGCTTACTCAGGCAGGACGCCACCCAAACTGGCCCTGGCTGGGTCAAGGCCTCCTCTGACACCCCCAACCCATGCCTCCCAGCCTCCTTGCAGCCACGGTCATGCTACATTCTCATCCGGGTCCCTATTTTCACATCTGCCTCCCCCACCTGTCAGGAGGGCCTGCTGGGTGGGTGGTTGAGCGCTGCACAGGGCTGGGCCAGGCAAGCATCGGCACGGATTTGCTGAACCGACAGTGGATGGCAGTGACGACTTGGTCATGGCTGGTTAACAGTTCACAAGGTGCCTTCATGCCCATTCATTACTTGGCTTCTGGGCTGAGCTCTCTGCCTGGGTGCAGTGAATTCTGCCTTGGGAGGGGAGGGAGGGTCTACAGGGCCCCTTCCCAGGACCAGCCTCCCATGGGTGCCTGATGGTTCCTGCCTTCCTAAGCCTGATTTGGGGAGGGGCTTCCTAGAGGTCCCTCGTCCTGCTTGCCCCCACTCCAGATCCAGCATTTCCCATTTGAGACCCCCAGGCATGCACTGCACATGGCCAAGGGGGGAACACGGGGGCCCAACGACTCCTGGTGGGAGGGAGGCCCAACTCAGGGCTGCAGCTCTCCCCCCTGCAGAGGGTCGGCCTTCCCTGCCAGCACCAGCAGGACAGGCTGACCCCCAACTCCTACCCAAATCCCTGTGGGAGTTGGGGTGAGCACATTCAGAGAGGTGCTTCTCTGAACGCACAGAAGGCGGCATTGTTTCCCTGCGTCTCCTCTCGTCAGAGAGTCAGGAAGGGATTCCTGGTAGGAGCTCTGATGAGGGCTTACCAAATTCTCAGCACAGCAAGGACCTGAGTGATTGATGCGGAGAAAAACATTTCACGAGCCCCTCATCTGGTTTGTATTAAGAGATTTCCATGCTTGGATCTTTTTTTTCCCAAGGTAAAAACGGACGATGAGTTGGGAGCAGAGAAACAACAGAGGGAACAGGCAGCTGGGCGGAACAGTGAGGGGGAGCCTGCCTGAATGATGTGACCAGGCGGAGGGAGGAAGCCCTGCACCCTTTCCCTTTCAGGCTAGTGGGAGACAGAGGCCCAGCGGGCGGGTACTGCAGCTGTGACTGGTTTCCCTGCTCACTTTATCAAAGTCACAATGGATTTGGCAGCAAAAAAGGTGGTCCCTAGCAACCCACCCCTGACTGCGGTGCCACAGTCCCTGACCCCACGCCTGGCTGGCCTCTGTATCTCCCTTTCCAGCCTCATCTTTCTCCCCAGCACTCTCAGCATCTGAGGTAACCGGAGGCTGTATTTTTGTTTGTTTGTTTTCTGTCTCCCTGCTGCAGCGGGAGGGATTGGGACAAGGACACGGGATTGTTAACTCCTGCCTTCCCCAGCCCCTACCTGGGCCCCAGGCTCCTCCTCACCTGGGCGGGTGTGGGTGTGCCTTCAGCCCCACCAGTGGGTGTGCTGTAGGCAGTGGTGCTGATGGGTGGGCCTCCGGTCCCCCCCCCCCCCGCCCCCGGGTTTTTCTCTCCCTCCCAGGCCTGGAGAGGGTGGGCGAGAGTTGGGAAAAGCCCTCACAGCCCAGTGAATCCAGTGCGCTCACAGAGGGACTCGGCTCTAATCTTGGCTCTCCTCTCCAGGCTCCCGACGATCAGGTTACTAAGCAGAGCTGGCTGAGCCCACAGAGACTAGGCCTGGGACATGCTGCTCTCCAGCCTAGAATGAACTTGAGCACTTTCCCACTTAGCCAGCTTCTACTCATGCCTCAGGGCTAAGCACGCATGTCACCTCCTCCAGGAAGCCTTCCTGGTCCTGCCCACCCCGTTCTTCCTTGCTCCTGGCCCTACCTTGCTCTGAAGCATGGTCTATTTCTCCATCACAGTCCTTGGTGCTTGGATAACATTAGCTCACCTGGTGAGAGCTCCTTTAGGGTCCCAGCACCCACCACAGCACCCGGCACACAGCAAGTGCTTGCAGAGGGTTTGCTGGGCGGCGGTGTGAAGGCGGGCAGTGGCCAGCACAGTGCCCCTGCACCCAGCACAGGGTCCGGGGCAGAGCGGGCAGGAAACACGGCTGGATGAACAGAGGGAGGGGTGGGTGGGCCTGTTGGGTCTGTGTATGGCCTGCCTGCTCTTCCTCCCCGGCCTTGACTGAGGACGGCTCACTTGTCCAAGGGCACCTGCCCAGGGTTCAGGCCTTTCCCTCCAGCATTCAAGCTTCTCTCCCTGACCGTGGGCTCAGCTGTGTCCACGCCGAGACTCAGTAACTGGCCGCCTCGTGCACAATCACTCACTAAAGACCCAGGAGAGAGCCACGTGGCCGGCTCTGGAGGGGGGCAGGGAGGACTGTGATTCTAGATAAAGAAGGGGGGAGGAGAAATAAAGGGAGATAAAGCCTGAGGGAGGATGGTTCCCAGCCCTGGAGCCAGCAGTTAACCAGCGGGTTGAGGCAAGGAGGGAAGAACTACATCTTCTGCCGTCCTAGAAGCAAACCTTTCAGTGAGCGTGTGTGCACAGCCCGGGTGGTCAGTCGGCAAGCACGGCCTGAGCGCCAGGTAGGGTGCTGCGACACAGCTCAGCAGGCCTCTGCCTGGGAACTTAGAGCTCAGTGGAAAGACATCCCACACGGGACGAGAGGTGCCCAGAAGGAAGTGCATGGGCCGTGAGGGTAGGGACCAGGGGCCTGACCTGCCTCGGGGGTCAGGAAGACCGTGTCGGGGTTGTGATGAGGAGAGTGTATGCAGGCGAAGGCACATGTGTGGGGCCCTGAGGCAGGGGAGGGTGGGGTCTGCGGGCCAGTCTGAGAGAAAGCTGTGTGTCTGGAGGGTGGGAGAAGCACACGGCTGGCAGCACGGTTGGGCCAGATCTGGGGCCATGATGGGGATTTCGGATTTTGTTCTGCTGGGGGCAGCGCTGACTTCATGATGTTCGGCCTCTGGGCTGCATTCTGTGTCCCAAGCTGTTAGGGATAGAATTGTGACCCCCTGCCCAAATTCGTATGTTGAAACCCTAACCCCCAGTGGGCGTTCAGGGAGGTAATTAAGGCTAAATGAGGTCATAAGGGTGAGGCCCTAATCCAACAGGACTGGTGTCCTTATAAGAAGAGGAAGAGATACCAGAGCTGTCTCTCTCTCTCCACCACATAAGGACCCAGCGAGGAGGCAGTCATCTACAAGCCAGGAAGAGAGTCCTCACCAGGAACCAACACTGACGGCACCTTGGTCTTGGACTTCCAGCCTCCAGAGCCGAGAGATGATAAATTTCTGTTGTTAAAGCCTCCAGGCTGTGGTACAGCCACACCTCATTTTATCACACTTCACGGATATTGTGCTTTTTACAAATTGGAGGTTTGTGGTGACCCTGTGTCGAGCAAGTCTGTCGGTGCCACTTTTTCAAGAGCATTTGCTCACTTCGTGTCTCTGTGTCGCATTTTAGTAATTCTCACAATATTTCAAACTTTGTCATTATTATTATATTTGTTATGGTGATCTGTGATCAGCGATCTTTTTTTTTAATTGCAGTAACATTGGTTTATAACATTATATAAATTTCACGTGTACATCATTATACTTCTATTTCTGCATAGATTATATCATGTTCACCACCCAAAGACTAATTACAATCCATCACCACACACGTGCCTAATCATCCCTTTCGCCCTCTTCCCTCCCCCCTTCCCCTCTGGTAATCACCAATCCAATCTCTGTCTCTATGTGTTTGTTGTTATTGTTTTTATCTTCTACTTATGAGTGAATTCATGTGGTATTTGACTTTCTCCCTATGACTTATTTCTCTTAACATAGTACGCTCAGTGTCCATCCATGTTGTCACAAATGGCTAGATTTCATCGTTTCTTATGGCTGAGTAGTATTCCATTGTATATATATATATACCACATCTTCTTTTTTTTTTTTTTGAGGAGGATTAGCCCTGAGTTAACATCCGATACCAATCCTCCTCTTTTTGCTGAGGAAGACTGGCCCTGGGCTAACATCCATGCCCATCCTCCTCTACTTTATATGGGGCGCCGCCACAGCATGGCTTGACAAGTGGTGCATCGGTGCGCGCCCGGGATCTGAACATGTGAACCCTGGGCTGCTGAAGCAGAGCTCGCACACTTAACCGCTTGCGCCACTGGGCCGGCCCCATATACCACATCTTCTTTATCCACTCGTCCCTTGATGGGCACTTAGGTTGCTTCCAAGTCTTGGCTATTGTAAATAATGCTGCAATGAACATAGGGGTGTGTGTATCTTTATGCATTTGTGTGTGATCAGTGATCTTTGATGTTACTATGGTAATTGTTTTGGAGCGCCACGAACTGCGCCCACATAAGATGGCGAACTTAGACACATGTGTGTGTTCTGACTGCTCCACTAACCAGCCATTCCCTCATCTCTCTCCCTTTCCCTGGGCCTCCCTATTCCCTAAGACACAACAATATTGAAATTAGGCCAATTAATAACCCTATAATGGCCTCTAAATGTTCAAGTGAAAGGAAGAATCTCAAGTCTCTCACTTTAAATCAAAAGCTTGAAATGATTAAGCTTAGTGAGGGAGGCATGTCAAAAGCTGAGATAGGCCGAAAGCTAGGCCTCTTGCACCAAATGGTTAGCCAAGTTGTGAATGCAAAGGAAGAGTTCTTGAAGGAAATTAAAAGTGCTACTCCAGTGAACACATGAATGATAATAAAGTGAAACAGCCTTATTGCTGAAATGGCGCAAGTTTAAATGTTCTGGATAGAAGATCAAACCAGCCACAACATTCCCTTAAGCCAAAGCCTAATCCAGAGTAAGGCCCCAACTCTATTCAATTCTGTGAAGGCTGAGAGAGGTGAGGAAGCTGCAGAAGAAAAGTTTGAAGGTAAGAGAAGTTGGCTCATGGGGTTTAAGAAAAGAAGCCATCTCCATAACTTAAAAGTGCAAAGTGAAGCAGCAAGTGCTGATGTAGAAGCTGCAGCAAGTTCTCCAGAAGATCTAGCTAAGATCATTAATGAGGGCGGCTACACTAAATAACAGACTTTCAATGTAACAAAACAGCTTTCTATTGGAAGAAGATGCCATCTAGGACTTCCACAGCTAGAGAGGAGAAGTCAGTGCCTGGCTTCAAAGCTTCAAAGGACAGACTGACTCTCGTTAGGGGCTGACGCAGCCAGTGACTTTAAGCTGACGCCAATGCTCATTTACCATTCTGAAAATTCCAGGGCCCTTAAAAATAATGCTAAATGTATTCTGTCCGTGCTCCATAAATGGAACAACAAAGCCTGGATGACAGCACATCTGTTTACAAGATGGTTTACTGAATATTTGAAGCCCACTGTTGAGATCTACTGCTCAGAAGAAAAGATTCCTTTCAAAATATTACTGCTCATTGACAATGCACCTGGTCACCCAAGAGCTCTGATGGAGATGTACAACAAGATTAATGTTGTTTTCGTGCCTGCTAACACAACATCCATTCTGTAGCCCGTGGATCAAGGAGTAATGTCGATTTTCAAGTCTTATTATTTAAGAAATACATTTCATAAGGCTGTAGCTGCCATGGATAGTGATTCCTCTAATGGATCTGGGCAAAGTAAGTTGAAAACCTTCTGGAAAGGATTCACCATTTTAGATGCCATTAAGAACATTCACGATTCATGGAAAGAGGTCAAAATATCAACATTAACAAGAGTTAGGTGGAAGTTGATTCCAACCCTCATGGATGACTTTGAGGGGCTCAAGACTTCAGTGGAGGGAGTAACTGCAGATGTGGTGGAAATAGCAAGAGAACTAGAATTAAAAGTGGAGCCTGAAGATGTGACTGAATTGCTGCAATCTCATGATGAAACTTTAACAGATGAGGAATTGCTTCTTGTGGATGAGCCAAGAAAGTGGTTTCTTTTTTTTTGGTTGTTGTGAGGAAGATCAGTCCTCAGCTAACATTCATGACAATCCTCCTTTTTTTTTTTTTTTGCTGAGGAAGACTGGCCCTGGGCTAACATCCATGCCCATCTTCTTCCACTTTATATGGGACACCACTACAGCATGGCCTGACAAGCAGTGCATCGGTGCACGCCTGGGATCCAAACCCCGGCCGCCAGCAGCAGAGCGCGCACACTTAAACACTATGCCACAGGGCCGGCCTGAAAGTGGTTTCTTGAAATGGAATTACTCCTGGTGAAGATGCTTTGAAGATTGTTGAAATGACAACAAAGGATTTAGAATATTACATACACTTAGTTGATAAGCAGCAGAAGGGTTTGAGAGGATTGACTCCAATTTTGAGAGACGTTCTACTGTGGGTAAAATGCTATCAAACAGCGTCGCATGCTACAGAGAAATCGTTCGTGAAAGGGGGTCAATTGATGTGGCAAACTTCATTGTTGTCTTGTTTTAAGAAATTGCCACAGCCACTCCAACCTTCAGCAACCACCACCCTGATCAGTCAGCAGCCATCAACATGGTGGCCAGACTCTCCACCAGCAAAAAGATTATGACTCACAGAAGGCTCAGATGATAGCATTTTGTAGCAAAAAAGTGTTTTTAGCAACAAAATACATTGCTTTTTTAGACATAATGCTATAGCACACTTAATAGACTACAGTATAGTGTAAACATAATTTTTTTATGCACCAGGAAACCAAAAAATTTGTGTGACTCACTTTATTGCGATATTCACTCTAGTGCAGTGGTCTGGAACCGAACCCGCAATATCTCTGAGGTCTGCCTGTGTTTTGTGACGGCAGCCTGAGCAGAGTGACGCGCAGGCCCTGAGTTAGACACTCATTCATGCTTCTCCTCTCAGTTTTGGGCAGCCCTGTGAGGTTGGCGTCATCCTCACTGCCCCGGCTCTGGGAAGAGAAGGGAACCGGCTTAGGGCCTCTAGGGGCTGACGATCTGATCAAGGTCGTGGAGCTGGCAGTGCAGCTGTAAAAACACCTCATTGCTTTGGTCTGTTCTCTCTACAAAGAATAGAGAGAGAAAATGACCGCCTTTGAAGTGAGAAGATGGAAATGCTATTCAACAAATTTAACAAACAAGAATAGACATCACGTAATGAGGCGAGAAATTCTGCTAAAAAGAGTGAAGACGGGGGAGGAGGGAATGAGACAAAACCCCAACGGCCTCAGGTATTTAGAATAATTACTCTTAAAATGTTTACAAAAAGCAATCATTCACCATAAAGAAGGGTGTTAATTAATAGGCAAAATATGGAAGCACGGATCTTTTTTTCGTCTGGTGAAGATAAACCTCTTCACTTTCTCCTCCAGAAAGAGAGGAATGCAGCACCCCAGCTAAGGGAGAAGGGCCATCGATTTCTTGTGGCCTAATAGAGAACTCATGCTAAAATCTTTGAAAGACATGTTACATTTTTGAGGCTGTCACTCTGAGGGCAGCACGTGTTCAGCAGAAGTCAGGATGAGATAAACAGATCGCCAGCCCAGGCTGCTGAGAGCAAGGCCTCCATCCCATGCTGGGCACTCCAGCATGTCCGCTTGTCCGTCCTCTCCACAGTGAATATTTTGGGAAGAAAATAAAGGAAGACATTTCCCATTTGAAGAAAAAGAGCTAGCAAGGTGCTCCCATATGCCATTCAAAAGGAAGAATATAGGACAATGTCTTTGGAAAGTCATTTGGCAGTATGTTTCAAAAGCTAAAATGCACATTCTCTTTGATCTAGCAATTCCATTTTTCGGAATTCGTCCTTAGATACACTTCCATATGTGCACAAAAGTACGACGTATGAGGGGATTCACTGCGGCATTGCGTTGAATAGGAAAAGACTGGAAACAACCCAAATACTCAATAATGGGAGACTGGTGAAGTAAATTATGACATACTCATGCACTGAAACTCTATGCAGCCTCTAAAAAGAATGAAGCAAAATGAAGCCATAAAAGTACTAAAAGGACCCATAAATTTCTTTTATAACCTGTGACTTGAGAAAGCCCTTCAATATATGACACAAACCTCAAAGCCATAAAATAGGAGACTGATAAATGTGACTATATTAAAAGATTTTTGCACGACCCAAAATAAAAACAAAAGAAAAACCAAAAGCAGACAAAGTATAAAACTGCGAGAAAATGACAATTTCCTAAAAGCAGTCCTTGGAAGTCAATGAAAAAAGGATGAACAACCCAGTGGGAGAATTGACCAAGGATACGATCAGGCCATTCACTGAAAAGGAAATAAAAGTTTCTCTGAAATGTATGAAAAAATGCTCAACTTTAGTCAAAAAGAGTTGCAAATTAAAACTCTCCTGGGCTGTTGTTTCTCATCTCTTAGAACTCACCACCTGGTAAGGAGTGTCATTCTATCTCATGCAACACTTGGACTATTCACCCCCTTCATTTTCTAGTTGAGGAAACGGAGGCCTAGGGATGGGAATGACATGGCTGAGCTCATACCACATACCAGTGGCAGAGCTAGATTCCTGACTCAGGGCTGCTTCTTCCAGCTTAGAGCTCTCTGCACTGTGGTGTGTTGCTTGCAGGTACTGTTTGAGACACTAAAGAATTAAAAATTCATAAGAAGTTTACATTGTTGACCAAAATTTCTATTTAGCACTTCAAATGCATAATATACTGATGGCCGACTGTATAAGTTCAAAGTTAGACAAATTTCTCTTTTTGTCTTAAATTTTTTTTTTTAAAGATTGCTCCTTCTACCCCGGGAGATGCTACTCTAACAGACCGTGAGCGCACCTCCTTCGCCTTGTGATCGCAGCCTCCAGCACAGGGCCTGGCACGCACACCAGCTGTGGAGCCAGAGAAAGAGCTGGGCTTCCAGCCTCAGGCTCTGGTCCTGGCTAAAACCCCAGCAATCTGTCCATGTACCCTCCCTGAGCTTCTACTTCTACACCAAGATACTTGTGCCCACTTCTCCAGATAATTTGAGATACTGTGTGTAAAAAGTCCTAACGTGGAGTCTGACACTAGTAAGGGCTCAACAAGAGTAAGGCTGGGTTTTTCAAAAACTGCTTTGAGTCAAATTAAAGCATCGTCTGAACTCTGCAGGAGAGTGGGACAATGAGCAAAGCTAACGATTTAATTCCCTGACCAGGATGCTGACTGTTCCCCTGCTCCCCTCTGCTCTTTCAGTCTCTAATTGCATTAAGCACGTGTTCCCTCCCCAGTGACCCCGGGGCTGCCCAGCAGGAAGTGACCTTGAGGCCTGCCTGCCCAGAGATCTGCTCTGAAGTCCCAGGTGACGTGTCCCCTCATATGTGACCTTCCCTTCTCGTAGGTTTCCTGGTCCACTCTGCAGGAGAATGTCTTTTCTGTGCTTTTATAAAAGACCGACCCCTCCTGAGCTTGGAGTGGGCAGCAGCAGGCCTGTGCCCCAGGAGCTGCCGGCGCAGCGGCAGGACAGGGCGGGGCAGCCTCCTCCCTGAGAGCGTTTACAAGGAAATGGGGTTAGGCAGGGTCAGGCCAGGCAGAGATGCGGGGTCTTGCTGGGAACAACACACACTGGGGAATTGTGTGCCTTTGAGGTTTTAACTATCTGCTTGGGAAGCTCTTCAGTGAGGTCTTGACAGGAAAACATATTTTGGAATTTGGTCTGAATGACACCACAGGGCAGGCAGCCTCCAGAGGCCAGGCCTTGACCCCAGCCTACAGTGATGCTGAGGAGGAGTATTCCCCTCGATGTCAAAGTGTTTGCCCCAAATATAAAGGAATTGACCCATTAACTGAAATTCTCAGTTTGTATTTTGCTTAATGTCATGTCAAATTTAAAATATGTGAATGTGTGTGTATGTTTACACGTGATATACCATGTCAGATTTAATATATGTGTGCATAAACACACATACATATAAAATATTTACATATATGGGATATTAAAAAATGTCTATTTCTTTATAAAAGTTCCAGTGAAAAAAATTTAAAATAAAGGGAGAAAATGATCCACAATTTCATTATCTTTACATGACTATGGTTAAAATTTAGTGCATTTTGCTCCAGGTTAGCTGTCACACCATTCGGTCTAATAAAAGACTTCTCTTTGGTTTGGAAGGGTAAAGGGTGCTCTCCGGGAAGCAAGCACAGAGGTGCAGCCTCGTGCAGAGAGGAAAGGGCTGGGGTTTTATGAGAGGACATCAGACTGGCCTTGACGCCAGCACTGCAGTACTTATTAATGTGACATTGGGCAAGTCACTCAACCTCTGTGAGCCTCAGTTTCCACCAATGACCCAGCTGATTTCAGGGGAGAAGATGGGGCAGGGCTGTGATGGTTCCGAGAAACCAAGCTTTTTCCTCAAAGGGTGAAGGGAGAAGGGAGCAGGGGAGCCTGATGGAGAAAGAAGGGGTCTGTGGAGAGGGGTCTTGGAGAGCAGAGGTGTGGTGATGGAAACCAAAAAGCTTTTCCTGTGGCCAAGGCCTTGTGTGAGACATGCAGCCACCCTCTAAAGTCACAGGGTTTTGGCGACAGCCCCAGTTTCACAATTCTCCTCTGTTGTCCCCATAAACTGCCCAAATGTCCCGGGATGCCAGCCCTCTGACATGCACACCATGTCTCTCAGAGACAGCCTCTCCTGCCCAGAAATGGCCCCAAATTCTTTGTCAGACCAACCGTAGGAATTTCTGTTTGGGAAAATGTAGTCACTGTGAATTTCACAGAAAGTAGAACAAGAATAGAAACTGCTAAATTATGCTCAAGGAAACATAAGTTTCTTTATCAGATTGCAAAATCTTTCCCCAGTGGGGACAGGTCAATTTCGAGCGGCAGCAGCTATTAAGGGGTGATGCACACATCCAGGTTCCCTTGCCCGTGTAAACCACACACTCCTGGGGAGCCTGGCTGGGCCTCACGTGGGAGGGTGGGGTTCTGCATGGGAGCGAACCTTCTGCTCGGGCAGAGGCCATGCATTGCCAGGCAAAGAACGTGAGAACGGGTGGCTGCAGATCTGGGTTTGAATCCCTCACACAGAGTGCTGGCTGTGTGACTCTAGGCAGACACCTCTCTGACCTTCAGTTTTCCCACCTTAAAAATGAGCATGGTAATACCTACGTGGTTGGGTCATAGAGAGGACCAAACGTGAAACACATTAGAAATTCACAGGCAGTGCCTGGGCCGCGGACATGTTCAGGAAGTGGTGTCCTTGTCGTTCTCAGGGCAGGCGATGCCACCCACTGCTGTGTTTCTGCAGTGAAATTCTCGGAACCAGTAACCTCAAAGAGCTACAGATGCTCTAGGGCGCTGGGCTGGAAATTGGTCACCAGAGCAAATGAGATGGGAGAGAAAACATTATGCAGTTAGGGGCTTGAGCAAGAGCAAGTCCTGTGGCTTTGGTAGGTCAATAGGATAGCGAAGGACGATGGAAGGAGTTTTTGACATTCAGCTTCAGAGTCAGCAAACAGGACTGGACCGAAACTCTCAAGCACACTCTTTGGTCCTTTCTTTGCCATATCCAAGCAAAGGCTGCCCAGACCTGCTGTGAGAGTGTTTCTGGATCTTTAATCATTCTTGTGCCATCTCCACCATATTTTTTGCTGAGGAAGATTCGCCCTGAACTAACATAGATGCCAGTCTTCCTCTATTTTGTATGTGGGTCACTGCCACAGCATGGTTGCCAATGAGTGGTGTAGGTCTGCGCACAGGATCTGAACCTGGGCTGCTGAAGTGGAGCGCAGATAAACTTAACCACTAGGCCACAGGGCCAGCCCCTGCACCTTTTTTTTAAAACTTATTTTTTCTTTAAACTAGCTTTTCTTACTTAAGTAAATATGTTTAAAAATGAAACTTCTATCTCTACCACAAAAGGAAAGCCAGTCTCCCGGGGCCATAAGATGGTTACTGTTCAAATAACAGACAGTGAAAGCTACACACTGCAACAAAGTTCTAGCCAAAACCCTGCCTGAGCGCTTAGACTAGGAGCTGTTCTCTGTGCAAAAAGGGAGATGAACAAGTATTAGAGGAGTGTTAGAGACACACTAGGACCAAATCCAGACCATCTCTTGGACCAACTGGAAGGACTGAAAGAGACTGAAGAAGGGCTGTCCTGTGTGGACTCAGTGGCTTCTGTTATTGAATTACTGCTCTTGTCTCGCTTGGAGAAACTGCCCCGGCGTAAATGTGGGACACGTGGCCTGAGGACTGCATCAACAGATGCTCTGGGATTCTCATTCATCCCACATCTCCTCCCCACTTCTCTGCGGGCTCCATCTCCCTCCTAGACAGCTCTTCTCCCCATCTCCACCCCTCAACCCAAACCCGAGTCCCTCATCTTGTCTCCTCACACACCTGCCTGTAGAACGCATTTCTTCCTGCAGCCTCCACTGGAACCTCCACACCGAGCATTCCCATTTCCCCCTATGTCTCCAACTTCGACTGCTCCCCACTCCACTCCTGGAGTCACCCACCCACACAGAACTCTCGTCCCCGTTGGGAGCCACAGTCGCCTCAAAGACAGGTGCTTTCACGGGTGTGAGCTCACTTCTATAGTGCACTAGCTCTTACTGTCCCCATCTACAGATGGGAAAGTGAGGTCCAGTGAGATTAGCTGATTGGTGGGCTCCTGACTCCTGCCTTCCTACCACCTCTGGAACTCTCTCTGCAAACAGCAAGCTGAAAAACACAGGGAGCCACATGTACTGCTTAGGTAATACTGAGTGGGAGATAGAGTTTTCCCTCCTCCTCCCCCTGGGATACGAGGCCATTATCATTGGCAGCAAGGAAACTTCCCAGGTCCAGCTTCTAGTTCACACCCTGCAGGAGGTGCGGGGACATGGAAGCGGGAAGCATGTTCTGGAGCCGCCTTCTCCAGCTGACAGAGCTGGCTTAGGACGAATCTTCAGAGCCGCTCCTCCTGTCCCTGACTGGGGGCCGTTAGGTGGAGACACCATTCCCATTTCTACCCAGAGCCCGTGGGAAAGGAGGGAGCCCGAGTTTGGAGCTAGATGGATGAGAGTTTGAATCACAGCTTCACCATCAACCCAGGGGCAGCTTAAAGGTCAGGAAGGGGAAGGATAGGAGCCTCTGTGATGGGGTCCCAGCCTGGAGGTAACCCTGTGGGGTGGAGGACGTGTCCCACTGAACCCTGGGCGGCGATGCAGTTCTGGGGCTGACACAGGATCCAGGCTAAGCACCGCTAACCTCCCATGAGGGGTGCTGTTCTCTCTTCTTTCACCATTGGTACTCAGTACCTCAATTTTCCTTTGGAGAACCAGCCCTCCCCATGCTCAGTTCAATTGATTTGGTAAGTCTGGACCCCTCACACCACCCTGTGTGGTGACTTTGGCCTGGTCCATCAGCACACGCTTGTTTTTCTGGCCGTAGAGATTGGCTCAGAGATGCACATGCCACCAAGGAGACTCAGTCATGGACTTCTGCTGGAACTCTTAGGAAAGAGAGGCTCTTTGGTTGAGCTACAAGAAGGAGTGAGGCTAGAGCTTTGAAGGCCCCACTTCCTAAAGATGAAGCCAGCACGGAGGAATGCAGACCCAAGCACTGGCAGACACGGCTCCCGACGCCCCCAGATGAGCACTCAGGTCCGTCCTGCTGAGGTGAAATCTCTGATCCACCCTTTTCTTCTTCTATTGGCTTAAGCCAGTTTGAGTTACATTGCTTGTGACAGACAACCAAAAGTGTCTTAACAGGGGTAGATGGCATTTTTGGGGTCCATATGACACAACCGCCTCACACTAAGCATCAGTCCATTATCTATAGTGACAGTTTACCAAGGTTTCAGGCAACTTTAATTCTGTCCTCTGATACAGTTACTATCATCCTCTGTCATATGCAAATGTGATCACTGGATATGCTTATGTCTTCAAGTTGTTAAAAACAACGAACAGCATAGGCCTAAGCACAGAACCTGCAGTCCAAAAGAAGAAAACTACTCCCTGGCTGATGGCGGCCCACTTGTTCATTCATTCATTCATTGATTCATTCACTCATTCCATGTTTATTGAGTCCCGCTACGGGCCAGCCAATGCTCTGATTAGGCTGCTGTGACGATTAACCAACCAGCTACACTCTCAGCCCAACTCTAGTCCAAATGACTCCTGCTCAGACAAAAAAGGTGGGCATTTTCCCAACCTGTCTGAAGTCCACATGCACTGGGATTGAATTCCCCCTTGACTCCCAGTCACTCGGGAGACCCGCTCGTACCCGGTGGGTCCTGACCTTCACTGCCAGCTGGTCACAGAGCTCACGGACCCTCTGCTTCTTCATCTGCTCTAGAAAGTGGCCAGAGGTCCCCATCTGGCCTGCCCACCTGGAGTTTCTAGAATCCATCCTTCTGAAAATGGGGACAGTTCTGATGTTACAGCCCACCCTCTGTTCTTCCTCAAAGACACAGTCACATTTCTCCGATCACGTTAGCAAGTTCTTTCTGTGCTCTGGGCACTTCCATCTGGGTCTAGAGACTCAAATCCATGAAATGGGATCCATCAAATGCTTTTCGCACCTGCTTTGTGACAGAGACTCATAACTTCCTCCCATACCCTTCATCTCACGTGTCCCCTCCCTGCTCTCACCAGACCTCTCTACCTGAAGCAGAAGTGGTCACCCAGCCCCGCGTCATGGTCTGCTCCCCCGGTTGCCTGTCCACACCACGTCTCGGGTCCCCGGCCACACGGCTGGCTCTTCTTTCTTCCCCTTGTGCCAAATGGGCTCTTCTGCACGTTTCTGCCATCGCTGGGCCTGTTCTTCTCCGGGCCATTTCCCTGGCCCTGCTCCTGTTCCCCCATCTACGCACACACCTTTTATAAGTCTGAGAAGCGAGTTCCAAATGCAAGCCCATCCATCCCCGACCCCTTGAGAGAAGCCCCTCCTTTTCTTTCAAACATCCTGACATCTGCTTTCCTAATTTCCAAGACACGAATCTTTTGGTTTGTGGGATGGCAGCTCCAGATCCCTAGGAGGTAAGCTAAGGTGGAGTGGGCCCACAAGGGGGCCCTGTGTGAAGGGGCCACAGCCTTGCCCCCAATATCCGGGGCTTGTTCACCTGGTAGCGTGAGGGGTCATGCCCATTCCTCACAGGCTATGTCTCCCTGGTCCCGCCCCCCCCCCCCCCCAATGCCCAAAGACACTGGATTATGGTTCTAGAACCGGGGGAGGCCCTGGCAAATCGCCTGGCCCAGCAGTTACACCTTTAATTAGCAGAATCACCTGGAGAGCTGTTCCTGTCCCCATCCCAGAGACGGAGCCATGGGGCGTGGGTGGGCCTCAGGCACCTGGATCTATAAAAGCACCCCCCGCAGCCCCTATGACAGCTGATGAGCCGCACTGGGAGCCCTTCACCCGTGGGGCAGCTGGCACCTCACGCAGGGTACCATCCCTCGGTTCCAGAGTAAGGTCCCAGAGCCTGCCCAGGGCCCAGGCTCCTGCGTGCCAACCCAACTGGCATTCCCATTACTTCATGCTGACTGCAGGCTTGGAGGCCTGGGCTGGGGGCTGCTGACTTCTACAGCCCTTGTAAATGCAGCCTGGGCTTAGTAAGCAACGGGACCATCCAGTCAGGCCAATAAACAGACGCACAAACAGATAAATCAACGAAGCAATAAACCAGAGGGGCCATAACAACCTCTTTACAACTTCTCTTTGGGGGCAGGATTTGCAATGCTGCTTTGTGTTGTTTGTGTTTTCTTTTTTTTAAATAAGCAAAATGGTTTTCTTGAGACTCCATCCAAGAACATTAGATAAATAGCTGTGATCCAGTCCCAGCTGCTCCCAGGAAGGCCTGCTCAGGCAGACTGTGGGAGAGGAAAGCTGGGCTCTGACATGCAGGGTGCAGGTGCCCTGGGGCACCACGGCTTTTGTGAAAGCTCCAGGCTCCCCATCTCTGGCTTAGCTTCCCAACTGGCCTCCTCCTTCCCCCCAGGCTCACTCACAAGTGTGGATCTGACCTGGGGCCTCCTCCCTCTGCACACACCCTCCTGTGTCCTCTAGATGCCTAAGCACCAAGTACAAGCCTCTTGGCAGGTGTTAAGGTCAGACTGGGCCCACCTCACTGCTCCTGCTCTCTACTGCATGGCCAAGCTCTGCCCAGTGACCACTCAGCAGGCACCGAGGTGCGCGGTGCCCTTTTCCATCCTCGACGGTGATGTGCAGTCTTTGCTCTTTGGGGCAGACCCTTGTGTTTCCAGGTCTTCGCCTGGAAAGCCACACCCCTCATGCTCCAAGCCCAGCCCTGATTTCACCTTCTCCCCACCCAGAGGCCCTTCCTGACCCAGGGTGGACGCCCAGCAAGCCAGGCTCCTCTGGGGTCCGCTTCTCTACTCTCAGCACTCGGCGCTGCCTGGTAATGGTCTCCCTGACACAGTGGGGGCTCGTTGAGGACAGAGCTGGGTCCTCTGGGGCTGAGTCGAGGAGCAAGACAGGAAGGGTGGTGGTTAGCGCAGCAAGCGCTTTGGAGGCAGACACACTGCGTTCAAACCCTGCTCATGCTCTCACCAGCCGGGTCACTCCTGCGAGTGATGGCATCATCTGCTGCTGTGTATTGTCACGCCTGATCCCTCCCTCCATCAGAGTGGGTATCCCATCTGGTAAAGATCCATCTCCCCTCCCCCTGTGAGTCTCTGTGGCTGGGCTGGGTCTGATTCATCATCTCCTCCCAGCTGGGCCCAGAGGGTCACTCAGGAACTCTGCTGGCCACAGGGGCTGCTCCCAGCCCAGCTCGGGTATCCAGTGTGGAGGTGAGTCCCTGCCTGTGCGCTGGGTTCCCTCAGCACCCTGTGATGGGCATCGCCTCCTCCATCCTCTAGGGCACGAGGTCACCTTTCCTCTGCGCCTTGCTC
The DNA here is from genome assembly GCF_020826845.1 of Diceros bicornis minor. Classification (NCBI taxonomy): domain Eukaryota; kingdom Metazoa; phylum Chordata; class Mammalia; order Perissodactyla; family Rhinocerotidae; genus Diceros; species Diceros bicornis. The sequence continues at coordinate 91,172,497 of NC_080740.1, forward strand.
GGTCAGCCCCCCCTGCTGCAGGAGTCGACCTTCTCACACCTCTTCTGCCCTCCTCACCATCTCCCGAGCTGGCCCCAATCTGGCCCCATCTTCTCTCACGCACACTTTGGTTCACAGCCTCCTCTGCACCCAGATCCCATCTGACCCTTCCAGGTGATTTTCCACCCTGTCACTGGGAGAGTGCGTTCAGCCCACCACCTCCTCGAAACCCATCACTGCGACTAGAACAAGTCCCCGAGTCTCTGTCTGACCCCTGACCCCCTTCCAGCTTCATCTGGAACAGAAGCAGGGCCTGCTCCCGGCCCATGCTGCAGCCCCGTGGAGCTGCTGCAGCCTCCCTGGAAGCACATGCCCTCCTCCTTGCCCGTCCGGTGCTCATCAACATCAAATCTATCCCTTAGGCCCAGAGCGGATGTGGCCTCGTCCATACTTTTCTGACTTTCTTTTCACCCAGGGTATGGGTCTTGCCTTCTTCCATGGCCCAAGGGATCCATTTTTTGCCAGCAGTCGGTGTACCAGCCTTCTTGGCCCTAACAGCTGGGCTGTGCTCTCTTCACCTCTGCATTCCGGCCCCTCATCCAGACCCAGAATGGAGTGGGCACTGGTGAGTGTTTGTTGGAATTGAATTTTACACAGTATGCATTTTAGACTCTTCTCTGAGTGGTTCTGGTCTGACTGTCAAGCAGTTCATTTGCTGTCAGACTAAATTCAGTTGTGGTCAGGTCAAAATTTTTCCTATGGCCAAACCGTTATCCGAAGGTATCGCTGGAAGATAAATCAGCGTTATCTCGATCTGCTGGGAAACAACCGACGGCATTTGCTCCGGGTTGCTGGTGCTGTCCAGATGTGGCTGCTGCACTGGAGCGCATTTTCCGTATTTAAGCTGACAGGAGCTCCAAGAATGAGAGAGCGTTTGGCCTGGAGCAGGTCACCCGCTGTGTGCCCCCGTTTCTCCTCTGTAGCAGACAGGGAGCACCAGCTGGCTTATCAGCAAGTTCACATACAAGGTGGAACAATGCCCATTTTTCTGACGCAGTCTATATTGTGAAATCAAGTATTCTCCTCCTTTTTATAGAGCTCCAAGCCCCGTGGAGACTGGGTGTGCTCCCGTATGAGCCAGAGCAGCTGGCCTCGCCACAATATTGAACAGAGGGGACCCAGAGGTGGATATTGGGTCCTGCTGTACAAGCCGGGAGCCCCAAAGTGTTAGGGAGGCTGGGGGACAAATCCGAGGCCAGGCAGGCTCCAGAGGGCTCGTCTTATTCTGGTTCTGAACAAGTGCAGCCACCATCCTACAACTGTGTCTTTTCTTTCTAGTGTACCATCCAAATGCACCCTCCTCCCACTTTTGGGGACTTCTTGCCCCCAACGCAGAAACCGTCCTGGGGGCAACAGCAGGCAGGTGCACAGATGCACTCGTCCAGGCTTCCCAGGGGTACATCCACCACCATCCAGGGCCCCGGCCCTGGCTGGGCACTACAGGAAGCGGAGAGGGATGAGACCCAGATGCCATCCGCAAGGAGCTCATGGCCAAGCCGGGTGGCAGAAAACTGGAAAACTGCTCTAATTGAGATGCCACTATGCGCTAAGGAACTTCATGGGGTCGTGGGTGTAGTTTTTGCACATGGGGGATCAGGGAAGGCTTTATCAAGAGGGCAGTGTCTGAACAGGGCCTTGAAAGTAAGAAGGACTTAGACATGTTGAGAAAGCAGGCAAAGAACAGCCACGGGGACAATTTGAGACAAGATATGGAAGCAAGGAAGCCTGGATGAGCTCGTTTTTGTCTAGAACTTACAGTGTGTGAAAGGCATAACGGGAAATAAAGCCCGCACGGGCAGGACAGCAGGTTAAGGCAGGGGATCCCACAGACGGGCAGAGGCTCTGCTGCGGTGTTTTGTGCAGGGGGACAGCAGGGCCAGGTGGGCCGGCAGGAGCCATACTCTTCAAAGTGGCACAACCACAAGCTTCGCAGCCTCCTTCCTCCAGGAAGACCTGGTGCATCTGGCGTCACTCCAAGCCAAGCATGGCTGTTTATTTGGACGCCAAGTACTTTCTATTGCTCCTGGGCTGCAAGACCATGAACACACCTTTCCCCCGACATGGCCTGGTCTGCTAACTGACTCCCGCTGGCAGATACACGCACCCCAGAAAGCGGGGCTGCTCCTCTCTGCAGCAAACCCTGAGCGGAGCAACCTGAGAGAGTAACACGGATGGAGGAGAGGGGGTGGGAAGAAAAACGAGGAACTGCTCACGTGCCTGTGGCCTTTCAAGGTTTAAAAGATCCCCCCACATCCACCTCTCAACAGCCATCTGCGAGGACCATGGGCTGTGTCCCTCAGGCACCTTCTGCCCCTTGAGGGGTTGGCCAAATCTACTCAGCACAGGCCAGGAGGAGACAGCATCAGGCAGGGAATACATCCAGGCAGGGCTCCAAGAAACCAGCTTGGTGGATGTGCATCTTGTCCTGTCCAGGGGTGAGAGGCAGGTCTGGGGGCCCTGAGTACCCTGACCTCTGCAGAGATGAAACATCCCCCGACACCACCCTCTCATCCGTGCAGATGCCTTGATCCCCAGTTCCAGCTCCGGGGCAACTGGACAGCAGGGGAGGAAGTGCCCTGGACTAGGGGTGGTGCCCTTCTGGAAACCCCATTGCAGATCAGAAGAGAAGCTTCATCCTAATTTCTTTTCTACTGTCCAGAAAGGCTTTCAGACAAATTACAAAAATACACTTAGTTCAACAGGGTAGAATGAAAAGGTAGAATGAAAAGGAGCAAAAACAGGGGCCAAAAATAAATGACCACATCAGGGGCCAGATGAGTATTCAGGATGCGAGACATGTGGGCCCCAAATTTACTGAGTCAAGTTGACGCGGAAACCCAGCCATCAGAACCATTCACAACGTACATGAGATAAAAACCTACCAGCACCTCAGAAAAAGCACAGCCAGTCCTAGAACTAAGACCAGAACCAAACTGATGCTGAGCGTCCCTGCAGGATCCTAAATCAACGTTCCTGTGATGAACATGACATCTCTTATGAACGGCCCTCGTGACCTGGGTGGCGCTGAGCCAAAGGAATCACGAAAGGTGCTCGGAACATCCCCAAAAAGAACACGCTGCAGGGGTGTGCGGAGCCAGGCTGCTGACTGCAGATCCCGAGCAAGCTTTCTTCTCCTTGTGTTTCAAGTGGCCAAGGAAACACTCTGCAAGAATTGAGGAGGAGTCAGAACCCGAAACTCACATCCAAGTACCTGTACCTGCTTATCCTAAGTGGGTTCAAGCAGCGTCCCCAGGCAGCAGCCCAAACCCAAAACCAAGTCAGGTGCCGGCATGTCCTGCTACGCCCTAGTTGGGGGAAATGATGTGCTCACATTCATACGACGGATCCATTTTACTCTAGGGTCTTTATATCAAGGGGTGCCGGAGCATGCTGCAGGTGACAGGTCAGGTGGGTCTCCGGGGGCTCAGCTCCAGCTCAAAGTCCCCAATTCCCCCTGGCTGAGCTAGTTGACCTCAGGCTCAGCCCTGGACACTAGGAGGCCAGAACCTGAGCAGCCCAAGCCTCCTTCTGGGGCACTGTCACCGACCCCCTGGGCTGACTGACCCCAGCACCTGCCGTGCCCTGGCTCACAGCTCTCCCACCCCACAGGCCCCTAGAAGGGAGCCTGATTCTTTGGTGTCTTCTGGATGGCAGGTTTCCTACTGATGTGGAAACATCTTCCCCTCATCTTATCTCCCAGCCCACCACCTCCTGGCCCCCAGCTGAGCCTCTGCTGTTCTCTTCACACAAAGCCAGCCCCTAGCCTACCCCAGCCCTCTGCCCCAGGGGCTCCAGTAAGTCCAACTGTGAATCTGAGGGTGAAAACAGTTCCAAGTATTAATTTTATAGCTAGTACCAACCAGACTTAAATCCTTCTGACTTAGCTTGAACTCTAGAACAAAGTTCTGAAGGTCTAATAAGTTGGTTAAGAAGGATTTTAGAAAAAAAGAAATCAAACCTGACAACTCTACATTAGGAAATCCAGTATAATTTTTAGATTAGAGGTTGCACAATGATAGTCGTGGGCCACGGCTGACCCATAGATGTGTTTTGTCTGGCCTGCAGAGTGCTTTTAAAACATACAAATTAGCTGCCCAGAGTTAAAAGTCAGGCGATTTTACACAGAGCTCCAGATTTCTGGTTCCTTTATAAGAAAGGAGGTGATCAGGAGGGTCCGAGGGTGGGGGCCTGACTCCAGAGGGCGAGGCTGCTGGAGAGGTGGGATGGGCCCTGCTGGGGTTGGGAGGAACTGGGGAGAGTGTCACTCACGAGAAGTGGCGCTGAGCGTTCCAGGTTCTGAATGCAGACCTGGTTTGGCTGCGAGCCTTGGTGCAATTTACAGACTTGGCAGGAGAGCCATTTCCTCCAGTTTTCTGTTTCTCATTAAAGCTTTTAGGCAAAGGGCTTAGTTGCTGATTTTGGTGCCGGAGTTAGCCCTGGCCTTATTAAACAGAAATATACAGCCAAGAGGAAATGAAGGAGGAAGGACAAATGATGCCAAAGGGAAAGAAAGGAGACTAAGAGACCAGAGCAGCATCTATGGGAGTAAAACACTGCGGGCTGGGGTGGAGGTGGGGAGAGAACGGGGGTGGGGGGGAGCTACAACGACCACAAGGGGCAAGGACTAGCACAGCTTCAGAGGTCTTACGACAATGGAGGGGTACCATGGGAGCAAGAAATCTACCTTCTTGGCAAAAAACAAAGGCTTAGAAAACCCCAAAACTTCTGATGCGGGTTCGAGTACCAGGCTGCCACTCAATAGCTGGCTCAGTACTCTCAGGCCCCTGGTAGGTTTGGCACCTCTCCTAGTCTTGGTTTTGTCGGCTCTAGGATGGGCACGGCAACAACAGTGGGACAGGGTTGCTGTGGGGATGAGGTGAGTGCACGATGCAGAGCGGTGGGACGCAGGCCGCTTCTGGGGCCGGGAGCCCTTGCTCTGCACCTGGTCGGAGCAGAACCGAACCCACGATCCCACCACAGCTGCTAGCAGTTGGAGGTGGGCCCACAGTTCAGTGAGATAAGACCAATTCAGACAAAGCCTATCGCTGGCACACTCCCTCCAAACAGCTCTCACCATATCTTGCTGGGGCTGCCTCCCACGGGAAGGGTGAGTGCCCAAGTCGTCACCTGGTGAGAGCAGAGCGGTCAGAGTTACCTGTAAACACACCTGAGCAGGATGCTTACCTGGGGAGAGGCGTAGCAGGGCTCAGCCTGGTCCGCTGCTCAAGTGGGAGCAAATCCCCCACTCCCTCCAGGGCGGGAGGGCAGCGGAGCAAGCCAGTGCTAGCTGACTGCTCTGTTTTCTGTCGGTTGTTACATGCACGGATGAGGCCTCCACGTGCCAGGTCTTCACACAACTTGTTCACTCATTTTTAACCAAGTGGACCCTGGAGGGTATATTCTCAGCACACACTGGCTTCTACCAGAACTGAAATATTTGATCTAAAAATATTCTGCTGATGCGGAGGACAGAGTAATAAGGACTTGAACGAGGAGGTGCCCAGGGTGTGGCCGTCTGCCCCTGGATCACTGCCCATCTCTCTCCCCTCGACACAGTCCCACCTGGCCCAGGGCAGCCGTCACCCCTTTTTCTCCTCGACACCTCATGGTTGCCACAGCCTTTTCCGCACACCCCTGCCGGAGCTCCCGTGGAGTTACACTGCGGACAGCAGCTTACGGGTGTGTCTCCCACGCCTCTGAAAGGTTTTTGCACACTGTCAAAATCATGGGCTCAGGAACCAGACTGCCTGGGTCTGCACCCCAGCTCTGCCACCTGTAAAGTCTCTGTGCCTCAGTCTCCTCATCTGTAAAGTGAAGGTGAGCACAGCAGCTCCCTCGCAGGCTGCTGTGAGGACAGGATGAGTGAATGCACATGAAGGTGTTGACAGTGCCGGGCCTCAGCAAGCCCTGAAAACCTGTGAGCTACAACCACACTGGATACCACCTCACACCCACTAGGATGGTTAGAATCAGAAAGTCAGATAATAACAAGTGTTGGCAAGATGGGGAGAAATCGGAAACCTCATACACTGCTGGCGGGAATGTAAAATGGTACAGCCACTTTGGAAAACGCTCTGGCAGCTCCTCAAATGATTAAACATAGAGTTATTCTATGACCTGAAAATTCTACTCCTAGAGGAACGAGGAGCCAAATAACCTAACAACTCAAATAACCAATAACCCATAATCAAATAACCAAAGAGAAATGAAAACATATATCCACACAGAAAACTTGTACAAGCATGTACACAGCAGCATTATTCATAATAACCAAACAGTGGAAACAACCCAAATGTCCATCAATAGATGAAAGGATACACAAAATGTGGTATATCCATACAGTGGAATATTATTTAGTCATAAAAAGGAATGGAGTACTGATGTATACTACTGCATGGATGAACCTTGAAAACATCATGCTAAGTGAAGGAAGTCATGCACAGAAGGGCATATATTGTATGATTCCATTCATATGAAATGTCCAGAATAGGCAAATCTATAGAGTCAGAAGGTGGATTAGTGGTTGCTTAGGGCTGAGAGGGGGATGGGTGGGGATTGAGAGCTAAAGAGCTTCTTCTTGGGGGGATGAAAACATTCTACCTTGACTGTGGTGATGTCGTACACATCTGTGAACAGATTAAAGCCATTGAAGTGGACACTTGAAACGGGTAAATTGTACGGCATGTAAATTATATCTCAATAAAGCTGTTTGGGAAAAAAAAAAACAACTCAGTTGCCTAGCACAGAAAACAAGGAAAGACAAGAAGAGCTGTTAGCTGCTATAATCAGGATCTTTTCTGCACAGGGTCCTGCCCAGAGCAGGTGCTCGGGAAAGTCTGGGAAAAGAATGAGTTCAATCATCAGCCCCGATTACATGAGCACTGGAAGTGTGCGCACAGCTTCTCCTTTGGTCTTGGGGGAGCTCGGAGTCGTTCTCAACTCCTCCTCCTCTCACCACCCTCAGCAGATCTGTGAGCAAATCCTGTTGGCTCCCCCTTCTGAACACCTCCAGAATCTGATCTCCTCTCACCACCTCCACTGCTGCCACCTGGTCCAAGGTACCACCCTCTCTCCCCTGGACTCTCCAGTACCCAACTGCCTGCCTCCAGCTCCCACCTTGCCCCACATCTGTCTTCAGCCCAGCGGCTGGGTGATCTCTCAGCACCCTCCAACGCCAGCCCGTCTTGCTCAGAGCAGAAGCCCACGCCTTACGCTGGCCCACAAGGCCCTTCATGGTCACCCCCTCCCCTCTGACCGCTCTCTTTCTGCTCTCCCCGCTCACTCCTCTCCAGTCTGGCTGACCTGCCCGCAGTTCCTCCACCACACCAGCCACACCCTTGTCTCAGGGTCCTCGCTGAGGTGGCCCCCTGCCTGGGCCTTGTCTTCCCCAGAACCTGCTTGACTTACTCCCTTTTCTGCTTTAAGTCTTGGCTCAAATGTCCTCTTTCCAGTGGGGCCGTGGCCCCCACTCCCAATGCTGATACTGTGGCCCGCGCACTCCACATCCCAGCGCCTGCGTCTTTCTCTCTTTTCCACAGCACTTGTTACCCTCTAACACACTGCACGATTTTCTTGTTATACTCGTTATTCATCGTCTGTGCCTGCTAAACGGGAGCTCCAGCAGTCAGGGACTTTATTGTTTTGTTGATGTACGTATCCTCTTGTTGGATTGTGAGGCACTCAACAAACATTTGCTGAGAACTTTGTCCTCACAACACCTCTGAGAAGGAGGCTTTAATATTGCCATTTCTCAGAAGAGGAAATGGAGGCTCGAAGAGGTGAAGTAACCCACGCAGTGTCCCCTGGCTGGTGGACGGAGTCGGGCAAGAAGCCCAGGACTGCCTGGAGCCGGGCCGGTCCCCTTCATGCTGCACAGGTGCCACTGACTCCTAAAAGCCAGAGGCGAGGCCAGAACAGCTGCTATTTAGGAACCAGGCGTTGAGTTAAGCACTTTAAATATACCACCTCTACTTCTCAAGCCATCCTGCAAGTTAGGCCTTTTATTTCCATTTAATAGAAGAGGAAGTGGAAGCTCAGAAAGGTTATGGGACCTGCCCAAGGCCACTCAGCTCCTGCATGGCAGAGTGGAATGTTTGTTTGTATGAAGGGGTTGCAACTGAGTTCCTCCCCTGCTCCCATGTAGAAGTCATGTTCTGTTTCCTTCCATGAGACCAGCACCTCTGGATGAAAAGAGGGCTCAGGAAGCTAACTTGGGACTTAGCAGGATGGGGAGCGGAAGGGAAACATCAATAGGCCGCCTGTCCTGACATCCTCAAAGCAAACTCTGCCGCTTTTATCTTTCCCTGCAGAGGCCAGCATGCTGCACAAAGTGCCCTCGCTCGTCTGCCGTACCAAGAGCCCCATAACCTATGTAATCTGCCCTCGGCTGGGTCCCCCACTGGAGGACGGTCTCAAGGACAAACACGACCACCCCACAGCCAGTTTTACAGGGTCTGGCAGGAAGCTGCAGGAGACGGATGGCAAGACCCCGGCGCACTCACAGGGAAATGTCTGAGTCGGCGTCGGACAGTGGAGGATGACCGTGTATCAGTCGGGGAGAGCCACTATTAACGTAATTTGAACAAATAGCATCCCATAATGGGCTGATGTTTCACATCTGTCAGCCTCAAAACTGCCTCCCCCAGACATGGAATGTCTTTCCTTCCTGGCCCGTGCAAAGGGACCCCATTTCTCCTTGCTGCTGGTGAGGGAGGAACGGACAGCGCAGTGTTCAAGAAGCAAAATTCAGGCCCCCCCATCTCCAAGAAACTGAATCACCCCACCACTGCTGGAGAATGAGCCCCAAAGCATTGGGTAGCCAGTCCTGACATCAGTTTAACCAAAGTTGCTGACATCATGTCTCAGTGAAGCCAGAAATCTCCGTTGTCTTAGACTGTCTCCTTTTCTTCACTCCCTGCAACCAGCCATCTGGTCCTATGACTCTACTGCCTAACCTCCCTGGGTGCACTTCTCCACCCCACCCCATCTCCATGGTGGCCTCACCTCCTCCTGGGCCAGGCCACCAGCCTTCTGCCTGCAGAATTCCCAGCATTGTTCACCTCCCACCTGCAGCAGATTCCATCCAGTGGATGGCGAGAGCCTTTGGGGTCATCAGGGGTGTAGGGGGAGCAGACAGGCAGAGCAGGAGGAGGGCAGGCCGGGCCAAGGAAACATCTTGTGAAAAGTTCGAGAGGAGAGGATGTTCTAGGGGACAGTGAGCGATCCTGTGCACATGGCAGGAATCTGGGGCCCGTGACACAGGGCAGAGGAGACACTGCAGAAGCAGGCAGGGTCAGATGAGAAGGGCTTTACCCAAGAGCCACGATGTTAACCCTCTGAGGGGGTAACAGATTCCACGGAGCCCTCGGAAAGTGCACTTGTGCCCAGACACCCAGTCTGCTCCAATGTCAGCGTATTCATGGCTCCCCTGAAGCCCGCTGTCACTGCCCCATGCCAAATGAGCCTCATGGAATAGGAAAATACCACCATGGGACGTGTGCCTCAGAAGGATGTGAGAGATGACTGAGTGGAGGGAGAAACATGAAGGGAGGGTCTGGGAAACATAACCTGCAACAATGCAAAGAGCTTTGGCAAATCCAGAGAGATCCCAATGGTAAAAACAGTGCCAAAGTGAGGGTTAGAGCTGGGGGTACTAACACGGACTCCGGAGGGAGAAGGCAGCCTGGGAATGGGAGAAGCCCTCCTGTAAAAATGAGAATTAAGCCGAGAGACTCCCCAGCAGCAAATCTGATGGTGTGTGTGTGTGTGGGGGGGGGGGGTTGCTGAAAGGGAGCTCACAGGACCGCACCAGTTGGAGCAGTTCCAAGTGCCTGGAAAGGTTTGTGTCTCTGGGGACAGGCTGCTCTCCCCAGTCCCCACACTGCACTACTCTCATTGTCAGCTCTCAAAGGCCAGGAGAACGGAGACTGTGAGAGCACTGTGAGCGACAGGGAGACGAGGACATGGGGAGGGGACCATGTTTGCCCAACAGGCCTGGGTGTGCAAGGGACTTCATGCAGAGGCCCACACCCCTCATCTTATTCTGAATCCCAAAAGCTCTAAGCCCAGTCTGTCTCCAATGGCGGCAGGCTCATCTGGAGGCAAGCCTGACATGATGTGAGGATGTTTATAGACTTTATTTACCCCACTTAGGGGCATATTTCTACATTTCACTGTAGAAAGGTTAGCATGTCTGGTTACGCGGGCTGCCCGTACGTGTACGATATTACCCTTCTAAAACAGAACAATTTTGAATTCTGCACACAGCAAACCCCAAGGGGTTGGCAACAGATTGTGAACCTGTCCTTGGGAAGGTTTGACTAAATTATCATACATCGATGCGGCAGCTGAAAACAAAGCACAGAAAGATTGCCAAGACAGAGGGTCCAGTTAAAAAAACTTATTAATTTAACCACATGACAAAAATTTGTGAAGTACCTAATGAGTTAGATGCCATCCTAGGCACTGGGATTAGAAATGTGAAAAAATATAAAAATACTAAACAAAACTTTCTATGTGCACTGTCACATATGCGTATAAAAATGTATAGAAAAAGGCCTAGATGGACCCATAGGAATCTGGTAATAGAGGGACGTCTGGGGAGAGGGATCCTGTAGGGAGGAAGGTGGACTTTGACACTCTTTCTATATACTTTAGTATTGTTTATATTTTTTATAATAAGTGCTATAGACTGAATGTTTGTGTCCCCCCCAAATTCATATGTTGAAACTCTAACCCCCAAGGTGATGGTAGTAGGAGGTGGGCCTTTGGGAGGTGACTAGGTCATGAGGGTCAGGGCCACGGTTGGCCCTCCCTCCAGGCTCAGGTGCACTGTAGTGTGACTTGGAGGCAACCCGCCAGCTGTTTATCTGTCAGAGCGTTGGATAAAAGGCCTGGACGGTGGGAGGCATCAGGACCAACCTTGTTTCATATCGACTGTGTTCAGAACATGGGCTTTGCTGATCGGCCATGTGACCTTGGACAACTTAATTTCTTTCTATCTCAGTTCTCTCGTCTGTACAATGGAGATCACTACAGGACCTACCTCATAGGCTTCCTGAGGATGAAAAGAGATAATCTGTGTAAATCCATTTAATGCTCAATAAATATTATTCTTTTTTTGTGTGTGTGTGAGGAAGATCAGCCCTGTGCTAACATCTGATGCCAATCCTCCTCTTTTTTCTGAGGAAGACTGGCCCTGGGCTAACATCCATGTCCATCTTCCTCTACTTTATATGGGACACCGCCACAGCATGGCTCAACAAGCAGTGTGTCGGTGTGCGCCCGGGATCTGAACCAGTGAACCCCCGGCCGCCGCCGCAGAGCACGCGCACTTAACTGCTTGCGTCACCGGGCTGGCCCCAATATTAATTCCTTAAAAAATAAGCTTGAACAAAAACTTGTAGATGAGGGTTCAGTGTGGCGTTATTCACAATAGCCAACAAGTAGAAACAACCCAAATGTCCCTCAGGTGATGAATGGATAATGGTCTATCCACACAATAGAATATTATTCAGCCATAAAAAGGAATGAGGTGCTGATGCATACCACACCACGGATGAACCTCCAAAACATTATGCTCAGTGAAAGAAGTCAGGCACAAAAGGCCACATACTGTATGGATTCACTTATAAAAAACGCCCAGAATAGGTCAATCAATAGAGACAAAAGGCAGATTAGTGGTTGCAGGGGCTGGGGGAGGGGGTGATGGGAGAGGGACCGCTACAGGGTGCTAGATGTCCCTTTACGGCGATGACAAAGTTCTGGAACCAGATAGAGGTGATGGATGTACGAAATGCCACTGAATTATACACTTTAGAATGTCCTGGGCAGACCTCAGCTCCTCATCTCTAAGAGGGAATGATTGTAAAATGAGGCTGACCAGTGAGCAGACCCAGAGACAGAGCCGGGGTGAAGGTGTTTTTTAGAAATAACAGTTGTTATTAGCGATGAGAGCGGTGTCAACCCATACACATCAAACACACTGAGCTGGTGACTGCAAACCTACCGAGTTAACCGATCAAACCCCATCTCCTCACTTCCTCCACCTGGACTGGCTGTTTTCTCATAAAACGGTTTCCACGAGGTGTTGGCTCCTTGGTCTTGACATGAGACGAAGCCTCAGGAAATCCCGGAGATGTTCATCTGGGTGGTAAACAAGGCCACAGCCGTTCAAAGGCCGATTACTCCTACCTGTGCTCCCCTGAGCCCTCGGCATGATGGAGACCACATGGACGGCTCTGAGTGAAGTCCTTCCCAGGGGCCCGAGTGACCCCAGATGAGGGAAACAGGTGGCCCACAACAGCAATCCCTCAGCTGGACACCACACAGGGCCCAATGTGCCTTCACGTCCCTCCTCTCTACTGAGCTGTGGTCAGGGTGTGCAGAAAGGGAAACCGAGGCCCAGTGGGGAAGTGCCAACTAGCTGATGGGAGGCAGGGGTGGGATTCACCCTCAGCTGTGTTGATTTTAGAGCTGGGAGCCTCCTGGGGCCGTGACCCACCGAGTCACAGAGCGGGTGCTCACAGGAGCACAGTGAGGGCTCACCCTGCACCCAGGTGACAGCAGCCCAGCCTCGTGCACTGCAGTGGGAGTGTCCCAGCACAGCCTGGGGCTTGGAGTCCCCTGGGAGAGAGATCTCTGTGCCTTGTCCCACAGCATTTGAGAGCCCTGCCAGGAAACCTGGTAAGATCCATTAGGAGGAAGAGACTGGCCAGAGACGTGTATTCCTGAGGGGTGTCCAACCATCCCTGCCAGCCCCACTAGAGTCGGGCCCACTGAGGTGCCCCCTCAACCCTCACCAGGGGCATGATCACTAGAGCCTGAGCAGGTTCTGACAGGGGTGGGACCTCGGTGGAAGCCTGCTGGTGGCTGGACTTGCACCCACAGCCTGGGGAACAAGTACTGGGGTGGGGGTCATCCCTGGAGACCTTCACAGCAGAAGGTCCTGTCTTACCCACAGCCATATGGAGTGTGGGTCTCACCACCTCCAGGGCTCTCCCTGCTCAGGAACGGAGCCACAGCCCCTTTGCATGGCTTCCTCTCAGAGTCTCCTGATGGCGCAGGGGCAGGGGTAGGGGATCTCTCTGTGCTGCTGACGCTTCCCTCTCCTGCGGCAGGGGCAGGTCTCAGTGACCTATGGGGCAGGAATTTCAGAGAGGGAAAAAGCCCCCCACTTTATCAAACATCATCCCTCCACCCATGCCCACACGTCTTCATGCCAACAGGCTGGAAGCAAATGTCCAAAAATGGAAATATTTGTGCTAGGTTAGTGGGATTGTGGGTGTGTCTTATTCTCAAATTTTCCTGGAATAGTATATTGCCTTTTTAATAATAATATTGAAAAGACACACTCCCACACACAAAAAGCCCTGGTTGATACAAGTGCAGTGTGATATAGCCTGCCCCACGAGCTTTCATTTTTCCAGCTGCCATTAATGCAGCTCTGAACTCATAAACTCTGCGCGCCGTGCTCTGATACTAGATGGTCAGAACACACGGATTTTCATTTCCCAAGAAATGTCCCATTTAGTATGAATGTAGGGAAAATCGGTAAAGTATTATATGTAATCTAGACTAAAATGGATTGAATACGGCTCTTGAAAATCCTGGCAGCCGATCTAGGCTCCCTCTGATCCCATGGGCCTAGTTTTAGCACCGATGCCTTTGAAGCTGGGTGTGGGTGAGCCTGGCTCTGGCCTCTGCGGAGTGGTCACGTTGGGCTTACTGTTTCCTACATCAACTCACTCTGTGAACACGGGTGTGAGTCAACATCCAACCAAGAAGTTGTGGCAGATCATCTGGGGAGAGTCCACAGAGAGCAAATCAGTTGTCTGTGGAAAGTGTCAGAAGAGGGGCCTCAAAGTAACTTCCTAATGTGAACACTGGGGGGCCGGCCCCCTCCGCTCCCTCCTGAGAGCCCTCCAGGCTCCGTGCGCTCACCCACGGGGAGGAGCTGGGCAGGGCTCCCAGGGCCCTGAGAGTCCGGGGCAGGCTGGGCTCACGCCGTGGGAGGAGTAAGGAGCAGGGAAACTGAGGCAGTTCTAGCACAAATATTTCCATTTTTGGACATTTGCTTCCAGCCTGTTGGCATGAAGACGTGTGGGCATGGGTGGAGGGATGATGTTTGATAAAGTGGGGGGCTTTTTCCCTCCCTGAACTTCCTGCCCCACAGGTCACTGAGACCTGCCCGTGCCCAAGGGGAGGGAAGCGTCAGCAGCACAGAGAGATCCCCCCACCCCTGCCCCTGCACCATCAGGAGACTCTGAGCGGAAGCTGTGGGCTCCAGGAGCAGAAGGGGCTGTGGCTCGGTTCCTGGGCAGGGAGAGCCCATGCTCCATATGCTGTGGGTGAGACAGCCTTCTTTTGCCATAACGTTTAATGGCTCTATACTCTGCCCTATAATTTACTTGGTCATTCTCCCTTATCATCAGACATTTAAGCGGCTTCCATTATGTTACTATTAAAATGGATGCACTAAATGTCCCATGCAGACCTCAGTTTTGCCCTTAGACTCCAGCTCTGGTGCTCATTTCTGCTGAGTCTCCTGCTGCCTGCCCCTCTACACCCCGATTCCTCCTCTCACCGTGCAGGCTTCTCCTCACCCTCTCTGGAACTGACATCACCCCAGTCCCTCTTTTCTCTTTCATTTTATCTGTCTTGGAGCTGACAGCTCACCATGACTCTGTCTAAGAACTTTCAATGGCTCTCCATATATAGCCACCTGGACAAAAGCCACACTCCTTAGCCTGTGATCAAGCCCCCATTCCCTGGGCCCCTACTCCTCACCTCTCTGCCCATCTCCTTCCACACACCCTTCAGACTTGAAGCTTTGGTCAAGCCAAACCACTCACAGCTCCCTAAGACACTGTGCTCAGTGAAGCCTCCACGCATTTGCACAGGCCGATTCCTCCCCCTGGAGCACCCCTGCCCGGACCCGCCCACCCACATTCCCACTTCTCTCCTCAAGTCTCAGCTCCAGCATCAGCCCTGCTCTGCCGCCTGCCCACGGCCTCTCAGGTGGGGTGGGAATCCTCTGCTGTGTCTCAGGGCTCAGAGGACACGGCTGCATCATGCGGCTTTTCACATGGACTGTATTTTGGGGTTTACTTCTCAGCCTCCTCTCCTGGACCAAGAACTCCTGGAGGCCCATGACGGTTCATCTTTTATCCCCAACACAAATACAACGATCAGGCCAAATACCACACAAGGAACAAATGAATGACTGAATGAGGGAGTGAGTCCAAGTTCCCCCAACGACAGGGTGGGAGGTCCTAGGTCCGCAGCATCCCAGCCCAGTGTCCCACCCCTCTCTCCCCGGCTTTCACACCAGAGGAGGAAGAGAGTCATGGAGGCCCTGGAGGCCTTACAGAAAATGGGAGGATAGGAAACAGTGAGTTGTAAGCAACATGTCTGCGAGGCCTTCTCCCAAGACTTTATAGCTAGAGTGGTATTGACCAGAACCCCCACCATTAAGCTGAGAAACAGAAAGGGAAGCAGAACAATGCAGAAGGCCTCTGACACCAATGCCCATACTCGGCGCATTTCCCCCAAACTCATTCTCAGCAGAGTTTGCTTTTTCTACAAGGCTGGCCTGCAGAGGCCGTGAGTTACAGCTGGATATACAGTTCCCCATCTGGGAGCCTCACGTGCTCCCTGGCCTGAAACATATTTTACAGATAATTACTCAGAGACTCTTGAAATGTAAGCCCCCTGCCAACAAGCAGGTCCGGCTAAAATGCAAGCAGTGTTTTTAGTGCTAGTTCTGATAACCCCATGGGAGACTCAGCTCTCCACTCTGCTTAAGAATTTAGGGGCTGGGGTGGCACAGGGATGTATGGGATTTCATCTGCTTTCCCTCTTCTCAAAAGGTGAAGAAAGGCAAGATGTGCCCTGTGGGAAGCAGGTGGCCTCTGGAGCCTTTGGGGGAACAGCTCGGGACACATGACCTGCGTTTCTGGAATGTAAACACACGCTGGCGGGAGCAAGCCTTTCCACTGCTCTTTCCCAGTCCTCAGAAGGTCCCAGGGGACTGTGGGTGCTGACAGCTACAGAAGGAGAAGCTCTGGGATGCAGCATCAGCAGAGCCGGAGGCGGCTGCTGCCTTCTCGCTTGTTTCTCCCACTCTCTGTGGTCGACTCCTTCTGGGTCCTTCCCAGACATCCAGGTGGCTACTGAGATGGACCCCTGACTTAGCTAGTGACCAGCCACCCAGTGGTCTCCCTGCCTCCAGCACTCCCAGCCATCCCATCTGGCATCTGATCCTGTCACTCCCTTGCACTGAAACCTGCAGTGGCTCCCTGTTGCCTGAGCCGTGCTTCCTGGAGCACAAAGGTTACAGGATGCTTTAATGGGAACCTTGAGTAATTAATTAGTCAAAAAAGTGTTTGCTGCAGGATTCTCAGGGCCTTCAGTATGGTAATACGCCTTGTAACTCTCCAAGGTGGGAACTAGGGGGGCAGGAGTTGCATGTGAGATTCCCCCAACTAGTGTGACTGTGGAACCCTTTGTCCCAGGGCATCTCATGAGTCAGGTGTTCCAGCAGGGACACTGATTTGGGAATCAAATAAAAGGGAAATCAAATAAACTTGGGAAACTAATAAAAGGCTAAAATTCACATTCCTTATCAAGGCATTCGAAGCCTGCATACCTGGCCTCACCTTACTTCCCCCACACTCCCACTGCCTCAGTACTTGCTTTACAAGTTTCTGTTGCCTCGAAGCACCTCCTTCTTCCTCCACCCGGAAAAGTCCCACTCCTCCTCCCAACATAGCTCCCTGGTCAGCGTCACGTCCTCCGGGAAGCCCTCTCCCGCTCCCCTTGTGCACGGGGATTTTGCTGCACTCTCCCCAGTGTGACAGTTACACAAAGAGGCAGAGCATGGCAGCATCTGCATTTAGTCACAGTGATTCTTTGGTTGGGCTGCAGATTCTCACCCCTCTCCTCAGAGGGGACCTGCTGACACTGCTTAAATTAGCCCTCCCTCGTTTTTGCCGCTCCACCTGAACGTTTTCTTTGTGTGTGTCACGTTACAGTTGGGTTTGCATCAGTTAAGCGTGCATACAACATTATTCAGGGGACTAAGGGAGGTGGGTGAAATGGGCGAAGGGGTCAAAAGGTACAACCTTCCAGTTATAAGATAAGTAAGTCCTGGGGATTTAAGGTACAACACGGTAACTGTAGTTAACAACACTGTATTACTACATATTTGAAAGTTGCTAAGAGAGTAGATCTTACAAGTTCTCATAACAAGAATACAAATTTTTATGTAACTATGGGTGGTAATGGATGTTAACTAAACTCATTGTGGGGATCGTTTCCATATATATATATATATATATATATATCTCAAATCATTATGTTGTATATCTGAAACTAATGTAATGTTATATGTCAACTATACTTCAATCAAAAAATACATTAAGAAAAGTAAAAAAAGAGAGTTGGCCATGAACAAACAAACAATAAACACCATTCCCTCCGACGTGGAAATGCCTTTCCCCTCTTGTCTGTGGGGTCCTCCAGAGTGTTTTATTCATCATTTAGTGACAGGTGAGTGGCAAGGAGCTGCACGTCATGTGACTTCTCCTCGAGGCCGTGGGGAGCTAAGGTGGGTGTGAACAAACAAGGCCGACCACACTCTTGAGTGCGGGGACGGGCACACACAGGTGGCCTGGGCAGGGACAGCCACGTCTGGCCCTCCTGAACCTTTCTGAAGTAAAACCAGGCTGCCCGGGCCAGGACACCGGTAAGCTCTCCATCAGGGCTAATCTCCAAGGCTCCCAGAAAAGGCTTCCCAGCCGCAGGAGCCCGCGGAGGCTGTGAGCGCTGCCAACCGCTGTGCTCACGGTGGATCTGTGGGATCCAGAAGGCATCTGCTGAGGCTCTGAGACTTTGAAGTGTAAGTTCAGTGCTCCCTGTCGATGCTACTGGAGAGTACAGAGGCTGGCTTCGGATTCCGCGGATATGGTTTGGAACCCACGGACACTCTCATTCCAGCCCTTGCTCTACACCCAGGGTGACTATAATTTATCATCCAAACCAAGATATTTTTTTTAAAACTTTTTGTTTATTGCAGTAACATTGGTTTATAACATTGTATAAATTTCAGGTGTACACCATTATACATTTCTGCATAGATTACATCATGTTCACCACCCAAATACTAATTACCATCCATCACCCCACACACGTGCTGAATTACCCCTTTCGCCCTCCTCCCTCCCCTCTTCCCCTCTGGTAACCACCAATCCAATCTCTCTCTCTATGTGTTTGTTTGTTGTTATTATCTACTACTTAGTGAGATCATACAGTATTTGACTTTCTCCCTCTGACTGATTTCACTTTGCATAATACCTTCGATGTCCATCCATGTTGTCACAAATGGCTGGACTTAATCATTTCTTATGGCTGAGTAGTATTCCATTGTGTATATATACCACATCTTCTTTATCCATTCGTCCCTTGATGGGCACTTAGGTTGCTTCCAAGTCTTAAAACCAAGATATTTTAAGAGAGGAAGGGGCCGATTAATAATTGTGTGGGAAGAACAGGCATAAATTGGGACTGTCTCAGTATGGTGGGACATATGGTCATTTTAGCTCTGACCAGCTCGAAGAGGGCAGCAGGGAGCAGTGAAACGTGTTGCTCTGCAGCAGGTCACCTGTTTGTGCCCTGGGGGCACGATGCAGCGTTCCCTGGCCAGAGGCCTTTCCTTCCCAGGCAGAAAGGTGTAGTCATGTAAAGGAAGAGTTGATACCATCCATTCTAACCAACTGCCGTCCCAAGGGTCTTCCAGCACAGACCCCACCCTGTCCAGGGCAGAGACAGCTCAGAGGGTCCTGCAAGGCCTCCCAATGCCACGTGCACCCTGCACCACCCATGGGCCATGTCATGGAGGCTGCTGTCCTGCACTCAGTAAGGTTCTTAAAACTTGTTTGTTCTGACAAGGATGCCAAGACAATTGAATGGGGAAAGAATAGTCTTTTCAACAAATGAGTCTGGGACATCTGGACATGAATAAAGGTGGACCCCTAACTCACCCCATATGCAAAAATTAACTAAAAATGGATCAAAGACCTAAATGTAAGAGCTAAAAATATAAAAATCTTAGAAGAAAACATAGGTGTAAATCTTTGTGACCTTGGATCAGGCAATGTTTCTTAGATGTGACACCAAAAGCACAAGTAACCAAAGAAAAAAATGGGTAAATGGGACTTCATCAAAAATGAAAAAAACTTTTGTGCTTTGAAAGATCCCATCAAGAAAGTGAAAAGGTAACCCACTGAATTGTATCCAGAATATATAAAGAATTTTTACAACTCAACAATAAAAACACAAATAGATCAATTAAAAAATAGGCAGAGGAGGGGCCGGCCCGGTGGCGCAGCAGTTAAGTGCGCGCTCCACTGCGGTGGCCCGGGATTCACAGGTTCGGACCCCGGGCGCGCACTGACGCACCGCTTGTCAAGCCATGCTGTGGCGGCGTTCCATATAAAGTAGAGGAAGATGGGCACAGATGTTAGCCCAGGGCCAGTATTCCTCAGCAAAAAGGAGGAGGATTGGCAGATGCTAGCTCAGGGCTGATCTTCTTCACCACACACACACACACAAAATAGGCAGAGTATTGGAAGAGACGTCTCCAAAGAAGATAAACAAATGGCTAATAAGCACATGAAAAGATACTCAACATCATTAGCCACCAGGGAAATGCAAATCAAAAGTCACAATGAGGCACCACTTCATACACACTAGGATGGCTAGAATCAAAAAGACAGGTAATAACAACTGTTGGCCGTATGTGAAGAAATTGGAACCCTTGTATACTGCTTGTGGGAATGTAAAATAGTGCAGTAGCTTCGGAAAACAGCCTGGCAGTTCCTCAAATGGTTAAACATAGATTGCTATATGATCCAGCAATTCCACTCCTAGGTATGTACCCAAGAGAAAGGAAACATATGTCCACGCAAAAACTTGTACACAAATGCACATAGCAAGATTGTTTATAAGAGCCAAAAACTAGGAATAACCCAAATGTATATCAACTGACAAATGGGTAAATAAAATGTGGTCTATCCTTACAATGGAATATTATTTGGTAATAAAAAGGAAAGAGGTACTGATACATGTTATAATATGGATGAACCTTGAAAACATTATGCTAAGTGAAAAATGCCAGTCACAAAAGACCATGTACTGTATGATTCCATTCATATGAAAGCTCAGAACAGGGAGATGTATAGAGACAGAAAGTAGATTAGTGGTTGCAGGGGCTGAGGGGTTTGAAGAGAAATGGGGGTGACTACTAATGGGTGTGGGGTTTCTTTGGGAGTTGATGAATTGTTCTAAAATTTATTGTGGTGATGGATGCACAACTCTGTGAATACATGTAAGAACACTGAAGTGTACACTTTAAGTGGGTGAACTGCATAGTAAGTGAATTATGTCTCAATAAGGCTGTTACAAAATAAGACCCATGTGAAGGCTGAGCCAGCATTTAGGTAGCATCACACCCCACCCTCAGGAGTCTCAGGGCACACTCAACAACACGCCAGCACATTTCCGTCTTTCTTCTAAAACATTAGAGAAATTTCATCTATGGGACACATCTTAAAGAAACAAACAAACTCCAAACAAGACTGTTCACAGGCCCACACCACCAGCTGAACGATTAATTGTCAGAACACGAGCAATTTTTAATACAGGCAGAAGCACAAACGAATGGACAATACAAGTTCTCTGCCTTCTTATCGCGATACAAGGATGGCAGAGCACAAGGCAGACAGCAGAGCAACGTTCATGTGGACAGAGCAGGCCGCTGGCCTTCCTGAAATAAGTGAGAAGTCAGATCATCCTGCTCAGGACCTAAGGCCCCCATCCCCATGCATCTGCCGGGCAGGTCACCTGCCTCTCCCACCCCTCCCTGCAACCAGATCACTCATCTGATAAGAGGACAACTGCCAAGGTGTGACCCTCAGGCAGGACTAAGGAACCATGGGCCCCACGAGAGGTGGGTGGTCTGTGGGAATCTGCCTGTCTGCATGGGGATTGGGGACTGAGGTCCTGAGCTTGGTTGTTTGAATCTAAATAATTTTTAGAATGTTTCCTACTCCATATGAGCAAGTTTTGGAAAAAAGTTGAGAGCTTCAGTCTCAAAGAACTGAAGTAATTTCAATTTGGCAAACAGGAGCCCAGCAGGGCCCAAAGCAGTGCGGCCCTCGCTCCCTCCGAATCAGAAATCAAGATAGTTACTAACAGGCAATAAGTGAGGCTGACACTCAGCTACATGGAGGAGCTGTCAATAAACATGCCAGCCTGTGGTGAGACGGCACAAATGGAACTGGGCCACACGGGGCAAACCGCAGTGCACACCCAGCCTAGCAGGACCCCCAGCCCGACTCAGGACAGCCCTCAGGGGGCCCTCAGCCCCCGCTGTCCTCTAACCTGCTGCCACCCTCAGCATAAAAGCAGCTCCCAGGACGAGTCACGGCCACACAGTGGCTTTATTTCACCCGCACGTGTGTGTTGAGACCCGTCCCACACACAGCCACGCTGTAACCTGAAGGTTGACAGTTAAGAGAGGACGTTGTGTTAGGAGAGGAGGCCCCAGGAAGAGCAAGACCCAGCAAGGTGTCCATGCAAGAAAGGAAACAAAGACGTTAAGTTAAGAGTGTGCCAGCAGCGTCTGGCCACAAGAAGAACACTTCCGGGGAATCCAAGCACAATATTGCAATTATTACAGCTCCTCGCACCTACAGAAGGTTTTCCTGTGCTTCGCCCTCCATCGTCTCACTGGAGATCATCCAGTGGGGTGTCTGTGTTTTGCAAAGAGGAAACAGAGGCTCAGAGAGGGCAAGAGCCTGAGGACCCACGGCAGGCATGTGACAGATAACACCCCAAACTCGGGTCTCCTAACTCCAAATCAGGTATCGTTAAATGATTCCTTGAATGTGCCTAAAACATTTGGCTCAAAAGATGCCCTGGCAGCAATCAGATGATGTGGGACAGTGCAAATGCATGGGAGGTGACTTGATGATAATGTCAATCATGACTCTCTTCCCTCTTTTCAACCACTGTCCCCAGGGCACCGAGGAGTGGGCAAGACCCATCACCACCGTGCCCACCATGGTCGGTGGGGAAGGAAGGACAGGGCACAACGCCCTTGCCCCAAGGCAGCAGGCGCAGTGTGGCCACGGACCATCAACACTTGGAGTGAAAGGCCTAGGGCAGGAGGAAGGGAGGGCTTCAGGGGAGAAAGCAGAGAGGGTGCTGGATCTGCCTGAAGGACAAGCATATCCCGAGGGCTGGGACAGGCAGGGAGGTGGCCCAAGGCTCTGACCTGTGCATCGTTATCTGCTCACGTCCATCTGTCCTGCGACCCTCAGAGCCTCCTGAGGACAAGCCCTGTACAGGGTTCCCCCGGTGCCCTGAGGCTTAGCCCAGGGCTAGCATGGAATGCTGTTGACTCAACGGCTCAGAGTGATTCTGCTCTCTGTGGTGTGCTGCTCCAACCAGGAAGGCCGGGGCAGGCCTCTGCCCACCCTCTTCCAGGTCGCTTCCTAAAGATGTCCAACAAATAAAACTGGATTTACAGGACTGGTTACTATTCTGCTCCAAGAAATTAATTCATTTCCAAAGCCTAGGTGTTCTGACCTGAACATGGTGTCCAGGCTCTTCAAAGGACCATGTGGCCTGAAGGTTCACATCTTTGGAGAAACAGGATGTAAGCCTGAACTAGTGCTTCTCTCTCGAAGCTCAGCAACCTGGCTCCTGTGCCCATCTTGACAAAGAGAGGAGAATGCTGGCAGCCTTACCCTCTCAGGCCACAAATGGGGAAACAGAGGCCCAAAGAGATGAAGTGACTCCTCAAGGTGACCAGCTGGACAGTGGCAGGGCTGGCATTATAAGCCCCAGTCTCTGGCAAGGGCTGAGGGAATCAGCTGGGCTGCAGTCACATGAAGGGCTCTCAGCCCCCTGCCTAGGCCGCTGCTCCCCTCCTTGAGGCTCTCTCCTCTCGCCGGCCAGCAATCCGGGCTCGGGCCCAGAGCTATTTGGCATGGACTTCAAAGCAGCAGGACAGCTGAGCATCTGGGGCTTCCCTGGTGTCCACTGAACTAATGTCAAAGATGTGGCGCCACAGGGCCACCTGTCGCACAGTGGAGGCTTTTTGGGATGCAGCCCACCCTGGGGCTCGCAGTCAGCTGAGCCACCCTGCCCTGTGCCAGCTGTGCATGCCGCCTCCAGGGAGGGGTGGCAGAGCTTCTGCAATACGTGACAGGCAGGCAGGACCACCGCGGGGTCCAGGCCTGGCGTCTGGCACACCCGAGTTCAGGACCTAGCCTGGGCGTTTATAAAACATGAACCCTGGGCAGGTCAATGAAAATCTCTGAACCTCAGTATTCCTCATCTGTAAAACGGGGCTAATAATACTGACATGTCAGGGCTGTTTGTAGGAATTAAAGCAGATGACACACACGAAAGTGGATGCAATAAAGGAGGACTCAACAAACGGCTCTTCCCTCTTCCCCGACCCCCGCACGCACCGGGGCCTCTTGTCCTCTTTCGCCTGTTAGTGCAGTCATGGGGCATGGGCTTTGTGTGAGCTGGGATTAGGGAGGGATGGAGGTAGGGGCACACCCACTCGGGGCCCCGAGGTGAGGGGGCTTAGGGCCCAGTCTAGCTCTTAGTCTGAGCACTGTGTCGGGGTGTTGACAGCATGGGTTTTGTGTCGGAAAACCTGGCTTTAAGTCCCAGCTCTGCTCCTTATCAGCTGTGTGACCTTGGATGAGTCAGTTCCCCTCTCTGTGCCTGGGTTTCCTTGCCTACGAAGTGGAGATAACCGTACCTGCCTTACCTGATTGTGAGGATTAATGTGGCAGGCAGAACAATGCCCCCCACCTCCCGCACAATGTCCACACCCTAATCCCCTGAACCTGCCGATATGCTACCTCACATGATGTACTGGGTTGTAAGTGTCCCTCCCAGAACCTCAGAATGTGACTTTATTTGGAAAGAGGGCCTTTGTAGGTGTCATTAGAAAAGATGAGGTCATATTGGATCAGGGTGGGTGCTAAATCCAATATGACAGGTGTCCTTATAAGGAGAGAGACACACAGACACACACAGAGGGAAGATGGCTATGTGAAGACGGAAGCAGAAATTGGAGTGATTTAGCTACAAGCCAAGGAATGCCAGGGATTGCTAGCCACCACCAGAAGCTGGAAGAGGCAAGGAAGGATTCTTCCCTAGAGCCTTTGGAGGGAGCATGGACCTGCCTGCCAACACCTTGAATTTGGACTTCCAAGCTCAAGAACTGAGAAAATAAATTTCTGTTGTTTTAAGCCACCAAGTTTGTGGTACTTTGCCGTGGCAGTCCTGGGAAACTAATACCTACAGCAACGGGGACTTTGCAGATGTGATGAAATTAAAGATCTTGAGATGGGGATTATACGCTGGATTGTCCAGGTGGACCCAATGTAATCACCAGCGTCCTTAGGAGAGGAGAAGGCAATGTGATGACAGAGTGGAGACTGGAGTGACACGGCCACAAGCCAAGGAGTGCCAGCAGCTTCTAGAAGCTGGAAGAGGAACAGATTCTCCTCTAGAGCTTCAAGAAGGAACCTGCCCTGCCGACACCTTGATTTTAGCCCGGTTAAGACCTATTTTGGACCTCTGACGACTGGAACCATAAGAGAATAAATTTGTGTTGTTTTAAGCCATCTAGTTTGTAGCAATTTGTTATAGCTGCCCCAGGAAACAACACAATTAAATGAAGTCACTTGACAGCGCTGGTGTACACTGGAGGCATTCGACTCCCCCCCCCGGTGGGTCTGCACCAGGCCAGGCCATTCCACCTTCTGGGGCGGTTTGTTAAGAAACGCAGACTTCTGAGCCCTCCCCAGACTGGCTGGAGGACAACCTCCAGGAGCGGTGTCCGGGCACCTGGGCTTGACCAGCACACAGGCTTGGGGCACCCTCGTCTAGACGGCGACACCTAGTGGGGGCAGAGGGGACCCACTGACCCTCACTGCTCTGGAGCTGGAGGGAGGGTTTTAGGCTCAAGTGCCATAGCTTTCCCTGGACCCAAAATTTGGGTATTTTCCTTCTCTCTGTCTTCATTTTAACTGAAGAAATATTCTGCATTTGGCCCTGGGGACACATGAGGAGTCGGGTGGAGGAGGCAGATGTGGTGGACTGTGCGGCACTGGGCCAGTGCAGGGGTAGTGGCTGCGACCAGGCTGTGGGGCCTCAAAAGGAGGAATCAGCCCTGCCGGGATGGGCAGGGAAGACTTCATGGAGGAAGAGAGCCTTGGGCAGGCTCTGGAAGGAGGAGATGATTGTCAGGATGTCAAGGGAAGGGCATTCCAGGAGGAGGGGACGGCGTGGACGAAGCCACTGAGACGTGAACCAGCATGGGCAAATGGGGAAACGGGAAGAAATAGGACTGGCCAGGTCAGGCAGCTCACAGAGCATGTGGGCTGTGCGAGGGGCTTAGACTTTACCCTGGGGGCCTCACTGAAGGGGTCTCGAAGGATTGAGATTGGGCAGGGCTGTAGGAGCTAAGGCTGCAATGGATCATATTTATGTTTCAGGAAAAAAGACATTCTCAGGCACTGTGCAGGGCGTCCTCATGTGAAGAGCCAATGCGTGAGGCTTCACTGAGAGAAGCCCAAGTCATCACAACACAAGAGTCGTGACGACCAAGCTGACTCGCTATAAAATCAGCTCCCGTCGGCACTCCCACTGGTCGCACAGCGCCCGTGCCTACGCATGCTGTCCTTGTCTTTGTTAGGAGTGTCTGGATGGCCCCCGTGTGTTGTGAACACACCTGCTGTTTGAGGAGGTTATTTGTGACCGTAAATAATATGATGCAAATCCACCGCAAGAGAAATTGCGAACCTTGTCAAAAGATGCAGACCTTCCCGAAGCTGATGAGAGTGATGTCGGAGCACTGCTGGTTCAGACGGGAAGACGTCCACGAGTAGGGCTGGCCCTGGCTGAGCTGGCCCAGCACCTACAAAGAAGAGAAGCAGCCAAAGACAGGGCACGAGCTGCCGCTTCCAAAGAACGCGACTCAGCGAGAAGATCCAGACAGGCTTACGGAAGATTGAGCACGGCAGCCCTCGAATGCTGGTGCACGAATGAGTCTCTTGATTAACACACTGTGACATTCAGATGTGAAAAACCTTATTATGCTTTCATGTAACTTTACTGGTAAAATTCAACCAAAAAAGAAAAATAAGAAAAATTCTTTCTTCATTAAAAAAATTCTCTCCAAGTTGAAATTATAACTTAAACATTGTTAAATATGAGATAAAGTTATAAAAATGAGTTTAAGGCCAGCCCCGTGGCTTAGCGGTTGAGTGCGCGCGCTCCGCTGCTGGCGGCCGGGGTTCGGATCCCGGTGCGCACCGACGCACTGCTTGTCCGGCCATGCTGAGACTGCGTCCCACACACAGCAACTAGAAGGATGTGCAACTATGACATACAACTATCTACTGGGGCCTTGGAGAAAAAAAGGAGGAGGATTGGCAATAGATGTTAGCTCAGGGCCGGTCTTCCTCAGCAAAAAAAGAGGAGGATTGGCATGGATGTTAGCTCAGGGCTGATCTTCCTCAAAAAAAAAAAAAAAGTTTATTTTTGGTCCCTATTTTCAAGATTTAGTCTTGATGAAACCTTCGTGCACTCTTCACTATGATGTTAAAAGGCGTTTTTCCAGGCCCTGTTGTCTCCCGAGGGCCTCCCAAGAGCTCCCTTTGTGCAGGTCTGTCTCTCTCTTTGGACCATGGGCTGTGAAGGGCAGTAGTAACGTTTTCATCTTTGTACCCCTGGCCTGCAGGCAGCTGGCATAAAGTGGACGCTCCGGCAGGGTCTGTTTGGCAGATAACTAAAGAGGAAATGGAGAAACAACGGCCTTTTGTGCCACTCACTGGGATGCTTGCTCAGTCACGGTTGAAAGTGGTGGGCTCAGAGGGGCATGGGGGCTCTGGGGGTGTGGACTTAAGCGCTGCTGCTGAGTTGAGGGAGAGAGCACTTGAGGATGGGGCAGGGCCGTGCAGGGGGGAGGCCCTCGAGTGAGTGAGGGGCACACCAGGCACAGGCAGGCAGAAGGGGCCTGTTCCCATGTCATACGCATGGATGCTGGCTTCTAAATAGAACCCTGACAAATTGCTTCTCAAGAGGAAAATCATGAGAAGGAGATGACTGACATGGAGTGTGGCGTCTCTCAGCAGGAGGTCTGGCTTCCCTAGAACTAGGCTGAGGAGCTGTAGCTGTGAAGAGTCAGCAGAGGAGAGAGGGTCGGGAGTCAAAGGGAGGCTGGAACCCCAGGAGGGAGAGGGAGGAAAAGATAAAGAGAGACAGAATTCTGAGGACACTAATTAGCCACTGGATCCAGCCCTGCCTGAAGCTAGTCCAGCCTGGCGTCTTTCTGTTTCGTGAGGCAACACATTCCTGTGAAGCCAGCCTCTCTCACTTGCAACTTGAACTGTCTCTTTAAGCTGATCTCTGGGAACGTGGGAGGGAGCAGCTGACAGCAGGCTGCACGCAGTGGCCTGGGGGGAGGAGACCCTGGCCCCTGCCCTGGGGGAGGCTGAGGAGACCCATAGAAAGCCTGGAAACCTGAGCTGCTTTCCTAGTTTTACAACAACCTCTGCTCAAGGGATAGGGGCGGAGCAACAAAACACGCAAACAAAAACAAACACCAGAGATGGTTTTTAAAACCAGAGTCTCAAGGGGAGACAGACAAAGAGAGGCAGATGTGAGAGGCTGCTGTACAAACACATTAACTAAAAAAGGACTTGAGAAGTAGTAGAGCTCCAGAGCCACCAGATTTCAGCTGGTCTCCAGGGAAAATCTACTGACATGATTTTTATCACAATTATACTAAGACGACCACACTGTTCTCACCTCCTCCCGCTCATCTGTTGTGGGATCCACCCCACATCCATCCCTAGGGTTCTGGGGGATGAGGGTTCCTAGCCCGGAGCCTAGTACACAAGGGGAGCTCATAAATTTTGTTGGCTAAATGAATGAACCCGCAAGACAAGTCAGCACGCTACTGGAATATCTCTGTCTTTTTTTAAAATTTAATTTTTTTTTTCGGTGAGGAAGATTAGCCCTGAGCTAACATCCTATGCCAATCCTCCTCGTTTTGCTGAGGAAGATTGGCCCTGGGCTAACATCCACGCCTATCTTCCTCCACTTTATATGGGATGCCGCCACAGCATGGCTTGACAAGTGGTGAGTAGGTCCGCGCCTGGGATCTGAACCTGTGAACCCCGGGCCACCAAAGCGCAGCATGTGAACGTTCCGCGCCTGGGATCTGAACCTGCGAGCCCCAGGCCGCTGAAGGGAGCGCGTGAACTTAACTGCTACACCGCCGGGCTGGCCCCTAAAATTTAATTTTAAATTTACATGGAGTAAAATTCATTCTTTTTGTGTACAGTTCTCTGTACAAATGGACAGTCATGTGACCACCACGACAATCAAATGTACAGAATAGTTACATCATCTTCCAAATTCCCTTGTCCTACCCTACCCCTCACCCTTAATCCCTGGAAATCACTGATCTGTTCTCTGTCCCCATAGTGTTTTTAAAATTGTGGTAAAATATATATAACATAAAATTTACCATTTTAACTTTTTAAGTTTATAATTAAATGGCATTAAGTATATTCACAATGTTGTGCAACCATCATCACTTATCTATTTCTAGAAATTTTCATTACCCCACATAGAAACTCTGTACCCATTAAACACTAACTCCCCACTCCCCTCTCCGTCAGCCCCTGGCAACCACCCTTCTCCTTTCTGTCTCTATGAATCTGACTCCTCCCGGGACCTCATATAAGTGGAATCATACAGTATTTGTCCTTTTATATCTGGCTTGTTTGACTTAGCACAATGTCTTCAAGGTTCTTCCATGCTGTGGCACGTATCAGAATTTCCTTCGTTTCTAAGGCTGAACAATATTCCATTGTGTATATAGACCACATTTTGTTTACCCACTCCTCTGTTGATGGACCATCGGGTTGTTGGCATCTTTTAGCTGTTGTGAGTAACGCTGCTGTGAACACTGGTTACAAGTATGTGTTTACTCTCTGCTTTCCATTACTGTCCCTGTAGTTTTGCCTCGTACAGGATGTCGTATAAACGCAAGTATACAGTATGTAGTATGATTCTTTGTTTGAGTCGGCTTCTTTATCTTAGCATAGTGCATTTGAGATTCACCCATATTGTGTGTATCAGTAGTTTGTTCCTTTTTATTGCTGAGTGGTATTCTATTGTATGGATGTACCACAGTTTATTTTTCCATTTTCCATTTGAGGGACCTTTGGGTCATTTCTAATTTTTAGTAATTCTGAATAATGCTGCTGCAAACATCTGTATACAGGCTTTTGCATAAACATAAGCTTTCCCTCTTCTTGGGTAAATCCCTAAGAGTGGGATTGCGGAGTCACATGGGAAGTGGATGTTTACCTGTGTAAGAAACTGCTAAACTCTTTTCCAAGGTCGCTGTACCATTTTGCATTTCCACTAGCAGGGGATGAGAGTTCTAGGTGCTCTGCATCCTTGTTAGCACTTGGTATTATCAGTTGCCTCTGTCTTTTTAAACCCATAAGTATCCATTAATTGCCAGATCTAAATAATAGAATAACAATAACAGTAGGAAGTGAGTGAGGGAGTGAGTGAATGAATGAAAACTACAATTTACTGAGATATTCTACAAGTCAGACACATATCAAACTATTCCTGTGTACCAGATGCGGTCCTTACCTTTTCAAGTTTTATCTCGCTTAGTCCTTATGTCATCCCCAGTTTACTGAGGTGGAGACTTAGACCCAGGGAGGAGCAACAACATGGCCAGGGTCACTCAGCGAGTAATGGCTGCGCCAGACTCGACCCCAGGCTCTCATCTACCACATCCTGTGCCTCCCTGGAATACAGGAGGTGCTGATAAATTCGGAAGTCTCCTTCCTCCCCCTGGAGTGTTTAAATGCATTGTCTCAGTTGTTGCGACACCCCCTGATGGCAGGATTATTCTTCCCATTTTATAGATGATGCTCACTCAGCCGTGGGAGGCACAGGCCCTGGAGCCTAGGTCTCCTTGCCTCCTGAGTTCCACCCCCTTTTTTTTGACATGCTAGGTTCACAATGTGCAAACCGCCGCTTTTAGACAAAGGGCCTGAGCATTAGGTCTGTCCACCGGAAACAAAGGCCAAGACCCTGCAGGTGTCTGAAGACTCAGATCCCGAGTGGTCCTTATCATTCCTGGCTGGATGCCTTGCATGTGCAGCCATTTCCCTGTGCCCCAACTTTGCCCAACATCTGCACGCTTTCTAAGAAAGCCAGTGTGAGGCTGAGGGAAAGAAAAGAACAAATGCTTCTGTGAAGAACGCTGCAGATCTGAAGGCGCCTTCTAGCCTTTTTGGGGCAACCCAGAAAGTGACAGATGTGGGAGGCAGCAACCGAGGCCTCGAAACCACAGGCTCGTTCAACTTCTCACAAGGAAAGCCTCAAAAGAACAAGAGATTTTTCTAAAGGAAGTTCAAAGGGTCTTTTCTTACCTTCGGTGGGATTCCTGGAAACAGAAAGACAAAGAAGACAGAGGCTCAGATTGGGGTGTCATGCACCCTGTGTCTCCCCATGGCCGTCCACTCACCCACCTCCATTCACGTGCTAAATAGTCAGAACCAGAAGATACAGCAGCCATTCACTGAGAGCCTACTGTGTGCCAGGTAGGGTCTGCCTCCCATTCTGGGGTTCTCTCCCTAGATCCCCCATTGGGTACCATGCCCATCAGAAGGAGTGGCCATACTGCTGGGTGCTGGCGCCTTAGTAATGTGGTCCATCACACCAACCATCATCATCATTCAGTCATCCACCCATTTCATTTAACAATGGAGGACTTCAGTCTGGTGAGGGACACGCGGTGGGTGCAGTGTGGTCAGCGAGTAGAGGTGGGCGCTAGTTTTGTGATGGCACCAGGAGGGAGGAATCAACTCTGCTGGGCACAGCACACTTCATGGAAGAAGAGACTCTTGAGCTGTTCTGCAAGGAAGAGGAGTTTGCCAGGAAGAAAAGGGCATTTAGGTAGAAAGAACAACATACACAAAAGCACTGAGGTGTGAAACAACACGAAACGTTTGGGGAAACACAGGTCATTCCTTATGGCAGGAGTGCGGGCATGAGATGAGCTGGGACCAGCCCCTCTATTGGCTCCTGTGACCTCCATCCCCAACACATAGAGTAGGCTCTCAATAAATCTATGCTGCAAGGGGCACAAAGACACTAATAACCAGTCCCCTTGTTTCCTCCATCTCCTCAGAGATGAGATGCTCACACGATTCTGAGGATGGGGAGGTGCTGGGGTTCACATGCAGACCTGAACCCACATGCAGACCTCAGCATTGCGGGGGGGCGCCAGCTGTAACGCTCCCTCTCCTAATCAGGAAAATATACAGGCCACCAGTGTGAGAACAAGGTCACTATGCTGCTAACTTTGATTTTGTTTTAGTTTAGAAAAGAAAAGGAAATTATTCACAAACCCTGGTCCTTTTGCTATTATTGATGCCACATTACCAATGGCACCCCCACACCTGGGTGCCTCTGTCACAAGGTCCCCTTGTGAGCTCAGCCAGGTGGCCCCCTGTGCAGCCCTTAGAGCCTGTCTTCACTTCCCTCACAGGCACCAGAGGCCAGAGGCAGCCCCAGGGCCAGGAGGGCTGGAACGGCGTGCAGAGTGCCCGGTTCTGTGTTTGCTCTGGGAAATGAGGAGGGATGAAGCACGGCCCTGCTCCGGGGCCACCTGCACCCTGATGTTTCTGCTGCTTGGTTTTGTGAGTCAGTAAATTCCCTCTTCTGCTTAAGCTAGTTTAAGTTGTTACATGTTCCAAGACTTCTGATTAATACAGCTCTGTTCCTGTTTAGATTATTCTCTAAACATACTGTAATTCAATTTTTATATTTTCTTTCTGACCCAGGAGTTATTTAGGAGAGTGTTTTAAAATCTCCAGATGGAGAGGTTTTTGTATGTTTAAATGCCTTTGTTAGTCATGCTTGGTTTATTACATTGTGATAGATGCGAATGGAATAGGTGAGTCCTCTCCCCTGCATTATTAAGAAAAAGCATCGTGTACCACAATCCGACACGCTCATATCCAGTGCTGAAACGCTGAAAGAGCCCCCGTTAAAGTCGGGACCAGATGAGGAGGCACCACCAGCACCATTACTGAGCAGTCTTCTGGGAGGAAGGCCACAAGAAAGGAAGGAACATTGGAATAGAGTAGAAAAAATATAATTATTTACACCTGATATGACTTGATACCTCAGATCCATGAGAAAAAACTAAAAACCACTAGAAATAATGAGAGAATATACTAAAGTAGATGGATGTAAATTTAATAAACAAAAATGAATGGCACTCCCGTATACAAATAATAACCAGTTAGAAGGCATAATAGAAAAGTGTTCCATTTATAATAGCTACACGAAAAGGATGAAACGCCTAAGAGTAAACTCAGAAGAAATCAAAGGATCTATATGAAGAAAACTTAAAATAACTCGACTGAAGGATGTTGAGAAGCAAATGCACTTGAAGGCATCCTTGTTCTTGGAGGAGTAGATAGATGTTCAACATTGAAAAGATGCTCCTTCTCCTTAAATGAACCTGTAAAGTTGATGAGATACCAACAACCATAACTACATTCCTATTTTGGAACTTAAAATAATATCAGGGTTCACCTGGAGAAAACACGTAAAATAGCTTTGATAATTCTGAAAATGAAGAGTAATGAGTGAAGACTAGCCCAGTTAGGAATTTAAAGTACGTTATAAAGCTACAGTAATCCAAAGTTTGGCAGAAGGATGGAGTAGACATACTTTTCCTACCTCTCCTGCTAAGCACAGCTGAAAGCCATGGACGATATGTATACACATGAGGAAGACTCTGGACTATGGAGAGAAGAAGCCAGGCTAGCTAGGGACCTTGAGGCCTGAGAAATGACAGACAGGTGAGTTCACCTGTGTGTGTGTGTGTTTTATCTCTTATATCCTCACCTGAGTGCTGGAGAAGCTGGCAACTTAGAAACTCTAGAGGATGCAACAAAAACCCTTGAGAAAAGCCTGCTCCCTCTAGCCAAAGGTCCAGACAAGGGGAAGCCTACCAATGCAGAAAACTGTTAGAGAAGGACTGCTCGACTCCAGGCATATAACACAGAAAAAACTGAGCCCCCACGCCTAACTCTGTCTGCAAAGGCAGAAAGGGGAGCAGACTGTGTCACAACGCCCTTGCTGGGTGGTGTCAGAGGGGGTCGGGTGGGGAGAACTCCCTCCCAGGAGCAACTCAGAGCCCCTCCTCATCTCGGGTGTCAATGGATGCTGGGTGGAAAGCCTGGACTTCCACCCGCACGTAGAAGTGACGAAGTGGCACTCCCCCGCCCTCTACCTGTCAGTGTGGTGTCTGACGAGGCCAGCCACAACACAAGATTTAAATAAGATCCCATCACAGAGAGTCTTGTAACAGAACACCCCAAACATCCGGGATTCAACGGAAAGTCACTCATCATACCAAGAACCAGGAAACCCTCAACTTGAGTGAGAAAAGCCAATCAACAAACACGAACACTGATATGACATGGATGTTAGATTTATCTTAGATTTATCTGTCAAAGTTTTTAAAACAGCCGTCATAAAAATACTTCGATGAAGCAGTTATGAACACACTTGAAACAAATGAAAAAATAGACAGTCTCAGCACAGAAACAGAAGATATAAAGAAGAACCAAATGGAAATTTTACAACTGAAAAATACAATAAAGGAAATAAACAAATCAGTGGATGGGTTCAATAGGAGAATGGAGAAGACAGAGGAAAGAATCAGTGAACTTGAAGAGAGAAACAATAGAAATTACTCACTCAGAACATCAGAGAGTAAACAGACCAGAGAAAATGACCAGAGCCTTAGGGACCTGTGAGACTGCAACGTTTGTGTCGTGCGAGTCCCAGAAGGAGAGGAGAAATGCAGCGGGGCTGAAGAAGTATTCAAAGAAATAACAGCTGAAAAATCTCCAAATGTGGCAAAAGACTAAAACCTACTGTCTCAACGTGTTAGGTAAATCTCAGACAGGATAATCCCACAGAAACCCACACCAGAAATACAGTCAAACTCTTGAGCACTAAACACAAGAAAGAATCTTGAAAGCAGGCCAGAGAGAAATGACACCTACACGAGAAGACAGTTCAAACGCCAGAGACCACGAAGGCCAAAGAAGCCTTCTTAGAACCCGGAATTCTATCCTTCAGGAATGAAGAGGATGAAGGAATGAAGGGGAAACCAAGATATTCTTAGCTGAAGGAAAATGAAGAGAATTTGTTACCAGCAGACCTCCCTAAAAGAATGCCTCAGGAAAGTTCTCTAAACAGAAAGGAAATGACAAAAGAATCTTGGAACATCAGGGAAGAAGAAAGAACAAGGTAAGCAAAAATATGGGTGAATACAATAAGTCTTCCTTCTATTGGGTTTTCTAAATTGTGTTTCACGGTTGAAGCAAAAACTGTAACATTGTTCGATATGCTTCTCAACATATGTACAGGACATAGTTCAGATAATTATTTTATAAATGGAGGAAGGTAAATGGATGTAAAAGGAGGCAAGATTTCCACACTTCATCCACCCTGTTACAGCTGCTCTGGAAAATAGTTTGGTAGCTTTTCAAAAAAAACCCCCCCAAAACTAAATATACAATACCATATGGCCCAACAATTACCTTCCTGGGCATCTATCTCAAAGAAATAAAATTTTATGTCCATGCAAAAACCTGTACTTGGGTGTTCATAGAAGCTTTTTTTGGTAATATCCCCAAACTGGAAACAACCAAAATGTCCTATAAAAGGTAGATGGCTAAACCCACTGTGGTACATCCACAGTGTAAGATACTACTCAGCAATAAAAGCGAATGAACTATTGATACACGCAGCAGCTCAGGTGGATCTCAAGGGCATTATGTGGAGGGAGAAAAGCTAATCTCAAAACATCACATACCGTATGATTCCAGTCATAAAACATTCTTAAAATGACAAGTTTATAGATATGGAAAACAGATTAGTGGTTGCCAGAGGTTAGGGCTGGGGGTAGGAGAAGGAACGCTGCGATGACAGAACAGTGCTGCACCTTCATTGTGATGGCAGTTACGTGAATCTACAAGTGTGACAAAATGGCACAGAACTACACACACACACTGTACCAATGTCAATTTCCTGGTTTTGAGGCTGTTCTACAGTACATAAGATGTAACTATTGGGGGAAACTGGGTGAAGGGCACATGGGACTTCTCTGTACCATGTTTACAACTCTCTGTGAACCTATAATTATTTAAAGATGAAAAGTTAAAAAAAAAAAGTTTGGCAGTGGAAAAGAAATGAACAGAACAAGAACAAAGTTTACAGTATTCAGAATGTCATAAATTCAGAATGTCATCAAGATAGCATTTTGTTCAGTGCTAAAAGATGGATTATTCATAAGGGTTGTCTGGACAACTGGCTAACCACATGGAAAACCATAAAACTGGATGGCTATTTCACTCATTATTTCAAAATAAATTCCAAAGTTATCAATGATGTCAATATAAAAATAAAATAAATAAAATTACAAGAATAAAACCTTAGTGAATTTATTTACAATGTTAGATTGGAGAGAGATTTCTAGCAGATACAAAACCTAGAACTCACAAAAGACTGATATATTTGACTGTATTCAAAAAACCAAACCTTGTACATATCAAAAACTATAATAAACAGGGTCATGCGACTAACATCAAATTGGGAAAAAATAGTAACACTACCTATGTTGAAAGGTCCATTTCTATATTAGAAACCCTGATATGAAGCAGTATAAAAACACATATATCTCATTAGAAAACCGAGCAAAGGCTAGAAATAGATAATTCATACATACATAGAAATTAAAATAAATATGACAAAATATACAACTTCGTATTCCATGTTCACAGATAGGGAGACTCAATATTGTTAGGATAGTAATACTCCCCAAAGCAGTCTACAGATTCAATAACGCAATCCCCCTTGAAATTCCAATGGCCTGTTTTTTTCAAGAAATGGCAAAGCCAATCCTCAAATTCACTTGGAATTGCAAGAAGGGCCTGAATAGCCAAAACAATATTAAAAAAAGAACAAAGCTGGAGGATTCACACTCCCCAATGTCAAAACTTACTACCAAGATACAGTAATCAAACAGTGTTGTACTGGCATAGGAATAAACATACAGACCAACGGAATAGAATTGAGAGTCACAAACAAACCAATACATCTGTGGCTAGTTAATTCTTGACAAGGGTGCCATGGGAAAAGAACAGTCTCTTTAACAAATGGTGGTGGGAGAACTCGATATCCACATGCAAAAAACATAAAGCTGGACCCCTAACTCACACCATATACAAAAATTAATTAAAAAAAGATACATAACCAAATTTTAAAGCTAAGACTATAAAACTCTTAGAAGAAAACATAGGAATAAATCTTCATGACATTGGATTTGGCAATGGATTCTTTGATATGACATCAAAAGCACAAACAACAAAAGAAAAAATAGAGAAATTGGACTTCATTGAAATTAAAAACTTTCATGCATTAAAGGACATTATCAAGAAAGTAAAATGACAACCTACAGAATGGAAGAAAATATTTTCAAGTCACATATCTGACCAGGGTCTAGTATCCAGAATATGTATAGAATATATATCCAATATAAAAAGAACACCTACAACTCAACAACAAAAAGACAAACAACCCAATTCAAAAATGGGCAAAGGACTTGAATAAACCTTTCTCCAAAGAAGATATACAAATGGCCAACAAGCCCATGAAAAGATGCTCAACATCATCAGTTATGAAGGATATGCAAATTAAAACCACAATGGAGATACCACTTCACAACCACCAGGATGACTAAGTGGGGAAGGGGTTTCCTTTTGGGGTGATGAAAATGTCCTGAAACTAGATAGAGGTGGTAGATGTACAACATTTTCAGTGTTATTAAATGTCACTAAGTTGTCCCTTTTAAAATGGTTAATTTTATGTTATGCAAATTTTACCTCAATAATAGAAAAATTATTCAATCTCACATATAATAAAGTCATTAAAATCCAAGGGAGAGACTATTTTTGCCCATACCATTGGTAGAAAATTTAAAATTTATTAGTATTCTGTGCTGATAAAGATATGTAGGAACAAGCACTTGCACATAATGTTGTTGAGGAGAGTAAATTGGCACAATTATTTTAGGGTAATTTGGCAACAGTTATCAAAAATTTAAAGGAAGATATCCTTTGCCCAGAGAAGTGCATCGGTAGAATTTCTCCCTATAATTACATTAATAAATATAAGCATAATTACGACATTGTTTATAATGGTAAAAATGGAAACAACTTATATATACATCAATTAGGGACTGGCTAGATAGATTATGGTACATCCATACCATGGAATACTATATAGCCATTAAAAACGAGAAAGATCTGTATGTGACAATAGGATCCCTAAGATTCATTATTCATTGGAAATGATAAGGTACGAATGGTGTGAACTCATTTCTGTAAGTTTGTTTAGGTGTGCATAAACTTTTTTTTTTTTGGAAGAATATACAATACTCTGTTAACTGTTGTTACTTTCAGAGAAAAGGACTAGGGGTGGAAGAAGGGAGAGGAAACCTGTATTTCATTTTGTATTTTTCTGTACTGTTTAATTTTCTTTTTACCATTACATACATACATATCATACAAACAAATTACACTTCTCTAATTCTCAAAGGCAAGAATAAAATAATTTCTAATGTTCACTCCACAAACAATGATGTTAGAATGCTACCTACCTTTATTTTCCCTGCCCCTCCCTTAATTTCTTAGTCTTTGTTTATTTATCTGTATTATGGAGATCATACTATTAAACATTTATGTATTTATTTGTAATACACTATATTGTTTAGAGCAGTTTTAGGTTCACAGCAACATTGAGCAGAAGGTACAGAGATTTTCCATACATCCCCTGCTCCCACACACAAACGGGCTCCCCCATTATCAATATCCACACCACAGTGGGACATTTATACATGTGGATTCACTCTTGGTGTTGTATATTCTATGGGTTTGGACACATGTATATTGATATGTATCCACCATTATAGTATCATACAGGGTAGTTTCACTGCCCTAAAAGTCCTCTGTGCTCCACCTATTCATCCCACTCTCCCCCAACCCCTGGCTTTACAGTTCTTTTAAAATTTTTATTAAAGTATAATATATACAAAAGCGCACATATCACAAGTGGTATTATTTTAGCATTCTACCCTTTTTTTGAAAAAGTGTTTTTGGATTTGAAACCAAGGACGACGGAGTTAAAATTTCCCTGGATTAGGGTGAAACCATGCCTCGTACCCACAAGGTTAACGTGGGAAAAAAAGTAACCCACGTTTCTGAGCTTGCTTTGCAGAACAGCAGGAGGACCGCTGATAGGAGGATAGCTTGCTGACAGCCTCCCACCTGACTAAGCATCTCTCAGGAGCATCAAGAAGCTAAAATGACCAACTGTACACTTTAGATATCACAGACTAAAAATCTACTGCACGCAACACATAGAACCCCCCAAATTTGCAAATGTGACCCATGAAGAAATATGCAAGACAGTCATGCCTGTGCAGAGGACTCTTAAAACTTCAGCCCTGGGGCTGGCCCAGTGGCGTAGCGGTTAAGCTCGTGCGTTCTGCTTCGGCAGCCTGGGGTTCACCACTTTGGATCCTGGGTGCGGACCTACTCACTGCTCATCAAGCCATGCTGAAGTGGTGTCCCACACAGAAGAGCTAGAAGGACCTACAACTAGGATATACAACTATGTATTGGGGCTTTGGGGAGAAAAAAGAAAAAGAGGAAGATTGGCAACAGATGTTAGCTCAGGGCCAATCTTCCTCAAAACAAAAAAAAACAAAAAACAAAAACACTTCAGCCCTCAAGGCCACATGCTCCCCCTGCCCTACCTAAAACCCCAGATAAAAACCCCTACCTTTTTCCCTTTGAGGAGGTGGATCTGAGTTTTAACTCCCACCTCCTTGTCTGGCTGCCTTTCGACAATAAAACTCTTTCCTTGCCATAAGCCTGGCGTTCGTTATTGGCCCTCCTGTGTGGCAGGTAAATGAACTTGTGTTTGTGTTCAGTAACATATTTTGTATTCAATTTTGTGATTATAATTTTAAATTATGTTCAATGTCTCACATACCTTTTAATTGATTTAATTGATTTTGGTGCTCACATAGCTTTTCCTGTCTGGATCCTGATTTTGATTCCCTTCTTCTTTCATTGCTATACATGCTAGAGTAGCTCTCTCAGAAATAATAACTCAATGCCTGAGACACTGCGTGTCTGGAGATGTTTCTCAGTCTTCACCCAGGAACAACAAAACAGCTGAATATGGAATTCTTGAATATAGCCTTTTCTACCCAAATTCTGTAGGCACAGTCCCATCGTCTTCTGATCCTTAGAATTGTGGAGAGGTTTGAGGCAATTCTGCTTTTTGGTACTTTGCATATTGGTCACATGATCCTGTTTATGGTTGTTTTCTTTTCCCTCCCTTGAATGCTTGTGGAATATTTTTGTTTGTCTTTTTACCCTTTAAATTAAAATACTTTGCCACATGAAATCTAAATGAAGTTTTTCAATCTAACGAATTCAATGAGTCCTTAGATACATAGATTCAGAACTTAAGTACAGAAAACTTCTCTTTATCATATATTTAATTATTGTCTATGTTCCTCCTGCTCAAGGCTCTTCCCCATTTCTTCATCATCGAACAGTTGCTGAGGCTTTACTTAAGTGCCAGGCACTGTGTCCGGCACCGAGAATGCAGAAGTAAGAAAGACATGGTCTCCCATCTCACCACACTTTGGTTTGGTGGGACAGGCAGACAATTGATGAAATAATTATAACAAAGTGTGATATCAGTAAAGAGGGAAGTTCCAGAGGCAATGGATCGCAGGCAGGGGGATTTTTCTCAGCCTGGGTAACAGGGAAGGTCTCATGAGCCTACGTGGGGATGGGGAAGGGGACGAGGCTGGCAGAGGGTTCCAGGCAGAGAAACAGCGTGTCCTGGAGCTGGGCGTGCCTGGAGCCCAGAGGGAGTGTGGTATTGCTGTCGAGCCTCCATGTCCTCGCTTTATTTAGCGGGAGAGTGTTTCCTCTTTAGTCTATTGAGTCTCTGTCTCCACCAGCAGACAAGGTGGGCTCCTGAGAGCTCCTTGGGCCCCGTCATAAGCCGCTTGTGTTTCTGACCTTCTCTATGTCTGTCCCAAGCTGGAGCTGGAGCTGGGACACCAGGAGGGCACTCAGCACACGCTGGGCCTGGGTCTTGTGGTGGGAAGACAACCGGCCGTGCAGAGGCAGCTGCCCGTAAGGGGGCCCTGGGCCTTCTGCTGTCACGCTGCTCTCCTCTGTCGGCTTCATGTGTAGACAACCCTATCCTGTGCATCAGGTGACTCTGGGTACAGCAGTTTCTCAGTGAGAAACCTGGAAGGTGTGAATGCTGGTTCCCCCTCCCCTAGTGAGCCTTGCTACTGGGATTCAATCTCTGACCCTGCAGGACGGAGCTAAAATCTCGTCCACGATCCTGACATGTGCTTGGTACAATTACATACTCTTTCCCTGGTCCGAGTCCTCATCAAGCTGGTTAGGTGGTATGTGAGGAAGAGCCTGCCTTGCTGGGCAAGTGCCGTGGGTGTGAGCTGGCAGTGGGGGGCTGCGGACACTTGAGCCCACCATGCTGAGTTAAATCAGGCTCCAGATTACTCGCCTGTCTGAAAGCAACGACGTGCCCGCACACCCTCGGTGCACAGGCTGTGGGCTTTGCCAGCATCTTCCTCCCAGGGTCAGCCCCACTGGAGCACCACCTGCCCTGCCCGCCCCCCTCTCTCAGGATGCACCTGCTCTGTGCAGAGGTCACTTCCACGGACATGTGTGCTCTGCTGAAGGCTCCACAGCCAGGAGGACACAGCCATTCCTCAGACACACTGCAAATGGATTCACTGCTCACGTAAGACGTGTTCACTTGCTGCTAGCAGGGTCGTGGGGGACAGTTCAGTTCTGAGCCCCTCTCTGCCTCCACGAAACGTAAGGGGGCTGTGTGGACAGTCAGCGAGGTGGACATCCAACAGATACCGCGATGCCACATCTGTACCGGAACTCCTGCCGGGCCCAGGGACGCTGAGGAGAGAGACGCGCCCTTGCCCACAAAGAGCTCCCAGCCTAGTGGAGACAGGCAGGCGAACCAGCCTGTGAGCGCCCAGGGCAGAACGACAGGGCCAGAGGGGGTCCGGGGAGGGCTGTCGGGGCTGGGCCTTGAAAGATGGGTGGAAGGGCAGCAGGAAAGCAGGGCACACCAGGGGCCCTCAGTCATGGATCAGGGACAGTGGTCAGAGGCGGCTGGCCGGGTCACAAAATCCTCAAACATCAGGCGCACTGGTGCCATTCTCCTCACTCAGTTCAGACCCTCCCATTCACTTGTTCCCTCACCCACTGAATATATACTGGGCACCTACTACCTGCCTGGCACGGGATACAGAGAAGAGAATGAGCGTCCTTGTCCTTGAGAGGGTTACAATTTCACAGACAGGCAAAGAGACAGACGCCGCACGGCTAGCCTGCCTCACTCAGCAGGCCCCAGGGGCTGAGGAGCTGGGCTGCAGGGGGCTGAGTCACTTTGCTTCCATCCGCTGGCTGACTTCTGGTGATTGGCACCTGTCTCCTCCTTTGTGCCTGGATCAGATGTGCCTTAGTGAAGACCCCAGGGTGGCAGTGCTGGTGGTCTCGCAGGAGGGAGTGAGTCTGGAGGGGAGGGGGCCCAGGGATGAGCTGTTGCCTGGACCAGGAAAATGTAGTGGGGTTAGAGAGAGATGGGTGTGTTCCACATGTATATAGGAGGTAGAATTAACCATAATGATGCCCATTTAAAAAAATCTCACTTAATCCTGGCAGTAGTATCATTCCCATTTTACAGATGAGAAAACTGAGGTTCACAGAGATTAAATAACTTGTCCACAGTCACACAGCTAAAGAGGTGATTAATGGAATCTGGAGCAGGAGTGGCTGAGGGTGATGCAGGTATCTGGACGGGTGGGGGCTGACCACTGAGATGAGGAGCACAGGTGGGGAGGGGTAGATGGTGCCAGCAGACTGCCAATATCCAGGCCATCACAACCTGCCCCACAACCCGAGGTCTGGCCTCCTCTCCTTCCCCTCCTATGCCTCCTGGAGCTGTGAGTCTTCCCTGTCAGAGCAGGAGTTTTCAGCAGAAGGGACTCCATGTGGTCAAGCACCAGCGTAGGTCCTGCCGACAAACTGTGCTCGTTGAATGAATCACGGCCCGACAAACACATTCCTGACGCCGTATCAGCAGCGTCTGATCCTGAAACGAGGCTTGAGCTTACTAGAATTCGGGGCAAGGCAGAGCCCCTCCCTGAGGGACGGCTCTGCTGGAGACACACGTGCAGGAACACGTGACACGCACAGACATGCATCCACACAATCACACACACGCACCTGTACAACATAAGAACGCAAACAGATGCACACACACACAAAATACTCACAGCCACACACACGCACATCTAACTCGGAGGCTTGATCCTGCTGACTGCTGCCTTCAGGTTGACGAGGGAACTCGCCGCCTTCCTGGCTGTGTGCACCTTCCAGTCATTGCCCGTATTCTCACAGGTAAAGCATCTACGCCTCTCCAGTAGCAGAACTGTGCTTCCAAACACTGCCCACGGGGAGACCACTGCCCACGGGGGAGTCAGGCACGCAACACGTCGGATTCTCCGTCTGGGTGAAACCCACAGCTCGGCCTCCCCGATCCACCCCACATTCCCCCAGTGAGGTATCATTCTACAGCAGGAAACCACGGGCTCTGTCTTGGAGGGAAATTCAACCCCAGATGATAAAGGGACATTTGAAAGAATGCCCAGGAACACCAACATCTGATTAGACGGTTTTTATAGGGAGTCATGCCCCTGCCCCCTGGCGGCCCCCCTCCATCCAGACCAAGGAGACTGGGTTCATTAGCAGAACAGATGTGGCCTGTCTCTACCATTAGGATAAAGATCACAAAATACCCACAGAAATGAGGACATTCTGAACCTGGGCTGCAGCAACAACATCTGACTATGAGCCCAAAGAAAACTGCATTTTTTCCTTCAAGTTGAATTGGCAAACATTTATTCAGGGCCTATTATTTATTCAGCTTCACGTTTCATTCCTGGGCGTCTCTGTCAAGACCTTCCCCTAATCCTGAGACCAGCCCTGAGGAAGCAGCCTTAGGCTGCCAGCGGGAAGGACTGCAGGAAGTCAGTCCTGTATGGAGGACCAGTGCCTGGAGGGCCTGGCACCCATGTGCTCACTGGGTTCAAATCCTAGTGCTGCCACTTAGTAGCTGTGTGACCTTGGATAAGTTACTTAACCTCTCTGTGTCTTCGTTTCATAATTTGTAAACTGTGGACCATGATAGCACCTACCTCCAGGTTGTGATGATTGAATGAGATAGTACCCATAAAGTATGAGACTTTTATGCACTCAGTAAAGGTTGGCTATTATTCTTCTTACTAACATCATGATAATTAGTATCAAGTTGGCTCAGCCCTCTTGTCTGGGCTCCAGCCTCAGTTTTCTTGCCCTGTCACACTTAGACTTACAGCTCCTCCATGGACTGGAGCCCTTACTTAATT
This sequence comes from Diceros bicornis minor, assembly GCF_020826845.1. Taxonomy (NCBI): domain Eukaryota; kingdom Metazoa; phylum Chordata; class Mammalia; order Perissodactyla; family Rhinocerotidae; genus Diceros; species Diceros bicornis. Next base: position 91,216,310 of record NC_080740.1, read on the forward strand.
TCAGCCCTCCTGGCCAGAACAAGAAACTGGAACCAGCCCCTGTGTGCCCATCTCAGCCATTGTCTCAGCCATGTCTGGACACCTGACTCCAGCTTGAACACTGCTTGCCCCTGGCTTCTGGGTCCAGCCTGCTGCTCTCAGGCAGAGCCTCCTACTGGCTACCAGGTAGGTGGCCAGCCCTTCAGCCAGTCCCCCAGCCCCACAGTGACCTATGCTGCCATCTAACCTCATGGCCCACCCAAGCCCTTTGGAGGTAGCAGGATGGACACGAGAAGGTCAGAGAGAGAAAATCTGAAAACTACCCTCAGGGATGTGTATCCTCCGCTTGTCTGGGTCCTCAGGAGGCCTCGCCCTAAATCCTTGGTCTGGGACAGTAAACGACACAGCCTTAATTTTAGCAAGACTGCAGAGATCCAGGTATCACGCAAAGACTAGATCAGGTAATTACAGATGTAATGTCTACCTCCCCCTAGAACGTGAGCCCCAGGAGAGCAAGGACCCCGCCTGCCTTATTCACTACTTAGTGCTTAGAATGGTGTCTGACTACAGTAGATGCTCGAGAAACACCTGTAGAATGAATGAAGCCCACACCACTGCCCCCATACTGCCTGCTCCGTGCCCCCTGCCACCCAGGCCTTGGCACTAGTGTTTAAGGTGAGTGGCATTCCCTGCCGGGTCCTGCCTGGCCGTGGCCACACCGTGGGTCACTGCCCCAGGACAGGGACAGGGGAGTCAGCACAGCAGGGCCGAGGCAAGCTCCACCCCTTCAGTGCCAGGGCTGACGTTGTTGATGACCACACCACGTAGTTACTGAGGATCTGTTCTGCGCCAGGCACTGGGCTGGGCCCTGTCGACTTGAATTATTTCCCCTAATCTGCACAACCCTATGAGGTCGGTATCATTATTATTATTATCCCATTTTGTAGACAAAGAAGGAAAGCACGAGAGGGAGAGAAGCAACAGCTCAAGGTCACAGGCTGTAAGCGGCAGAGCTGGACTTGAACCCAGACGGCAGGGCCCAGACTCAGCACGCCTCCCTGGTGCTCTGCTGCCCCCCACGCGCCCCCCCCAATCCCCATGTGGGAGGGTTTCAGCCTGGTCTCCCAGCCCTGCTTCTAGCCTCAGGGAGCTAAACAAAGAAATCTGTGGTCAGCGAGGCCGAGGGTACACCCCAGGCCATCGCTCACCCGTGCACGACCGCGGGCTCTCACGTCCCGTTCCTCAGTTTCCCTCTCTATAAAGTGGGGACACCAGATGCACTTCTGGAAGACAGCACAGGGCCTGGCCTCACTTTACCTCCCTGCTGTGGGGTCACAGCACAAGGAGAGTGTGGGCTTTGGGCTCTGAAAGTGCAAAGAGCGTCCCGAACAATGGGCTCGAGAGTCCTGGCTTTGCACTTCGGGGTCATCAGCCCACCCTGGGGGGATGCTGACCTTGCGGGGGGGGCCTGTGTTGTTTTCATTATATTTGTACTACTTGAAACAGAGCTCCATTCCCAAGGAAAACCCCCATGGAAGCAGAAATAAAAACAGAATGCCACCCACCCCCAAAGGGGGCCACAGAACCCCAGCCCGGACAGCTAGTGTTCTTTGTTTACAGGGAAGCTTACAACGCTGTCTGCCCTCTTGTTTCCATTTCTCTTAAATAGATTAGGCTGGGAAAAAGTTCTGGAAGTGTTAAAAATTCCCACAGTGTACCTCAAGCCATTTTTGAAGTGCATTATCAATAACAACAGTCGTGATCTTACTGTGGGAGGTACAGGTTGACCTAATGAGTGTGTTCTATAAGAAAAATTTTTTTCTATAGGAGAAGAACAAGCATGTTGGAGACTTAGGCGCATACTGCTGAGCAGACACAGGATTCTCCTGGAAGGGCTTGGATTTCCAAGCAAATTCTGCTCTGACCAGCTGTGTGATCTTGCTCAGGTCACTCAGCCTCTCTGAGCTTTGTTTTCCTCATCCGTAAAATGGGGATAGTGACACCTGTGTTGGGAGCGGAATGTGAGGATGAATTAAAGTTTCAGTATTTGACTCCTCTCGTGTCAAATACTTTTTTTTTTTTCTGAGGAAGATTCGCCCTGAGCTAATATCTGCTGCTAATCTTCCTCTTTTTTACACATGAGCCACTGCCACAGAATAGCCACTGACAGACAAGTGGTGTAGGTCCAAGCCTGGGAGCTGAAGCCGGGCCACTGAAGCGGAGCTGGGCCACCGGGGCTGGCCCTCGTGTCAAATACTTTCGCATGGGGCCCCACCCTGCTGCTGTTTGCTCGTAGAATCCGCCACTCACTGCGTTGTTGGGACAGGCAGGAGGAGAGCTGAGGCAGAGTGCAGTGGGGAGAGAGCATGCGGATGGGGCAGGGCCCGCCAGGGGCTAACCCTAGTGCTGACAGCTCCTCACTGGTGACAGTGGACTCGCCCCTTCCCTCCGGGCCTCAGTCTCTCCTGTACAATGAGGCTTGACTGCAGGGCCCTCCGCGCTCCCCAGACCTAAGGCTGTATAAAAAGCTAGTTAATCCCAGTGTCCACGTCTCCAACGTGACTGGGAAGAACGTAGCGTTTAAATAACACATGAGCTCCTCGCGCTCCAAGGGGGAGCAGTCCCCAGCTCTGTGCCAGGAAAATGCTGTTTGAGAGCAATTGCCGAGCGTTCACTGGGCATCTTCCAGGTACAGAGGTCCCCCACATTCTCACTGGAATCCTGACACTTCCCACGGCAGCTGCCTTTGCCCTAAAGCCACTCCAACTGGTGCTTCTGCTGAAATTAGACAAAAAGCCAGGCTTGACAGGAAGAGCTCCCAAGCAACTGGGAGCACAAACCAAGTCAGAGAAGACATTTGGCTTTAGGGACTGAGCGACAGAGGGGCAGCAGGAAGCAGCCAGGTGGGTGGCTCAGACAGAGAGGCAGGCCGTGCCCAAGTGTGGCCCACAGGGGAGGCACGCTGAGTCACAGCTCCCAGACTCTGAGGAGAGCAAGACTTGTCAGCCTCACCTACTCACCCATCCCTGACGAGCTTGCCGTCGGTCATCCCCCAGTGGTTACTGAGGATGCTGGGAATACAGACATTCTGCATTTCTATGTAGCGCTGGGGGGCTGTCACTGAAGACCTCAAATTGTCCCTTGTCCTCAACTATCAGCAAGATAGTTGAATAAATTACAAGAAAAGCACTTAGCTGAATATGTCATCATAATTGCATGAAATAGGACTTGCAGTATTTATAATTAAATCGTGATTATATGTAAGTGCGACCCTGAACACACATACGAAACCCTGGCATGTTCGTTCCCTCTCCTCATTTGATCCTCACCCCAGCACTGTAGTCCTGGAGGTACATTTATCATCCTCGCTGCACCACGAGGAAACTGAGGCTCAGTGAAGGCTGCAGCGGGGCGGGGACCTGGATGTGTGTCTCACAATTGTGACTGTTGTTAATGTCAGGATGCCCCGTCCCCTGGAGGCAGAGGTGTCCGTGAGCATGCGGAGACTGAGGTGGGGGAGGCACGTAGGTGCGGCCCCTCACCCTCCTGATCCAGCGGATAATCCAGGAGGGTTGAGGACTAAGAGGTGGAGAAAGCCCATTTTACAGATAAGGAAACTGACACTTGGCAGTTAAGTGGCTTTCTTAACATTATACAACAATTAAATGTCAGAACCCAAGGTCCCCTTCCTCCTGGTCTAGGGCTCTTTCTCAGGTCGTGATGGCGGAGAGGGAGGAAGCTCATGCTCTCCTTGCCCTGAGGCGGCGGGCAGGAGTAAATCAAGCAGCTGCACTTGCAGGCAAACGTATATTCACTCAGGCCTCATGCATTCCTTCATTCAGCCACAGTGACTTTCCCTGTGTTAGGGGCCGAAGCAACCCCACGATCCCCTCCCGGACAAGGGCTATGGAAACGCTGGTTAGAGCTGCTTCAGCGCATCGGGCACAGAAACTCGTGTGAATCTGGGCCCTGGCCTGCCCGGGCCGCAGGGTGAGCGCCGCCCCACCGCGCTGACAGAGCAGCGCAGCCTCGGAGAAAACCCTTTGATCCAGGTCCCAGTCATGTCCTCTGCCTCGCGCTGCCCGGGAGAGGCAGTAAAGCGTGCACATCAACTGAGAGAGAATATTTAACATTTATTTATTTATTTAGTGTATGTGTGTGAGGAAGATCAGCCCAGAGCTAACATCTGCCAATCCTCCTTTTTGCTGAGGAACACTGGCCCTGGGCTAACATCCGTGCCCATCTTCCTCCACTTTATATGGGACGCCGCCACAGCATGGCCTGACAAGCAATGCGTTGGTGCGCGCGTGGGATCCGAACCCAGGCTGCCAGCAGGGGAGCGCGCGCACTTAACCGCTGCACCACGGGGCCGGCCCCCTGGGAGAGAAATTTAACACTCTCCTTTGGAGCTGAACAAGGAGCAGAGCGGTGCGGGGCCAGGACAGACACAACGACAGCCTCCAGACTGAAGTCTCCAGGCGGCTGGAGTCACTTGGCGTCCACAGGTCAGGACTTAGGGTCCTTGACTGTCTTCCCGAAAATCCCAGTTCCTCAATTAAACCTGAGTGGTCACGGATACGGCTCAGGTTCTGATTCTGCCAGCTAGGCCTCCCTGGCAGGTTCCTCATCCTCTGAGCTTCAGCCACCATCCATAAATCACAGATCACCATCTCTCCCCCTGAGGAGGCAATGAGATCCTGGGTGTAAAGACAGCACACAGCAGGGGCTCAGTAAACGACCTAGAGTGCCCCTCTCAGTCTAGGAAACCAAAGAGGGGTCCCGGCCCCCATCTCCTTCTCAGGGGGCAGTGTCAGAACTGGAATCCAGTCAGGAAAGTTTGATTCTGTCTCCACTCGCTACTTATGTGCCTTTCTGATCGTCCACTTCCTCCTCTGTAGAATGGAGACGCTAATGAACACCTGGCAGGACTACTGAGAAAACAGAAGAGAAAATGTGAAGCTATGTGGAAAGTCCAGAGCACTGAGCAGACAGTTGCTGTTTCCTAGTCTCATTGCTTGCCTCAGTTTCCTCATCTGCAAAATGGGGATATTAATATTGACACCACAGGGTTGTTAAGAGATGGGTGGAAATCAAATGAGAGGACCGTTGTGGAAACAGCTAGCACATGTCTGGCAAGCAGTGGGTGCTCAGTTAATGTAGAGTTAGGGTCTGCGGGCAGCCTGGGAAGGGCGGGGAAGAAACACGCTGAATTACGGGGAGTCCACCTGCAGTTTCAAAGAACACTGGCGCCCACCGTCAGCGCCTGTCTCCAGTTACTGCCCTGTGTGCTATCTGGTCCCAGTTCTCACTTGGAAAGATGCTTTGATATCAGCCAACTGGGAAAGCGTGACAGATTTGTGTCCAGAAAGCACAGTGACCACAGGTGACAGAGGGCAGGGAGCCAGCCCCCAGGTGCTTCCCACTCCTTGGGACACACCCCCAGGAAGGCCCCAAGGCAGGGTCGAGAATTCTGCTCAGAGGTGGGAACTCCCTCCTCTGTCGTCTCCACTGTTGGGGTACAGCCGAGGGGGGCTCACACTCCCGGCCCTTCCCTCAATGCCACTGCAGCACTCGTGGCCTAGCGTGGTCAGGAACAGCAACACAAACTTTAGGAATCAGTTGTTGTTAAATAAATAGTTGTCTTTATAAACAAAGATCTAAGAACATTATCTATCCTTTGAAAAATGGAAAGGGGAAAATCCACCCTCAAGTCCATCAACCCAATGGAACTCTGTGCTTTCATAAACTCCTTTCGGTCTATGACCTCACGCACAAGTTCTCCTAGGGCTTTCATCTGAGCTCGTGCCTTCCTGTGTCTGCGTTCCTACCCATCACCCGGTGACTCATGTTTTCCTGCCTTGCCTCCTCATCTTCATAAATACCATCTCTAACGGCTGCCCCGTGAGGAATGCCCAGGCCACGGTGTTCTCATGTGTGTCCTGATGCACACCCAACTGCTGGACACGGGCCCTGCTTGCATCTGCTGCCACGCTTGGTGCTGAAATCAGGGTGTAGATCCTGGTCTGGCTCAGATGCATCTATTTAGGGACTGTCAGAAGTGGTCGGAGCCACATTCCACCCACTGCAGTGTGCGACTCTACCAGCGTCCCTGCTGCGCGGGGTCTGAATCAGCCATTTAAAAATGGACTGTCAGACAAGCCACAGGCTGGGAGAAAATATTTGCAAAGACACATCTGATAAAGGACTGTTATCCAAAATATACAACGAACTCTTAAAACTCAACAGTAAGAAAACAATTCAATTAAAAGATGGGCCAAAGAGCTTAACAGACACCTCACTAAGAAGATATACAGATGGTAAAAAAGCACATGAAAAGATTTTCCACATTACATGTCATCATGGAAACGCAAATTAAAGGAGCAATGAGAAAGCACTACACACAACTATCAGAATGGCCAAAATCTAGAACACCAACACCACCAAATGCTGGAGAGGATGCAGAGCAACAAGAATTCTCATTCATTGCTGGGGGGAATGCAAAATGGCACAGCCACTTTGGAAGACAATTTGGCAGTTTCTTACAAAACTAAATATCCTCTTACTGTACAATCCAGCAATTACACTCCTTGGTATTTATACAAAGGAGTTTAAAACTATGCCCACACAAAAACCTGCACATAGGTGTTTATAGCAGCTTTATTCATAATTGCCCAAACCTGGAAGCAACCAAGATGTCCTTCATTAGGTGAATGAATAAGTAAACTGTGGCACATCCAGACAATAGAATATTATTCAGCACTAAAAAGAAATGAGCTATCAAGCCATGAAAAGACACGGAGGAAACTTAAATGCATATTACTAAGTGAAAGAAGCCAGTCTGAAAAGGCTACATACTGTATGATTCTAATTATATGACATTCTGGAAAACGCACAACCTGGAGACAGTAAAAACATCAGTGGTTGCCAGAAGTCTGAGGAGGAAAGAGGGACGGATAGGCAGACACAGGATTTTTAGGGCACTGAAACGACTCTGTATCATACTATAATAGTGGATATATATCATATATGTCCAAACCCATAGAATGTACAACACTAAGAATGACCCCCAAGGTAAACTATGTACTCTGGGTGATAATGATGTATCAACCTAGGCTCATCCATTGTAACAAATGTCCCAGTCTGGTGCAGGATGTTGATCACAGGAGAGGCTATGCATGTGTGGGAGGTGGGAGTATATGGGAAATCTCTGTACTGCTATGAACCTAAAACTGCTCTAAAAAATAAAATCTATTGGGGTCGGCCTGGTGGCGTAGTGGTTAAGTTTGCATGCTCTGCTTTCGCGGCCCAGGGTTCGCGGGTTTGGATCTCGGGCGTGGACCTATGTACCGTTTATCAAGCCATGCTGTGGCGGCATCCCATATAAAGTAGAGGAAGATGAGCATGGATGTTAGCCCAGGGCTAGTCTTCCTCAGCAAAAAAAGGAGGATTGGCATTGGATGTTAGCTCAGGGCTAATCTTCCTCACCAAAAAAAAAAATTAAATAAATAAATAAAATCTATTAAAAACAAAACAAAAGACTGACCGTTCAAGGAGGATTTATTTTCCTTCCTGGGTCACAAACTATGCTTTGGTGGCCCCCACAGGGGTCATTCCCACAGTATAAACCATCTCTGGGCTGCAGTGGGGTGGACAGCGGGGGGCAGTACTGTAGCCCTAGGACTCAAGGCCTCTGGACAAGCCTGCTTCCTTCCATAGCTCCTCAGCCAACTCCTCTGCTGTCCACCTGAGCTGTCTCAGCCCAGCGCCAGGCCACCGCTGTGTGGGGCGGGAAGTGAACCACAGCCTGAGATGCCCACCTGCTCCAGCCCTGTGATGCCCTGCAGCCTGCCTGCTCCCACATCACAGAGGAGCAGCACCAGGAAGCCTGGAGCAGCCCGATTTCAGTCCCGACTCGGTCACCTCCTTACTGGCTGTGTGACAAGTCAGGATACCCACTCCGCTGGCCTCCTGTCCTGCACTGGAACTCCAGGGAGGAAACTTTGCTCAACCCAAAAGATGGGGCCCTGTGCTCACATCCTCCTGCGGTGGGGGGTTCACCTGTGACCCCTCTGCAGGAGTTGGTGACGGTGGGTCAAAAATGATCTAAATACAGCTCCCATGAGGGAAAGCAGGGCCAGACCCCACAGACAGCACTGTGTTCACACTTAACAGTCACTCTTGCCCGCACGCTGGGAGGTGAACACCCCAAAGCTCCTACTCCACGGTATCAGCAACCACACAGGAGAGTTCGTCCCAGCATCCTCGTGCAGGCCCCTTCCTGCCCTGTTTCCTCTGGAGTTTGCCCTGGAACCGGGGCCAAAGTCAGGGAATGGCACCCCTGCAGTGGAAGTGAGGGTGCCAGGTGGATGAAGGGCCACGCAGCAGAGGGACTAGCACTGCGAGAGGCACCCACCTGCATTTTCATGAAATCATTTACATCCTCCATGGAGTCACACCATTGACCCCATTTTTCAGGTAAAGAAACTGAGGGCTGGAGTAGTGTAATGACTTGCATCAGGTCAGACAGCTGATTAATGAGAGAACTGACCTCAGACCTAGTGACCCCAATTCAGAACCCTTTCCTCCTGACCCCCGCACGGGAGAGAGGGAGGCATTGTCCCCATTAGAACCAGCCATCAGGGCGTCCATGGCTGAAGGCCCTGTGGCCTGAGAGTCCAGGAGGAATGAATTCAGTGAGTGCGGGAAGGGTCACTGCAAAACGTTTCCAGAAGGCACGACTAGCTCCAAGCAAGGCTGATCTGTATTAGGCAAAAGGGAGTGAGTGGTGGGCACTGTGGCCAGCAGGAGAGCTCAAGTCCTGCTGGAGGGGGCCGCCGGGCCCTGTTCCAGCCCGTCCCTGTCACGTGCAGACACAGGCCCAGTACTGCCAGAGCTCCCTAGTTCTCGACAGAAGCAGAAATTCAGATTTTGATACAAATTTTGCCCAATTAAAAAAAATTCATTTATAGGTGGGCCAAAGAATGTGTCTGTGTGTCAGGAAAAGGGTGAGCCAAAAGGCAATCATAATGCTCATGGCTGCTGCTTCCTGCATGCCAAACATGGTACGTCTGTCTGTCCACAGTCAAAGAGATTTGCATTTTCTCATTTTATCATAAGAACAAGCATGCCAAGTGGGTATTATTATCTCCATTTTACAGATATGAAAACTAAGGTTAGAGATGTTATGTAACTTGCCTGAGGTTCACCAGACATAAAATAGCAGACCTGAGACCAAAGTGTCCATTGATGGATGAAAGAAAATGTGGTATATACATACATTGGAATATTATTCAGCCATAATAAAGAAGGAAATCCTGCCATTTTCGACAGCATGGATGGACCTTGAGGGTATTATGCTACGTGAAATAAGTCAAGACAGAGAAAGACAAATACAATAAGATCTCACTTACATGTGGAATCTAAAAAAAGAAAAAACCAAAACCCGAACTCATAGATACAGAGAACAGATTGGTGGTTGCCAGAGGTGGGGGTGGGGGCTGGGCAAAATGGGAGAAGGGAGACAAAAGGTACGAACTTCCAGTTATTAAGGTAAATAAGTCCTGGGGATGTAATATACAGCATGGCAACTATAGTTAACAATACTTTATTGCATATTTGAAAGTTGCTAAGAGAGTAGATCTTAAAAGTTCTCATCATAAGAAAAAAAATTTGTAACTATGTGTGGTGATGGATGTTGACTAGACCTATTGTGGCAATCATTTTGCAATATATACAAATACTGAATCATTATGTTGTACACCTGAAACTAATATAATGTTATATAGTTAATATAATGTTATATAATGTCAATTATACCTCAATAAAAAACTAGTATCCTGAGCATTAACTGTGTGCCAGGGCCACACAGGGAGCTCCTTCTCTCCCCGCGCCGCTCAGCCACCCTGGCCCTGAGCACAAGTTTCCTGTCTGCCATCTCCTGCCCCCTCGCCGGACCCTCCATACAGCAGTGGGAATGATGCCTCTGGCCAGCAGTACGACAGGATTTGACCACCGTGGCCCGTGTCTCCCCATCAGGTGGGCACAAGTGTGCTCACTCTCTCGGGCCCTCAAGGAGGTGTGGGTAGACAAGGATCTGCCAACGGCTGGCCAGGTGGGTGTCTGCGTGCCACCCTCCGGGACCCCACAGCGTTGCCCCTGGGAGGAAGGAGCTTTAGGAAAGCCGTTTGGCTCCAGGTCCAAGCCCTTCCGTCCAACTCAGCCTTGAACGAAGCAGTCATTTTGACCCATCACAAGCCTGTTTCTATTCTCAGTTGCCTCAGATCTCAGAAAGCAGAGGAGTGAGAGGAAGTAGAAGTCCTGGCACAGTGTGGCCTGAGGCTCCTTGAGGAATTTCCTGGGAGGGAGGCCTCTGGCTTCCCAAGCCAACTTCCATCCAGGCAAGAAGGTGCCTGGGCAGCCTCTGAGGCTGGCCACCCCTGCCTGGGACCCCGGGGAGAGTTCTTCTGCTTTTTAAACTGAAGGGAGAAGGATGTAAGGAGAAGCCACCCTGGACCAAAAACATTCAAGATATTTTTCTCGTTAAAAACCTCAACCAGCTGGACACTGGGGCCAAGACGGGATGAGCCCCATAACCCTACATGTTTCTCATTATTTTTCCAAAACTTCAAGCAATTAAACCTAATTACACAGAGTCATAATATAAAAGTTGAACACAAACTTCAGTAGTTTCTGGACAGAAACCATGAACACAAAGTTTCTCTTAGGAGGGACAAGTGGCTTTGAGTTTACATGCTGAGGCCTCAGTGCCTTGGCCTGGGAAGGCTGGCTGGAGCCGCACACGCCAAGCTCAGCGTGGGGCCCGAGACCTCCAGCCACCCTGGCGGTGACGGGAACCAGGGGCCGCCTCGGGGGCCTCTGCCTCACTCTGCTCCTCGGAACTCTCTGTGAAGAGGGCTGAAGGAACGTTCCCGACGCACTGCCCAGCCTGGCCTGGGCTCTATGCTCAGGAGCCGCTGCAGGCGTCACAGCCCGCCCTGCGTCTCGTAGCTGGCAGCCTCTGCCCGGTGCCCAGGCCTTTTCAGCCCCTGAACAGGACAGCAGCCACTTCTCCTGACCTCCTTATGTCAGCGCCCAAATTGTGGGTTGGGCTGGGCTGGGGACAGGATGTCTCTTGCTTCTCCAGGACACTGTCACTCTCTTGGCCTGTAGCAACTTATTTCAACACCTCATTTTGTTCCTGAACCAGGCCCAGCATCCGGATTTTAACCCCTCAGCTGCCCAGATGGGGGCTGCGTAAGCAGAGGCTGAGAGCCCATTAGTGCCAGGCCTCAACTGCTTCAGTGGGGTGGGGGGCTGCCCCTGCATCCGCATCACTGCCCAGCCAACTCCCTTCCCACGCCCAGGGGTTCCGAGGGCCAGCATACAGATGTGGCGGCCCCTCCGTGAGCCTTCTGAGACTCTCCCACACCCCAGGACGACACAGGCCTGGCATCCTTCTCACCATGATTGGCAGAGGCGCACAGCCTTGTTCTCCGGGCTGGGTGCTGGAAGGAGAGAGTGCCGGAGGGCAGGCAAATACGTAGGTTCGGGTGCCTGTGCCGGGAACCCGGCATTTCAGCAGCTGTACCCTCACCCAGCCCTGGGGGGTGGGTGTCATCCCCATTCTACAGATGAGGGGGTGTGAGCCCCAGGAGGCGCAAAGATGCAGCCCAGGCAACAAAGGGCAGAGCTGGGGCTGACCAGCACTCCTGCCATCACAGCACAGCTCCCCACTGTGACATCCAAAAGTAAAGTGCCTTTCCTCTCCTTTCCTCTGGAGAAAGTTGCTCTGCACCCTTGATCTGAGCCTCATGGTAATCCAGGCTCAAAGGGCAGCCACGCTGGGGGCGCCCCAGAATTCCAGTCAACCCTCCGTCTTCCTGGTGCGGCCACATGATCTCTTGCCTGGACACTGCAAAGTCCCCCCGAGTCTCCTCCAGTCCTTTTCCACACTGATGCCAGAGAAACCTTCTGAGCATGTGGCCCTGACTTTGTCCCTCCCTCCCTGCTGTGCCCTCCATGGCTCTCCACGGCTCCCACCGGGTGCCACTGAAGTGTTTCAGTCTCCCCTGAGAGGGTCTCACAGGGCAGGGTGGCTCTACTTCCTCCCTCCGGCCTGTGGCCTGGCTCTAACCCCATCACACTCTTTGAGTCCCAGGCACAGCTAGAGCTGAGGTTCAGTCTGTGCCCACTGACTGTGCTGTTCCCTCTGCGGGGTTGCCTTTCCATGCTCCTTGTCCAGGCCGGCTCTGGAGGCAGCTTTCACACCCCGCCCCCAGCAGGTCCGCGGGTGTGTTCAGTCAGGGAGGTCAGCCAGGCACTCTCGCCCCTCAGGTCCACCCAGAGAAGCACGTGTGCGATTGTTTGCCACCATGCTGAATTTTAAGAGCATTAAATACTTATGGGTGGAACTGTTACTTTGAGACCTTAAGCCTGAACGTAGGGCACTTAATCCAGAATGTACTGCATTGTCTCGACTGTTCTTCATTTCCTGTCTTCTGAAAGCTGGTGTTTTAACATTCCTCCTGCTGGAAATAAGTGATCGCACACCATGAGGAATTTCTTCTGTGCAAGCAATTAACAAAGACACACAGTGACCTCACCAGGGCCCAAGTGCCAGGGCCTCTGCCCACTGGAATTCTGCTACCTGTTGCCAAGAATTCCAGAAAGAGTCTGATTTCCCAAGGATGTGAACGGGCTGGTTGTACAATTCCATCCTGGGGCTCACAGTGCCCTGGAAAGGACAAAATGGGGCCTGGAAGACAAGAGAAAGGAGTGCAGTTTTGTTTCTTAGAAGGTGAGATTTGTCTATTCCTGTGGGCTGTCACCCCCTGGCCTGTCCCCTCCGTGGGAAGGTCCGTGTGTGTGCACATGTGATGACACACGTGTGGGTGAGCGTGCAGGGAACATTGGGGCTCATTCCTGACCTCCAGGCAAGATGTCGAGAAAGGAAAGCAAAAGCGTTGGATGATTCCTTTAAATAACAACTAGGGAAACACGTACTCTAATGAAATGAGCACGCGATCACCCGTCTGCTCCCTTCAACACGATTTGCACGCCCTGCAAGTCTGCTCTGTGCCAGGCCCTGAGATCCGGGTCGTGACTACTGAGTCACGCTCACGCACGTGTGGGCCTGGGGTTGCCAGGTACGGTGGGTCAGAGGCGAATGAGTACGCCTCTCCCTGGGGAGTCAGGCAGCAACAACCCAACTGTGACGCTGTGGGTGTGTTAACACACACGTGGAGACTCGAGCAGCGTGCTGCAGGAGCACAGAGCAGGGAGGCGTCAGAGGAAGTGACAGTGGAGATGGACCTTGAAGGATGAGCAGAGTCCTGCAAGCAGAGGAGGGAGATGTGAATCCCTGGCAGCTGGTCCAGCATGAGCAAAGACACAGAAGGTACACGGTCAGTTTACAGAATGACAGGTGAGTGAGCCGAGGGTGCTGGATGACAGTGGAGGAGCCATGAGGAAGGAGCCTGGAGGCCAGTACACACCCCTTGCAGGGTGGGAGCTGGACTTGGGCCCACAAAGCTCAGGAACAGGGTGTGTCCTGGTTCGAGTCAGTTTTGGAAAGCTTGTTCTGGGGGCAGAAATCAACTCACACAGAGAAAGTTCTGGAATGCAGCTGCCATGATGAAGTTCTGAAAGGCACTATGGCCGGCTGACTGGTGGCCCCCAGAGATATATATATCCTAATTCCCAGAACCCGTGAACAGTACCTTCTATGGCAAAAGAGATTTTGCAGATGTGATTAAGTTACGGATCTTGAGATGGGACGATGATTCTGGATTACCCGGGTGGGCCCTAAACGTAATCACAAGTGTCCTTATAACAGGAGGGCAAAGGCAGATTAGACATAGAAGAGAAGGTAATGTGACTCAGAGCAGAGATTGGAGTGATGTGGCCATGAGCCAGGGAGTGCCGGCAGCCACTAGAAGCTGGGAGAGGTGACAAATGGATTCTCCCCTAGAGTCTCCAGAGGGAACCAGCCCTTCTGACACCTTGCTTTTAGCCTCATAAGATCATTTTAGACTTCTGGCCTCTAGAACTTTAAGAGAATAAATGTATGTTGTTTAAAGGCACCAAGTTTGTGACAATTCATTTACAGCAGCCACAGGAAACTAATACAGACACCTGTTGAACTGCCACACATTGACAGCCACGAACCATCTCACTTTGAGAAGGATTATATCAAAGCTGCCTGTGATTACTCCAGCTAAGCAGACTAAACATGAGATGGGGAGAAAAATCTTTTACCAAAACTTTCTATAGGTAGAGAACAAAAATCAATCAGAAATGAGAAATGATTTACACATTCTGATTAACAATGTGAGAAGTTAAAAGTCCTGCCAAAAAAGGAACTTTTGCACCATACCTTTAAGGTCTTGGAATAAAGAATTATCATTTCCTTGAGAGTTTTAGTACCCTGGCTGCAATGGATCACTGCTGAGCCTTTCAAAGCAACTTCTACAGCACTTTCTTTTTATTATGAAGGCTTCAGAAAAAAGTCTTTACATTTATTCACGTAGACGGGGTCTGACTCAGAAAAGAGCAACCACTACAAGTGTTTACAACAGAGAGAACTGAATGCAAGAGCTACGTACACAGGTGTTGGAGGAGTTGAGAAGCCAAATAGAGGACATTTAAACCAACCCAAAGTTTACCAAGAGCAGGCAGCTCCCACCACCCCGGGCCAGGGTGACAAATGAGAGGAGGCTGTGTCACTGGAGTCCAGGGCCTGGGTCACTAACCAAAGTTGGGACTGCGGCAGGCGGTAGGAGGAGAAATAGCCTGGATTCTCTCCTCCTTATGCCCTCTAATCCTCCTCCTGCGTTCCCATTCGCTAGGGCCAGCAGGAAGTCAGGAGATCACAAAGCCTGGGGGAACACCGCCTGCAGGGGTCAGTCGCCATGTCATCAGAGCAGAACAGGAAAGAAGGGGCACAGGCACGGTCCATTCACTCATGCTCTCAAACACCCAGAGCTGGTTTGTAGATTTGGACCCAGTGGTGCTGGTGTCATCCTCCCACTAAAGAGGATGGGAGGATTTGAGTGGGAGGGCAGAAGCGGAAGGAAGAAGACAGGTAAGTGAAAACCTCTGAACCAATGTCCTGCGGGCAGGGGCAGCAATGGCCCACATCCCACCGGTACAACCAGGCCTGGTGCATGAGTCTGGCTTCTCTCCTGCTCTGCCAACGCGGTCCTGGGCACAGACTCCTATTTCAGCTGTTCAGCCCTGTTTGGGGCCCGCACCCCCCTTGCACTGGTCGCTAGTGCCCCCCACAGCTCCCCTCACCCACCAGGCAACTCTGTCAACTCAAATCCTAAGGGCCATCACCCCATTCCTGGGGGCTTGAGCTGCTTAGACCCTCAAAGCTCAAGTTTCCTGAGTTTTTCACTCTCTGAGAGGTTTTTTTCCTCCTAACACCAAAAACGTGGTGTCATTTCCAACCCTGCTTCTCCAACTCTCTGATGCTGACTGGGTGTCCAACAATTCAGTTCAGTTTCAGACACGGACTGCCCGGAGTCAGCACAGACCCCACGGGTTTACAGGCTCAGTCCCACAAGACGGCCCCGATCTCAGGCCTTCAGACAGACGCCGGGATTGGCCCACTCACACTTCCAGCGGCCAGCTATAAATCGAGGGTTCCCGTGACCCCCTCCTCAGATTCAATAATTGGCTAGAATGGCTCACAGAACTCAGTAAGTCAATTTACTCACGTTTACTGGTTTATTACTAAGGATACAGATGAACAGCCGAGATGAAGAAGCAAATAGGGCGAGGTCCTGAGGGTCCCCAGAGCAGGAGCTTCTGTCCCCGTGGAGTTGGGGTGTGCCCCCTCCCAGCACGTGGATGGGTTCACCAACCTGAAAGCTCTCCGAACCCCTTTGCTTAGGGTTTTATGGAGGTTCCATTACTAGGCACGACTGACTAAGTCATTGGTCAGTGGAGACTGCACACAGTCTCCAGCCCCTCTCCCACCCCGGAGGTGGGGCAGGGGAGCTGAAAGTTCCAACCCTGTAACAATGGCTTGGTCTTTCTAGCAACTAGCCCCCATCCTGAAGCCATCTACAGGCCCCAGACACCAGTCATCTCATTAGCAGACAAAAGACACTCATCACCTGGAGATTCCAAGGGTTTTAGGAACTCTGTGCCAGGAACCAGGCACAAAGACCAAATATTTTTTTTATTATATACCACACTGTTCCTCTTTAACCCTCTATTACAGGCTGAACTGTGTCCTCCAAAATTCATATGTTGAAGTCCCATCCCCAGTACCTCAGAATGTGACTGTATTTGGACATAGGACCTTTAAGGAGGTAACTAAATTAAAATGAGGTCGTTGGGGTGGGCCCTAATCCAATGACTGCTGTCCTAAAAGGAGGAGGAGATCAGAAGACGGGACATGCACGTATGAAAGCACAGGCAGAAGGCAGCCATCTGCAAGACAAGGAGAGAACCTCAGAAGAAACCAAACCTGCTGACAGCTTCATCTGGGATGTCCAGACTCCAGAAATGCGACGAAATAAATATCTGTTGTTTAAGCCACCCAGTCTGTGGTACTTCGTTAAGGCAGCCCGAGCAGACTAGTACCCGGTCCCAACCCCCCAGGAGGCAGGAACTATTATCATCTCTGCTTTACAGATGGGGAAATCAAGGCTTACAGAAGGTAAATATTGTGCCCAAGGTCATGAACTCATGCCCAAGCTCTCACCGTGGGAAAGTGGCAGGCCATGCTCTTTCCTACAGGGCTCTGCGGCGGCCCAGGGCATCTCCTCACCACACACTCACTGGCCCCTAGTCTCCCCTCTCTAGGACAGGCACACATGGTCCCAGGAGAGCTCCCCACAGTGCAGTCGAGCTGGCGAAATGCCTGGACTTGGACTCGGATGTTGGGTTCTATCACGTGGCAGCTGTGTGACGGGCAGGGACTCTCCTGTCTCTGAACCTCAATCCTCATCTGTGAAAAGTGAGGCTGGTGGAGGGCAGCAGAGGCTGCTGAGCCCGAGACAGGGCTCAGCCAACACCGCTCAGGCTGAGCCTCAGCCTGGAGCAAGTCTCCCCTCTGGGGGCACCTCCCTGGGACCCCAGCCTGGAGTCTGCACCTCCTGCCTACGAGGACCATTCAGGGCGAAGGCCTCTGGTCATGGTGCTGCTGAGGAAGGGAACAATTGGATGCTAACTGCCCCTCTGGAGGTCAGGCGCCTCACCCCCGTGTCCATTTCATAGCTGAGGAAACTGAGGCCTGGAGTGATGGGGGAAGAGGGCAAATTTTCTCAAGGCCACAGAGTTGGAACTTAACAGAGGTTGGATTCAAACCCAGGCTGATTTCAGAGCTTCTGGCCCTTCCTGAAAGGCAGTGATTCCCTTCTGAACCACAGCATGCCTCACCTGCTGGTCATGCCTCTCCCAGCACCCCTAGTGTGGCTCACGCAGGGCACCCCAGCACTGACCCTGCCGCTGGCTGCTGGCTGACCCTGCATTTCCCAGGAGCCTCTGCCATCCAGGGAGGGGTAGGCACCAATCCAGAGCTGCTTGCTAGACTCGGCGCTAGCACCGGAAACAGCCGCTGCTTGCCCAGCAGGGTAAGCAATAACCTTTTCGTCTATTCCTGGCTCCTGGAGATCTGCCTCTCTCTGGGGAAATTACTTTGGGGTCACAGGGAAATTTCTGTGACAGCTAATAAAGTAACCTTTCTGTTTCTGGAACCAGATCCTGGAGCCCTGGAGCCCTGGGGGATGTGTGTATTTTTTTCTCCTCCCATTTAATCACCAGATGAAGTGAGAGGGGTGAGCCGTGAGGGCAGGAACTCGGAGCTGCATTACCTCCGCGGCCAAAGTTCACTCCAACGTTGCCATCTGCAGACGTGGAGCCCGGGGAGCAGGGAGTCTCCACTGCGCCCTCAGTGACCTTCAACTGTACGTGGCCTGCTTCAGAAGTCCCAACTTCAACCCTCAGCTTGGCAAGTCTGAGCCGGGCGCCGAGCCCAGAGTGGCACCCGGAAAGGCAAGAGGCCCCGGAACGCAGGCCACGGGCCATAGGCGGCTGACACGTGAGGGTTCCGGCCAGGCTCTGCCACGTCAACTGGGGGAGGTATTTCAGCTCTCGCAGACTGAATTTCTGCATCTGTAAAATTGGATAATAGGACCCATCTCCTAGGATTCCCTGGCAGCTCCAGAATTTCTGATTAGAAAACGAGTGGGGGAAGGAGGCGATCTGGGTTCCAGGCAGCGAGGTGGGAGCTGCAGAAGCAGCCCGGGTGCAGAGCAGGGCACTGTTTGCACTTGGATGGGGTGTTGGGGGTAGCCCTGGAGAAGGCTTCCCCCAGTCCCCACGGCTTTCTGGCCCTGCCGCTGAGGAATCAGATCGTGTATGAGAACCACCTAGCCCGATGAGTGCCACCTAGTTAGCACGGAATATGCTGACTGCCATTCTTTCACTGTTGTTTTGTTAATAATAGGATATGACACTTGCCCTCATGAGTTCACAGAACAGTGGGGGAGGCGGCTATACAGCAGGCCACCATAACAGCATCATAACATGCCAGGCATTACGGAAGGACACAGAGAGCCTGTTTAACTCTGCGTGGGCAGCCAGCGCCAATTCACAGAACCAGTGACATCTTAACTGAGCCTCAGAGGATGCACCTGAGCTCAGGCAGGGATGGGCCTTCAGGCAGAGGTCAGCAGGAGTGAGGGGAGAGTGCGTGAGGAGTGCCCAGCAAAGATACGAGTTCTGGGCAGCAACAGAAGCAAGGTTGAGGCAGCCAACCTAGGAGGCGGAGGATTCTGAGTCCCAAACTCAGATGCTTGGTGTTTGCTGTGTTGACAGTGTGGAGAGACAGGTGGAGGCAGGGAGACCAGTTAGGAGGCTGTCAGTGACGTTCAGGGCTGAGGTTGTGGCAGGGAGATTGAGAGGACAGAGGGCGTGGGGGATGAGGGTGGCTGGAAGGGTCTTGGCTGAGGTGACTGAGGTGGGAAGGGTGGGAGCAGCAGGGGTGGAGAGGCAGGGTGGGTGGTGATGCTGTGTTTCAGAGAGAGAATGCACAGAACACCATCTCTGATGAAAACCACCAGCAAACACCATTTTCTTTTCCTAATATGTACCATAATCAAGGATTCACCAGGGCTGCTTCATAACAAAGGCACCAGAAGGGTGGACGAGCGCTGCTTCTCTTAGGGTGTCATTGTGTGGCCTCTGGTGACCCAGCCTAGCTGTTCTTATTTAACAAAGGGCTGGGAACCCCAAGATAAACCCTACTCATTCCACAACCCACCTGTCTAGGGCACAGAACTAACAGCTAACATTTATCAGGTACCTACCTGTGAAGGAATTGTGCCAAGCTCCTGGTGGGTCAAATCATTTAATGCTTGAGGGGTGATATCCCCATTTTGCAAAAGAAGAGACCGAGGGTCAGAGAGATTATACCTTTTAGTCAAAGTGGCACAGTGGTAGGTGGTGGAGCCAGGGTCCCCCTGGCCTGCACAGTTGACAGAGCACTTTCAGAGTCTCATCTCCTCGTGACTCCTTGTTTCCCAGCTGTCTTCCTCCCTAAGATCACAATGCTCTAAAATGGCAGAACGGGCACTGGAACCCAAGACGTTTGCGTCCAAGAACAATGGTCTTACTTTCCTGCCGTCCACCTCAGTGGAGCGTAATGTTGCTCTTTCATCTCCATCCTGGTGGGGGTGTGCCTGAGTCTAATCACCGTCTGGCTCTTATGCTCTACTTTGGCTGAAACAGGCCCAGGTAGGGGTTGCAGGTGAGGAACTGAGCACAGAGCCCCGGAGCAGGCGGCACCAGGAGCCAGCCCACTTCTGTGGCATCCTGACCCAGCCCCAGCCTCACACTCAATTGTTTCTAGTGGACGAATGGATGTGTGTTGGGGAGGGGCTGGGGATGGGACTCCTGGCCTTTGCCCCATTGTCCCTAGTGGGACTGTAGCTGGGCCCCAGCAGCCACTTGCCTAGCATGACCTGTGACCTGTCTTCTGCTGCCCTGCCCAGGGTATAGCCAACCTCTGAACCTATGGCCCTGGCCCTGTTCTGAGTTCCGAGGGACCAGGCCCTGAGAGTGCCCACTGCACCACCTGGGTCCCATCAGCTGCCACCCCACGCTCCTCCATCCCTCATCTGGCACCTCTGAGGCCAGCCCTATGTCTCTATCAGCCCTAGTACCAGCTTTCTGCCCATTTTCATCGGTCACCTCGCAAAGGTCAAGAAACTGACCCACTCCTGGGGGCATTGGGGGCTGGACCCAGGGCCCCAACCAGCAAGGGGACCTAGGGGCAGGTGCGATGGTGGAGTGGGCCTCCGCGAGCACCTGGGCTGCTCACACCCGGTCTTCTTACCTGCTGTGGGCTCGGAGGTCCCTGACTGCCAGGGTGTGTGAACCTGAAGTGGACCCCAGGCTGCCGGGCTGGCCTGAGAATCTCAGCTGGCGTGCTGTCCCCTGCTGGACCAGGGCCAGAGACAAGCAGAGGCTCCCCCTGAGACCCTGGCTCTGACTCACACCAAGGAATTAAGTGCAAAGAACACAAACAGTACCTTGAGAGCTGAGTATGCCAGGGCACTTTACCAAGTACCAGCCCCCCATCAAGTTATTGCTGGAAGAGTTAAAAGACACTCGGGTTTCCTGCGCAGGAATGCACAAATGCCAAACACCTGGAGGGAAAAAGGTACAAGCTATCCCTTTGTTTATTGAATATACTATCTGAAAATATTTGGGCAAGAAAAGTATGCATAAATGAGCTTTCCAGTATGATCTGGGTCCTGGTGAAGCAAACTAATTTACCTATAGGTAGTCAGTTCACCATACGGGTCTGATCTGTCTTTATGTATACATGAGCTATGTAGACCACAGAGGAGGCAACCTACAGCTAATAGGCTGGTTCCCTATCCACAAATATCTTTAAATTCCTTCTGGATCTGTATTTGTAAATATTTTATGTAAACCAGATGGATTTATGGAACATGTGCACTGGAGTCTGGTTTTATTTTTTAACAACATGTACTATAAAATGCTTCGGAAAAGTGATCTGCGCATTTGAAAGGGGGGAAAGAAAAAGATTGCTCGGTCTACTTCTGAACCTGAACCAGCAAGAGAATCAAGAACATGCATAGGAAATGCTGGCGTCGGACGCGTCTGCTCAGAATCAACTCTTGGGTCCAAACAAGTTGCCTAGAGCAGTGGCTCTCAAACTTGGCTGCATGTTATGATCGCGTGGAGAGACTTTGAAAGTTCTGGTGGTCAGGCCTCACTCTTTACCAATCATACCAAAAGCTCTGGGTGAGACCCAGGCACCCACAGCTTGTCCAACTCCCCAGCGGTTTCCAGCATGCGCCCGGGTTGTGAACTGGCCTTGAGTGGTGGTTCTCCACCCAGGTGCACACTGGAATTACCCGGAAGCTTGAAGCTTCTCCAAGTCCAGGCTGCGCCCCAGATCAATTACACCAGGACCAGTCAGCCGTCGATCTTCAAGTTTTCCAAGTGATTCAAATGTGCAGCCAGGGCTGGGAAGCACTTCCCTCAAAGGATTTGGGAATGACCCTAAGGAATGTGACTGCTGAGCTGGCCTTGCTTCCTGGGAGCCTAAGACGGGCCAGTGGCTTCAGCACCATCATCTCAGTCCAGAAGTCCAGAACAAGTCTCACTCCCTGGTCACCTCCATCTTCTCTCTCTCTCTGCCACTTATTAATTGTGTAACTCGGAGCCAGTTCGAGAGTCTTCTCAGTGCTCTGTGGCTCCTGTCCCCTCCAATCCGGCCCTCATCAGATGCATCTCTCCTCTCCATCCACCCACGGCCTCAGCTTGAGCCTGGGCCCTGGACTTCTCCCTCCCGCCTCTGCCTCTCCCTCTCTCCCTCTCTTTCCCAGTTAACCCCAACCCTGCAGCTAGAGGAATTTTCTCAAGCACAAATCTCATCACATCTCTCCTCTGCTCAAATCCTCCAGATGTGGAACCCTCGTACACTGCTGGTGGGAACGTGAAATGGTAGAGCCACTGTGGATGGAGGTCAGTGTGCAGTTTCTTATAGAGGAAAACATACATTTACCATACAATGCAGCAATTCTACTCTTAGGATCACACTGGGAGAAATGGAAACATAACGTCCACACCAAGACTTGGACATAAATGTTCATAGAAGTGATATTCAGATAGCCCCAAACAAGAAACAATCCAGATGTCCATCAACTGGCCAGTGGATAAACTGTGGTGTATCCAGTCAATGGAATATGACTACACACAACAACATGGATGGACTTTGGAAACATGATGCCAAGGGAAAGAAGCCAGGCACAAAAGACTATGTATGGTATGATCCCATTCGTACAAAATTTCTAGAAAAGACAAATCTATATATAGAGAAAGCAGATCAGTGGTTGCCTAGGGTGGGGGGTAGGAATGGGGATTGACTAGAAATGGGCACAGGGAACTTTTTGGGGTGCTGGAAATGTTCTAAAACTGGATTGTGGTGGTGGTTGCACAACTGTACAAATTTGCTAAAAGTCATGGAACTGTACACTCAATGGGTGAATTTTATGGTATATAAATTATACCTCAAAGAAAAGTTAAAAATAAAAACAGCTGGTGGCTCACACAGGGTAGTGAACCAGCTCCTTGCCTGGCAGGCAAAGCCCTCACCATATGCTGACCCTCCTTTCCAGGACATCTCCCCAAATCCCCAAGCCTCAGGGAACTTGCACCTTTCCCCGAGTGCAGACATGGTCCCTGTGTCTGGAATTCCTCGTTGCCTCGGTCACCTTCTCCACCTGGCAAACTCCTTCTCAGCCTTCAAGACTCACAGCAAACACCATTTCATCTGAGAAGCCCACGCCACCCCTATCTATTACCACGCTCATCAAGACGGCATTATTTGCTTACATATCAGTCTCTCTCAGTATAGCAGTACTTGTAAAACTTAGGC
Source organism: Diceros bicornis minor (assembly GCF_020826845.1). Taxonomy (NCBI): domain Eukaryota; kingdom Metazoa; phylum Chordata; class Mammalia; order Perissodactyla; family Rhinocerotidae; genus Diceros; species Diceros bicornis. The sequence continues at coordinate 91,239,216 of NC_080740.1, forward strand.
TAATGGGTTGTGAAATCAACTTCATGTGCTACAGTCAGCATTTTAAAAAAATGACATAGAACAGGAAATGACATATGTACTTACATAGTAAGTACATGTTTCCATGAAACTTTGTTTCACCTTTCTATGTGTGTTTATTTGCATGTGTACTAAGTTGCTTATTTCTTACTGCGGTTGAGGTTTAAAAAGTCTGAAAAACATTAGACAAGGAGTTGCTTGAGGGCAGGGGTGGTGCTGTGTTTCTCTCCGTGTCGCTGCGGTCAGCACAGGGCTTAGTGCCCAGAAGTGACCTAACGCCGTGTCTGCTCAATGAAAGACTGGTTTTGTGTGGATGCAGCTCGACTGTGCACGCTTTGTGTCCTCTATCTTTCCCTCTCCCACAGCACACACATGGTTCTAAAAAAGTTGTCTACATCCTCCTACAGTTAGACTGGCAGCAAACCCCAGCAAGAAGCAAGAAGTTCCAATGATTGCTGTAAATCCGAGTTATATGACTGAATACAAATGCCAAATACATTTTGGAGAGTTAAGATACACAACATAAAAGTAATAATACAATAACGATAATTCAAATCTGGAATTCAAATCTAAAACTGGCTACATAATTTGTGGGGTCAAGTGCAAAATGAAAATGCAGGGCCCCTTGTTCAAAGACTCTTAAGAATTTAAGATGGTGACAGCAAAGCATTAAACCAAAGGAGGGCCCTCCTAGGAGCGGGGGCACAGAGTGTCACCCGTGAAGCTGGGCCCGGCCCCCGATCACGAAGGCAGAGACCTGGGCGGGGCAGGGGACAGTTTAAAAGTGCCACCTCCTGGTCTCAGTGTGGGGCACAGAAGACCCATTTACCTCCTGATGTTTAGAGAAACAGGGATTCAAAAATGCTTTTGAAACAAACTAAAAAAAACATAGCCAAAGAACCTCTAACTGACGACCCAGGGCTGGTAAACTCAGCATTCGGCTCTACCACAAACCCTGCTGGCTTGTCTTTTGGTTTAACATTCTGTACCATTTGCCCAGATCACGGGAGCCCACCCACCCAATGTGATGCCAGTGATGAAGGAAAGCCATCGAATGTCCGGCAGGGGCCTCGAATCGCTCATTCCAGAAGGATGTGGGCTTCACAAAGGAAATTCGGTTCTTCCTGGCCTGCACATGCCTGGGCAGGGGACCCAGCAATCAGCCCACACCTCAGGGTCTCTGCCCTGGACCTCACCTGTTTGCCCAGGGCCTTGACTTTCAACCTGAGCCCACAGGCACTGGCCTGGCCTTCTGGGACAGCCAATTGATGCCAAGTCCTGTCACCTAGTCCTTGCTTTGTCTTCTTCTCCTTGGCCAAGATCCCCAAAATTACAAGAAAAGTCAGAACTTGGTCTCTCTTTGTCTTATGAAAGCCGAGGGTGGGGGGTGGTACGGTCAGGAAAGAGGAGAACATGTCTCAGCACAAAAGTACAATGCCAGGTTCTATGTGCTGGTAATCCATGAAGAAAATTGCCTTTGACTTGTTTGTGCAAACAGGTTTGCAAATTTAAATGGGAAAACTTTTTAAAGATTACCCTCCCCTACACATAACTTAAAATGTCATCATTTAAATTATTTAGAGCTTCTTTTGAGAAACTTTCTACTCCTAAGTATGTCAAAAGCAATTTCCCAGAGAAAGCTTTCCTGAATCCAAAATTATAGGCCCGAGCGTCTCCCTCATGGAGAGTCGGGGTCAGGGTCCACAGCGGGGGCGCATCAGCTCTCTTCTCGCTGACTCGGAATCACAGGTTCCCTGTGATTCTAAGGATTGTAAGGTTCTAAGGAACCTTACAGATCGTCTGTTCCTGTGGTGATTAAACCTTGTTTAAAGCAGCAGAAGCCACTCTTTAAACAGAAGGCATCTTGCAGAGGCCCAGTCTATAAGAGAATCCAGGCGGAGCCGCTCTGGCTGTTGCTCAGCACCAGGAACCCGGGCTCGGCTGCTGGCACCCCCTTCACCACCCTCCCCACCCCTCTCTCCCCTAGAACTCGGCAGAGCCCAGTTTGAGAACCCCTGGTCTCTTCTGCCCCTCACTCCTATTTTACAAGCAAAGGAGACCCACCATCAAGTGGCCTCCCACGTCACACTGAGCCTTCACCTATCTCCAGGCCAGTGACGTTTCCAGCGCCCCAGGCTGCCTCTCTGTTTCCTTTTACTTGCCGGGAATTTTAGGGCCCTGAAAGATTCGAAGCAGCTTGTGCACTTGTGTGGTCCCCGTGGAGTCTTGTCTGTGTCACTGCCTTCACTTGGGCCTGTGTGGCCTGCAGTCCTCAGTCGGAGGAAGCTCGCGTGCACATCCGCACCTCAACCCACCTACGGCGTTTCCCTGAAACCCATTAGAGTCACAGAAGTGGTGCCCATGTGAAATCACTTACCATGTGCCATTTTGGTTCAAGTCAGCAAATATCCCCACATTTAAAGGGAGCTGAAACTCGAGAGGCTCGAGCACTCTACCAAACCAGTGCCGAACCGCCTGCTCTGGAAAGTGACTCAACACCACACATGTGGGGGCCAAATGCCCTGTGGCCACTTGCCTTCTCTTTGCTTAGATTCTGGCCAGAGTTTTAAAAATGTAAATACAACAAAAAATTTTTTTTTGAGTATTCAGTTGTATGAATTTTAAGACATGCATGGATTCTTGTAATTTCCACAACTTACAGGATATAGGACAATTCCCAAAAAAGACCCCCAAAATTCCCTCATGCAATCCCTTTGCAGTCAGACCATCCCCCTCCTCCTAACTCCTGGTGACCAATGATCTGTTCTCCATCACTATAGTTTTATCTTTTCCAGAATGTGATATAAATGGAATAATATAGTACATAACCTTTGAAACTGGTTTCTTTCACTTAGCATAATACAATTAAGATTCATTCAAGTTGTTGTATGCATTAATAGTTTGTTCCCTTTTCATGGCTGAGTAATATTCCATTATATGGATGTATAACAGTTTGTTTATCCATTCACCCACTGAGAGACATTTGGGTTTTTTCCAGTTTTTGGTGATGATGAATAATGCTATTATGAATAATCATGTACAAGTTATTTGTGTGAACATAAGTTTTCATTTCTCTGGGATAAATGCCCAGGAGTGGGATTGCTTTGTCATTTGCTAAGAGCGTGTTTACCTTTCCAAGAAACTGCCAAACTGTTTCCAGAGTGGCCGGACCATTTTGCATTCTCACCAGCAAAGCAGGAGAGTTCTAGTTGCTCCACAGCCTCCCCCACACTTGGCATTGCTGGTACTTTTTTAGCCATTGTAATCAGGTGTGTAGTGGTATCTCGTTGTAGTTTTAATTTGCATTTTCCTAATGACTAACAACGTGAAGCATATTTTCATGTGTTTATTTGCAATCCATATATATTCTTTGGTGAAGTGACTTTTGCCCATTTTTTATTAGGTTCTTTGTTTTCTTATTGTTGAATCTGAGAGTTCTTTATATATTCTTGATACAAGTCCCTTGTTGGGTGATTTGTAAATATTTTCTCCCAGTGTGCAGCTTGTCTTCTCATTCTATGCAGAATGCCCCTTGCAGAACAAAAGTTTTAAATTTTGGTTTATGTCCAACCTATCACTTTTTAAAAAATGGACAGTGCTTTTGGTTGTCATCTCTAAGAACTCTTTGCCTAACCCAACCTCATACAGATTTTCTCCTATGGTTTCTTCTAAGAGTTTTATGTTTTACATTCACATCTCTGACTCATTTTGATTTAACATTTGGATATGGAATTAGGCTGAGGTTCACTTTTTCTTGCACATGGACATCCAGTTATTCCAGCACCATTGTTGAAATCACTGTCCTTTCCTCAATGAATTACCTTTGCCCCTTTGTCAAAAATCAGCTGACTCTATCTGCCTGGGTCTGTCTCTGGGCTCTCTATGCTGGTCCACTGAACAATGTGACTCTCCTTTTGCAAATATTACCCCATCTTGATTAGTGTAGTGTGAATCCTCCAACTTTGTTCTTCTTTTTCAAAATTGTTTGCCCTATTCTAGTTCCTTTGCCGTTCCATATAAATTTCAGAATAAGCTTGTTGATATCTACAAAGAATCCTGCTTGGATTTTGATTGGGATTGCATTAAATCTATAGATCAATTTGGGGTCAATTGACATCTTAACTACATTGAATCTTCAATTCATGAACTGGGTATGTCTCTCCATTTATTTAGTTTTTCTTTGATTTCTTTCATCAACATTTTGTAGTTTTCAGCATACAGATCCTGCACGTATTTTGTTATATTTACAACTAAATGTCTCCATTTAGGAGGGAGTACTGTAAATGAGGCTGCTTTTAAATTTCAGTTTCCAATTGTTTATTGCTAGTGAATAGAAATATGATTGATTTTTTGACTTTTTTATGTTGAACTTGTATCCTGTGATACAACTCACTTATTAGTTCCAAGAGCTTTTTTATTTTTCTGAGAGTTCCTTTGGATCTTCTGTGTAGACAATCATGTTATCTATAAATATGGAATATTTTATTTCTTCCTTTCCAACTCAAATGCCTTTAATTTCTTTTTCTTACTTTATTGCACTTGCTAGGACTTCCAGCACAATATTCAATAGGAATACTTCCCTGATTACAGGAAAAAGCATTCAGTCTTTCACCATCAGGTATGATGCTAGCTGTAGGTTTCTGTAGATTTTCTTTATTGGTCATACAATCCCCCCACCCCTAACCCCTGGAGACCACCACTATAGTTTTGCCTTTTCCAGAATGTCACATAAATGAAATAAGACCTTTAGAGATTCACCTTTGGCTCCCTTCTATTTCTGAGAGTTCCTTTTTATTTCTCTTCTAGTTTACTAAGAATTTTTATCGTGAATGGTTGTTAAATTTTATCAAATGCTGTTTCTGCATCTATTGATATAATCATGTGGTTTTTCTTATTTGTTAATATGGTGGGTTTCATCAATTGATTTTAGAATGCTGAACCATCTTGCATGGGCAGAAAGTTTTAAGCATGGCATCTATTACTTTCTACCATGTATAATGCTATTTAAATATGTGTTATCTCTCCATGAGGGTATGGACTGCATTTTATTCAATTAACGCAGATTCATCTCACATGCTTTGAATGCCCAGTCAGTGCCAGCACTACTCAAGGTAAGTTCACATACATCATCATCTTTAATTTTCACAACAGCACTAGGAGGTAGATATTACTATCCCCATTTTACTGTCAAGAAAACTGGAGGATGGAGAAATTAAGAGGCCTAGTCTTACATCTACGACTCCTACCTCCACATCCAGCATTCCCCTTGCTGTAACAGCTGCCTTTCATTCATCTTTTAACCCTCATCAAGTTCAGCATGGTGATGGCACATAGCAGGAGGCCAATAAACACTGAATTAATCAAACAAATGATTACTCCTCCTTGCACGCACACCACTTGTAAAACACCTCTCTTGCTGGGTTCCAGCATAGCACGGGCTTTCTTATACCTTATCCAAGGAATTTTACTACTAAAACCAACTGACAGCAACCTAGTCCTAGAAAAAGGACGTGGAGGTGGCAGTTTTTACCTGTTGGATCTCAATGAAAAGAGCAACTCCACTTAAAGTCTTCATCGTTTACCTTGCTCTTTGACTCAGAGGTGATTCTGAAAGGGAGGATGTAAAGCTAGAGAGGGCTATGGGAATTGCAGAATGAACAAACCCATCAGGCACAAGGCTCCCGAGTCAGACAGTGGTGAGTTCTGGAGGTGCTATGGCTCCTCAAGGACAAATCATTACAAATAAGCCACGTTTTGTTTCTCGACAGTGAGGGGAACGTCACGCGCATAATGTAACCAGAACGCTCCCCCGTCTCTCACATCTGGACCGAGGATTAATACAGGCAGGTGAAAAAGTCTCTCGTGATATCCTTGTGTACTAGACACACAGTTGCATTCTGAAAAAGTCACCAACCGTGTTCAAATATCTACCCAACAACCATGTACCTCCTTCTTCCTCACTAACTGCACTCGATTTGGTCAGGGAGGCCATGGAGATGCCTCAGTTTCATAAAGGGTAGGTCCTCACCCCAGACCCAGACCTAGGATTGAATCATGGCTGGTTCATCCTCCTTGGATGGGCCGGAGACAGTTGTGTAGGGGGTGGGGGCAACCTCCCTGCATGAAAGACAAAACTCCGCCGGAAGAAGGCCTTTTGCCCACCCCTTCTACGAGGACATAACGCCTGGGCGTGGAGCAGTCATCCTGGGGCCACGGGAATACCAGTATGAGATCAAGAGCCAACACACTAAGGACGGTGGGGCAGGAAGAGCTTGGGGCCCCGACGGCATTGTCAAACAACTCCAACAACCACCTGCCTCCAGAATTCTGGTCACGTGAGAAAAGAAACTCCTACTTGTTTGAGGCATTGTAAGTCAGGTTTTCTGTCACTTACAGCCAAAGCATTCCACTTATGCTTACAGAACCAGCTTCACCACACCCCTCTGCCCCTGAGACCACAGCACCAGCCAGCATGTGCCTCCCCTGCCCCCAGCTCTGGGTCCCCAGCCCATGGGGCTCCTGCTCTGAGCTGGAGGCACCAACACCAGCCGAACGATGCCCTCTTCTCAGAGACCAGCAGCAAGAAGGTTTAGGAGCATGTGTGTCGCACCAGGGCCTGCTAAGTGCTGTGTACTCCTTTCCTTCTCACACGAGGTAGGCACTGTATTATCCCCATTTCACAGATGGGGAAACTGAGGCATAAAGAGGTTAAATAATTTGCCTTATGTCATGCCACTGAACTGTACTGTCTCACCATCTCATCTCATTTGCCTCTCATTCCAAAAATAAGACACATGAGGAAAAATCTAATACACACCCTCACATATTCAGAAGCAGAGAACAGAGGAAAACTAACTATGAAAGATACTCAACAGACTTCCCTGAGTCTTAAACTCAAAAGGTCTCACTGTGTCCTGGGTAAAATTAATAAAAAGAGACCTACCTTGAGATTTTGGGGAATTTATTGACATTTTCTTTATATTTTAACATAATATGTTTGTATAGTGGCCATACATTAGGTCACAATATAGTTCCAAATCAGAATGTACATAGGCTGACCATTAGGCTATACAACTAGAAGTAAATAATAAAGTTTCAATATAAAAATAGCTTAGAAATTTTAAAAAAGACTCCTATTTGAAAAATGCTTAGATCCAAAAGAAAATAAAAGCTTCAATTACAGGGAAATAAAACATACATATTTTTGGAAACCCTAATCAAAAATAAACAGAACAAAATCACTGTACTTACCAGCAGAGATTAGAGATATGGGAGACTGGAAAACATTGTAAGATAACATTACAGACAACTCAAAAAAATGTTTTTTAAAGAAAAACAGGAATTACTCAAACTGACCAGCCCAGGGTTCAACTGGTGTTTTAAGCATATTGCTTGAGCCATTCAAGGAACAATTTTTAACTACTTTAAACTTTTTCATACCTTAAGAAATATAGAAACCTTCCCAGTTCCATTTACTAAGCTATTGCCATTCTTCATACTTTGGGTAAATATTTATCAAGTGTTTACCATGTGAAGGACACTTGGCCAGGCACTGAGTTTTAGCGGTGAACTAAAGACAGACACGGCACCTGCCACCACGGTACCAAGGGTATGTGGGGAAGACAGGAATAAATAAAAAATAACATCAGTAATTAGTTACAATATCTCCCCAGAGACCCCAGAAGCAGCTAGCTTGTGCTCCCTACCAATAATTAGTTACAATAGAGGTCACTGTTATAAAGGAGAAGTTCAAAGTACTATAAAAGAGAATAACCAGAGCGAACCTAAACTACTACATGTAGGTTGGTGATTTAGACAGGCTCCTCAAGGGATGAGTCACACTTAGGTAGGTGAAACTGTGTAAGAAGAAATCTGGAAGGCAGAGGGAAGAGCACGTGCCAAGGCCCTGGGGCAGTAAAGGGCTTGATGGGTCAGAGGAGAGCTTCCCAGCCTATGTGCAGTGCAGGGGTTTCAGGTTTCCTTCTATTTGAGAATAAATGATGTGAAAAGTGATGTAGGCCAGTGTGGCTGAAGCAGAGCAGGAAATGAGGAGCAAGCATGCTCTGGGTCTAGTGGGCAATGTTTGGAATTCTGATAAGAACTTAGGACAGGGTTTTAAACCCAAGAGTATGGTGATCCAATTGTGCTTTTAAAAGACCACCATGTAAGATCAATTCTTCTCAAACTCTCCCAAAATATAGAAGAGGAGGGAACAGTTACTTCACTCTATGAGACCAGCCTTACTCTGCTACCAAAGCCAGACAAAAACATCACAAGAAAACTACAAGCTGATAACCTTTATGAATACAGACGTAAATACAAAATACTAACAAAGTGAATCTAGTAACATATTAAAAGAGTTATACATCATGAAAAACTTGGATTTATACCGAGATGGAAGGGTGGTTCAACATACACAAATTGATCAATGTAACACACTACATTAATAGAATGAAGGAAAAAAACATTGATCATCTCAACTGATCCTGAAAAAGAATCTGACAAAATCCAATGCCCTTTCATGATAAAACCCCTTAATAAAGTAGGAATAGAAGGGAATTTCTTTAACAGGATAAACAGCATATATGAAGAACCCACAGCTAACATCATACTCAACGGTGAAAGAAAGCTTTCCGCCTAAGATCAGGAACAAGATAAGGATGCTTGCTTCTGCCACTTCTAATCAACATATACTGGAAGTTCTAACCAGAGTAATTAGGCAAGAAAGAGAAATAAAAAGCATCTAAACTGGAAAAGAAGTAAAATTATTTCTGTTCATAGAGGACATGATCTTATATATAGAAAATCCTAAAGAACTCACAAAAAACTGTTAGAGCTAATAAATTTAGCAAAATTTCAGGACACAAGAGTATTACTGTATACTAGCAATAAAAAATTCAAATAGGAAATTAAGAAAATAATCCCATTTACATTGCATCAAAAAGAATAAAATACTTAGGAATAAATTTAGCCAAAGAGGTACAAGACTTGAATACTGAAAACCATAAAACATTGCTAAAAGAAATTAAGGATACCTAAATAAGTGGAAAGACATCCTGTGTTCATGGATTGGGAGACTTAATATTGTTAACAAGGCAATATTCCCCAAAGTGATCTACAGATTCAATACAATCCTTATCAAAACCCCAATGGCCTCTTTTGCAGAAATGGAAAAGCTGTGCCTAAAATTCATATGGAATTGCAAGGGACCCCAAATAGCCAGAACAATCTTGAAAAACAAAGAATTAACTTGGAGGACTCATACTTCCCAATTTCAAAACTTACTACAAAGCTACAGTAATCAAGCAATGTGGCATAAGGATAGACATACACATCAAAGGAACAGAATTGAGAGTCCAGAAATAAACCCATACATCCACGGTTAACTGATTTCCAACAAGGGTGCCAAGACCATTCAATGGGGAAAGAACTGTCTCTTCAACAAATGGTGGTGGGAGAACTGAATATCCACATGCAAAAGAATGAAGTGGGACCCTTACCTCACACCATATACAAAAATTAACTCAAAATGGATCAAAGACCTAAATTTAAGGACCTAAATTTAAGGGCTAAATTTAGCTATGTTTCTTAGCAGAAAACATAAGGGAAAATTTTCATGACCTTGGATTTGGCAATGGTCTCTTAAATATGACACCAAAAGCACAAGCAACCAAAGAAAAAATAGATAAATTGGACTTCATCAAAATTAAAAACTTTTGTGCATCAAAGGACACTATTGAGAGAGTGAAAACACAACCCACAGAATGAGAGAAATATTCACAAATCATATTATCTCATAAAGGTCTAGTATTCAGAATATATTAAAAACTCTTACAACTCAACAACAAAAACAACACAATTAAAAATAGGCAAAGAATTTGAATAGACATTTCTCCAACCAAGATATACAAATGGTCAACAAGCCCATGAAAAGACGCTCAACGGTATTAGTCGTTAGTGAAATGCAAATCCCAACAATGAGATGCCACTTCACAACCACCAGGATGGCCATAATTTAAAGAAAATAACAAGTGTTGACAAGGATGTAGAATAAATTGGAACACTCATACATCACTGGTGGGAATATAAAATGGTTCGGCTGCTTTGGAAAACAGTCTCACAGTTCCTCAATAAGTTAAATATAGAATTACCATATGACTCAGCAACTCCATTCCTCCCTCAACAACTGATACTCAAACAAATACTTGTCCACAAATGTTCACGGCACCTCTAGTCACCATAGCCAAAAAGTGGAATTAACCCAGATGTCCTTCAATGAATGAATGGATAGACAAAATGTGGCTTATTTATACAATGGAATATTATTCAGCCATAAAAGGAATGAAGTTCTAATACATGCTACAACGTGGATGAACCTTGCAAATATTATGCTAAGTAAAATAAGCAAGGCACAAAAGGACATATGTTGTATGATTCCATTTATATGAAAAATCCAGATTTAGCCAAATCCATAGGGACAGAGAGCACACTAGCAGTTGCCAGGAGCTGGAGATAGGAGGAATGAGGAGTGACTGCTTAATAGGTATGAGATTCCCACTTGGGGTGTTAAAAAAGTTCTGGAACTACATAATGGTGATGGTTGTAAAACACCATGATGTACTTACTGCCACGGAATTGTATGCTTTAAAACAGGTACAATGGTAAATTTTATGTTGTGTGTTTTACCCCACTAATAAAAACAAATACAAACAAAAAACCCCCAACTAATCAAGCAACTTACACAATCTTTTACTGATTATAAAACTTAATAAATAGACATTTGTGTAAAAACAAATCACTGTGGCTGTTATGAAGACAAGAGATGGAGCAGACACCAAGGTGGAGGCAGGGAGCCAGGGAGTGCAGCGAGAAGGCAGAGAACAGACGGACTCGTGAAATGCTGGGAGATGGGGAAGATTCTGGACTCCTGGTAAGATAACGGACAGGGAGAAGGAGGCTTGGGGACATCAGGTCACAAACTCAGTTCTGATACCCTAACTTTATAGCTAAATGGACCAGTGTCACTTAGGATTATAGATACCTAACAAACTAAATAAAACACCAGCAAATCCAATTTAAACACAGACTAAAAGAATAATACATGACATCCAAGAAGTATTTATTATAGAATTGTAAGAATGGCTCAATATTGTAAAATTTACTAGTATAACTCTTAATGTTGTCAAACTCATTCACTTAACAATCCTTCCTTTTCTCACTGATCTGAAATATTTCACTCCAATGGTATGCTGTACTAAATTATTTTATATCCTTTATATCCTGTTTCAGAAATTTCTATTGTTTCATTGATTTGTCTTTTCCTATACTGGTAACATGCTATTTTCATTTTCATTACTATGGCTTTATAATATATTTTAATATCAGATAACCTAAGTCTCTCCTCTTTAAGCTTTTTCTTTTTAAAATTTTCTTGGCTGTTCTTAAATGTTTATTCTCCTAGATGAAATTTAGACTCATTTGCTCAAATTCCCAAAAGATGTAATTAAGATTTTGATAGAAATTGCACATAATGTATATATTAACTTGAAAAGCATTGACATCTAAGGCAGCCAAGTAGTGATTTCTATGACATAACCATTTTGAACTACTTGCTACCTATTTGGAGAGGAAAAGTTGATCAGAATCCACATTTACCATGTGTCAAGAGGAAGTATAGTGAATTTAAAGATTTAAGTGTAGAAAATTAAACCTTAGAAGTACTAGAAGAAAATATTTGTGATGTTGGGAGTATAAAAGACCTTTCTAGGATAGGACATCAAAGACAAATGACTTGAAGGAGAAGATTTAGATTTCAAAAACAAAAACAAAAACAAAACCAGAATAAATCAAATTGGACATCAGCTGAAAAACAGAAAAATATTTTGTAATATAGAAAAAAAGCTGAAATATCTAATGGAAAAGAGAAAAAAGTAACAGATCAAACAATTCACCAAGGAAGAACTGTTCAACAAGCACATGAAAAAGTCTTTCACCTTTTTAATTACATGAATTCCAAGTTAAACAACATAGATTTTTACCTAAAAATTTCCCAATATATCTTTTTTAACATTATAACAAATACCCAGCTCAGAAGCCACGTCAGGGGGTGTTCTTACATACATGAGTCTTAATATGTGCAAAGATTTAGTTACAAATATGGTCATACAATATTATTTCAGATAGCACAAAATTGAAAATAATCTAAATTTCCCAGAATGGGGAATTTTGTGAAAAGAATATTTAATGTCTTAAGAAGATATTCACATAGCATAAAACTATCATGCAAAAAAGTTTTATTGAATTTTTTTAAAAAGGAAATAAAGAGAAAAAGAAAATGACTGGAAAAAGAATGACTGGAAAAGAAATTATATATACATTTAAAAAAAATTCAGATAGGATAGAGATAGATAGACACTCTCCTTCAAGTGTTTACGGTGCGCTGAGGCAAGATTATAGCTGATTTAAAATTTTCTTTTGGCTTCTCTAAATTTGATAAAACAAATATGTATTACTTTTTCCAATAATAAGAAAAAAAATTTTTCATGTATAATTTTCACCTCTTCAAAACAGGAAAAAATTTAGAAAAATCATGACACGCACTGCTGTTATAGGTGCTATGAAATTGACATTTTCAAATTTTGCTTATAGCATTACAAATTGATATACAATTCCTGAACATCAATTTCGCAATCTCAAAGGCTATAAAACTTCATTTCCTTTGACTTTCTGCATCTATCCCAAAGAAATAGTTCAAAATACTGAAAAAGTTATACACATGAAAATGAAAACGTTCACTGCAACGCTATCTGTAAAGGTGACAAATTAGAAGCCAACCAGAGTATCTTATAATAGGAGAGTGGTAAAATAAAATATGATACATCTTCTGAACAACTGGACAGAATTTTTAGGAAAGGGCTTATTAACATGTTGAGAGAAAACCAAGATAAAAGACTGTTTATAAGCTATAATTATGATTATAAGAATAATTATGCTTACAATTAAAAAATATTGCAAGGAGATGTATAAAAATTAATGATGGCTGTTAGGATGCAGAATTACACATGATTATTTCTTCCTTTTTTCTGTTTTCCAAATGTAGTTATATTACTTTTATTCTTTTAAAAAATTATATACAGAGCAGAAAAAGAAGAAAAAGTAAGTCAGGTGGAAAGATGGAGAATAAGATGGAAGACAAAAAATGTGAAGGGTCTGAGGTGAGGTAGAGACAGTGTCCCCTGGCCTGGTGGGAAAGCTCGGGATGTGGGGCAGACAGGGCTAACGGGACTGCCCCAGGCTTGCAGTGGCGGCACTGAGCTGATGGTGACGCCTGAACCTGGAGCAAAGGGCACAGTGTGCATGGCACGTCAGTCAGAACTCAGCTGAGGAAGTGTCAGGCTCTCAGGAGGCTGGTCCTGCCTGTCCCGTGTCCAGCACTGTTTTCCCACATGTCTGCCAGTGGGAGATGGTCATGAGAAGAGGGGGACCCAGGCCAGCCTGAATCCTGTGATTCCCTGATAGCGACTGGCCGTTAGCCCTCTGGCCAGGACTCTGACATGAGGTTTCTGGCTTAGAGTTCCTACAGAGCCAACAGCAATGACTCTGTCTTTCGAGCTTAGTGAATAAAGCTGTTTTATATGCTTGGATGCAAAAAGCACTTTTTTCCCCCCTTTGAAATGGAAGCATTAAAAATAATGCTCATTAAAGGCAACTCAGACAGGATAATTAAAGGCACAACTGTCCCGGACTAAACACAGCTTTCAAACTCGAAACACGCCGCAGCGCCCCCACCCGCCCCCAGCTTTTTCCTTACTATTTTTCCTAATTAGAGAAGTGGCCTGAGAGACAGGGAAGCTTTTGTTGTCTGCTCTTAATAAGTTGCTAAGAAGATTTATACATAAAGCATCCTGTTCTCCAACTCCTGAGATAAAAGCATTGGCACACGGTCACATCCAGCACTGTTAAGAAGTGATATGAACTGAGCTCTGTTGGTTGTGTCCAAACGATCCTTTCACTAGAATCAGTCTAGTACTCGTCAACCAACATTGATGGGTACCGATTGTGCACCTGGCACTGTCCAGGCACTGAGATGGTTACACAGAAGGTCAAGGTTTGACCTCCAGCAACAGTCTGCCACACCTCAGCAAACATCAAGATACCTGAGTCCAGGTTATACCTCATCACCCTAAGATCCACTGACCATGAAATGGCAGCCTCCTAAAGCAAGCCCCAGAGAACGAGTGAGGCTGATCTGCACATAGTAATTACACACCCTCGGGGCCTACAGTCAAATAAGGCAAAATACCAGATCGTGAGCCCCTCCCACTCCTGCAACGCCCCCACTCCCCCCACCAAAACGGGTCACAAGCAGGCCCAGGTGTGTGGCCGTCTGGTGTATGCAGGAAGTGTCGTTTTCATATACCAAGCATGGCTCCAACTGCTAACTGGGAGTCCCCGAGGTGCACGCTCCTCTTCTTCTACAGTAACAAGCATTTTACAAGAGCGTAAACCCTACACTTGCTAGGTTCCCTTGCAGTTAGGTGTGGCCACATGACTAGTTTATGGCCAACGGCATATGAGTGGAAGTAACGTGAGCAGCTTCCAGGGTGTGGCCTTAAAGAGAAGGTACAGGCACCCCCTTCCTTTTCTTGCTTCCTGTCCAGTTGAGTGATGATGTGATGGTGAGCGCTGGAGCAGCTATCTGGGACCATGAGATGATGCCAAATGTTGAGATGGTAGAGCCGCAGAACGTTAGACACTCAGGTCTCCAATATCCCTGGGCCACTATACCAGTGCCTGCCCTGTTATACAAGAGGAAAATACATTTCCATCTTGTAACTACAGTATTTGGGGGTCTATGTTATAGCAGCCTAATCTGAATCTTAACACACCAAAAGTGACTTAAATTAATAGATATATTAATAAAACAGCCACCATTTGTTGCACATAAGCCATGCGCCATGCAGTGTGCTAGGTGCTCTCATTATACGTGATCTCATCTGATTCCTCACAACAACTCTGTCAGGTAGTTGTCGTTGGTCCTATTGTACAGACAAGAGAACTGAGCCCCAAGGAGGTGGGCAACATTACAATGAATTGGCAACAGAGCCAGGGCTCCTTCTGTTACTCTGTTCTGGGTCCTTCCTCTAGGTTAGGTACTTTTTCTTTCTACCGAATTATTTTTGAGAACATACTATTTCTTAAGTCAAAGTTAACTCTGAGCACAAGTAGCACAAGGAATTACAGATCTCTATTTTATTAGAACCAAATCCTGTCAGAACTCAATTTTCAAGTTCCATTACACTGACTTTGCTTTCAAAGCAAGTTTTTTTGTTAAAAAGGGAAAAAAGGGGAAAATTTTAAATCTATTGAAGAACTACTTACATTTTAAGAACTGGTATTTTCAAGATACAATCCCCCAAAGGAGAACAGAAGATCAGTTAATTCCGAGTTTTCTTGTTAATCAGTAAAATTATTAACTATTTTCCTTCACTACCTGAATTTTACCTCAAAACACTCTGATCCTTGATATAACTATTTACCTGGAAATCCCAAAAGGATCAGAAACAATGAAAAAATTCAGTAATATGATGGCATAAAAATTAATATAGAAATCAATAGCTTTCCTATATAAAAACTATAATCAAGTTATAAGATATAATGGAAGAAAAGATCCTATTTGTATTGTTTTATTCTATCCTATTCTAAAATACAAGATAACTAGAAATAAATTTAATAAGAAATTTACAATATCTAGATGAAGAAAAAGCTTGTCTTCTAAGAGATGCAGAAGAAGACTTGAACTATTGCAGAAGCATGCCATGTTCTCAGACAAGAAAACTCAACACCATAAAGATGTTGATTCTTCCTATGTTAAGCTATAAATTTAGCACAGTCCATGCACACACAGACACCAACAGGATGTTTCTTTGAAGTAGGCAAACTTATTCTGAAGTTCATATGGAAAGCTAAACGTGCAAGACTAGCCAGGAAAATTTTTAAAAGAAGTGTAACAAGGCAGGATTAGCCCCATCACATATTAAAACGTATTATAAAGTCTCAGTAACTAAAGGTGGCATTGACATATAAATAGAAAGATCAATAGAACATAATAAAAAGTCCAAAAAATAGACAAAACTATGTACAAGAATTTAATTTATGAGAAAGGTGACATCTCAAACCAATGTGAAAAAGATGCAATATTCAACAAACAATTGGAACAACTGGGTAGCCATCTTAAAAAAAAAGCTGAATTCACATCTCATACTTTACACAGGATAAATTCCAAATAGATTAAAGATTTAAAGGTAAGCATGAGACCATAGAATGGTCTAAGAGAAATCAAGGGAAATTATTTTAGACTCAGAGTGGTGAGGATATTTCCATCCAGTATCCGGCAGCCAGAAGAGAAAAGATTGATGAAATGTCTGCATATCTAAAAACGACCATAAGCAAAATCAAAAGACGAATGACACACAGGGAAGAAATATATTCAACTCACATCACAGAAAAAGAGCTTACTTCTCTGTGTATACACAACGAGCTCATACAAATTGTTAGGAAAAAGCCCCACAATCCAAGGGAAACAAAAGCTATGGTGAAACAATTTACAGAAAAGGAAAAGATGTCCAACCACACTCATAACAAGAGCGCAGCAAATTCAAACTTCTCTGAGATACTGTATCTTACTCACGAGAATGGCCCAGACCCAAGGCCTGACAACACACTGAGGTGAGGGTGTAACCAGGAGCATAAGATGGTGCCACCTCGATAACAGGCAGTCAATGTGTCAAAATTAGCAACGTGGATGTCTTTGACCCACGATTTCCCTAGGCACTGATCAGATGGATGTATTATATATATGGGAATGACGGACACATGAATTTATTCCATGGTATTGTTTGTAATGGGCAGAGTGGACACAACGTAAATGTCCACGAGTAGGGAAAGAAACCAGGCACATCCATGCAAAGGATAATCTACAGCGAGCAAAAAGAATAAGGAAGCTCTGGATATACTAATGGGGAAAGATGTCCAAGACTCCTGTTAAGGGAAGGAAACAGGTGCAGAGCAGTGTGTGCTTTGTGCTTGTGTGTTGTAAAAAAGTAAGGAAAACAGATGCACACACAGATGTACATTTATATATGTAAAAAGCATCTCTGGAGAGATACTGAATACGACTAATGTGCTGGTGTCCTGTGGGGAAGATGGCTGGGTGTCTAGAAACAGTATACACAGTACACCCTACATATGTCAACATTTTTCAACCATGTGAATGGATTACCTATTAAATTTTTTTCAGCTCTTAAAAAAACAAACATGTTGGAGAACTTTTCTTCTTATCTCACTGAACCACTCACTTTCTGGTACTGCTTCCTGTGTATGTGGTGCTGTTATAAGGGCTGTGGGAGACTGTGGTCTGGATTTAGAATTCTGTTCAATTCCATTAATTGCAACATTCATCGTCGAGCACCCAAGCCTTGGTCATGGAATATGCTCCTTCATTAAAAAGTTTCAACTTTGATAGAATCCCAGGGCACAGGGCTAGCAGGATTCTAGACTGGGCCACGGTATACTTATGTGGGGCCAGTTCAATTGTTTAATTAACCGACTCACCATGATAAAGACGAAGGCAAAGATGATGATGATATTGATGGATGTTATTCCCATTTTACAGATGATGAAACTGAGGCACAGTGAGGTGAAATGATTTGCCCACAGCCACCCACTTTTTCTCTGGTAATGGCAGAGGAGGGATTCAAACTCAGGCAGTCTGGCTTGCTTCTCACCACAATTCCATATTGACTCTCAAAGCCTCCTCTATGTCATGCTTGTGCTGGACTAGAGATATTAAAATAAAAGAAAAAATTGTCCCCAATCTTCCAGGAGCTTCCTTTTAGGAGCCGGGGTATCAGTATTGCGGCCTGGTAATTATAGAATATGGTAAAGTTCAAATGTCACACTCTCAGAATAAGGAGACATTTGTCTTCGTCTTGGCAAGCCCTCTCTCTCCATACAGTGGAGCACAACACTGATTACAAACGAACACATTTGGGTAGTGAAGTAACAGCCCTGACAAGTGATCACAGATGAAGTTGAAAGGACTTTTTTTTTTTTAACATGCAGCCCCTCTTCCCCTGCAATCCCACCTCAAACACTAGGTTAACAAATCCAGGCAGTTTGAGAATTGCTGACATGAAATAAAAAAGCTCTTTATAGTACCTCATTCAAACCAGTTTCTAAATTTAAAAGTCTATAAAAAGCAGCTCAGATCAGAAAAGCGAACAAATGGCCACTTTCTTTATGGTTATCAAATGTGCTAATAACCGAGGCCAGCAGACTTGCATGCCATCAGCTGAAACACGTGTGTCCGAGAGCAGGACCCCACAGCCAAGCAATGGCAAAAGCAGGGGCCGCCCAGCTCAGCCTCGAAGGAGGAGCAGCCTGCAGTCTTTGGGCAAGACATTCAGTGTCTGTGGGCCTCCCTCTCCTCATCTGTGAAATGGAGGTAATAACACCCTTTTGCAGAATTGTGAGGCTCAGATGAGCAAACTTGTTAAGGATTAAGCAGACTGGCTCCCAGCAGGGGCTCAGTGTCAGGTATTCCCTTTCTGCTTCCCAACTCACGTGAGAACCAGAGACAACGCATTCTCGCTCCTACGAAGGAGGGACTCACTCCAGTATCTGCCTCTGCCATCACATGGTTCTCCCTGTGTCTGTCTTCACATCGTCTTCTCTCTTCTAGTAAGGACACCATTCATATTGGACTAAGGGTCCACCCTACTCCAATATGACCTCATCTTAACTAATCACATCGGCAATTACCCTGTTTCCAAATAAAGTCACATTCTGAAGCACTGGAGATTAGGACTTCAAGAAATGCTTTGGGGACACAATTCAACACTGAGCAATCCTTTAGCGAGTCTATCAATGTAAGGGTGACAAAGAAGACCAAGGGCTTACACTAGACCTTTCTGCTCAGGGTCTCACAGAAGCACAGAACCTTAGAGCCATTAATCCTGTCTCAGTGAGAAGCACCACCATCTACCCAGGTGACCAAACGGGAGCCTAAGGGGTCATCCTCAATTCCCTCCTTCTCCAGTCTCCATACCCAAGCATGACATCATCCCCTCCTTCCTATCTGTAACGTGCTTCCTCTGTGCCATTCCTCTGTGCCAGACCCCATTGCGTAGCTAAGACCCCAGCATCTTTCTCCTGGACAGCTGCAGCATCTCCCACGCATGCCCACATGGGGTCAGATTGGAGAAGCCATGGGAAACAGACCCCAATACATCACTCCTTGTCTGAAACTCGCCTCGGCTCAGCACACCCTAGCATCAGGAGAAAGTCCAAACTCCATTTAAAGCCATTCCAATCAATATGTCATTGGTTTACCTTGACAAAATAATTCTCATGTGTGTTTAGAAGAATAAACAGACAAGAATAGCTAAGACATTTTTGAAAAAGAAAAATAACAAGAAAGTGACTTGAGTTGTTAAGGAGTATCACACGATCATATGGATTAAGACAAATTGGCACTGGTACAGATTTTGAAAAAGACATGCATGTACCAAACAATTTTGTGTACAATACAGGAGAAAAGAGATTATTCAGCAAATGGTGTTGGGATCACTAGTTATTTGGAAGATCCTCAAGTCAGATCTTCCCCTCATGCCATATACCATTATAAATTACAGATTAAAAAGAGTTAAGTATAAAAATAAATGAAGACTCTATATCTTCCATAAGCTTTTATAATTCTACAGCAAACATGTATTCCTTTTGTAATAAGAGGGAATAAACAACAAAGATGAAAAAACAAATGAAGCCCTTTATACACGAGAAGGAAAGAGAGGCAAATGTTTAACTGATAGCAGGTGGGACTTTCTGAGCGCAAGAGCAATGAAGGATCAACAAATTTGATTAGTTTAAAATTTTCAAATTTTATACATCAAAAAACCTCATAAAAAATGAAAAGCAAATGACAGAGTGAGAAAAACATTCGCAGCAAACAGAACAAAGGATTGTTGTCCTGAAGAGATTAAAACTATCTTGCAAATCAGTAAGAAAAACACAAAAACTCCCTGATTCCTCACCCCAAAGACAATTCAAAACAGAACTACAACTGTCTAATAAACACATGGCTGATAATAACTAGAAAACCACACAGGAAAACCCTCAGGCCCATTGTTTGAGTCTGTTTGGTAACATGGAACCATGAATTATTATTAACGTAATGAGAAATGCTGACCAGGGTGCAGGGACGTAAGTCCTTCCAGGCACAGCTCGTTCTGAAAAAGCCTCTGGGCACCGTGCGTGGGGCTTAGACACAGCCACTATCTCTGAGCGTCTCATGTCACTCCTAAAAGTCTGGCCTAAAGAACAGATCAGAGGGGCCAGCCCGGTGGCGTAGTGGTTAAGTGCGCACACTCCACTTGGGCATCCCAGATTCGCAGGCCCGGATGCCCGGTGTGGACCTACGCACCACTCATCAAGCCATGCTGTGGCGGCATCCCATATACAAAATAGAGGAAGATGGGCACGGATGTTAGCTCAGGGCCAATCTTCCTCATCAGAAAAAAAAAGTCAAAGGTAAGAATGTTTATCACAGTGTTGTTCATAATAGTAAAAATTTGAAGGTGACCATAATGTCCAAAAGTAGAGAAAATTCAAATAGGGACTATCATAACCCTGATTAAAAAGGTTTTCCTTAAGGACCAAAAGAAATGCCCCTCCCCCCAAATTAAATTGTGTTTAGTAATCCTGTTGTTGAAGGCAGTGTGATATTGTTATTCTGAGACGGTTGCATGTGTATCATAGGACAAAGCAAGTGTGTGTGTGTGTTGTGGGAGTCAGGATTTTCAGCACAAGAAAAAGATCATGTTATTAAATAAAAACTTTGTAGCCCTGAGTTTAAATAGAAATTAGCAGCATGTGCTCAGGATGCATTTTATCTTAAAAACAAAAACAAACATTTTCTAGTTCTGTCCATTGACAAGGCCTAAAATAAAATGACCAACCCAGTACCAGTGGGTACCCACAGCACCCAGATTATGTCTCTATATATTTCCAATTTAAAGGAATACATAAGATGATTCTGGACCATCTTGTCATAGTAAAAGCAAAGAAACTATCAGAAACTCCTAAGGTCACGTCAAAAGGACCCATGACTCAACTTGAAGAGGTTCCCACTGGCCAAAGATGGGCCCCCTCAAGCATCAATAAAAATAAGTGCAATGGATTAAAATATAGCAAACACGTTTAAATGCAGGAGGTCATAATGGTACTGAAAATGGAACTCAGTGGTCACTTTTGGAGGATGCTAGGGAACAAACTCACTATTTTGAAAATTGGTAAGTAATTGGAAAAAACCCATGCATTCTGGTATTCTTCAGTGAAATTCGCCACAGGGTAACGGAACAATTTCTCTTTATAGAAGTATTCCAACTAATAAAGAAGAAGAGCAGAATTAGAATATCACCATTTTACAAATCCCTAATAAAATAATGGGTCTGGGCAATGATCATCGATGGCCGTTAACACCACAAAAGAGACACATTCACCCTGTGCTTCCTGGGGGAGCACACACCACCATTTATTAAGTATTTTTACCCAAAAAAACCAAACCTGAATCGCATCAAGCCTGGAGATCTACCCACCAGTTTACAGGAACTACAGGGGCAGAGGAACATATTAAATGACACTGTAGGAAAGCAGTCATCAAAATCCAGACTGTGGGAGACTCTGCAGGACAAATGATTGGTTTCTTCAATAAATAAATTGCAAGGAAAAATGAAAGAGGAGGCAGAACCTATAGAGTAAAATTAGAGACTTAACAGACATATCAGTCACAATGTATGAACTTTATTTGGATCCTGATTCAAACTATTAAAAAATTACGAAACAATTGGGGAAACTTGAACATCAACTGGATATTTAATTGATATGAAGTACTTGCTAACTTTAAAATTTTTTAGGTATAATAAATGGCATTTTGGTTATGTTTTTTAAAATGCCTTTGACTTTTTAATATTTATACTGAAATAGTTATCAAAAAAAAATGATATGAGGTCTGTAATCTGCTTCCAAATAATCCAGGTGGTTAATAGATGGGAGTTTAGACGCAACAAGATTGGTTATGATTTGATAATTGTTAAAAACCAGTTGATTGATCCCTGGGGTTCATACTATTCTTACTATTTCTGTAAAATGTTTGAAATTTTTCCATAATAAAAGATTTAAAAAAAACATTTTTAAAATGAGATTTTTTTCAAAACAACTTAATGACATGGAGAAATGCTCATGATATGGCGATGACAGAAAAAGCTGCAGAATTAATATAGGGTGTTCTCTCAATCTTGTTACACACACACAAAGAATTCTGAGGCACAAAGAAGAAAATTCAACATAATGTTAATAACCATTGTTCTCTCTTTACGGTGGTATAATGGTTAGTTTTTATTTCCTTCTTTATATTTTCTGTTTTCTACAATTAGTAGGCCTTACTTTATAATTACAGAAATACATTTTTAAAAGCATTTAACTTGGAATTTGTCAGGGAAAGCCAAGTTGTTATGTTCACAGTGTGTTTATTTCTGCTTTGGCCTAATCACTTCCAACAGTCAGTCTCTGGAACTGCCACGATCCCAGAGACTCTCCCCGAGCAGAGATCCCCAGACTTAATAAAATAAACAACCTACAGTGGACCTAATACAGAAGCACCTTCTCAGGCCAAGAAGGCTTTACAGAGCCCACAACTCTTTACGCCAAGGGAAAAATAACCAAGCAGAAAAAACTCCTTTGCAAATATGAGCACAGCGTGCCCCTCCCGGTCGGGGAGAGGGCCCCCAGACCACAGGGACAGAGTGGTCCCAGGCGAGGGGCCCCATGACCATTAGCTACGATGGGCACCGGGTCTGTGCCAACACACAAAACCTGTAAGGAAAGTTCTGTCAAGTGAAGAAAACAATCCTAATAACCTGTTAATACCAACTAGGAAGCATAATTTGGGCTATCAGAAGAGGCTCTGAGAAAGGGTGCCATGGGAAAGGAGGTTCACTGGGTGATCATCTCTCCCTCTAAGATGCAGATTGTTGAGAAAGCTGAGCTTCCAAAACCCTCCACCATCTAGTCTGCTGACAGCTACCCGATACCTACTGCCTTATGCTCCGGTGAAAATGGACATACCCACAGAACCCGTTTCCTTTCTTTCTCTTGCCTTATATCTGCTCCCATTGGGGGTTGGGGGTAATGGACATTTTTTTTGCCCTTCACATTTTATAAAAGGTCTTACCAACTTTACAACCATATGTCATGAGGATGTATGGGGAGGAAAATGAAGTCCCAGACTTGCTGATATGTGGTTTGCAGTCCACCAGGGGAGGGAAGGCAGAGACCTAAAATCTCCCCTGAATTCCTTCCCCTATTTGATGACACTCAAGTTTTGGGGGCCTGTGGATGGGGTGTCTCAGTTCATACCAGCATTTTTTTAACTTAAGGAAACAAACAAGAGAACTTCCCATGGGAAAGTCTGGGTGGCACCACCTTTGAAAGGCCACTCTCTAACAGGCTGGCGAGCAGAAACAAGCCACGTCACAGTTTTGGCAGCAGGACCAGGTGCCTTCCATGCAATTGTGCAGAGATGGGAACTGGCTGCAGCCCAGGAGGTGAATTCCTGCTGTTGCCTCGCCCCTCGGGGGCGGGTCACTTCCCCTGACCTTTCAGCCAAAGGGACTCTCCAGAGAGCTGCAGTGTGTGTGCCCAGGCTGGTCACTGCTGAGAGTCAGGCCAAGCCATCTCCTGCTCATCCCTCCTGACTGTAACGGCTGTTTCCACCACAAGGGGCAGCAGCGGCAAAGCCAGCCCACTGCCCACATGCTGAGAGGAGGGTCTGGGTGGTAGAGGGGGCCAAGTGACCAGCCACTCCCTTGTGTCTCCTGCTTTCCCAAACTGGGCTCGAGCAGGCGCTGGGCCTGGTTAGCCACAAGGTGATCCCACCCAGGCAAGGGCTCCTTGGTGGCAAGATGAATGGGTACTGCTCACTGAAAATACAAAACCAATTTTTCATAGCCTGGAAAACTGTGGGAATGCTTTTGGGTATTTTAAACAATCTCTCTACTTTGGAGAGACCATGGTAGCCAACATGCAACAGTTCCTACAAAGGTACCTCATCCAGAAGTTCCTTCAAGCTCTGTGACCTTGGGCAATTTGCCTCCCCTCTCTGGGCCTCAGTTTCCTCACCTGTAACATGAGGAAGATGACAGTATTTACCTCATAGGGAGTTCGTGGGAGGCTGAAAGGAGGTGACTGGCCTGAAGCTGTCTTGGCAAGCACTGTGGTTCTCAGTAGACAGTAAGGACATTTGCTGTGCTTTCTTCCTATCCAGAACAACAGGGTGCAAATTAGAGAACACACCCAGTGAATTCTACCCAAGTTCCAGAAGGAAAACGTCAGGGGGAGACATGGACAGGTTGTGGTACTTAAAAGAGCTTCCCCAAAGTTCTGCCCAAGCAGTCAGACTCCATCCTGCGACGGTGGTTTGGAGTCAGTGTTTGCAGCACGGCGTTCTTGGTACCAACCTCAGCTCCTGCACGTGGTAGGAAGCCGTTCAATATTTTGGAAGGAATTATGATAAATGCAGCCATATATTCAACACTTGCTCTGTGCCATGCATGGTAAACATGTCTACGTAATTTAACTCTAGTTTTATTACCATCATTTCACAGACTGCCCTGAGTCTCCCAGAGGTTACGTCGGAGGTTTTTCTCCAGCAATCAGGCCCGATCCCCAGTACAGCTTTTAAACAAAAGCAGCTGAGGCATTTACCCCGGTCAGTAATGAAAATTCAACATTCTTCTGTCATTGATATAACTTATAGGGAGCTTTTCATATTGATGCCTTTTATCTTTGCATTTGAGGCTAAGATAAACCTGTATGCATTTAACTTATTTCAGTCATTTAAAGAAATAAAGAACAAAAGAGAAGAATCTGTATTAAATCAGGCACAATAAGAGGAAACATTTTTAACAAAATATTATGTTAAGAGCTTCAAGTTTCTATATAAATCACCCCCATCGAGCTCTGAAATCCCTAAATTACTATTGTTGTGTTATTCAATATCCCCCGCATAACAGCTGAGGAAAATACAAAACCAGGCCAAATAGAATTGGAAAATTTTCTAACAATTTTGACTCTGCATTACTGAAATAACAAAAACAGAAAAATCAAAACTTTCCAGATTTAACAAATTTAACTACAAATTACAAGTCAGATCCTTTCAATAGTTAAATGCTTGTACAAAAAGAATGGTTCCCAAATCAAATTTCCCAGATTTTTCATTAGCAAATGTCCCCATGGTTCCCTCTTCAGAACTGGAGCCAAAATGGAAACTGGTGTGAAAATCAGTGAACATTTACGAAGAGCAGACGACTGCAGAAAAAGGAGGAGAGAAACAGGAAAGCAGCGCTTGCTATTTATTTGGAATAATTAGCAAAGCAGAACCAGCTGAGGGCTGGCACCATGCACCTTGCCCAAACGTTGTGGAGGGTGAAACGTTCAAAGGGCCTAGTAAGTGGATGGTTAGGTGCAATTTCACGCCTCACTGCACAGCTAAATAAAGGAAAATATTTTTTTAAGTGTAATTGAACTTCAGCAGTTCTGATGAGCTGTTTTGCTCTGGGGATTCCAGTTATTTTGAGAGCCACACACCTTTTAGCCACCACGAGGGCTTTTACACTAGGCTAGGCAATAGGCAAGTGAAAAAAGATTTCTTTCTGCTATCACTGGAGAATAAACGCAACATTCTGGATTTTAAGTGTTTGCAAAAGGTCTGCTTTTAATTAGATGTGTGGAGATGAGTTTATTTTCTCAGAAAGCCCAAGATGTACATGGATTTGGTTTTCTTTTCCAGAGCTGAGGCTGTGAGGTTGAGTAAAAATGTTACTGTGACTGGGAAAGAGCAGAAGCAAGATGGGAAACAAGGGCAGGAAAAGAGAGGGGAGATTAAAGCTAATAAACACGCCCCAGCTCTTGCTGCGCGCACAGCACTGTTCTGAGTGCTCTGGAAACATTCACTGAAATGGGGCCCTCCGAGGTGGGCATTGCTAGGATCTCTGTTTCACAGATGAGGAGACTGAGGTAGGAGAAGTTAATGAACTCCCAGAGGGCCCCACAGCTAAGAGGGGACTCGGTGAGCGCCCGCGAGCAACTTGCCCAGGGATGCTTTCCAAGTGTGCATGCCGCCCCCAGCCCCTTGGCCGTGTAAACTAACAGTGGGTTTGGATGGGAGCAGACGTTTCGTTTATAAACAAGGAAGAGCTCAAACATCTGGGCCTTGCTTTGCAGCCGCGGACACTGTGCAGGTACGGGCCCTTTGGCCTGCCTGGGCCACGTGGCCTAAACATCAGGAGGCCTCCCCTCTCAGGAAACCAGCCTGGTGACAGAGAGGAGCACGCCTCTTGTTGCACAGGGTTTCCACCGACGGGTGTGGGCAAGGGTGCAGGCTGAGGGGCAGAAATCGACACATGTTGGTGTACCCCCGCTTTTACTGCGGTAACATACATGTAACTTAGAATGACCATCTTAACCATTTTTAAGAGTACAGTTCTGTGGCAGTAAGTACACTCACACTGTTATGCAACCATCGCTACCATCCATCTCCAGAACTTTTTTATCCCAAACTGAAACTCTGTACCCATTAAACACTAACTCCCCACTTCCCCTTTCCCCAGCCCCTGGGAACCACCATTCTACTTTCTGTCTCTACGAATTTGACAACTCCAGGTACCTCATATAAGTGGAATCATACAGTATTAGTCTTTTTGTGTCTGGCAATATAACGTCCTCAAGGTTTATCCGTGTTGTAGCATGTGTCTGAATTTCCTTCTTTTCAAGGCTGGATAATATTCCAGTGTATGTAAATACCACATTTTGTTTATCCATCCATTCATCCGTTGATGGACACTTGGGTGCTTCCACGTTCATGTACCCCTTTTAGACACAGTAAGTATCTTCTCCCTGGTGTAACGCATGTGATTCCAGCACATCACTACTTATAAGGCCCTGTCCTCCCTGGGGAACACATGAAGGCTGTGGCTGTCGCTCAGCCCTAACTCTGGAAATGCAGCAGTGCCGGCCAGTGCTGCTAGAGCTCCCACTTGTCAAGGAACATGGAAAGTGGGATTTTTAAGGGACATGTCCTATATTTTTAAACTGTTAATTCAAATGCTTTAAAACACTGTGCCAGCCAAACCAAACCGGCCCTGAAGCTGGTTTGTCCTGCAGATCCCCCATGTGACCAAGGCTGTACAGCCGCTTGACCCAGCAGCTTTTATAGACGAGGAAGCATAGCTCAGAGAGGTTGAGTTGCCCAAGGCCACACAGCAGTGCCTGTGCTGGGACAGAAGTCTTCAGCTCTAAGCTCAATCTCCTTCCAAAATGCCTTTGTGTGTTTTGGACGTGGGAATGACAACATGGGCCACACACAATTGTTAACATGAATGAAGAAGTGGCTTTGAGTAGAGCCCTAAAAAGAGTTAACTAGATTTAAAAAGCATATCCAAAGCCCAGCCAGGTGGGGGACACAGGGCTCATGA
The DNA here is from genome assembly GCF_020826845.1 of Diceros bicornis minor. Lineage (NCBI taxonomy): Eukaryota > Metazoa > Chordata > Mammalia > Perissodactyla > Rhinocerotidae > Diceros > Diceros bicornis. The sequence goes on from NC_080740.1 coordinate 91,266,824, forward strand.
CGAGCTCCTGGCCTCCCAGTGGCAAAAGAAAACAGCACCTCCACCTTCACGACCCTGCACAGTGTGTACATTGAACCCATCGGGAAACAAGAGTTGGCCTTCCAGTTAATCAGGACCCTGACAGGAGACCGGCTTCTGAGGCCAGCTTCCGAGATCCTGCTGCGAGCTCTGGGACTTACAAGATTCAGGGCCTGGGAATACGAGGCTCTCATTAACCCTTAGGGTCCAAAGGCCAGCAATTCTCTAGCTTGACCCAACTCTCTAAAACTCCAGATGCTGGGCTCCTCCCATGGCAAGGAAGGGTTAAACGGGGCATCTGTTTTCTCTCTCAGGAGGTCAGGAACCCAGACACCGGTTTAAAAGCATTCTTCACACAGCTGCAGATAACCCCCCGACATTGCCCTCCCAGCGGGCCTGCCGGGCAGCATTGGGCAGCATCGCTGGGCCTGGCCCAGCAGGGCCTAGAGTGCACCTGAGGGCAGAAGGCAGAGGCCTTGTCTAGCCTGGGTGTGCTTTCTGGTCCCCTCTAGCAAATTCTAGCATATTCTGAGCCCTTTGGTGCTGGAGACACAGCAGTGAACAGAACTGTCAAGAGCCCTGACCTCATGGAGTCCACATTCTAGTGGGATAGAGGGGCTAAACACAACAAACAAGTAGATTATCCAGCGTGTTAGAAGACGGTGAAGACTATGAGGGACTTGGAGTGCCGAAAGTAGGGAGATTTGTGATATTAAACATATTTTTTAAACCACTTTATTGAGGTATAATTGGCATACAATAAGCTGTGCATACTTAAGCTGTGAATTTGGAGATGAGTATACATCCGTGAAACCATCACCACAATCTATGCCATAAACAGATCCATCGCCTCCAAAAGTTTCCTCTCGCCCTCTTTATTATTATTATTTGTGTGTGTGTGATAAGAACACTTAACATAAGATCTGCACTCTTGGCACAATTTTAAGTACATGATACAGCATTGTTAGCTACGGGCACCGTGCAGTGCAGGGGATCTCCAGAACTCACTCATCTCGCACAACTGAAACTCTGTACCCTTTGACCATCACCTCCCATGTCCCTCGCCCCTGGCAATCACCATTCTGCTCTCTGTCTCTATGAGTTTGACTATTTTAGATTCTACATATAAATGGGATCATGTAGTATTTGTCTCTCTGGGTGATATTAAATAGACTCTGGTGACCACTCAGTCCGTTTCGAGTCTAACTTCCCGATGAACTCCAGACTCTCATGTGCAGACCCTCATCTTCAAAAAACAAAATTTCAGAAAGCCTTTGAGAAGGACTTTTACTACAATAACCCACTCCCTGAGCCTCCCTGCTGCCCCTCCCCTGTCCTGGGTTCCATTTTGGTGAATGACTCATCTGTCTCCCATGCTATGAACCTCAGAGGCATCCTACCTGGGCCCTCAGAGTCACCCACCATCATCAACGGTCCCTGCGGGCCACCTGGCCTCCCTTCTAAATGCCTCTCCATCTGCTTCCTCGCTTTGCCTCCGTTTCCACAGCTTTAAAATGGGCACATTAACAGGACCCATGGTATTTGAGGACTAGAGGAGCTGATGCACCTCAAGTGTGCAGCGCAGTGCTTGCCAGCCATGGGGCGCGGAAGTGCTGGTCGTTGCCATTGTCATCACCATCACAGTAGCTTGTTTCTTAAAAGCTAAGCTTTATCTTGCTTTTCTTCCGATAGCCATCACAAAAGAGAGAGCTGACCTTCTTTGTGCAATCATTCGGAGCTTTCCCAGGCTGGAGGGTCCCAGTGCTTTCAAACACAGCTGCAGAAAACTGAGACAGGCCTGAGCGCCCCCCGCCCCCAGGGTTAGTGCTTTCCAGGGGCTAGAGTGCGCACGATGAGGCAGCACCCTCATCCCTGGCCCTGGCTGTCGGGGACCCCCTCCTTCTGGATCTCACCAGTCCCCGGGGGAAGCATGTTGTTTCCTAGGTCCTTGGAGCTGGGGGTGGTGGCCCTGCACCCGCTGCCCCTTGGCCACACTGGAAAACGTCAGAGCTGTGGTTGTGATCCATCTGGAGCTGAGTGTGTGTCTGTGTGGGATCCACACCCTTCCTACCACCTAAGAGGGGCTGTCAGAGCAGCTCCAACCCCACTGGGCTGGGCCAGGTGGGGGACAGCCACGTCTGATGGTTAGCTGGTGACTCAGCAGCCCGAGTGGGGCAGCAGAATGGGTATGGGAATCAGAAGACAAAGTGTCCCTTTTCTAGCTGCGTGATCATGGGGCAAGCTAGAGCCTCAGTTTCCCCAGCTGTAAAATGGGGATAATAGTCCCTCCAATGGGGTTTATTTTGAAGAATAAATAAAATAATACATGTAAAAAAAGATGTAAAATTAAAATGCCATGGCAACATACACTGCTGCTATTATAACAAGGTTAAGTTGCAGAAGGTCATAAAAAGGCAAGTTGAGACACGTGGCCTAAATTAATCCTGATGTAGGGGCTGAGTTGGGGTCCTCTACTTTAGTTTCAGTTACATCCCTTTCACAGGGAGCTCATGGCTCCTCTCTTGACCTGACGTCTTTAGAGTTACAAACAGGAGCTTCTGCTGCTTGGACCGACGGGGCCTCTGGGAGAGACGGAGGTCTGGGGATGCTGACCTCACCCTGTAGAAACTCCAGGGTCCATGGGGCCCGCCTCGTGGCACAGTGGTTAAGTGCGCGCGCTCTGCTGCTGGCAGCCCAGGTTCAGATCCGGGCACGCACAGATGCACCGCTTGTCAGGCCATGCTGTGGCGGCGTCCCATATAAAGTGGAGGAAGATGGGCACAGATGTTAGCCCAGGGCTGATCTTCCTCACACACACACACAAAAAAGAAACTCAGTGGAGCAGCAGAGGATGCTGGAGGGAAGATGGGGAAGGTCTAAATCAAAGCTCGTTTACAGGCCAGAGGGTGGAAAAGAACACAGAGATGCAAGGCAGGGAGGGGGATGGACACTATAACGCGGGTCAAAGATGAGGCCGTCGAGAAACACCTGGCTCATGCTACAGAAGCAGCCCACTTGGCTGGAAATCCAGAACGTCCCCAGTGTTCCTGGGTACCTGCTGCCTGGAATCGTCTGTACTCTCACAGCATAGTGGCTTTTCCTTCAGGACACTGGACACCTTCTGTCCCGAGGAGCTGTCCCCTCTCTCTGGGACCCCACTGAGCAGCCGCCCACTCTAAAGCCCCGCTGAGAGAAGCCCCTCTGAGGTCTGCAGGGGACAACAGGGAAGCCTCAGGGGCCTCTCCTCACCCCCGCCCCGCCCCACCAAAGCCCGTGCTTTCATCCAGTCCTGGCTGTCCCACCCCATGACCATTCTCAAGTCTTCCTTCCACACTCACTTCCTGTGAAGGCCTAACCAGACCATCTGAGCAGGCTTTGCACACTATCAGCTCCATGCACGCACGAGGTGGTTCTGAAAAACCATCCACTCCGGTGACCAGCTGCAGCAGGACCACCTGGGGAACCTGATTCCTGGTGTGTGGGTCAGGTCCCTGGCAGGAAACAGAGCACTCCTCAGGGGAAGTTTAAGGAGTTGAATAAAGAGACTTACCAAGCTGTGGGCAAGGGACAGTGCAGTTCCCAGGGGCTGTAGGCACATTTATCACCCTGTGTTAATTATTTTTTTATGTTTTATGATGCTTTGAGGTCTTGGGGGCCTTACTGGCCAGGTAGAGACTGCCCCTTCCAGGGCTAGCTAATTCCTAGACACAGCAAACAACTTGCCTGAGTGCAGGACTTTCATATGCAAGCCAGCCAATCCAGAGCCCTATTCCCACCACCTCCTTTACGGAACTCGCACATGCCAAGCCAATACTCCCTCGGTCCCAAATCACCCCAGGGCCAGGTAGTGGACAACTCGGTGCCATCCCTTTGTCCAGAGCCTGCTGAAGTTATTCAGACTATGCAATCCTAAATTTGCTCAGCTTGCCTCCCCTGCCTCGCCCCTTCCTCCCAAGAAAATCACAATACAGGCTCTGGCCACACCCTCCCCTCGCTCTTTCGGCCTCCTGACCGACCACACTGCTTCTCCACATGGCCTGCATGGTGTGGTGTGACCCCTCCTCTTGGGAACTGTGAATAACAAACCTTTCTTTCAAGTCAGTTTTCTCTATGTCTGTCATCTAACCACCCCTGATTAAAAGAAAATCACAGGAACATTTTAAACCAACCCACAGACTAAAGAGGCTGGTAGAGAGCAGCTATCTGAACCTGAAGAGGGAGAAAGCTATGTGGATAAGCTGTGTGACGGGAGCTTAGGGGACATCCCTTTGCTTGACAGACATAGCTGGTCCACAATGACCCACAGGATGGTCAACTGAGACCTGGCTGGAAGCCACAGGCCATACTGGTCAGCCCTCTAGGGCCCAGAGCAGGGTGGACAAGGGTGTGGAACGTTCTAGAGGAGCAAACGGCAGATGCCCGGCATACCTGGGCTCTGCTCCAAGAGGGTCTGATTCAACAGTTCTCGGGTGAGGCCTGGGAAGTTTTCTTAAATGCTTCCCAGACATTTCTGATGCACAGCCAGATATGGGTTATATGTTATGAAATGTAAGGTATTGTCAATACTAATAATATTAACAATGGCAGCAGCAACAGCTACCATTCACAGAACACTTCAGTGCCAGGTGCTTGCAATGCATACTTCCTAATTTCCACAACAACTCTTAAAGGTAAGTGTTATTATTTCCATCTATTTAGGTGGAAAAATTGAGGCTTAGGCTGGTTAAGTAACTCACCCCAGGTCATGGAGCTTGTGAGTGGGAGAGCCGCGATTTCCAAACTGACCCAAAAGCTGGTACTGTTTCTCCTGTTCCTTCTGACATCACCTCTGAGCAGTCAAGGCCACAGGCTGATGAGCAATACGTCTGCACCCCAAACCTCCCTTCGTGGGCCTCTCACAACTCTCACACTTTTATCCAGCATCCCTATGGGGTTTTGTTTAGAGTTGCTTAAAAAAAAAATGCCTTGAGAGCTTTGGAAGAAAGATGCTGAACAACCACACAAGGTTATTCATCTTGCATTCAGACGGTTTCATTGCCCTTAATAAGATCTGTTCCTATTTCACTGCAGCCTAAAGAAATGGTGCTCAGCTTTGATGTACAGACACTGTTCCCATCTCACCCCGGCTAAAGGAAAGTGGACTTCAGCAAGAGGACTGGGCTCAGTCCCAGTCAGGAACATGGACTTGCTTTGAAAAATTCTTCAGAACGAGAGTTCTTAACCTTGGGCTTCAGCAAATCCTCAAACCCCTGAAATTACACGTGAGATTTTACATGAATGGGGTCTTTTGTCCAAGTCCTTAGCTTTCATCAGATTTTCAAAGGAGCCCCTAGAAAGTCAGAAATTTGTATCAATTTCTTTCCTAATTAACTTTAAGGGTTATCCTGCCTAGTTCTTTTTTTCTTGTTTTCAGAGAAACTATGACCTGCTCTAAAACCAAGCAGTCAGTGGAATTTGGTTCACAAATATTTTATGATAATATAGTAGTAGGCTACACAAAAAATAAATTTTAAATAGATCTATTCCTTTTTCTTATTCATAACTAAATAATTATTTTATTAGATTTCATGTTGGAGGTTTTTATTGAAAATATTCTTTTCCTCAAGATTCAGCATGTTCTCTTCCCCTGTGAGATGTAAAAAAAAAAAATTCATATTGAAACAGATCACTGAAATTTGCCATATTTCTTTCTTAACCTTTATAACTGTAGAGGAATGTGGCATATAGAGGATTTATATCATGGATACTTTTTCACTAAATAAATATTCATCAATTCACTCAGCACATTTTTAAGTGCTGTTCCAGGTACTGATTTAGGTACAGAGGATTCCACTGGCAACAAAAGAAAGTCAATTATGCTCAAGAAACTTACATGTCAGTGGGGAATAGAGACTATAAACTATAAACCAGAAACTAGAGAGAGAGAGAGAGAGAGTGAGTGATAAGCTCTGTATTAGTATCCAGTGGCTGCTGTAACAAATTCCCACAAACTTGCTGGTTAAAATAACAGAAATTTATTCTCCCATAGTTCTTGAGGCCACGAAGTCTGAAATCAAGGTGTTAGCAGGGCTGTGCTCTCTCTGAAAGCTCTAGGGGAGGATCCTTCCTTGCCTCTCTCCTAGCTTCCGGTGCTTGCCAGCAATCCTTGGCTTGTAGATGCATCACTTCAATCTCTGCCATCGTCACACAGTGTTCTCCCTGTGCGTCTTTGTGCCTAAACGTCCTTCATCTTATATGGACACCAGTCATTAGGTTAGGGCCCATCCTAATCCAGCGTGACCTCATATTAACTTGGTTACATCTGCAAAGATCCTCTTTCCAAAAAAATTCAAATTCACATGTAGTTGTGGTTAGAACTTCAACATATCTTTTTGAGGGGACACAATTTAACCCACAAGAAGTGACACGAAAAAAATTAAGTGGCTATTTGGGAGACAGAGAGTGACGGTTGCTAGCATGTCGGGGAAGGCCTCTTGGAGGAGGTGCTATTGGATCAGAAACCTAAATGAAGTGAAAGAACAAGCCGAAAGGACACCTGGGTGAAGAGGGTGCAGGCAAAAACCCCGAGGTAGAGGCACCCAGTTAAGCTGCACCTGCATTCCCGAATCTGAGAAACTAGGAGATAATGAATGTTTGTTGCTGAAGCCATTGGCAACAGGTAACGAATACGGTCACCCTGCAGTGGCCTTGCCATCATGTCGGTTTTCTATTGCTGAAAACAAATTAACACACACTTGGCAGCTTAAAACTTAACTCTCAGTTTTTGTAGGTCGGAAGTCTGGGCCCTCTCTTAGGGTCTGTGAGCCCTGTGAGAACTGAAATCATGGTGCTGGTGGGGCTGTGTTCTTGGAGCTCAGGGGCCTCTTTCAAGCTCATGACGCTGTTGGCAGAATTCAGTTCCTTGCAGTGGTAGGACTGAGGCAATCATTTTCTCACTTGCTATTGGCCAGGGGCCACTCTTAGCTCCTAGAGGCCACCCAAGTTTCTGGCCACGTGGCCCCCTCCAAAGGCCTCTCATGCTTCAGATCCCTCAGACTTCTGCTGTCTCTGACCTCTAGACTCAGAATTAAAGGGCTTGTGTGATTAGGTCAAGCCCACCTGGATAATCTCTCTTTTGATTAACTCAAAGTCAACTGATTAGTGACCTCAATTACATCTTCAAAATGCCTTTGTAATATCCCATCACATTCACATGTTCTGCCCACACACAGAGGAAGAGAATACAGAGCTGTACAGCAGGGCCAGGCATCTCGGGGGCTACCTTAGGATCCCGGTGGCCACACCCATCCTCCATTCACACCGCTGTGACCACCAGCCGTCTGTAGTGCCTGGCGTGCACCTGCTGACAATGTGGCGGGGCTGCTGGAGCAGCTGCCTCTCTGCAGCTGACTTAGCAAGAACAAAGGCAGAGGGGCAGGGTCCTGTGCTCGTACCAGCCACCATTCCAGGGCCTTCATGTATACAATTTCACCTGATCCTGCCTTCAGGGCAGGTGTCATTAATTCCTCTGCTCTACAGATGAGGAAACTAGGGCTCCAATGACTTAAATCATTTCTCTGGGCTCCCAAACACAAAGCGGCAGAGCCGGGATTTGAACCCAGGTGTCAGAAAGTCAGGATTCCAGTTCTGGCATTATTACTTTCTACCTGTATCACCCAACTGCTCTGAGCCTCGCTTTGCCCATCCATATAGTGGGATTAACAGAATCTCTGTGCCTCTCCCTCACAGGGCTGATGTTTGGGTTCTCTAAGCAATAATGGCTGAACCACATCTTCTAAACAGCAAAGGGCCATAAAAGGCTGAGAGATGGTGGCTGTTGACATTACTTTTAAGCACTTTTATTTTCATTTACTGGAAGAAGTTGTTTTCTAGACAACCCAAGGATTCAGAAAACAACCAAACCCTTACGTCATCTCGAGGATCACAAAGCTCTGAACAGGAGAAGCAGCGCTCAAGGTGTGGGGAAGGCACCGTCCATGCTGTGGCAGTGGCAGAGTGGCTAGATGGGCTCAGACCAGAGACCCGGGGAAGCAGAATCTTCCAGGGTTACCCACTCATGCAGGGCACTGAGTCACCCATGGAACCCAGCAATCCATCTTGCCTGCAAACAAATGGCTTGTTTAAATGAAAAGCAGACAGTGTAAGCAGAACTGTCCCCAAAACAGTGTCTTTCATGCCTCCTTATTAGGCGCCAGGAGGGCTTTTAGACAGTTTGGCCGCAAAGGGAGGGTGGTTAATCACTGTGCGTGTTGCCTAATCAGGAAGCAAAGAGTCTGAAGGAGGCATGTGAAGGCTCCTCTCAGAAATGCAAAACAGCTTGAACCCTCTTCCAGTGAAAACACACATGTTTATAACCATCAACATGTCCCCTCTTCCTTCCTTCCTTCCTTCTCTTCCCAAAGGAAAATACAATAAGGAGGAGAAAAATGTTCAGAGTATAGCAGACAAGTCACTTGTTCTATAGGGTAGGACTGTACTGGATGTTGATTCTAATGGGTGAAGCTTGCCACTCTGATGCTCACGACAGTCCTGTGAGGTAGGAATGATTGTCTCCATTTCACAGATGAGGAAACCGAGGCCCAGAGGGAATGAAGGTGAGAATGCAGGTGCCAGTTATCAGAGGAGCCGCCATTCAGGCCCCTCATTTTGGCTGGGAGGTCTCAGGGCTCGGACGTAGCTGGACACGCATATGGGACAGAGTGGGAAGAACAGACTCCGGCCGACTCTGGGGGAGCAGGCAGGGAAGCAGCTGGGGCTGGGAGGCTGGCAGGGCTCAGCCCAGTTGGCCCAGATGGTGCCTGCAGGCACCCTGGCAGGCCCTGCTGGACGCCACTGGGGTGTTGGAGATGAAAGCTCTCTCTGAGCCTGTTCAGGAGATTTACGTGTGAGATGGGAAGCTACCAGGGTTTGTCCAGAAGAACCAATGGGTTGCTAAGATGCCTGGGGGGTCAGGAGAATTCACTGAGGGTTTGAGACACAGTGGAAACAAACTGGGATTACCCTGGGCCAACGGGAACAACCGTTCCCCTGGGCTGCCCAGTTACACATCTGACCACCACAGGAAGAGCCGGCCCCCAGACGCAAAACAGTCGCTGTCGTTTCTTGTGTGACCTACATGCTATTTATTTACTATCCAAGTGCTGTGGTTTTTCCTAGCTCTGGTCAATTTTACTCGGAGGTTGCTCTTTCCTTCCAGCATCCTCCATGCCAGCATCAAGGCCCACAGCCCGGGGAACATCTGGGTGGGCTCCCCTAGAACGGGTCCCATCTGGGCAGCAAACACTGCCTGTATCAACCTCCTCCCTTCCTGTGTCCACGGAGAGAGTGTCTAGAGGAATCAAATTAATGTTTTAATTAATATTTGGGAAAAATACCCAAGGCCAGTTGTGCTATCTTTGAAGCCAGATATAGTCGGGCTTAAAGAGGAGCAGCTGTGGAAGAAGCTGAGGAGGCCCTTTGAAAGTAGTGGCACCTTCTCTTTGTCCCCTTAGTTCAGAGCAGACATTGTCAAAAGGGCTCTCTCAGAGGACAAGAGCACAGAGGTCCCAGGGTCCTGAAACGCAGGCTGGCACAGAGACTCTGCCAGGATTTCTGGACTTGGTTGCCATACTGGGCATCAAAATGCCATTGGTGTTCCCAGAAGGACCTCTCTTCACAACACTGGGTTTCCCTGTAACGGCCCAGAGGGACAGTCAAGAGCCAGGGCACCAGCCCCATGGCCTGTGATCTTTACCTGGATGACAATAATCACCCCAATAATGATTGTGGTGATGACACTGTTGATGACAAAAGCCAGACTTCAATGAATACTTCACAACACTGTCAGGCACTATTTACTAGGAAGCAGGTACTCTTATTAGCCCCATTTTAATAGATGAAGAAATGGAGGTTCAGAGAAGTAAAGCCACCTGCCAAGGTCGCACAGCTATTGCAGATGGGAGCCAGGACCTGAACACAGGCTACTTACTCCAAACTCGCGCTTCTGACCACAGACACGCACACCGCGAGCTGCTGGCTCCCCCCATCTTGGCTTTACTAGGGCAGCTTCATTTCTCCTGCCACTGGGGGCACCAGCTCGGCCCAAGGCCTGCAGCCCATGGCACCAGGGAAAGCCACTGTCCCCACCCACAGGTGTTTTCAACTCTTTATTACACTCCAGAAAGAATTCTGGCTTCTTCAGGACAGAGGATGTGGGACCAGTTCCCAGGAGGTGGCCAGAGGGAGTCTGGTAATACTATGCTGAGATGATATAATTTGGGACAAGTGGAGAAATCTGAATTTGGACTGAAATAATATGATATGCAGGATTCATATCAATCTTAGGTGTGATAATGGCATTGTGGTTATGAGAAAAAAATTCCCTAATCCTTGAGAGACACACAATGAAATACCTGCAAGTGAAATATAAGGTGTCTGGGATTTGCTTTAAAATACTCCAGAAAAAAAAAAAAAAGGTGAAAGAGATAGATGCAACCAGATCAGCAAATTGATGATAACTGTGGACGGGGGGAATTGAAGATGGGGGACGGGTTCACGGGGGAATCATAAGATTATTCTCCAAGCCAAACTAAACTAAAAGACACCTCCCTCCTACAGGGCAGGTTCCAGACCCAGCCTCTGTCCAGGCCTTAATCCTGCTGTCCTCCTGGGTCCACTAGCTACCCCAGATCCTCGCTGCTGTTTCCCCAGGAGGCTGAGGGAATTCTCAACCAGCTGGACCCTGGGGCACGGCCCAGTCTCCCAGAGCTCCTGCACCTGGTGCACGCCCCATCCCAAGATGCCTGCCACGCCTCTGCAACCCATGTAAAAGCACCAGACCCGTGAGCATTCTTCTATTAAAAGCGATTAAAAATGACGCCATGGTAGTTTTCAGTCTCCTGCTATGACAGACATGTCTTTATACCGTCTCAAATGCAGTCAGCAGCAGTGTTTCAGTGATTCTGCATTCAACAGCCCAACCCCAAAGGAAACTTCACAGTGGAAATTCCCAAGGTAAATCAAAGGACAATTCTAATTGTCACAGAAAATATCCAGATATCTACTTAACAAGGATGTGAAACGTCTGCTTTTCACAGGTTCAAGCAGCTCTGACTGTGTGAATCCATCTTTGTATAAGATGTCATAGATATTCATAAACATTCTTAATACAGAAAATAAATGTGACCATATACAGAAATTCACTCAATATTATCAAAGACCTAAACTTAAGAGTTAAAACTATAAAACTCTTAGAAAAAAACATAGGGGAAATTTTCGTAACATTGGATTTGGCAATGATTTCTTGGATATGACAACAAAAGCCCAGGCAACAAAAGGAAAAAACAGACAAACTAGACTTCATCAAAATTAAAAACTTTTGTGCGTCAAAAAACACTATCAATAGAGTGAAAAGACGACCTTCAGAATGGGAGAAAATATTTGCAAATCATATATTTGATAAGTGATTAATATCCAGAAGTATAAAGAACTCCTACAACTCAACAATAACAAAAAACACAATTAAAGATGCGCAAAGGACTTGAATAGACATTTCTCCTGAGAAGATATACAAATGGCCAGTAAGCACATGAAAAGATGCTCAACATCATCAGTCACTAGTGAAAGGCAAATCAAAACCACAATGAGATACTACTTCATACCCCTCAGTATGGCTATGATAAAAAAAAAGGGAAATAAGTGTTGGTGAGGATATGGAGAAATTGGAACTCCTTGTGCATTGCTGGTGGGAATGTAAAATGGAGCAGCCACTGTGGAAAATAGTTAGGCAGTTCCTCAAACAGCTAAATGTAGAATTACCACATGACCCAGAAATTCCACTCTCAAGTATCTACCCAAAAGAACTGCAAGCAGAGACTCAAAGCAGCCATGTTCACAGCAGCATTATTCACAACAGCCAAAAAGTGGAAATAACCCAAGTGTCCATCAACAGAAGAATGGATAAACAAAACATGGTATATACATATTGTCTTGGTTCGTTCTGGCTGCTATAACAAAATGCCATACACTGGGTGGCTTACAAGCAGCAGAAATGTTTTGCTCACAGTTTTAAAGTCTGGAAGTCCAAGATCAGGCGCCAGCATGGTCAAGTTCTGCTGAGGTCCTTCTCCCGGGTTGCGGACTGCTAACATCTCGCTGTGTCCTCACACGGACTCTCTCAGGCCTCTTTTATTCATGAGAGCTTGCCCCTCGTGACCTAATCATCTCCCAAACGCCCCCACCTTCTAATACTATCATCTTGGGGTAGGATTCCAACATATGAATTTTGGGGGGACATAAACATTCAATCTATAGCAATAGAATGGAATACTATTCTGCCATTATGCTAATGTCCTCATGAAATAAGCGAGACACAAAAGGAGAAATACTGTATGATTCCGCTAATATGAAGTACCTGGAGTAGTCAGGGTCAGAGAGACAAAGTAGAATGGTGGTTGCTAGGGGCTGGAGGACGGAGGAGAGAATGAGGAGGTCACCGTTCAGTGGGTACAGAGCTTCATTTGCGGAAGATGAAAAAGTTCTAGAAATGGGTAGTGATGATGGTTGCACAATGTGAATGTACTTAATGCCATTGAACAGAACACTTAAAAATGGTTTAAAAAGGTAAATTTTATGTTATGTATATTCTACCACAATAAAAAAAAAGTGAATAGGGTCAATAAACAAACAGCTCACTGATAACCACTTTGGTGCAATGTTAAGGCTTGCATATTATTGATTTTGAGCTATCCAGAAACCTAAATAGAGTTAAATATTTGCATGCAATTTCATGTAATTTTCCTTCAAAATGGGTCTCTTTTGAACTACTGGGGGTACAATTATACAGGAATTTATTAGAGAAGACATTAGATGCCACATGAAACAGGAATTAAAAAAAAAAAGAAAAGAATCTCCATAGGGTGGGAACCTTGGTGCTAAACAGCATCCCCAGTGAGATGTCTCAGAACTCAGCTCCGAGGAAGACAAGGCCTCGCAGGAATAAACTCCCTCAAGTCACAGAACTTGAACATTCTCTCTGCTCACATCTTCCCCTTTCCTGGCTCCTAGTACCTCAACTGAATACAACTTGGAAGTGGAAAGACACGTGAAAGAATAAGAAGTAAGGTCAAGTTTTCAAAAAATCAATTAACTTTTTACATGTTTAAATATTTACATGGTTCCAAAGCCAAATGTAAAAACCACAAGGCATATTCAGAAAAGTTGAGCTTCTATCCCCATACACACAGTTCCCTCCCTTGCTTGTTTTGTTTTCTTTTAATTTTGTTTTGGTTTTGGTCTATCTTTCCAATATTAGGTTCTGCTGGATTTGTTTGCGAGTTCCAACTCCAACTTGACCATCTTTACCCCACAACGTGGTAAGGAGCATCATGCAACAGAGCTTGTCTTTAAAAGGAAACTTTTACATTATAGTCAGTAAGTACACGAGAGAAAAAGGAATACAAATTCAGTGATGCCCATTTGCTTCCTTCTGTCACAGCACACATTTTACTGGGCACCAACTCTGTGCTAGGCATGAGATTTCAAAGAGAGTTTGAAATTGCACAGTGCACTTCCTTCTGTTTGGGGGATGATCTAATGACAAATCTATTAAAAATAAAGCAAAGCAGAATAACCAAACAAAACTAAGAGCAGTTTGTTGAAAGAACAGGATGAGGTCTCACTTGAGGCCAGCTCCACGGTCCCCTCTGTGAAGTCTTTCCTGACCTACCCACACAGAGCTACTTGCCCCCTCATCCCATGGGCTTTGTGCAGGAGACTATTAGCAATGACCATGTGACACTGTGACTGCTTATGTGTCTGGCTCCCCAAACTGTAAGCAACATGGGGCCAGACACAATGGTTTACTTCTTTCTGATGATAAGCGAACATATTTGTGAAGAGTCCAGCATAGAGGAGGTGCCCTTCAGATGTCAGACTCCGGCCATGGATCCCCAGTGCTTAGCAAAGTGAGCCCAGCGAGCATCCAGTAAATGTGGGTTGAAAAAATGATGAATGAAGAGGACTCTGCCAGGTGATGAGGAGTTACCATATGGATCTGGCAATCTGACCTTCCAAAAAAGTACTGAACTGTATAAAAACGTGCTCCTAAAGTTTCAACAATATGATATCAGTCAATTTATGCATTTACTTCCCACCTCATTCCAATACTATGAAATTTGTGTAATTTTGTTCGTAAAGAAATGTCAGGACAAGTAAGCTAAGTGCAGATAGGAAAGTTGACATTAAAAAGGAAACCTGCCAGCAGTCTAAGTAGAACTTCAACTCCCAAGTGTCCTTTGCACTGGGGAGCAGTGATGGTGGCAGGGATGGAGGTGGGGGAGGGTTAAAAAAGAATCCCAACAGCAAGGAATGTAAATTGCATATTTCTAGACCTTTGAAAGATGCCAAAACTTCTGCCTTCAAATCATGATGACTTAGGTAGCTAAAACTGTTTGAAATGACCTGATCACTTTCTTATACCTACAGGACAACAGTTAGTTACACTGATGCGTATGCAAATCTAGGTCACAAATGTGATACCAAACGTGACTACTGAAAATTTCAATCACATAATTTTGAAAACACTCTAGGAGACTGGATAACCTTGAAGGTTCTTAAGATGTGGGAATGTTCGATATTCAAGAAGCTGCAAAATTAGGACAGTTATACTCAGGTGATGCGCACAGGTTGCCAAGGCCCCTCACCTGGATGAGCAGAAGGTCAGGGTTTTGGAGGGGCCCCTCCTGTGTCATAAACAAGATACAGCAATTAAAAAAAAATAATTGGCAAATTCAAAGAAGCTATTTCAGGGAGAGACAGATGGTTTCGTCGAAGCGGAGATAACTCCAGGCCACGGGGATGAAGCCCATGGACAGGTGGGATGAAAGGAAAGTTAGAAGCCAAACAGCCAAAGGAAACCCAAAGGGTGCTTCAAACACACCAAGGCAACGAGGCCCTTTGTGTGAAAAAGGGGCCAAGGTGAGCAGGACCAGTTGCAAGGTACACTTGAGAATGTAAAGGAGATTCACCGAAACCTAAAGTTTCTTTTTTTATATTTTATTGACGTCACACTGGTTTATAACATTATATAAATTTCAGGTGTACATCATTATATTTCAACTTCTGTATAGATTACATCATGTTCACCACCAAAAGTCTAGTTACCATCTGTCACCATACACATGTGCCCCTTTACCCCTTTCACTCTCCCCTCTCCCCCCTTTCCCTCTGGTAACCACCAACCTAATCTCTATATCTACGTGTTTGTTTGTTTGTTGTTTTATCTTCCACTTATGAGTGAAATCATATTTGTCTTTCTCTATCTGACTTATTTCACTCAGCATAATATCCTCAGGGCCCATCCATGTTGCTGCAAATGGCAAGATTTCACCTTTTTTATGACTGAATAGTATTCCATTGTGTGTATGTTCTTTATCCATTCATCTGTTGATGGGCACTTAGGTTGCTTCCAAGTCTTGGCTATTTGTGAATAATGCTGCAATGAACAGAGGGGTGCATATATCTTTTCAAATTAGTGTTTTCATGTTCTTTAGATAAATACACAGAAGTGGAACAGGTGGATCATATGGTAGCTCTATTTTTAATTTTTTGAGGAATCTCCATACTGTTTTCCATAGTGGCTGCAACAGTTTGCTTATCCACCAGAAGTATATGACGGTCCTCTTTTCTCCACATCCTCTCCAACACTTGTTATTTCTTGTCTTCTTAATTATAGCTATTTTGATAGGTGTGAGGTGATATCTCATTGTAGTTTTGATTTGCATTTCCCTAACAATTAGTGATGCTGAGTATCTTTTCATATGCCTGTTGGCCATCTGTATATCTTCTTTGGAAAAATGTCTGTTCAGATCATTTGCCCTTTTTTTAATCAGGTTTTTTTTTGTTATTGAGTTGTATGAGTTCTTTATATAATTTGGATATTAACCCCTTTATCAGATATATGATTTGCAAATATCCTCTCCCAATTGGTAGGTTGTCTTTTCATGTTGTTAATGGCTTCCTTTGCTGTGCAGAAGTTTTAGTCTGATGTAGTCCGATTTGTTTATTTTTTCTTTTGTTTCCCATGCCTGAGTAGGCATATTCAAAGAGATGCTGCTAAGACCAACGTCAAAGAGCATACTGCCTATGTTTTCTTCTAGGAGTTTTACGGTTTCCAGTCTTACATGCAAGTTTTTAATCGTTTTGAGTTAATTTTTGTGTTTGATATAAGATCATGGTCTACTTTCATTCCTTTGCATGTGGCTGTCCAGTTTTCCCAACACCATTTATTGAAAAGACTTTTCTTTCTCCATTGTATGTGTGGGTTTCCAATTCTGTTCCATTGATCTGTGTCTCTGTTTTTCTGCCTGTACCACACTGTTTTGATTACTATAGCTTTTTGTGGTATACTTTGAAATCAGGAAATTTGATACCTCCAGCTTTGTTCTTTTTTCTCAGGATTGCTTTGGCTATTTGGGATCTTCTTGGACTTTAAGAAGGATGCCTTCAGGATAGTATTTCACCCCCGGGGCAGAGAATCGTGGAATCAGACAGGAAGTGGTAAAACTAAAAACCCCACCTCTTGGCCTCCAGGGTCTGGTCTCCACTGTCAGCCACATAGGACTTAAATTGGACATTCCACATCCGATTTTTCAATGAATCCATTTTACACCAGTGAGCCTGGGGCTTAGAAGTTCTAGAATCAACCTACACATAACGTGCCTCTCCCCTAGTGCCTTATATCACAGGTGACACTGCAGGTGATGCTCTTGGAATCCAGATGCTCCACAGCGGGTCGTGTCTGATTCCCAGTTTGTACATGGTCTCCAGTGAGAGGCAGGACTTGTCTGTTCAATCAATCTCTGAAGGTAGCCATGATGCCAGGCTCAGTCTTATTTTCAGGAAGCTTTTAGAGGAACTTGGGGTGCAATGTGGATCTTCTCCAGGGTAGCCAGGCACCCATGGTGGCTGGAAGGCTCCCAGCGTGATGCTTGCCCTGGGAAAGACTCCACAGAGTCCTGGCACTGGACTGCCATGGAGTCTCACGTGCCTCCTGGGAAGACTGATGGGACTGATAAATGATGGCGAAGGAAGAGAAGCTCCAGTTCAGCCAGCTAGCATTGCTCTAGCTCTCTTATGATTTCTACATACCCCAATTCCAGCCAAACTTGGAACAGGGTAGCAAGACCCAATGAAAACTCTGGATCACTGGGCCAGAAAGATGTGGGCCACATTTAAAATCACCTCTGCTCTAGGTCATAAACTTTTTTTAAAATGAAGACATAACTGACATATAACATTGTGTAAGTTTAAAGTGCACAATGTGATGATTTGATACACGTATATATTGCAATATGATTACCACTGTAGTGTTAGCTAACACCCCTATCATGTCACATAATTATCATTTCTTTTTTTGCGGTTAAGAACATTTAAGATCTAGTCTCTTAGCAGCTTTGCAGTTTAAACTACAGTATTGTTGACTATAATCACTATGCTGTGCATTAGATCTTCAGGACTTATTTGTCTACTTATTTGTCAAGTTTGTACTCCTAAACAACATCTCCCCAATCCCTCCCACCTCCCAGCCCCTGGTAACCACCATTCTACTCCCTGTTTTTATGAGTTTGCCTTTTTTAGATTCCGTATAAATGAGAGCATACAGTATTTGTCTTTCTCTGTCTGACTTATCTCACTTAGCATAATGTCCTCAAGGTCCACCCATATTGTCACAAATGGCAGGATTTCATTCTTTTTCATGGCTGAGTAATATTCCAATGTATATTAGGTCATACACTTTAAGAGATAATTTAATGTCCCTGCCCCACCAGATCTGTGCAGAAGGGGCTCCTTGTGGGTATTTGGCTCATTGTGGGTAGAGGTTAAGAACAAATAGACATTTCTAGCTGTGAGACCCTGGATAGGTTTTACTTAACTTCCCTGAAACTGCAAAATAAGGACATTAAAGCATTACTTCATTGGGCTACTGTGAGAATTATGCAAAATAATGCAGGGTGCCTGGCACACACTAAGCACTGTGTTAGCTACTGTTCATGCTCCTCATCCAGGGAAGACAGACCTGAGAACAAGCTGTCCTTTGGCAGTTCGCTCAGCCCTCTCAACTGATATGAAATCAGAACTGAATTAAGGGAGGACGATACTGCCCCAAGAGAAGTCTGCTGTGGATTTGCCCAGGAAAAGCCCTCTTGTTAGTCACCTATCTGACACGCAACTGCTGCATTTTCGCGTCATCACGAAACATGAGAACATAACCCCTGACCCCACATCCAGAATCTCTAAATTCAGGTGATAAACCTTTCATTTTCCCACACGTGATGATTTCTAGAGACAATTCCAGGCAGAACACAGGATTCTCTTCCTTCTCCTCATCTCCATCTCCATCAGATGCCAAGTTATTTTTAACATTTGCTCTAAAATGCAACATCTTTGATCTATCATTGAAATCTTGAACCGATTTGATTTTCTTATCCTCAAACTCCAACGTGCAGAGCAGGCCACCACTTGTTTAGATAAAATGGCGCACAGGGTTGGAAGCACACACACTGCCCACGACTCTCCATGGACGTCACTGAGAAGGCTCAGTAGCTCCCCCAGAGCAGCTGATGCGGCACAATGGCGTCTGCCCTGCCAGGCCTCAGAATGAAGAAGTGTCGTCCGAGTGACCCCCCCCCCCGACTTCTGCAACGGCGGCAAACTCATGAGCAACCAGTGAGCAGTGGTGCAAATATGTCCAGCTCTCCACTGCCCTCCTCACCATATTTCCCGCCAGAGATCCCTCTAAAGCAGTCAGGGCGAGAAGCAGCGCTCTATCATGGACCAGAGTGGAGCAAGAAGCAGGGAACAAAGGACATGAAGTGTCAACGATACAAAAAGAGGAGACTGGGGTGGGGAGGGTGGGGAGGTACAGCCGAGAGCAGTCGCCCAGCACCAAACACAGCCACATCTGGGACCCCTCATTTCTCTCTCCTGCACCCGTGTCTAGTTGTGTAGGTGAGGGCCTGAGGATGCAGAGTCTCATGACTTTGGCCTCTAGAGTCGCCAATCCACTCCCCGAACCACTGCTAACTGAATTTCTCATCTTCAGTCTGAGTCGATCCAGCCACCTCCTGCCCCATCTCCTCCCTCGAAACCGCTATCTCACTGTCCAAGAGGGAGCTTTCTAGAAAGTATATCTGTGTATGTCAATTTTCTCCCCCCAAATAACCATCTTACGGTTATATGACTGTACACATTTGTCAAACTCATAGAACTAACCACAGTGAGATACTACTTCACACCCATTAGGATGGCTGTTATCAAAAAACTGGAAATAACACACGTCGGCAAGGATGTGGAGAAATTGGAACCTTTGTGCATCGCTGGTGGGAATATAAAATGACCCAGCCACTCTGGAAAACAGTATGTGATGCCTCAAAAAGTTAAACATAGAATTACCATATGAGCCAGTGATTCTACTCCTCGGTATATGCCTCAAAGAAGTGAAAGCAGGGACTCAGATATTTGCCCGCTCTCGTTAATAGCAGCATTATTCACAATAGCCTAGAGGTGGAAGCAGCCCAAGTCTTCAGCAACAGACACAAAATGCGGTAAAAATACACAGTGGAATATTCTTCAGTCTTAAAAAGGAAGGAAATTCTGACACATGCCACAACATGGATGAACCTTGAAAGCATTATGCTAAGTGAAATAAGCCAGTCACAAAAAAGACAAACACTGTATGATTCCACTTATATGAAGTACCTAGACTAGTCAAATTCACAGAGACAGAAAGTAGAATAGAGGTCACCAGGAGCTAGGGGGAGGGGAAAATGGCGAGTTGTTGTTTAATGGGTACAGAGTCTCAGCTGAGGAAGATGAAAAAGTTCTGGACATGGATGGTGGTGAGGGTTGCACAACAATGTGAATGTACTGAATGCCATTGAACTGTACACTTAAAAATGGTTAGAATGGTAAATTTTATGTTATGTATATTTTACCGCAATAAAAAACTGTATATCAAAAGCTTACAGAACTGAACACCTAAAAGGGTGAATTTTACTGTGTGTAAATTATACCTCAATAAGCTTCATTTAAAAAAAAATCACCACCTTCAATCCTTTTGGAAAAGTTAATTATTTTTAATAATTTGTTCTCTCCCTCTCCTCCACCACCCCAGTGAGCTTGCAGGCTTAAGCAGAGAGAGAGACAGAGACAGAGCGAGGGAGGGAGCGATTTCTGACATTTCCCAGAACTCAAGGACCTGTCCCTCATCCTCAGGGCTTTCCTTTCCCCTCCTCTCCAGCCTCTCCCAATCACACAGCTCAAGCTGGTCCAGGCCCCGGAGGAAGACTCTTCCCCTCCTGGCCTCACTTACAAACTGAGAAGGACACCCCACCTGCACGGGCTTCCCCCAGGACAGCCAGCTTGGCCTGTTGCGGGGTCACTCGGTGCATGCTGGAGGCGAAGTTGGGCACTAGGCAGCCACTCGCTTAGACACATTCAGGGATCCGTAAGATCTGGCCCAAATGCTTCTTCTACACCAAAGATGGAAACTGAAATGCAGGCAGGTAACATCAGTGTGTGGCTTGGGCTGGGAGTAAGACCACAAAGGCTGGGTGTGACCAGGGCAAAAGGGAGTGTCTATGGTTCTCGGAAAGGCATTCTGAGTAAAAATAAACATTTTGATTATTCGGCCATAGAAAGGAACGAAGTACTAATACATGCTACAACATGGATGAACCTTAACAACATTACGCAGCGTGAAAGAAGCCAGTCACAAAAGGCCACGTATTGTGTGATTCCATTTATATGGAATAGGTAAACTTTATCTAGAATAGGTAAATTTATACAGAAAGAAGCAGATGAGGGGTTGCCAGGGGCTGGGGGAGGAGGAAATGGGGAGCAACTGCTCAATGGGTACAAGGTTTCCTTTTGGGGTGATGAAAATGTTCTGGAACTAAATAGAGGTGATGTTTGCATGATGTTGTAAACATACTTAATGCCACTGAATTATACACTTTAAAATGTTAAAATGGAAAATTTTATGTTACACGTATTTTACCACAATATAAAAAAATAATTATGTAACACTGTGCAAACCAAAAAAGGCCACGTTTGGCTGTCTGTTTTCCACCTCTATTTCTACTCATTGGCTGCCAGGTCCTGGTGCAACTCACAGGCTCGATCCCAGCCCCACCAGATCAGTCCCACTCCCCACGAGCCTCCCCACGAGTCTCCCCACCTCTGCACACGCACGCCTGCGTGTCAGCCACTCATCCCCTTGGAGGCCCCAACTCACTACAGGAACTCCTGAGGGGTGTTTAGCGTGGGGGTAAAGAGCACAGACTCCAGGCCAGGAATCTGCAATAGCACAGCGGCTCCAACATTCACTATCCTATGACCTTGGTTGAGTTACTAAACTTCTCTGTGCCCCAGTTTCCTTATCTGTAAACTGGTGATAACAGTAGTGTTTACCTTACAGGATTATCCAAAGGAGTAGAGGACTTAATTCGTGTAAAGTGCTTAGACAGTGCCTGGCACTTAGGAAGCGCCACAGAAGTGTTATCTACCAAGAAAACCTTTAACTGTTGGTTTATGTAGGTAAACCTTTAACTGTAGGTCTCTCACCCATAAATATAAATTCCTTGTGGGCAGGGACTCCATCTGATTGGGGATCCCTGTCTCCTGGCATTGCACAGGGACTGGCTCTGAATGAATGGAGGCCCTGACCCTCCCTGTGAGGGCGAGGAGATGACCTCCAGGGCCCTTTGCCCAATGTTCTGTGGATCTCGGAGCCCAAGAGATTTAGAAATACTTTCCATGCCATAAACCCTCCCTACGAATTGGTGGATGCAGCCCACAGGAAACATTCTTCCCAGCTTGACAGGCCGGGAGCTCACCAGCCTCCCAACTTTTCTTGAAAAGAACACACACTTTGTAGTAGATTCAGGGCTATTCCAATCTAGCAAACTGAGGTCCTATTTAGGGAGCCAGTGGCAAGTAGGAGCTCCTGCTCCATGGCAGGGCTCTGTCCACATGTCAGCCAGGGCTCTGAAGGGCAGCAGCACGGCTGCTCTGAGCACGGCCCTTACACCAGCATAAAGTGCCTCTACAGGAGTGTCTTCCGGAAACCAGCCCTTGGGCCCCACAGCCCTGCTGGCCCTTCTGGCAGCCCCCACAGGTCGAGGGTCCCAGAGAGACAAGTTCAAGGAAAGAACTTTCTCTGTTGGCCCATCCAGACCTGGATCTGACACCTGGAGCCACAAGGACTACAGGCGAAGGAGCGCAGGTCTTCCAAAGCAGAGCCGCCAAGTCCCAGGGGGCCCATCTCCGGGCTGGTGGGCTGAACACCACCGGCACGCAGCAGAGTCTTCTTCTGGGGAAACCAAACCCACCAGCTAAGGCCAAAGCCTGCAGTCACATCAGGCCCCAAGTTACTGCTAATCTAAAACCTATTTCTGTCACAAACCCCAGAACAGACTTTATTAGGTATAAGCCGCCAGTGTGAATGTAACCACCACTACTTAAGAAAGTACAATTTAAGCCCCTCTCCTGCGGGTGGAAACGTGAGCGTTTGTTTTGGAATCTGGTCTGTTTCCAATTCAACTATGAGAGAAACCACAGCAGGGCAGGGGTGAAAGGTACACAGGAGTGTGGATCAGGGCTGGTTTTGCAACACCCCAGGGTGTCTCAATATTAGCAAGAGGGGGTTGCTAAATCTTAAAATCTTAAAACATTCTTCAGATAAGATTAGCTTTTGTTCGCCTAGAAGGACTCACTTGGTTTTGATTCAGTGGCCATTTGTGGAGGGCCGACCAAGCCAGACATCATGCAGCCCTGCACACGAGAGGTGGGGGGTAGGAGGGGGCTGGCTCGGCAACAGCAGGTCACCTGCCATGAAAGTGATGTGCCTGGAGGGTAGTGGGTGTTACGGACTGAATAGTGTCCTCTCAGAACTCATATGTTGAGGCCCTCCGTGCCAATGTGACTGTATTTGGAGACAGGGCCTTTGAGGAAGTAAACGAAGTCAAATGAGGTCATAAGGGTGGAGCCCTAATGCGATAAAACTGTGGCCTTACAAGAAGGGGAAGAGACACCAGACCTCGCTCCTCTCTCTCTCTCCTCTGTCTGTGCACAGAGCAAAGTGATGTGAGGAGGACAGTGCAAGAAGGTGGCCGTCTACAACCCAAAGAGAGAGCTCTCACCAGACACCAACACTGCTAGCCCATTGATCTTGAACTTCCAGCCTCTAGAACTGTGAGAAAATAAGCTTGTGCTGTTTAAGCCCCCGGCTGTGGTATTCTGTTATGGCAGCCCCAGCAGACTAAAACAGGGGGTCACCACTCAAAGGGGGCAAGCAGTCAGACTCGGGTTGCCACATTGAGGGCCCCCCTGCCTCAAAGGTGCTGGGTGAGGGGCACAGGTATTGAACATGGTGCCTTGCTTCCCACTGATGCTCCAAACAAGACAGCACCACCTCCTGGTACATTCCTGACACCTCCCAATAGTCGTCCTTTCCACATTCTCCAATATTCCCCATTCCTCCTCTTAGTCACTGTGGTTCCTCCCTCAGCCAGGCCTTAGGAGACCCCCGCCCCATCATAAAACTGGATCACAAGGCTGAAAGAACTTTCTTCCTTCACCTGCACATGCACATTTGTCTCTGGGTCCCAGTAAATCTGGAGCCACCCATGTGGGTGGCATCAGATGGCAGGTGGGGATACTGAGCCTTCCACACCAATAATGGTGTGCTCATAGTCAGGGCTAGTCCTCGAAAAACTGGGGTTACCAGAGACACTCCCAGTGTCCTGGCCTGACCTCTTCCTGGCCCTGCCAGCTCTGTCTGAGATTTGCCCAGGACCCTAGCACTCAGCATCCTACAAAGGCAGGGCTCAGCCATCGAGCTTTCTCCAGGCACTAGACTGTGTTCCTTGGACCACAGGCTCCCTGGGCCCATCCATCACCAGCAGGATCCCCAGTGTTGCTGAGACGTCAGAAGTACTCACTGCACAACTTGGGATAAGACTGGCGAGGCCACACGGAACTGTCATTCAGAAGGGCGGGATTTTGGACTAAGTGGGCTACATATTTTGCTCATGCAGAGAACCATAAGTGGCCCGAATCGAGGGTGTGAAGGATAGTCTGACACAGCCCCAGAACTCGGGGCCAGTTGTGAACCTCAAAGGGGAAAGGAGTCTGAAGCACTACTGGGATGAATAAATGAGTAAATGGAAGAATGAACGAAAAATTTTAACTCAGCAGCCTGAATCCTCTGGAAGGATGTTAGATGCCACTCTGAGATGGGGAAGAATGGTGCAGAGGTTAACAATGAGTTCGATGTAGAGCCCCACTGCCCAGAGGGAAGGCTGGGACACAGCAATCATCAGATTATGAGGAAGCCTGGAACCGTGAGGGGGATGAGGAGTAGGAAGGGGAGGAAAGGGAAGCAGAGGCACAGGGACCATGAGAGCAGCAGGTTGCAATAAGAAAGCAGTGGTGTCTGAGCTAGAGATGCCCATGGAACAAGTTCAGTGCAAGATGGAGAAAAGTCCCTGGAATGTGACAATTAGGAAGGTCTAATGGTCACTTCTCTGTCCAGTGTAGTCCCTACAGCAATATTAATAATGGTAACAATAATACAAAATAAGTAGTAATAATAATGGTTAACATTTATGAGTACTTTCCATCTGTTCTAAGCACTTTTCCCATATTTAATCTTTTTGTCCTCATAACAGCTCTGGGAAGTAGATACTATTACTTTTCCTATTTTATAGATGAGGAAACTGAGGCACAGAGAGGTTAAGTAACTTTGCTGAAGGTCACACAGTAAGTAAGTACACAATGAGTAGTGAAGGGATATGAACCAGGCAGCCCAGCTCCAAAGCCTATGTTTTTAAGCACTTCATTTCACATCTTCACTCAGAGGAAGTAGTCAATACTACGACTCAAGGGATGTGACAAGGCAGGAGTCAGAACTCACAGAATGAGCTGGTCAAGGGGACCTCAGTTCTGCTGTTTATAACATGCGGATGAAAATACCTACCCCTCTCGACCTCAGAATGGACCCAGAGTCCACTCTGAACTCTGGGAAAATGTCTTACCATATCCAAGGTCTAGGTCTTACTCTTAAGCAGGGTGAAGCCCCAGAACAATTCAGTCCACCCCAGCCCCCAATGATGGCAAAGGAGGTGAGCAGAGAACCCAGTCTCTGGAAGAGTCTGGACACAGCTGCCCACAAGGGAGCGGAGAAGGGGGAGAAACGCCTTCCTGTTCTCCAGGAAGTCGTGCTCACTTACTCAGGCCTTGGGTATGAAGCTTAGAAGTTGTAGCCAGATCAATTTCATAAATATTTCATATTACGCCTTCCCTTTGGATATTTGAAGAACACAAGGAAAAGACATGTAAATGTAAAATATTTATAAACTTTAAATTAATTATAACTTGCCTCTTTCCATAAAAGAGATACAGAGGTAGATAGGCTATAAATCTATTAATATATACATACAAACTAGAAATCATGACTTTGAGAAAGAAGAGGAAGCCATTCCTAAGGACTAAAAAAGCTGATACGATATGGCATCCGTTTTTTTATTTGTGAGGAAGATCAGCCTTGAGCTAACATCCGATGCCAATCCTCCTCTTTTTGCTGAGGAAGACCGGCCCTGGGCTAACATCCATGCCCATCTTCCTCTACTTTATGTGGGACGCTGCCACAGCATGGCCTGACAAGCGGTGCATCGGTGCATGCCCGGGATCTGAACGTGCAAACTCCGGGCTGCCGAAGTGGAGCACACACATTTAACTGCTGCACCACCAGGCGGGTCCAATATGGCATCTGTTTTGAGCAATGCTTCCTGGCAGCTTGGGCAAAAAGGGAAATAAGATGTATTACAAAGCTCTTGCGATAACACAGAGGAAGCAGGCCAATCCCTCTGGGAAGACAAGGCTTTTCCTGGCACTAAATTCTGAAAGAAATTTCTCATGCAGAATCTTATATAAAGAACACGATACCTAACGGTTCTCTGAAACATGGGAGCCTGAGACCTTTTTCAAGGCCACAGGCTGCTCTGAAAGGATCCCCATTCTACTGAGACACATGTTCCTAAGCTCTCGGATTACATTTGGGTTCCTGAGTGAAGAGTTAAAAATCTCATCTCAGAACTGATGTGATGGGAATGGTACTTCACCTCTGTGGTCTCCCTCCTAAAAATCCATGACCCTAGTCTAACCATAAGAAAACATCAAACAAATCCAAGTTGAGGAACATTCTCTAAAATACATGACCATTACTCCTCAAAACTATCCAAGTCATCAAAAACAAGGAAAGTCTAAGAAACTGTCACAGACAAGAGGAGCCTAAGAAGACGTGACAACTAAATGTAAAATGCTATCCTGCATGGGATCCTGGAACAGAAAAAAAATTAGATAAAAAGTAAGGAAATCTGAATAAAGTATGAACTTTGGTTAATAATAATGTATCAATATTGGTTTATTAATTGTAACAAATGTACCATACTAAGGTAAGATGCTAATAATAGGGGAAACTGGGTGTGGGGTATGTGGGAACTCTCTGTACAATCTTTGCAATTTTTCTGTAAATCAAAATCTATTCTAAAATTAAAAAGTTTATTTAAAAAAGCGCTTTTTGAAATTAAAAGCACAATAGCAGAATCAAAAACTCATTAAAAGGGTTAGAAGATAGAGCTCAGTTAACATCCCAGAAAGTAGAGCAAAAATAAAGAGGTTGAAAGCAGAACAGCAAAAATAAGAAAATTAGAAGGCAGTCCAACATCCAAATGATAACAGTTTCAGGAAGAAAAAACAGAGAAAAAAGGAGAAGAGGAAGTCATCCTTTAAACTAATTCAAGAAAATTTCCCAGAATCGAAGGACATAAATTTCCAAACTGAAAGAATCCACTGAGTACCCAGCACAATAGGTCCCTTTCGAACACTGAGGACAAAGAGAAGACCACAAAAGTTTTAAACTTCTCAACAACACTGGAAGCAAGAAGACAATGGGAGTGATTCATTCAAAATTCTGAAGGAATACGCTTTCTAATCTAGAATTCTACACCAAGCCAAATTACCAATGAAATGCAAAGTAAAATAATGATAATTTCAGACATAAGAGATGTCAAAAATGTTACTTTTTTTTTTAAATGCACCTTAACGAAGGTTGTTCTCCATCAAAATGAGAGGGAAAACCAAGAAAAAAATTGACATGGGATCCAGAAAATAGGAAATGTCATACAGGAAGAAAGATAAGGGACTCTCCAAATTAAAGTTGAAACATCCCAGGATAATGACAGTTACCAAGTATAAAGGGCAATCAATCTGGATTGGAACAGTGTCACTAAAGAATCAGGTGTCATTGCCATGCTTTCCACCACAGTACCACTATTTAATGCGATGAACTCCTGGAGGATATGCTCCACCAAAGCAATGAAAGAGTAAGACAAAAAGAGAATGCCATGGGACGACAGTGTGGGAAGAATTAGCAATAGACACACACACAGACAAATGAAGCAACCATAAATCCCAAGCAAATGTTAACTTCAAGCAAAACAAAAAGAAACCAGCACACATTCTAAACTATGAATAATATTGGCATAGACTTAAGGATATAATACTAAATACTGATTTAAGTAAAAATTATATATAAAAGCACATAAAAAGATGCTCAACATCATTAGTCATTAGGGAAATGCAAACTAAATTCACAATGGGATGCCACTACACACGTATTAGAAAAGCTAAAATGAAAAAAGCTGACCATATCAAGTGTTGGTGAGGATGTGGAGCAAACAGAACTTTACACTGCTGGTAGAAAAGTAAAACTCTGGAAAACACTTTGGTGGTTTCTTAAAAAGTTAATCGTACGTCTATCATATGATCAACCATTCCACTCCAAAGTATTTATACCTCAGAGAAATGAAAGCACGTTCCACACAAAGTCTTGGACCCAAATGTTCACAGTAGTTTTATTTGTAACAATCTCAAAGCGGAAACAACCCAAATGTCCATCAACAAGTGATTGGATAAACAAATTGTGTTGCAGACATATGATGGAATGATACTCAGCAATAAAAAAAGAATGAACTATTTATACATACTAGCACATGGATGAATCTCAAAATAATTATGCTGAATGAAAGAAACCAGACCAAACAAAAATCGTATGGACTGTATGATTACACTTATATAAAAATCTCAGAAATACACACTAATTTATAGTAACAGAAAGCCAATCAGTGTTGGTCTAGGGATGGAGGGAAGATGGGAGATGCAGGGAGGAAGGGTTACAAAGGAGCGGGACAAAG
Organism: Diceros bicornis minor; assembly: GCF_020826845.1. Classification (NCBI taxonomy): domain Eukaryota; kingdom Metazoa; phylum Chordata; class Mammalia; order Perissodactyla; family Rhinocerotidae; genus Diceros; species Diceros bicornis. Next base: position 91,295,137 of record NC_080740.1, read on the forward strand.
CTTTTGGGGTGATGGATATATTTTTTGGTGTGGTGATGGTTTCATGGGTATATCCGCATACATGTGCAAACTTATAAAATTGTACACTTTAAGTATCTTTTTTATTGTACACCAATTTATACTTCAATGAGGCCATTTAAAAATATGAAATTGGGGCCCGCCCCATGGCCTAGTGGTTAAGTTTGGTGTGCTCCGCTTCAGCTGCCATGGGTTCAGTTCCCAGGCGCAGACCTACACCGCTCTGTCAGTGGCCGTGCTGTGCTGGCAGCCCACATACTATAAAACAGAGGAAGACTGGCATAGATGTTAGCTCAGGGCAAATTTTCCTTAGCAAAAAAAAAAGAAATTGGACCCCTACCCCATAACATACACCAAAATCACTTCCAGGCAGATTAAGAACTTAAACATGAGAAGAAAATTAAAAATTTTAGAAGAAACTATGAAAAATTATCTTTCTAAACTTGGGATAAGCAATTATTTCTTAAACAAGAAACAAAAACCAGTAAGCCTAAAAATAAAAAAGAGAAAAGATTAATAAGTGCAAATATATTAAAATCAAGAACATCTGACAGAACAGATGTCAAAACACCATAAAGAAATTTTGTAAAAAGCCACAAACTGAGAAATAATATTTTCAATAGTTGTAACATTGTGTCTTGACTAAGGATTAGCATTCAGAGCACACAAAGAGCTCTTACCGGTTCTGCTTCTAGGAAGATGGAGTCGACACATTTTTTCCTAGTTCTCCCACTAAACACAATGAAAACCCCCGGGCATTATATATAAAACAGTTCTATAGGAAACATAAGAAGACTCATGGTAGAGAGAAGAAGGCAGACCATCTAGGTACCTTGGGGCCCAAGGAACGACATTGTGGTGAGTTCCTGGGTTTCCCTTTTGCCTCATACATCCCAGACTTAGGAGCTGAAGAATCCAGCAACTTGAAAATGCTCAAGAGCACAGACCAAAAGAGCCCCAGCAAAAGCCTGCTGCCCCTATCCAAGGACCAGGAAAAGGGTATCCTGGCATGACAGGGGATGTTTAGACAATCGCCACTCTACTCCACCAAACACCACAGAAAAAATGGTGACTCTACTCTCACACCTGCCATCACGGGATGAGTGGGGAGCCTGGATTCCACCCTCACAGGCCATGTATAAGGGGGCGCCCCAACACCCCTGCTGGGGTGGTATCAGAGATGGCCAAGTAGGGAGCCAGGACTTTCATCTAAGCAAGCCAGTGATGAGGTGCCACCTGGGGTATCTCTGGACACCACGTGGGGGCCAGGACTCCCATCCTGCCCCGCAGTCACAGGGAGACCCCCTTGTGTCAAAAGAGGCAGAGTGGGGGGCCTGGACTTCTACCTCCACGGGCAGTGAGGGCGACCCCTTCCCCTGCTGGGCGGCGCCAAAAAAACCAGCTGAAAAAACCCAGAATGTGTAAAGGAGTCAAGTAGACAACAGACAATCTGATACGAAAATGGGCAAGATTTGAACATATGAACAGAAGAAAGAATAACAATAGTACCTACCTCATTAGGCTGCTTTTATGATTCAATGATGTGTGTGCTTAAAACAGTTTCCCACACGTAGTCAGTTGTAAACGAGAGGTGGTGTTACTGTTATTATTATTATTTCTACTAATATTTCACAGGAAATGGCACACACATGCTCAGAAAACATGAAAAGATGGTCGATGCCTTTAGTAATCAGAGAAATGCTAATTAAAACCATCATGAGACAATAATTCACACACTATTTATCCACTAGATGGCTAAAAAATAAAAAGTCCACAGGAACTCTTACTCATTGCTAGTGGAGGATAAGTGACCACATCCACCTTGGAAAACTATTTGGAATTATCTTGAAAAGTCGAACATTCACGTAGCTGATGACCCAGCAGCGCCAGTTCTGGATAAACTCTCACACGTGTAACAATAGACATGTGCCAGGTCCCAGCAGCACTGTCCATGGTGACAAAAGACTGGAAAAGCCCAACTGCCCATCAACGTGCAAATAAGTGGTAGCACATGCACACACGGGGGCAGTACGCAGAACCAGCGGCGAACGGGTTACAGCTACGTGCAACGCCACGGGTGAGCCTTCAACACACAACGTTCTGTCACGGGAGAGTACATTCAGAATCAGGAGACGACCACTCAAACTCAAAACAAGGAGCATTCTGTTTTTTAAAGAGAGGGGGAAGGGAGGGAGAGATGAATTCCCAAAATGTCAACATTATGAAAGATATGAAAGAAACTGGAAATGTTCCAGGTTAAACGATGCTAAGGAGACATAGCTGGATCCAGTACAGGAGGAAAAAATGCTACAAACTGCATTATTACCTCAATTTAGTGAAGTTAAAAACTGTAATGTGGTTATGTATGAATATTCCAGTCATTAGGAAATAAATACTGAAGCATTTACAGGTGACATATTGTGACAGCCTCAAATGGTTCCAAAAAAATTATGTGTGTATGTATATAAGTAGGACTGTGTGTGTGTTTGTGTGTGTGTGCGTGTGTGTAGGGGGAAGAAAGAGGGAGAAAGAGGACCAGATCAATGATAAAGAAATTGGGGTAAAATGTTAATAATAGGTGAATCAGAGTAAAGGCTATATGGGTGTTCTTTGTACTTTTTTTACTTATACAACTTTTCTGTGAATTTGAAATTATTTCCAAATAAAAAGTTCAAAAGAAGAGGGGAAAGGGTAATGACAAAATTCAGGATAACAGTTACATGAGGCGGGGCAGGCGGAAGAACGGGCTGGGTCAGGAGGGTGTACACACAGGCTTCCACTCACGCTCTGACTCTTAATTGGGGAAACAGGTCCTCAGGCGTGCATTACATTATTGTGCTTTATAACTTAGACATTGTCATTTACATGTCATCAAACACTATATTTGAAAAGATAAAAAGGAAAAACATCTCATCTCTGGAAGGACATTTCAGGCTGGGACTACCTAGAGCTCTGAACATACACTCAATTCCTATCATCTTTTCTTTGGAAGGATAAAATGATGCACATTTTTTCTCTGTTTTGCTCATTCTACAATTTCCCATAATACCCCCTGCTTCAGATATTTTTGGGGCAGGGCAGGAAGAGTAAAAGTGTAAGAGAAACTGGTAAGTTGGACAGACAGGTCAGTTTACTGCTCTTGAGTTTTAAAATGATAATTTTTTAAAATCCACCTACCTTTGGTGGAAGGGTCAACGGTTGGGTCTGGGACACAGTAAGCAGTGGAATGGCAATACCCTGGCCACAGTTGCACAGGCCCTGGGAGCAGGAGGAACACGGGAACTGGGGACAGGCACTGGGTGGGGCCAGCGAGGTCCATGCAGGGGGGAGGGCTGCCTTTAAGAGGGAGATCAAGGCTCAGGGTCGAGGGGTCTAGGCACAGGTGACAGGCTGGAATCTCAGGGTGATGGTGACAGCGGATGTCGGGGATGTAGACCAGGGGTGGGCATGGGGAGAGGACGAGGTACAGCCCTGGTCCTTGAGGTACTGGAGCAAAGAGCAGAAACCCAAATGCCTCCTGGGGACAAGCCAGTCCCCTGCTGAGCGTAGCAAATGCATCCGTGGGGGTGAAGCACCTTGTCTACAATACATATGGGCCTCCACGTGCACTGAGTTGGCTGGAGGATGAGTGGCCAACAAAGGGTACAGCAACAACTCTGCTCCAGCCACCTGTTGCCAAGCACGAATGGCCCTAGGTTGGCAGATGTTCTGATTTTTCAAAGGAAACTAGAAGTCTGAGTTTTGTGTGAGGTCTATAGATTTTTAAGTGTTGGCTCAAAGCTTTTTATAACAAGAGGTAGGCCTGACAAATCTGTGATGGCCACCATTCGGTGACCTCTTTACTAAGTGTATTAGTTTCCTGGGGCTGCTGTAATAAAGTACCACAGACTGGGTGTCTTATACAACAGAAATTTCTTTTCTCACAGTTCTGGAGGCTGGAAGTATGAAATCAAGCTGTCAGCAGGGTTGGCTCCTTCTGAGGACTGTGAGGGAGGATCTGTCCCGTGCTCTTCACCTCACTCCTGGCAGCCTGACGGCAGTCTTGGGCGTTTCCTAACTTGTGGTTGTGTCACCCTGATCGCTGCCTTCATCCTCACTTGGTGTTCTCCATGCGTGTGTCTGTCTCTGTGTCCAAATCTCCCCTTTTTATAAGGACATGGTCATATTGGATTAGGGCCTACTCTAACAACCTCACCTTGATCATCTGCAAAGACCCTATTTCCAGATACGCTCCCATTCACAGGTACGAGGGGTTAGAACGTCAACATCTTTTAGGGGGACACAATTCAACCCATAACTCTAAGGTAATCAGCAGATGATCAAAGCAGTGACTGAGGCCCAGGAAGATCATGATGGGGGCCAGGATCAGGGTCCAAGGCAGGGACAGGGTGTCCAATCATTGGAATTGGACATATAGGAGGGCTGGGCCAGGCTGAAGCTGTCAAGGAGGGCTCAAACACCTCCTGAGGCAGCAGCCCCACAGAGAGAAGAGGACAAGGGGCCAGGAAGCCTGGCAGGCTGTGAGCTTATGCTGGGTCTTACAGGTGCCAAGGCCCCACAGTTAGGCTGGCCCCTCGAGCCCATGGCTGCAGGGCCTTCAGACCCTGAGTGAGGCTTCTGATGGGACATGCCCACCCAGCACTGCACCCAGAGCCTGTGAAGCTCATGTGAGGCCAAGTCTGCTGAAGGATTTGAAAGTTGAATTGAACAAATAAAGAAAGAAAGAAAAAAAACAGCAAAGGCCTGTTTCTTGAGCAGCACTGAATTATCATGCCACTCCCCAGGGTGAAGCCTGTCCCGGCAGTCAGGGCTCAGCCTGGGGCAGTTTCCAGTCCATAGTGAAGATGGTTTGCAGCCTGACCAAATGACTGATGACAGTTTTTGGAGGCCTTAGGCTTCCAGGGTGCCCCATACCACTGCGGCCTGCACACATGAGCAGCAGCTGGTGCCTGCACTTGGGGGAGTTAATCAGGAAACCAGGGGACCCCAGAGCACATCCTCCAGACAGACTTGGGGCTGCAGAAGCCATGGAAATAACTCTTTACCCTCATCCATCCTACGAACATCTGCCTGAATGAACGTGTGCAAAGACAAACGCCGGGGCCAGCAGGGAAATGGAGGCTCCGTGGGAGGTTGGAAGGAGGCCCTGACCTGAGGCAGGAGATCTGGTGTGGTGCTGCGGTTTTTCCTAAGGACATTCACGCAATTACTTATAGAATAAAGTGAGTACTTTATACTGCTGTTTCCAATTCTCATTAACGATGACAAGATTTTACTTAACTTCCAAGATTTTATATATACACCCATTCCCTTACAATGAAAACTTTGGTTCTCAAAGACATTAATATAATTTTATGGTTAAATATGTATATTTGTATATATAATAGTTTCAAAACAACAGTACTATTTTTACAACCAACAATAATATTACTGAACGCAGCTTAGGTTTTATTCGTGGTTCTTTTTGTCTCTTTGTCTAACTTGCAATGCACAAATTACTGCGTTTCAAAGTCACTCAAAACAATTCTCTGTGAGATGATGCCATCAATTTTGTACACAGGCCCATTTGCTTCAGTTTGTTTTCAATATTAAGAGACAGCTTTTATTCTTTTTGGTTTAATTTTGGTTTTTAGCTATGTAAAATGTTTACATGGTTCCAAAGCCAACTTATGAAACAAGGTACATTGTTTGGTTTGTAAACCTGTGGTTTATTCTTCTAGTTTCTTTTCTGAAATATAAGCAAATACGTATGTACATTCCTGTTTTCCTTCTTTTTCTTATATAAAAGGCAGCATACTAGACACACGGTTCTGCATCTGGCCTTTCTCAGGTAGCACGATATCCTGACAATAACTTCACAGTGATACAGAGACCTTCCTAGTTCCCTCTCACAGCTCCACACTACACCACTGTGCAAATATGCCATAGTTTGTCCAACCAGTCCCCTCTGGATGGATCCTTGAGAGATTTCCCATCCTCAGCTTTGCAAATAGTGCTGCAAAATGATAGCCTTGTTTATGAGTAACGTCATTCTTTTGAGAAGACTCCATTTTGAATCCTCACTCTTCATCAGGAAACCTTTGGCTGGTCACTTAACGTTCCAAACCTCAGGCTCCTTGTCTGTAAAATGGAGATAACAATAGTATCTAGTTCACAGTTCAAAATGAGTTAACATGCTTTAAAATACCCAGCACAGGGCCTGGCACATAGCAAATAGTGAACAAATGTTTGCTGTTGTTTTTTTTGTTTTCCACTTTGTTTTAACTGTTCATAGCCCAGCACTTGACAAGTTCACTGTCTGGAAGGAGAGAGAGAGAGGTAAATTTTTAGTTGCCTGATGGGGTGTTGAGTGCTATGGGAGGTGCAGGAACAAGTGCCACTGGAGCACACAGCGGAGGCTGACGAGCTCTGACTGGGGATCAGGGAGGCTGTAGGGCCTATATCTTGATTTTCCCACCCCACTGATCCCTCTCCTTATGCAAAACAGGCCCCAGTTTTCCATTTTCAACACATAAAGCCACACCAACCCTGCACCCACAGGGTGAGCACATGACCCAGGCCTGGCCTCCCACGTCTCAATGATTGGCTCAGGGATGGTCACATGACCCAGGCCTGGCCTCTCAGGGTCTCAATGATTGCCTCAGGGATGGTCACATGACCCAGGCCTGGTGTCCCAGGGTCTCAATGATTGGCTTAGGGATGGACACATGACCCAGTACAACCAATGAGATTCAGCCCTGGAGTTCACTAGGGACTATTAGAAAAGAGGCTCTCATTTTCCACCAGGATGCTAATGTCCTTGGACGTAAGCCTGGAGCTGCCAGGGGCCAACACATGGCAAGGGAAAGTATAAAGAAATCAGAGCTAAGAGGTAGAGAAGGACAGATTCCCAACATTGTCACTTGGACTGGGGATTTCAGTTAGGTGAACTGAAAATAATCTTTGTTCTGACTAAGTAAGTTTGAATTGGATTCTCATTAGTATCAAGAATGGCCAAGACATGGGGCCGGCCCCGTGGCCTAGTGGTTAAGTGCGCGCGCTCCGCTGCTGGCGGCCAGGGTTGAGATCCCAGGTGTGCACCGATGCACTGCTTGTGTCAGGCCATGCTGTGGTGGCATCCCACATGAAGTGGAGAAGATGGGCACAGATGTTAGCTCAGGGCCAGTCTTCCTCAGCAAAAAGAGAAGGATTGGCATGGATGTTAGCTCAGGGCTGATCTTCCTAACAACAACAACAAAAAAGAGTGGCCAAGACAGACAGAGGGGTCCTGAGGCCTGAGGCTTAGTTACTAGGGCAATAAGGAAAGAAAAGACTTTCTAGCAAGTGAAAAGCATGTGAGAAGGTCCTGAGGAAATGTAGCAGTCAGCCTCTTTTGTAGCTTTGACTAAAGCAAGACCTGTGGGCTTATTGCCTGAACAAACCCAGCTTCTCAACTGGAAGGCTGAGCTCTAGACCCTGGGGAAGGGCAGAGATTTCTCACCTGGACAGTCATCAGCCAGGTGATGTCAGACTCAGATAGAAGCATGCAAATGAGTTGTTGGTGGTATCAGAGGCTCAGCCTCCCCAGGTGCAGATTGGGACCCTGTCTTCCTCAGCATCAAGGTCACAGCTAACACCGCCCCTGCTCCTCACAGTGTGCAAGACATCCTCACACTCAGCGTCTCCACCACCATGTGCAGCCCTAACCAGCATCTGCATTTTACCTGGGGCCTCTACTTGCCTCCAAGGTCCTAGCTGTCACACACTGTCCCTTTGGTTTCTGAAGACTCCTATGCTCTAGAAGTCCCCCTTTTCATGTTCCCGTGTTTTTGTTCGATGCCACTTTTCCACGCTGAATCAGCTAATGAAGCTTCACTGGGTGCCTGAATTGAAACACACCATATAACAGTATGTGCTGAGCAGGGCAAAAGGGCCAGGATGTGCACCTCTGGCTTGTATCTGGTGGTGGGGGTGAGATTTGGAAACTAGGATTTCCTACTTGGAGGCTTTTTTTTTACTTTTTATTTTGAAATTATTATAGATTCACAGGAAGTTACAGATAGTACAGAGAAGTCTCTAGTACTCTTCACCCAGTTTCCCCCGTAGTTATATCTTACCTAACCATAGCACAATAACAAAACCAAGAAGATGATATTGGTGCACTGTATGTGTATACTTCTGTGTTATTTTATCACAGGTGTAGATTGTGTAACCACCACTGAAATCAAGATACAGACAAGTTCCTTCACCACAAAGATCTTCCTTGTGCTACTCCTTTACAACGATAATTGTGGATTTGACTAGTTCTCCTTTCAGTTCTTTCTTCACATTTTTTGCAGCTCTATCATTTGAAGCATAGACATTTAGGACTTTTATCTCTTCTTGGTAGATAGACCCTTTTATCATTATATAATGTCCCGCTCTGCCTGTTAATTTTCTTTGCTCTGAAGTCTACTTTATCGGATATTAATATAAACCACCCCTGCTTTCTTTTGATCAATGTTTGCATGATATATATTTTTCCATCCTTTTACTTTCAACCCACCTATATTCTTGTATTTGAAGTGAGTTTTGATAGATAGCTTATGGTTGGGGCATTTTTTTTTTTTTAATCCACTCTGACAACCTCTGTCTTTTAATTGGCGTATTTAGGCCATTTACATTTAATGTAATTATTAATATGTTAGGGCTTAAATGTGTCATTTTAATTTAACTGTGTTCTATTTTTTTTTGGTGAGGAAGATTAGCGCTGAGTTAATATCCATTGCCAATCCTCCTCTTTTTGCTGAGGAAGATTGGCCCTGAGCTAACATCTGTGCCAGTCTTCCTCTATTTTGTATCTTGGATGTCTGCCACAGCATGGCTTGATGAGCAGCGTGTAGGTCTGTGACTGGGATCCAAACCTGCAAACCCCGGGCCGCCGCAGCACAGCACGCGAACTTAACCACTACACCACCGGGCCGGCCCCCAACTGTGTTCTATTTTTTATTTCTGTTTTATTTTTCCTGCCTTCCTGTGGTTTACTTGAACATTTTTTTAGAATTCCATTTTGATATATCTCTAGTGTCGTTGAGATGTCTTTGTACAGATTTTTTAGTGGTTGTTCTAGGTATTACCTTATACATACAGAAATTTTCAGCTTACTGGTGTTGTCATTTTACCAGTTTGAGTAAAGTGTAGAAACCTTACCTCCCTTTAAGTCCCTTTACCCTCCCCAACTTATTATATAATTGTCTTAACTATTTTCTCTACATATATTTAGAACTATATCAGACAGTGTTATAATTTTTGCTTCAATTATAAAATTTAGAAAATTCAAGAGAAGAAGGAAAATGTGTCATATTTACCTATGTTTTTTACTTGTTCCATTGTTCTTTCTTCTTTCATGATGTTCCAAGACTCCTTCTTTTATTATTTCTTTTCTTTAGAGAATTTCCTTTAGCAATACTTTTAGGGTAGGTCTGCTGGTTGCAAATTCTCTTAGTTTTCCTTCATCTAAGAATGTCTTGATTTCTCCTTCATTTCTGAAGGGATATTTTCAGTATAGGATTCTGGGTTAACAGTGATTTTCTTTCAGCACCTAAAAACTTCCTATTATGCCACTTCCCATTGACCTCTATGGTTTCTGATGAGAAATCCACTGTCATTTGAATTGTTTTCTTTCTATAGATAAGATGTTGCTTCTCCCTGGTTTCTTTCAAGATTGTTTCTTTGTCACAAGATTTCAGAAATTTAACTTGTGTCTTGGTGTGGATTTCCTTGGCTTTATCTTGTTTAATTTCTTGGGTTAAACTTTGGGGTTTTCTCAGCTTTTTGAAACTGAAGATTTATGTCTTTTGCCAAATTTGGAAAATTTTTAGCCATTATTTCTTCAAGTACTTTTTCAACCTGTCCTCTGTTTCCTCTCCTTCTGGAATTCCAATAACACATATGTTAGATCTTTTGTGATAGTCCCACAGGTCCCTGTGGCTCTGTTCATTTTTTTTGGGGGGGGGGTCTATTTTCTCTGTTGTTCAGATTGTGTAATTTCTATTATTCTGTCTTCTAGCTCACTGATGCTTTCTTCTGTCATTCCTATCCTGCTATTGATACCATCTACTGAATTTTTAATTTTGGTTTTTGTATTCTTCAGTTCTAAAATCCTCATTTTGTTTTTCTTTATCTCTTCCATTTCTTTGTTGAGACTATTTTTTCATTTGTTTCAAACATGTTCATAATTGCTCATTCAAGTATGTTTATAATGGCTGCTTTAATATTCATTCCAGATAATTCTAGCATCTCTGCCATCTTGGTGTTGGTGGGCACTGACTGGCTTTTTTCATTCAGGTTGTAATTTTCCTCATTCTTCTTATGACAAGTGGTTGTGAATTGAAACCAAATTGAAATTTTGAGTATTATATTATAAGACACTAGATATTATTTAAAACTTCTGTTTTAGCTGGCTCCCCTGATACCATTCTGGCTGGAGAAGGCAGGTACTACCTCATTACTGCCAGGTGGGGATAGATGTTTAGGTTCCCCACTTGACCTCTGTTGATACCTGAAGGGAGAGGGTCCCCTTGGTGCTTCCAGGTGGGAGAGGGAGTTCCTTCTCCTCATTAGGCCTCCATTGATCCCATCTGGGCTGGGAGGGGCTGCTCCTCAGGTGGCCTCCACTGACACCATGGAGAGGGTGGCATTTGGTTGGAGTTGAGCAGTTATTATCTAAACATTTCTATCTTGCTAGGCTGCCCCTTTCCTGGTCATCTGGCTAGAGGGAGCAGGCTTTTGTTGAGAACTCACCACTGTGTCATTCCGTGAGTCCAGACATCTCTAGCTGGCCTGCCTTCTTCTCTGTACCAGAATAGTCACCTTATGTTTGTTTTACATATAATGTCCATGACTTTTAGTTGTCCTTAGCAGGAGTAATAGGGAAAAGTACTTCTCCTCCATCTTTCCATAAGTGGAAGTTACTTGGAGTCTTTTAAAATATGTTTCAGATGCCAAAGTGGAGCAAAAGTAAAACAAAGTCAGAGTGCCTGAGGCAAACACTTTAGCATCTTAGATAGCACTGAAGGTAGTGGGGGTGACGTGGTGAGAGGGCACAGGTGTGGGGCTGGAATGACCTCAAAGGGAACACTAATTCAAACTTGGGCAAGCTGCTTTGGCTGTCAGAGGCTCAATTTTCCTTCTGGAAAATAAAAACCAAACTACTTATTATGTAGGGGTGTCATGACGAGTAAGTGAGATTAAGTTCGTCAAGTGCCTAGCACTGACAACGCATGCCATACATAATTTCTTTACTTTTCTCAAACAGTTCCAACCTTATATCCTAACATTTCCTAAATAAATCCTGAATTGTAGCTCAAACTGTTTATAATCCTGCTGCACCTGCTGCCAAGCTCCGTGACATTGGACGAGCCCCTTTCCCTCACTGGGACTAGATCCCCACTACTCAATGGATGTGCTGCAGCAGTCCCTGGGAGCTTGTTAGAAATGCAGAATCCCAGGCACCACACCTGACCTACTGAATCAGCACCTGCATTTTATCAAGACCCCCAGTTGAGTTTTGCACATCCAAGTTTGAGAAGCGGTACTCTGGGTGACCTCCACAGCCACTTTCAGCTGACCTGACCTATCAGGGGCTTTCCCACCTCCGCACCACTGCCGAAATGTTCTTACCTTTTTACTCTGGCCACACAGTGCTAACCACCTCGAAGGCACAGCACAATACCACCCACCCCACCCCACCCCAAGCATAAAGCTTTGTCTGACCACACGAACCCGAAGTGATCCTCTAAACTGCTTAAATGACCATTTGTTAGATGGTTAATCATGTGTTCAGTGACAGCTTGCCTGTTTTGTCTTGAGTCACTATTTCAACCATATATCATGTATTCTTATTAAGCTTTCTACATCTTCTCCGAAACTAAGGATGTACACAGCTCCTGTAAAGCTCCTGGGAGCAGAGACCATGACTTCCACATGCCTTGGTCCTCACCATCCAGCTCCCACATGTAGGAGACACTCAAATATGTAATCATTTATGCTGAGAAAGCGTTCTAAGCACAGCTTTCAAGTCCCTACAATTAATAATGAGAAAATGCTATGAAATCAATATTTTAAAGGAACATAAGTAAACCTATGTTTTCTGTTCCCTGAGATATTAAAAAGGAAAGATTTTTTTTCTTTTTAATGACAATACCCAATGCTGGAGAAATTGTGCTGAAACACAGCTTTTTACAAAACTCATTGGCAATACATAGCATGGACCAAACAGATGTTTCCAGAAAACCCACTCCTGGGACTTTATCTTCATTAAGCAAATATGAGAGTTTATTTGTATGAAGAGTCATAAATAATAGCAAAAACTTGGACATAATCTAAATGTCGAACAATGAACTGGGGTACATCCACTTGACGGACTCCCATGGAACCACTTAAAATAATTAGGAAGGCTGTGTTCAAACAGAAAAATGTTTATTCAATATTAGGTAAGAAAATCAGAATATAAAATAACATATGCTACTGATTATAACTAATATATGTAAACAAGAACTAAAAAGGAAGGACACAAAAACCAGAAATTATATTTTAAGATGGTGGGCTTGGGCTTAGTTTCCTGTACTCATTTTTTTCCCAAAATTTTTCATTTTGCCAACTTTTCATTAAATTAAAAAAAAACCAGCGTTCTAAAATGACACCAAAAGTAAATTTGGAGTTCACTGTGGGATGATTCACTTAGGATTCACTTAGGAACAGCTCAAGGCCTTTTTTCTTTGTAGGTTCACCCATATGCTGTCATGTGGGATCTGACAGTTATGTGACATTTGACTGAATAACCAAGGCCTCAGCAGCTACAGAGCAAAGGAGGTCTCAAGGCTGGACATCACCATCTTGAAAGAGAAGACCTTAATTCCTAATCTATAGCTGCGAGTTGTCATTCATTCTTCCCCCAAATCCCGGTAATCCCCATTTGCAGACTGCCAGTGGGATGTGTGCTCATTAAAGAATGAAAAGCTTTAAAAATGTCTTTAGACCCCATACCAACACTTTCCTTCGCACTTTTCTCATAGGCAGCCCAGTTCACTTCCCTCCTGGGGTGGTAGGAGCACTGAGTAGGGCCCAGTCATCCTCACTGGTGACCTGTGGGTCCCCTGATCTGCAGTGACACCAATCTTACATAACCCTCGACCAGCTCCTGAGCCTGATCCATCTATAAAATGGGAATATTGATGCTTCCTCACAGGGAGAAATTAAATGAGGTGATAATTTGAACATTCCTGAAATGTGGCAATGATTAGTATATGTTGTCATCTCAGATATCAATTATATCCTATCAATTTTCAAAATTAACAATTGAAAATTATGTTAAATTGATACCACTCCTTGCTAGATGAGGATGGACACTTGCATATCCCCAGTGGGAGTCCATAATGATATGACTGTTGGAGAGGGCAATTTGGAAGTACTGCCGTGTAACCAAAGCTTTAAAAACTTGCATATCATTTGACCCAGCAATTCTACTTCTGAGAATCTGTCAAAAGGAAATTAGATAGATGAGCACGTACGTGTGTACAGGGCTGTTCACTGCAGTATTACTTAACAAGCAGAAAACTGGAAACCGCCTAAGTGTCCAACAGTAGAAGACTGGTTAAATGAATCTGGCACACACTTACAGTGGGATCTTACTCAGCACGAATGAAGTTGTAGAAGTACAGTTAATCTCATAAAGATGTGCTCATGCAATACTGAGCTATTTAAAGTAATAATATTTACTATGTGATTCTGTGTTGTGAGGAAAGAATCTATCTCTATATCTAGATAGAGATATACATGTACATTATATGGGATATCCAGTCTGGGAAAGAATATCATTTATGGACTTTTCTTAACCCGGTATTTCCTGAGTGTCCACACCATGGCAGGTGCAGATGGTGAATTAACACAGCTCCTGTCTAGCGAGGGAGAGAGATCTATGTACAGAGAGCACCAGGGAGAAGGGATCAACAGAAAGGCCCCCAGGACTTGCTGCTACGGCCCGAGATGTCAGCAGCGCTGCCCAGACTCTAAAGTGACCTGCAGGGTGGGGCGGGTATCCCCCTCACCCTGTGTCTTGGCTCAGAGAGGACCTGCAGCCTTGCTGCTGGTGGGGAGCAGAGGGGCTGCTCAAGGCTCTGCTGCAGCTGCAAGCCCCCGAGCAAGCAAGCACAGGAGGACGCCTCCCCCACCGCTTCACCACAGCCCCGGCAGGCTGTGCGACTCCCTCGGGGACTCACTGAGCACCTGTGACCAAATCTGATGGGACTAACATCGACTCTGTGCCTGCTCTGTTGTTGTCTGATCAAATGCATTTTCTTATCCACTCCTCCCATCTTCCAGATGATGGAAGTTTCCAGGGTCATAGAGCCGGTAGGGAGACAGAGCTGGGGTTTGAACTGGGAAGTCAGCACTCACCGCACCCCACCACACTGACCTTTACTCATGCCCCGTGTAAGGGGGATAGAGAAAGAGCAGATGTGTTCCAGGAGCTCAAGCTGGAGAGGACGAGCACGCCCAAGAGGGGCAGATGGCGAGAAAGGAGACAGGATGTCGCTGAGCAGTAGACTCCCTCATTCCAGGGGGTCAGATGGCCATAAGCTGGACCCTGGGGGATGAGAGCACACAACAGGGCCCAGGGGAGAATGCCGGCAGTGTGGTCCTGACAGTAAGGACAGCAGTGTGTGTGGAGGACTTACTGTGATGCCAGGCACTGCACCAAACTCTGCACCTGTATTAGCTCCCTTAAACCTCACTGCACCTATGAGGTGTGTGCTCTCACACACTTGACTCACCAGTGAGGAAACGGGAGCAAGGCCACCAGCTGGACAGTGACAGAGCCAGGACTCCAACCTAGACAATCTTTCTTTTTCTTCAGTGGCTGAAAACAACACAAACTAATTACCCTGAGTTCTGCAGGTCGGAAGTCCAGCACAGGGCTCCTCAGACTAAAATCAAGGTGTGGGCAGGCCTGCTCCTTTCTGGAGGCTGGAGGGGAGAATCTGTTTCCGGTTCATTCAGGTTGCTGGCAGAATTCAGTTCCTGTGGTTGTGGGACTGTGGTACCTATTTCCCTGCTGGCTATAAAATGAGGGTTGATCCTAGCTTCTAGAAGCTGCCGCGTCCTTGGCTCCTAGCCCCTCCTCCACCTTCAAAGTCATGATCGGCCAGTGCAGCCCTCTCACCATCCTTCCCCTGGCGTTTCTCTCAGACTTACTTTTTTCAATTGTCTTCCACTCTTTTGTTAAAATTACTTTTAATAAAAATAATTTTGTGATTGGCATATTTCATTTAACATAAATCCTCAAGGTTCATCCATGTTGTAGCATCGTCAGAATTTCCTTCCTTTTTACGGCTGAATAATATTCCACTGTGTGGATGTACCACATTTCTTTATGCATTCATGTATCAATTAGATACTTCAGTTGCTTCCACCTTTAGGCTATTGTGAATAATGCTGCTAAGAACATGGGTGTGTAAATATTTCTTCCAGACTCTGCTTTTTGTGTGTGTGTGTGTGAGGAAGATCAGCCCTGAGCTAACATCCATGCCAATCCTCCTCTTTTTGCTGAGGAAGATCGGCCCTGAGCTAACATCTATTGCCAATCTTCTTCCCCTTCTTCCCTTTTTCTCCCCAAAGCCCCAGCAGACAGCTGCATGTTGTAGTTGCACATCCTACCAACTGCTGTACGTGGGACGCTGCCTCAGCATGGCCAGACAAGCAGTGCGCTGGTGCGCGCCCAGGATCCAAACCCGGGCTGCCAGCAGCAGAGCGCACTCACCCAACTGCCAAGCCACGGGGCCGGCCCCCCAGACTCTGCTTTTAATTCTTTTGGGTATGTACCTAGAAGTGGAATTCCTGGATCATATGATAATTTTATTTTTAAATTTTTGAGGAACCACCATACTGTTTTCCATAGTGTCAGCACGATTATACCTTCTGTGCCCTTAATTCTATGCTGTCTGAGGGAGGGTCCTCTAGATAGAAGGACCCAGGGATAAAGGTGCAGGGGCAGGGTGCGCAGGCATGTTTGGAGGGCAGGAAGGCCCCAGAGGTGTGCCAGGCTGAGAAATGTACACTTGATGCTGAAGAAACAGGGAGCCACTGAAGGTTCTGAGACAAGGAGAGAGATCTGAAGGTAGGGTTTCATTGGGAAGGTTGTTCTGGTGACAGCACATGGCTTGGATTGAGGGGGTGAGAGCTGGCATGAAGCAGACCCTGTGGCCCACGGTTCTGTGTGAGGAACCCAGAGATTCCTCTTTATACATTCATTAGTTCATCCAACAATCCACTGATTCCAAATCCACCACCACACTCAGTGCCACATCCTGGGGCCACAGACCTGAACTCACCTGGGGCTCACAGCCCGGCGGGGAGGCTGATGCAGCAGCCCACTGCCCCAGCAGCGTACAAAGGGGTGTGGGCCAGCACAGAAGATCCATGTTTGTACTGACACACGTGGGAGGGAGCACACCACATTCCAGGGACTGGTCACATTCTCCCAGCCTCAGAAGCCCAGTTCCTCATGGGGCACAGGCTGCTCTCACCCACAAATGCATAACACTGGCCAGAAAGTCAAATTATGACTCAGCATTTTCAGAGCTTGGCTTAATAATTAGGAACAAAGCTGAGTAAAGGGACCAAGTTTCATTTGTGTTTTCTGCCAAAGTTCTAATTCTTAGAGCTATTTCCCCCAGGAGTCCTATGAAAATAAAATCACTCTCTTTGAAGCAAAACTTTTCCATGTGGAAGAAAGCTGCTGCCTGTTCTAATGGACACCCAAGAGCCATGTGCTGCTCTTGGAGCAGCTGAGTTGCAGATGTGGAGGAGGAGTGGCTAGACTCAGCTCCACCCAGACCTCTTGGAGACAGCTGCTAGGGGTGGGGGCACCTTTCCTCTGGAGGCCACATTGCCGGGGGCCTCTTCTGCTCCTCTGCACTGCCCCATCCGCAGCGCCGCCCCCTCCAGCCTCTGGGCCCACACAGGGTCCTTCTGAGGTCTGTCCATCTTGGTGGGGACTAGATGGGAGGAAGAGGGTTAAAGGTCACTAGAGGACCAGGACCAGGTGATCGCCTGCTGTGAGCCTGTTCTGGGCTGGGCAGGGTCTGCCCAGGAGCCCAGAGTCAGTGCAGAGGTTTCCAGAGGGTGGGGGCCCTAACCAGCCTGAGTAGGCAGGGGTGGCAAGGGAAGGGCATGCCAGGTCCACAAATCTTCCAGGCCCTCGAATGCCTGGAATCCTGCCTCCTCCTGTCCATTCAGCTCCAGTCTCCTCAAACCTCTGCCAATTCCAAGGTGCTCAGCATGCCTCCCATTTAAACGGAGGAAACAGAAGCCAGGGCGGTGACTTCTCAGCCTCCCAACACCCACCTGTCCTCCACGGGCTTCTCTACCTCTTCCTGCCTCTTCAGGACCCCTGACAGCACACTCGCTTCAGCCCCCTGGTCTTTCCTGCTCTCCTGGCTGCTCCACTGCTCAGCTGTCACACACACTTAAAGCTCCTGCCCTCTCAAGCACCTCCCAGCACCCTGTGCCCCTTCCAGGTGCTGCCTACTCAGCCTCCTCTCTTCCATCCCCCGACCCATTCCTCAATCCACTCCCCACAAACAACCGCACCGAGGTTTAAGGTGACCTCTCTGCTGCTGAATCCAGTGGACACATTTTAGTGCTTAGTGTCATCTGACCCCAGTGACCCGCTCCCCCAGGGCCTCAGCCCACTTGCACAACCCAGCTTTCCTCCCCACCCCGCTCCCATCTGCTCCCTCCCCTGCGGGCCCCTCTTCCCATGCCTTCCCCTTAAACAGGGCTCCCTTCATCTTGCAGGTTGGTGTGAGGAGGCCCTCTCACCTCTCTCTCCCCCTGCACAGCCCTCTGAAGCCATCTCTCCTCCTCTCTGGCTCTGGCTGTTGTCCATCCTGAGCCTCAGAACCAAATGCCCCGCAGCATCCAGGGCGCCTCCTCTGTGACGTCCCACCTTGTTGATCCTTTCTGCCACCCAACCTGTTCCTCCCTCCTGCTTTTCATGGCCACCCAGACCCGCACCCCGAGAGCCCTCCCTGGTCCCTTTCCTCTCTTCTCTCCCCTCTCACAGCTAACGAAGCCCAAGCCCCAGGCCCAAGCAATTCTCCTCCTCCACACCTGCAGAAGAATCAGCTACCACGTACTCCTGCCACCCCAGACGGCTGAGCAGCGTCCTACCTCACCCCAGCCCCAGCCCCTGCCCCAGGTCCAGCCCCTCAGGTCTGTCCTCACCCAACTAAAATGCCCAAGTGCTCAACACCCTCCTGGCTGAGAGCTCCCACGGGTCTTCCCGGCTCTTAGGACAAGTTCAGACTTGTTGACCATGGTGATGAGGACGAAACGATCTACATGCCCATTCACCCTCTTTGCAGTCTCTTTCTTTTCAAGCATCACTGGTCCTGCCTGCCTCTCTGCCCCGTCCCCCCATCCCCCTCACATGCACAGACTCTACTTTCTACCATATTGACTGAACTCTTCCTTCTGTGACTGCTCCAGGCTCTCACCTTTCACAGACTGTTTTCTCTGACTAGAGGAGGCTTATCTGTCCTCTTCCCAATTCCTACCTACCCTTCTTAAGTGAGGGGTCACTTCCCTTCGGAAGCACCCCGACTCCTCAGGCCTAGATTGAGTGTCCCTCCCAGTCTCCCCCAGACTCTCCAGATGCCCCATGAGGGCGGGGGCTGTGCCCACCTTGCCCACCAGGTATCCCTGCACCTCGCACTTGTCTCGATGCTAAATAATTAGCAGTTAAATAAAAGAATGAAGGTGTATGATGTGCTGTGTGTGGTGTAAGTAACAGGTGAAGTGGGCCTTCCTGTACACAAAACTAAAACATCCGTGGCTGTGTGCGGAAAGTGTCTGTGATTGTGGACAGACGTGCCTCTGGGCAGGGCTCTGGTGGGCGTGCCCCCTCGTCAACACTCAGGACTGCAGGAGGCCAGGATGGGATGTGGCTGGGCTGGGGCCAGGACCCAGCTGGGACGGAGCCTCCAGGTGGTGGAGAGCTGCAGCCACACGTCCAGCCTCCCATCCCATCCATCCAGCCCCCCAGCTGAGAACAAGCAGAATTGTCCAGCAAGGCACGGCAAGATATGCTCTCACTTATTCTTGGGGAAAGGGAAGCCCCTTCACAGCCGTCAGCCTTATTGCATGATTGCACCCCAGTGTCTAGAATGGTGTCTGGCAAATAGGTGCTTAAAAGGGATTTGTGGTATGGATGGATGAGCAAATAAAAGCGAACCTAACTGGTGGGTGATGAGTGAAAAATGCCCTCCTCCCAGCATCAGACACAGTGGGAGGGAGGGGTCAGAATGCTCCCCAAGGCCTGTCTACACGGCACGGGTAGGAGAAACAGGCCCATGTGCCTACCACTAACAGCACTAAGCAGCATGCAGGAAGGAGGCCAATGAGTGGTTCCCCTCAACTAACAGGAGAGGCGGTTAAACCTACACCCAGCCTATCATGAGGCCCATTCTCCCGCTCTCTCCTGGTGGCTCAGGCTCTCAGCGACAGCAGCCCCTTCTTTTGAACAGCACATTGCAGTCTGCAGATCTTTTTCAGCGCCTTTATCGTCTTCACTCTCCACCCTCAACCCCCATTGTGCAGTTGAAGAAACTGTGAGCTCAGGGGCAGAACCTGCTGGAACAAGGCCCAGGTTTTGGGCTGGGGGCAGACATGAAGCCAGCCAGTGGCTGCTGCAAACACAGCTCTAGTGAGGAGCACAGTCTCAAAGGCCTCCCGGGGCCAGACCTCAAGGTGGTCCAGGTGCAAGACAACAGGGCATGGCAGGGGCTGTGGTGAACTAGAGGCAAACCCTCTGCACAGCGCTACACAGCTCTGGCAGGCACTGCCATGTGGCAAACTGGGATCTGTGCTGCCCGGCCTTCCAGTTTTTCCAAGAGGAGCCAGGAATCAGGATTTTGAAATAAAGTTTCCTGACTTCTAACACATTATACTGGTTGGATCCACCCTCTATGGAAGGATATTTATCTCACCGGTCATTGGTGCTGCCCACCACTATATCCCAGGGCCTAGCACAGGGTCTAGCATCCACCAGGCTTGCAACACATATTGTCTAAGTGGCTGGATGGATGGGTGGACAGATGCATGAATGAATGGATGGGTGGATAGATGGACAGAGATGATGGATGCATGCATGCATGTATTCATGGATGGATGGATGTCAGACTGATGGATGGATAGATGGACAGAAGACAGGAAGAGAAGGAAAGGGAGGGAATGAATGTGTGACCAACAAGGCTGGACAGTCCCCAACTTTGCTGCCACAACAGAAGGCTCAGTGGAGGTAGCTGGTCATTTGTTCCCCAATCGCAGGCAGTGCAGACAAACTTATCAGTTACTCAAAGGCCTTTCCACACTGCTCCAACACCTCCCTAAGAGCCTGCACTCATGTGACTCCTACATACTGCACCCCCCTCTCATCACTGCAGAGTTGATATGGGATACACTAAGACGAAAGGACAAAACCTGGGTCATTTTGGACCAGGGTTCCAGATTCTGTTAATGCATTTGGGAAGAAGGCATCTGTATCTCTAAATGTGACAAAGCAGCATGAACTGGTTTGAGAGAGAACAGACAGGATAGGAACATGTGGATTTGAGAGTTAGGTGGACCAGGGCTCAAATCTCAGCTCAGCCATATATACTAGTTATGTGACCTTAAGCAAGTCCCTTATTCTCTCTAAGCTTCAGTGTTTTCATCTGCAAAATGAGGTGATAATCTCTACCTTCATACCATGTTTGTGAAGATTAAATGAGATGACAGTATATGCATGGCCCTAGCACAGAGCCTGGTTTACAGAAGACAACCAGTAAATGTTAGTTTCATTTCACTCTATTCAATTGTCCAAGTGGTACTATAAAATGAAAACTTTATAGGAATAAAATATTAATATTAAATTTACTCCCCAAAACTGTTCAAGACCAAAATTTAAGAATGAGGAGGTCAAATCTATATCAATTGATAAATGGATAAACAGAACATAAATATAATGGAATATTATTCAGTCTTAAAAAGGAATGGAGTATTGATTCATACTCAACACGGGTGAACCTTGGAAACATTGTGCTAAGTCAAAGAAGCTGGGCACAAATGGCCACATATTGTATGATTCCATTTGTAGGAAATATCTAGACTAGGCAAATCCATAGAGACAGAAAGTAGGCTAGAGGTTAGCAGGGGCTGGGGGTTAGGAGAAATGGGAATTACTGCTTAATGGTTACAAAGTTTCTGTTTGGGGTGACAAAAAAGTTTTGGGAATAGATAGTGGTCATGGTTACACAACACTATAAATATAATTAATGCCACTGAAACATACACTTAAAATGGTTAAAATGGATGTTTTACCACAGTGGAAGAATTTTTTAAAAAAAGAATAGGAAGAGTTAGCAAAGTAACAATTCTCCTAGTTTGCCTAAAAAAGGAAAGAGCGACATGACTTTCTGTTGTATAAACATTAAAAACCCTCAGAGTTAACTAGATGAAGGTGTCTTTTGCCCTTTGAGATCTAAAATGTGTTTTCAGTTTATGAAATGAAATTTGGAAACATGACCTGGATGTTTTGCTTTCTGTAATGTGGGGGCAGGAGAGAGGAGAAAGAGAAAAACTTTGGAAGACAACCCACCACGGAGTAGGTTTTTACCGCTCTCAAATTAAGACATGTCTATGCACCCAACATGAATTCTGGTTGGACGCATTTTAACAGGGACGATAGTTTGGTCTGAGCAGTCTACCCCAGGACTGGGAAGGGCCTCGCCACCCTCCTCAGGCAGCAGGAGATCTTTTCGAAGCTGCACAACCCTAACCCCAGTCATCCAGCAAGGAACACTGAAGCCACGCCATCCTCAGCCCATGAGCTGTGTCCTCGAGTCTTTTGATTTTGAAAGAATGTACCCAAAGGATGAGCTTACATTTGAGGAGAACCCGGCAGTGTTGGACGGTGGGATGGGGGCTGGGAAGCCGTCCGTAATCCTCAGGCAGTCTGATGACATGGCCAACACCACAAGTTGTAATCCAGGCACCAGGCACCCAGACAGGGGCACCGTCCAGGGACCAGAGGCAGCTTACAGGACTGCCAATTACTTCTGCCAAACAGCATCCCTCCTTTTATCTTGCACTCTCTCCCTCCTGTCTGAGAAGGCGGCCCATCTTGGACACTTGGACACCAAGTGTGGCTTTCAAGGCACAATTCTGGCTCAGAGATTGTTTCAGTAGTGAGCCGTGCACTCCCCTGCCCTACAATAGGTGTCTCCAGCATAGCCTCCTACCCAGGCCCAGAACTGAATTTGAAAAAACTCCATGATGTGGACAAGTACCGAGCCATCTACGTGGCCCAGAGTTAAGATGTATGACTGGAATGGGCCCGGGAAGAGCAGCTCGAAAGCTCTGTTCCTGCTTAACCACGGATGGAAATTTTCATCCTCTGTGTCCACGGAAGCACTAGGGGTATAATTTTCTTTCAATTACTGCCATGCTTTATCAGTGCTTGTAATTATTTCCATTACCGAACCAAGAGCACGTGTGAAATACAAACTGACATACCCAGAAAAAACGAAATGCGACCCTGAATGAAGAACAATGGGAAGGAAACTTTTCTCAATGTGGTCAACACACGTCTGGATTCCGATGCCCTGGGACTGAGCCGGAACGCGACACTGCGCTGTTCCTGAGGGTGAGACAAGTTCCGGCACACGGACTGTGAACACGGCTTTCACTCACTGCCTTAGCGGTTTCCTGAGAAGCTCTCCTGGCTACGACAGTTTATTTGAGTGACCTCCGACAAGGACCTCAAAAGTGCAAACAACCATGGGAGTGAGCATCAAGAGGGAAGTTCATTCTGTGTTGTATAGCTGGGATCTCTGGGGAACAATAGCTTTCAGCAGGGCAGTATATCAGTCAGGACTTTTATTTTCAAATGTCAGAATGGGGTGAAATTAACTTTAAAAAGAAAGAGATGCATTGCCCTTCTTGACTGAAAAATTCATGAAGATTCAGGTACAGCTGGATGCAGGTGCTCCAAAGACATCATCAGGACTTTCCTTCCCCATCTCTCAACTCTGGTTTCTCTGTGTTGGTTTTATTGACGGTGGGAGGGGGAAGGATTCGCCATACTGTGGCCCCCAGCAGCTCCAGACTCACATTCCACCAGCTCTGAAACTCCCGTGAAAAGAGACCCTCTCAGGGCTGGCCCAGTGGCGTAGCAGTTAAGTTCATGCATTCTGCTTTGGCAGCCCAGGGTTCACCAGTTCGGCTCCTGGGCGTGGACACACTTACCACTCATCAAGCCATGCTGAGGCGGCGTCCCATACAGAAGAGCTACAACTCTACAACTGTGATACACAACTATGTACTGGGGCTTTGGGGAGAAAAAAAAGAAAGAAAAAAAGAGGAAGACTGGCAACAGATGTTAGCGCAGGGCCAATCTCCCTCAAAAAAAAAAAAAAAAAGAGAGACCCTCTTTTTTCCAAAGTTTCCAGGAAAAGTACGGAATCTGCCTCTTTTTCGGCTGACTGGGTTGTGTGCTTATCACTAGATGGCGGAGTTAGCCCACCTCAGGCCATGGCCTGGAAATAGAGAAAGGGGTTTGCCCAAAGGAAAACCAGGGTGTGTCACCAAAGGACAGATGTAACGCTGCCCAGCAGGCAACATCCTGGTAACGGTTGGGCCTTGGCCCGACTAGCTCCTGGCCCTCACCAGCTTTCTCTTCCAGGCCCGTCGGGGCCACCGGACCGCACCTACTGATTCTGCTGCAGACCCGCCCCAGCTTCTAGACCAGCCCGGCCTAAGGCAAGCAGGCAGGGGCTGGCTCTTGCCCTGCTGGCTGTGCTGAGGCCTCCTCCACACCATGAACCGGGTTTTCTTTCTTCGTGGAGCTCCCTGTCTAGAGTCCTCGACAGCTGGTCACTCATTCTCTCACTCGCTCGTGTAACAGCTGTGTGTGAGCCCAGTGCTCGGCCAGACTCCTTTTCCACACACACTGCCTGTTCAATCCACGGAACTCGTTAGGGTAAGTGGTCTCCTCACTTTAAAGACGAAGAAACTCGGGCCACAAGAGGTTGAGTGACCTGGCTAAGCTCACAGGGCGAGTGAAGACAGGCTACAACGGTGGAGCCACTCCCAGGATCTGGTGGGTTTGGTGGGCGTGACCCTATCCCCTGACCCGAGGGTGGGCATATGACCCGGCCTGGCCAAGCAGAGCCTCGCATCCTCTCAGCTACCGTGACCGGTCTGGGGGACTCGTGGCTGTGGCTGGACTGGTGGAAGTGCTTTGCAGGATGCTGCTGGGACCGCTGGGTCGCACAGCTGGGAGGATGTGGCCTGGGGCTGGCAGGGGCTGTCACCGTCCTCACAGGGAAAGAGCTCGCCTGAGAATGATGTCAACAAGGAACTGCAGAGCCGAGAGACAGGCAAACCCACCAGGAGGGTGTCAACTGCTCCTGAAACCAGAGCCCCCGGAGCCCAGCACATGTGCTCTAACACTTAAGCCAGTTTGAGCTACGCTCCATCACCTGCAATAAGAGGAGGCCCAGGGCAGGGGTGTCCCGCCGGCGAGTCTGCAGGGGGGGCTTCCATTCCCGAGCTCGGGGGCCAGTGACCAGAGGGAGTCAGGCAGGCCACAAAGGGCCTGAACCTCAAAACGTGGGTTCAGACTCAGGGCTGCAGTCCAGTGTTCCCTCAGCCACACGCCTCGCTGCCCAGATGTCGGGGTTGGTAAACAGCGGCTGTGCGAGCTAAGGAACGATTCAGTCACGCTGCTCCTTGAACTCCTGTTTATTATATTAAACAACGTGTGGAATTGCTACCTACACTCATCCTCAAACTGCTGCCCTAGAGAAAGATAGCCTCATTCATCCGAGTTCCCAGGACGCGGTGGTAGTAGAGCCAGATGGGAGAGGGAGGGACTGGGTCCAGACGCTAAGCCACACCTCAGAGGCCAGCTGGTGTAGGAGGGGTCACAAGCAAAAGGGAAAAGGTGGAGGTGTCGGTCACCAGAAGTGCAGCCCAAAGGGTTGGGACAAGCAGGGCCAGGACGGGGCGGGGGTTGAGGGGGTGGGCAGTGGGAGGAAGGTGAGCTGAGCAAGGGCAGCCCTCAGGGCAAAGGCCAGCGCACCACCCCAGAGCTTTCCCTCCTTTGCTGGGGGAAGGAGCAGGCGGAGCATCCTTGATGGGAACTGCCTGAGCCGGACGGCTGTCTAAATGTTTTTACAAACACCCACTCTTCCCAGCCTCCTGACTCCCAGTACCAGGAGCCTTGGCCTTTTCCATTTGTCCATCTGTCTGTCCTGAGATAAGCGACCAACCCCTCACCTCCCGTTTCTGGGCGCCCACCAGCTCCAACAGGCCGGGGCAGACTTCAGCCTTCTATCAGAAGGGCTCGTACGGGTTCTATTTCCAGAAGGCGGCTGCCAGGATGGTTGGTGTGTCACAAGCTTGCACCGGGCACATCACTGGGTACAAACTGTCCTCATGACTCGGTGACCAACTGGGGTGGGGAGAAGGGGTGCCTGGCCTCTGCGAAGAGCTGAGACAACTGTGTGTCCCCAGGGGGCTGCAATCGCCATGCTGCCTTAGGGCAGCGTTCCAGGTCTCTCCTGGGACCCAGTTGCTTGCTGGCTGCAAGCTGGTGCTCAGAGTGCCCGCTCGGCCCCTGAGCAGCCTGGACACTGAGGGTTCAGGACTTCTGCTGCACCTCTTTGCTGCAAGCCTGGTGTGGCTGACGACAGCTCGGCCCCAGCCAAACGCAGCCTCTCATTTCTCAGATAAACAGTCTTGAAATGGCAAGTGCCAACATGATGTTTCCAGGATTTCTTGGACATTAAATAGCTCCCCACACTCACATACACACACACACACACACACACACACACACTGATGACTTAAGTGTAAATGAATCAGAACACCTGGACACTTTTCTTAAAATACAAGTGAATTTTAAATTCAAGAAGAAAGGCCCAAAACACATTTGGAAGTCTTGGCAAACACAGCAGCTTTCGGCTAAGAAATCTGGCCATCTCTGAGTGCAATGCCTGATCCCATCTGCATCCTCATTGAGCTGTCACTTACCCAGTGTGCTAATTCCCACCTCTGGGCCTTCTTCCATCTACCGTTCTACCCCTCTGCTTGCCTGCCTCCTAGAAACCCTCGACCCTTACTCATGACAAGTTCTGGCTTAAATACTAGCCCTTTTTAAAATTCTTCCTCAACTAAGCCCACTCACGATTATTCACTCACCCCTTCACCGATTTAACAACTCCCTAGGAGGCTATCTGTTGATTCTGACTATTAAGTCTCCACTCACCCCTTTTTCGGCAAGGATAGCCTCATTTTTCTCCCTTTCCTAGCTCATCCCAGTTCACTGGTCGGGTGGGACTGACCCAACCCCCCATTAGCTACAAGGATGGACACACATCTCTGGCCTGGTCTTCACTCCCTGGCCACAGTGATTGGTTCCAAGCTGAGCAAGTGACTTGCATTAGTTAAATGAGAGTTAATCCCATGACTTCTCCTAAAACTAATGGAAAAGAAGTGCTCTGTGTCCACTGGGATTTCCGAGCCTGGAGTTGTTGGCAGCCATCTTGCCACCACTTAGAAAGGGTGATTAGTTATCTATGACCGAGTAACAACATGACCCAAAACTCAGTGTCGTAAAACATCCATTTATTATTTCTCTTGGTTCTGTGGATGAACTGGGCTGAGCTGGGCAGTTTTGTTCCACATGGTGACAGCTGAGGTCACCCATGGCTGCACTCAATTGAGAGCTTGTCTAAGATGGCTGGAATGTCTGTGATGGCCTCATCTCCACGGTCTGTCTCCATGTGGCCTTTCATCCTTCAACAGTCTAGCCTTGAGCTGCTTTAGCTGGGTGGCCGGGCTCCATGAAGAGCGCTCCAAGACGACCAGCCCCAGTGTGCAAATGGCGTGTCAAGCCTCTACTTGTATCACACTCACTAATGTCTAATTGGCCAGAGCAAATCGCACAGCCAAGCTCAGAGGCAGCGTGGGAGGGAGCTACACACAGGACGAACATCAGGAGGCGTGGTCCACTAGGGGCCACCAATGTACCTGTCTAACAGAGGAGCCTGGGGGGAAGGTTTTTCATGTCATCATTGGAGTCTTGGGGCCCAGGTATGCCTGAAGTCAGAGATCTACCCCTGCTCTGTCTAGTTAGATAAACCAAAAACAAACAAATAAACAAATCCTTGTTTTGCTGTTGTTTAATCAAGTCATTCTGAGTTATGTTTCCGTCACTGACCAATACAGTGACCAATGCTGTCTCTACGGCAAGCCCAGGGTGGACACTGGGGACACACACTGACATCAGACACAGCTGGCTTAGCTAGAGGCGTTCCAGTTGTCTTTCTCCCCAACAAAACTACAAATGCCCAGCCTCCGGCCTGATTTACAACTCATTATGCCTAGCACAGAGCTGGCACCTGAGAAGTGGTCAGGAAAAGCTCAGACGAACTGTTACAACACTATACATTCCCAAGCGCCCTGCACAAATGTGCTCAAGTCCTGTGTGGTCAGGGAACAGCTCTCAAAGTGAACCAGGAACTGTTTACTTTTACGACTGAAGAATGTCCCAGCCCCAGTCCCAGAGAGGTTGGCCAGGCTTTCCAGAGCAGCCCATGATGGGTAAAATCATTTCCTCAACAGTTTATCTGCAGTCCCTGCCCTGAGAGGCAGCCTCTCTTGTCTTCTAGAATAGTGAGGGTAAGCACAAAAGAAGAAAATTGAATTTGAAACCTACAGATGCATGGTGGTTTTAAACATGCCCACAAATTCTTTGCCACTATTCCCTCAAAAGGCGGGTCTAACTTTTGTCTAACTTCTCTTGAACAGCAGCCAGCCTTAACGACTCACTTCTAACGAAGAGAATGTGGCAGAAGTGAATTTGCATGAGTTCTCAGGCCAGTCAGAAAGGCAATATAGCCTCTCCTGGCTCCCTCTTGGGACATTCACCCTTAGAACCCAGTGATCATGTTTTAAGCTACAAAGTTTTGGAGTAGTTTGTAACACAGCCATAGATAACTGGAACAAGATGGAAGGGACTCTAAAGATAATATAGGTCAACTCACCCATTTGACAGGTGGGAAAAAGTACAGAAGATGCAAATGACTTGCCCCAAGGTGACCCAGGACAGGATGTGGACTCAGATCTCTTGATTGCAAGTCTAATGCTCTTTGTGTCACCTGCCTGGAGTGTCACACTCATTCTGACCCTCTTCTCCCTGACCTTTCTGTGAAGATGAAGGCCTGCCACTCAGGATGGACGGATGGAAAGATAAAAAGAGCCTGGGTTCCGTAAACATCCCACAGCAGCCACACTAGCCTTGGACTGCCCACCTCCAGAATTAGCAGGCAAGAAAAATAAATCCCTGTGGGTTTAAGTTAGGGTTTCTGTTATCTGCGGCCAAATGCATGCCCAACTGATGCACTGGCTTTCAGACTGCACTGGATTCAAAGCTCCTACTGTGGTGTTTCCAACTTATTTTGTTGCTCTCGCCAAAAACCATGTAACCGAGCTGTAACTCCAGGAGCCGACTTGAGAGAGCTCCCCACTGCCGTGCTCGCTGCCAGAATTGCCCATCTACTAACAGCAAGCTGGTCCTCGCCTGTCCTCAGCCCTCTAAGCTGACCTGGGCCTGTCCTGGCATCCTGAATGCTCCTTCTGGCCAGAGAAGGATAAAGGATTCTCTCAGCCCTGCAGTCACTGAGCTACAACACCAGACTCACCATGGGCTGCCAAAGCCCTCAGAGGTTGCAATGAGACAGATTACACAGCTCCCGACTGACAACCAGGACAGGGGAGACCCCCAATAAAGAGTGTGGCCACACCTGGCACACCTGTGAGCATGCATGAAGGCTGGCTGGGGTATGCCATCTGCTGAGATGGGCGTGGTTCGCTCAGAGACACCCTATTCAGGTTCTGATCCAGCCTAGGCCTGAGGTCACCCCCGCGCAGAATCGAAAAGCTGAGGGCTGTGACAGGGCTTTACACCAGGCATATTTTTTGCTGAGTCTGTTTACCTGGTCATGATTTAGTATGATCCCTTTAAAAATAATCAGGTCATTAAGAGGAACCTCCACAACCACGTCTTGGACAAGACCCCTGGGGATGGCTCATTTTATGGCTGCCTTAATCTAAAAAACATGGGGATGGAAATGGCCTTTTTAGGAGCAGCCCCGCAGAGATGGAGCAGCAGGAGTGTCCTTCCACCTAATGCCACATGCATTCAGCTAAAACGGCCCCCAAGGTGCTGTGAGAAAGAAGCTCCGGAAACACAGACCCAAGCCGATCGCTGACAAGTCTAAGCTCCCCGAGCTGCAGCTTACAAAGGTGTCTGCACCTGTCACTTCACTTGAGTCACACAGTAACCCCATAAAAGCAGTGTAGCTATTGTTGTCCCCATTTTACAGGTGGGGAAACTGAGTCTCGAGGCATTGAAGGGACTTGCCCAAGGCCAATGCAAGTAATAGGCGCTATGGATTGAATGTTTGTGTCCCCTCAAAATTCCTATGTTGAAGCTCTAACCCCAATGTGATAGTATTAGGAGATGGGGCCTTTGGGAGGTAGGTGTAGATGAGGTCATGACGGCAGGGTCCTCACGATGGGATTAGTGTCTTTATAAGAAGAGGAACTCCCACAGCCTTGCTGTGTGCTCACATGATGGAGAGAGAGGGAGTTCTAGTCTCTGCCTCTTCTGAACCATTTTTAAGTGTACAGTTCAGTGGCACTAAGCACATTTACACTGTTGTGCAACCAGCACCACCATCCATCTCCAGAACATTTTCATCATCCAAACTGAAACTCTGTACCCATTAAACAACTTTCTATTACCCCCTCCCCCAGCAATCACCCTTCTACTTTCTGTCTCTATGAATCTGGCTACTCTAAGTGCCTCATATAAATGGAATCATACAGTATTTGTCCTGTGGTGACTGGTTCATTTCATGTAACATAATGTCCTTAAGGTTCATCTATGTTGCAGCATGTGTCAGAATTTCCTTCCTTTCTAAGGCTGAGTAATACTCCATAGTACGTACATACTACACCATTTATCCATTCATCTGTGTTACAGTTTATCGTCATCACTAGCACAGAGGAACTAAATGTGAGAAGCTCCTCCTCCTTTCTCAGGAACTAGGACCAACGGCTTGTTCAGTTTTCAGAGTGTGGCCTCGGTCCCCCAGCTCCACTTCCAGGAACAATTCCTACGGAAACACACGAACAAGGAGGCGTACTGCCTTCTGCGGGGGAGAGCCAGTGGTTTTTTCTCATTCTCACTTCAATTTGTCAGGGACTGATACTTTTGTGAAATACAATAAAATGATGTAGTAGAAAATGAAATTTAAAAAACTAAAAACATAAAAACACTAGTCCATTATTTTATTATTAGACTCAACAGACAAAATTACTGGTTAAATTGCTATAAAACTTTCCAACACAGTTTCCGTCCTCCTCTTGTTACAGACCTGTAACACACAGTTCAAGGGCAGCACCCATTCACAAACCACATTCCGAGTAGCCCTGCCTGGAGCATCCTTTAACAGCAAAAATGAAAACAAAAAAATGACCTTCAATAACACAGTTGTTAAACACATTTTGGTATATCCATTATGGTTTAGCAATAAAAAATAATGAAGCACATGAGTCAGCAATTCCACTCCTAAGTATATAACCAAGAGAAATGAAAACGTATGTTCCCACAAAAACTTGTACATGAATGTTCGTAGCAGCTTTCTTCCTAATAGCCAAACAGTGAAACCTCAAATTTCCATCAACTGATGAATGGATAAACAAAATGTGGTATATCAATGCAATAGAATATTATTCAGCCATAAAGAGGAATGAAGTACTGATACATGCCACAACATGGATGAACCTGGAAAAAATTATGCTAAGTGAAAGAAGTCAGACACAAAAGGACCATGTATTTATGATTTCATTTATATGAAATGCCCAGAATAGGCAACTATAGAGAGAAAAAATGTAGATTAGTGGTTGCCAGGGTCTGGGAGTGATAGAGGGATTGGAAGACGATGGCTAAGTGGTACAAGCGTTCTGTGTCAGATGATGAAATGTCCCAAAAATGACTGTGGTCACGGTTGCACAACTCTGTGCATATATATACTTAGAATCATTGAACTGTACATTTTAAATAGATGAATTATATGGTATATGAATTATATTATACCTTGATAAAGCTGTTGTAAACAATAATGAAACAGAGTCCTAGACCTATTAAAACAATTGAATTAATTATTTAAAACCTAAAAAATTCCTAGGTCTGGATGTTTTTACTAGTGATTTCTTCCAAACATTTAAGAAGGAAGCAACATTAAATTTTACACTAATTCTTCCAGGGAACAGAAACAGGGATAACATTTCCCAATTCATTTTATGAGACCAGCATAACCTTGATACCAAAACCTGACAATAGAAGAAAGGAAAATTACAGACCATCTCTCCACTAAGACAGATGCCAAATCCCAAAACAAAGTGTTAGCAACTTGAGTCCAGCAACACATGAAAAGAATACACACCACCCAAGCAGGGTTCAGTCCACGAATGCAAGGGTAGTTAACATTCTAAAATCAATCAATGTAATTCATTGTTTTGACAGAAAAAAGGGAAAACTATCATATGATCATCTCATAAATGCGGAAACATCACTGACAAGTTTTAACACCCAATCATAACCCCCCCCCAAAAAAAACCTCTCTCAGCAAACTAAGAAAACTGCTTTAATCTGATTAATATCTACAAAACACCTAAAGCAGTGGTCACACTTAATGTTTGTGTGTTGTGAAACCAGGATGCCTGCTGTAGGATTGGTAATAATTGTATTCAGCACCACTGAAGGCCATAGCCAAAGCAACGAGTCCAGTAAAAGAAATAAAAGGCATAAGAATAGGAAACATATAAAACATATAAAACTATTTATAGATGATATGATAGAAAATACACAGGAAATCTAAAAGACTATCAACCTGTTAGTGTTAACAAGTGAATGTGGCGAGAACCCTGGAGACCAAGGGCAGCAGGAAAAATCATCAGCAACAGACAGAATAATTATCAAATATTTTTGATAATATTCAAAAATATTATCATTTAAAATAGCAGCAAAATCAGTAAATTCCTGGAAATAAATCTAATAAAATATGAGCAAGACCTCTGCAGTCAAAACTACAAAATATTATCAAATAAAATTAAAGAAGACCCAAATACATGGAGTGCTACACCACAAATTGGAGGCCTCAATATTGTGAAGATGTCATTTCTCCCTAAATTAATCTATATTCAGTGAATCTCATTCAAAGTCTCAGTGGGTTTTTTTTTTTTTTTTTAAATAGAAATTGGCAAACTGGTTGTAAAACTCACATGGAAATGCAAAGGCCCGAGAATGGCCGAGGCAATCCTGAAGAACAAAACACATCCTGACATCAACACTAACTCTTGGTAATTAAAATCACGTGGTATTGGCACACGCACAGACAAACTGAACAACAGGGCGGAAAAGGCGGTCCAGACAAAGACCTGCACAGCCACCGGGATGACTGAAACAAAACAGGCAGAAGATGTCGAGTGTTGGTGAGGATGCAGAGCACCTGGAATTCTGGAATCTCATGCACACTTACCTGCTGTGGAAAGCGATGTGGTCCTGTTTACTAAAATCTCACATCTGCATACCTTATGCCCAGCAAGTCCACTGAGAGGTATAAACACAACAGACATGCACACACGTGTTCACTAAAACGCATACAAGATTGCTCAGAGCAGCACTGCTCCTAACAGCCCCAAACCTGGAAACTATCCAAACGCCCAACAACAGGCAAACGAACAAATAAATGAACAATCCACAACTACATCGGCAACACGGATAAGTCTCATCATGCTCAGCCAAAGACACCAAAGAATCTACACCGGGATTCCATTCATATAAAGCTTGAAAACAGGCGAGACGGGTCTACTGTGTGAGATATCGGGGTAGCGGTTACCCCTGGGGCAGCTGGGGGTCTCTGGAGGGCAGGTCATGTGCTGCTTCTTGACCTGGACACACACTTAGGCTACGTGCTCGTGCCTGTAGTAAGTTCTATTTTGACAAAGAGTTGAGACAAAGAATGAGGCAGACATCAGAGGTACCGATATGCCCATATTCTAGTGACAAAGGGTATTAGTGGCCGCAGAGACACAAATATGAAACGTGTGCGTCCCCACTGCCCTTCTGCCACCTCCTACCGAAGCGCATGTGCTTCCTTCTGTCACTGTGGCTGCAGAGGGCTGACCGGGAGAAAGAACAGAAAGACAAGAATCAGAAGGGGCTGGAAACAGACCAGGAGACTGTTATGGAGGACAGGGTGAAAACCACTGGTGTGGAGGGAAAGGTGGAAAAGGTCCACGAAGGCAGGGGAAGAAAAAAAAAGACCAGAGCTCCCCGAGGGAAAAGTAGGGAGGGAAGCACTGCAGAGACTGGGTTGGTGTTTACTGAACGCCCCTGGAGCCCATTCAGGTTGGACTGACAGAGAGCGGTACCTTTAAATTGTAAAGATAAAAAAAACAGTGCAGAATACCACGCATTATTGTATTTCTGTGAGAATTTAAATGTGTGTATTTGTTTAAGCACAGAAGAAGATCTGGCAGAATGCAGACTACAGTGATGAGATCTACATCCAGAGCACAGACTGGAGGGGGGTCAGGCGAGGGTCCAAGGGGGACTTCTGTTACCTTTAGAACTGTGTTTTTTTTGAGGAGGGGAGACTGGGATAATTTTAAGAAACACAGTTTGTTTTTATAATAATAATTTTTTTAAAATAAAAGGAGGACAGCCTGCTACAAAGACTGGAAAGGGGGGCCCTGTGGCAAGGCAGGGACCTTCAGGATGAAGAAAATGGTCTACTCTAGGTAGGAAATGAGCTGCTCGTGATAACCCCACAGAGGCCCTGGAGACCGCCTGAGTCAGCTGTCTGGGGCTTCTGGTCAGAGGGTTCAGAACCCTTCCCGCAGCCAGCCTGAGGGGCTGAGTCCCTGCCCCCAGCGGGGACACGGCAGGGACACCGGGGTTCACCCATCACTCCCCTACTTCTCCACCCCTCCCTCACCTCCACCTTCTTCCACCAAAACAATCCCTCCTACACTGGCCCTACCCCCTCCCTCCTGCAAGCTCCCTCTCCTGAGTTTATCACCTTCACACAGCCCACACTCCCCCTCCCCCTCCACACATACACCTTCCCCCCCTTTTCTACACCCACCACCCCCAGGCAGTGAAGGGGCCAGTGCCTGGGTAGCAGAACTTGACCCTCACAGACCCCTCCACCTCCAGCCCCTGATGGAGCTCCTGGATCCTGAGAGGGGAGGAGGCAAGAAGAGAGATGTACACTTTAGGGGGCAAACAGGCAGGGGCGGGGCTGGAAGGTACCACCTGGTCCTCTTGGAAGTTAAGCCCAACTCCTGTCTTGGGTGTGGTGGAGGGGGAGAGTGGTCATTTCTGGGCAGCTGCTCCTGGCCTTCCTCAGGAGGTGTCCCTTGTCCTCTCACAGCCCCCCCACACAGAGAAAACGCTAAGACCAGTGGCCAGACCCCACACTGGGCACCACATAGCCCACAGTCACAACTAATAAACATGCCGCTCCTGCGCACGGTTGACCTTTCAGCAAGCCCTAGGGCCCGCACGGTCTGCCTCTGGCCCCACCTGTGTGACGGGCAGTGCCACCGATGGAAGGTAAAGTCACTGCCCAGTCCTTCGGTGGGTGGCGCCACTCAGGTGCATTCCCTGCTCTGTCTCCGAGTCTCCTGCTGCCTCCCCACCAAGGGGCACGTGTGGTCTTGTCTATACGTTTTTAAAAGCACATTCTTCACAAAGCACTGCAAGGGGAGGTGGGTTTGTGTACTTCTAATGGGGGGACGGCTCTGGACCCACTCCATATTGGCCATTCAATCTCCTTTGTTGGCTGGACTCTCCCTTCCTAATGAGCGCCCATTCCCCTTGAAGCCTTGGCGCCCAGTGCTTTCTGTGCTAGCCTGTGAGTGGGCTGCACAGGGCTGCTTCTAAAGAAAGGACCAGACAACGGACCACTTCAAGCCCATTAGTGTCATGAGATTCATGACCTGGTGGGGAAGGCAGCCCTGCTGGCATTCAGGCCTACTTCTAAAGGCAGGGCTGGAAAAAATGAAAGAGAACGGTGGGAGCAGGACGAAGAATAGCCTTTGGTGGGTCATGAGGGAAACCCCAGGGCCACTCCAAAGAAAAGAGCTTTAAAACTCTGCCCGCTAATAATCTACAGGGCAGTAGAGGGACTCCCAAGTTCAAGGGCTCCCCAAGAAGCCAGGAGTTGCTTTCTCCATCTTTGATCAGAAGTTCACAGGGGGTTCTGGCACCAAATGAACCAGGAGTCCAAGCAGAAATGGCATTTTTCTCCGCAGAGGCAACAAAAGGAATGTGCCCCCACCCCCCTGCTGACCTTGGTCCCTAAGTAGCCCCCCAAGGTAATAATGATCTGCGTCTGGCTCTCTCCTGCCTCCTGGGACCACAGATCACTTTCCTTAGGGATAAATGAAAAGACATCCTTAGATGCCTACTGTGCACCAAGTACATCCACATACACTTATCTCAGTACATCCTTAAAACAAACCTGTGAAGTACATGATGTTATCCCATTTTACGCACACGGAGATGGACAGTTTAAAGAATCAGATAACTTGCCCGACTTCACAGAGCCAACGGGTGGCCACAGTTGTCATTCATGGCTGGGTCCACCCACATCTACACCCAGACTCCCTTCCCCTACACCGCACAGCATCCTGGCACCCACGGGGGAGGTGTCTTCCTACCTCTCAGCCCAGCCATGGAAGCCTCTGGTGGAGGGACGAGCACAGGGTCCGGGCCTGCCCAGTAGGACTCTCTCTCCTGAGACCCTGAACCTCAGGCAGAGTGACAGACATAAAAAACAGTCAGTGTAGACACATCCAAGAGGCCTGTCATTCCTGGGGGGACTGCCCATTCTTTCCTGCTGCCTAGATTCCTGGGACTGCCCTGCATCCCGTCCTTCCAAGCCTCCTTCCTCAGCATGCATTTTGCTTCTGTGAGCTCCTGCATTTCTTCCAATACTTTCCCTTTTTGTTTAAATCTGCCTGAGTTGATTTCTGTAGCTAATGACCAAGGAACGCTATCTTGTTCACCATCCATTGAGCCTCCCTCCCTTCTCTCTGCTCCATGGAACAAAAGCACAGACCCCACAAGGCTGGCTATTTGTCCAGTTCATTTGCTTCTCTCATGGGTCTGGGGGCTCGTCCCAGGGCCCGGCTCCTGTGGCATGCTGCTAAACACTTACGGATGATGAAGTGAGAGAATGGAAGGTAGAGTGGGACAGAGCAAGCCAAATTAAGAGATGAAGGAAAAGAGGGGACATTTCCATGTGTTTCGGACACAACAAATCCCATTTTTACAATTTAGCAAGGGCAGTTCTGTCCACGCCATTCACTTCGATCAGCCCCACCAGGACAAAGGCAAGCTGAGGCTGCCCTGTGCCGAGGATGAGGCCTCAGCGGGTTCATGGCAGAGCACGCCTGCACCACCTCTGCAAGGCCGAGGATGCCTGAGGTTTGGGTGGCACAGGGAGCATGGGTGAGGCCACAGGAGGGAAAAGGAGAGGCTCAGGGCCCAAAGGACGGAGACGACATGCAGGGAGGTGCATGTGTGCAGAGGCGAGGCCTTCCGATCCAGGGAGGCCTCTGGCAGTGCCGGGTCTACACAGCTCCCAAACGCTGCTCAAGCGAGTCAATTTGGGGACTGGAACAGAACATACAGGAAATGTTAGCTGCAAAGGTCGAGAAGGCTTCTCAGGAAGGATATTTCTAACTATTTCCCTGTAGGGAATACATTTCCGACACAGAGTGGCAAGTGCCCCGAGGCGAGCCCCAGGACCGGATCTGATGCACAGGGAAGGGACCCAGGCCAGCACCAAACCAAATGCACATGATTTCCAATCCTCGGCCCTGGAGCCAACTCCAAACTTGGCAGATCCAAGTCCTGGCTGGAGTTAAGTCTAAGATGAGCAAGGAGAAAAAGCCAAGTGGTGAAAACATGGGAAAGAACTGAAAGAGAGTCAGGACAAAGTCTAAAACAAGAATGGCCGACACCCCGTGAACGGGCTCCTGTGTGAGTCAAGGAGCTGTGTGCAGGCTGGCCCAGCTCCTGGACTGGGTGGAACTCAGGAGGAACACTGCCAGCTGTGGCAACTTTATGTATAGATCTCATTACCCTTTTCCTGTAACAGTCCTCTAACAGACTCCTCACTGTCACCCCACAAATCGCCCACACATATTTATAAAATGCGCTGAATTCTGCATGCTCCTTTAGTAAGGGCTGAGTTGGTTCTTCCCCTCACCCCAGCTAACTCTCACTGGAGGGTCGTTATGAGCCAGCCCCGATGAGGGCAGGAGGGACATACAGCCCTGCCTTTCAGGGTTTCACAGGCTGGGGGGTGCGGTGGTGACAGGCAAGCGAAGGGACATCAACTACAATACGGAATTGTTTGAGGGGTACCCAAAGTGTGGTGGGACCACAGAGGAGGGGGAATTAATTCTGCCTGGAAAATGGGGACGATTCCCAGAGGAGGTGAGATTTAAGCTGGACGGTGAAGAATGAATATGGATTCTTCAAGGAAAAAGCCAGGAGGGGAGAGACATTTCAAGCAAAGGAACGACATCCAGGTTCTGAGTGAACGGCATGATTGAGAAATGAAGTCATTCCACAGGGCCCAGGAAGGTGATATGATCTGAGAGACAGGTCCAGAGAGGGAGGCAGGAATCAGATGGAGAAATGCCAAGACACAGACTGCTTGCTTGATCCTAAAGACCATGGAGAACCGTGGAAGGTTTTTAAACCGAACATCACTTTGCCCTAATCCTGAGGAAGGCTGGGAAAGGATGAAGGGTGAATAGGGTCTGAAGAAGGCAGTGGGGGGCGGGGTGTAGGGAGGACTCAGGCAGCGCATGGGAAGCAAGATAAGAGAACTGACTGACTGGAAAGAGGGATGAGAGGGAAGGAGGAGGACCCGAAGAGAAGTAACAGAGGAAGGTAAGTGTGATAGCTAATTTCCTGTGTCAGCTTGACTGGACCACAGTGCCCAGAGATGTGGTCAAACATTATTCTGGATGTTTCTCTGTGAGGATATTTCTGGATGAGATTAACATTCAAATAGGTGGACTTGGAGTAAAGCAGATTGCCCTCCATAATGTGAGTGAGCCTCATCCAATCAGTTGAAGGCCTGAATTGAACAAAAAGAGAGAATTCTCAAACAAGAGATAATTCTACAGCAGACAGCCTTCAGACTCCAACTGGAACACTGGCTCTCCTGGGTCTCCAGCCTGCTGACTCACCCTGCAGATTCTGGACTTGCCAGACTCTATAACCACAGGAACCAATTACTTAAAATAAATCTCTTTATATATATATATATATATATATATAGCCTACTGGTTCTGTTTCTCTGGAGAACCCTGACTAATACAGTAAGGAACAAAGAGGCCTGCCAGGCTCCCGGCTAAGGAAGGAGGCAAATATGGCAGCCCACTGCTGTCTTCATGACCAGCCCCACCCCCGTATGTGTGTGTTCAGATCAGTGACGAATGCCTCCAGCTTTGTTGTGTTGTACCCAAGGGCTGACTGGGTACCTCCTCTCAGAAGTCCCACAGTCAGGTCAAAATGAGCAGGCTTGAACAAACTCCCCATCCTGCCCTCCACCCCCACAGCACCATGGAGTGGGTGTCCTCCAGTCTTCTCTCTCCTCATCCCCCTCACTCAGTCCACCTCCCAGTCCTGTCAGGGCACCTCTGAAATACGTGTCGACCCCGTCGATGTCTTCCCGTGGCCTCCACCACCGTGCCCTCAGTCTAAGCCCCTGTCACATCTGGTCTGGACAATTGCAATAACCTCCTAACTGGTCTCCTCACTTCCTCTGCCCCTACTTTCTTCTCAGGCCTCCTCCAAGTACCCCCTCCACTCTGCATCAGTCTGAGCTTTTAAAACATAAATCAGACAATGTCACTTCTTTATTTTCAACCCAGCAATGATTTCCCACTGCTTTTTGGATGAAATACACACTCTTCCATAGCCAAGGGGGCCAGGCCACATGGAGCCGGCCCACCTCTCCTGCATTATCTCACCATGCCGTCCCCTGCTTGCTTCAGACACTGACCACTTCCTAGAAGACATCCCAACCTCCTAGCTGCCTAAGAACTAACTGGCTCTTCTTGGGGCCTTGGGACATCTTGGGATGCCTGGCTTCTTCTCATCATGCAGATCTTGGTATCAGGTCTCCTCCCCGGGGATGCCTCTCCTGATCTCTCTTTCTAAAGAAGATCTTAACACCTGCACCTCCCTTTAACCCCTTACCCTGTCCGTACCTCCACAGCTCTTAACACAATTCGTAGCTATCTCATTTATTTGTTGGTTTACCTGTTTTAGTTTGACTGTCTCCTCCACCCTACCCCCAACACCTGGAATGTAAATTCCATGAGGGCACAGACTTTGACTTGTCCATCACTGTGCCCCCCAAATTTAACATGGTAAATATTTCTGAATGAAGAATAAGTAAAGTAACAAATAACTACCTTCTATGTTTGGGATTATTGTGCCGTTATTAAAGAGTAGTTCACTGAAGCCCAGAGAGGTTAAGTAACAAGCCCAAAGTCACAAAGCTCTAACTGGCAGATCCAGAACTCAAATCTAGTCCTGTCTTATTCCAGAAGATGTGCTTTCTGTCACTCCCCATGGGGTTCTATATTAATCAACGTCTACAGTGCCCCTTTAGATTTAAAAGATCCTTTAGAAACATACTGTTTATTAAATACAAACATTTCTGGAGCACCTGTGATGTGCCAGGCATCCTGCTGAGCGGACAGTGGGCATATATCAGAGGGGGGTGCCTTCCCAGGAAATCAGCACAGCCCACGAGGTGGGCAGCACGGGGGTGTGACCCAGCAACACACTCAGCCAGGCCTGTGGCCAGCCCAGGGCCAGACCCAGAAACTCTGTCTTTTATTTTTCAGTTGAGTACCTTTCAGCTGTTTTACTTGTTGTTCCTGATTATGCTGGTAATGCACACTCATTGAAAGCAAATTCAGAAAATGCAAAAAAGAAAAAAAGTGAGGGCGCTTATAATGTAATCACTCACTGTACACACTGTAATATGATTTTGCTTTAAAATCAGTTTTCTCCCCACTATTGAAATATTGTAGCTCTCTTTCCCCTATAAAGGTCTATGGATGTTATTTCCAATGTTTTGCAACTATAAACGACGCTCTGATAAACACCATTATACAGTCACCTTTGCGCAGCTGTCAGATTATATTCTGAACCTAGGAGTGGAAATGCTGGGAGAAAGCTGTGCTTTTAAAATTTTTGTGTATATGCCAAACTGCTCTCCAGAAACCTGAAACAGTTTAAACTTTATCAATCTGATTGTTGAAAACTGATATCTCATTTTACTATGTATTTCCTCAATTATTCATGACGTGGACCATTTTTCCAAGGGTCTGGAGCAATGCCTGGCACAGAATAATGGGTGCTCTGTAGGCAGTCACTGAAGGGAAGTGTCACCATTTGTATTTTTCTCTTGGGGACTTCCTTTACCCATTCTTCCGCTAAAATATTTGGCTTTTCCTTATTCTTTTGCAAGAACACTTTATATCTCATGAATATTAACCACGTGTTTGTTATATACGTTGAATTTTTTTCAGTTTGTCCTTTATCTTTAAACTTTCTTAAGGTGGGATTTTCCTTCTATATAGAAAACTTAAACTTTTAAGCTTAAAATATATAAGAAAAGATTTATTCTGTGGCAGGGTTTTCAACCGTGGCACCACTGACATTCGGGGCAGGACAATTCTCCGTGTGGGGGACTGTCCCCTGCATCGTAGGATGGTCAGCAGCATCCCTGGCCTCCACCCACTAGAAGCCAGGAGCACCTCCCCAAGTTGAGACAAACCAAAAATATCTAAATATTGCCCAGTGTCCCCCGGGCGCAAAATCACCCCTGGTTGAGAACCACTGCTCAGAAACCACTGCTGGCTTCTGACTTTAGTGCCATGCTTATAAAGTCTATTTCTACCTCCTAATTTAAAAAAGGGACCTATGGTGTTTTTGTCTTGCCCTCCATGGTTTTATTTTTCACATTTACATCTTCAGTCCCTGTGGAATATACTTTGCCATAGGAAGTGAAGTAAGAAGCCATATATTATGACTGCATTGAACTTACCCCTGGGAAAAGGCAGTCCCACCATATGAGTGGCTCCTGACATGTGGGACATTTAATAATCCCCATGTCCAAAGTTATACGACACCTCACACAGGGAAAAGCTGCACCTGTCACCCAAGAGATGGCACAGAGTTGGCCAAGTTGAGGTCAATTCCCTTTCAGACTTATCTGCCCACAGCTTCAGGGATTCTCTGCTGGACTGAATCAGACGGGCTCTGTCAATGTCGGGTGAGTGGGACAACTGTCCCACAAATGTATTTGCTAATGGCTATTTTATGTAATCATCATAACCTCCTCAAACCAACAGCACACCACTTGATTCTGGAACCATCTGGAAAATTACAAAGGATTTTCCTTTTGGTAGAAAAAAACGCCAGAGTAGGTCATTAGCTTTGTGTTTCACTGCATTTGGTCTGAACTTTTGTGTGCTTTCTAATAAATTTTTAAAAATATTAATTATCCTTTTAAATTTCTGTTAGATTTCAATAGAATTTAATGAATATAGTGAGCTCCCTCTGGTGGTCACAAGAAAACCTCCAAATTCCAGTGGTCAATACATAGTTAAACCTCAAACCTTTATTTACAGAACATGGTACATTTTATAATTAATAGATTCAGAGTAGCTAGACTATGCCTTAAGAGAAGACTTCTAATTATTTTCTTCCATTCATCAGTGGGTCTACAAATTGGTTCGTGAGGCCACTGTCCAAAACCACGCTCACCATCTTCCCTTCCAAATCCCTCTTTGGGGATTTCCTGTTTCTGTTCAGGGCATCACCCTCCCCCCGGGCTTGAAACTTCGGGCATCTCTGGCCCCTCCCGTGCCCATCCATCCTGTTTGTGAGTTTTGTCCACCACATGGCCCGGTGACTCGCACAGCTGTTCCCTGCTATCAATTCTCATGGCCCTCGTTCAAGTTCTCACGACCTCTCTTCTAGAGAAGTCATTCAGCAGATATTTATCAACAGTCCTCCGCGTGCCCTGCACATTCTAGACTCAAGGGACATGGCAGGGAACAAGACAAGACTGTTTCCGCACCAAGCCCCTCTCGGTGGGCTTCTGTGCTGGAACCAAATTGGTAATCCAGTCCATCCTCCACGCTGTTTCAAGAGTCCTCCTCTTAAAACTGAACTCTACTCAGACTCCTTCGACTGTGTCCCATGGAATAAAGCCCACATCCCTCCATCACCGAGACTCACCTCATCTCCCACTGCCACCTTCCAACCAAACAGAGCTCCGAGCTAGTCCCGGGGCTCCCCTTCACCTCCGCTCAGGATGTAGGGATCGTGGAATGTGTCCCCCAGCCAAGCGAGCTTAGAAGCCAACCAGTCTTCAAAATCCTGCCCAACTATCATCTTCCCCTGCCCAGGTCCTCCTCATCTGAGGTGATCTCCCTCTTTTTCATTTCTGTAGGACTTTTTTCTTCAGACTCTTCCTATTCTCAACATATTATGGTTCTTATATTTGTGCCATTGTCTACCAACAACTGGCTCTGCAATTCCTCTAACAATCTTAGTCAATATCTCCCACAGGACAAGCACAAAATAGGGTAGGGAGAGATGACTGAAGGAATGAACAAATATTGATGCATAGCGGAGTGGGGAACTGAGACCATTTTCCAGAGAATTCTAGCCAAAAGAAAAAAAGAAGACAATCAGAAACAAATTGTCTCCTACAACTTCGTACAGTCTGCCATAACTAGGATACAAATAAATTTCTAACTCTGATTAATCTGTTTATTAATTTCTGGAAACTCACCATACACTGGAAGCACAGGGCACATCATTGGAAAACCACATGCAATGTCTCTGGTCTACTATGCAAAGATACAAAAAGGCACAAAAAGGACATGAAAAGTATTACCAAGTTTCTGAAAAGTTCCTAATAATTTCCAGGGCAAGTTGAGCCCAGTTAGAAACCAGGGTGAACTGTGTGAAGGGGCGGCAGCCCCAGGCTCTGCACGAGGCCTTCTGGATGCCGCTAGTGGCTGACAAGAGTTCACCGGCTACACGTTTCTTTTCCTTTCCGGTTCTCTCGCTCCTGCGGTCTGTTGCCAGCATTTTCTCACCCATGTCCCAAAAGAACATGCCAATAGTCTGCCAAGCCTTTGTTCTTTCCCTCCAGAATATTCCCAGCCAACTGCCAACTCTGAATCTGTCCCTCCCTACCTCTCCGGCAGCCCCGACTGATAGCAGCAAAAATCAAGAAGGTCCTGGGCTGCACGTGGGTGGACTGGCTTGGGGGCAATGGATCTGAGTTAATGATAACCACAACTCACTCACTCTCAGAAAGCAGGCCAGGCCCTGTTCTAAACTGTCTATGTGTATTAGCTCATTCAGTCCTTGCAACAATCCTATGAGGTAGGTACGATTAGAAACCCCATTTCACAGATGAAAAACTGAGGCCCCAGGAGGAGAAGTTACTCGCTGGAGGTCCTGGAGATGGTAAGTGACAGAGAATTTGAACCAGGCAGTCTGGGTCCAGAGTCCATGTGCTTTATCACTGGGTCACACTGCCTGTTGGACTTGTGTGCTTCAAGCGGAGACAAACCTCTGGTCAAACCCAGAATCTGTCTACAGTCCCCAGCCGAGGACCACCAGACATGGCTGGCCGGCTGGAGCAGGACTGAAGTGGTCATGTATTACTTGTGTCTGCCCAGCTACATGCATTTTCTCTTCTTTTGGGAATAGCACCCTAATTTTCCTTGGGGTAACCACCCTTCCCCATTCTCAGCCCACAGGGTTCTGGTAGCATCAAACCTCCACCTAGTTCCAAGAATGGTCACATGACCCAGACCTGGCCAATCCCTGCATCCCATCCTCCAGGCACGGAGATTGGTTCAGAGATAGGCACCTGCCCAGAGCCAGGCAAATCAGGGTCAATTCTGGGACTTGTTTTAAACCGTGGTAAAATACATATAAAATAAAAATAACCATATTAACCATTTTAAAGTGTACAATTTCACGGCATTTAACACATTCATAATGTTGTGCAACCATCACCACTATCTATTTCCAGAACTTTTCCATCTTTCTAAACAGAAGCTCTGTATCCATTCAACAATAATTCTCTATGTTAGTTTGCTCAGGCTGCCATAACAAAGTACCAGTCAGGGTAGTTTAAACCACAGAAATCTATTTCCTCACAGTCCTGGAGGCTCGAAGTCCGAGATCAAGGTGTCAGCAGGGCTGGTTCCTTCTGCGGCTTCTCTCCTTGGCTGTGGATGGCCGTCATCTCCCAGTGTCCTCACGTGGTCTTTCCTCTGCGTGTGTCTGTCCCCTAATCTCCTCTTCTTATAAGGACACAGTCAGACTGGATTAGGGCTCCACCCCAAGGGCCTCATTTTGCCTTATTTATCTCT
Source organism: Diceros bicornis minor (assembly GCF_020826845.1). Lineage (NCBI taxonomy): Eukaryota > Metazoa > Chordata > Mammalia > Perissodactyla > Rhinocerotidae > Diceros > Diceros bicornis. The sequence continues at coordinate 91,339,810 of NC_080740.1, forward strand.
TTAAAGACCCTATCTCACATAGAGTCACACTCTGAGGAACTAGTGGGTTAGAACTTCAACATGTGAATTTTGGGGAGGACACAGTTCAGCCCAGGACACTCCCTATCCCCCAGTGCTGGGACTGTTGAGAAAGGAGAGCACTCTGTCTGCTGGGGTCGCTTGACGAGCTATGATCTACTCCCAGGGCTGTCAGCGTCCACTCTCCCGCCTCAAGGAGAGATTGTCTAAAAACGACTCAGAGAGGAGCTGAGAGAGGGAGGGAGAGAGAGCCCCCGGGCCCTGGCCCCCCTGAATCTGGCTCTCCCTCTCACCTTTCCATTTCCAGTTGAGCTAGGCAGTTTCTTTTTTTTGCTTCATTAATGTGGGATGGTCGGAATGTTAGTGTTCTGATGCTTGTAACTAAAAGAGTTAGTGAACACGAGGACCTTTCACACCTGAGCGGCCCGGATCCCCAGGACGTGCAGGATGAGACCGCACGGAGGCTGCTCAAGCAGCAGAGTCAAGACGCAGACCCAGGACTCTCAGGCTCCCAGGTGTGGGTGCCGCCCGGAGCTGAACCTTAGGACGCTGCTGTGTCATGACTGGTCTCAGCACAGTGGGGTCGGGTTGTGCCCGCCTCTCCCACAAGCAGGCTTGGGGGCCGCCCCCTACCAGAGCCCTTCTGCGACATTATAGAATCACCACTCCGAGGGCGGCCTCCCCCCACAGACTGAGGGCTCCTGTCCTTCCAGTCAAACCCTCCCAGATCCTGCAGCAGCGCCTGGCTCAGGACAGGCTTCAGGACAAAGAACGAGGAAGGCATAGGACAGGTGAGACCGCAAGCCTCCTCCCTCCAGACACCTCCTTGCAGGACGGTCTGTAAGAACACAGGACGGGGAACAACCCAACATCCTGGGGGACTGGCACGTACCTCACAGGACAGCACGACTGCCCGGGCTCCTCCACTTAACCAAAACGGGGCAGCACCTGCTCTCAGTATGCAGACTGATTCCCAGCATCTCAAAGAGAAATCACAAACCGGAGAAAGCAACAGGGACTACAACGTGTGACACCATTTGCATAAAGACAGGAGGGGAGCTCCTCACTGGAGTATACATAAAATACATCAAAAACTGGGCTGTCTCATACCACAACCACTAGCCACACATGGCGATTTAAATTAAAATTAAATAAAAATTTAAAATTCAGTTCCTCAGTTGCATTCACCATGTTTCAAGGGCTAAAAGCCACACGCGCTAGCAGCGGCTGCCGTGTTAGTGCAGAATCAGAACGTTTCCTTCATCACAGAGATGATGATTCTGTTGGGCAGCGTGCTCTAGAAGGACACTGGCAGACGGCAAAGGGCCTCTCCAAAGGGAGCGGAGAGCTGGGGAGGAGGGGGGGGGTGGAATTAATTTTCCCCTGCAGTCTTTTATAGTACTTGAATTTTTTATCACATTATATATTATTTCCTATTCAAAAATAAACATTTTACAACTTTAAAACACATTTTTAAACCTTTAAATATGCAGATAAGGTAAGAAAAGAGGGTGTTAGAATACCCAAGGGACGTGGGTGAGTCACAGGCATCTAAAGCCCTGAGTCCGAGGCTGAGGAGGAGCAGAAGACTCTTCTTGGGCAGGTGTATGAGGAGGAGCAGCCCGGGGGCTGCCAGGGAGCCTCCCCGCACGCCAGACTCAGGTGGTGGTGCAGGAAGCTCCCACATCCCCCACATTTGCATCTTCTCAGCAACTTTATAAGGCCCTCGGGGTGATTAATATTCCCATTTATTTTAGTTTCCTAAGGCTGCCACAACAAATTACCACAAACTAGGTGGCTTGAAATGACAGAAGCTTATTTTCTCACAGTTCTGGGGGCCAGAAGTCCAAAATCAATGAGCACCAGGGCTGGTTCCTCCCAGAGGCGCTGAGGGAAAGTCCTTTCACAAGCCCCTGGTGGCTGCCGCAGTCCCTGGTGTTCCCGGGCTTGCAGACGCATCACTCTGGTCTCTGCCTCCATCTTCCCAGGGCCTTCTCCTGTGTGTCTCTGCGTCTCAAACCTCTCCCTCATATGAGGACACTGCCATTGGATTTACGGCCCACCCTAAATCCTGGATGATCTCATCTCGAGATCTTTAACTTAATTGTATCTGCAAAGACCCTATTTCCGAATAAGGCCACATTTACAAGTACTGGGAGTTTGGACTGAGACATAGCTTTTGGGGGGACACAATTCAACCCACTACACCACTTTATAGACGAGGGGTGCGAGGCTCGAGGACCCCTCACTGCCCGAGGTCACAGGGCTAGTTCAGGGCACAGCCCTGCCAGTGATCCCACCACTGACTGGGGGGAGAGAAGAGGCCTGGCCCTCCCTCAGCCTCACGGCTTCCCCTGAGTGCCTGCTTCATAGTGAGCAACACAAGAGCCGCTCCCTTCTCTGGCCTCGCTTATCTGTCCTCTGCATCCTAGGATCTTACAAAAGATTACACTGTCCTCTGAGCCGTGGGAAGGAACTGCGCCACGGGGATCTGAGGGCATCTCAAATCAGAGGGGGACCCAAGCCACAGAGGGTGGTCTGCATGTCTAGACTCCAAAAGATTGCGAGGCAGATCAGAGCCAGGAAGAAAGGGAATAAGTGAAGGCTGCTGGTGTTTGAGATAAAGGCCTCTGTCCTTTTTATGGCAGTGGGAATATGCCAGCCTATGGGGTTTTGCATTGATGAAGGGCCCTGGTCCAAAGGGCTCAAGTGAGTCCTCCAGCTCAAGGCGACAGGAGACAAAGAGCGGTCATGGGTGTGCCTCGGGGCCAGCAGAGGCTGCCATGCTGCACCCCCAGGGCCACGCTGGCCATAGCTGCCAGGATGGCTGGATGGCAGTCACGAGCCTCTTGGACAAGAACAGCACGGTGCTGACTGCTGGGCCCCCAGAGCGCAGGGGAGGTCAACGCCCTCCTCTCAGCAGGACTAGGGGTTCTGACCAGGCTTGCAGCCTCCACGGTCTTCCCTGAGACCCCCTTGGTACCTCTTGGTAGTTCAGGACCCTCCAAGGGAAGGCAGGGCACAGGACTGCCTCCAGGTCATGGGCTTTACATGTACTTTCTCCGTGATCTCAACAAAGCCCACAGAGCCCACTCCTGTACTGTTATCACTTGCTGATAGAGAACCCGACAGACGTATGTGGCAGACCAGGATTTGGACCTGGCTCAGATTTATTCAGGAGCTCGGTGCCACCTCACTGCCTCCTCCTCCCTCTCCATCTATCATCTGCATTTGGGACTTTTAAACTTCCAGTCAGCAACTCACCCCAAGAAACCCACTTCACATTGCCATCCAGGTCATGCCTACAAATATAAATAGCTAAAACTAAAACTTCACTCCAGTATTTTTTGTTCCAGTCTCTCCTAGTTCAAAATTTCAAAGTGCTTGCTGTAACCCACTGAACTGATTTCATATCTCATGAACATGTTGTGATTCTAGTTTAAAAAACACTTATCCACACAATTCACATGAATTTCCATCCACACAACACTCAGAAAGAAAGAGGAGAAAAAACAAGAAATCATTCCCATTTTATACATTTTGCAGATCATCCAAAAATTCATTTGTAGATCTGAATTTTTTTACATCTTTGAATTGCAATTTCTGACGTCCTGACCCGCTAACGATGTCATCACTTGTCATGTCCTTTTTCCTCCTATTAAACCTCAGAGGCCCTGTGAAAGGCCAGCTCAAGCTCCACCATAAAATCCTCTCCCGCTGGGTCCCAGAGACTGAGTTTTCACACCACGAGGTCCACCTTTGCAGAAATCCCAGGGCATCTCCCAACCTTGAGATGTTAATTCTCAGTGAGCTTGGTTTGTGGACCAGTGGAAGGGGATTGGGAAATGCCAGACCACTTGGCCAATGGAAAGTGTGACAGCAAGGACAAGGGCCAGCGGGGCTCAGCTCTCGGGTCCTCACCCCTTGCCCTGCCTGGTGGGAAGTCTGAGCAGTATTATGACCTTCCACTCATTCACGGGTATTACACTCCATTCTATGAGAGGATAATTCTAACCCTGAAAACACCAGGGCAGAGACTGTACACCTAAATTCTCAATCACAGCCGCACAAGTCTCCCTGAGGACGACTGGAAGACCTGATATGAACCGGGATTCGAGCCACATGGACTGGGAATCAGCAAATCTTGGTTCTATTCACAGCCATCCTGGTCTACACCACAAAAATCCAAGAAAGACACTATTACTTGAATAGCTCAGACCATGTTTCCTGCTCCCTCCCGCTACCTCCACTGAAAGAAACAAAAACAAAAACCCCACCTTTGCCAGATTAATTACCCCTCCTGTCTGAAATTCAGCTAGGTCACAATGTTCACTCCACGTGGACGGTTCACGCCTGTTTCTCCATCTTTAAGACGAGTCTAAGCCTTTATTATAAGAAGTCACCTCTAACAGCCTCTTAATTCCTCCACCAATACCACCGTCCTCATCGAAGCAAGCAGTTGATCTTCCCCGGAATCCAGGGAAGACACAGGAAGAAAGGCCCGGGTGGTCCACAAGGTACAGCAGAGCCCGAAGCCCACAGCTCCTGTCTGACCACGTCCTCAGCAGCTCTGAGCACACAGGAGAGGGAAGGCCAGGGCACAGAGGTCAGGAGCCAGCAAGGACCAACGTCCACTTACCCGGGGGGCAGATGCACTCGGTGGGCGCTTCCCGAACTGTCCGGAGCTTGACTAGTCCCTCCAACTTCTGAACCAGGAAGAAAAGGGGGAAAAAAAAAGTGAGGATGAGTTTCAGAGCAGAGAGGGTTAGAAGTGGAAAAATCATCAACAATCAATGTGTCGGGAAGACCTACAGCGGCAGTGGAGTTTTCCAGAACATTCTTTAAAAGGCCATTAAATTCTGCAGGCACTTTTAGAATGACAGGAGAAACAAAAGCAAACATTGGACGATTACTTGGGAGTCCCTGAGAAGAAGGTGGCGGGTTTTTGCTTTGTTACATTTTTAAACACAAATCCAGAAAAGCCCAAGCGGCCGTGCAGACGGGGCGCAGCAGGGGAGGCTGGGGGCCAGCGGAACCGGCGCCTGCGCAGCTGTCTGTGCTTGGCCCACCAGAAGACAGGGGCTGGCTTGGCAGTAACCCCTCCCAGCCCGAGGGCCTCAGCTCAGCCCCCTGCCCAGGCCTAATCTGCCCCCATGACATTTTCCCTTCTTACCAGTGGGGAGCTGTGGCCTAGAAAATTTGGGTCAGTGCAATTTAACAAGAATCTCCACACACGCCCGGCCCTGAACTAGATCTGGGCGAAGGGAAAAGAATTACCACAGAAACAGAGTCAAGAGTTGCAGCTCTGGCACGACTGTGGCCTGATCTGACCTTCGGGGTGACCTCTGAGGCCTGAATTACTACCCCTGCCTCACAGAGAGGGGAAACAGCTTGTAAAAAAACACAAGAAATTAGCCCCAAATCCCAAATCTAGGTTTAGAGGAGGGAAGTGATTAGCCCATAATCCCAAAACTAGCCGAGAATTGAGTCCTGACAAGAACAGACAGAGAATTAACCTTTCTCTAGGGAAATCCTACCCCTCAAAAACAAAAAACCTCCCTAAAAGTAAACCAAGGCAAATCCCGAATGTGTTGAGTGAAAAATGCAATACTACCATCAGAGGGGGTACTTCAGGTTCAAACCTAAAAATGTAATTTTTTTTTGTGAGGAAGACTGGCCCTGGGCTAACATCCGTGCCCATCTTCCTCCACTTTATATGGGACGCCGCCACAGCATGGCTTGCCAAGCGGTGCATCAGTGCACTCTGGGATCCGAACCTACAGACCCCAGGCCGCCACAGCAGAGCGCGCACACTTAACCGCTGCACCTAAAAATGTAATTTTTAAAGCACCGCTTTAGAGGAGGTGAGAGGGGCACCCCCAGTCATGAGCCCTTGACCACCAAGCCTAGAATTTTCACAGGAGACGGGACTCCAGCTGCCCTGTCTGCCTCTGGCTGGAACAGCCCAGGACCTGGACCTGAGACAGAAAACGTAACCAGGATAGCTCAGCTGCCTGCAAAGCACTTCCAAGTTCCACCTCCACCAGGGTCCCCAGTCTCTCCCTCATTTTACAGATGGGCAACAGAGGCTGATACTGACTACAGACAGAGTTAAGACCTACCAGTTTCAAGGGAATGTGCAGACGTGCAGTTATGAACACTGTGGTGCAGGCAGCGCGAAAGCAGTACCACCACAGGCAGAGGCGCAAGGGTGCTGCCTTCAGGTGCACTGACTTCTCCATCCTCATCACACCTCTCTGGCCCATAAGGCCTAGGCTTGCCCCCAAAACTGGAACCTGGCTAGGCCTCCGGACACAAGGATCTCAGTTCCCAAGCCCGACTCCCACCCGCCACTCACTCCTGCTCTGCCCTGAGGAGCTCTGCCCGGGCCCAGAGCTGCCCACCTAGCCCAGAGCTACCCTTTGAGCAGCCCCAGCTAACACCAGCCTCCAGAGGTCCCCACAGCTGCCACGGGCTCCCAACAGGTGGGTGAGACCAGCTTCACTACAGGCAGCAGCAGACACCACCCCCAGCCCCATGGCCACCCCCACCCCCAGCTGGGCCAGGCCAGTCCTCACTGGACCGGAAGGCTGCAGAAGCTGCCTGCAGACGCAAGCTTGAGCGGGACCTCAGAACTCACATCTTCCCTCACTGTATTTGTAGATGCTATTACAGATTTCAAAATTTACTTGGAAAAAGAATCTAGCCTTCTAGTTTAAGCCAGTCCATTTGTGCGAGAAATTCTCATCTGTTTTTATCATTGCTACACAGACCAGGAGCCACACTAATTTCCTTTTTTTAACAAAAGCATTTAATGCTAAAAAACAATTAGCTTTTAACAACTGCTATCATATCTCTGCGGCTCTCCTAAAGAGGAAGGGGCGTTATCAAATAGTGATAGGGGACACAATTACTTTTAAGCTACTCTTAAAATAAAAAGCTAAACAGGAAGCTACGGATGAGAGGAAAAAAAAACTTACTGTTAATCCTAGTAGATGGGATGATAAATGACTGGGATTGAGTTTTTGTTTTGTCATTTATTCTAACTACGTTTGTGCATCTATTTTTCTGGATCAGATGGTGAATCTGCAGTTTTATCTCCTAGTCCTCTACCCTCCCCCCACCCCAGGTCCCTAACTTTCTGTGGATTCAAAGTTGCTACTGCGAACACAAAGTGAAACGTTTGAATTAGAAACCCAATCCCACAATCTTTATTTCTATGCATTTTTTTTTAATTCTAAGAAAATATTCTTTTGTTTCTAGGTTTGTAAAAATGAATTAAAAGCCTCAACTTTTTACATTCAATTATCTAGCAGCACCGCTAGCATCTGCAAACAATACCGTCCTGGTTTTACACATGCAAACAAGTCCTGACTCCAAAAGTAAATAAAGGATGAGTTTCTGAGGAGAGACAGAGACTTTGGAGCATTCCCTCCAGAAGTACCCAGAAGGGGAACTGGAAGTTCGGGGGGAGGGGTGGCAGGAGCCCAGAGAAAACCAATCAGGGGAAATCACGGTTTGCAACGAGGCATTACCCGGTCAGACGATGAACTTATTAATGACATGTCAGAGCATTAGTCTGAAACACTTCAGCAGACGTCTGATCACAGCCCTGAACAGTTGCATTTTGATGAAATAAAGATTAACATACAAAAAAGAATGTAATGATTTATTTCTGTAAAATGCTACAAATAAAGCCACAAAGACATTCCTATCCTTTGATAGAAAATTCCTATTCTAGGCAATATACTCCAAGGAAATAAATCAGCAGAAGCAAAACATGATGATATTCAGGCAGAAGCTGTGCCGCAAAACAGCAGGGGCCGTTTAGAGAAGGACGGTGAGCCCTTCACGTCTTCATGAAACGTCACGATGAAGGCTATGCAGCAACAAGGAGAAATGTTTACAATTCAATAAACAAAATGTTCAGATCTGTGTAACAACTCAGGCCTGGGATGGCAGCAACTACCAGACGCCGACTCACTCGGCTGTTGCCATCACAGTGACTGACTTCTTTAAAAGTTCTTTCTGTGTTATAGTAGCATCTTCTCAGTAAAAAAAAAAAAACAAAAAACTCCTGGAAGTAGAAGAGCCAAAATGAAGCCCTTAAATCTCCCCGCCGAGGACAAGTTTTGAATGACAGACTGACGATTCTGTCTCCTCAGGAAGACCCAAGCCCAGGACCAACCCTACTAATACACACACACCACAAACACCAGAGGAAAGGCTTGCGGGAATCAAACCCTCTCTGGGACAGCCCCATCCCCTGGCCCTCCTCACACATCATCTGCCCTCCTCCTGCCCCTACAGGGAAGGGCCCATGTGCTCATTCTTGCTGCCACCAGCAACCTAAGAGGGCAGCATTTCCCGGCCTCTCAAACACTCGTTTTTATTACCCCACCACAGTAACGATGATCATGGTGCTGATGAGAATAGAAAATACAAAGTATTATTATCAAGATTATTGATTACTTATTATGTGCCAGGCAATGTGCCAACAGCTGTTATCTCATCTAGTCGTCTCAGTAACGCCCATGAAGCTGGGACTATTATTATACCCATTTACAGATGAGAAAATTGAGACTTAGAGAGGGCGATGTAAGTGTCAGGGCTGGACTTATATCTTGGTATCACCAACTCCAATCACAAAGCAAGATAACCTCCACTTATAAGCAATTTTCATGTCTATAGAACAAAGTTTCTATGAAAAGCCAGGCCATACAAAACTTTAAGGACAGAAATGAGATCAGTGGCTGCAAAAGCCTGGGGGAGTGTAAGGAATGAAGTGCAGGGAGCTGCATGGAGCAGATTTGAGGGTGATGGACTGTTCCACGCGGTACTGGGGGGGTGGATACACGACTCTAGGCATCTGTCAAAAACTATAGGACTGTACATCACAAAGAATGAACTTTAATGAATACAAATTTTAAAAAAAATCAACCAAGATGTCGGAGAATCCCAGGATGAAATGCGGGCTGAGACAGATGCGTCTAACTATATTAAAACTGTATGACACAGCCTCACTGGAGGTGGTGGGGAAAATAACATAGCTGACCGCAGTAACTTTGCAAAATAGGGTTCCAGTTGAGCACTGTAAGGCTGAAGACCAAAGGAAGTGTACATAAATGCTGTACTCTAGTAGGTAAAGTTGTTTCTCACAGGGCTACAGGGTAACAATTTTGAAACTATTTTGCATATATACTGGGGTTGAACAAATGAATAAATAAACTATGAGTAGTGAGAGCCAGGTTTCTCACTGTCCAAGAAAGAAGTTATAAATAAGCAAAGAGGGAAAGCTAGAATGAACCCTGTGGTGCAGGATTAGTCAGAGATGTCACTGTGAGGTCATGCTTACGTTATGTACACAGATAGATGCATACAGAAATAATCATAGGTATGTGTACAAAGAGGGGTGAATATCCATGTGCATATACTAGCTGTCTGCAGAGAAGACCTAGAACCAATGAAATCCTAGTAGCAACAAGCACACCCAGCACCCAGATCTTGGTTTCTAAATACCATTCTCCAATAAAAGGAACCAGGGCTCCTTGGAGAAATGGCTGATTCTAGGGCCAGGGCAGGAAAAATACAAGGTGAACCTGGAGTATCTTGTAGTGCCAGAAAGTAAAGAACTGCTTTGAAAACAAAAAAGGTGAGGGAGTACATCAAAGAAACACAAAACGACCTGAAAGAGCTCAGAGTGGCCAAAGCTGCAACAATTTAAACAACAGAATAAATAACGTAGCATTGGATTATAACCCAAAGAATAAGTTAAATATCCATGAGTCCATACCGATATAAATGATTGAATAAACAAATAAATGGGGAGAAGAGACAAATCTTCCTTACAGAAGAATTCACAATAATGTATGTAGATACTTCCCTCTCCAGGAGGTGAGCTAAATTCCCCTCTCCTTGGGTGTGGGCTGGACTTAGTGACTCACTTCCAAGAGTAGAGTAGGGAAAGGAAAATAGTAACTTCATAATGGAGAAATCTAGCAGATACCACTTTAACCAAGTGATCAAGGATAATGTCACCAGGGACAGGTCATGCTGATATGGACCCTGGACATGATGCCATGACAGTGGCATCCACCTTAGGGGCATTCTTCCCAAACACTCATAACCCAGTCTAATCATGAGAAACATCAGACTAGCCCAAACTGAGGGACATTCTACAAAGTACCTGACCAATATGTCTTAAAATTGTCAAGGTCATGAAAAACAAAGAAAGACTGAGAGTGTTGTAGATGGGAGGAGACTAAGGAGACATGACAACCAAATGCAATGTGGTGTCCTGGATGGCATCCTGGAACAGGAAAAGGTCATAAGAGGAAAAACTGGTGAGAAGATCTGAATCAAGTCTGTAGTTCAGTTAGGGAAAAAAACAGGTAGCAGAATCACAAAGTCACTTACCACCAACTAAGATGTGGCTTCATTACTTTCTATAACAGATCTATTCTTTTTTTAAAAATTGAGGTGAAACTCACATAACATAAAATTAACCGTTTTAACGTGAACAATTGAGTGGCATCTAGTGGATTCACAATGTTGTGCAACCACCTCCTTTATCTAATTCCCTCTATCTAGTTCCCAAACATTATCATCACCCCAAAAGGAAATCCTGCACCCATTACACAGTTATTTCCCATTCTTCCCTCCCCTCAGCCCCTGGCAACCACCAACCTGCTGTCTCTCTCCATGGATGACCTATTCTGGATATTGCATATAAACGTCACACAATATGTGAGCTTTTGTGTCTGGCTTCTTTCACTTCGCATAATGTTTTTGAAATTCACCCACTTTGTAGCATGTGTCAGTGCTTTGTCCCTCTTTATGGCTGAATAATATTGTATCACATGTCTACACAACACTTTGCTTACCCACTCATCCACTGATGAACATCTGGCTGTTTCCACCTTTTGGCTATTGTGGAGAGTCCTGCTATGAACACGAGTGTATTTGTTTTCAATTCTTTGGGGTATATATCTAGGAGTGGAATTGCTGGGTCATATGGTAATTCCATTATTTAACTTTTTGAGGATCCACCAAACTTTTCCACAGCGGCTGAATGATTTTACATTCTTACCAGCAAAGCATGAAGTTTCCAATTTCTCCCCATCCTCACAAACAGATCCTAGTGAATGTGAAGTGGTATCTCATTGTGGTTTTGATTTGCATTTCCCTAATGACTAATAATGTTGAGCATCTTTTCATGTGCTTGTTGACAATCTATGTATCTTGTTTGAAGAAATGTCGGTTCAAGTCCTTGGCTCCTTTTTAAATTGGGTTGTTTATATTTTTGTTCTTGAGTTGTAAGAGTTTTTTAATATGTTCTGAATACTACATCATTATCAGATATATGATTTGCAAATATTTTCTCAAATAAAAGATCTATTCTTTTTCTTGTGAGGAAGATTAGCCCTGAGCTAACATCTGATGCCAATCCTCCTCTTTTTGCTGAGGAAGACTGGCCCTGGGCTAACATCTGTGCCTATCTTCCTCCACTTTATACGGGACCGGCCACAGCATGGCCTGACAAGTGGTGTGTCAATTCACGCCTGGGATCTGAACCTGTGAACCCCAGGCCGCCGAAGGAGAGTATGTGAACTTCACCACTCTGCCACTGGGCTGGCCCTAACAGATCTATTCTTGATCAGACTTCTAACCACCTCCAACCAAGACACAATATGAGTATGTTAAAATAATCTTGAAAATTGGAAGTGGTGGGAGTGGACCCATGGCTTCATGCTGGTCCTCACATTAGTCTTTGTTGAAATCTTGCTAGATTAATAGTGAGATAATGTTACTAACGAATTTGACCTGGTCCTTTTTAGTTAATAGCAATTGTGTTAGTTTTCGATTGCTGCACAACAAATTGCTACCAACTCAGCAGCTTACAACAATACAAATTTACTATCTTACAGTTTCTGTGGTCAGAAGTCTGGACACAGACCAGCTTAGTTCTCTGCCCAGGGTCTCAAGAGGCAGGAATCAACATGTTCTGGAGGTCTGGTCCTCTTTCAAGCTCATGTGGTTCCTGTAGTCAGAAGCCCCCATTCTCCTGCTGGCCGCTGGCCAGGGCCTGCTCTCAGCTCCCAGAGGACGCTCACAGGTCCTTGTCACGTGGCCCCTTCCACACAGCCTCTCATGATTCAAATATCTCTGACTTCAGGAAGGGCTCAGGCCCTTTTAGGAGCTCACCTGATTAAGCCAGGCCCTCCAAGGATTAGCTTTTTAATTAACTCAAAGTCTACTGATTAGTAACTCAATCATAATCACAGGTTCTGCCTGCACTCAAGGGGAGAGAATTATACAAAGTGTGTACACCAGAGGGTGGGAATCTTGGGGGCTACCTTAGAATTCTGCCTGCCAGAGTATCATATCACAGTTAATTTCTTACTTTTGACAAATGTGCTATGGTTATGTACATGTGTACAGTATACTTTTCCATAAATCTAAAATTATTCCAAAAATTTAAAAAGCCTGCATCATGGATTTCTATTTCCAGGCAAGATGAAGTAGCAATGACTAGATTTACCATCCCACCTAAAACATCATAAAAACGCAAACAACAACAACAAAACTCCACAAATAAAAAATATAAAACAGAGGTTTTGAAGACACTGGTATCAAGCAGGGAAGGAGAGTGATTTCTGAGACACAGAAAACAATTGCTTTGGTTTCTTTGCCCGGGCAGGGAGAGTTTCCAGGCTGTGGTACAGGGAGGGCAAACACATGTGAAGCCTGGCAGCTTACCTGAGTGGAAGAGACGGAGCTGGGGTCCAGGGATGCCAAGGCAGGCAGAGTGTGCAGAGAGAGGAGTTGAGGGGTGAGAGCCGCACAGAGAACTCTCAGCTGACCAACCACCCAACAGTAAGGTATTTATACCCGAGAGAAATGAAAGCACATGTCCGTACACAGACTCGCACACCAGTGTTCACACGCAGCTTTATTTGTAATTAACCCAAAACTGGAAACAACCCAAGTACCCATTGACAGGTGAATGGATAAACAAACCGTGGTATATCCGTATAATAATACTCAGTAATGAAAAAGAATGAACTAACAATACATGCAAAAGTATCAAAGAATCTCTCAGTAATTACACTCAGTGAAGGAAACAAGACCCCCTCCCCCCAAAAATGAGTGTGTACTGTGTGATTCCATTCATACAAAAATCCTCAAAAAAAAAAAGACAGAAAACTAACCAATAGTGATAGAAGTCAGCGATCCCTGGGTGGCAGGCAGGAGGGACGGGAGGAGGGAACTGAAGGGGCAGGAGGAAACCTTTGAGGCTGATGGATATGTTCACTATCTTGACTGTGGAGGTGGTTTCACAGGCACATGTGTCAAATGTATTGAATTACACATTTTAAAGATGTGAAGTTCATCATATGTCAAGTATACCTAAAAAAAAGAGGAAAAAGAACCCAAAAACACCACCACCCAAGCCACGGCTCGCACAGGCTTGGCCAGGCAGTGGAGCGGGCACCTGGGCTCGGAAGGCATCGGCTCACCACACCGAGCTCTGGGTCCGCCTCGTGCCAGGTAAACCTCCCGGCAGAGTCCAGCGAAGACGACCAGTGAGAGCCTCTTGCCCAGCCCAGGCACTGGCAGCAGCTCAGAGACTTTTCTCTAAGGAATGTGGGTTTAATCAGTGACTCCCATTGGCACGCTGAGGGACTCTCTTCCAAACTGCGTCAGCAAACATTTCCCTAAGGGTCCCTGCTCAGTCCCAAAAGATGTTTTGAAAGGTTTGGTCTGCAAACAAAATGCAATTCTTCTGTAATTCTTAATTCGTGTTCCCATTCATTACTTTTCAAAGACACACGTCACTTCCCATCAGAACCTGCCTTCTAAGGTTCACCACACCAGGCTGACAGAGAGAAATCCGGTCAACAGCCCTGTCGGGGGAATGGACTGTTTCCCTCGGGGCTTTTGACAGGTTGAGGAGAGCCCGCAGGCGTATGGCCTCCAAGCCTTCCCCAGGCCATGGCCAGAGTCTTCTCCCTATATAGGCCCAGCCACCATGTCAGGCCTGCTGAAATCCCTGCACTGAGTTCTGCCTGCTTCCTGCTAACCCCTGCTCTCTCGGTCCTGTCCGCAGTCTATGTCTGGAGTTTCCCCTCATGTATCAAGTCTGATTAGACGGTGTCACAGGCTGAATCATGTCCCTCCAAAACTCATAGGTTGAAGTCTTAACCCCCAGTCCTGCAGAATGTGAATGAATTTGGAGATAGGGTCTTTAAAGAGGTAATTAAGTTAAAATGAGGTCATTAGGGTGGGCTCGAATCCAATATGACTAGTGTCCTCAGAAGACGAGCAAGATTAGGACACAGACATACACAGAAGGACTACCATGTGTGGACTCAAGGAGAAGACGGCCATCTGCAAGCCAAGGAGAGAGGCCTCAGAAGAAACCAGCCCTGCTGACACCTTGATCTCAGACTTCCAGCCTCTAGGACTGTGAGGAAATAAGTTTCTGTTATTTAAGCCACCCTGACTGTGGTACTTTGTTACAGCAGCCCAAGCAGACTAACATAGATGGGGCCCCCCAGAGACCCCTGCCCCACCCCCACATGCCTCCTTCCAATTCACCACTGGCCCAGTGGGGACTGAAGTGAGAGGGGGCAGTGAGGCTGCGGAAAGGACCCAGAGGCCTTGACCCCTGGGCTGGGCGAGGAGATTTCACCTTATTGGCCCACAGGCCACAGGTGATGGGAGGCATTGAGGGTTGATGGGGGTGAGGGGAGGGAGACGCCATTGAGAGTATTTAAGAAGCTGAATGAGAAGAATGAGCAGTGGCCTGACCTGCCTGAGACATGGTGTGGCAGGAGTTAGAGAGGCAAAGAAGAAACCATTTCAAGAAAGGCCGCCCTAACGAGACTGCAATAGCGGCGCCAAAAGAAATCATCAGCAAGACCAGCTGGGCTGAGTGATGAGGGGCCTCCTTCCAGCTCAACTCATTCAAAGCCAAGTCTAAGGTGTAAGCCTGTTACAGGTGCGGAGGGAGGAGGAGGAGGAACCGACTACTAGATTAGGAAAGTGGGGGGGTAAGGAGGGAGCTGACTCCTTCTCCTTGTCTAGGGCAGTCCTGGGATGCGAGCCTCACTTCATCCTCAGAGAAATGGAGTGAAGCAGATACTGTCACCCTTTTTCCAGAAGAGGAAATTGAAGCTTGGAAAAGCCAATTAATTTGTCCCAGGACACTGTGGCCGGTTTAGAGGCAGCTCCAGACTCAAAGCCAGGTCTCCCAACACTAGAGCCCCCGGCACGAGCTGTACAGGGCCCAGTTAAGGGGCTTTCAGGAGGACTTGGGTGGGACAACTTCTGTGGTGAGGACATGCAGTCAGGCTGGGCTCACCCCTTCCGCTTCCGTCACAGCTCCTGCGTGTGCGCATGCACACACGCACACTCGTGTGCATATGTGCATGTACTCACCCATATACCCCCCACATGCACACACATTCATATACACACTCATATACCTATGTGCACACATGTGCACACTCTCCCTCTCACAGGCATGCACTCACATGTATGCACATACATGTATGCACACTTGCTCTCACATGCATACACACTCGCATGCACACTCTCGCGCCCTCCCAGCCCTCACACCTACACACACACACACACACACACACACACACACACTCTCTAGTCCCACTGCCATGTGAACTTGCCTTTCATTTGATCACACCACAACATGGGTCTGAAAACAAGACGCTGTAGATGATAGCAGCCCACACATCACACAAAAAGGCCCTGTTAAATAAATGGACAGACCCTGTTTTTTGTGTGGTGATCCTCTTTGGAGGCCCAAAATTAAGTAGATTTTATTTAAATTGTCTTCTAAAAACACCAGAATACATTCTAATAGCTTTAGGTGTTTCACAACCCAAAGTTGGGAGTGAATTCAGTTTTGGAAGTTGACATTACCCATTTGAAAGCACTTCCCCCCCCAGATTTTCTGGCTACATCAGAAAAATAAAGATTTTCTCATGTACCAATGTGGGTTGAAGCAGACGTGTGAGGCCTCTACTTCAGCAGGTTGACGACGAGCACTCGGGGTGTTTGTGCCACGCTGCATAAGCACAAAACAGACGAACTTGTCGATTAAAGCAAATGTATTAGGTGTCTGGGTGCTCTTTTCAATGAAAAATCCAAATAATAATTTTCATATATAATTAGATTTTTATTTTGGTCATAAATGTGAAATTTTTTCACTTAAATGGAAAATCTAATTCTATTCAGATGAGAGACTGAAAAAAATTGGGCTTTGAAGCTAGTTCAGTCTTTGCTTTTCTTCAACAACCAGGTCACATTTCTCCATCATTGACTCAGAGACTGGACTTGGTTAATACCTTTTTCACTTCTGTATGGCCTTAATAGGATGGCAGAAGGACCGTAAGGTCAGCCATGTAACCACAGGACTTCCTCTCCAATTAGCAAACAGACATAGACATTCCTTCCAGATTCTGTCAAAGAAAGCTTTCCAACAAGAACAGCCACTTTCAGGATGTTTGTGATGTGCTGAGCACTTCAGACATACCAACTTATTTAATCCCCACAGAAACATCATGAGGCAAGTATTATAATCCCCGTTTAACAACGGGCAAACTGAGGTTTGGAAAACCAGTCATTTACCCGAAGTCCCACAGCTGAGAAATGGCAGAGCTGGGATGTGAACCCAGGTCTGTTTAAAGCTGAAGTCTTTCCCGCCACCCTACATGTCGGACACAAACTGAGGATGTCCACCCGGGCAGAAAAAGCTGCTACTGCTCCAACCTAAATTATTGTTCCCAAGGGGTCTGCCGTGAGGCTGTGGAAAGGGCTCAGAACTAGGAGTCAGATCAGCTGGGTTCAGGCGCATGCTGCCAGTGACTGCCCCTCTCTGGGAGGGTGAAGCCCATCTCACAGGGGCTTGGGGGCTGTTAAGAAACACCACGAGGATGCATATGTGAACCCTTCTGCCCAGGGCAGGCACAAGGGAGGCACTCTATCTTTTCCCCAGTAGCTCCAAGGAATACACTGACAGGCTTTTCTTTAAGACTGCATCAGCAAACTTATTTTTTCCCCTGGGGGTTCGTGCTTAGTACTGAAATATGTTTCTGAACACGAGGAAGGGATGTTTTCTGAGTGCCTGTGTCAACAATTGAAGATGAATTCTGATCCTACACATGGAGAAAATCGATACGGGGAAGGAGCTGGAGGTCGTGTGTGGCCTCTGGAGAACTTTCCCAAAGTGAGTTACATTTGTTCATGGAATTAGAAGTCAGAGCGCGGTCTGACAGCGTGCCCAGCGTGCCAAATACTGCTCAAGAAAGGGTTCCGCACCAAACCAACAAATGAGCCTCATTCTGAGACGAAAGCTTTGGAGTTTTTTCATATCTGATTTTAAGGCTTTCTTTATTATCAATTGCTTTTTGCTTTCAACAACAAAAAATCCATTGAAATTAAAAATTCAGCTGAAAGATAGATTGAATCCACTTTGCCCATCATAAACCTTGAAGCATGACTTCACAGCAGTGCAACAGTTTTGGAATTCAGGAGGATAAATGTGTATGTCATGGACAAACTTGGATGTTCTAAAGTTCAAACAAAAAACAAAGCCTTAAAGACGTTCCTCTTTATGCAATCACTCTACATCACAAAGAATAACAGAAGTAAGAAACTTTCCCCCCAACCAATTGACTGTACTGTTATCTGCGCCAACAAACATGTGCCCAGATGCCGTGTTGACAGAGGAATGCAGATTCCATTGATGGATCCTATTCAGTCATGAAACGTGACAGAAAGATTGTGCAGCACCTGGAAAACTGTTTTTGATGTAAGGTTGAAATACCTACAAGCAAGGTATAAGCAGTGTGCACGCACTCTGTGGTGACGATGAGGTAAGTGTAATCTGTCCATGGAAGAGAACTGGAAGAGATTATGCGAAAAGTTGAATAGTCCTTGCTTTAGAGTGGTGGGATTATCAATAACATGAGTCATGTTAAATCAACATACTTCTTGGTTATTAAAAAAAAAAGGAGGGAGGGGAAGGGTAGGTGAGCTGTGGTACTATTTCCCAACACGGGTCTAAGGTCCTAGGTAAAGGAGGCAGCCACGGCTCAGCAGCAAGGGAGCCGGAGAGCTGATGAGCAAAGTGAAAAGGGTTTACACCTGCCCTGCAAAGACGAGGTGTGAAAGAACTCGATCTCCCACCAACACCTATCAATGCCTTGTGGGGGGGTCAGAATTATTTAAAGAGAGAAACATGTAGAAACCTGTGGTGAAGGAGAGGGCTTCTCTGAAGGTATCAGATTATACCAGCCCTCCCCTCTCTACCCTGTTTCACCAGGACTCCTCCTGACAGCCTGAGCAGTGCCCCCAGCCTCCCATCACATGTAGGGAACTGAGGCTCCAAGGGGCTGGACGACCAGCCTGGTCACACAGCCAGCAGATGGTGGGTGGCTGCCATAGACTGAATGTGTGCGACTCCCAAATTCATGTGTTGAAACCCAATCCCCAATGCAAAGGTGTTTGGAGGTGGTGCTTCTGGGAGGTGATTCGGTCATGAGGGTGGAGCCCTCGTGAATGAGATTAGTGTCCTTATAAAGGAGGCTCCAGACAGCTCCCTCACCCCTCATGCCATGCGAGGACACATGGAGAAGATGGCCACCCACGATCCAGGAAGCATGCTCTCACCGGACACCAAATCTGCCAGTGTCCTAGCCTCCAGAACGATGAGAAATAAATGTTTGTTGTTTAAGCTACCCAGTCTATGGTACTTCGTTGCAGCAGCTCGAATGGACTAAGACAGTGGCTTCTGACTCCTCATCCAGAGCACTTCCCCTCCACCTTGCAGCATTTTCCTCTTCCAAATTCAGCCCCTGCCCCAAAGCTACTGTAACACACGGTGCCAGGCAAGGCCGTGACAACCACCTAGTCAGTAAATTCTCTTTCTAATTTAAGCCAGTCTGAGTTGGGGTCCTGCCACATTGCTATTTGAAGGTATAAGGATCCAAAGGCATCTAGAAAGCCTGAATCAAATGAGATGATGCTCGATGAGGGTCAAAGGGACATCCTGTTCCAGGGACGATGATTCTAACTGCACGTGCTCTCGAAGTGGGTTTGGAGGCCTCGGTGAGATATGGCTGCCGAGAAAGCTGAGGAGACCTATGACAGGGAGGGTGATGAGGGGAGCAGAGCTGCCTGGGCACACCTAACTTAGACAGGGCCTCATTCGGGATTTCCAGGTGTGCTGATCTCCTTGGTCCATGGAGAGGCTGGGCCGTTGCCTCCAGCCCCTCAGCCTCTTCTGATTACTGCAGGGTGATGTACAGCGCTACCATTCCCTGTGTATGCCCTGATGTGGGAAAAGGGGAAAGCAGGGCCCTAGAGTGCCACCCCCAGCGTGGAGGCCACTCCAGCCAGTGACTTCAGGATCAGAACGGCATCTTCTTAGGGACTAAAGACCATAAACTGCAAAGCATGGGATTGTGCCAGGAGAATCCCAAACACACCAACCTTGCCTTTGACTATGGCTGGAGGCAGAGCTGGAGAGCAGGACCCAGAGGGATACCGGAACTGTGTGGCTGAAGACTGTTTCCAAAGTGTGGAGCTTGGGCAACTGCAGTGGAAGGGGGTACAGTCATGAAAATTGTGGCAGACTAGTAGACGACACACCCCTGTCCTCCTCTGGGGTAAGATTCTATGGTACCTGCCTGACACTGTGGATTGCTCCCCAACAGCTGTTCCCAGTCTTCCTTCCTAACAAAGCTGCAATTCTGTCCCAGTGGCAATGTGCCCAGCCTCAGGAGATGAATCAAGATTGGTTAAAGCCTCCTGTAGCAACCCCGTTACCCTTGCCAGCAACAGGACGATGATGATCTTGGGCCCTGGTTCTGGCTAGTGGCTATCAGGGAAGCCTGCTGAGAAGTGCTGGGAGTCTGCCCCCTAACTCAAATAAAAGAGGAAGCCTCTCGAGAAGACGGCTGTTTCTCCTCCCTTCTTTCCTTCTA
This sequence comes from Diceros bicornis minor, assembly GCF_020826845.1. Classification (NCBI taxonomy): domain Eukaryota; kingdom Metazoa; phylum Chordata; class Mammalia; order Perissodactyla; family Rhinocerotidae; genus Diceros; species Diceros bicornis. Next base: position 91,359,840 of record NC_080740.1, read on the forward strand.
CCTTGGCTACTCTTGTGTGAAGACATACGCTTGGAGCTGCAAGCAGGCATCTTGTGACCATGAGCAAAGGCCAAGAGAATGGTAGACACTGACCTGGCACCCAATCGTGGCCAAGTCACTGAACTAACCTAGTATCTGCCGATTGACTTCCAGGCTTCTCTGGTTATGCAAGATAATTAAGCGACTGCATTGTTTAAGCAGCCACACTCAGGTATTCTGTTACTTGCCATCAAAAGCATAGTTACTGACCAATACTTTCCTCTACATTATCTTTCACTACACACATAGTTGTGACCATCATATTAGGGAAGAGAAAGCTGATGCTCAAGAAGTTGAAGAAGTTAGATGACAGAGCTAGTAAATGGTGGGACCAAAACCCCACCCATCCTCTACCCTTCTCTGCCTGCTGCTTTAAATTTATTCGGTTTACAGATTCCCCAACTTCAGGAGAGATGCCACAAATCTTCAAAGCCGATATGTAAAAGTCCAATTCAACAGTTCCAAAATATGTAAAACATATTTTGTGAACGCCCCGACAGGTGGCTCGTTCTAACCATGCTGCCGTTATTATAAAGCTCCCCCAAATTATCACACACACAGAAAAAAGACAAGAAAAAGAAAAGAGTAGAAAGAGAAAGTGAGCATGTCAGGAAGTAACTGGAAAGAAACTTTTTGGTTTGGGAGCCAGGAAGTGTCAAGGAAACAAATGCAGCCATGATTTACACTGGATCTCCAGTGGTGCCATGGCATTCAAAACTTGGTGTCTTGACTGAAGTGTACGCCACAGAGCAGGCCTGGCCCGTGACAGGCAGCCACAGGGGCCAAAAAAGCTACACGTGATTCTGGGTTTTACAGTAACGTAACCAACAGATATAATTGATGGTAGGGAAGGAAAGCCCTTGAATCTTACGAGTCTCTGGGTTTTTCTTGTTTTCACACTGACTGGTCCGGACAATGGAAGACCAACAGCCAACAATAAATCCACTGTGAGCTGGAAATGGTCTCCTATGAACACAATTAAATATTTCTTTAATCCTTGCATTAAATTTTTTACTGTACTATGAAAGCTATGCACTCTACATGTAAGCTTCTGTAATACTATAACTACAGGTATAACTAAGGGGGGGTTGATTACTTAGGCAATCTATTTAAAGCATTTTAAAAGCATAACATCAGAAGCTGGTTTTGCATTTATAATTTCAAAGAATACTGAAGACACTATCATTAATGAATCTTGCTCAGAAATCTTGTTTTTTTTATGTTCTGAAAACCATTTCTTTCATTTTGTACCATGGAAGGGTCTTTAGTAATCACAAGTTAACACGAATAATCCTTTTTTGTAGTTTCTGCATCTACATTATCAGGCACATCAGCCAGTCCCAAAAAAGTTATTTCACAGTTCTGTTCCCAAGGGAACAAAGACAGTGGGTCCCATATTAACAGTGGCTTTTGTTGGTTTATCTCTTTTCTAACATTAAAGTTGTGTGTGGTTGGCAAGGATTTCTCTTCTTTAATTTGGACGTGGTTTCTGCCTCCAAACTGAAAATAAGCTCGTTGGTAAAAGGACAGGCTGCAGGCACCCTCACATGCACAAGGCCTTCAGCATGAGCTCACAAGAGGCTCCACGGAGAACAACTCAGAACTGAAAAACATGTACAAGTACAATGTTCTCTCCTTAAGAGATTTCAGTTCAATATTTATTTGTCCTTCTAATAGTTCAAAAAAAGTATCTTCACATCTATGTAAAGCCAATTACTGGCTCCCCACTAGCACCTCCCACAACACCTCATCTCAGCCGGGGGCTCTCAGGGCACCCGCCAGGCTGCGTACACTTCCCATTCAGTAACACGTGTGGGAAGAACGGCCAGCAGCAGGAAGAGACTGGCGCCCTGGGAGAGAGAGGCCTTCTCACAGGGGACAGCAAAACAGCCTGAAGCTCAACCCCAATCACATTCATACTACGGCATCTCTGACGCTGCCATGGCAGGAACAAACCGGCCAGTCTGTACTCCAAGTGCATGCTCCCCAGACACCAGCTTTAGCTAGTAGTAGGATGTGTTGAGACGAGTCCTGTGCTAATGCCAGCCTGCTGAACGGTACCTTGAATTTTAAGTGGAAATCTGAGAATGTGAAATGTTCCCTTTGCCTTTCTAATCAAGAGGAAGGAGAGAGGGAGGGAGAGTGAGCAAGAGTGTTCTGCCCAGTGACTCCTTGTTGAAGCTCTCCAGTTCTCCACGTGTAAGTCCTGCTGCAGGAAGAAGCAGGACAGAGCCACTGCAGTCTCTCCCCGCTCACCTGTGCAGCCCAGAACCTGAGAATCCACACTTCTCAGCAGCGACGGCTTTCCCAGAAGCTCCCTCCCTATTAGAACGGACAGTTTGCCAGTTCCCTGTAAAAGGTTTTACCGAAATTTCTGATCGACTCAACCAGGGCTTGTGGTTTATTTTTACTAAGTAAGACCGGCCTCCTATTAGATAGCACAATATCCTATTAGATAGTGATAGCACTAACAGGTAGAAATTTTACTGGCCCTCCATAAATCAAGTCAATGCCTGGTCTCTAGGTATTTGCCAAAAGAGAACGGGCTGCAATTATGAAACCATCATCACAAATTGCCAGCAGGGCTCCGAAGAGATTTCTGAAGTCTGCAGACACTTTTAAGGAGAAAATAGGAAATCATTTCATGAAGCAGCAATTTTGCCCCAAACCAAGCTAGAAGAGACGTAATGCTCGTTTAAATTAAAGTGACTAAGGAATAGGTATGGTGAACAGGAGGTGTGGTGCAGTCTTCTCCCATTCCCCCAAATTCACTCAACAATGGATACACAGCTCAATACCTTAATAATGAGCACAGCTTAAGGGAATGCATAGTAACAGGCCTGGCCTCCCTCTTCTCTACCTTGAAACACTGTGGCTTTCCACAACACAGTTGAGGATGCCCCTGTGGGCAGTAGTGTGGGATCTTGGGAAGCCGCTTCTTCAGAAGAAAGAAGACAGCTCAGGCCAGGGAGTCCATGCGCCTGTCTCAGTTCTATGCAGAGGGCCACTGCTGCCTAAAACGTGGAGGTTTTGGTGAACATGATGGGTGAGGGCTCTGAGGTCCCAAATGTGGCTCCTGCTTTGAAGCCCACAGCAGCAATCTTCACAGAAACGCCACACTCATATGACATTTCCAATAAGCATGAGGAAACTCAGGATCTGCTAAGTCTGCACTGGTGGTATGGCCCAGGTGGCACTGCCTGAAACCAGAGTTCAGGTTTTCTGGTCCCGACTGTCTTTTCTTCCCCTCACCGTGCCAAGCTGATGTGGGCATCCCCTCAGGTCTCGGTTGCACTGGGCGCGCGCTCAGACGCGGCAGCCTCGGAGCACAGCATCTCCAGGATGGAGCTGCTCCGAAACAAACTTTCCTCGGGTGAGAGGGTGGACAGGGCAGGCTGGGTGACCGGATCTCTCCAAGGGCCCCAGCCCGGGTTTGTCTGAGGTTTCCCTCCACCGTGGCCACTGGCCGGCTGGGGGCCCCACGCCTCCCCAGGTACACCAGCGTTGGGAGCAGCAGCTGCTACCAGTGACGAGAGTAACCCACTAGACACTTCCCTCACGAGCCTCGTCATTATCCTGGAGCAGATGAGGAGCCAGGAGCTCACTGCAGGCGGGAAGCGACCGGTCCGTGCGCGCACGCCCGTGGAGATTCACCCCCAGGGCTGTTATTTCAAAGTCCGTAGTCTTTCCTTTCCCTCTCTCTGCTCGTCCCCCAAACGGCCCTTCTAGCACGCTTTTCCCGCGGCCACTTGCCCTAGAAGGCGACCCTGAGGCTGGAGCGGGGACAGCAGGACCCTCTCGGGGTCCGGCACCCCCAGCCTCCGCCCTCCGCGCAGGCCGCCGGGATGGACTCGCGCACAGAGCCGGCGGGCGACCCCTCCTCTGGGAGATCGCCGCACCGCCCGAACGCCCAGCGCACGGACGCTTCCCGCAACCGGACCGCCCCCGCCCCGCGCCCGGCGCCTCACCTCGCGCAGCAGGCGCTCCAGGTGCGGCTCGGCCCAGGCGACCAGGGCGCCCGGCGGCCCCGCGCGCCGCAACTGCTCCCGCTCCTCCTCGAGCGCCGCCACCCGGCCCTGCAGCGCGGCCGCCTGCGCGCCCAGCAGCAGGCAGGCGGCCGCCGAGCCCACGGAGAGCAGCAGGCACAGCGCGCTCACCGCCCAGGCCCCGGCCGCCGTCGCGGGGCGCCCACCGCCGCCGCTGCCGCCGCCCGCCGGGCCATCCTTTCGCGCGTCGCCGCCGGCGGGCTCGCCTGGGCTCATGGCGCGCTGGTCGCGCGTGGGCTCTCCGAGGCGGCAGTGCAGAACTGGGGTCGCGGACTGAGCGAGCGGGTACCAGGCGGGAAACGAGGCACGAGGTCGGCCAGGCAGGGCGTTTGGCCTCCGGGCAGCAGCGAATCGCGGCGCACGCCCCCTTCGCCGCCACCAGCTCCTCCACAGCGGCCACTTTGGGCAGTTTCCTCTATGCAAATAGACGCTGCCAGAAAAGGAGCCGGGACCCACCCAGGGGAGGAGCGGCCTGGCCAGCCCCGCGCGGCGAGGGGCGGGGGGGGGGGGGCGGGAGCTGGCTCCTCGAAGACCCCGGCGCGCGACTGACGGACCGTGAGCGCAGCGCGCACCTCCACCCTCACCTGCCAAGGGCGCCAGGCCTCACCCTCTCCCGCGCGCGCACCTCTGCGACTCCCCAACCCGAGTTCCGACTGCCATCCCAAGAGGTCTGAGATGCGTCCAGAGACTCAGAGGGCCTTCTGCAGCCTACCCCTGGCTGGAACACCATTCGTGCCTTGGGAAAATTCCCCTAAACTTGTGAATTAACCTTTCTGACACTTTTTAAAAAGTACGTAACTTCGAACCCCTTGGAAAACAGAGTGCCTTAGATGGTGCCTTAGCGCCGCTTGGTGGCCGAAGGCGACCTCTGCGTACTCACATTTAGAGACGCAGTAAAGGTCGAGATTGCGCCAAGCAGAAAGACGCCTCTTACTTAGAATCTTAATTCTTTCATCATTTATTATGTGCTAGACACGTGGTGCTGAAAACAGAAATTTTAAGACCTTGTTCCTTGAGAGGGCTTTCATTTGAGAAAATTGAGACTATAACAAATGGAAAAAATGGGAGAAAAGAACAACTTTTCTTGAGCTGATGGTTTAATTCTGTAGCAGAAACATAACATGGCCCCAAATAATCCAGTATGCACCACATTTAGCCTATACCGGGATTGTGCTGCAAACTTCTGTATATGGAAGAAGCCAAGCCCACTGGCCCCTTAGGCCTTTGCCCTTCCCTACTATCTCACTAGCTGGAATATCCTGCTCTCAGATCTTTCAACAGCAAGCTCCTCCTTATCCTTCAGGTCAAGGTTCCCAGGTCCTCAAACCTCACTGCCTCTGAAAGACCTTTCCAGACTGCCCAATCTAAGGCGGCTGCGCCCGCAGTCCCCTCAGGATTGATTACTCAGGGGATCAGGGCATTTATCATTGTTTGAAGTTACCTTTTTACTAAGTATATCCCCTTTGTCTCGTTCACCATTGTTTTCTCTAAGAACAGGATCTGGCACCTAGTTGGTGCTCAAAAAATATTTGTCGAGTGAATTACGGAAAGGTGAAAATGTTTACTATCTACAACTTATTTTAAAAGGCAATGAAGAAAATACTTTATCTTGTGTCAGTTGGGGTCCTGGAAGGAACAGATGGCATCCTCTGATTGAAGTCTGAAGGAAGAGACTCTTTACCGAGTGGGGAGGATAGGGGAAGCCAACAGGGCGTGCTGCAGCAGCATCCTGGGCTATCAACAGTGGGAGGCAATAACCATCCCTAGCCGCGGGGGGGGGGGGGGGGGGGGCGGTGAGGGAAGGGAACTGCTGTGGGGACCTTGTGAATGCCTGCAGCTATAAAAAGGTCTGCTCAACAGGAGCTGTGGCCTTTGGCCAAGGGACACTGCCTCTGCAAAACCATGGCTTGGAAGGTACAGGGCTGGGGTATGAATAATCTCTCTCTCCTCCTGCTCTCTGATGTCCTGCTGGGCCCTCCCACTGACCAAACCCACAAGGCAAGGGAACCCAGATGATGCAGTGCAAAGAGGTCAGCCTCTTAAGGGAACAGAGGGGTAGAGAGCAGATCTGGAGAGGGGAAAAAAAAAAGAATATCCACCACAGCACCTAACATGCATACAGCACTTATTAGGGTCAATCTAGCTACTGCTGCCTCTGAATGGCTCACCTGTGAGCAGGAGGCACTAACCCTCAGGGAGACCAACTGGCCACTTGGTGGCAAATCAACTACTTTGGACTCCCTCAATCTTGGAAGAGCCGGCAGTTTCTCCCTTACAGGGATAGCTAGCTATTCTGGGTCTGGGCTTCTTTCCAGGTTGCAGAGCCTCAGCCAGTACCACTATCCTTACAGACCACCCAGTCTACAGGTATGGAATCCCACACAATATAGCATCTGACCAAGGGATCCACTTTACTGCAAAGGAGGTGTGGAAGTGAGCCCCTAACCATGGAATCCACTGGTTGTATTACATCCTGCACCAGCCAGCAGCAGCCAGCCTCACAGAATACTGGAACTGCCTTTTGAAGGCACAGGTGAAGTATCAACTCAGAGTATTCAGAGGCAATACTCCAAAAGGCTGCAGTGTCATCTTTCAGGATGCAGTATATGTATCAAATCAGGGGCCTCTACATGATGCTGTGTTCCTAATAATACACAGGTCCAGGAACCAAGGGGTAGAAGCTAGAGTAGCTCCACTTGCCATCACTCCTCATGACCCACTGGGGGATTTTGGGCATGCTTGCCCCACAACACTGGGCCCTGCAAGGTCCTAGTTCTCAAAGGGGTGACACTCTTGCCAGGGGACACAGCAAGGGTCCATTTGACTACAAGCTATGGCTGCCACCCAGGGCACTTTGAACTCTGTGTCCAGGGACCTAAAGTCAATGAATTACCATTTTGGCAGGGGCAACTGACCCTGATAAGCAGGAAGAGGTAGGGCTGCTTTGATACAGCAGGGGTGGGAGGAATATGCCAGGCACCTTGTGATACTCCTCTGCCCCACTGTAACTGAACAGAAATGTGCAGCAACCCGGCCTAATGACTGACAAGGGCTCAGACTCTTCAGGCTAAAAGGGGCATTATAAAGTATTTTATTAAAAAGGGAATATTTGGGTCAGATAGGTTGATAATCACCGCAGAAGATCGTAAGTGATGTTGATAATAAAAAGGTTCAAATTCAAAATGCTCTTTAAGAAAAGTACTTAATCATTTTTTTGCAATTTCCCACAAAAATGGTGTATATTAAGCTATCAAGCTTAAAGGGATAAGCTTCAATCACATGAGGAAATTGTTACATAGAAAGAGCAGTGTGACAGGGTGGAGTAGCACCAGGTCTTGGTGCCTAATGCCTAGATTCCAGCCCCCACTCCACTAAAAGCTCACAGCTATTGACTATTTCAGACCCCAGTTTTCCAGTTTGTAAAATGGAGATATTGACAGGGACTAGATTTACTCTTCTACCTGAAACAACTAGAAAACTAGACAAATTTTATGAAATGGTAGTTTTCAAGACAGTGGACATCAGGCAATGAAGGTCAGTGATCCTTGGGAGACGGGAAACAAAGTGAGCCCAATGACTGCCCAGCGTACTCTCTGGAGAGATTTTTCCAGGTCACAGTGCAGGGAGGGGGACCAGGCAGAGCTACCTTGCGGTGAAGCGAGAGAGCTGCAAGTCTGAGGAAGCCAAGGCAGTTACAATTTGCAGGGGAGAGAGCTGCACAGAGAGAGCGCTCTTCATCTGTGATCATCACATTTGTGAGGAAACTACCTGAGTCCAGGAAGGCACCACCCAAAAGGACGAGACTAATCACTAGAGCAAACAATCCCTACAGCTCACACCAGGCCAGGCACGCTGCTTCTTCCCATCAGCCAGCATGAAAAACCTGAAAATTCAGAGAGCACTGGGTGGAGTACTCAAAAAGTTTTGCCTCAGAAGTGGGGAAAAACTAGCCCTGGACTAAACGCTGCTCTGGGCCTGCCTAACAAAGCTTAAAACCAAACCCTGAAAAGATCAAACTGATCCAAGTAACTTAATCATGTTCCATAACAAAGCTCAAGTATATAGGAATATAAAAATACCCAGTATCCAACAAGGTAAAACAAAAAGGTAAAATTACCAGGCATGTGAAGCAGCAAGAAAATGAGACTCATAATATAAGAAAAAGCAATCAATCAAAACCAACCCAGAAATGGCAGAGATGATAGAATTAGTAGACAAGGATATTAAAAGCTATAACTATATTCCATATGTTCAAAGAACTAAGAGGAAAGACTGAACATGTTAAGTAGAGACATGGAAGATTTTTTTTAAAAAGAACTAAAAAAATTTCTAGAGATTAAAATAATGTTTGAGATAAAAAATACACTGGATGGGATTAAAGGCAGATTAGACACTGCAGAAGATTAACAAACTTGAAAATAAAGTAACTATCCAAAATGAGAGAAGGAAAAAAATTTTTAAAAATGAACAGAGCATCAGTGAGCTGTGGGATAATTTCAAGAGAGTAACTGGAGTCCCTAGGGGAGGGCAGAAAAACTATCTGAATAAATAATGGCTGAAAAAATTTCCAAATACAATAAAAACTATAAACTCACAGACCCAAGAATTTCAGAGAACATAAGCACAAGGAACATGAACCACACAAGGCACATCATGATCCAATTGCTTAAAAGGAATGGTAAAGAAAAAAACTTAAAAGCAACCAGAGAAAAAGACACACACAAAGGAACAAACAGAACAGACTTTTTTTTTTTTTTTTTAGAAACAATGCAGTCCAGAAGATAGGGAAGCAACATCTTTTGTCAACCTAGAATTCTATACCCAGTGAAAATATCTTTCAAAAAACAACGGCTAAATACTCTCAGACATACAAAAGCTGAAAGAATTCATCACCAGCAGACCCACAATAAAAAGAAATGTTAATGGAAGTAATTCAGGCAGAAGGAAAACCATACCAGATGTAAATATGCATTTACAAAAAGGATTGAAGAACACTGGAAATGCTAACTATGTGGGTAAATACAGGAATTCTTTTCTTGTTATTTAAATCTTTTTAAAAGATAATTCATGGTTTAAAGCAAAATTAACAATGTATTGTGGGGTTTTAACATATGGCTAAGTAAAATGTATAACAAAATTACAAAACCTAGAAGGGGAGAAATGGTAGTTTACTGTTTTAAGATTCTTTTACTACATGTGAAGTGGTATCATGTCACTGTTAAGGTATACTTTGATAAGGAGGTATACTATAAGCTCTAAAGCAACTGCTAAATACACACACAAACACAAAAAATAATAAACCACCAAAGGATATAAAATGGAATCATAAAAAAAATACTCAACTCAAAATAAGGCAGGGGCCAGCCTGGTGGCGGAGTGGTTAAGTTCACATGCTCTGCTTTGGTGGCCCAGGGTTTGCAGGTTCAGATCCTGGGCACAGACCTATGCACCACTCATCAAGCCATGCTGTGGCATGTGTCCCACAGATAAAGTAGAGCAAGACGGGCACAGATGTTAGCCCAGGGCCAATCTTCCTCAGCAAAAAGAGGATTGGCAACAGATGTTAGCTCAGGGCTAATCTTCCTCACCAAAACAAAAGAAAAAAACAAACATAAGGCAGAAAGAGGAAAACAGGAACAAACAAATGGGACAAACAAAAAATAGGATGGCAGATCTAAACCTAACCATATCAATAATCACATTAAATATAAATGGTCTAAATACACAATTAAAAGGCAAAAATAGATTAGATAAAAAAAGACCCAACTATACACTTCCTACATAAAACACTTTATAGACGCAAAAAATTTAAAATAGGAAAAGATGTACTATAACAACATTAAAATGGAGACTATCTAATTGTGCTCATTTCATATAGTTCTTATAGGACTAAAACCAAAAGTATAGGAATATAATTTGCAGACTGTAGAATATTGTATAAATCAAGAATATAGAGAATAAATCAAGAAATAGTGAAAATAGTAACTACCATTCACTAGCACTTTATGTAAATTGTTTTATTTAATCCTCAAAACCACCCTTTGGAAGTTAGGTATCAGTATTCCAATTCATAGATGAGGAGACTACAGGAAATATGTAACTTCTCCACCTATAATGTAGTCCCAGGGTCTGAATCCAACCTGACTGGGCAGGCAAGCATCTTTACACAAACCACATTGTTCTCATGTGTGCAACTGTTATGAAGACACACAAAATTTCAAATGTTTCTAAAGTAATTTGAAAAATATAAAGTAAAAAGAAATAGCAAGATCTTTTAAGATGACACTCCTCTATCAAGGACCTCTAGGGCCTGTTCTTGTCATTCATTCTCTAAACTGTACCTGCCCATGTTGCCTTTAGCTAAGAGTAAACCCAGCAGCTTTTAAAAGCACTGGATTTTTTTAAGTTGAAAAACTCAATTTTCATTTATAATGGGAAACATTTTTTAAGTCACTAGGGGCGGGGACATGGAAACTCCTCCAAATCTACAATTAATCTTTAATTCATCTCACTAAATGTAACTGCTGTTAATACTATCTAAAGAACGAGGCCTATGAGGTGCCTGCCTCGAAGGATGTTTAGGGTGGTTTCAAGTCTTCACAATTAAATCTATGTCTCAGCCTTTTAATTATGTAGATTTCTGCCCAGAACTGCAACATTCAAAACTGAGCTAAAACCAGGAAAGGAGCGAATGTAAGAAAATATATCTGAATAGTGGATATTCTTTTAAATTTTTGTGCGTGTGTGTGTGTGAGGAAGATCAGCCCTGAGCTAACATCTGCCAATCCTCCTCTTTTTGCTGAGGAAGACTGGCCCTGGGCTAACATCCGTGCACATCCTCCTCCACTTTATATGGGACGCCGCCACAGCATGACCTGACAAGTGGCACGTGGGTGCGTGCCCGGGATCTGAACTGGCGAACCCCGGGCCGCCGCAGCAGAGCACGCACACTTAACCGCTTGTGCCATTGGCCCGGCCCCTGAATAGTGGATATTCTTGATTGTTAAAAACAAACTTCTCTGAAAATTCTATTCCCCCTTCCAGTTTCAGGGAAATGTCACAATAAAAACTACAATATTAGGGGGTCAAAAATAGAATTCTTGATAGTTTAGTAATTCCTGGTGCCATAAAAAGGAAAAATTAACATTATTGGGAAAATAATAAACAAGTCATCTAGGTTAAAACATTTATAGAAAACAAAGTGCTATTTATTCGTGGGACTACTAAACACCAGGCAATCTGCTAGATGTTTTGAATCACCCTAAAACATAGCTATTACTCCCAAGTAATTCTAAGTAAGGAAGTAAAGTTAAAGTAACTTACTCCCCCAAACACAGAGAAGACCTGGGACTAAAGTTGGAAGCATGCTGTTAAGTCTGAGTTCTTTCAATTCACTGAACTGCTACCCTAAAGAATTAGCTCATAGGCAAGAGATGAAAGACAAAAAGGGCTGGGTGTTTCTTTATATTATTTTAACCTAGAGGTTTGACTAGATCCAGGTTTTTTTTTTAGGCAATGATATCTGACAGGTGCTGTGTATTTCCTATTGTATCACTTCAGAAGCATACCAATGCATCATCTGGTTGTCAATCTGAGGTTCAAATTGATCACTAAGGTCAGACATTATCAGCCTGATCCCTTCATTATAAAGTCCTCCAATTTTTCCCAATGGCTGTAGCATCCACTGATGATTGGTGCCTGGATCCATCATTTCATTAAGAGTTGCACAGTATATTTCTAATTCTATCATCCCTTCTGTATTTATTAGAAGGATTTCTATAAAAAATTTCCCTTAACTATCAGTTTACAAGATACATAGGGACTATAGGAATGAACACCACTCTTATGAAATATTGAATATGGGAAATTTTCTAAGTCAAATCACTCAGTTTCATTAGCAAAGAAACAGAACGGGGAATAAAAGGTACACACAGTGATTGAGAGATCTGAGACATATTAACAATGTATAGACCCTGACTGGGTCCTGATTCAAACAAACTAACTCTAAAATGACATTTTTGAAAATATAATCATGAAACTTTAAATATGGACTCCATATCAGATAAGGAATTATTTTGTTAGGTATGGTAATTGTATGATTTTTTTAAAAGTTATCTATTAAATAGATATACAGAAATATTATGGGTGAAATGATATGGTACCTGGCATTTGTATTTAAATACAACAGGAAAATAAGTTGGGGAACAGATGAAACAAAATTTGCACAATAGTTTGAATTTTTGAAGCTGTGCTATATGTATTTAGAGGTTCTTTATTCTATTCTACTTTTGCATATTTTTAAAAATTAATCACTAATACTATAGAACTAGCCAACTCCCCCAAATGACTCTAAGTATATTCACATTAAGGAGATTTCCTCTTTTAACTATATCCCAAAAGGCTAGATTGATTAAGAAGTTGTACAACTAACCTTTTGAGCATTATATTCCCTGTAACAAAACAAAACAAAACAAAACAAAACCAGTCAACCAACCAAATAAAGCTTTAGTTGAAGGATTTATCTGGAGATAGCAATCTCTTAAAAATAGTGATCAAATGATCAACTCTTTAAGAATTAGAATTGTTTCTACCTATTTATTTGCAAATATGCAATATATTAAGTCAATAATTATTGATACTATCGATTCATAACAAATTCTTCTGCCCATATTTGAAAATGTAGCTTGTTAATCTGTACTGGCTGTTTAAATTTAAGATATTTTACTTGCACCAGATTTTGTGGGAATCAGAAATTTCAAACTGCAAAGAAGTTAAAAACCCAGGCCACCTAACTGAGAAAGTGTTTCTTCATTCTACAATGTCAAGATCAGATTTAAATATTGGTATCTGCCTACCTATTTAAAACAGAATATGTTTTCAAATGACCATACAATTTCACCATTTTGATGGTTGAAGCTAAAGAAAATGTGAACAAATGGAATCCAAGTAATGAAAGTTTCTATTAACCATTACTTTCCATTTCATCCCAAGTCACAAGTTCATCACAAGTTCACAATAGAGCTGTGAACAAGAATCAGATGAAGTTTCTGACTCCATGAGGCGTATTACACAGGAAAGCACAACGCTAGAATCTAGGAAACCTGAGTTTAAGTCACAATTCAGCCACGATTACTGGAAAACTTGACCAAACTCACTTCTAATTTCTCTAGCACCTAGTCCTTCAAGATTACTCAAAGAAATAGTTTTCAATTTTATGAACTATAAAACTTCTCAAGGTAGTTTGCCACTATCAATTGAGTAATAGCAGAAGTCAATTTTATTCATCTACTCTGAAAATTCTGATGAATCCATGGATGAATGAGACTACCCTGAAAAAATACACAGTAGCAGAAAACACTGGAAATAATCTATTCAGCTGCACTTTAAAAAATGCCTCATAAGGGGGCCAGCACAGTGGCATAGCGGTTAAGCTTGTACGCTCCACTTTGGTGGCCTGGGCTTCGCGGGTTCGGATCCCGGGTGCAGACCCATGCACCGCTCATCAAGCCATACTGAGGCGGCATCCTACATATAAAAGAGAGAAAGACTGGCACAGATGTTAGCTCAGGAACAGTCTTCCTCAAGCAAAAAGAGGAAGGTTGGCAACAGATGTTAGCTCAGGGCCGATCTTCCTCACCAAAAAAAAAAAAAAAGCCTCATAAAAATCAAGCTTGACTTCAATGAAATTTCTAGAAATAGTCAACTATGAGGAACGAAATTATTAAGAAAAATACCTAATTACAAATAATCCATATTTATACATTGGCCATTGTAAACCTTTCCCCTGTTAGTGCTGAAGCTCCTGGCGCTGTCAAGTAAAAACCTGGTGCTTTTAGAAAATGAGTTCATAAGTACAAGGAAAAAGGCAATTAAGAGCAAGAACTTGAGAGCTCAAAGAAGAGGGGGAGGAAGGTTGGGAGTAGACAATCATATAATGATCCCAGAGGTACCACCCTAAACATTTCTTCTATCCTACCTAATTTATTGAAGTTTCACTTAATTCTTAAAATTCCATGAATTAGGCGTACAAATTAGTAAATACCCTTTGTGAAGAAAGTAAATACGTTTTTTCATAAGGGAAAAGGGGTCGGTAATCATTAACTTTTTAGTAAGAAATAATGTGGATATTTTTCTTTCCTCCTCTATCCTGAGATCAGCTACTCTGAGGGAATGAGCTTCTGATGGAGGAGAAAGTAAACACTAATTTGGGAACTTGAAGCTCTTGTAGGGAAAGTCAGGATTAGGTAGTACCGTAGCAGGGTAGAATAGAAATGGAGGTGAAAATAAAGGATGGCAGACATCTTAATCTCTATAAGCTAGGCTCAGGAAAAACCTTTTCTTTACATCAAATGCTTCTTTAAAAATCTTTATCACATATAATATAGTTCAACAATGCTGAAGGTACATTCACTCTATGTGGACTGCATCAGAGGCCTAAGTATAATTTATGCAGTCATCCTATGGTAAAATTTATTTCAGCTTTCTTAAATTCCTAGTCAACTTTAGGAACATAGCCTTACTATACTGGCAAATGCTGCCCATTAACAACATAGGGAACACAGCCTGGTTTCATTATTTGTCATATAAGGAAATTCTATGCGTTTTACGTTTAAAATACACAAAACTCAAAACTCTGTGTAAAGCACTTATGAAATATGGATACTTTTAACAAAAAATAATCTGTATCTGAATAATCAATTATGAATTCTAACAACAAAAAATATTTCTACCAGGCAGACTGAACAATATCAATAGTTTGCTTTTTTTTTTTTACTCAATTAAGTAACATATACCATTTAGTTTTTAATGTGAAACCAGGTAACAGTGAGAAAAACCACCTATAAGTTAACAAAAAGTTCACCATGTTAACCAACCAATTAGAGTCTGGAAATTTCTGCAGAGGTTTCTTCCCAAAGTGTTTTCCAATCATATCATTCTTTTTCTCCAGTAAAGATTAACACAAATGTAAACTGCTTAATAATAGGCTAAGGTTTAAGTATCTATTAACCTCATTTGATAAGGAAACAATTTCAAGACTCCTCAAGACTTGGCATTAAAAACTAAAACCTTAGTCATTAGAATTCCTCTATGTTTGCAACTCACTAAACAGCCCTTGGAAAACAGGACTTTCCAAACTTACCAGTTATTTTTAAATGAAGTGTGTATGTGGTTTTATTAAACAACCTGTCATGATGGGAAACTGGATGGCTTTCCTTGAATGCTACTTATCACCAGTGACAGGACCCAATGAGAACACAATACTTACAATTTAAAGTAATTTCAACAGCAAACATTTCCTATGGGTTTTGGTTTCCAATACCTGTCTACCTAGAGTTAATAATACTTATTACTTGTCCAATAATTGGAGAAATAGCTTTTAAAGTTAAGAAATGTTCTGAATTTGAGGTATATCAAGAAATATTCATTAAGAATAGAGTAGTCAAGATTTCCTTTTACTCAAAAAATCACTTCAAAGAGTTGACCTCCATGTACAAAAGACAAGATCAATCACATTTATCACTGGACACAAAGGATATTCCAAAGGTCTTTAAAAATGATAATCTGAAAAAGGAAAATTAATTTTAACTTTTATATTTCATTATCAAGACCATACTTGCTCAACAAGATAATTATGCTATTGATACAAAACATACAGTATTTACACTTAACTGTACAAAATAATTTAATGCTTACAAAAATATTAGAATGTTTATAGAGTTGACTGACACAGTCTTAAGTAATCTCTTCTAGAGAAGTATATAGTAAGACCACTGATTTCCAATTCATTTCTTTTTTAATAAGTCAAAGAAAGGATGCTGCAATGCTTCATCTAAGGTAATTCTTTTCACTGGATCATATTCTAACATTCTTCGAACCAGGTCAAAGAGTTTCTCATGTTCTTCATCATGACAAAGCATAAATTCCTGGGGGAAAAAATGTTTTTGTTTAAGAAAGATATTTAAAAATAGTTAAAACATTTTTTTTAACCTTTAATCTTTTTTCCTTTACCTTTAATGGTTTGCAGCGTCTCCTAACATATCTACCAGCAGAACTATGTTCATCCCAATCTAGCTGGTTATGGTGAAAATACTTGCGTTTTCTACAGGAAAAAGAAGTCTGGATTAGTAAAAATAACAAGATTCACATGTTTATCCTGCCCCCACTGGGACAGATGGAAGCATAACCATCTCTATGCATACGTATACGCATGCACAGTTTTTTAAAATCTCAGTAACAATTATATACCAGATACCTTATATAATATCTTCCTTAATCTTGCACCCTTTGAGGTTTTAGCATCCCACCTAAGTTGTTCCCATATACCACACAAGAACAATGCCAGCTTCAAAAAACAGGTTCCTGGATCCACTCCTGTGAATTCTGATTTCACTAGATCTGGAATGGGGCTGGAAATCTTTAAATAACTCCCTGGGTGACTTCTGAGGTGCAGCTTTGTTTGGAAACCACTATAGTACCTTGTTCAAGGACATATGGCTGGTTAGCAACAGTAGAGAATCCAGACTTAGACTGATACGACTCCAAAATCAAGCTTTTTTTTTTTACTACTCTATGTATTATTTTTACATCAATTTAGGAAAACATTTATGCGAAGGTTAACTTGAATGTAAAAAACAATCCTTTGTTTACTACATCACAAGGTTAATAGTGCATTACTTTTTAAAAACTTTACGAAAAAAATTCAGACTCTGCAGTCCTTGGAACAAGTAATAACCACAAAATTGGGTTTTCTGTAGTTTGAATATAGGCCATTGCATGTAGCAAACTTAAACCATACCTTGTTTTCTGAATCATGTGTGTTGGTATGGGTCCTAATATTCGTTCCATCATTGCCAGGTGCTCTTTACTATCATGAGTCTGAAAAACAAACGAAAAAGAAACTTAACACTTTCCATTTCCTTACATACACAATAAAGGAAAACAGTGTTGATACAGAAGGAATGGATTAGACAGTTACACAATTTATATCACATGCTACTTCAAAGATGGAATAATACTGACTGAGTTGTATTGTATGGTGCAAATCCAATAAAATTAAAGTCTTCCTGAAATGTATCAGTAAGGTTCTGTATAGCGGATGATGCGTAATTTGTTTAATGTAAAGCTAAACAGTTTCTTTCTTTATTTTTATTTCTTGCACTCTTTAACTGAGGAATGATTGGGGAAGATAACCAAAAAACGGTCTCATTTAATCCATCGCTTAACTAAAATCAACCTCCATTACCCAATGAATAGCAACATATTAATACTTACTAATCTTACCCAATAAAAATACAGTCCCAATAATTCTTGCCACAATTTTGAGCTAGGTTATGTTGGAACATGCGTTTCAAAGACGTTAAGACACTAGCTCGAGGTTGTATAGCTCATAAATGAGGAAAGTTGAGCTATGAACCCAAGTCAAAACTGAGATTCTTAAACTATACAGTAATGGAGCTTTGGCAAAAGTAGAACAGAGAAAACTGTCACAGGTACCACTACAGCTAAATGGAATGTTCTTAGAGCAGAGGTCCGCAAACTTTTTCTGTAAAGGGCCAGACGGTAAATATTTTAGGGTTGGCTGGTCACACGTGGTCTCTGTCCCATATTCTTTTCTGTTTTTTAAAGCAGGCATCGGGCAAGATATAGTTTGCCAAGCCTTGCTCTGGAGAGCAGAGGCTGTGTGTAATGTTTTTTAAAATCTATCAACTACTGTGCCTAGCACATTGCTTTGAAAATGTTAAGTCCTTATTCATGACAGGAATAAATAATACTGGCTCCACATTTTTAAAAAGTCCCTTAGTTGAAGAGTATTCTAGAGAGTGGAATCCAAATGTAAACCACATCTCAAACCAATGTTAATAATCCGTCCTTCACTTAAGACTTCAGAGTGATTTACAATCACAAAATCATTATGAAGAAAGCAAGCACCCTGCTCAACTTTTTCTTGATCCTACAGCTTACTACCACAAAACCAGACACTACCTCCTAGAAGTGAGTGATAACCATGGTTCTAAATAACAAACTTGTCTATAAACTCGGAGTACTTTTAACAGGATCTCTACAAATGAGAAACAGAAGTCTGGTGAGGTGCTCCCAAAACAGTGAACACACACATTCTGCAACAGCCATCTAAGTGACTCTAACCTCATCATGGCTTCCTCCCCACCCTGCTCCGCCATAACTTCAAATCAACCTTGACAGTATGAGCCAGGATCTCTGAAACTCCCCTGCACCACAGCCACAAAACAGAACACAATACCTTGATCACATCACAACTCTACTTAAAGTTCTTCAATGGTTGCACCACCTAAAGCTTTCAAGACTTTTAGATTTCAGATGTAAGTAAAATTATGAGGGAAAAAAGTGGAGACCTAAATAAAGTTTTCATAAAAGGGATACTTTCATACCAAAAGAACAGAAAGGATAATCTCTAAATAAAGGCCAGAATGGCAATCTTACAAAATCATTTTCATTTTGGACTAGTCTACATCTGGAAACCACTGATTTCTAAGATAAAATAAATACCTTTCTACAGTGAACAAGTCCATCATGAATCAGGCCTTGCCGATTGTCATCATTTTCCCATTTTCTCAAGACACTCTGACAGCACTATTTATTCTTCCCTGACTAGAGTATGTTCCTTTATGCCTCTACGCATTACAGATACTATTTCTTCTTCCTGACCTGACCATCACACTCCCTAGTTTTCTGACAAATTCCTACTCTTCCTTCTAACAATGGCCTAAACTCCCTACCTCCTCAGTGATGCCTTCTCGAAGGAAATTTAACTGTTCACCTTTCTTGGGTTCCCCGTACACTTCCTACATGGACCCATTATAGCAAATACCACATTATACTGTAACAGTTTTCCCATATCTATCTTTTGCACAACTTCCTTGAAGACAGAGACGTCGTCTTTTCATCTTGATACACTTAGTGCCTAGAAAGGTGCCTCGAGTGTCATAGATGCCTAATACTTATGAGTAAAATACAGCTTATTGTTTCTGAATTCTTTCATAAAAAGGAGTGACTTGTTATTTACTGATAGGTAACATAACCAGAACTGAATTAAAACTGGCTACAGTAACACTAATGTAAATTTATGAAGGAGCTCCATAACAAAAAGTGGAAACATGAGACCATATGAACCATGAGTTAAAAACTCCAATCACATGTAAAGTGAACTATGACCATTCACTAAGAGTAGTATTTCATTCAACTATGGTTTTGGAGAAGGATGATCATTTTGCATATGTAACTTTTAATCTTAAGAATAATGAATGACACTATGGTAACTTTTCAAGTAGAAGCCAAAACTTTAACATGCCTTTAACATTTAAAGTTCATTGTGAATTATTAAATTATATTTACTAAACACATACCTGAAAGACTGTGAAACCAAGGTAATATTCAATAAGAATGCAACCTATGCTCCAAACATCACAAGGCTGAGACCAACCTAAAGCTATTAAAAAACAAAAACAAACATTTCATTATGCAACAATTTTTAATTGCCAATATACTAAATCCTTTCCTATATGGGTGCTCTCTTTACACAGCCCATTGGGAGAATATGACAGTAAACTCAAGGCTCACATTTTTAGTTTTATATCAAACATTATTCAGTATGCTCTCACAGTCCTCCATATCCTTACATTAAGTTACAGCATTTTAACCCGGGGAAGGGGGCATTTTATGTAAAATAAAAAAGGACTAGCAAATATTTTCCAAGTATAACTACCAATTTGTGCAAATATTCCATAGTCTCTGAACTGCTTGTACAATGGGGAACACAAGTTCATGGCTGTTTCAGAAAATTTTATATTTTATTAGTACAAATACAGGTCGACAGTTATCCTCAGAATATAATTACTAACCCCTTATCAATTATCATCAGCTTGCTGCCTGAATTTACTTCTTCTATTAAAAGAAATAATATAGTTTTACATAAATTATATAAGAACTATAATGAATATTACAAGCAGTTTCACCTACAAGCAGAATTATATAGCCATTTAAAGTTCACGCAGAGAGAGATCTACATACGTACTTTCAGGCTGTCTATGTATGATCATATACACACTTTTTCCTTCAGAATTCTCAATGGCAATACTATTCAGAAAAGAATAAAACACCTAGCCTTCTTAAGCCTACACTACTTGGAAAAGAGAAGAAAAGAATAAACCATACAGATGTTTTAATTTTTAAAGATCAAATATTTAGTAAAACAAAAATGTATAAATAAAACCTACCTTAAAAGACATTTCAATTACTTTCAGTAACATCACTGAATTTAAAGATAAAGAAAGAAACAATATATTCAAGGGCCTTGACTATGATTTAATCATTTCTGTTAACCCTCACAGTGCCTATCACTTGAACAAATGGATAATGGAGTATGGTTTCTACTTATAGTAACACCACAAAATCTGCAAACGATAGAGCTTGGATCTAAGACCAAAGTTTTCTTCTCCAGCCACTCCCATCTCTCAGTCTAGCTTTTCCCCAGGTGACTGTAACCTTCTGCAGCACACCATTCTAAATCATCCCATTCTCTCATGAATCAGCTCTCAGATTCTTTGGAATTCCACATCATTCACTTTTGCCAACCTCTCCCAACTTTATCTCTTTATTAACACCACCCAAGACATAAGACCAATTGCCTTCCTCAATTATAGCACCTGACTACATCTTCCTCTCCTACCTAATTCTGCCTTAATCATCAGGATTAACACTCCACAAACACACAAAGGACCTAGATTTTAATCTCCTAATCCCCCGATTTCTTTTCCTCAAGGCCAGTAAGCGTAATTTCAGATTTATAGCAACTATCCCTAGCCTGGCCTCACTTAGAACTTTATTATTACTAAGAATTATTATATTTTCCCCAATGTAGGAGGTCATTAACTAACTGCAAGACACATCACTGTCTTATGCACCAAAAAAAGCCAATTGTTCTGTGCTGTGTTCCCTCATGTTAAAATATGGGGAAAAATCTGCCCCCCATTCATTGATAAATCAATTTTATCTTAAAATGGATAAAACACAGCAAGTTATCTCCTTTTAAATTGTGAAAATACCTCTCTGTCCACCACTTCTTCCTATACTCCTTTATTTTACTACTTCATTGTAGCCTTCAGTGCTCAACCATGAATACACTTTCTAAACTATTGTAACACAGCAGCTCCTTTCAGACCATACTGAGCAGAAATCCTATTATCATCCATTTCAAAGATAAGCTCTAAACCTGTGTTGTTAAATATGGTAGCCACATGTGGCTATTTAAATCTAAAATTTAAATTAATATAAAATTTAAAATTCACTTTCCTCAGTCACACCAGCCACACTGCAAGTACACAGTAGCTCACATGTGGCTAAGGGCTACCATATCAGACAGCACAGACATAGAACATTTTCATCATCATGAAAAGTTCTACTGGCTAGTACTGCACAATATTCTCGATTTCCTTACACTTTTACCAATCCCTTACTCTAGGTAAACATCACTAGTTTGCTTTCACTCTCCTATTCTGAACTACCAGGTCGTGTGAGACAAAAAAAAGGTAAAAAGTGCAAACAACTGATTCCATAAAAATGTTTTACTATCCAACCTCAGCTGGACCTTACTTTTGCCTAAGTAACAGGCTTATTTCATTTAACTACCTCCCAATAACACGTGATCTGAACTTTTCCCATCTTCTCCAAGCCCCAATCCCATCTCGGACTTCCCTGCTCTATCAACATGATCTGGTCTCGAACTTTTAAATTTTGAGGCATAAGATGCACACTCCCTTACTAAGTTCCCTCTTATTTTAAAACTCTACACCTTAACTCACTTTCTTTTTCCAGCCTTTCTCACATCAAGGGTTATGAAAGAAGCTCTCCTCTTAGACTAGCCCCTTTTTCTTCTCTTGACCTCCATCCACCCTATATCTAGATATCTGTCAACCAAAGATTTAGCATTTTTACCAGCACACTTTTCTGATAACACGAAAACACGTACTCACATCACTTTCAAATCACATTGCTGTGATGTACTTAGTCAACAGAGCTTGTTCTCTTATGATCTCTTAAGATTAACCTGTTCAAAAATCACCACCACCTGGAATATCTTTAATGGTATCACATTTTTCCCCACTCAGGAAAAATATTTATAGCAACGTCCAGACAGTTTTTATGACAACAGAAAACATTTTCTGTACACTGCTAAGAAAATCACACTCATCCCCCTCCAGCCACCCTCTAATAAAAGCTGTATACAACAAAAATCTCTTCCTCCAATTACAATGATCAGAAGTCAGGTGTCTACTGACCCAAAATGACCTCTGGAGCTCTGTAATGCCGTGTAGACACCAAAGTACTATGATGTTCATCGTCGTACGTTGCACTTCCAAAGTCAACAACTTTGATATCTGTGTTTTTCAGTGTACGTTCATCACGTTTCTAGAGTGAAACAGGAGTACACGTGAAGATCAATAAAGATATGAAATATTTTATAGCACTATCCAAAAAACTTATATATATATTATCTTTTTTTTGATTTTCAACATAACCCCACAAGAAAGGCAAAGAAGGATGATCCTTTTTGGGTTAAACATTAAGATACACAGTAATGAGTCTCAGAAGTGAAATGCCTCATCCAAGGATCACCAAGCTAAATTAATTTTAAAGACAACCACCAAAATTAAAACAAGTCTTGAACTTACCATTTTAGAATTATATTTGACTACATAGTCAGACTTCACAAATAAAATATTTTCAGGCTTCAGATCTGTATGGGTTAATTTATTATGATGCAAAACTACAAGAAAACAAAAGATACTATTAGTTTCACTTATAAATTTAATCTGTAATGGGCGAAGGGAGAATTAGTAGTGGATATAGGGGTTAAGAGGGGTTTCATCTTTACCTATGTTTATTTTTAGTGACAATGTATTGATATGTCAGTAGTATAATAAAACTTTAATTTTCTGGTGTTTAAAGATTTATCAAGTATACTTACAATTTATTGACTGGCAGATCTGATATGCCATCTGCCTGATGTGGTCAATTTGAAATGGTAGAAAGCTATTTTCTTTAATGAAATCATAGGTACTAAGTCCCAGCAATTCAAACACAATACAAACATGACCATGATGATCAAACCATTCTAGCATCTGGACACATCGGCTAAAACAGATCAAAATAAAAATAATTCAGTTCACAGAATTCTGATTATCTCATGTAACATGATGGATCATAATTCAAGTTTATACTTACAAGACACTATTGGGATCAGTACTATTTAAATGCTCCAATACTTGGATTTCTGAACGAGCTGCTTCACGGTATCGACCCACATTTTTTACGATTTTCACTGCTACATGTATGCCATCCCTTAAATACAAAATTAAGATGAAAATGGTAAATGCACAGGAGGGGGTTGCAGACATGTATCTTCTAAAGCATAAACTTATTAAGTATCAATTACTCTATGATATTTTTCTAAAATAATCTTTCAGGGCATATTATACCAGATTCCATATAACATCTTTTCAAAATATTTTGACAAAAGATGTTTTATATAAAACGATGATTCCCTTAACACTTAAGAATTTTAATGCTGTTTCCAGAATTTTAAATTTACCTAAATTTTGTAAAATAGTTAAAAAAAGATAAAAATATAAACCTCAAATAGAATATACGTATACTACTGCTGAAAGCATTTGCTCATTCACCAGGCTAGACTCACTCTGTGCTAGATAGTGCATAGGTGTTAATGATGAAAAGACAGGGCTTAGCCTTATGTACCTCACAGTCTAATGGAGAAGACAGACATGTGAACAACTTATCATAAGAAGTGCTTGCTATGAGGTACTACAGAGTAGAGAGAGTGAACCTAACCATAAGAGTTAGGGGAGCTCAGACTTCTTCAGAGAAGAGGTAACACACAACTCAGTCTGGAAAGACAACTATCGGTTTGTCAGATTTGGGAGAAAAAGGAAACATTCATCAATAAGTCATGAAGCCAAGAAAATGCTCAGCACATTCACTGATGCATATAGGTAGAAATAGCTACCATATAGGGCAGTGAGCTTTAAATTGGATCATCTGTAATACTTCCTAAGAAATACAGATCCATGAATGATTTTGAGGAAATAGATTTCCAAATCTTCAACTTCTTTTGTCTGTTCTAAATCTGATCTTTCTGAAAATGAGCCAGCATTCAAGCCTCTTTTTTCACTATGGCACTTCCACTTTACAAAAGAAAACCCCACGCACCCCTAATTAGTATATTAAGATATGTGCCCGAGGCTGCAAAAAAATCTTTAAGGCAAACAAATTTTTCCAGTGGCTGGAGAGCAAACCTTTTCCCAAGTCTAGTGGTTTCCAATTTACTGCTTTCAGCAAGGCCCCAATGAAGTTGTGGGTTGATAAATTACTAAAAAATTATTTTGATGATAATCTCCCTAAGATGTTTGGCATATATCTCAAGACTTAAAAGAATTGCTATAAAACTGCTGTGACTAAACTCCTTCTAGTCTCATCTATTTAACTACATGACCAAGTTTTCTCAGTGCTTATAGCTATAAAAATGAAAAATGGATAAAGGTGTTAGGTAACTCTATAGTAATCATACTGCAATATATAAATGTATTAAACCAACACGTTGTACACCTTAAACTTACACAATATTATATGTCAATTATATCTCAATTAAAAAAAAGGAAAGAAATTTAATGCTAAAACATTAAGATATATTTACTATGAATACATGTACTCAATTTTTTGAAAGCCCAAACCATCCCAATATACATACATTTCCAATTAAATTTTATATTTTAGGTCAAATAAGTATCAAAATTTATAACAGATTTATACTCGATTACTAATTGGAACATCTCAATTAAATGCTCAGAGTCTTTGAATCTCAGGAAATTTTAAAAGGACGTTAATAAGACAACTGTTGAAATCTGAATAAGGTCTGTAGACTAGCTGGCAAAATTTGAACACAGTCATGCCCCGCATAACGACATTCTGATCAATGACGGACTGCATGTGCGACAGTGGTCCCATAAGATCAGTACCATGTAGCCTAGGTGTGTGGCAGGCTATATTACCTAGGTTTAAGTGTACTGTATGATGTTTGCACATTGATGAAGTCACCTAACGATGCATTTCTCAGAATGTATCCCTGTCGTTAAGTGGTGCAGGATTGTGTAACGTGTGTATAAAGAATAATAAAGCAAATATCGTAAAGTGGTAACATTTGGGGAACCTGGGTGAAGGATATATGAGAATTCTTTGAACTATTTTAGCAACTTTTTTGTAAGCCCTAAAAAACTTCAAAATATTTTAAAATTTCACTTATGTTCACATTTTTGTTACAGAAGGAAACTGATAATAAAAGATATTTAGGATAAGAGTCTTTATGGAAAGTGGAATGAAAATAAATTCAAGGATAAAACATTTCTAAGAATTCAAAGAGTTGTCCATGAATGATGGTAGGTATCAAGCTGCTCTAGTAGTTATAGTTTCCCTCAAAATAAAGTTAGAGAGACAGAGGTATTTTTTTTAAAAAATATTTTCACAGTAAGCTAGAAATTAAATCCTTCCTATTTTATGATGAAAAACTTTAGATGTCAATTTAGAAATGTGCAGTTTCACTAAATTGTTTTAAGAGATTCATTTACAAAAAAAATTTGCAAACCACAGAATAGAAGTCCTGGAGGAAAACATTAAAATGAAGGATAGAGGGTCAAATCACAAAGGGTTTAGTATAACTCATTAAACAATTTGGACTTTATTCTGTAGGTTTTTTTTTCTTTTGTTCCCTACCCCTCCCCCACTCCAGAAGGTTTTAACTAATATAATTTCTTTGCAGTTTAAGAAGCTAACTCTAACATGCAAATATTATTCTTTGGGAATGTAGGTTTTTGAACTAAGAAAATTAGAGAAGCTTTATTGTCTCTGCGATTCAAAAGTAAAGTAAAGCACTCAACCTCTTGTAGAGGGCAAGGGCCTAAGTTCTGGCAAATTCCCTCACCTGAACACTCACTTTAATTTCAGTGAACTCCATCTGATAGGATTTGTCAGCATTCTTGACCAAAATCTACACTCATGGTAAATAAATCATACACAATTCAAGAATTTTTGAATATTTATACCTCCCAGGAAAACATGGCTACCACTTAAAATACCATCTCATCTAAATTATGGATCCTTCCCCACCAAAAATATCAGAATGTTCCAAAAAAAAAAAAAAAAAAAAAAAACACAAACAAAAACTTACATGCCATGATCAATGCACTCTACAACTTTGCCAAAGGCCCCTTCACCCAAAGTGTCCACGATTTCATCTAAAGTGAGGGGGGAGAAAGAGGTATATCTGAGTACAAATTATCTAGTTATTCAAATAATGACTGCTTAAGTGTGGAATATTTTCAAATGATCTCTATCAAAGCATAACTAAGGTTTCAGCACTCAAATTATTTTATTTTCAGCTGCTACAAAAACAATTAGATAGAGCTATCTTTCTTGCTCTAATCTCAAATTTCATTGATTATTTTGGAACTTTAGAGTAGAAATATTTAAATTCTACAGAAAAGAAGAAATACAAAAGAACAACAAACAAACCCACAAAAAACAAAACAAAAAAGCAATGAAGAGTTCTTTAGCCCCCCGCTGACAAACTATTCTTAAAAAGATTATTCTGTCTGCAAAGTTTAAAAAGTGTTGAAAAATATTCTATACATCTTGCTCTTAGAACGTCTCCACTTTGACAGATCAGGTGACCCTCCTCATCATCCTCTATACTCCTGGATCTTTTCCTTCGGTGGCTCTTCTGGAACGGCAAGTGGGCAGCACCAAGATCGTCCAGCCAATCAATATATCAGAGTGAATTCAGGGCAGAATACGCAATTCATTCAGCGGGGAGATATTCAGGCATTCAGATAAGCACCAGGCCACGAACAGTTGGCAGGAGCAATTTCAAATTCAGTCCCCAGAAATTCACAGGGCACAGTTTATGTTACAGAAGAAAAACATGGCAAGGAACAGATTTTCAGATAAGATACTTTAAGTGGCAATAGAAAAAAAACAACACAATTGTCTCTTTAAAATACTGATTTAATTGAAGTCTGAAATTTAAAGAATGCAATGTCATGATCTATCAATCTCTTGCTATAAAATAGCATATGCTGTGAGTTGAGATGTCTAGTTTGTCAGAAAAATGTTTTAAAATGTCAAGATTAGTTGAAATTGTTTATTTAGCAATATTTTAAAACATACATGATTAAAATAAAACGGGAAAATAAAGGCTAGTTAATTTCAACGTTCAATCTAATCAAAGCCAGTACTACTGAAGAAAACTTGGGGAGAAAAACAATAATTCAAAGTTTACTGATCAAACAGCTAAAGATGTCTGAGTGTAAAAAAAAGTCAGGTTTTTTTGGGTAGTATATTTCTCATTCAGCACCCATTTTCAGAACTGCAATGGAACTTAGTTGCAGACAATGATGCACTGTATTATGGGACTATGCTCTATGAACAGGGTTACAACACTTAAGTATCCACCAGTGCAACCTATATATTTGTTTACAAGTATCAGGAAAGGGTTTCCTTAAAAAATGTTTAAGATGAAAAAAAAGATGGGTGCTTCATCTTTTCATAAGATTATATTACAAAACATAAAAATAAAATACTTTTAGTATTAAACTCAAGAAACTCATGATCTGGTCTGCAGAAAATGAGTAAATGTGGACAAACGGGCTAGCTAATAAATACAGATTAGCTATGAGAATTTACAAGTTTCCTTTAAGGATTCAAGTAATATAAACACAATTATAATATATCCAAATAGTATTATATATAAATTTTTCCAAAATTATCAGCTCATTAAGAGCATTCACACACAAATAAGTAATCACCCAAAATAAAAACAAAATCAATCATACCGAATGTGACTGATGACTTGAACAGTGTCTATTACGCTTCCTTTTAGGACTGCTTCTCCTGCTTTGGACAGAAGATTTACTGCAGTGGATTCGATAACTGCTTTCCACGTCTCTGTGATAATGTCTAGGAATATATCCTTCACAGTAGTCATTTCTGTATTCATCAACGTATCTCCGGTCCCGATAATCTCTCTCATTCAAGGACCTTGCTTCTAAATAATGACTGCAAACACATTAAAGGAATTCAAATTATTCTCTCTGTAGAAAAATGTGGTTCAAACAAAACATTCTCTCAAGAATTCCTGGTTTAAACAGCTAACTCAATAAAAAAAAATTCAAATTGATGAATAATAATTTATATTTACCTCACAAAACTTAAATAATTTTACTTTAACCAATAAGAAAACAGGTCCATATCTCTCCATTATATAGACTGCTATCAAGCACCTCACGTCAAGGACCAAAGCTTGAGCCAAATCATTCAATTAAGTGTAGTGTTTACTTGGTTAAGTGTCCCTTTACCCTCTGGAGAAAGTTAAAACCAAAAATCCACAAAACTGCTCTTCTGAAATTCATCAGTGTTATAATATATGCATCTGTAATTAAGCTTTCTTTCTTTTCTCAGAGAGCCACAGACAATAAGAGGCAGGCAAAACAAGATTCCTTTCTCTTTAATATAAGTGAATTTTAGATGTCCCTGGAACACAGAGAATTCTTTCATGAAAAGTAGTATATTAGATCTAGAAGGAATCTTAAATGTATTCCAGCCCTTTCATTTTACAGATGACTAAATTAAGGTCTCTAGAAGGTAAATGATTTGCCATGGTGGTAGAGCACATTCTAACTCCTATTATACAGGCCAATTTTATTATACACATCACTATCCCATATCCTCTCCTCTTTGTATTTCTAGCTTCCTATTATTCCTCTTTGAAAAATGTCAGACAACATAGCTTTTGAAGGTTGCCTCATGTGCCAAAGACATCTAAAATACGTCCCCCTCAAATGAGAAAGGGGTCTTGTAATTGCTTGCCTAGGATTACAACAGACCCCCCACACTACTTCCTTTTGCATTTCTAATTTCCTGTTATTCCTGCTTACGAAATGCACAAGAACTCTACATAGAAAACAGCAACATCTAGTGCCATAGTGCTTCTGAATCTACAGATCCCTTTGAAAATCTGATTAAAGACATGGACCCTCTCCCCCAAGAAATGCACAAACGCATAAACACAACTTGACATGGAATTTCAGAGGTCATGGACCTCAGGAAGTCAACAGATCCCAGTTAAGTAGCCTTGATCTAATGGAAAGAAAAGGACATAGATTCAATTGGCCCAATTTCCCGACCCCCTCTCTACCTGGGATGAGTGTCCTCTTCAACAGAGTGCGAAGCTTCAAGAGGGACGCACATGGAGCACTGAGGGAGAGAGGGGACACCTGCCCAGTCAGACAAATCAGCTAAAATAATCCTGACAAGCAATGGAGTGACAGATGTTGACTAGATTGCCCTCACCAACCCCTTACCTTTCCCCAGAATATGCTGTCACTCTTTTTCCCAGTGGGCTGGTTTAGGCAGAAATAAAGGAGAAGCATCTCTAAATTTGCTACTCAACAGAACTGGCATCAAATCCAAGCCGGGGAGATGCAGGAACCCCTTCTCCCCTTCCCCCAGTGTCAAGATCTATCCATTGGAGAAACAACTCAGGATATTAGGGTAAGACTGCGGGTCTAAGTCAGGAATCTGATCAGTTGGCTTGGATCTGTCAGGGAAAGATTTACAATACATAAAGCTAGAAATTACCATACTCTCAAAGGCATCCTGTTTAATTCTGTAAGGCATCCTTTCTATGACAGTCCAAAATCTTCTGGAAAAAACTAACACTAATAATTTTTAGCTGTAATAGTGCATGAAATTAGAGCTCCCGATAATCCATAAACAATCTATAGAATAATAAACATGGGGTGAAGTACTACCACGAGGATAAACTAAAAAGATGAGGACCTCTTCAATTTATAATGACTAAGGCTTAGAGAGTCTATGGAATCATAAAGGCTATGGACAAAGTGGAGAGGATGAGCAGATTGACTTAATTTCTGAAAATATTCACTGAATGTCCAGTGAATATGTTACTGTAGTCCTTCAAAATAGCCAAGACTAATGAGGCTATGGGCATTCGTTTTTATCTCCTCACGGGTCCTGTGGAAGATTAAAAAAAACAAAATCCCTGCCAACAAATAACAGACAGTTTGAGATTACTCACATAAAAATAAAACAAAACCCAACAATGCAGGAAATGCTGAAAGGCTCCATATGAGTGCTTAGGGTCATAGAAGGGAAAAAGTTCCAACTGCTTACAATGGTCAGGGAAGACTTCATCAAAGAGAAGGAAAGAGCTGCGTCTTAAAAGGGAAGTTAGGATTTGGACAAAGTGGCAAGTAGAAGAAATGCCAAGGGAAAAGAACGGTGTACTACTATCTCAGATTTATAGAGCACTTCTAGCCACAATGGCTTAAATGGGTTTGTCTATGTGCTACGCAGGAAACAGTAAGACAATTCCAGGAGGAGCAATTTTCACATAGGGGAGCACAGTCAAATAACTAAACTGGGAATAGATCATCCAAAATCTTGCATGCCAGGCTAAGGAGTTTAAAACAATGTTTCTCAAAGGGTGGTCTCTTTATCGACAATATCAAAATCCGGAATTATTAAAAATAAAGATTCCTGGCCCCAGAACAGAGAGACTCACTGAATCTAAATCTGGTAATATGCATCTTAAACATACCTCCAAGGTGATTCTATTCACACTAAAGTTTGAGAATCACTCAATACTCCATGTTACAGGAAGACTTAAGGATTTTTACAAGATATAAAGGTGTTTTTCACAGCACATCAGTCTTCCCAACATACTGTGCAGAACTGAATACGCTTGTAGGAAGGGAAACCAATTCACAGGCTACTGCCAAAAGTCAAATCAGAAAGACCCTTTGCAATATAGGTGAAAAAAGGTAAAATAATTGATATACAATAAAAGCTCTTATAAATCAGTAAGAAAAACATACTATAACAGAAAAAATAGGCTAAGAATACAAAAATAACGTTCAAGTGGTCAATAAATATATGACAATGGAAAAATTCACTACAAATTTAAAAATTCAAATTGAAACAAAACACTGTTGTTGGCATTTCAAAATAGCCAAGACTGGTGAGAAGCATGAAGGAGCATGTTGTAGGAGTATAACTTGGTACAAACTTTCTAGAAAAAGACAGAAATATGTAGCAAGAGCCTTCTAAGAGTTTATACCATTTAACTTGAAAGCATCCCTTCTTAGAATCTATTTTCAGGAAATAATCATAGGCAAAGATTTGTATACAAAGATATTTTTAAGAATACATAATTAGAAATAATTTTATAACCAAATAATGGGGGATTAGCATTCTACCAAGGTTACCTTCTTTATACTTTTCTGCAATTTTCAACAATTTTATAGAAAATACTTGTATAAAGTTTATAATCTTTAAAACGACTATTAGAATATTCCAGATTATGGAGAGCAATTACCACCGGACATCTCTAGTGGCAATGTCAAAGAAGCAGCTACTGGCCTGGTGGTTAATGGGACTGACTCAGTATCATGTTTATGTAGTTAACTATGAACATGAATGAACTGTTCATCACTCAATTCACCTCCTTTCTACATATACAATAAACCCATGAGTGATCAGTACTATGATGTTAAGCCTTACAGAGCATTTTGTATTTATTAATAATAGGATACAGATGTTTTTCTATAGTACCTTAATTAGCTCAGGTAATTGAAATCCTGGCATAAACTCTCCTTCTTCCTCCCATAACTGTATGATGAAGAATGACTAATCTCGATTGACTACCAATAAGCTCACTGTTTTGCAGAACAAGTCTGTTTTAGCAATGGAGAAGGAAAAAAATTACATACTGTTTTTTAAAGTAACCCCAGCTGGCTAATTTAGAAAGCAATCTGGTAAACAGTCCCAATGGAACATCTGCACAAAACAAGGAGAAAACAGAACCAACAAAACAAATGAGAAAGGGAAATTAACGGAAGACAGACTGAAAGAAACTCTACTCACCTAGCCTTTCTTTAATCATTTAGGAACTTTAAAATTCCTTTAATTCTATATAAATGCATTCCCTCCAAATTTTACACTGGTAAGAATGCAATAAAACAGGAAACATGCTATTGGAAATTTTTATTGAGGCCATTTCCTAAATTACTGTGCAAAGGAAGGGTTCTTACAATAACCAAGCTTCCAAAAACCCAAACGTATCCTAACGCCTTATCTACAAAAATAACCAGTAGAACATAGTACAACTGACTAATCCCCAATGCACTTTAACATTCCCAAATAGCGTATGCTGTTTTTCTCATCTGGAGCAACTCTCCCCGTCCCCTTGTTATCTCTCATTCATGGAACACTAAATGAGCATACATATCTCCCTCCTACATACAAGTTAAAGGCACTGAGTGGGCATCCTATCATCACTATTACTTAACTTTTTCTGTGTCTCATCTTCTCAACTACATTAATGGCAGCTAGTATCCAATCAACTGTCTCCCATCACTCCCAGAGACACAGATATATGAGGGTAGAGACTGTTTTACTCACAGCTGTAGCTTCAGCACCTATATAGTGTCTAGCCTATAACAGGCACTCATTAACTATGTCCTCAATATTTGTTGACTGAATTATAAAACAATTTGACAGATGAAAGCTATATAAGCTAACAACAAATCATTAAAACTATTAGTGTTAAAATGCTACTAGTTCAAGAGTAATTTACCAATCAGAGTCTTTAAACTGGTGATGTGGTTTACAATGTCTGTTCTCTTGCGTACTACTATGGGATCTCCTCTTCCGTTTGTGACTTCCACTGTAGCTTTCATGTCCCCAGCTTTCTCTACTATCCCAATCAGGGCAGTGAGTTCTTTTGGAATGCCGCATCTGTTAATGGAAATGCAAAGTGAGTTGTGGAGGTTACAGATGGTCATGTTTAGTAAATAAGACATTATACATTAATGCTATTGAAATATTAACACCCAGCACAAAAAGTCATACAGGTTCTAAAATCTTTGTAGGTAATGTTTCTCAAGGCATGGGGCACTAGTCCATCGGTACGTCACATGATTATAAGTGGCATACAGATCTAGTACTAAATGATGACAACACTGTGAGACCTTAATACAGTTTCTTTTAATTCTTCTGGAAAAATTCTCAGCTTGCTGCTTGTCTTCAACTAACACTTGCTAACTGCCATTTTAAAAATAAAGAGAGACAGGGTTTAGGCTTAGAGCCTTCAGCAGACAACAATATCTAGCTGGAAATTAATAACTTTTTTGATTTTATTTTATCATTACCTCCTTTTTATGGTAAATTATTACTGATCTCTTAATTAAGTTATTGATATGATTTCTTTTCAAAAATGTTAACTTTAAGATGTGAGCTAATTTAAAGAGAAATAATATCACAAGTGTCATGCAGCTTTGGCAAAATACTGTAATACAAATAACTGAAGTCAGGGAAACACTTAAGGATACTAAATATAGGCGGTGACTTTGTTTTAAAAGTAAAGAGCTTCTTTTTTTCAAATACTCGAGAATTTCTTTCTCAATCTCAAAATGACTCCAAGCTTTGAAAGGAAAAAAAAACCAAAACAATAGCACAGTATTCAACAGAGAAACTGGAAAGGCAATAAAGATTATTTTATGAACTCATTTTCTCTATCCTACAGTTATTCTTAAAATTAAAACATATTTGTTGTAGATCTGGGATGACTCTGAAGAAGAATTCAACCTACAAGGATGCACATAGTCACAATCAAATCAGATGATAATGGTGACAATTCCTGGACTCCATCTACAACCTCTTATACATAGTACCCTTCCAGGCTCCCTATCTGTGTTCAAACAATGTAATCCCTATCTGCCTCTCCCCATCTTAATACTTTGCAAAGCACTTAAGTTTGTAACAATGATGTCCAAACTCTGCTAAAACAGAGTGAGTT
This sequence comes from Diceros bicornis minor, assembly GCF_020826845.1. NCBI lineage: Eukaryota > Metazoa > Chordata > Mammalia > Perissodactyla > Rhinocerotidae > Diceros > Diceros bicornis. The sequence continues at coordinate 91,393,905 of NC_080740.1, forward strand.
CACAACTCAGCAAGGAGCTGAAAAAAGGTAAAATGGAGCAAAACCAGCTTAGTTAACCTCTTTCAGCTTGCCCAAATGACTTATTCAACAAGCAAACTCATGTAAACAGTTACACAATTTCACATGGATTAAAAAAAGACTTTGAAATGAGGCAGCTTCAATTCTCCTGGGAGGTATTCCCTAAGAAAATTATGTATCATGCCTTTAGTGCCTGATACCACCAAATATTCAAACCTTTTGACTGACTTCTCTTGCTGATTCTAATTCTATGCCCATCAAGCACCCTTCTGATAATGTAGCTTCTCTTTTACCTTGCTTAAATAAACGAGAAGAAGGCATTGGTCACTTCAAACAAAAATCCCAAAACTCCTGTTAAACTTTTCACTGGAAATTAACTGAGAATTTTGGTTTGATGTAGAGTCACTTCAATATGGGAAACTGAAATGAATGACACTTCAAATTAACTTGACGCAAAAAGCCATCAGAAGAGCCACCAAAAGAATTTTTTATTTATAGTAGAATTCTTCTGATCCTTCCTTCAATTACCAAAATTGAAAAAAAAAAAAAAAACACCCACATTAGGAACTCTTTAAAACAGCACAGTTAAGCATCTGCAAGCAAAATTACAACATCTGATAACAGCGTTATTATTATGACCATCCATTATTACGCAGTTCTTGCAAAACATGTGTTTGCTTTAGTTTTTTTCTCCTTCTGTCAGTCTGCCACAGCCAGCTCACCTCTAACAAGGCAGAATTCTTAAAGTTATCAATATGTAAATATTAAAATAAGAATAAGCATCTTGGCAGAGCCAAAGATTTTTATTTCTCTAGTCAAATTCGCTACTTTAAATTTAATTCAGCTGTTGGGAAGACCCCCCCCCCCGAAATGTTTAGAAATATTTTCTCAGGAGGCAAAGAGAATCCCCAACTCATGTTCTACGGATAAGGTTCCTTCACATACCTTACCTCTAATTAATAAAGAATCCAACGCGCTAGAATCACTCGATTCTAAACAAAAACATCAGGCACAATGGATCCGAAATGTATACATATCCGTATTAGAAATCTGATCCTCTACTGCCCTTTAATACCTGACAATTTCACGCTCTGTATATGGCTTAAAAAAATCGAAACAGGTTAAAGTTATGATTAGATCGCTCCAGGAGGAATGCATTTAATGGGTAACAAGAAGCCTGTAGGGGGTGTGTATGGAGCGAAATCATACAAGGACAGCTTTAACACCAGGTGGCTGGCACGGTCAGTTGGGAGGGCTGTTTCCCAAGGATCGAAGCAGCACATCGCGTCTACTTAATCAACGATAATACGATGCAAAAGCATCAGAAAAACAGACCTGCTGCAACAATGGTATGCTCCAACTTGAAAAAAGCTGTGTCGCACAAAGGACGAACCTCCCCACATTTCCACGTCTCACAAGCACGAGCTAAATTCCCGCACCTGCACTTGCGGACTTGCCGTTCCTTGGACGCCCAGTCCCACCCCGCCTCTCCGCCCCGGGGCACCTGGCGAGGGCCTCTGGCACACCCCCAGGGAGGGAGAAACTGTCTGACTCGGGAACAGCCCCTAAAGGCGACAAACGGCGGAGACCAAGCAACCAAGAGAGAACTTAACCTCCGACAACACACCCCTGGGGGCGGCTCTCGAGGGTCTCCGGACAGGTCCTCGCTCTCGCTGGCGGAACAAGCCCAGACCTCCAGAGCCGCGACGCGAGCGGCCAGGGCCCTCAGAAAAAGACCAGCGGCAGAACCGCGGCCCTCTGCCCCAGAACGCTAAATCTACCACGACACCTGGGCAACTTTAGCTTTTAAAGGCCAGCAGCGGACCGGCGCCCCGAAGGAACCCCAGTGGCCGAGGCCCGGAGCCCGGTCGTTTCTCCCACTCCTGGCTTCGAGACAAGACACTGGGAAACCTGCCAGCCCAGCACACCCCACACGAAACCTTACCTCCACAAAGGCAAAAGGCCCTTTGACCGAGAAACGTCGCCAAACCGCCGTCTTCTCTCTCCAGCCGCTGCGACAAACACTCGACAAAATGGCGGCAATGCTCTGACTTCAACCCCGGAGGCGGCCTCTAGCGTCACCTACGCTGCGCGGACGCGACTGCGTGACAGAGCCTCGCGCGCTCCCGCCGCTCCCCGTAAGGGGCGGGGCTCCGTGTGTCTTCCGGGGTGGGCCTGGCCCTCCACACTGCGGCTGCGCGGTCCGGGACGTTCTCGCCCAGAGGCCTGGTGGGGCACGGGCGACCTCTCAGGTTGTTTTCGTTCAGGGACAATGTGGGTGAAGCTGGGAGGGAAAGCCTGCGGCCTGCTCTAGTCCTGTGGCACCTGTCTGCTGTTTCAGGTGGAGTTACCTTGAGGGCGGCATCCCTCGGCAGAGCAGCCGAGGCCTCGTTTCCTGCTCTCCGGCTCAAGCGGGTCACACCACCGCGCTTTGACTGCCAACCCTCAACTGCAGACAGAGCCGACACGCAGGAGATGAGCCCCCACACCGTGAACCCGATACGTGTAGTCCAGCCCGCTTGGGGCTTCCAGTATAAAATGGAGTCGCATAAAGAGGATGTCTCGGAAAACATGTTCGAGGGTGCTTATCTTTTGAGTGCCTGTGCTCCTAATCAGAAGGACGCAACAGAAAACGAGGAAGTTTCAATTGACACTATTTACAAGGTTCTTTCTGTTATAATCCCTGCCTCCCGAGCAGATATGGTAGCTGGAAGTTTCCATAACGAAGTTCTCCCTGTTATTTGTCCCTGTGGGTCGGTTTTATTTAATCAAGACAAAGTAACGTCTGAGAGCTGGTGAGCATCCACTAAGGGGCTTGCTTAGCTCAAATAAAGTATTTTGCAGTTCTAAGACTCCCTAGACAGTTCCCCAATTGTGAGTGTGTAGAGGAGAGAGAAAAGGGTCCAAGTCTGCGCCTTTGGGAACACTTTTAGGGCACAGAGGAAAAGAGCCTGAGAAGGAATGATCAGAAGTAGAGGAGAACCAAGAGTACGGTACAGAGAGAGCAAGGGAGAGAGGGGCTTAAATGAGGGAAAAGTTGACAGTGCCGGATGCTGGGAAGGGGTTGGGTCTGGTTAGCACTGAGAAGTGCCAAGGGGTCTCTGTATTCTGACCAGGATTCCCTGGATAAAAAGGAAAGCCAGAAATCAAATTTGGGAGGGCAGGGTTGGACTGTTGTGGCATAAACCCAATAGCATGTGGGAGACCTGAGCTCTTATACCTTGTTAAGTGAAAGGAGGGCAATGCAATTTAGTGATCTAACATCATAGAAACTTGTGCTGTGTACTTTGGATAAATGGAATTCTCGAGATTGTGCTACACTTCAAAATGTGATTTCTCATGGAGATTGTACCCCACTTCAAGAAGTGAAGTGCAGTTGCAAAGACAATTGGAAATGAAAATTTTTTATGCTGCAGAATGAGACAAACAATACTATTCTCCTCATCTGGAATAGCCACCATTTCTGCATCTACAAATTTAAATCTCACCCATCCTTCAAGGTCCATCTCTAAGATGCTGTCCCTGACTACATCGGTTCCCGCCCGTCTCCTTCTCTTGACTACTCCAGTTAAAGATAAGGTCCTCAAACAGTTGGCCAAGGCACACTGGTGTCTCTGGAGCCACCCAGGTAAGCCAACCAATTTTGCCCAAAGAGTGATATTTATTGGTTCTACAACTGATTACACATGCCGTTTCAGGGACATCTATCAGATGGAATGTTGAGCTGAGTGGACTGTGCCATCTTGCAAGGTAAAATGAGGCTCAGCTTGCTGCACATAGAGGCATAAATTCAAGCTGGCACCAAAGATAGTTCCCCTTTTGGCTGGAGTATGAGAGATCTTAGTCTTGTGAGGATGTAAGAGAATATGGTCAGGACAGTGCACAGTTCTCAAACAGCAACATAAGTTAAAAGGCAGCCAAGTGGAACGGCCACCTACAGAGGCATTTATATATGTCACAAAACAGTGTTACCCAATAGTGGACTCTGCTTTGTAGTTACTGCTATCTTGTTTTAGTGTCATTTGGAGTATTTTAATTTGTGTGCCACCAAAAGGACTAACATTTCAAAGTGTGTAGTGATCCAAGTGAGGTTGAGAATATCCTATCCCTAGTGTGTCTATGACGTGTGATGCAGCACTGTGGTGCTCCTAACTGCTCTGTGTGGCTTCTGTGTTTTGACTGGAGACAGGGACCTGATTTATATTCTTTGGTATCTCAGTGCCCATTACGTTGTTTACGTAAATTGCTTTTGGCCATTTGCTAAAGTTCCAAAGTGGTTAAATCAAAAGTAGAATGAGTCCTTGCGCGAGTTAGCTTAACAATCTTACATGGCAGCCTCAACTATTTCTATTAAGTCAGTTACCTGGAAAATGAACACCATTGGTCAGAAGACTTAATGAAAAGGTCTAAATTTCTGAGAATCCACTACCAACACTGGAAAAACTGCCTAATCCAGTAGCTTCATCTCTACACAAGAATAAATATGTCCAAGAAAACCTTAAGTTAAACCATGTTTAAAGAATCTTAGCTTTGAAGAACAACCAGAGGAATATTCTTATCATATATTCTAGCACAGATATTCTACATGCTTGACTTCAGACATAGAATATAGTCATCTATGAAAGCAGAGATCCAGAGTAAAAGTCTAAATTGTGTAAATTAAGTTTAATAAAAGCTTATCATCTATATAAATCTTCACAAAGATGTAAACAAACCTTTAGAGAGTTATAGCCTCTGTTATAAGTTGCTTATAATTACCGATCTGTATTCAATTAGTTTTTTTTATTTTTATCCATCAATTAAATACTCACTATGTTCTAACTACTTTATATTCATAATCTCATTTAATAATCTAAACAACCCTATAAAGCGATCATTGGTTACTTGCTCTAGGTCACAGTTATCAAGTACCAGAACCAAGTTTCAGTCTCAGGCCTTACTTGCTCCAAACCTCTTTTGTTTAACTCATTCTACTGACTGCTTCAACTCCTACAACAAAGTACTTAGAAACTTACTTTACTTAGTCATTAGGGAAAAACATACTGAGTCCATCTTTCAGCAAGACCAAAGGAGTTTGCCTTAAAAAAGCCAATTTCCAAGGTAATATATCATCGAAGGCTCATAATGAAACAATGGGTCAATTTATCTCCAGCACATCAAGATCATCAGAGGTCCCAGTGTGCCTTATTCACTGTCAACAGCAAGTCACAAAGGGTCTCCCATGCGTCCCATGCTGCCTGCCACCTTAGGTGGATAACATCTGGGGTTTCTCCAGCGTTTCCTGACACTGGTTGTAAGGAGATTAGATTCACAGAGCACACTATTAAGCAGGATTCAGTCCCACCAAACAGGGCTAGAAGAATTCCCTGATACACAATGCACTTTGCAGTGTGTAGGTGAGGTGGGGAGAGAAGGGTTTGGGGAGTGAGTTAATTTAGAAGTTCTATAGGGAATAGGATAGGCTGGTTATCCCAATCTCCGTGTCATTTCTGCTACTTTCAAATAAAGGGCTTTGGAGCCAGGTTAGCAAATTAGAGTTTCTTAACGCCCACTGCCATAGTCTGAACAATCAACCATCCAATGAAACCATTGAAGGAAAATATATTTACCTAAATCCTAAATTTCTTATGAACATTATGGTACTCTACATAAAAGTATGAAAATATGTAATATATATTTGTCTTCGAATCATCTGGTGTTGCCCTTTCTTTTAATGTACAAATATCAAGTTTCTATTTCATGCAATTATAGGAAGTACAGTATCCTTTAGAGTATTCTAATGACTTTTGGAGAGGGTGTTAACTTTTCTCCTAGCTTCCTGTCACCTCTTATTCCAAATTCCCATTCCTGGTTCTATCCCTCAGCTCCCTTACACTGTCTCATCTTCAGTTGCTATCTTTATGTCATAACCATTTTGTACCAACTGTTGACACAGACCTCTTCCCCTTTGTTCTCCAAAGCCTACTAACACATAGCTTTTATGAGGAATAGGCTTAAAATTTTGAGGATACTGGAGGGTGGGTATAACACAGAAACAAAAACAAACTTTAGTATCAGAATCCACAGTTCTTAAGGTATCCAATCATTTCCCGTTATAGATAATTTCTTACTGGCATTTCTTTCCTCAGGACTCAGTCAGCCAAGTTGGGATCATCCTCAAATTTCCTCTCAAGAGCTTTCTCCCTTCTTCTATTCATCCTTTCTTTCTTCATTCATTCATATTGGGCTCCTCCTTATGCCAAACGCTATCCTAGGTGCTGGGGGTACAAAAGTATACAAGGCAGACAAAATACCTGGCTCCATGGAGCTTAGGTTCCAGTGGGAGAGAGAGAAAAAAATGGAAATAAGCAAAATACTTTAACTTTTTATATGTGCTATGAAGGAAACAAACTAGGGACTGAAAGAATAACTGAGGAGGGCCTGCTTTAGCTGGGATGGTAACAGAAAGGTTCTGGGCAGAGGTGACATTCTAGTTGAGGCTAAAGGAAAAGGAGAAGCTGGCCGTGTGAAGAATGGGATGATACCCCACTGGAATTCTTTAACCCCATAAGGAGACATGTGTGAGGATGCTTTGACATTTGGACATGACAGGAAGAAAAAATTGGCAACAATGTAGATGTCCATCACTGGGGCAATGGATAAGTAAGATGGCTATATACTGCACATCAGTTAAAAGCAATGAACTAAACTTACATGTAGCAATATAAATAGACCTAAAAATTTAATGGTGAGTAAAAAAGAAAATGTAATTTATAACACATATCATTTATGCAAAATTTTAAAAACCACAACTACACTACATATTTTCAACGATACACATATATTTAAATAAGTGACAGGGCTGGCCCTGTGGCCTAGTGGCTAAGTTCAGTGTGCTCTGCTTTGGCTGCCCAGCTTCGGTTCCTGGGTGTGGACCTACACCACTCATCAGCAGCCATGCTGTGACGGTGACCCACATACAAAATAGAGGAAGATTGGCACCGATGTTAGTTCAGGGCAAATCTTCCTCAAGCAAAAAGAGGAAGATTGGCAACAGATAGCTCAGGGCGAATCTTCCTCAGCAAAAAAAATAAAAATAAAATAAAAAAATAAGCGACATGAGGATAGATTTTAAGGACAGTATATTAAATACACTAGAGATGTGCTTCTCAGGGTTCTGAACTTTAGCATAGGAGACCATTGAGGCTATGCACTCAGTCTCCTTTGTAGCTTTGCTACTCTTAAAATTAGATCCTGGGTCTGATTTTCAACACAATCTTCCCTGTGACTACAGGAGGCCTCTGACTCTACAGTGTATTTTAAGTTAACAATTGGCTGACCTGAGCTTGTCATTTTCCTTCTTCAGGGCTTTTAAAACAGTTAACCAAAGGCAGAAAATGCAATAATTCTTATAATTTCTATTGCCCCCATACTATTCAAGTGCCACTAGCTACTGCATAAGCCAGTGTTTCACTTTCACCTGAACCTCATCTCAGTTCACCACCAGTGAGAGTTTCTTCTAGATCCAAGGGCTATATTCTTTTTTCTATTTCACCACCTGTCTCACTTAGAAGCAGTGATAAGGGACATCCTTCCTTATTCCTGTTTGTGAAAGGAATGCTTCCAAAGTTTTAGTTAAGTTCCATGTTGTAACTTTCCTTCTCAATATATTGTGGAAGTATGTCCATACCAATAATAAATAAATATGTATAGCCAATCCTCGTTACTGGTGGATTCTGTATTTACAAATTCACTTACTCATTACAATTTATTTGCAACTCCAAAATCAATACTCATGGTGCTTTCATACTTATTTATGGACATGAGCAGACCAGCAAAAAATTAGTCACCCAATGCATACATTCTTAGCTGAGGTTAAGCAAGGCAATGCTTTGCCTTCTTGTTTCAGCTCTCCTACTGTAAACAAGCCCTTTTCTTGTTCTGTTTACTACCATGTTTTCCACATTTCTGTGCTTTTTGTTGGTGATTTCATTGTTTAAAATGGCCCCTAGGTGTAGGGCTGCAGTGCTGTGTAGTGTTCCTAAAAGCAAGAAGGCTGTCATGTGCCTTAGGGAGAAAATATAAGTGTAGATAAGCTTCATTCAGGCATGAATTATGGTGCTCTTGGTCATGAGCTGAATGTTAATGAATCAAAACTATGTATTAAATAAGATGCCTTTAAACAGAAACACAGTTCAAAGATTATGTAGTGATCAGTTGATAAAAATGTTGTGACCAGAGGCTTGCAGGAACCTAACCTTATTTCCCGTAGGAGCAATGATTAAGTATTCACTAATTCGGTGTGCTCAGCAACTTTATAGAACCTGTTTACTGCAAATAATGAGAATAAACTATATTAACATAAAAGACACATTCCGTGGGACAGACTTCTACTAAAAAAGTATTCATTGTTTATCTGAAATAAATTCTAAGTATCTCAGTTACATCCCTTTAATTTCCCTGGTGATTTGGATCTCCTTAACAGTTCCTTGTTTGCAGAATTTGCTTGTAAAATTCCTTGCAGTTACAATCTATGTTCCATTTACATTGTTACATAGCTTCTACAGTGGTCACATCAACTTATTTCATTCTTTTGTCCACTAACATTCATTAATGAAAAAACCCTCTCGACATTAGCATTGTGAGTTGGTATACTGAACATGTGTTGGCAAAAAAATAATAACTCTGAGAACTGATCTTCCAGTTTGATTTGTTGAAGCACATAGTACCATCTTCCATGACATAACTTTCCATTCTTCAGTATTACTTAGCATCTCTATATCAATATCCATGTAAAAAAATCAAATTCTTCAAAGAATGAAATCCATTTCAAAAGGTAGTCATGGCAAGTGTCATAAAATTTATCCATTTCAAATCAGAATTTTTTTTCATTTTCATAGGTAAGATTGTCTCTTTAAGAATTGTCCTGACACTTTAAAGAGAGAAACTTTTCATTAATTCTTTCTCTAATACGTTCAACAATTTCCTTTAAACAATAGAGTACTTCAGTGTCACTGTTTGCTCCTCTTCCAATTTGCATTATCCTATTGAGAAAGATATTAAAAACTATAAACAAGAAATAAGCTTCACTCAGTGGATTATTTTAAAAGTCAACAAAAATTTGGAGACTTTTTCTTCAGAATTAAAGTATGATTCCAGTGCTTCAAATAAACTGAGGATTCTCCCAACTGTATCTGTTAAAGAGAGCCAGTGGGCCTTTGAATTCCAGAGAATGAAGAATACTGAATGCCAACAAGATCACAAAAATCTTTTAATCATTCAGTTCAAAGAGTACAAATGCTGAAGAGAACAATTTAATGACAATGGCTTTTATGTTAATAGAAAGACATTAAATGCTGTTTGAGCAGCATTATGCAGAATATGGGCAAGACAACCAACATCTTTCAGAGAATTATTTATTCTGTTTCACCTTTGAATAAATATCGTCTGCACCTTTATGTAAATATTCACTAAAATTTGTATTCGTATTGTCTCCACCACAAATTTTTTCATTAACTCCCAATTATCTTATTCAATAAGATAATCTCTGCAAAAATTTGTTCTTGTTTCTGAAGTATTACCTGGAATAGATTTCACTCAGCCTTATAAGCAAGACTTTTTCATGAGAAAAAATTGCACATGTGAAAATGTGCTTGCAATTTTAGAATTAGAAAATACTCTGGAAGCAGTATGTTCAAATAGTCATTTGAACTGAAAGTCTAATGATATGCAGTGTGGAAGGCCATCCATTACAATTTTTCTGTGATTATTTTATCTTCATCTGAATTTCTCTTAATCAAAAAATGTGTTGTTTTATCACTTTCTTTGATACCAGTTGAAGAAATTGTACATCTCTTAAACTTAGTGCTTAGAATATGCTGGTTTATATCTGACTTTCCACCATTTTTGATATCAGCTGAACAGTTGCATACAACACAAAGAGCTTCAAAGGACTTTTTTCCTTGTTAAGTAAATGTGAATTGTTCAGAAACTTCATCATATAATTCACACTTGTGTTCTGGCATTTTGGATTTCAAATATATACAAATAAAAAATAGGTAATAGCAGTCATCACAGTGCCCATCTAAATCACCCAGACTTCAACATTTCACACTGCACTGGATGGTGCCTAGCTAAACGAGCTGGACGTCATCTTTTCACAGTGCACTGGACAGTGCCCAGCTAAATGACTCGAGGTAACCTTTTCACACGGTACTGAACAGTGCTCAGCTAAATACTGGGATGTTACCTTTTCACACTGCACTGGACACTACCAAAATAAATGACCTGGATGTTACTTTTTCACACTGCACTGGACAGTGCCCAGTTTAATGACATGGACATCACCTTTTCACACTATATTGGACAGGGCCCATCTACGTGAACCAGATGTCTCCTTTGCACACAGCACTGGACAGTGCCCAGCTAATGACACTGAAGAAACCTTTTCACACCACAATGAACAGTGCCCAACTAAATGACCCAAGGTCGCCTATTCACACCGCACTGGACAGTGCCCAGCAAAATGACCTGAACGTCACCTATACACACCACACTGGACAGTGCCCAGAGAAAATGACCTGGACATCACCTTTTCACATTGCACTGGACAGGACCAAGATAAATGAGCTGGATGTTACCTTTTCACACTGCACTGGACAGTGCACAGCTAAATGACCAGGATGTCACATTTTCACCATGCACTGGACACTTCCCAGCTGAATGACCAGGATGTCAGTTTTCACGCTGCACTGGACAGTGCCCAGCTAAGTGATCTAGATGTCACTTTTCACCATGCACTGGACAGTTCCCAGCTGAATGACCAGGATATCAATTTTCACACCGCACTGGAAACTGCAAACATAAATCACGTGGAGGTTACCGTTTCACACAGCACAGGACAGTGTACAGCTAAATGACACTGATGTCACCTTCTCACACTGCACTGGACAGTGCCCAGCTAAATGACCCGGATGTCACCTTTTCACACTGCGGTAAACAGTGCCCGCCTAAATGACCTGGACGTCACCATTTGGCACCACACTCGACAGAGCCTGGATAATGACCCACATGTCACCTTTCACACTGCTCTGGACAGTGCCCAGGTCAATGACCCAGACAACACATTTTCACATTGCACTGGACAGTGCACAGCTAAATGACCTGGACATCACCTTCTCGCTCCGCACTTAACAGTGCCCAGATAAATGACCTGATATCGCCTTTTACATCGCACTGTACAGTGCCCAGCAAAATGACTCGAGGTCACCTTTTCATACTGCACTGCATAGTGCCCAGCTTAATGACCAGACGTAGCCTTTTCACACTGTACTGGACAGTGCTCAAATATATAACCCAAACATCACTTTTCAGACCACCATGGACAGCGCCCAGGATAGTGACTCGATGTCACCGTTTCACACCGCACTGGACAGTGCACGGCTAAGTGACCTGATATCACTTTTTCACACCACACTTGACTGTGCTCAGCTAAATGACCCGGATGTCAACTTTTCACACTGCACTGGAGAGTGCCCAGCTATGTGACCCAGAAGTCACCTTTTATCACCACATTGAACAATGCCAATCTGTTTGACCCAAGGTCACCTTTGCACACTGCACCGTACAAACCCCACTAAATGACCCAGATGTCACCTTTTCACAATGTAACGGACAGTTCCGAGGTAAGTGACCTGGATATCACTTTTTCACACCGCACTTGACTGTGCCCAGCTAAATGACCAGATGTCACCTTTTCACACTGTTTTGGAGAGTGCTCAGCTAAATGACCCTGACATCAACCTTTCACACTTCCCTGGACAGTGCCCAACTAAGTGACTCGATGTCACCTTTTCAGTCCACAGTGGGCAGTGCCTAGCAAAGTCCCCAGATGTTATCTTTTCACACCACACTGTAAAGAGCCCAGCTCTTGTATTCACACTACACTGGACGGTGCCCAGCTAAATGACCCAGACATCACCTTTTCACACTACCCAGGACAGTGGCCATCTTTTTTTGTTGTTGTTGTTTAATTTTTTGTTTATCTCAGTAACATTGGTTTATAACATTTTATAAATTTCAGATGTACATCATTATACTTCTATTTCTGCATAGATTACATCATGTTCACCACCCAAATACTAATTACAACCCATCACCACACACATGTGTCGAATTATCCCTTTCACCCTCCTCCCTCCCCCCTTCCCCTCTGGTAACCACCAATCCAGTCTCAGACAGTGGCCATCTAAGTTACGCGGATGTCACCTTTTCACACCACACAGGACAGTGATCAACTTAATGAAGCAGATGTCGCCTGTTCACAACACACTGTACAGAGCCCAGGTAGATGACCCGAGGTCACCTTTTCACATCCTCTGGACAGTGTCCAGCTAAATGACCCAGATATCACCTTTTCACACTGCACTGGAGAGTGCCCTGCAAAACGACCCAGACATCACCTATTCACACTGCACTGGGCAGTGCCCACCTAAATGACCCAATTTTGCCTTTTCACACTGCACTGTGCAGTGTCCAGCTAAATGACCTGGATGTCACCTTTTCACACCACGCTGGACAGTGCCTAGATCAAAGCCCTGAAGATCACCCTCTCTCACTGCCCTGACACACCCTGGCAAATGACCTAGACAGCACCTTTTCAAATAGCACTAGACAATGCCCATCTATATGGTCCAAACATCACCTTTTCACACTGCACTGGACAGTACACAGCTAAATAACCAGAATGTCTCCTTTTCACACTGCACAGAAGGGGCCAAGCTAAGTGACCCTATGTCACCTTTTCAGACTGCACTAGACACTGCCTACCAAAGAGACCCCATGTCACCTTTACACACAGCACTGAACTGTGCCCAGCTAAATGACCAGGACATCACCTTTTCATACCACATTGGATAGTGTCCAGCTAAATGACCTGGACGTCATCTTTTCACACTGAACTGGACAGTGACAAGCAAAATGACTCATACGTCACCTTTTCACTGCACGCTGGACAGTGCCCAGCTAAATGACCTGGAGTCACCTTTCCACAGCACACCAGAAGGTGTTCAGCTATATGTCCATTATGTAACCATTTCACACGATACTGTACAGGGCCCAGCTATATGACCCAGACGTCACCGTTTCACACTCCACTGGACAATGCCAAGCTAAATGACCTGGATGTCACCCTTTCACACTGTGCTGGACAGTGCACGCATACACGACACGGATTTCAGATTTTCACATAGCACTGGACAGTGCCCATCTAAGTGACACTTATGTCACCTTTGTGTACCTCACTGGACAGTGCCTAGCTACATGACCCTGACATCACCTTTCCATACTTCACAGGACAATGCCAGGCTAACTAACCTGGACATCACCTATTTACACCGCACTGGACTGTAATGACTAAATGACATGGACGTCACCTTTTCAAACAACACTGGAGAATGCCCCATAAATGACCCAGACATCACCTTTTCACACTGCACTAGACAGTGCCTGGCTAAATGACCCAGATGTCACCTTTTGACACCACACTGGACATTGCCCAGCTAAATGACCAGGATGTCACCTTTATACACTGCACTGAACAATGCCCAGCTAAATGACCTGGACATCACCATTTCACATGGCACTGAACAGTGCCCAGCTATATAAAACAGACGTCACCTTTTCACACTGCTGGACAATACTCACTTAAGTGACCCGGATGTGACCTTTTCATACCGTGCTGGACAGTATCCACATTAATGACCTGATGTCACCTTTTTGCACTGCACTGAATAGTGTCGAGCTAAATGATCCAGATGACACCATTTCACACCACACTGGACGGTGCCCAGCTAAATGAACTGGATGTTACCTTATCACACTGCACTGGATGGTGCCCAGCTAAATGACTTGGATGTCACCCTTTCACACCGCACTGGACAGTGCCTGCCTAGGTATTCCAGGTGTCACCAATTCTCACTGCCCTGGACGGTGCCCCACTAAATGTCCTGATGTCACCTTTTCACACTGCCCTTGACAGTGCCTAGCTAAATAACCCGGGGGTCAGATTTTCTCACTGCACTGGACACTGCCCAGCTAAATGACCCAGATGTCACCTTTTCACACCACACTGTACTATGACCAAATCAGTGACCCAATGTCACCTTTTTCACACCACACAGGAAAGTGCCCAGCTAAATGAACTGGATGTCACCTTTTCACACCACACTGGACAGTGCCCAGCTAAATGACACAGATGTCAGCTTATCACACTGCACTGGACACTACACATCTAAATGACCCAGATAGTACCCATTCTCACCGCTCTGGAAAGTGCCCAGCTAAATGTACTGGATGTCACTTTTCCACACAGCACTGGACAGTGCACAACTGAAATAATGGGATGCCACCCTTTCTCATTCTCCTGGACAGCACCCAGGTAAATGACCCAGACGTCATCATTTCACACTGCAATGGACAGTGCCCAGCTAAGTGACCCAGTGTCACCCTTTCACTCTGAACTGGACAGTGCGCAACTAAATGACCCAGATGTTACCTTTTCACACTTTCCTGGACCATGCCCAGCAAAGTGAGGTGATGTCACCTTTTCACACAATACTGTACAATGCACAGCTAAATGACCCAGACGTCACCTTTTTACACTACACGGGACATTGCCCAGCTGAATGACCAGGATGTCACCTTTTCAAACTGCATTGGACAGTGCCCAGCTCAATGACCAGGATGTTACCTTTTGACACGACATTGTACAGGGCCCAGATAAATGACTGGAGGTCATGTAATCACACCACATGGGCCAGTGCCCAAGTAAATGACGTGGACAACACCTTTTCACACTACACTGGACGGAATCCAGTTAAATGACCAGGATGTCAACTTTCACACCACACTGGACAGTGCTCAGCTAAATGACCCTGACTGACATCATCTTTTCAAACTGCATTGGGCACTGCCCATCTAAATGACCTGGTTGTCACCTTTTCATACCACACTGGACAATGCCCTGCTAAATGACCCAGATGTCAACTTTTTCCCATGCACTGGCAGTGTTCACCTAAGTGACCCAATGTCACCTTTTCACACAGCCCTGAACATAACCCAGATGTCACCTTTTCACACTGCACTGGAGAGTGCCCCAGTAAATGACCCTGATGTCACCGTTTCACCCCACAGTGGACAGAGCCCAGCTAATTGACCAGGACGTCACCATTTCACACTGCATTAGACAGTGCCCAGTGAAGTGACCCGATATATCACCTTTTCACATCTCACTGGCAGTGCCCAGCTAAATTGCTCAGATGTTACTTTTCACACTGCACTGGACCATGTCCAGCTAAGTGACTCAACGTCACTTTTTCACACAGCCCTGGACACTGCCCAGCTAAATGACCTGGACATCACCTTAAAACACTGCAATAGACCATGTCCAGCTAAATGGCCCACATATCTCCCTTTCACAACACATCGGACAGTGCCCAGCTAAGTGATCCAGACATCACCTTTTAACAATGCACTAGACCGTTGGCAGGTAAATGACCAGGACATCAACATTTCACACTGCAGTGGACAGTGCTTAGCTAAATGACGCAGACGTCACCTTTTCACACTACACTGGACAGTGCCCTGCTAAGTGACATGATATCACCTTTTCATACCCCACTGGACAAGGCCCAGCTAAATGACAAGATGTAACCTTTTGACACCACACTGGACAGTGCCCAACTAAATGATCAGATGTCACCTTTTCACACCGCCCTGGACAGTCCCCAGCCTAGTGACCCAGATGTCACCTTTTTACATCACACTGGAAGATGCCCAGTTAAATAAAACGGATGTCACCTTTTCACACTTCACTGGGCAGTGCCAGGCTAAATGACCTGAGGTCACCTTTTCTCTACACTCTGTACAGTGCACAGCTAAATGACCCAGACATCACCTTTTCACAGTGCACTGGACAGTTCCCAGCTAAATAATCTGGATGTCACCTTTTCACAATGAACTGGGAAGGGCCCAGCTAAATGACCCAGACGTCACTGTTTCACACTGCACTGGACCTTGCCAAGATGAATGAAATGGACATCACTTTTTCACACTGCACTGGACAGAGGACATCCAGATGACCACGACGACACTTTTCACACTACACTGGACAGTGCTCGACTAAGTGACGCCAGTGTCACATTTTCTCACTGCATTGGACAGTGCCCAGCTAAATGACCCCATGTAACCTTTTCACACCACACTGGACAGTGGCTAGCTACATGACATGGACATCACCCTTTCACACTGCACCGCTAATTGCCCAGCTAAATGACTCTTATATCACATTTTCACACTGAACTGAACAGTGCCAGCTAAGTGATGTGATATCACTTTTTTACACTGCGCTGGATGGTGCCCAGCTATATGACCCAGATGTCATCTTTTCACACTGCACTGGACAGTGTGCAGCTAAATGACCTGAGTTCAGCTTTTCATACCGCACTGTGCAGTGCCCAGCTAAATGACCCAGACGTCACCTTTTCACACCTCACTGGACAGGACCCAGTTAAATGCCTCAGACGTCACCTTTTCACACCGCACTGGACAAATTGGAAAGATTGAATTTGATCATCTCAAGGCTGCATTAGTGAATCTGTCACTCACTAGTCTGAACTAATAAGTAACTGTAAACTGGAGTTGAACCAGCAAAAAGGTTGTGAACTAACAACATATTGAACTTGATATCTTATGTAAAAAAAGGTGAACTTTCTGTTTTCTTGCAAGGGACGACTGCTTGTAAGGGACAGTATTCCCAAACAAAGCCAGAGCTGATCTTGTATAAAGTTGGGAGCCTGGTATTTAGGCATTGGTGAATTTCAGAAGCAGGGGTCTCTAGGAATTGATGGACTTTCAACTGTGCTAGTGTGATTACTGGAGGAAGGCTGCAATCGTTTTCTTGTAATATCTTTGTCTGGCTTTGCTGTTAGGGTAATTCTGGCATCCTATAATGAGTTGGGAAGCATTCCTTCCTCTTCTATTTCCTGGAAGAGTTTGTGAAGTATTGAAATTACTTCTTCTTCAAATGTTTGATAAAATGTACCAGTGAAGCTATCTGGACCTTGGCTTTTCTTTGTGGGAAGATTTTTAATTATTAATTTCATTTCCTTACTTGTTGTAGTGTTACCAGCACACTGGGTTCTCATTGTCCCCCAGGATAGAAATCAAGAGAGACAACAAACAGGAGTAGGAAAGTAAAAGTTGATTAGCTTGTGTGCAGGAAAGGCACAAGGGACCTGGTGCAGAAAGGAAAGGGGCAGGTGACTGGCTCATTAGGGAGTGGGATTCTGGGACTTTTATTAGGAGAATGCTGGGGAGGAGTGCCTTGTCATGGCATGTAGAGGTAGGGTTGTGCTTGCACCTGCGCTGTCATGTAGCATGCTACTACATGCGATGCGTGTATCATTAGCATGCTAGCTCTCCAGCCCTGGGTGTGATTTTTACTATGCTAATGGAGCTAGGGTCACCTTCAGTGGACTCCTGAGTGCTAGGGTGCATGCGTAAGCCCAGGAAAGTCCCGAAACTGTGGAATGTGGATCTTGGTGGTCTCTATCTGATTCTCCTAGCTTGTGGATTGGTTAGGGGCCTTATCTTGTTAGGCCAGGGGCCTTGCAGATGGCCCTGTCTCATCATGCTGGTTCCTATCCCAGTAGGTCTATTTTAATCATCTAGTTCTTCTTGAGTCAGTTTTGGTAATTTATGTTTTTCTAGGAATTTTCCCATTTCATCTAAGTTGTTTAATTTGTTGGCATAAAATTGTCCACTGTATTTCCTTACAATTCTTTTAATTTTTCTAGGGTAATGGTTATATTCCCATTTAATTTCTGATTTTGGTGATCTGTGTCTTCTCTCTCTCTCTCTTGATGTCTAGCTGAAGGCTTATCAATTTTGTTGCTCTTTTCAGAGAACCAACTATTTTTTAATTGAGGTCCTAATAGTTTATAACATTGTGAAATTTCAGTTGTACATTATTATTTGTCAGTCACAATATAAATGTGCCCCTTCACCCCTTGTGCCCGGCCCCCAAACCCTTTCCCCCTGGTAACCACTAAACTGTTCTCTCAGAGAACCAACATTTGATTTAATTTATTTTCTCTACTGTTTTTCCATTTTCCATTTCATTGATTCCCACTTGTCTATGATGTCCTATCTTCTACTTGTCTTGGGTTTTGTTTTCTCTTCTTTATTTAGATTCTTAAGATAAAACCTTAGATTATTGATTTGAGATCTTTTTTCTTTGCTAATATATGTGTTTAAAGCTATAAATTTCCTTCTAAGCACTGCTGTAGCTGCATCCCATAAATTTTGATATATTGTGATTTCATTTTCATTCAGTTCTAAACGCTTTCTAATTTAACTTGTGATTTCTTCTTTGACCCGTAGGTTATATAGAAATGTGTTTTTAATTTGCAAATGCTTGTGGATTTTCCAAATTTTCTTTTATTGTTGATTTCTAACTTAATTATCTTGTAGTCAGAGAATATACTTTATGATTTCAATCCTTTTAAATTTGTTGAGACTAGTTTTATGGCTTAGTATAAATTAGATATATAATTAGATAATAGATTATGGTCTATCATAGATAATGTTCCATGTGCACTTGAAGAAAATGTATATTCCACTCTTGGTGGAATTTTCTATATATGTCAATTAAGTCAGGTAGGTTGACAGTGTTGTTCAAGTCTTCTATATCTTTGCTGATTTTCTACCTAATTGTCTTATCAGTTATTGAGAGTAGAGTATTGAAGTCTCCCTTCAACTCATTCAGTTTTTTTCATATATTTTAGAGATCTATTGTTAGATATGTATATATGTAAATTGTTTTATCTTCCTTATGAATAATCCCTGTTAATATTATAAAGTGTTCCTCTTTGTCTGTAGTAATCTTTTCCCCCTTAATGTCTATTATGTCTGATATTAGTGTAGCCACTATAGCTCTCTTTTGGTTAATGTTTACACTGTATCTCTTTTTCTATCCTTTTAATTTCAGCCTATTTGTGTCTTTGAAGTTAGTGTGTCTCTTATAGACAGCTTACAGTTAGATTCTGTTGTTTTGAAATCCAGTCTGATAATCTCTTGCTCTTTATTGGAGTGTTTAATTCATTTACATATTGATATGATTGGATATACATCTGCCATTTTGCTATTTGTTTTCTATATATCTCATATCTCAAGAGGCCTCTGTCCTCTTTTACTGCCTTCTTTTGTGTTAAATAGATGTTTTCAAGTGTACTATTGTACATCCTTTGTTGATAAAAAGAAAACTGTATATTTGGAATTATTTTTAGTGGTTTCCCTGGGGAAGGTAATATGCACTTTAGCTTAAACTATGTCAGATTAATATTAACTTAATTCCAATAGTATACAGAAACTGCTCAAATATAGTTTTTTTCCTACCCCTTCCTTTGTGCTGTTGTCATGAAAGTTATATCTTAATACATTATGACCCCAACAATACAGTTTTATAGTTATTGTTTTATGCAATTTTCTTTTAAATCATTTAAGAGAAGAAAGGAGTGAACGTCATATCAATAGAATAAAGAACAAAAACCACAGGATCATTTCAATAGACATAGGCATTTGCAAAATTCCACATGATAAAAACACTCAACAAACTATCAATAGAAGGAAACATCCTCAACCTGATAAAGATCATCTATGAAAACCCATAGTTAACATCATAGTTAATTGTGAACGACTCGATGCTTTTCCCCTAAGATCAGGAACAAGACAAGGATGTCTACTCTCATCATTTCTATTCAACATTGTACTGAATGTTCTAGCCAGGGAAATTTAGACAAGAAAAAGATGTAAAAAGGAGTCCATATTGAAAAGGAAGAGGTAACTATCTATTCACAGATGACATGAATTATATATAGAAAATCTCAAGGAATCCACTAAAACATTATTGGAACTAATAAATGAGTTCAGCAAGGTTGCAGGATACAAGATCAATGTATAAAAATCAATTGTATTTCTATACACTTTAAATGAATAATATAAAAATGAAATTAAGAAAATAATTCAATGTATGATAACATCAAAAATAATAAAATACTTAGGTATAAGTTTAACAAAAGAAGTGCAAGATTTATACATTGAAAACTACAAAACATCATTGAAAGAAATTAAAGAGGATGTAAATAAATAGAAAAACATCCTATGTGCATGGATCCGAAGACTGAATACTGTTAAGATGGCAGTACTCCCCAAATTGATCTAAACATTCAATGCAATCCACGTCAGAATCCCAGCTGGTTTCTTTGTAGAAATTGACAAGCTGATTCTAAAATTCATATAGAGTTGCAAGGGGCCCTGAATAGCCAAAACAATCTTGAAAAAGAACAAAGTTGGAGGACTCATATTTCCTGATTTCGAAGCTCACTACAAAGCAACAATAATGAAGACAGTGTGGTAAAGGCATAAGAATAGATATATAGAACAGTAGACTACAATTGAGAATTCAAAAACCCATGGGTCCATGCTCAACTTGATTTTTGACAAGGGCTGCAAGACCATTCAATAGGAGAGGAATAATCTTTTCAATAAGTGATGCTGGAATAACTAGATAGCCACATGCAAAAGAATGAAGTTGGACCCTTACCTCACACCATATACGAATATTAACACAAAATGGATCACAGACCTAAATGTAAGAGCTCAATCTGTAAAACTCTTAAAAGAAAACATAGGGGTTATTTCTTTATGATCTCAATTTGGCAATATATTCTTAGATATGACATCAAAAGCATAAGCAATAAAAGAAGATAAATTAAACTTCATCAAAATTAAAAGCATTTGTGCTTCAAAAGATACTATCAAAAAAGTGAAAAGACAATCTCAGAATGGGAGAAAATATTGGTAGATCATATAAGGGGCTTGTATCTAGAATATATAAAGAACTCTTACAACTCAATAATAAAAAGACAAATAACCAATTAAAAATGGACAAAGGATCTGAATAGATCTTTTCTTCCAAGGAAGATATAGAAGTGGCCAATAAGTACTTCAAAAGATATTCAACATGCTTTCAAGATTCTGTCTTTGTCTTTTGGCAGTTTGACTATGATGTTGATGTGTGTAGGTGTAGATCCCTTTGATTTTATCGTATTTGAATTTCATTGACTTCTTGGGTGTGTAGATTAATGTTTTTATCGGATTGAGAAGTTTTCAATCATTGTTTTTTCAAATATTTTTTCTGCCCTTTTCTCTTTCACGTCTCTGGGATTCTCATTACACATAGGTTGGTACACTTAATGGTATCATACAAGTCTCTGAGACTCTGTTCAGTTTTTTTCATTTTTTTGCTTTCTGTTCTTCAGACTGGGTAATCTATATTGATATATGCCAAAGTCAGCTGATTCTTTCTTCTGCAGGCTCAAATGTGCTGCTGAGCTCCTCTAGTAAAATTTTAATTTCAGTTATTTTACTTCTCAACTCCAGAACTTCTATTTGGTTTTTCAGTGTGTGTGTGTAGGCAATGTTGTCATACGTTCATTTAATTCTTTAAATATGGTTTCACTTAGTTCTTTAAACATATTTTTAGTAGCTATTTGATGTCTTTATCGACTGCACCCAACATCTGGGCTCCCTCAGGGACAGGTTATATTGATTGCCTTTCTTTCCTGTGTACTAGCCACACTTTCCAGTTGATTTTTGTGTCATGTATTTTGTTGTTGTTGTTGTTGAGAACTGGACATTTTAGCTAATAAATTGTAGCTACTCTGGATTTCGATATCACCTCTTGTGGTTGTTGTCATTTCTGGCTTCCTAGGTAGCACCCTGGGTCAGCATAGCCTAGTGGTCAGCCAATGATTAAATGCTTTGAGTTAGTTAGGCTTTCATCCATTGCAAAAGGGATCTGTGTGTGGGTTAGGGAATGCATTCAAAGTTCAGAGAGTTAACAAGCAGAAAGTGCCTGGGCTTTCACTTCCTGCTTGCACAGGGTCTCAAGGGCAGTCAGGTATGAATAGTAAACTGGGACCGTCTCTGGTGTTTCTGTGTATGAATGTAGCTGTGCCCATGTGCACAGCCTTCCAGATCAGCAGGAAAATGTCAGAGTTTTCTTTTTTTTTTTTTAATTAATTAATTATTTATTTATTTTTTCCCCCAAAGCCCCAGTAGATAGTTGTATGTCATAGTTGCACAGCCTTCTAGTTGCTGTATGTGGGACATGGCCTCAGCATGGCCGGAGAAGCCGCACGTCTGTGCACGCCGGGGATCCAAACCCGGGCCGCCGGCAGCGGAGCGCGCGCACCCAACCGCTAAGCCACGGGGCCGGCCCGAAAATGTCAGAGTTTTCAAATCCTCATTTGGACTCTCTCATTCCCTAGATCTCTCTTTTTAATTTTTGGCTGGTCTCTTGCTTGCCCCAACTGTTGTTATAGTGTGAGGCAGCTTCTATGCTGGCCTTTGGCTGTTTGCTACCAAGGACTGTTTCCACGGAGCTATGAACATGGGACTTTTGCTTGGAGCCCCAAATCATATCAACTCCTTCTGGCACCAGCAAGGCTACCAGTCCTATCAATACTGCATTATGTTGCTGAGTGGGGGAAGTGAGAATGGAACAAGTTCCAAGTTGAAATGTCACAGACACTGTTGTTCTTACTCAAGTTCAGTAGTTTCACTTGAATAAATGTTTTTTCAACTTGCTATATTCCTTTAGTTAATTTCCAGAGTTATGAAATGGTTGTTTTTGGTAATTTGCCAGTTTTTTAGTTGCTTCTTTTGGAGAGAGGCGTTGTCAAGGTCTTCTCTCTGCACTTCTGGAAACTCCTCACATGTATAATTAAATTTTTGTGGTATTTAACTTTAAAAAGTAAAAAGAACAGGTGAAATTAATATTAAATTGTTATTTAATCCAATATATCAAAAATATAATTTAAACATGTCATTTATATAGTTTTCCAGCTTTATTGAAATATAATTGACATAAACATTGTGCAAGTTTAAGGTGTACAATGTGATGATTGATATAAGTATATATTGTGAAATGATTACCACAATAAAGTTAGTTAACACATCTATCACCTCATATAGTTACCATTTTTTTGTGTGTGGTTAGAACATTTAAGATCTGCCCTCTTAGCAACTTTCATGTATACGAAGCAGTATTGTTGACTATAGTCACCAACGGTCTGGTACATTAGATCCCCAGATCATCTCCTAACTGGAAGCTTGTACCTTTTGACCAACATCTCCCCATTTCTGCCATCACCAAGGCCCTGGCAACCACCAATCTACTATTTGTTTCTATGAATTTGGCTTTCTTAGATTCCGCATAAGTGAGATCATATAGTATTTATCTTTCACTGTCTGACTTATTTCACTTAGCATAATGCCCTCAAGGTTCATCCATGTTGTTATAAATGGCATGATTTCCGTCTTTTTATGGCTGAATATTCCATTGTATATATGTATCACCTTTTCTTTATCCATTCATCTGTCAATGGACACTTAGATTGTTTCTATGTCTTGGCTATTGTGAATAATGCTGCAATGAACATGGGGTTGCAGATATCTCTTTGAGATAGTGATTTCATTTCCTTCAGATATATACACAGAAGTGGGATTGCTGGATCATATGGTAGTTCTATTTTTAATTTTTTCTATTTTTAATTTTTTCCATAGTAGCTGTGCCAATTTATATTCCCACCAACAGTGCAAGGGTTCCCTTTTCTCTATATCCTTGCCAACACTTGTTATCTCTTGTCTTTTTGATAACAGCCATTCTAACAGGTGTGAGGTGATATCTTACTGTGATTTTGATTTGCATTTCCTTGATAATTAGTGATGTTGAGCACCCTTTCATGTACCCGTTGACGATTTGTATATCTTCTCTGGAAACATGTCTATTGAGGTCCTTTGTCCATTTTTTAATCAGGTTATTTGTTTTTTTGCTATTGAGTTGTTTGAATTCCTTATGTATTTTGAACATTAACCTCTCATTGGATATATGGCTTTAAACATTTTCTCCCATTCAGTAGGTTGCCTTTTTGTTTCATTGATTGTTTCCTTTGCTGTCCGGAAGCTTTTTAGTTTGATATAGTCTTACTTGTTTATTTTTGCTTCTGTTGCTTGTGCTTTTGTTGTCATATCCAAAATCTTGTTGCCAAGGAGCTTTCCCTTATGTTTTCTTCTAGGCATTTTACGGTTTCAGGTCTTATGCTTAAGTCTTTAATCCATTTTGTGTTAACTTTTGTGAGTGGTGTAAGATAGGGATCCAATTTAATTATTTTGCATGTGAATATCCAGTTTTCACAACACCATTTATTGAAGAGACTATCTTTTCTCCATGAGTGTTCTTGGCTCTCTTGTCAAATATTGGTTGATTATATATGCATTCCTGGGAAAACCCTCATAAATATACTTTTTTGGTCATTATTGTTGTTTGCAGATTTTTTTACAAAGGATTTTTGTATATGTGTCCATGAAAAAGATCAGGTCTCTCTCTTACTCTCCTTTAATTCATTATCCACACAGAAGTTTGAATAGTCTTTGAAAAATATTAAACTGATCACTTTACTCCTCTATGTAAGGTTATCAATAATTTTTAATTTCAATTAAAAACAAATCCAAATTCATTACCATGCCTTACAAAATCTGGCTGCATCTTATGCTAGTCTCCATTTGCCTTAAGCCTTTTTCAATAATACTCAATATTTTTCTGGAGCTTCTAGCAGTGCTTTAAGGCAAGAAAAAAATATATAATCATGCACTGCTTAAAGTCGGGGATACATTTTGAGAAATGTGTGGTTAGGAGATTTTATGGTTGTGGAAAATATATACAATCATAGAGTGCACTTACACAAAAAACCTAGATCGTATATTCTACTACACACCTAGGCTATAGGATATAGCCTATTGCTCTTAGGCTACAAACCTGTGCTGCATGTTATCGTACTGAATACTATAAGCAATTGTGACACGATGATATTTGTGTATCTAAATACATTTAAACATAGAAAAGTACAGTAAAAATACGATATGAAACATAAAAAATGGTACACCTGTATAGGGCACTTACCATGAATGGAGCTTGCAGGACTGGAAGTTGCCCTGGGTGAGTCAATGAGTGAGTGGTGAGTGAATCTGAAGGCCTAGGACATTACTGTACACCACTGTAGACTTTATAAACACTGGACACTTAGGCTACACTAAATTTATAAAAAATATTTTTTCTTTCTTCAGTAATAAGTTAACCTTAGCTTACTGTAACTTTTTTACTTTATAAAATTTTTAATATTTTAACTTTTTGACTCTTTTCTAATAGTTTAA
This sequence comes from Diceros bicornis minor, assembly GCF_020826845.1. NCBI lineage: Eukaryota > Metazoa > Chordata > Mammalia > Perissodactyla > Rhinocerotidae > Diceros > Diceros bicornis. The sequence continues at coordinate 91,419,237 of NC_080740.1, forward strand.
AACACAAATACATTGTACAGCTGTGAAGAAATATTTTCTTTCTTTATATCCTTATTCTATAAGCATTTTTCTATTTTTAAAATTATTTATTTATTTAATTTTTAAACTTTTTTGTTAAATCTAAGACACAAACACACACATTAGCCTAGGCCTACACAGGGTCAGGATCATCAATATCATTGTCTTCCTCCTCCACATCTTGTTCCACTGGAGGGTCTTCAGTGGCAATAACATGCATGGAGCTGTCATCTCCCATGATAACAATGCCTTCTTCTGGAATACCTCCTGAACGACTGCCCGAGGCTCTTCTTGAGGAGGGGTCACTCTTTTCAGAAATATGTCTGTGGTGGTTTGCTGCATTTATTTCTTTTTTTCATCACAGATTTGCTTGTAAGCAGATAATGCACGATGAACATTCCTCTCTATTAATGAAAACCTTTTGGTGTTGGGGTCCATGTTTTCAAACTTTTTGAGGAGCTTGCTGAGGTCTGCAAAATCTTCTGCTAACCCTTTCCTGTGAATTTTCTTGAAGGTTCTTCTTTTTCTTTTCCTGTAGTCTCCTTTTCTCTTGCCTCTTCTTCAGCTATGCATTCCTATTCCAGTTTCAATAACTCCTCATTAGTCAATTCCTCAGGAACCACCTCTAGGAGCTCCTCAATGTTACCCTCATCCACAGCCGGGTTAAAGTTGTTTGCTGTCTTAACCACAGCTTTGCTGATTTTTTTCAACCTCCTAATCCTTGGCAAATCCTTTGAAGTCATGGACAAACCTCTTGAGTGTCTTCTTCCAGATGCCATTCTTATGCTCCTTGGTGACATCACCCCAAGACCAAGCAAGGTTCTTGATGCAGTCATAGATGTAATCCTTCCAGTATTGCATCAACGTCTTCTCAGTGTCTTCCTCAGTTGCAGCGATAGCCTGGGCAAAGGTCCTCCTGAGGTAGTAGGCCTTAAAAGTTGCTGTAACTCTTTGATCCATTGATTGGATAAAAAAGATGGTGTTTGGGGGGAGAAATACCACTTTGATATTGGGATGAAGATCGCCCATAAAAGGAGGATGTCCAGAAGCATTATTAACAATAAGGAAAATCTTGAAAGGTATGTTATTTTCCAAACAGTACTTCTCCAGTTTGCTGGCATAGAAATTCAGGAGGGCATCTTGGAAGAGGATCTAGGTCATCCATTACTTCTTCTTGCTTCTGTAGTATGCTGGCCGTGTGTGCTTACTGATATACTTGAAGTCCCTGAGGTTCTCACTGTGCCAAATCACAAAGGGTTTCCATTTGTGGCCTGCAACATTGCCCCCAAGCAAGACTGGGGGCAGTTTTAAAAGCCTTGAAACCTGGTATTGACTTGGCTTCCTTGTGGATGAAAGTCCTTTCGGGCATCTGTTCCTGGAATAGGGAGGTTTCATCCATATTACTCTGGCAAGTAATTTTCCTCCACAATCAGCTTATCTAGAGTTTCCAAAAGTCCTTTGGCTGCCTTCACATCAGCACTTACAGACTCACCACTCACTTTCACATTACGTAATGAATAATGATTCTTGAATTTTTTAAACCACCCAGAGCTAGCAGTAAATTTGACATCATAGTCAGGTCCAGTCTTTTCTTTCAACATGGAAAACAAACTTTTGCTTTGGCTGTGATCATCATGGTGCTGAGAGGGCTACACTTCTGTGTCTGGTCTTTAATCCAGGTCATCAGAAGTTTCTCCATGTCTGATACAGGCCCTTCTCAAATTTTTGTTATTTTCATTGCCTTCAATGAAGCAGATCCTTCAACAGCTTCCATTCCTTTGTTATTGTTATTCAAGAATGTAGCTATGGTGGAATGGGACTTGCCTGACTGGTAAGCAATAACCATCACTAATTTTCCACATTCACAGTCCTTAATCACTTTTAATTTTGTTGACAGGTCAATCACTTGACATGGCCTCTTACTGGCAACATTGGCAGTGGATTTTGTATGCTTAGGGGCTATGATGAATAAAACAGCATGAGATTAAATCAAGCGCATGAGAAAATGATGCAATCAAAGGCGCAGTAAACACAACATGGCTGAGATGGCTGCTGGTGTAATGCAACATACCGTTTACAGTAAACTTTTTTTTTTTTTTGGCGAGGAAGACTAGCCCTGAGCTAACATCTGTGGCCAATCCTCTTCTTTTTGCTGAGGAAGATTGGCCCTGAGCTAACACCTGTGCCCATCTTCCTCTATTTTATGTGGAATGCCCGCCGCAGCATGGCTTAATGAGTGGTGTGCTGGTCCGTGCCTGGGATCCAAACTTGCAACCTCCCTGGCTGCCAAAGCAGAACACGTGAACTTAACTGCTACACCACTGGGCCGGCCCCTACAGTAGTCTTTTTTTATAAGTAGAAAGAGTACATGCTAAAATAATGATAAAACTATAGTACAGTAAATACATAAACCAGTAACGTAGTCATTTATTATCATTATCAAGTATGTACTGTACATAACTGTATGTGTTATACTTTTATATGACTGGCAGCACAGTAGGTTTGTTTACACCAGCATCACCACAAACGTGTTGTGCTACGATGTTATGATAGCTACTACATTACTAGGCAATAGGAATTTTTCAGCTCCAGTATAATTTTGTGGGACCACCATCACATATGTGGTCCGTTGTTGACTGAAACATTGTTATTCAGTGCATGACTGTAAATGAATTTCAGAGGGAGAAACAAAATTGTCATATTTGTGGATGTTAGTATATATGTAGAAAATGCAAAATAACCTATGAATTATGAGCAAGGTTGATGAATATAAAGTCAATGTACAAAAATCAAATGTTTCTGTATATCAACAACAAATTGTTGGAAAGTTAAATTTAAAGGATGCCATTTTCATTAACATAAAAAATCAGGTAACTCAGAGTAAACCTAACACAAGATGTACAAAACCTCTATGGCAAGAATGATCAAAACTTTACTAAGATATATTTAAAAAGACCTAGATAAAGATAAACCAAATTCATTGGCTGAAGGACTCAATATTTTAAAAGAACTGTCAATTCTTTCCATATTGATTCATTAGATTCGAAGCAATCACAAGCAAAGTTACAATGAGACTTTTTGTGGACACTGACAAGCTGATTCTAAAAGTTGTCTGAAACTATGAATGGCCAAGAATAGCCCAGTGACTTGAAGAAGAATAAGGTGGGAAGACATGTTCTAATACATATTATAGTAAATCTATAGTGATTAAGACAGGATGATATTGGCACAGGGATAGAAATATAAACCAATAAAACATAACAGAGAGCCCAGAAACAGAACCTCCATACTTTGGGTTCCCCAGGAAACAGACTCTGAGACTGTGAGATTTGTGGCAATAAGTTTATTAAGAAGTGTTCATGGGAACACTAACATCTCTAAGGAGTAAGGGAAGCTGAGTTGGGCAGAGGTGATCTTCAACTGATCCTTTTAGGAAATCTGGCTTTGAATTCACCCTTCACAGTTGTCCCAGTTGAGTCCAGATCTTTATATCCACACATTGACCAGCCAGTAGAGGTTGGCTGACACCAGGGAGAGCATGTAACTTTGAGTAAGAAGCTTGCTGTGGCTGAGGGCATTTTCTGGAGAGTGACTGAGCTATAAGCCAACAAACCTGAGACTCCTGGTAGCTGGAGGAATGAGTTCCTTGGTCCTGAAGTGGGATCTGGGTAGCACACGACAGCATCCACTACAGTTCACCTTTTCTGCTACTCAGATCCACTTCCTTCATATAAGTCCACTCCATTTGGAACCACTCTTCCAAGATTCAGGTTGGCCTCTTCTCCTGAGGAAAAGAGGTAGGTTAGTGGGATGAAGTATAGCACCTTCTGCTGCTTACAGCTGGTTTTCAGGTCACAGCTGGTACCCATTGTCTCCCTCTTCTACAATTGGCTGAAGTGTTTCAGTGCAGCTGATTTTTATGACCTATATTCACATTATTCACATACCAGGTAGAAAAATAGAGCTCTACAAAGGAGATCCACAAAGGAGAAAAAAAAAAGATTCTCCACATCTTTGTCTAGCTCCTTTATTGAACTTAGTGGCTCATCTGATGAGGTAAGTCAGACCCTCAACCCTGTGTGCTCTGAGCCCCTAGTCACTATGTCCTAGTCACTATGTCCTTCTCAGGCCATCACTGCTGTGCTTGTCCATTTACTGTCAAGACTAGAAAACAGAGTATCAAGAGCACCCAAGTGGATCATCTCAGTATCTAACATGTTCTTCCTGTCTCCATTGTGTATCATCTGTCCTACTGCCTCCTGATGATCAGGGTCAGGATTCTGACTCATCCCTTGCCTTCTGATCTCTTGGCACAAGGTAGCACAAAGTGACTGGGCAGCAGTTGTAGCCTAAAGTTGTATGGGAGTCTTTCTGTGTCCACATGGAAGTACTCTCCCTCTGAGAACTAAGACCTCGAGACCCACAGAGCGTAGAGTTGTGGGGAACAAATCACAAATTCCCCTCATAGCATCTTTTCCCCAACAGATACCTCTAATACCAATAGGTCAGCCAGGTTGTATAGCCCAAGTGGCAGGGCTGTGTAACAAAGCCTTGACCTGTCACATAGCCATTTCCTGCTCTGGGCTCCAATTCTGAATAGCTTCTCACGGCAGTGTTGTCATTGGAGGACAGCCACCACTGAGCTTCTCAGTGAAGCTGGTGACCCTCTCAGCAGCACCTTCCTTATCACTTTGGTACATGGAGCATCCTCCAGGCCCTCCTACAACACATAGTCAGCTGATGAGTTTTCTGGCCTTATAGAATCTGTCTCCTCTAGCATGCCCACTTCTGGGTCTTTTGATTCCCTCCTGTACCATTTTTCATAGCATTTCCGGTATTCGTACTTTATGTAGTATGAATGACACTTTTTCTAAGCTTCTAAGAGCAATTCTGCAAGCATACTAACTTTGTGTCTCAGGGTCCTTGCCAGGGTGTTATATCCTGTATCACAGGTGAGTGCTCCCATATCGATAAACTCTTCCTCATCCAAGTTTATCTTTCACTCTCTCCCCCTTTATCTAGCACCTTGAGGATCCAGGTCCATATATGCTCTTTCAGCTCTTGCCAGTGTTTGTTGGAAATGTCCTGGAGCTTCTTTGGCCTGTAGTTCCTTTGTTCTCTTAACAGGCCCAGCACTTCCCTGGCCTGGTTAGTTGTGTCTGGGGGCCAAGAGGGAGGTTGTGGGTCGACCCTGAGGAGGGTGCCTCCTGTTTTGTGAAGCGGAAGCCTCTGCATTGTCTTTAACATCTTCAAACATGGGGGCAGCTCTGGCCTTTAACGTGGAAGCATAGGCCACTTCTGCAGGCCCAGAAGACTCAAAGCAATCTAAGAATTCAAGATATTTCAGGGCATCAACCCAGATATACTCATTCGAACTGTCAGGGTCTTCTTCCTTCCCAATTAGGGTCCTGACCATGGAATAGAAGACCTACTGGGCTTGAGAATTCAACCTTCTCTGTATTTCTACTACTCTTATAATTAAGTCTTGTGAGTGTTGGCCACACTGTCTTTCTTGACTTAGTGATTGCTTATGTACTTGATTTATGAATTTTCTTTATCCTAGGTATCGGTAAACTATGGCCAGACAGGCCAAATCTATCCTGTAGACTGTTTTTGTAGATAAAGTCTTATTGGAACACTGCCATGCTTGTTCACTTACATACTATCTACAGTTGCTTCTGCACAACAACTACAGAATCGAATAGTTGTGACAGACCGTACGATCCACACAGATTAGAATATTTACTATTTAGCCCTCTGCAGGAAAAGTTTGTCAACCTTGCTTATACCACACATTTTAATATGTTCTTTTCTGTGTGTGCATTATATTCCACAAGTTAAAAAGAAAAAAGCCTTTCAGATGTCTGCATATCCTGAGAACATATATAATAGTTGCATATATACAATTATTATGCCTTCATATGGACAATTCTTCTTTTCTATAAAACCAACCTAAGTGTTTACAAATAGGCTTCCTGGTGGAGGCTTTACACACTAGCCTATAATTTGGGCTTGGGAGTTAGTTGAGTCACACTAGAAAAACCTGGAGCCCACCAATCTAGCCTCGCTGTCTTACCCCCTTCACATTGCTGCAGGTAACTCATGGGTCCAAGGAGCACTGCCAGGTGGCTGCTGGGAGTCATCAAAGGTGAGTTGAAAAGTCCTTTTCTGTATATGTGCTTTAGAGACATGACCTTGGAATAGGGCAACATCAGGGAGAGTTACCAGAGGCAACTGTTTAGAAGGAAAGGTGAAACCTGTGAAGGGAACGTGCTTACTATTTGGGAGCATAATAAATTTGTAACAGCTACCATGGGAGTTAGTTATAAGGCATGCAAAAGAGCAGAAAGTTCACTAGAGATCTTTACTCCTCTAGACATGAGAAGATTGGATGCGTTTGTGCATGAATATATTCACTAAGACAAAACTTTGGTCATGTGCCTAGTATAGGGGTAGTTGGTGGGTCCTTTGGGGAATGATAAAGAGGTGGTAACTATATCCCCCTCCCCAGTGTGTGTGTGTGTGTGTGTGTGTGTGTGTATGTGTGTGTGTGGCTAATGAAGGGAGAGGGATAGGTCATAGTAATGCATGAAGAGATTTTGCAAGGTTGGTGGGAAAATTGGCTTTTTTTTGCATCTTTACAGCTGTGATAGATCTATATTTTTTCTTTTTCTCTCTGCTCCTTCTCCCCTTTCCCCTGCTTTTTAAAAACCATTCCCTTTTTAAGTAGCTGAGAAAGGGGGTGGGAGTAGTGTCATATTGTAAGCTGAGTCACAGGGAACTCAGGCTGTCAGACACATATGGAAAGGGTGGCATTTAGAAAGATTTAGGGATAGGATATTTCAGAGGGAGAGTGAAGGGAATTCAGTGAGGGAAGCTCGGCAGAACCCCTGCTGAGAAACATTTTTGGGTCAGATTTTGATGCTTTAGGTCTTTTTGGTCTCCTCAATCAGGTTGCAGGTACCTTCATGTTCTGACAGCCAACAGCTCATTTTTCGCAATTTCTTTTCTCTTTCCTGTAGGGTAGAGAAAGAATATTGGGAGGAATAGCTGGATCTAGTGCATGGATGGGTCCCATGCTCCATTAACATCCTTAATATGAAGTAACATTATGTCACCTTCATCTTATTTTTCTTAAATAAGAAATGTTTATTATTTAAGAAATGTGGCTGCCTTTTGGCTAAGAACTCTGTTACTGCCGATTCTCTTTTCCATGTCCTTGTGGGAGATCAGAATTTACCACCCCAAAATGTGTCTCTTTGGCTTGATTATGTTTAAGAACAAAAGACTCAGAAAGAAGCTTTGACCTTCCTCCTCTAACTGCCTAAAAGAATTTAACATAGAAGGCCTGTCCCAGGAAGGAGCTATCACCATAGATAATTCTAGGTGTGGTAGACAGGAAGGAAGGCAGGCATCTAGTAAAGCCCATTTTTTATCAAAGTTCTCCCTTGGGTGCCATTGTCTATAGATGGCCCAGCAAACATTTGTTTACCAAACATTTGCTTTTCCATCTCCATGTGAGTTCCTCCCCTTTGAAGTCCCAAAAAACTACCCCTAACATCCTCCTTTCTGTTTGACTAAAGATGGTATTTAAGGTGGTGACTTCAGCCATTTTGGTGAGTTACTCAGCTTTCTTAGGTTTCTCCCAGGTATACATGTTATTAAACTTTGTTAAATTTTCTCCTGTTATTCTATCTCATGTCAACTTAATTCTTAGATCTACCAGAAGAACCTGGAGGATAGAGGAATAGTTCTTCCTCCGCTACATCCTCATACACCACACAGCTTGGGACTGGTCTCTTCAGTGACCATATTGTTTCCATGACTTCTGTTCTGCTCCACCAATCTCAAGCTGGGGAAAGGTTACCAGAGAGACTTAAAGAAAAACTAAATCAACATGAGCAGGTTTAACTATTTATTAAAGGTACATGTTCTCATTTTATTCCAATTTTATTTCAATTCCATTTTATCCCAACGTGAAATGAATCCAGGAAGAGTATTACTAATTTTTCGGGAGCTGTAGTAGAATGTCTTCATGGTAGGGATTCTTTTTCTCTTTTACCTAATATTCTTAAACTTAAGAATACGTAATTGTCTTAGTCTGTTCAGGCTGCTATAACAACATACTATAGACTGAGTGGCTTATAAACCACAGAAATTTACTTCTCACAGTTCTGGAGGTTGGAAGCTTGAGATCAGGATGCCAACATGGTCAGGTGAAGGCCCTCTTCTGGGTTGCAAACTTCTTGTTGTGTCCTTTATGGTAGAAGGGGTGAGCTAGCTCTCTGAGGTCTTTTATAAGGACACCAGTCCCCATCATGAGGGCTCTACTCTCATGACCTAATCACCTCCCAATTGCCCTACCTCATAATCACCTTGGGGGTTAGGTTTCAATGTATAAATTTTGGGGGGGACACAAATATTCAGACTATGGCAATAGTCTTCTGATTTCCGTATTGTTTACAAGTGTGTGTGTGTGTGTGTGTGTGTGTGTGTGTATGTGCAGTGGGGATCCAGGAAAACACCAGTTTTATCCAGTGGTTATAAGTGTGTTTAATCACCTTTGCTAGCTGAGGCAGAGTATAGTTGATTACATTATTATCTGGCAAATATTCATTCTTTCTCCACTAACATCCATGGAAAGAGTATACTTTCCTGCTCTGTTGATGTAGGACTTGGCTATGTCATTGGTTTTGGCCAATGAAGTGTGGGCAGAAGTGACAGTGGGCCAGAGCCGAGGGCTTCAGATGCATTGCATGTTCCACTTGTCCCTCTTGCACTCCTGCCATTCACCATGAGCAGAACATGCCTTAGATAGTCACTGGGATAGTCTAGGGAGGATGAGAGACTCATGGAGCAGACATACACGCGAACTACGGCTTGGAGCCAAACTCAGCTGAGCCTCGCCATGATCAGCCAAACTCAGCCAAACTGCAGTTGTGTGAGTGAGTAATACACACTCACTGTATGCAACTGAGTTTTGGGATGTTACACAACACTCCTATAAAAATAGCTTACTGGTAATTGTCCCTAGTAGCTATTCTTCTTTACCTCCTCAGTGATAATTCTCCTCCCCAATATTTAGCAGCTGATAGCTACTTAGACTAAAGACTCTATTTTACCAACTCTGTTGCAGATTGGTTAAGCTTTGTACATAAGTTCCAGGCAATGATGTGTAATTAGAAATGTTTCTAAATGGGGAGGGTATACATTTCTATTCTCCTTCCTCCTCCTGTTGGCTGTAATGCAAATGTCATGTCTAGAGAAGAAATCCACACACTATGATCTGCTCGCTGGCTGGCTGTTTTATCAGTAAAGTTTTACTGGAAGACAGTTTTGCCTATACATTTACATATTGTATATGGCTGCTTTTGTATTAGGAAGATGGAGTGATTTGTTGTGACAGAGACATATGGCCAGTAGCGCCTAAAATATTGAATATCTGGCACTGAGAAAACAATGTGTTATAACTTACTGCTCTTTTACCTAGGGATTTCTTTCAATATTTAATGATATTTATCTATCTATTTTTAGTTGATAGCTGAAAAAAGAGATCATTATTACTAATTATAGTTTACAATATTTTCTGTGCATCTTAGCCATAAACATTTTGTTAATATCTGATTGAACTTTTAATTGGGTTTCTTATTGAAGATAATTTAAAAGTGAAAGTGGTATTAAGACCTGGGAAATGTATACATTCAAGAACCTTCCGTCTAGGTGCTGGTTGAAGGCACAGTTGTGAGTAGGGTTAATGGAAGAACAATGGAGCGAGAGTAGGGGTGAGGATGGAGCCCTGAGGAGCACCAAGTTTATGGGGTGGGGATGAGATCCAGTGAAGCAGACTGAGAAAAAGGCTGGAGAGTTAGGAAGACAACCTAGGGTGAGGAACAGATCTTAGGAGCTGTATAAGGGGAGAGAACTGAGTTGTGTCAAGTGTTATGTTAAAAGCTGAAGAGGGGCTGGCCCCGTGGCTTAGTGGTTAAGTGTGCGCGCTGCACTACTGGCGGCCCGGGTTTGGATCCCGGGCGCGCACTGACACACCGCTTGTCCAGCCATGCTGAGGCGGCATCCCACATACAGCAACTAGAAGGATGTGCAACTATGACATGCAACTATCTACTGGGGCTTTGGGGAAAAAAAGGAGGAGGATTGGCAATAGATGTTAGCTCAGGGCCAGTCTTCCTCAGCAAAAAAAGAGGAGGATTGGCATGGATGTTAGCTCAGGGCTGATCTTCCTCACAAAAAAAAAAAAAGCTGAAGAAAGGACATATTGGATAAAGAATAAGGAGATATTGAATTTATTTATTTATTTATTTTATTATTTTTTTCCCAAATCTGAAAACAGGTAATATATTCAATTGACTTTATTATTATTATTATTATTTTTTTACCCCCTGATCTATGGATCCACTAGGCTACACCTGGAGTGTGTTCAGATGTCTCTGCTGTATTCTTTTTTTTTAAAATTTTTTGTTTATTGCAGTAACATTGGTTTATAACATTGTATAAATTTCAGGTGTACATCATTATACTTCTATTTCTGCATAGATTACTTCATGTTCACCACCCAAATACTAATTACAACCCATCACCACACACATGTGCCAAATTATCCCTTTCGCCCTCCTCCCTCCCCCCTTCCCCTCTGGTAACCACCAACCCAATCTCTGTCTCTATGTGTTTGTTTATTGTTGTTATTATCTACTACTTAATGAAGGAAATCATATGGTATTTGACCTTCTCCCTCTGACTTATTTCACTTTGCATAATACCCTCAATGTCCATCCATGTTGTAACAAATGGCTGGATTTCATCGTTTCTTATGGCTGAGTAGTATTCCATTGTGTATATATACCACATCTTCTTTATCCATTCGTCCCTTGATGGGCACTTAGGTTGTTTCCAAGTCTTGGCTATTGTGAATAACGCTGCAATGAACACAGGGGTGCATGTGTCTTTATGCATTGATGTTTTCAAGTTCTTTGGATAAATACCCAGCAGTGGAATAGCTGGATCATATGGTAGTTCTATCCTTGATTTTTTGAGGAATCTCCATACTGTTTTCCATAGTGGCTGCACCAGTTTGCACTCCCACCAGCAGTGTATGAGAGTTCCCTTCTCTCCACATCCTCAAGGAGATATTGAATTTAAAAAATTAGGAAGTCTTTAGTCATCAAGGAAACGAAAATTAAAACCACAATGACCTGTGACATAGCAGAGCTAGAATCAAAAAGTTAGATAATAACAAGTGTTGGTGAGATATGAAGAAATTGGAACCCTCATACTCTGCTGATGGGAATGTAAAAAGGTGTAGGTGCTTTGGAACACAATTTAGCAGTGCATAAAATGTGAAACATAGTTACTATATGACCCACTAATTTCACTCCTAGGTATATACCTAAGGGAAAGGAACACAAGTTCACACAAAAACTTGTGCATGAATGTTCATAGCAGCAGTATTCACTATAGCCAGAAAGTGGAAACAGCCCAAATGTCCATCAACTGACGAATGGATAAACAAAATGTGGTGTATCCACAGCACACAACTGAATATTATTTGGCAATAAAAAGGAATGAAGTACTGACACATGCTACAATATGGATAAACCTTGAAAACATTACACTAAGTGAAAGTAGCCAGTCACAAAGACCACATTTTATCTGACTCCATTCATACGAATGTCCGGAATAGAAAAATCTACAGTGACAGAGAGCAGATTAGTGATTGCTTAGAGTTGGTGGTGAGTGGTGGTAGGAAGAAAGGGAGGTGATAGCTAAAGGATATGAGGTTTCTTTTAGAGGTGTTGAAAATATTCTGAAATTGACAGTGTTGATGGTTGCATATATCTATGAATATGCTAAAAATTGAATTGTGAGCTTTAAGTAGATGAATTGTATGGTATGTGACCTATATCTCGATAAAGCTGTTTTAAAAATTAGGAAGTCATCAATAGCTTTCAAGGGAGCATTTAAGTAGAGCATAGAGTGGTGAGGCCAGGACATTGACTGTAGTATGTTAAGGGTGAATGGGAGGTGTGGAGTGATGTGGGGGAAGCAATGTTGAGAGAAGGTTGTTTCAGATTTGGGAAGATGTGAGGCTGCTTGGAAAGCAGGAGGAGCATCCTGTAAGTGGAGAGGAAGAGAAGTGACCAAAGAAGATTAGTGATGATTGACAGAGATAGGGACAAAGGAAGTTCTCAGGGGATACAGAGATGGCAAAATGAGCTTTTGAAGAGCGTTGAGACCTGTTTTTTTCCAAAACATGAGGGAGGAAAAGAAGGATCCTGGGAGCTCGTTGAAAACAGGAACTGCATTAGATTTATCTTTGTAATCTCAGTATCTATCTCAATTAATGGTAAAGGCACATTTGTTCATTCTCTAAACATTTAATGAGAGTATACACTGTGCCAGGTATACAGAGCTCATGGCTGGGGATCAAGTATGGGGCCTAAGGGACAAAGCCCAGGCTCCCACGGAGCTCACATTCTTATTTGAGAGGTAGAACAGTACACAGGTTGTGGAGGAGACAGTGCTCACCAATTCATGTGCTCCTCTATATTTCCCAGCTTTCCTTGCAGTAAGGTTGGAACCATGTGACTAATTCTGGCCAATGGACCGTGGGCCTGCATCACTGTCAGGTTTAGGCAATAAAGTGCCAGTGTGTACTTTATTTCTCCTCCTCTGCTGTTGACCTTGGAAACCATATGCTTATGAAACAAAACTGATCCATCCTAAGTGTAATGTGTTCTAATACTCCTACTCATTTTGATTTTCCTTCTCTCCATTTCTCTCTCCGTCTTCTTTTCCATTTCCCCTTCTTTGTCTTTCTTTTAAGTGCTGGTCCCAACAAGCTAAACTGATTTCATGAGTCATTAATAGGCTCTTTAAAAAAATTGTTCTAGATCAGTATTTCCAACATTTAATCTGCACGTGAATCATAAGGGATCTTGTTAATGCAGATTCTGATTCAGTAGGTCTCAGTTGGGGCCTGGGAGCTTCAAAAAGCTCCTGGGTGGTGATGATGCTGGTTTGAGGAACACACTTTGAATAGTAAGGTCTTAGATGGTATTCCTGTGTCCTGATAATGAAATTTATGACAAAAATGTGTTTCACTGGAATAATGCACACATGCATATGCAACAGATTTGCATATATGTATACTCATATATATGTCCGCCACACATGTATGATCACAGTTGCATGACCATATACTCCCTCCCTAGGCACCCTCAATGGTACCTCTTGGCTTAAAGACAGGATATATCCAAACTTTTGTTTATTAACTGGTGTTTGGGTCATGTGACATTTCATTGCATCTGTTGAGTGGGTGAATACACATAGTCATTCTTGAGAACTGTTGTGGGGGTGTGTGTGCAGAGGGAAGATGCTGGGGGAAGGAAAGCAAAACCCCATGAGAGATGAAGGGAGCTTCTTGTGCCTGGCAGAATTCTCACTCCACTTGCTGGGCTTCATACAAGCTCTGTGTACTCATGAGAGCACTTTTGAGGACATCAGAACATGTCATTCCTGCTGTCTGTAACTGTCTCCTTTGGTTTTCATATCTTCAATAAAGCTCACCTTCTCTGTCTCTGTTGACATTATGCTATAGGTCTCATCACCTTCCAGTCTCCTAAATCCTCTGCCCTATTTGGCAGGCCCCCAGGACTTATGTATTATTATCTGCAGCACAATTGTTATTTGCATGACAATACATCAACATGTTTGCTAAGAGTGATGAATCTCTTGGAACAAGTGATGCAAAATATGAGTTTTACATAGAGAAGAACTTGCTGATATTACATAAATCATCACCATTAATACTATTCGAGAAAGAGTAAGGGCCTCTGTACCATGACAGCAGCATTTTAGTGTTTTGATGGGAAGCTTTTGATATACACTAATTTTATGTTATTATAGGAGTAATATTTATGAGCAAATAAAACAATCTTTCTTCGAAGATGCACCATTAAGGAATACATTAAATCCTTGAACATTGCCTAATTTAGAGTCACAAATGCCTTACAATTCCCATCTACTCTTTTCCAAAGTAAGGAAATGAGTTATACAGAAGCTGATACTAAGCCTTTGAACAATTTTTGTTAAACTCACTTTACAAAAGTGAGGGCAAGGATGAGTGACTGGGTTACGGAGCAATGGAGCTGAATCACACGCCTATATCTCAGCGCCCACCCGGCTTCCCTGCTGGGCAGGGTCCTCCTGCCTACCTGAATCTTGCTGGAGAGCCACAGAACTACAATACAAAGCAGATTTTCCCTCTTATTATTTTAAAGAAAAAATATAGAAAGTATTTGATTTAACAAAATCGTGTATTAACTTATCCTTCAGTGAAGAGAAGCTGAACAGCATTATTGATAAACCAGGCCATAGAATTTTAATTTACCAGGATAGACTCATTCAAAAGTGGCATCATGGGAAAATATAAACTGATGGGCTATCAGCTAACAGAAACTCTGAGTCTGACTTAGGACCATGAACAGGTTAATTTCTGTTTTATGCTTAACAAAGTGTTCAGTAGAGAATCTCCTCAATCCAGTACTGTTTCCTCTGCTACAATCTCGCTTATGTTTCTTTTCACTATTTAGTTTTTAAAATATTTCAGTTTCCAGATTCCCCACGCTTCCATTCTTCTAAAAGATATGCACATATAGACACCTAGTGGTTTCTTTCTAAATGCCTTCAGTGAGAAAGGTGAGCAGGAAGAAAAGAACAACGGCCACAAGCTGGTCATTGCCCCTGTTGCATGAATAATGTGGGAATTATAAGCCTTGCCCTGCTGGTGAAGACTAGTATTTTTCTGCTTTTTCCCCTCATCTTTTATGTGTTTGCCTGCACAAGTGTGATGAGCACAGCAGGCGAGCATTGTTACGTGCACCCTTGATTCTGAGCACAATCGACTCCCCCATGCACTAATCTAGGGGCTTTAGCCCCATTTTAAACCAGTGTTAAGCAAGGCTTTGCATTCTAATGATGACCTATGCCAAACTCACTTGTCAACCAGAACTGTTTTTCAGTGGTCAGCCTGTTTAAGCGGTATAAGGAATCCAGTAAAACAGAACCCTGAATCAAAATCCTAATGATTCAGGGCAAAAATTAAAACAAATCTTAAATCTAAAATGCACTACCTCATGGCTGTGAGGCCACATACCCCTAAACTAAGGCAAAAACTGAAATCCTGGAGCAGCCGGATATGTGAGAACAGGAAAGGAGCCCACGGCCCCATCGTAAACAAACTGCAGAACCACATAATTCTGCCTCCAGAGTGGTTAGTAATGGTATGTGGAAGCTCTTCTCCAAAGACAACCCTCCAACGAGGCATGCCTCCCTTGACAGACAGATTTCTGGCAGAGCGGTGTGCCAATAGATGGATATTCGGACACACAGACATTCAGACAGACAGACAGATGTTCAGACAGATAGACATTCCAACAGATGGACAGAGGTTCTGACAAAGTGTTTGAACACATGGATGTTCAGACACACAATGATCAAACACGTGGACAGGTGTTCAGACCCACAGATATTTGGACAGACTGACATTCAGACAGACGGACAGATGTTCAGACAGATGGATGTTGGGACAGATGGACAGATGTTCAGACAGGAAGCCATTCTAGCAGATGGGCATGCTGACAGACAAGTGTTCACCCAGACAGACTGACGTTTAGACAGATGAGTGTTCAGATGGACAGAAGTTCAGAGAGATGAACAGACATTCCAGCAGATGGACATTGGGAAAGACTGACAGACATTTAGACAGATAGGCATTCTGACAGATGGGCTTTCTGACACACAGATGTTCAGAGACAAACTTTCTGACAAATGGATATTCTGATAGATTCACATTCAGACAGATGGAAAGACTCAGACAGATGGATGTTCGGACTTACAGACTGAACATCTAATAGACTGAATCCACGTGACTGTACTTTTGGACATTTCCACAGATGGACAGATGTTCAGACAGACAGCTGTTTCAGCAGAAGGGTGTGCCAACATATAGAAATTCGGGGCCGGCCCTGTGGCTTAGTGGTTAAGTGCATGTGCTTCGCTACTGGCGGCCCGGATTCGGATCCCGGGCGTGCACCAAAGCACCGCTTCTCCGGCCATGCTGAGGCCGCGTCCCACATACAGCAACTAGAAGGATGTGCAACTATGACATACAACTATCTTCTGGGGCTTTGGGGAAAAAAAGGAGGAGGATTGGCAATAGATGTTAGCTCAGAGCTGGTCTTCCTCGGCAAAAAGAGGAGAATTGGCACGTATGTTAGCTCAGGGCTGATCTTCCTCAAAAAAAAAAAAAAAAAAGAAATTTGGACAGGTGGATGTTCAGACAAACAGTTGTTCCTAAAGACTGATGTTCAGAAAGATGACAGATGTTCTGACAGACAGATGTTGGGAAAGCTGGACAGACCTTAAGATAGAAGGACATTCAGAAAAGATATTAAGACAGATGGGGAGAGAGAAGTCAAGATGGTGGCATAGGCGGACTCTGAACTCACCTACTCCCATGGAACAACAGACTTACAACTATTCTTGGAAAAACTTCCCCTGAGAGAAGTGAAAACTGGATAAGAGGAATCCCTGCAACAAACAACAGTCCTGACTGAGACAGAAGAGGCAGAAATTCCCTTCTGGAGAGAAAAAAAGCCACCTTCACAAGCCGCAGGGCTACACAGCTACCCAGGAGCAATCCAAAGGTACGCAGCCTTCCCTGGAGGAGTGGGGGACCTGAGCTGGGGAGTGTTGCTGCTATAAGCATTCTTTGGACCTGGCGTGACCAAGATGAATGTCATAATATCTGGCTTTGCTGGCTACTAACAACAATGGGGAATACCCCCAGAAAAGCTGGGACATAAAGAAATGAAAACTGGCTCTTAAAAGGCCCACACACAAATTCATTTATTTCAGAAAGCAGCCTAAAATCACCAGAAAGAAAGGTGCCCAGTCCTTTGGTGAGAAGATACTCACCTGATAGGCTCTGGGCGCATCTCAGTGAGAGGTGAGACCTCTCCAGGGACTGAGATATTGGTGGCAGCCGTTGTTGTGACCTGGTGCAGGCGTGCTGACACAGACGCTGGCAGATGCCGTTGGAGTTCTCCCCCTAGCCTGCTAGCCCAGGGTCTGCCCCACCCACAAGAGCACCAATTTAATCCAGCTCAGCTAAGGCAAGCAGCCCACCCTTGGGACTGTCCCACCCAACAAAAAGCTCTCAGACAAGTTGTGGCCTGCAAAGGCTAAGTGCTTGGATTCTCTGCAGCCTGGTGAGTGGGTGTACCTCTGTGGGGCAGAGTGGAGTGTGTGGGGCATTGATGGAGCATGTGGGGCCTCTGCTGTGGGGCAACTGGGTCCGCTTCAGGGGCGGGGAACACGCATGGGGCAGGACTATGTTGACAGTGTGTGTGGCCCTGTGGGTGGGGGGGCTTGTCAGCTGCAGAAGACTTGTGCTTCTCAAATAGCCACATAGGGGATTGGCCCCACCTTCCAGAGCACAAAACAATTGGGTGCTCCCTTGCCTGGGGCCAGCCCCACCCAGCTGCTACCTTCAGAGAGCTGACAAGAGCCTTATAGGCCAGATGCCTATAGCAATTGTAGGCCCCTGAGCCTAACAACCAGCCAATCTGGGGGCCTACTCACTTAACAGAAAAACTGCAACGGGAATGTGCTATTAGACCTTGCAGCCAACTGTGCTGGGGCTTCCCACACCTGGTAAAGAGACTAAAGGGTCCACAACAACTTCATGCAGCTGAGCAATGCAACCAGCCGGCTGGGGGACAGCTCAGCTTCCCTGGGCACCTACAGCAAGAGCAACCCTGCCACAACAAAAGGACACATGTGGCCCACACGAGGGTCACTCATTTGGAATGGGTGATGAGAGGAAAGCACACTACTGGGCCTCATAAAGCATCACTTACATAAGGTCACCTCTCCAAGATCAGGAAACGTAGCTGTCTCTATAATACATAGATACAAGCACAGAGAAAGAAGCAAAATGAAGAGGCAAAGGAATACATTCCAAGTAAAGGAACAGGACAAAAACCACAGAAAAAGAAATAAATGAAACAGAAATGAGCAACCTACCTGACAAACAGTTCAAACAGTCATAAGGATGCTCACTGATCTTGGGAGAAGAATGGATGAACTCAGTGAGAACATCAAAAAGAAATGGAAAATATAAGAAAGAACCAATCATAAATGAATAATACAATACTGGAAATGAAAAAATTCACTAGAGGGACTCTAAAGCAGAGTAGATAATACAGAAGAACAGATCAGTGAGCTGGATGAAAGACTAGAGGAACTCACCCAAGCTGAATGGATAAAAGAAAAAAGAATTAAAAAGAGTGAGGCCAGTCTAAGGGACCTCTGGGACAACTTCAAGTGCATTAACATCCATGTTATAGGTGTCCCAGAAGGAGAAGAGTGAGACAAAGGGGCAGAGAATCTATTTGAAGAAATAATAGCTGAAAATTATTTTTTTGCTAACCTAAGGAAAGAAACAGACATCCAGGTACAGGAAGTACAGAGAGCACCCAAAAATATAAACCCAAAGAGGCCCACACCAAGACACATCGTAATTGAAATGTCCAGAATTAAAGATGAAGAGAGAATCCTAAAAGCTTCAAGAGAATGTCAACAAGTTATACAAAGGCAACCCCATAAGGCTATCAGCTGACTTCTAAGCAGAAACCTTACAGGCTAGAAGAGAGTGTCATGATATATTTAAACTGCTAAAAGGAAAAAACCTACAGCCAAGAATACTCTACCCAGCAAGGTTATCATTCAGAATGGAAGGAGACATAAAGAGTTTCCAAGACAAGCAAAAACTAAAGGAGTTTATTGCCGAGAAACTAGTCCTACTCAAAATGTTAAGGGACTTATTTAAGGGAGAAAGAGAAGACCACAAATAGGAAAAAATTGTCTATTTCCGTGATAAGAGGGTAACGGATACAAACACAAAAAAGTGGTTAGATATGATATCAAAAACATAAAATGTGGGAGGAGAGGAGTAAAAGAGTAGAGCTTTTAGAAAGAGGTCAAACTAAAGAGACCATCAACTTAATATAGATTGCTATATACATAGTTATTATATATGAAGCTCATGGTAATCACAAACCAGAAACCTATAATAAATACACAAAAAACTAAGAGAAAAGAACCCAAACGTAATACCAAAGAAAGCCATCAAACCACAAGGGAAGAGAAGAGAAGAAGAAAGGAACAGAGAAGAACTACTAAACAACCCAAAACAAAAGTAAAAAAATGGCAGTAAGTACATACCTATCAATAGCTACGTTAAATGTCAGTGGACTACATACTTCAATCAAAAGGCATAGGGTGGCTGCTTGGATAAAAAAACAAGACTCATATATATGCTGCATACAGGAGACACACTTCAGACCTAAAGACACTCACAGACTGAAAGTGAAGGGATGGAAAAAGATACTCCATGAAAATGGCAATGAAAAGAAAGCTGGGGTAGCAATACTTAGACAAAATAGACTTTAAGACAAAAACTGTAACAAGAGACAAAGAAGGGCACTACATAATGATCAAGGGAACAATCCAACAAGAGGATATAACACTTGTAAATATCTATGCACCCAACATAGGAGCACCTAAATATATAAAGCAATTATTAACAGACATAAAAGGAGAAATAGACAGTAATACAATAATAGTAGGAGAATTTAACACTCCATTTACACCAATGGATAGATCATCCAAACAGAAGATCAATAAGGAAACATTGGCCTTAAATGACACACTGGACCAGATAGACTTCGTAGATGTATACAGACTATTCCATCCAAAAACTGAAGAATACACATTTTTTTCAAATGCACATGGAACATTCTCCAGGATTGATCACATATTAGGCCACAAAACAAGTCTCCATAAATTTAAGAAGATTGAAATAATACCAAACATCTTTTCACCACAGCGGTATGAAACTAGAAATCAACTATAGGAAGAAAATCAGAAAAGCCACATATATGTGGAGATTAAACAAAATGCTACTGAACAACGATTGGATCAATGAAGAAATCAAAGCAGAAATCAAAAAATACCTGAAGACAAATGAAAATGAAAATATGACATGCCAGAATTTATGGGATACAGCAAAAGCGGTTCTAAGATGGAAGTTTATAGCAATACAAGCCTATCTCAACAAACAAGAAAAATCTCAAATAAACAATCTAACAGTGCACCTGAAGGGATGGAAAAAGAAGAACAAACAAAGCCCAAAACCAGTAGAAGGAGGGAAATATAAAAATCAGAGCAGGAATAAATGAAATAGAGACTGAAAAAAAAAAAGAAAGAAAAAAATAAATGAAACCAAGAGCTGGTTCTTTGAAAAGATAAAAAAATTGACAAACCTTTAGCTAGACTCACCAAGAAAAAAAGAGAGAAGGCTCAAATAAAATCAGAAATGAAAGAGGAGAAATTACAATGGACATCTCAGAAATACAAAAGATTATACCAGAATACTACCAAATGCTATACGCCAACAAATTGAATAATCTAGAAGAAATGGATAAATTCTTAAATCATACAACCTTCCAAAACTGAATCAAGAAGAAATAGAGAATTTGAATAGACCAATCACCAGTAATGAGATCGAAACAGTAATCAAAAACCTCCCCCAAAATAAAAGCCCATGACCAGATGACTTCCCTGTCCAATTCTACCAAATATTCAAAGAAGAATTAATACCTATCCTTCTCAAACTCTTCCAAAAAATTGAAGACTAGGAGAAGCTTCCTAACTCATTCTACGAGGCCAACATTACCCTGATACAAAACCAGACAAAGACAACACAAAAAAAGAAAATTACAGGCCAATATCACTGATGAATATTGATGCAAAAATCCTCAACAAAATACTAGCAAATCTAATACAACAATACATTAAAAAGATCATACACCATGGTCAAGTGGGATTTATTCTAGAGATGCAGGGATGGTTCAACATGCACAAATCAATCAATGTGATACACCACATTAACAAAATGAAGAATAAAAATCACATGATCATCTCAATCAATGCAGAGAAAGCATTTGACAAGATACAGCATTCATTTATGATAAAAACTCTGAATAAAATGGGTATGGAAAGAAAGTACCACAACATAATAAAGGCCGTATATGACAAAGCCACAGCTAATATTCTCAATGGTGAAAAACTGAAAGCTATCCCTCTAAGAACAGGAACCAAAGATGCCCACTTCCACCACTCCTATATAACATAGTTTTGGAAGTCCTAGCCAGAGCAATCAGGCAAGAAAAAGAAATAAAATGGATTCAAATTGGAAAGGAAGAAGTGAAACTGTCACTATTTGCAGATGACATGATTTTATATGTAGAAAACCGTAAAGAATCCACCAAAAAACTTTTAGAAATAGTAAGTGAATATGGTAAAGTTGCAGGATACAAAGTCAACATACAAAAATCAGTTGCGTTTCTATACACCAACAACAAAATAGCAGAGAGAGAAATTAAAAATACAATCCCATTTACAATTGTAACCAAAAGAATAAAATACCTAGGAATAAAACTTAACCAAAGAGGTGAAAGATCTGAACACTGGAAACTATAAAACATTGTTGAAAGAAATTGAAGAAGACACAAAGAAATGGAAAGATATTCCATGCTCTTGGATTGGAAGAATTAACATAGTTAAAATGTCTATACTTCCTAAAGCAATCTATAGATTCAATACAACCCCTATCAAAGTTCCAGCAATATTTTTCACAGAAATAGAACAAAGAATGCTAACATTTATACGGAACAACAAAAGACCCCGATTAGCCAAAGGAATCCTGAGAAAAAAGAACAAAGCTGGAGGTATCACATTTCCTGGTTTCAAAATATACTACAAAGCCATAGTAACCAAAACAGCATGGTACTGGCACAAAAACAGACCCACAGATCAATGGAACAGAATTGAGAGCCCAGAAATAAACCCATACATCTATGGACGGCTAATTTTCAACAAGGGAGCCAAGAACATGCAATGGAGAATGGAAAGTCTCTTCAATAAATGGTGTTGGGAAAACTGGACAGCCACATGCAAAAACATGAAAAAGTTGACCATTATCCTACACAATACAGAAAAATTAACTCAAAATGGATTAAAGACTTGAATGTAAGACCTGAAAACATGAAACTTCTAGAAGAAAGTACGCTCTTCAACATCAGTCTTAGCAACATATTTTCAAGTACCATGTCTGACCGGGCAAGGGAAACAATAGAAAAAATAAACAAATGGGACTACATCAAACTAAAAACCTTCTGCACAGGAAAGGAAACCATTAAAAAAACGAAAAGACAACCTAACAATTGGGAGAAGATATTTGCAAACCATATATCTGATAAGGGGTTAATATCCAAAATATATGAAGATCTCTTAACATCTCATCAACAAAAAAACTAATAACCCAATTAAAAAATGGGCAAAAGACCTGAACAGACATTTCTCCAAAGAAGATATACAGATGGCCAACAGACACATGAAAAGATGTTCAACATCATTAACTATCAGGGAAATGCAAATCAAAACTACAATGAGATATCATCTTACTCCCGTCAGAATGGCTGTAAATAACAAGACAGGAAACAACAATTGTTGGAGAGGATGTGGAGAGGAGGGAACTCTCATACACTGCTGGTGGGAGTGCAAACTGGTGCAGCCACTATGGAAAACAGTATGGAGATTCCTCAAAAAATTAAGAGTAGAACTACCATATGATCCAGCTATTCCACTGCCGGGTGTTTATCCAAAGAATATGAAAACACCAATGTGTACAGATACATTCATCCCTGTGTTCATTGCAGCATTATTCACAATAGCCAAGATTTGGAAGCAACCTAAGTGCCCATCAAGGGATGAATGGATAAAAAAGATGTGGTATATATACACACTGGAATACTACTCAGCCATAAGAAACGATGAAATCCAGCCATTTGTTACAACATGGATGGACATTGAGGGTATTATGCTAAGCCAAATAAGTCAGAGGGAAAAGGTCAAATACTGTATTATCTCACTCATAAGTAGAAGATAAAAACAACAACAAACACATAGAGACAGAGATTGTATTGGTGATTACCAGAGGGGAATGGGGGAGGGAGGAGGGTGAAAGGGATGATTAGGGACATGTGTGTGGTGATGGATTGTAATTAGTCTTTGGGTGGAGAACATGATGTAATCTATGCAGAAATAGAAGTATAATGATGTACACCTGAAATTTATATAATGTTATAAATCAATGGTACCACAATAAAAGAAAGTGGAAAAAAAAGAAAAGACAGATGGTCATTCCAGCAGATGGACATACCAGAAGAATGTTCATGCAGATATTCAGATAGACAGATCATTGTTCAGACAGATGGATTCTGACAGGCAGATGTTCTGACAGATGGACGTTAGGACAGCGGACAAATGGATAGTTGTTCAGACAGACATTCAGAAGGATATTTGGACAGATGGATGTTCTGACACATGTATGTTCAGAAGTGTACTTTCTGACAAATGGATATTGCAATAGATTCAGGTTCAGACAGATGAAGAGACTTTCAGACAGACAGATGTTTGGACACATGAACAGATGTTCAGATAGATGGATGTTCTGGTCCAGACACATGGATGATTGGACAGGACAGATGTTCAGATGTTGAACAGAACATCTGTTGTTGTGCCAAATAACAGATGTTCAGAGAGATGGAGAGATGTTCAGATCAACAGATGGTTCAGCAGATGGACTGACCTTGAGACAGATGGATGTTTGCACATATGGACAGACCTTCAGATGGACATTTGGACAGACTAATAGATATTCAAACAGATGGATATCCAGACAGATGGACAGATATTTCAACAGATGTACCTTCCTATAGACAAGTGTGCTGACAGATGGACATTTACACTCACAGACATTCTGACAGACATACAAATGTTTTAATGAACATTCATAGAGACAGGTGTTTGGACAAATGGGTGTTCTGACAGCTGAATGTTATGATTGATGAGTCTTCTGACAGATGGGCAGGACTTCAGACAGACATACATTTGCACAGATGAGTGTTCCAACAGTCAGATGTTCAGAGGTGCACAATCAGACAGACAGACACTAGTGTAGATGGGCAGATGGACAGACATGCTGACAGTTGTGCGCTCTAACAGATGAGTGTTCCAACAAATGGATATTCTGATACACAGACATTCAGCCACATGGACAATTGGACAGAAGGATAGATGTTCAGACTGATGAATGTTTGCAAAACAGACATATAGACAGATGTTCAGGCAGACAGATGTTCACACAGATGGACACATCAGGAAGATGGGCCTGCTGACAGACAGATATTCAGACACAAAGACCTATGTGGGACAGACGAACATTCCAAAGGATGGACAGACATACCAACAGATGGCTGTTCTGACACACGGATGATCAGACAGAAGGGCAAACCTCAGACCATTGGACATTTGGACAGAACAGATGTTCTGCCAGAAAGGCATGCTAACAGACAGACATTCAGGCACATGGACACTCATCTGTCCATGTAAATGTCTATCTGAATTTCTGTCTGTCTGAACATCTGTTTGTCAAAATATGCTTTTGGAGATTTTCTGTCAAATTGCCCCTCTGTTGGAATACTCATATGCTGGAATGTCCATTTGTCTGATTGTCTTTTCATCTATTCATCTGTCCCAACATCTGTCTGTCTAAACGTCTGTCTGTTGAAATGTCTGTCCATTGTATCTGAACATTTGTCTGTCAGAACATCCATCTATCTGAACATCTTTCCATCTGTCTGTACATCTGTTTACCCACATGGGTGTCTGTCTGCATATCTGTCTACCTCTTTAAATATTCATCTGTCTGAATGTGTGTCTGTTAGTATGCCCTTCTGCAGGAACATTCATCTCTTAGAATATCTGTGCATCTATCCATGTGTGCATCTGTCTAAGCATCTGTCCATCTCTCTGAACATCCATCTGTCTGTAGGCCTGTCCATCTGCCTGAACATCTGTCTGTCAGAAGGTCTGTCTGTCTGAATGTCTATCTATCTGTCTGAATGTCCATTTGTTGGAATATCTAGTCTAAACGTCTGTCCTTCTGTCTGATGGTTCATGTAGCTAAATGTCTATGTGTCAAAATGCCCATCTGCTGGAATGTCCCTCTGTCTGAACATCTGACCATCTGTCTGAACATCTGTCAGTCCTGCTGATTGTCCATACGGCTGAACGTCTGTGTTTTGGAATGCTCAAATGTTGGAATTTCTTTCTGTCAGAACATATGTCTATCCGTATGTCTACCTGACAAGATATCTGTCTGTGTGATCCAATGCCTGTCTCTCTGAATATCTGTCTGTCTGTAACCCTGTCCATCTGTCTAAACACCAGTCTGTCTCAACATCTGTCTATTTGAACATCTGTGTACTGATGGTCTGTCTGAACATCCATCCATCTGAAGGTCTGTCTGTCCAAACATCTGTGTTAACCTTTGTCCATCTGAATGTTTTTCTGTCTGAGCATCTGTCCATCTGTCTAAACATCCATCTGTTGGATCATCCACCTGTGTTAACATCCGTCTGTTGGAATGTCCATCTGACATTATGCTCATGTGTTGGAAATTATGTGTGTCCAAACGTCCATCTGTTTGAATGTCTGTCCATTTGTCTATAGGTCTGTGTGTATGAATGACTGTTTATCTGTGTGAACCTTTGCCTTGCCAAATGACCATGTATCTGAATGTCTGTCCATCTGTTTGTGTGTCCAAATGACTAACTTCTTGAACGTCTCTTAGTCTGTACATTTGTTCTGCTATCCGATTGTCCATGTGTCTTAACATACATGTGTCAGAATGTCCATTTTTTGGAATGCCCATTGTCCAAATGTCCATCTCTCTGAATGTTCCTGTCTGTCCCAACATCCATCTTCCTGAATACCCGTCTTTCAGAAAGTCTGTCTGTTGGAACATCTGTCTGTCTGAACACCTGTCTATCTCTGTGAATGTTTATCTATCTGAATGCCTGTCTGAACATCTGTCTGTCTAAATGGCTGTCAAAAAATCCATCTGTCTGAACATCTGTCCATTTGTCTGAACATCTGTCTGTGTGTCTGAATGTCCACATGTCTAAAAGGGCATGTGTTAGAAAGTCTGTCTGTCGCATGCCTGTCTGTTGGAACATCTGTCCATCTGTCTGGATGTCTGTCTCTGAATGTCCATCTGTCTAAATATCTGTCTATGTGAATGTCTGTCTGAACATCTGTTTGCCTGTCTGAGCAACCATGTGTATGAACCTTTGTCTGTCTGAATACCCATTTGTCTGAATATACGTCCCTCTGTTTGAACATCTGTCCATTTGTCTGAACATCTGTTTGTTGGAACACCCGTTTGAACATCTGTCCATTGGTCTTTTCAAGAATTTCTTACTATAAATTATACAAAAAGCAATAGCACAAATTATAAATCTATTGCTAGCAGTCTCCGTTTCAGTTAGTAAAACATGGAGTGTCTTCATTTTCATTACAAATATAATATATGACCTTAGTTAAAAATTTCAAACAATAAGGAAAGGTGAAAGTCTCACCTCATTCCCATTCCAGCTTCTCCCACCACATTCCCCACCTCAGTCACAGCCCTTGCTTTACTTCTGGATTTTTGTCAAGGCCATTAACTGAGGACTCTGTGGCCTCGTGACCAGAGCAAACAGCAGGACTCTATGACCTCATGCAGGGCTAAACAGCAGAACTCTAGTCCTAGTTTGGCTTAGTAACTTCCTTAGGTTCCTGTCTGCCGTATTCTATCCTTTACCTCCCTTCTCTTTTCTGTACTCTCCACATCAGGATGGGACTGCTGGCTGAGTTGTTCCAGCCTCCTATTCCCCTCCAACACCTGCTGAGAGCTGGAGATGGTTTGTGCGGAGTCGCCTTGTCTGGTCAAGGATGCTGTGTCCAGTGAATGTAAAAGAATTAGTGTTCTGAGGTGACAGAAATGGGGGAGTGAAGGCATATGGGAGTTCTAGGAATATATAAAAGTGATAATTGTAGATAAAAAGATAACAAAACCTTTTCCTCTTTTGTATAAGAATTTAACCTTTGGTTAACTAGCTAGCTCTGTTCCTCTGGAAACAGAAAATGATATTATTTGTCCACAATGTTATTATGCAACATTGCTTATGTGGATTTCAATTCATTGCACTTGGGCTGTCTTCTAGGTGCCTGAAGAATACAGCCTTAGATAGCTGTGAAGACGAACACAGCACGGATTGCTGCAAGAATTCCTGCAGCAGGATGTGTTCCTGTCTACTCAAAAGCAAATAGCCAAGTAAGGATAGCCAAAATTACCTTCAGGAAGAACAATGCTGGAGGACTTACACTACCAGATAGTACTACACATATATGCTCACATGGGATATAACAAAGACTATATTGATGTGCTATGATTTTTTCAATAAATGATGTTGGTTAAATTGGATATGGGATGA
Organism: Diceros bicornis minor; assembly: GCF_020826845.1. NCBI lineage: Eukaryota > Metazoa > Chordata > Mammalia > Perissodactyla > Rhinocerotidae > Diceros > Diceros bicornis. Next base: position 91,446,776 of record NC_080740.1, read on the forward strand.
AAGTGAATCTTGTTCCCTATCTTACACCATACACAGAAATCAATTCAAATGTATGTAGATCTAAAAATGTAAGATAAAACAAAGTTTAAAATAGAATGTCTTCATGATCTTGAGAAAAGATATCTTGAACAGAAGAAGAAATGTGAAACGTAAGAGGATAAGATTGATAACTTGGATTACATTAACATTTAAAACTTCCATACATCAAAAAATATCATCAAGAGAGTTAAAGGGCAAGCTACAAAATGAGAGAAAAAGTTTGCAGTGCAAATATTCAATAAAGGACTTATATCTACAATATGTAGTTACCCAATCAATCAAAAATAAAAAGAAATAAGACTCAATAGAAAAGTGGCCAAAAGATTTGAACAGACCTTTTACAAAAAAGGACATACAAATGTCCATTAAAAACTTGAAAATGAGGGGCCGGCCTGGTGGCACAAGCGGTTAAGTGTGTGCTGTCTGCTGCGGCTGCCCGGGGTTTGCAGGTTCGGATCTCAGGTATGCACTGATGTACCGCTTGTCAAGCCATGCTGTGGCGGTGTCCCATATAAAGTAGAGGAAGATGGGCACGGATGTTAGCTCAGGGCCAATCTTCCTGAAGAAAAAAAAAAGAGGAGGATTGGTATTGGATGTTAGCTCAGGGCTGATCTTCCTCACACACACAAAAAAATTTGAAAATGAGCTTACTTTTATTAGTTATCAGGGAAATGCAAATTAAAATCTATGTCATACTATTATCTGAGATATGCATGTTAAAACCTATGAGAATGGTTAAAATTAATAAGATCTTACTAAGTGTTGGTAAGCATTTTGAGTAACAAGAATGCTCACACACTGCTGGTAGAAGCATCAGTTGCTACATCCCCTTTGGGAAACTGTATGGCAGTATCTACTAAACACCTGGATATATGCATACCCCATGATCCAGCCATGGCACTTCTGGATATATATCTAATAGAAGCATTTTCATGTGTTCACCAAAAGACACGGACAAGAATGTTTGTAGCACTTCTATTTGTAATAGCTCCAAACTGGAAACTACCAAATATACATCAAGTGGTACAGTATTAGTGGAATGTCTGCGTTAAGATACAATTAGAATTAACTATTGCTACATGGAAAAATGTAAATGAACTTCACAAAAAGAGTGTTGAATGAAAGAAGCTAGATAAAAATAGCATAGTATACAAGGTGATTCCATTTACGTGAAATTTAAAAAGAAGCAAAATTAATCTTTGGTGTCAGAAGCCAGGGTAGTGATTACTGTTAAAGAAAAGAATTATTCTGGCACTTGTTAAAATGGTAAGGGAAAACATAGGGATACTGCAACAGGGGAGAGAGAACGGGCTCAACTCCGAATACAACAGATGGGGATTTATTGTCGCGGAGCAGAGAGAGAGGGTGGTTAATGGATGGGAAATTACTAAGAGGAGACATCAAGGATAGGGTGATTCTTGCTAAACTGGCCTAACAGGATTCTTGCTAGAGGCAGGAAAGACTTACACATCAAAGGTGATGAGGAAGTTGATCAGATATCAAGGGTAGGGGGATGACAGCAGGATTCTTTGCTAAGATTGGGCTGGGCAGGCCAAAGACAGGACAGGGGCCAAGGGTGAGACCTTGTTGACAAGAGGGCTCAGAGCCTGACTAAAGTTTGGTCAAGGAGAGAGTCTTTGTCATTACTCTTGGGGAATTAGTAATGAGGACAAGGCACAAGGGGTCTTCTGGGGACTGATTGCATTTAATTTCTTGATCTGGGTCCTAGTTTCACAATGTGTTCACTTGGTGAAAATTCATCAAACTGTACATTTATTACTTGCGCACATTTCTGAATGCATGTTATACTTCCATTATTCAGAGAATATAGTGTTTGATATAATGACTGATTTTTCATGAAAAGTCAAGAATGCTAATTCTTTACACATTTGCAGTTTTGGCTGAGATTTAGCATTGCTGCTTGTTAATATACATCTAGGACTTCAAAAACTTATCATGTATCACATGTTTGCACCCTGTGGGAGAAATAGTACAGATAGAGGCCCAAGAATTTAATGCTAATTTCAGTGGACTCTGGACTCTGGTCCAGAGTATTAATTTTGAGACTATGTTAGAGAAATATTTTAAATTGTCTGATTAGATACAGAATACTTAGTAGAATGCAGGAAGAGTGCCAGTACATCCTTGTAAGTTTTGCTGACACAATCACGTTTTCTAATATCCTGCCTCCGTGCAAATATACTGAGAAAGGAAGAGACCTATGTATTTTTAAGTCATGCTGGATGCTGGAACAAAACCAAAAATGCATACTGACTTGTGTTAGCCAGTTTGTGCTTCTTTAACAGAATAGCATAGAATGGGTGACAACAGTCAGGAGGAGCCAAGCTGCTCTGTCAACACTTTGCTTAGAAATCGCCTCAGCTAAACATCCATTTTCTCTCTCACAAATTCCACCTTCCACAAAACACTAGAACACGAACACAGTTCAGCCAAATTCTTTCCCATTTTATAACAAGCATCTCCTTTCCTCCAGTTTCCAATAACATGTTCCTAATTTCCGTCTGAGACCTCATCAGAACGGCCTTTATCATCTATATTTCTACCAACATTCTGTTCACATTACTCAGGTTTTTTCTAAGAAGATTGAGGCTCTCTTTACAGCTCTCCTCACAGCTCTCCTCTTTTCCTTCTGAGCTCTCACCAGAATCACCCTTAATGGTCTGTTCACCGGGATCTAGGCTTTTTCTAGCACACGCCTCAAAACTCTTTCAGCCTCTACCCGTTACCCAGCTCCAGAGATCCTTCCATGTTTTTAGGTATTTGTTACAGGAGCACCCCTCTCCTAGTACCAATTTCTGTATTAGTTCATTCGGGCTACTATAACAAAATTACCATAGACTGGGTGGCATAAACAACAAACATTTATTTCTCACAGTTCTGGAGGCTGGGAAGTCCAAGATCAAGGTGCTGGCAGATCCAGTGGCTGGTGAGGACCTATTTCCTGGCTTGCAGACGGCTATCTTCTATTTGTATCCTCACATGCCCAGAAGAGAGAGAGAGAGATCTTTAGAACCTAGTCTGTTTCTCTTCTTATAAGGACACTAATCCCATCAGGGAGGCTCCACTCTCAGGGCCTCATCTAAACCTAATTACTTCCCAAAGGCCTCACCTCCTAATACCATCACACTGGGAATTAATGAGGTTTAATATATGAATTTGGGGCGGGGGGAACACAAACATGCAGTCAATAGCACGGTTCAAATAGTGTGTATTTTCTATTAACATTACTTCCCAAAATGTATTTGTCATGGGCTGAATTGTAAGTCCTCCTCCAAAAATACTTATATGTAGAAGCCCTAAGTCCCAGGACTTCAGAATGTGACTGTATTTGGAGATAGGGCCTTTAAAGAGGTGATTACGTTGAAATGAGGTCATTAGGGAGGGCCCTAATCCAATTTGACTGATGTTCTTATAAAAAGAAGAAATTTGGACACACAAAGAGACACCAGGGGCACATGCGCATAGAGAAAATACCACATGAGGATACAGCAAGATGACAACCATCTACAAGCCAACAAGAGAAGCCTCAGAAGAAACCACACCTGCAGACACCTTGATCTTAGTTTTCTAGTCTCCAGGACTGTGAGAAACTAATTTATGCTGTTTAATCCACCCAGTCTGTGGTATTTTATTATGGCAGCCCTTGCAAACTAATGCAATATTTCTGCTTGGCAGGCAAAATTCTTCAAAGCTGTTGACTCGGAGACACAGGCTCCTTCCAGATTCATCTCCCCCTTCCTCAACCTGAGGCTTCCCAGCTCATTGTGCTCCTGTGCCTAGAGTTCTCTCTAGAGAAAAGAGAACAGAAGAGGTTGCATGGGAGGATTTTATGCCATAACTAAGGAGACACATATTGCTTCTGCACATATTCCATTGGCTCTATTTTGCTCACGCGGAAACATCTAATTGTAAAAGAGGTTGGAAAATATTGTTCAACTGTATGTCAGAGAAAATTACATTAGTGGGCAGGTAGTTAGTGTCTGTGACAGCATGGAATGTGATTATTAGGTGTTCTATTTTTGACTAGCAGTTTTATTTAAAATGCTCTTCTTGGAGAGGAAAGGGACAATCCAGTAGCTCCAGCCCTGTTGATAGGTAAGAGAGTGATATGCTACACATGTGTAGAGGAAGAGGCAATTGTAATCTAGACCCTGGCAAGAAAGATCCATGACCTACCTCACAGGGTGGCAGCTGCATATAGGGTAACACCTGGATGAAAATGAAAGTTTTCTTTGTCCATACGCAAAGATCTATTAAAAGGAAAGCAGGCGGGAGAGCATTTTTGAAATATAGACCAAGGCTGTTTTTCATTATTTCCCCTGTTTTGCCCTCTTTACCATCAGTCTTCATCCATGTTTCTTGTTCCCTTGGTCTTTCCTTTAGCTCCTCCAGTATATACTCTAGCATAATCAGTTTTTTCTGTATTTTGGGTTGAACATTTGAGGCCATATAGGAAACATGATAGACTATAGCAAAAATTTTGGGGGTACATACGATGAAAAATGCAAAGCTTCCCAGTTCCCTGGAGTGCATAAATATTTCTAGGCTAATGGAAAAGAAATGTGTTCACAGCATAGCAAAATGGAATTATAGGATGTGGACTTAAAAATAACTACTATTGGGGCCAGCCCAGTGGTGTAGTGGTTAAGTTTGCATGCTCCACTATGGCTGCCCGGGGTTCACAGTTTCAAATCCTGGGCATGGACTGATGCACCGCTCATCAAGCCATGCTGTGGCGACATCCCACATACAAAATAGAGGAAGATGGGCACAGATGTTAGCTCAGGGACAGTCTTCCTCACTAAAAAACAAAAACAAGAACAAAAACTATTATTTAATTTGATTAATGGAATAAAAGACAATATTTGGAATAGAAAACAATAAATAAGAGCCAAATGGAAAAGTGTAAAATTGAAAATTACTATAAGTGAAATGAAGTACTTAGTGAGATGTGTTGAAATGAAGAATAGCATAGCTGAATACACAAACAGCAGAGGGTACAATATTCCAAAAGAAAACATCCTGATAAAAGTATGAAGAAGCTAAGGTAGTGGTTCCCAAACTTTGTCAGTTCATGGCACCCTCAGTGGCTCAGTGAATTTTTCATGGTAGTCCTATGCCAAAAGAAATAACTAACAGTTTAATTATTAAAGAATTAGGTCCAAACAACTTATTAAGTATTTATAATCTAACATTTAGCAGTCATTTGAAAAAAATAATATGCATCAATTGCAAAAGAAAAATATTTTTATTTCATTCTTAAAAAGACACGGTTACTTCCTAGATTTGTGCACCTGTTGAGCACTACACAATTTCTCAAACCTTGAAACAACACTAGGTACCACCACCCTTATTTCCTGTTCCACATTGATTTTTATGCAGTTCTTTATCACAGCAACCACTAAATTCAGCTTCACAAAGATATTATATCACTAAAAGAAATGTAGCACAATCTAATGTTGAATTGTGAATTACCTTATGCTGGTAATTTGTGCAATGCCAACAGATAGGGCTGCGTTTCCCTCAAAAATTTAAAATATCCTGTGGTGCTGCTATGGATTGAATGTACCTCCACAAGGTTCATGTGTTAAGACCTAATTTCCAGTGTGGTGAAGTTTGAAGGTCGGTCCTTTGGGAAGTGATTAGGTCACGAGGGTGGAGCACTCATGAATGCGCTCTGTACCCTTACAAAAGAGACCCCAGAGAGATCCCTCACCGCTCCCACCTTATAGCAAGGAGATGGCCACCTATGAACCAGGAAGTGGGCCTTTACCAGACACTGAATCTGCTGGTGCCTTAGACCTTGGTAGACTTTGGACTTCTTAGCCTCCAAAACTGCAAGAACTGAATTTCTGTTGCTTATAAGCACCCAGTCTATGGTATTTTGTTGTAGCAACCTGAAAGGAATAACACAGGTGCCCATGTGATTTCACTGTGGCACAGTTTGAGTACCATGGAGATAAAAGATTAAAATACGTGTAAGTGGTTAGACATCAGCAAGATTGTGTAACAGGAAGCCCTAGCCTCTCCTTCTCTTCACTAACACACCAATTCAACAACAAAACATGAACAAATCCCCTTTGTGAGAAATCCAGAAACTAGTCGAGAAGCTCCTATACCCCAGGTGAGCATGAAACCAGCTATATCAAAGCTAGTGAGGAAATTGAGAAATCCTTTCACCATAATCTCTACCCCCAGGACCACACCATATGATTGAGAGGAAACCTCCCAGATCCCAGCTTCTCCCTGGGAAAGGAAAGAATTGGACCATATGTACAATGCCCCAACTTTTCTGGGGGCTTCCCAGAAGATTGGCTTCTGTCTTGCCTGTGTTGGAGTGCTGATGAGACTTGGCATACTCTATCTGCTTGGCAACTAGTGAGATCAGAGATGGTACTTTAGGTAGACAGTCACCATAGCCCCTCTCTCAGCCCAGCACTGAGTGGTTAGGTGAAAAACCATATACCTCAGTTTCTCCTGGGGGAGAAAAAGAGTTGAGCCATGCCCCAACTCCAATGTCCCAACTTTTCTGGGGGCTGCTCAAAGGGCTGCCTTCTGTCTTACCTGTCAGAGCACTAATAGGACCCAGAATACTCTTGCTGCCTGGGGGCCACTGAGAACAAAGATGGCAGTTTGAACAAGGAGCTGCCATAGTCCATCCACTTGGCTCAGCACAGAGACAACAGGCAAAAAACCCCAGATCCCCGCATCTCCAGGTGGAGGGAACAAGTTTGATAAAAGATCCAACAATCCAACTGTTTCAGAGGCTGCTTGAGGGACTGGCTGCAATCTTGCTAGTCTTGAAGTGCTGATGGGGCCTAGCATATTCTTGATGCCTGGGGGATGATAAAAACAAAGAAACCAGGTTGGACAAGCAGGAAGCTTTGAAAAGCCCTCAAAATCTCTGGCGAGGCTGATTGGTGAGGCCAAATGAGTCCAGTCCATGAAGACTGGGAGAGGTAGCTGTTTTCTCTAATGCTCTATTGCCAATACAAAGAGTCAAGGAAAATGAAGAAATGGGGAAATATATTCCAAGAACAGGATAAAAATAATCTCTTGAAACAGATTCTATGAAACAGAGATATACGATTTACCTGAATTCAAAATAACTATCATAAAGATGCTCAACAAAGTCAGAAGAACAATGCATGAACAAAGTGAAACTTTCAACAAAGATACAGAAAATATTTAATAATACCAAACGGAAATCTTAAAGGCAAAGAGTGCAATAACTGAACTGAAAATTTTGCTAGAGGGATTCAAGATCAGACTAAATCAAGCAGACATAAATATCAGTGAACTCAAAGATGGATCGTTGGAAATTATCCAGTCAGAGGAGCAAAAAGGAAAAAAAAAGTGAAGAAAGCTTAAGGGACTTATGGAATCATCAGATATAACAATACATACATTATGGGAGTCCTAGAAGGAGAAAACAGAGAGAAAGAGGCAGAAAGCTTATTCAAAAAAATACTTATGGACAACTTCCCAGATTTGGGGAAGGAAATGGACATCCAGATTCAGGAGATCCAATGAATCCCAAACAAGATGAACTCAAAGAAATCCATACCAAGATACATTATAATCAAAGACAAAGAAAAAAGTTTGAAAGTAACAAGAGAAAAATGACTTGTTACATAAAAGGGAACCCTTGTTAGGTTATCAGTGAATTTCTCAGCAGAAATCTTGCATTCCAGAAGGGAGTGGGATGATATATTCAAAATGCAGAAGGAAAAAAACTGCCAACTAAAAATATCTGGCAAAACTGTCCTTCAAAAATAAAGGAGAGAGAAAAAAATTTCCCAGACAAACAAAAGCTAAGAGAGTTCATCATCACCAGACCTACCTTACAAGAAATGTTCAAGGGAGTTCTTCAAGTTGAAATTAAAGGATGCTGGACAGCAACACAAAAGTATAGAAAAATATAAAGCTTCCTACACAGGTAAATATATAGAATCCTGTAATACTGTAAAGGTAGTATATAACTCGCTTTTTTTTTCTTTTTACATTCGAATCCAGTAAGTTGGATCCAGAACTTTTTTTTCTGTTTAGTTCCAAGGCCAGAGGCATACTGTTTGGATCAAAACTCTGAAATTACATAGTCTAGGTTCAGATACTGGATCAAACTACTTTCTATCTCAGAGATCTTGGCCAGGTTATAACTCTCTGAGCTTCAGTTTTTTCATCTGTAAAATGGGCTAAATGTGGTACCTCTCTCATAGTTTTATTTAAAAATCCCTTTTGAAACTATCAAAGGTGTATTTTCAATGTTGTAATGAGGATTTATTTTCAGAGATTCACTTCTATGCTTCTATAATTATGATATTTTAGTATAATTAACTAAATGGATATTCATGTTTAAAATTATTAAAATTATTCACAGTCTGGCAAAAACAAAAGTAAGGACATAGGCACAGTTTATTCTAAAGCCTCCCCCTCATTCTCTTTGATCTATTCCTTACACACTCATTATTTTCACCTCTGTAGAGAGAATAGGTATGTGATTATTTTTATCTGTAAATGTATCTTCTATTAAAAAGCCAGTACCATGACTATGGAAAAATTGGAAAAGAATGAAGACAACAATCTGGCACATCCTTACCCATTACATCACAACTTTATTGTATTTTCTCCTAAACATTTTTCAATGTATCACCCCACCTCCCTGTAACTCACTTTTAATTCTGGTGTAGAATTTAAAGATAAAAGAATAAAAATAATTATAACTATAAAACTATGTTAATAGATACACAACATAAAAAGGTATAAATTATGAATCAATAACATAAAGTGTTGAGGGGGAGAAGTAAAGTGTAGTTTTTGTATATGTTTGAAGTTAAGCTGTTATCTGCTTAAAATAGACTATTAATACTACACATATTTTATGTAAGCCCCATACAAATACCCATAGAAGACACACAAAATACCTATAGAAGATACACAAAACAAAAAGAGAGAGGATTCAAAGTGTATCAATACAAAAATTAATGAAACACAAAAGAAGCCAGTGTTATGGACTGAATGCTTGTGTTGCCCAAAATTCATATGTTGAAATCCTAACACCTAATGTGATGGAATTAGGTGGTGGGGCATTTGGCAGGTGATTAGGTCATGAGGATGGAGCCCTTATGAATGGGATTCATGCCCTTATAAAAGAGACCCTAGAGACATCCTCACCCATTCTGCCATATGAGGGCACATAGAGAGTATGGCCATCTATGAACCAGGAAGCGGGCTCTCACCAGGCATTGAATCTTCCAGAGCCTTGATCTTGAACTTCTCAGTCTCCAGTACTGTGAAAAAAATATTTTTTGCTTCAGACATCCAGTCTATGGTATCTTTGTTATAGTAGCCTGAACAGACTATGGCAGACAGCAAGAGAGGAAAAGAGGGACAAAAGAACTGAAAGAGAGGGACAGGCCTGGTGGTGTAGCACAAGCTCTGCTTTGGAGGCCCAGGGTTCACAGGTTTGGATCCTGGGCATGGACCTACTCACCGCTTATCAAGCCATGCTGTAGCAGGTGTCCCACATATAAAGTAGGGGAAGATGGGCACAGATGTTAGCCCAAGGCCAATCTTCCTCAGCAAAAAGAGGAGGACTGGCAACAGATGTTAGCTCAGGGCTAATCTTCCTCACCAAAAAAAAAAAAAAAAAAAAGAACTGCAAGAGAGACAGAAAGCAATTTAAAAAATGGCACAGTAAGTTCTCTATCAATAATTACTTTAAAAGTAAATAGGTTAGAATCTCCAATCAAAAGGTATAGAGTGGTTGAATGGATTAAACAGAAATCCCCAGGATTCAAGTATATGCTGTCTAAAGACTCACTTTCGATTTAAGGACACACACAGGCTGAAATTTACAGGATGGAAAAAGGCATTCCATGCAAATAGTAACAAAAAGAAGGCAGAGGTAGCTATACCTACATTAGATAAAATGGATTTTAAGTCAAAAACCTCACAGTAGATGAAGAAGAATATTCTATAATGATAAAAGGATCAATTCACCAGGAAGATATAATAATTATAAATATATGTGCAGCCAACATCAGAACACCTAAGTACATAAAGCAAAGACTGATGAAACTGAGGGAGAAATAGAGACAAAATACAGTAATAGTAGAAGACTTCAATACCCCACTTTCAATAAGGGATAGAACATCCAAACAGAAAATCAATAGGGACACAGCAGACCTAAACAATGCTATAGACCAAATGGACCTAATAGACATATAGAAACATTTCACTCAATAGCAGCAGAATATACATTCTTCTCAAGTACACATAGAACATTCCCCAGATTAGTTATATGTTAGGTCACAAAACAAGTCTTAACAAATTTAAGAAGCCTGAAATATATCAAGTATCTTTTCTGATCACAATGGAATGGAAACAGAAACCAATACCAGAAGGACTACTGGAAAATTCACAAAAATGTGGAAATAAAATAACACACTCCTGAACAACCAATGGGTAAAAGAAGAAATCCAAATGAAAATTAGAAAATATCTTGAGAAAATGAAAATACAATACACCAAAACCTATGGGATGCAGCAAGCAGTACTAAGAAGGAAGTTTATAGAGATAATTGCCTACATTAAAAAAGAAGAAAGATCTCAAATAAGCAACTTAACTTTACATCTCAAGGAACTGGAAAAAGAATAGCAAACTAAGCCCAAAGTTAGCAAAAGGAAGGAAATAATAGATTAGAGCAGAAATAAATGAAATAGAGCGTAGAAAAACAATAAACAAAAATCAATGAATCTGAGTTGGATTTTTGAAAAGAAAAACTGACAAATCTTTAGCTAGACTAAGAGAGAAGAAAGAAAATTCAAATAAATAAAATCAGAAATGAAAGAGGAGACATTACAACTGATGCCACAGAAATAGACAGGATCATAAGAGACTACTATGAACAATTATATGCCAACAAATTCAATAACCTAGAAGAAATAGATAAATTCCTGGAAACATATAACATAGACTGAATCATGAAGACTGATTCATGAAGATATAGAAAATCTGAACAGACTAGTAAGGAGATTAAAACAGTAGTCAAAAATCTCCCAACAAAGAAAGGCCCAGGACCAAGTGGCTTCTCTGGTGAATTCTACCAAACATTTAAAGAAGAATTAGTACCAATCCTTCTCAAACTCTTCCAAAAAACTGAAGAGGAGGGAACACTTACAAACTCATTTTATGAGTCCAGTATTATCCTGATACCAAAGCCAAACAAAGATGACACAAGAAAAGAAACTTACTGATATCCCTTATGGACCTAGATGCTCAACAAAATACTTCTAAACTGAATTTGACAGCACATTAAAAGGATCATACATCATGACCAATTGGGATTTGTTCCTGGAATTCGAGGATGGTTCAACATATTAAAACCAATCATTGTGATACACCACATTAACAGAAAAAAGGATAAAAATCACACGATCATCTCAATAGATGCAGAAAAACCATTTGATGGAATTCAATGTCCTTTCATGATAGACAAAAATACTCAACAGACTAGGAACAGGAGGAAATTACCTCAACATAATAATGACCATATATGAAAAGCCCACTGGTATTATCATACTTAACAGTGAAAAACTGAAAGCTTCTCCTTTATGATCAGGAACAAAGCAAGGATGCCCAGTCTCATCACTGCTATTTAACCTAGTACTGGAAGTCCTAGCCAGAGCAATTAGGCAAGAAGAAGAAATAAAAGGCATTCAAATCAGAAAGGAGGAAGTAAAATGATCTCTGTTTATGGATGCCATGGTCTTATACATAGAACCCTAAAGATTCCAGAAAAAAAAATCTTAGAACTAATAAATGTATTCAGCAAAGTTGCAGAAAACAAAATCAACATACAAAAATCAATTGGGTTTCTATATACCAAAACCGACCTGTACGAAAAGAAAATTAAGAAAGCAATCCCCCTGAAAATAGCATCAATGCCCACTCTCACCACTTTTATTCAACATAGTACTGGAAGTCTTAGCCACAGCAATTAGGCAAGAAAAAGAAATAAAAGGCATCCAAATGGGAAAGGAAGAAGTAAAACTGTCACTATTTGTAGATGACATGATATTATATACAGAAAAACCCTAAAGACTCCACAGCAAAACCCTAAAGACTCCACCAAAAAACTGTTAGAACTAATAAATAAATTCAGTAAAGTTTCAGGATACAAAATCAATATATAGAAATCTACTCTGTTTCTATAAAGTAATAATGAGCTATCAGAAAGAGAAATCAAGAAAACAATCCCATTTACAATTTCATAAAAAAGATTAAAATACCTAGGAATAAATTTAACTGAGGAAGTGAAAGACCTGTGCAATGAAAGCTATAAGACATTGATGAAAGAAATTGAAGAAGACACAAATAAACAGAAAGATTTTCCATGCTCATGGATTAGAAAAATTAATATTGTTAAAATGTCCACACTACCCAAAGCAATCTACAGATTCAATGCAATCCCTATCAAAATTCTAGTGACATTTTTCACAGAAATAGAACAAACAAGCCTAAAATTTGTATGGAACCACAAAAGACCCTGAATAGCCAAAGCAACCTTGAGAAAAAAGAACAAAATGGGAGGCATCACACTCCATGATTTCACACTATATTACAAAGCTATAGCAGTCAAAACAGTATGGTATTGGCATAAAAACAGACACATAGATAAATGGAACAGAAGAGAGAGCCCAGAAACAAATCCACGCATATATGATCAATTAATTTATGACAAAGAGGCCAAGGATATACAATGAGGAAAGGATAGTCTCTTCAATAAATGGTGTTGGGAAAACTAGACAGCCACATGCAAAAGAATGAAACCGGACCACTATCTTACACCATACGCAAAAACTAATCCTCAAAATGGATTAAAGACTTAAATGTAAGACCTGAAAACATAAAACTCCTAGGAGAAAACATGGGTGGTAAGCTCCTTGACATCAGTCTTGGCGATGATTTTTTTGGATTTGACACCAAAAGCAAAGGCAACAAAAGCAAAAATAAACAAGTGGGCCTACATCAAACTAAAAAGCTTCTTACAGCAAAGGAAACAATTAACAGGCAACCCATAGAATGGGAGAAAATATTTGAAAACCACATATCTGATAGGGGGTTAATATGCAAAAAATATAAAAACATCTACAACTCAATAGCAAAAAAGAAATAACCTGATTACAAAATGGGCAAAGGACTTGAATAAACATTTCTCCAAAGAAGACATACATGTGACCAACAAGTATATAAAAGATATTTAACATTACTAATCCAAAACATTACATTTTTGTAATTTTGGTTCCTAAAGGGCAGGACGACTCAACTCCGGCTGCACTTTGGGAAGTCATGGCTGAGCTCTCAGTCACCACACACTCAGAAGGAGGTGGGATGGAGCAGCAAGTTAATCCTTTCCCAAGCAGTTTTGATGTGAATGAATAACTCTGTAAAACTGACAAAGTCCGGAGACTAGCCTTGGAATGTGGGTGGTCATCATGAAAGTATTGGACATGGTGAAAAGGGAAGGGAGAAACCATTATATCTGCATATATTTTTGTATCCCCACTTTTGGGTCAAGAAATAGAAGTCTGCAGCATCCCTGGAGTCCCTGCCGCTTCCCAATGGCAACTCTGTCTATTTCCAAACAGATGACCACCTTCTGATCTTTATAGTAATCACTATCTTGATTTGCTTTAGGTTTTTACTCCCTGAGTTCGCAGCCCTAAACAACATAAACTAAGCTAGTTTTGCCTGTTTTTGAATTTCATATAAATGGAAGCCAACCTTTTGTCTAACTATTATTAATTCTACTGTTCTGAGTGTTCTTGTATGTGTCTCCTGGTCCATGGGCCAGCACATGTGTGTACATCTCACTGGGAACTGCTGGGTTGTGGGGGATTCATATCTTCAACTTTATTGAACATGGCCTAAATGTTTTATAACATTAAAGTGGTTACACTAATTTACCTCACCCTCCCTCCAGCAGGAAATTGCTTTTCCTATTGCTCCCAACATCAACCAAACTCGCTGGGACTTAGAGGAATTTCATTGTGTGATGTTACTTTTGGTTCCCCTGATAAGGACCTTTTCATATTATTATTGGCCATTTGCATTTCCTCTTTTGTGAACTGCCTATTTAAGTCATTTGTCCCTCTTTCTATTGAGTTTTTCTGTTTTCTTCTTTTTGTTTTTAATACTTGGCCTAGTAGTCCTTTGTATATTACATATGTTGTACATACATTCTCTCACCCCCCTGCTTATGTTTCCAATCTCTTTAAAGGTGTCTTTTGATAAATAGAATCACTTTAATTTTAATCTAGTAAAATTTATTGGGCCTTTCCTTAATTTTTTAACTTTTAAAAATATTGTTTAATAGATCTTTCCCTACACGGAGATTATGAAGATGTTCTCCTATTTACTTTTCAAGACTTTTTTTGCCTTCCACATTTAGGTCTGTAATTCAGCTTGAATTAATCTCTTCTTTTGCAAAGTGTGAGGTTGTGGGTCCTTTTTTAAAAAAAAAAAAAAAGATACTCGATTGCTCAGGCAGCATTTATTGAAATATTGTCCTTTCTCTACGTTGTGTAGTGGCTGTTTTTAGTCAGAAATCTAGAGTCCATATATGCGTGGGTGTGTGGCTTTTTCTATTCTATTCCATTGGTCTCTCTGCCCATCTTTGCACCAACATTACCGTATTTACTTACTATAGCTTTCTATATCCTTACAGACTACTATAGATTACTATGGCTTTGACATGCTGTGGAGGCAGTTCTCATATTCTTAAAGAATGTGTTGTCTATCGTTGGCTTTTAGACTTTCCATATAAATTTAACAATAACCATACTAGCTTTCTCACAAAAGAAAAGAAACGAGGATAAGTCCTGTTGTGATATTGTTGAATCTGTAAGTCATGTTGGGCAGAAATGACACCTTACACAATTGTCTTTTCCAATCTACTTCTCCATTGAAGGGGTATCTCCTCCTTGATTTTGGTTTCCTCTAATATTTCTCAATAATACTTTATAGATTTCAAAGAGATGTCTTCCTCATCTTTTCCAGATATTTTTTGATGTTATTGTAAATGGAAGCTTTTAAAATTTACAATTTTTAAAAAGCATACAGAAATATAATTCTATTTTTATGTTGATTTTGTATCCAGAAAACTTGCTAACCTCACTTATTAAATCTAATAATTTATCTGAGAACTCCTTTTTGTTTTTCTTCTTATAAAAGCATATCATCTATAAGTAACAATTCCTATTCTTATGCATATTAGTCTGTTCAAAGAACTAACTTTTGGCTTTACTAACTCTCATTATTATAGGTTTGTTTACTATTTTGTTAGTTTATGTTATTATACTTATTATTTCTTTTATTCTTTCTTTGGGTTTAATTTTCTCTTATTTTCTAACTTCTTCATAGGTATGCATAGCTCTAAATTTTAGTCTTATTTTCTAATATATGTATTTAATTATAGAAATTATTTTTCTATAGGTATCTTGTTAGTTTCATCCACAAATTTTGCTATTTTTTGGTTTTGGTATCTCACTACTCAAAAAATATTTTCTCTCTTCCTTTGGATTTTCTTCTTTGACCTTGGGTTATTTAGTAATACATTTCTTAATTTGCAAATACATAGATATACTGATTCTCTTTTATTTCATTGAGTCCTAGTTCAGTTCCATTGAGGACTGAGATCATGCTCTATGGTTTGTCTTTTGAAATTTTTTGAGACTAGCTTTAAGTGCCAAATATGGTTAGTTTATATAAAAGTTCTGTGTGTGCTTGAAAAGATTATGTGTTTAGCAATTTGAGGTGCAGTACTGGATATGTGTTCATTAGGTCTATTTTGTTAAATCATGCTGTTCAATTCTTTCCAATTTTACTGAAATCTTTACTGAATAGCTTTTCTGGATTACTGAACCTACGAAACCTATTACTGAAATTACTGAAATCTTACTGAAAATTACTGAAGTCTATGTATCAGAACCTCCCTTGATAATTGTAGATTTGTCTATTTCACTGTGTAGTTCTGTCAATTTTTGCTTCATATATTTGAGGTCATATTATTAAGTGAAAAAAATTTTACCATTTGAAGTGTCTTTCTTTATCTTTAGTGATACATCAATTTTTCTATTATTGGAATAACCACACTAGGTTTATTTTGGTTACTGTCTGCATGGTATGTATATTTCCAACATTTTGTGGTCAAACTTTCTGTGACCTTATGTTTTATATGTCTCTCTTTTAGCAGTATATAATTAGGTTTTGTTATTTTTCCAGGTTATTAAACTTTGCTTTCTAACGGAAGCAATCAGTCTCTTTAAATATAATGCAATTGTTAATATATTTTGTTTTAAATATATCATCTTACTATTTTTTCTCTTTTTTCCTGCTCTTATGTGTTCTCTTTCTCTTCTTTCTGTGTCCTTCAGATTTTTATTACTCTATTTTTTCCTCAATTACTTTGAAAGTTATACACTCTCTCTCTTTCTATTTTAGTAATTATCTTAAAAATTATACTATTCCTCCTTGACTTTTCATCATCTATGATTAGTTTATCTCCTCCTAGATAGCGCAAGGGCTTTAGAACACTTAACTCCATTTAATCTGCTCTCTTGAGTTATATACTCTGTGTGTGTATATGAGTGTGTGTGTGTGTTGTGTGTACTCCATGTGATATTGTTATTATTTTAGTAAACGTTAATTTACAGCTACATACCTTTTTACTATTTTAATTGTTCTTTATTATTCCCTACATCTCTGATCTTCCACCTGGGATCTCCTCAAATTCTGTTTTTTAGAACTTCTTCCTGTCCTGTTTTTAGACTTTCTTTTAGTATAGGTCTGCTGGTGGCAAACTCTCTCATTGACTCATTTTGTCTGAAGATATTTTTATTTCTCCTTCATTCCTGAAGGATACTTTTGCTGAGTATATCATTTATATAGGCAGTTATTTTCTTAGGACACATTGTTTTCATCAATCCACTGTCTTCTGGCTTCTATTAGAACCTGTGAGCTGAAATCGGTTGTCATTTAACTCTTTTTAGATTTAGCTCTTTTAAAGACAATCTGTGTTTTTTCTCCATCTGCTTTTAAGATTTTTTCTTTATATTTGATTTTCAGAATGCCTAAGTTACTTTTCTTATATTGCTTGATGTATGGAGCTTGCAGTGCTCCTTGAATATGTGTCTTGAAGTCTTTTGTCAGTTATACGAACTTCTCAGTCACTGCTAAAGTATTGACTGTGCCCCGTTTCTCTCACTCCTCTTTTACGGGGGCTTATCTACTTTTTCTCTGTGTTTTATTCTGGATAGTTCCTTTTGTCTTGTTTTCTTTCTTTAGTGTATGATCTGTTGTTAAACCATACTCATTTGGTTCTTAATTTGGTGGTGGTGTATATTTTCTAGAATTTCTCTCCTTGTTTAATCAATTAAGTCACATTTTATAGATTCCTACTTCTTGCCAAAGTTTCAACCTTGTGTTTTACATACTTGATTATAGAAAGCATGGTTATCACGTAGTCTGTGTCTGGTAGTTCCAATATCTGGGACTGTTTCTATTATCTGTTGTTTTTGCAGTTTTGTGCTTATGGTATCTTATTTCCTAAGGTGGCTTGGTATAATTGATTATGTGTTCAACATTATATTTAACAAATTATTTGTAGAAATAATTAGGACTAGGATAACATTATCTTCCTCAAAAGTGGCTTTTAATTTGCTTTTTCCAAGAGTCTACAGCACTAGCCATACTGGATCAATTCTATCCAATTTAAGGATTTGAGATTTTCTGGGTCACCAAGTTGATTCCACATTTGGCTGCCTTTATCGTGAGGCCTGGTTTACTACCTGTTTATCCTTATTCTTCCAGGACAGATCGATAGGTTTCCAGGCCACATAGACAGGAGTGGTTTACCAGGTTCTTTACAGCTCCAAGGGGCTGTGAAAAAAAGTCTCAACCTCTCAGTTGTCTGTTTGTATCAAGAAATGACAATTGTCTGGTTTTCTCTCTTCTGGATTTCCCTCATCCCCAGGAACTGACCCATGTCTTATTAGATCTGTGTTACTTCAAAAACTTTTTAAAATATTTCAGCCAGTATTTTTAGTTTTCTTCAATGGGTTCAAATGAACTAGTTTGTCATTATGCAAAATAGAAGAATGAGCAGTCCTCAATCACATTTCTAGACATTAGTGACAAACAAGTAAACATGTATTTTTTTAATGTATTAATTAATTACATGAACTAAAAAATTTAGTACTTTTAAAAAATTTATATAATATTCATGTGCAGAAATTATAAAGCCTATAAGAGGATATTAAAGAAAAATTTAAAATACGAGAAATATCCATGGATAGGAAGACTCAATATCTGAAGGTTTCAATTTCAATCAAATTATTCTCTAGATTCAATGATAGCCCTAAAATTTATACGGAAGAGCAAAAGAACAAGAATAACCATGATGCCAATGAAGAAGTAGAGTGCAGGGTGGAGGATTTCTCTACCAGACATACATCATGACTTCATAAAATAGAATAATTGAGACTCATGGTTTCACTGAAAGTATAGATGGAGTGACCAAGGGAACAGAATAGACAGTTCAGAAACAGACTCATGCATTTATCACACTTGGATCTATTACAGAGGTGACATGAAATCAATAGGTAAAGGAGGGACTCTTTTATAAATTAGTTGAAAGATTAGTTATCTGGATGGAAAGAAATAAAGGTGTATCTCTACCTCGTGTAATACACACTCCATGTGGATTGAAGATTGAAATGTCTAATACGTAGGGTACAAAAAGTACTAAAGAGAAAGAGTAAGTCATCTACTCATTTTAAAATTAAAAACTTCTGTTTATAAAATATTTGTTTCCACTTAAAGTGAAAATTCAAGCCAAAAATTTAAAGATATTTGCAACATATATAACTGAAAAAATACTAGTACCTAGAACATAAGGATAATTTTTTGAAGTTAAAAAGAAAATGATGAAAAAAAAAGAAAATGATGAAAACAAGATAAACTATCAAATGAAATAAACAAGGCAGTTCACAAAAGATGGAATTTCAATGGCCAAAACTCATACGAAAAGATGCAAAATCTCTTCTCCCAGCCCTTCCTCCCTCTCCCTTCCCTTCTCCTTCTCTTCCCTTCCATTCCCCTGCTCTCTCCTTCTCTTTCCTTCCTTGCTCTTCATTCCCCACCAACAACCTGTTAAACTCCCACAGTCTAATTACATGAACTGCATATAAAGGCCCTCTCCCCTTTCTCCTCTCTTTGAGGGTTCTGGTGCTCTCACCACATCTGTCTACCATGGTCAGCCTATGGCATGTTTGTGAATCGAAAAGATGAAGAGACTCTCTCTGAGGCCCAAGCCACCTGCTTCATGCCAGTTCACCAGAGTCCTTTATCCCCATAATGACCAGAGTCATGTTGTCCCTGTAGGATCAGACCTCACCCCAAACTCTAAATTCTGAACCTCTCTACTCCACACATACTTTTTTCTCATATCCTGTTTGGTGAAGTAGAAAATGATAGCCACATGTCAGGGAGTTTCCACAATAACACTTATAAAGTGAAAACTTTGAGAAATCCCTTAATTCATTTATCCAAAACCATCATTTTGTGCTCAAGAATTAAATATCTAGTTGTTACCACACAAAGGGCATGATCTGCTTGCCATGAGACAAAAGCCAATCGTCAAGAGGCAAGATGGTGGAAAAGAAAGGGTTGTTTATTACAGCATGCTAGCAAGAGGGAAGATGGCCAACTAATGTCTGAAAGAACCATCTTAAGGGGGCACAAAATCTTACAGCAGTTATATAGGCTGGTGGGTTACAAGGGAGGGGGTTAGGAATGTTGACCTTTTGGTGTTACAGACTGGGAGAGCCACCCCAGATCTTTCAGTTTTCATTGATGATGGCTATCAGCATAGACTCTCTGTTCGGGGATCATCACATTCCTAAGGAACTCAAAAGAACAAAGTTATCATCTTATCACAGCTGGGAGGTACATGCACAAGCAGGGCTTGTAAAATCTACAGAGCATTTAGATCTCCTGGAGTGTGCATACCCAGCTGGGTTACTTTGTCGGAGGTCATTCAAAGTTACAACAGGGTTTCTTTTCTACGGTATGGCTTTCCTTATGTCCACCTTGTCTTGAGCCGGTATCATAGTGTTCACAGACCTGGTTGAGAATTTGGCTCACCAATAAGAATCAGGAAGATACTAAGATATCTTGAATGGTCTATTGCTCTGTGCGTCTGTGAGAGAGGGACAGAGAGAGAGAGAAGAGTGAGGAGGAGAGGAATTAGGGAAGTCAAGATCCAAGAGCAGATAGATCATGGATTATAATCATATCTCCATTATATCAAAACATCAAATTGCAGGGGCCAGCCCCGTGGCCTAGTGGTTAAGTTTGGCGCACTTTGCTTCGGCAGCCCAGGTTTGGTTCCCAGGCTCGGACCTACACCACCACTGAATTGCATTTCTAGGATGGACTGAATTTTGTATTTTAAGCCAAAAGCCCTCATGGCATGAGAATATTAAGGGATAAGCAGCAGTGGTAGTAAGAGTGGTTAGTACTTATTGAACATTATGTGTCAGGCAGTGATATGTGATATGCGGATGAACTCATTCAACCCTAAAAACAGCCACATGAGGTGGGTTATTATTATCGTCTTCATCCTGGAGATGAGAAAATGATATCAACAGAGTTTAATCTCACATAGCTAGTATGGGGTGGATCTGGGATTCATATTGTAGCAGTCTGATTCCCAAATCTTAAACTCATCATTATTCTGTTTTGTCTCTCTCTCCCCTCCATATTCAACAATATTAGTTCAAAGAATCCCTGTTAATAAGTTCATAATGTGTGGTGACTGCGCAAAAGTCATCCTTATCTAAGCTTATTAGTGTAAAAATCTTTATTAAAACTGAAAAATTTAAAAATCACTGTTTTAATCATGGTATAGTTTATATCCTAATCCATCAGTTCTATGTTCAAGGAAATAATCAATTACCTGACTAGGTCCTGGAAGTCTGACATTTCATTGGGTGTCGAGGGACACAGGGAACTCAGGCTGTATTTCCAAGAACATTAATGAGATCCAAATGTGCACAAGGATATTGGGGAGGCCACTGTTGCCCATGCTCACACTCTGTGAACATCTGAGCTGTAGGCTCTAAGATTGGCTGTTCCAGAACTAACAAGCTCTTGGAAGCCTTGTGCTGACAGATCACTCTGTTCTTTCTCTGCAGGTGGCTCTACTAACATTACCAGCAGGCCCTGGCTCTGGAATTTGCTGTGGAGGAGGTTAACAGGGACTATGATCTTTTGCCCAATATTCCTGTGGGATTCCGTATCTATAGCACCCACCACAGTGATAGTAGGACCTCCCTGAAGTGGCTGGCTGGTGGGGATTCCACCATCCCCAATTATAGCTGCCAGAGGCAGGCCAAGTCAGTGGCTGTCACTGGAGGGGCCACCTCTTCCCTGTCGGTCCAGATGGGAGCACTTCTTGAGCTCTACAAGTTCCCACAGGTGAGGGCAGCCCATTGTTTCCTTTGCTTTTCTTAGATCCTCTGTCATGTGAAAGGGTGAAGTGAGATTGACACATTCCCCGTTAAATTGTCCAGGCAAGACTGGCTATAACTAGGGGTCTTGCATTTTGAGGAATTATTTGGGGATGGTAGAGGGGAAAGATGGGGAGGGAGACTAGTAGGGGCCTGCCTGGTGGCGCAAGCAGTTAAGTGCGCGCACTCCGCTGCTGCGGCCCAGGTTTCGCCGGTACGGATCCCGGGCGCACACACACGCACCACTTGTCAGGCCATGCAGTGGCAGTGTCCCATATAAATTGGAGGAAGATGGGCACAGATGTTAGCCCCAGGGCCAGTCTTCCTCAGCAAAAAGAGGAGGATTGGCAGATGTTAGCTCAGGGCTGATCTTCCTCACAAAAAAAATAAATAAATAAAAGGGAGGGAGACTAATATATATCAAACCAACCTGGACCACTTCCACGTGACTAGATGTAAGAGGATGGAGTTCTGTGTTTCAGTTCTTGAATTCCAAGAGGAAGTGGAATAGATTGGGTCTTTCAGGGGTAACCTGAATCCTCTCTACTGCTGAACTTTGCAGCAGCTAATTTATGATCAATTCTATAACGTTAAAAAAATTTTATAAGAAGGGCCACGAAGGGATGATTTTTACCTTAATGTAATCAATTTTTGCTATTTAAAAACCTCAAATGGCCCGTTTTTCCCCCATCCAGATCATCTATGGACCATATGATCCCATTCTGAGTGACGAAGTCTGGTATCCATCCCCTTGTCTGATGGCCCCCAAGGAGTCTCTCTGCCTAAGGCCATGGTCCAGTTGATGCTGCATTTTGGCTGGACCTAGGTGGAACTTGCTGCCCCAGATGACATGAGGGGTGAAAGTTTTCTCTTAGATCTCATAGAAAAAATGGCCAATAATAGGATCTGTGCAGCTTTTTTAGAGAAGATCCCTATCAGTGACAGAAGGAAGCCTTTGATAATCTCATGATTAAGTTCATAGAATCATCAGCTACAGCGATTGTCATTCATGGCAATTCAGATTCCCTGATGATCATGAGATATTCACAATTCATTTCTTCAATAGTAACAAAAGTGTGGGTCATCTTGCCTCACTGGGATGTTACCATGAAGCCCAACCATTGATACAGTCACTGTTTTGATGGGTCTCTGATGTTCTCTCATCAGATAGATGATATTCCTGAATTTGGGACATTCCTCAGGAGAGTCAAGTCTTCTAAATGCCCAGAGAATATTTTTCTTAAGAGTTTCTGGCACTCAGCCTTTCAGGGCCCAGACGTGCCTGGAGCAAGCAAAATGCTTACCAAATGCTTCCTTGGACACACTCCCCCTGAAGTATTTTCAAGTGAGCATGTCTGCCAGGAGTCACATCATCTTCAGTGCTCTCTATGCTATGGCCTGGGCGTTCCATGATATATTGCTAATCAGATCTGAAATGGGATGAATACAGGATGGAAGCAGCCCAGCATCCTATCACTGGAACGTAAGACTTTTGTCTTGAATTGGGTCCCCAGGCACCATAATCCTTGGGTTTAGAGCTGCAGCAGCATGTTTTTTTGCTTGTTTGTTTCATTTTAAAGACTTCAGTATTTCCTTCTAATGTTAATCTGCTCAGCCACAGCTACAGCTTTCCTACTCGTGTCTAGTGTCTCAGGAAATACATTGCTTTAAGAAACTCTGTTGCTTTTTATAATGAGGAGATGAGCTTTATCCTCAGACCACAGGGGACCTACAGAAGGAAAGAAACAGACATTCATTGTAAATTAAGCTGCCGCTGATTCACTTTGAAGTGGTTATCAAAATGGGAGGTAGCTTTATTTTGCAAAAGCTGCAGGATTTATCTCTCAAACTCAGAATCTAGTTAGCACACAGAACTTAATGCACAGTATAAAGCCTTTTTCTTACTTTATAGTTCAACAAGGCCTTGTAACCGCTACAGGAAGCCAGAAGGGAGGCTTCTGTTGAATCCCGCTGGAGAAAGTGATGACATCTTATGTTCACAGAGTTCTCTCACTGACAGATGGCAGATTGCCCTGGACTCTGGGACGATCCTGATCCCACACCGAGTCCAGAAACTCCACTCCTGGCCATATCAATTGGGGGCAGGGAAGGGCTATTACCCAACCTTGGTGAACGGAAGTCCTTCTCACAGTAATTCCAAATTATGATTGAGAGAGACCAGTCATTTGACTGTTTACATCAATAATCCCATATACACTCTAGCAAACTAGGAAAGCCAGTCTACAGTGAAACAGGAAAATACCAGTAAATGGGATACATACTAGTTGGGGGAAATATGCTGATTTTTCTCTTAACTATGATACTAAAAATATGTTGCTCATTAGGTGAGTCATGGAATTTCTCAGAATCTCACTTTTCTCAAATGATGTTCTTGATTTAGGAGATTTCTAATTTTGTTAAATTAGCTGTGAAAATTGGTTTGAGTCCTGTTTAATATGCACCAGTCATAGGACTGTTTCCCAGTCCTGGAATCAGTGAAACAGGCCAATATGATGGCAGCACGGAGTCATCTGAAGGCCCTCCTAGTCGGTAGAGCCCCCTGGGCCTCCATAGATGCTGCCAGCCTCAGGCCACCGACCCTGAGTCATCTAGCAATCATCACTGTGATCCCCCTACTCTCAAGCAAAGCTGTAATAGAGATTTCTCCTTGCAATTAGCTCCACAGCTCTTTGAAGAACATCAATTTCAGCAACAGTGTGGGTGACCAGGTATTTCTAGATGAAGAAAAAAACCCTGAGGCAAAATATGACATTATGAACTATGTTTGTAGACACCTCAATGACACTGAAGAGCTGGTGAACGTGGGGCACTTTATCCCCAGAGCACTGCTGGACCCAGAGTTAACCATCCGTGAGGAGGTCATAAAGTGGGCAATAGCTTTTTGTTAAATGGTCAGAATCAACATAAACATAAATTGCCATGGAGAAAACAATGTAATGAATCAAAAAATAATTCTCTGTCCATTTAGGCTTAATATGTACACTACTTATATGAATAAAATAACTTTTTATTTCTTAAAGAGGTAGTTATTTGCCTTAAAACACAAAATAATTTGTTCACGTAGATCTCGTTAAAAATATTTTGATATTTGTCAGCACCTAATATAATCAAACCAAACCAACCTGATCAGGCATCCTGAGTGTCTATACTGGTCAATAAATCATTAATTTCTTTTCATAATTCACTAACATGCCTACTGGGGGTCAATAATTATTAAATTACTCAACTATTCGTTTTGATGTGATTGAGCAATCATTTCTGGTACAATATTTAGTCCTGTAGTCTCTTCCATCCGATCCCTGCACAATTGGAACTTATTCAGGTACCTTACATTAAGCTCCTTGACTAACATCAACACTGACTTACTTTATTTGGTTTCATTTCTAATTTCTCTGTTCCCTAGATACATATCAGAAATAGTTTCATACCTGTTTTACATATAGCTACATAGATATAAGTAGATATTCTCCAATGCCGCCCTCTTGACCTTCCCTTTGCTATTAAACCTCCATGAACTCTGCTCTCCCATTTCTGTTCAGAAGCCCATCTCTGAGTGTTCTCCAAGCTGTGGTCCTGGGTTTAGGAAAACTACTTGTGATGTGGAGCCCATCTGCTGCTTTGATTGTGTCCTATGCTGAGTGGGAAAGATTTCCAACGAGCCAGGTAAGGGTCTGGAGAGAAACTGTTCTCTTTTCCTCCACTGCCACAGAAACAGAATGGGCCGACAGTGATCCACAACTGCTCGGGGACAGCTGTCTCTGAGGATACCTGACATGAAGAACTCAGGAGAAGCCCATGAAAAAGAGCAGAGTGGTGAACTGGAAGCACAGAGAAATATGGTGGATGAAAAAAGACATAACCGGGAAACACGGTATGTGTGTGGCAGAGATGGCTTCTTCCCCATCTATATGGTAATCAAGTCTCATGCTTGTTGCATAACCTACACTAGGTCCTAATATGCAAAGATTCCAATCAGGTGGCAGACACTGAAATTCTACTAAAACCAACTAAACAATATCTTGAGTTTAAAGCAATATATAAAGGCTATAAAACTCTTCTGAAGGTGTCCCTATAAGCTGTTACACAATTAGGAAAACTAAAGGAAATTGAAGACCTGAGAGCAGGTTTGGATGTGGGATTAGGGAAAGAATTTGGGGTACTATCTACCTGGGAATGGAAGGTGGTATCAAGACTACTAAAACTGAGAAAATGTTCAATACCTAACACTGGAGCCCGTTTGAAGACCAACTTTCAGGGTAGCTCTGCTTTTATGAGGCCAAACCTATGTATAAGTGTAGACTCTTCCTATGGTCAGCCCAGGAAAGAGTGGCGGGAAGCTCTGGGGAGGTCCATGTATCCATCTGTTCACATGTGCTCAGAGGGAAGAAGGGGAGGTACCTAATTAATGCAATCTTCAGGGCCTAGAGATTCAATGTGGTCAGATAAACACAAGCTGGGATAACTAATCTCAGGTGAAAAGGGATCTAACAGGCAGAAGACTTGGGAAGGCACTGAGGTCAGAATTTAGTCAGATCAGGAAGGAAGCTGGACCCACCAGTGAAGCATAGGGTAGCATTTGTGACAGTGGTAATGATAGTGGGCATGATGAGTGTGACAATGAGGGCAGCCACCAGGTATTAGTATTTAATATATACCAGAGCTTCTGCTGAGTGTTCTACATGCACTTTCACACTTATTTCTCATGCTGAGGAATTATGTATTATGATCCTCATTTTACAGATGAGGAAATAGAAGTTTAGAAAGTAAATGTCACTCATGTGAATTTACTTGTATATTAAATGTCAAAATTGGAACTAAAACCCATTTATGATTACAACGTTCATTAATTCACCCATTCATTACAAATATATTAATTATTAGCTATTATAGACCAGGCACTGTGCTCAGTGCTAGGGAAAATATGGTGAGGAAAAAAAATACATAATTCCTGTCTTCATGAAATTTATTCTTTCTGTGGAGTAGAGGCAGGCACAATAAAAAATGTGTATTATAAAAAAACTGTGCTAAGGGTTAGAAAGCGAATAGGACAGTGGGCCTTGAGGGCATGGCCCAGGGCACCTGATCAGACACTACAGGGACCCTGCTTTGAGGAGGTGTCATTGAAAACCGGGACAGCATAAGTTACTGTGATGAAGGATGGGGTGGGATGGGGACCATTACAGTCAGAAGGAAGGAAGCACTGCTTGTCTGAGGAACTGAAAGTAGACTTCTGAGAGTGGAAATAAGAGGAAGGAGAGAAAAGTACAGGGTGAGAACAGTCCAGTTCATTTTGGGCCCTTTGGGCATGGTAGGGCTAGGGGAATCTTTTCTAATAGCAAAAGGAAGATATTGGTAGGACTGGACTCATTCCTGATCCCATAGAACCTCAGCTTTCTTGACTATAAATTGGGACTCAAGGCCTACCTCAGGTTTCTCACGAAGCTTAGGTGAGAGAGTTTATCTAAAAGTTTGACACAATGCCTGTAATTGAGTAATTTTACATACAGACCTAGAAGATTAAAGAAGAGAAATCCAAAATAATCAAATTAATTTAATTATATTCCTGTAAATAAAGATGAAAAGAAATAGATCTCTTTAATCTAAAACGATGAGCCCCAAGGCAGACATGATTCAAGTGTATACATCTGTAAATTACCCTGTTTCCACACATTAAAGGTGAGAGATACATGTTTCAGGTCACTGGGGAGGGACACACAAAGCACTGACCTGGGGAAACAGCTGGACATGCCAAGGGCTTGAATTAAAAAATGTGGTTTTAAGACCAAAGGAGGATACATGTTAGAGCTGTGCAAGTATTAAGTGTTAAGGTTGGGGCTCTACCTGGAGTCAGAATACTGTTTCTGAACCCATTCCTGCTGTACCCATCTGTCCCTTTCAGGCCTGGGTCAGTGTGAGAAGTGCCCAGAGGACCAGTACCTAAACAAGGAGAGAGATTGCTGCCTCCCCAAGGCCACCACCTTCTTGGCCATAGAAGAACCCTTGGGAATGACCTTGGCCTGTGCAGCTCTTTCCTTCTCTCTCCTCACAGTTCTAGTTCTGGTGGTCTTTGTGAGGCATCAGGACACTCCCATTGTCAAAGCCAACAATCGGTCCCTCAGCTGTATTCTCCTCATCTCCCTGACCCTCTGCTTCCTCTGCTCCTTGCTCTTCTTTGGTCATCCTACCAGGGTGACCTGCCTCCTCTGACAAACAACCTTTGGAATTGTATTCACAATAGCTCTTTCCACCATTTTGTCAAAGACTATCACTGTGGTTCTGGCCTTTAAGGCCACAAGACCAGAGAGCAGGGTCAGGCACTGCACAGGGCCCAGAGCTTCTAACTCCTTCATTCTCACCTGCTCTCTGATCCAAGAGACTCTCTGTGGGGTGTGGCTGGTGAGCTCTCTCCCGTTTCCAGACACAGACCCATACTCTGAGCCTGGACTCATCATCATAGGGTGTAATAAGGCCTAGCCACCACTTCTACTGGGTCCTGGGCTACATGGGTGTCCTGGCCTTGGTGAGCTTCTCTATTGCTTTTGCAGCCAGGAACTTCCCTGACACCTTCAATAAGGCCAAGTTCCTCACATTCAGGATGCTGATGTTCTGCAGCATCTGGGTGTCCTTCCTGCCCAACTACCAGAGCACCAAGGGGAAGATCATGGTGGCCATGGAGATCTTCTCCATACTAGCCTCCAGCCTGGGGTTACTGGGATGCATATTTGCGCCAAAGTGCAATATGATACTGCTGAGACCAGATAGGAACACCCAGTTATCGATAAAGAGAAAAGGAGACATGAAGAGAATTAATTATGAAACTTTGCCTCAAAGTTTCCACTAAAAGTGAGCTTCTTAGAGAAAAGAAAACATAGCTATAATTGTATGTCTTGTTTATTTCAAATATTTAACTATATTATGTCAGCAGGATGATCTTCCTGCCGTAATTGTTGAGGGTACCACTATCCCCAGGCTGTTTGCTTCGTTAAACAGTTGTTTTAGTCTTGGTTTTCAACAATGTTCAAGCCATCCCTTGGTCTTGTTACCTTTTCTGCCTTCTTATGTATGGAAACTGCCTATTTCCTTGCCTTTCTTTGGCTAAAATTCTGTTTTCTCATGAGTCTATTCTGTCAATATCTATAGAAGACATTCTGTTACCAACAATTGTTATTTTTCTGCTTCTGTGGCTTCATAATTTATCATTGTGTTTGGTACAGCATAACTCCATTTGATTCTTTTTTTTTTTTTTATCCAATTCTGCATCCCACAATAGCTCCCCATCATTCTGGAAACAGTAGAGGGCACTGAAATAAACTTAGATTTGAAAGTTAGAAAGGGAGTGGTCTGATCACTATTTAAATGTCCTTAAATTTTTGCTTAACTCGTTTGAGCCTTACTATGAAGGATGTGGGGTAAAATTGAATGATGTCTATTATCTTCACCTGGTACCACCCAAACGAACATGTGATTTCAATGTCCTTGGATGTAAATGATATTGGACAGAATCAAATGACCAAATTCAGATAATTTCTACAGAAAATCTCAGTAACAGCAAAAACATCAATACCATACATTTATGTAATCCTTTGTTTCTTAGAGAGAATTTTATTATCTCTATCCTGTGTAGAGTGTGTTGGTAACTAAGCCAAGGCCATAGCTCTCAGTCAACAGGGTGAAGGGGGAAGTCATGTATGACAAGGTTAGAGATAAATAGATTACTGAGGAATTACAGTGTCTAAGCCAGCTTGAGGAATTTAACAGACTTCAGGACTAGCTTAGAAATCCATGGCAGTCCCAAGTGTAGATGAGGAGTGGGACAAGATATCTCTGAGCTGTGCAGGAAGAACACATCATGGTATCTGGAAACCTCACGTAGTCTTTCCACGACTCAAATTGAGGGTCCCCTCACAGGCTTAGAACAGTTTCTCATGTCCTCCTCCTCATTTTGATTTGGTCATCAGGGAATCAAACTCTCAGCAGGCTCTTGTCCCGATGCCTGCCTCTGCCCACTTTGCTTTTAGGATTATTCTTAACATATGTATATTAGTCCTAAAGCTAGTATCTTACTTATTGGAAAAAACTAAACGCTTCTAGTATTCATCTATATCAGCAACCAGTAAAGGGTGCCTACTTTCTCTTCTATATAACATTGTATTAGAGGTACAAGCCAAAGCAATTAGAGAAGTGAAATCAGTCTGAAATAAAAGAAAAAATAAAAGAGAAAAACTATCTTTATTTGCAGATCATGTGGTAGTATATACAGAAAACTCTAAAGAGTCAATGATACAACTAATTTTATTAAATAATTCATTAAAGTAGTGGTATATAAAATTAACATTAAAAAATCAATGGTGTTCATATACACAATCTCCAGCTGAAGGAAATAATGGTAGAGAAAAACTCCATTTATAATAGCAACAAAGCATATTAAATACTTAAGAATAAAATTAATAAGGAATGTAACAAATCTATAGGAAGGAAATATTTAAAAATTCCTACAAAACGCAAAAGTAGACTTGAACAAATGGAATAGGGTAACTCAGCATCATAAACATTTTAGTTCTCCCTAAGTCAACTTATTCATTTAATGAAATATCAAAAAGTTTTTTATGAACTTGGTAAGTTGATGCTGATGTTTATATGGAAAAACACCAATGAAATAACAGCCAAAAATAAAAGAAAAATTTCAAGGTGGGGGGGACTAGTCCTACCAGATATTGAAATATACTATAAAGCCTCTACAAAAATACATGGTATTGGTGGAAGAATAGGCAAATAGACCAGTGGAATAGAATAGAAAGTCCATAAAGAGACTCAAATACATACAGAAATTTGGTATAAGATAAAGTTGGTATTTCAAATTGCTGGGGCAAAAGATGGATTTTTAAGTAAAAGGTTTTGGGAGAGCTGGCTAGCCATTTGGGAAAAGACAAAATGAGATTCATACCTTACACCATAAACAACAATAACCTACAAATAGATCAGGGATCTAAATATACAAAAGAAAAGCATTCAAAAACTACTGGAAAACATGGGTGAAATTCTCTTTAACCTTGGTTTAGGGAAAGCCTTTTAAACTATGCTCAAAATCGAGAGGAAATTTTAAAAATACTGATGAATTTGACCACCTAAAAATTTAAAAAACATTGCAAGGCAGGGCCGGCCCGGTGGCACAAGCAGTTAAGTGAATGCGTTCGCTGCGGCAGCCTGGGGTTCGCCGGTTCGGATCCCGGGCGCACACCAACGCACTGCTTGGCAAGCCATGCTGCCGCGGCGTCCCATATAAAGTGGAGGAAGATGGGCACCGATGTTAGCCCAGGGCCAGTCTTCCTCAGCGAAAAAAGAGGAGGATTGGCAGATGTTAGCACAGGGCTGATCTTCCTCACAAAAAAACAAAAAACAAAAAACATTGCAAGGCAAAAATCACCATAAACAAAGCAGAAGACAACTGACAAACCAGGAGAAAATATTTGCAACATATATCACAGATAAAGGGCTAATATCCCTAATACATAATTCTTAAATATTGGACTAAAATCCTAAATATAAAAGTGGAAAAATGTCATCAGCAGACAATTCACACATACACAAAAGATGCAAAATAGTCCTTCTGTATGAAAAGATATTTACCCTCACTCATAATTACAGAAATGCAAATTAAAATACACTGAGAGAACTACCTCCAGTAATGTGAAGGAGTGAAGTGGTCACAAAAACCTGTTCTTAGATAAGTATTATAAAATCTGGATAAAATAAAAACATAACTATTAAAAGCACTGGAAGAAAGTTTCTTCTCAAAAAACAACCTGGAACTAGAAGGGGTAATAAATTATGAATTTGCAGCTTTCTGTTCTGACACCACTCCCAAACCCCAAGCCTGTGGCTGAGGAATGGAGTGGAAATTGCAGCTCCATCAGCTTATGGTGCCAGAGATAGGAGTTTAGTGCTAAAGAGCAGGTGGAAATTTAAATGGGGGAATCTTGGCAGCGAGAGAACCACAGAAGGAGTGAGAACCAAATTCTAAGTATAAACTCTGCCCAAATTCCTGGGTGACAGCTCAATTTGGAATGTTCAGGGGAGACCCCAGTGACTTGGCCAAAAAAAAAAAAAAGGACTCTAACCTTGACAGATAGAGCTACACAGAGAAAAGTCTGTGAGTTTGCTATTTTTTCAACTAGAGCATTCTCCAAAATGCACATCTTGTGTGGCAGAAAGCAGGAGCCTAACAGGCTTGCGGTTTCAGAGCACAGATCCTGAGGTCACCAGAGCAGCTGAAAATTAAGGTGGAATTTCCAGAAGCAAAGAATTCACAGAAAGAATGTGCCCCATCTCTGCCTAAATCCACCAAATTATGCAGGCACAAGGGAGACCCCCAGTATGGTAAGCTAACAAAAGGAAGGAGTTCTGCGGTGTTGGATTGGAATTAGAGGTACCAGTGGGAACTCATAGCTTCTAATACCTATATATGTATCTATATGTACACGTGTATATATATCATTATGTATATAAATATATAGATATAGATATGGAAATTGATATGCATACATGTATTTCCTCGCTTTCTCCAATGAAAGGGCCTAAAAGCAATGATGTCCCTAATGAGTCCCAATGAGCACATTGGTGCTCAGATGTTCCTTTTTAAATATCACCCTCAACAAATATCTGGGCTGGAGCAAGGAAAGCACAATATAAACTTAGAGAGTTTTGTAGTCTTAGATAATAAAGAAGTTCTCAAGAAATGGTGGAGACCTGTCAAAAAGATACAGGAACCAACATGAAAGGTCTCCCAATGACCAAATTTTGGACAACATGAGCAAGAAAATAAACGAAGATAGTAATGTATTATAACTGCTGGAATAAAATTAAAATCCATGAGTCCCTAGAGATATAAATGAATAATCAAATAAATAAATAAATGAGGAAAAAAGAAAGCTCTTTCTTACAGTAAAATCCTAAATAATAAATGTAGAAAATATGATGGAAAAAGAAAACTGCCATTTTGCAAACACTACAGTAATAACTATTTCAGGCAAACATCATTAATGAATACTGACATTATTCAAGAATAATGATAAGGAACAGGATATTTACATAGTCTCAAAGATGTCTTCCCAAAGGGAAAAATAGTAACTTTACAAAAGTGGAAAAATCTGGCAGACAACACCCTTAATCAGATGATCAAAGGCAACATCACAAGGTGGGTCAAATCTATATCATGTGGCTCCTGATATAATGCACTAAGAAAGACATTATACCACATCTGTGGTATTCTTGCTAAAAATGCATAATTTTGATTTTAACCATGGGAAAATATCAGACAATCCTCAATTAAAGCAGTTTCTACAAAATAACTGGCCAGTACTTAAATGTGAAGATCATGAAAGACAAAGAAAGACTAAGAAGCTTTTCATATTAAATAAACCAAGAAGACATGGGAACTGAATGCAATGACAAGTGAATGGAAGGTGTGATCTTTGATTATATACTGCACTAAATAACAACTGTAAAAAATTGATTAAGATCTACCAAATAGATAATATTTTTGAAACAATATTAATTTCCTGATTTTGATATTTGTACTTATGAGTACTTATAAGATCTTAGAGAATCTGGGTGAACAGTATATGGGAAATTTTTTTGTACCAACTTTATAACTTTTTGTATGTTTGAAATTATTTCAAAATGAAAGTCATAAAATTTTTTAAATGAATAAAATATTTCTGGCCTTTAGAAATGATAACTATAAGTCTCCTTTGGATTTCTCTCCTTCACTTTTGATTCAAAGGATGATGCTTGTGGATTTCATCTTTTTTTTATTCAAATTTATTCTCCACACTCCTCATGAGCTTATATTAGGAAAAAATTTCATAGTTTCTCTTTCCAAAATTATGATGGATTGTAGGTATGACAATAGTAATTATAATAACTATAATTTACTGACTGTTTACTATATAATGGGCACTGTGTAATGCCTTATTTTCAATAATCATTACAATAACTCTCTGAAAAAGGGACTATTTTGTTATTCCTTTTCTCTAAAGGAGAAAATTCAGATGTAGGCAGGCTAAGGACCCTGCCTCCGTCATATAGTTCGTTGGAGTGATATTTCACAACCAGGTCAGATTCTCATGTCCTGTTAGTTTTATGAGGCCAGCCAAACATTGACACCAAAACCTTATAAGACATTATAAGAAAGAAAACTCATAGACAAAATTTATTACATGAACGTACATAAAAAATTCTAAATAAAATACTAGCAAATTGAATCCAACTAAATAAAAGAGGACAGGTCCTCTTGTGTTGTGTTCTTTGTAGAAATATATGGTATTCTATCATTTAAAAATCAATAAATGAAGGATTTCATTTCCAGTATGACAGTAAACTCCAGGCAGCCTTCCCTTCCAACAGATTCTGAGTACAATAAACAAAACAATGACTATAAATCTCTGGAGAATGAACCAAAGCAGGTAGATTCTGGAGAAGAGTCAAAAGTGGGGGAGAGACTGTCAGAAGGTGAAATTCCATTTTCTTGGCTTTTAGCCTGAAGTCAGGCTGCAATTGTGGCACCACACAGAATGGGGCTAAAGTTTTGAAAAGTCTCATGCCTTCTGGCCTGAAGAAGCAAAAGACAGAGTTCGGGGTAACCACAGCCTCTACAAAGGGAGAGAGCATGAAGGAAAGACCTGGAGAGTGAAAACCCTAAATTTGGAATATAAACCCTTTGCAAGAGTCTTTCTAATCACTAAACCATGTATCTGACTGCAAACAGCACAGCTCGGGGCAAAAAGAACTGAACTGAGATTTGAGCTGCCACCCAAATGATAGAATTTTCAGTTTGAATCCAATTAAGTTAATTGACTGCTAAAACAAAAATTCTGAAGATTATCAAAGTGTAATGTAATCCAGAGTCTCCAAAACATAACTTCACAAAGTCAAGGATATAACCCAAAATTACTCAGCAAACAAAGACACAAGAAAATGTGATTCAGACTCAAGCGAAAAGACAATCAGATGCTGGATTAGCAGACAAGGACTTTAAAGCAGCCGTTAGAACCAGGCTCAACAATGTAAAAAAACTTCTTGAAGTGAATGAAAAGACAGGAACACTCAGTACAGAAATAGAAACTACAAAAAAGGAACCAAATGGAAATTCTAGAACTTAAAACACAAGACCTAAAATCTAAAAAGATCATTGGATGTGCTTAACAATATGATAGGGTTGACAGAGGAAAACAATCAGTGAACTTGAAGATAGATCAAAATAAATTACAGAATCTGAAGAACAGAGAGAAAGATAATTGGAAAACATTGAAGAGAGTCTCAGAGTCCTTTGGGTCAACACTAAAGTCTAACGAATATGTGATAGAGTACCAGAAGGAGAGGAGAAAGAATGGGTCAGGAAAAATATTTGAAGAAATAATGGCTGAAAATAGCACTGTGTTGGCCAAAGACATGCATTTACAGGCTCAACAAGCTCAGAAAACCCCAAGTAGGACAAATATGAAGACAACCACGGACAAACTTCTGAAAACCAAAGGCAATGAGGAAACCTTGAAAGCAGCCAAAGCAAAAATGACACATTACACACAGGGGAACAACAATTTGAATTTCCACTGACTTCCATCAGAAACCATGGAGGCAAGAAGACAGAAAGAAACAAACTAGACTGTCAATACAGAATTCTAATCCAGTGAAAATATCTGCCAAGGATGAAGGTGAAATGAATACAATTTCAGGTAAAAGAAAACAAACAGAATTTGTTGTGAGTAGATCTGCACTACAAAAAATACCAAAGGAAGTTCTTTGTGTTGAAGAGAAACGATACCAGAGGAAAAATCCAATCATCAGGAGGGAATGAAGAGCATTGAATGTGATAAATATGTGGAAAATATGAAAGAATACATTTTCATTTAATTGCTTTAAAATATATATGAGTGCTTAAAACAAAATTATGATATTGTCTTGTAGAGTTTACAATAAATGATGTGCAATACTTGTGACCTCTAGAGCATAAAGGATAGCAGGAAGAGGTAAATAAACTTACACAATTGCATTTTCTACATTATATGTGAAGTGGTACAATAGTAACTTTAAATGGATTGTAAAAATTTAAGGATGCATATTTTAATCCCCAGAGCAAATATTAAAAAATAATGCAAAGATATGTAAGTAAAAAACTAGGAAATAAGTTAAAATGGAACTCTAAAAATTATTCAAATATACAAAAGAAAATAAGGAAGTAGAAATGAGGTGAGGGTGGGGGACAGAGAAACAACAACAATAAAGGAAAATGGGAGACAGTAAATCAGCAGTCCTAAATCCAAGCATATGAATATCTCGAGATTAATGGACTAAACCAGGAGTTGGCAAACTTTTTCTTAAAGGGCCAGATAGTAAATATTTGGGGCTTGCAGGCCTTATAGTCTCTGTTGCAACTAACCAATTCTGCTATTGTGGTGAAAAATAAATCACTAAAAATATGTCAACAAATGGGTGGGGCTGTGTGACAATAAGCTTTTATTTACAAAAATAAAAATTGTTTCATGGTCCAAAGAACTCATATTATACATCAATTTTTGGAAAAGTGAGATATTTCTCTATTTATTTTGGTATACTTTAATTTTTCTCAGCATTATTCAGTGAAGAATACTTGCATGTCTTTTGTTAAATGTATTCCTAAGTACTCTACATTTTTGATGCTATTATAAATTAAACCTTTTAAAGTTCATTTTTTTCAATTGTGTGGTGATAGTATATGAAAATGTAGTTGATTTTGTGTTTGACTTTGTATTCTGTGACCTTGCTAAGCTCATTTCTTAGTTCTGGTATGTTTTGAGATTCCCTAGGATTTTCTACATAGGCAATCACACGTTCTGATCAAATATAGACACTTTTACTTCTTTTTTTCTGATCTCTATGGGTTTTATTTCGATTTTCCCCTTATTTTAATGACTAGGACATCTAGTGCAATATTGGACAGAAGTAAGTTTTTCACAGATGCCCTGCATCAGGTTGAGAAACTTCCCTTCTAATCCTTGATTCCTGAGAGTTGTTACTATAAGCAGGTGTGAATGTTGCTAAATGCTTTTCCTGGATCTACTGAAATGAAGGAATGGCTTGTATTCTTTACGCTTTCAATATTGTGAACTACACTGATTGAATTTTTGATCTTCAGCAACCTTTTATTCCTGGCATAATCCTCCTTGGTCATGAAAGTATTAGATTGTTATATATTGTTGGAATCAATTTGTTAATATTTTATTAAGGGCTTTTGCATCTCTGTTCATGAGGGACTTTTTTTTCTATCATTTTATCAGATTTTGGTTTTAGGGTTGTACTTTCCTCATAAAACAAGTTGAGAGATAATCCCTCCTCCTCTATTTACTGAAAGAATTTGTAAAATTTTACTTCTTCCTCATGTGTGTGATAGAATTCATCTGGTGAAATGTCTCTTCATATCTTTGCCCATTTTCTAATTGGATTGTTTACTCTTTTATTGTTGAGTCTTTATGTATTCTAGATAGTAGTCTGTTGTTGGATATGTGCTTTGCAAAAACTTTCTGCAAGTCTGTAGCTTGTCCTTAAAAAGGAGAATTAAGTGGCAGGAATCACTCTGCAGATATGAAGACCTACTATACAGCAACAGTAATCAAGACAGTGTAGTATGTGCAAAGGGATAGACATAGAGATCAATGTAAGAGAATAGAGGACCCAAAACTGGCCCCTAAAATATGCCCGAGTTTTTACAAAGGTACAAAAGTGATTCAGTTGAGGAAGGACAGACTTCTCAACAAATAGTATTGGAGTAAATGGACACCCATAGGGGAAAATAATGAACCTCAGGGGCTGGCCCAGTGGCATAGTGTTTAAGCTCGTGTGCTCCACTTCAGTGGCCTGGGCTTCTTAGGTTCGAATCCCAGGTGTGGACATACACACCACATGTCAAGCCATGTGTGGTGGCATCCCACATACAAAATAGAGGAAGATAGGCACAGATGTTAGCTCAGAGCCAATCTTCCTCACAAAAAAAAAAAAAAGGAAAACAAATGAACCTCAACAAAAGCTTTACACCTTATACAAAAGTTAACTCAAAATAGATCACAGACAATAGAAACATAAACAAAACATAAAATTCGTAGAAAAAATAGGATAAAATCATCAGGATCTAGGGCTATGCAAAGAGTTCCAGATTTGACAACAAAAGCACAAGTCATAAAAGAAAACACTGATAAATTGGGCCTCATCAAAATTAAAACTTTTGTTCAGCAAAAACCCATGTGAAGAGGCTGGAAAGACAAGCACAGGTGGCTTCACAGCAGAATTCTAACAAACATTCAGAGAAGAAGTAACACCAATTCTTCTCAAACTCTTCCAAGAAAAAGAAGGCAAGGAATACACAGCAACTCATTTTATGAGGCCAATATTACCCTGATACCAAAGACACCACAAGACCAGAGAACTACAGACCAATATCTCTAATTGAATATGGAGGCAAACATCCTCAACAAAATACTAGCAAACCAAATCCAGCAACATATAAAAAGAATTATACACCATGACCAAGTGGAATTTACCCTAGGAATGCAAGGGTGTACCCTTTGTGTGTTAATAAGCAGTAGAAATTAAGAGAGCACATGCACACTGCTTAGGTGTTTGAAAATCTCTTATTGGAGGTTTTAGGGGAAGCCATAAACAAACGTTCATTTTTTGTCTTCTTTTTCATTAGACATTGAGCCACTGGACTCCAGGAATGGAACCCCTTATATCCCACTGGTTTGGAGGATGAATTTTGACAGCAGCAAGGCAAACAACAATACAAGAATTTATGTCTTAATAATTTATAATTATAATAATTTATGTCTTAATACACCTATTGTGGGGTTCCATGGTCTCTGAGGTGGATGCCCTCACACTGATCCTGGGTGTAGTTTGCAACTCATGAGCCCCTTGGCAGACCACTCTCCCTCTGCTCAACAGGACAGGCTGAAATGCGTGGGAAATAACAACTCGGTTTGCCCTACCACTTGTCAGTGCTGCCTGGTCAGTGGAGCAGTCTTGTCCCATGACACTAGGAGGAAAGTCACACTTCTCTCCCTTCAGAGGAGCCTTGTAAACTTAGCTAATCAATCCAAAGACAAGGGGTGCCCCGAGGGCACCATCCTGGAATCTAGACAAGTAACACAGCTCAGACCAGAACTCAGGGAAGACTTAGCTTTCGAGTTTCAAATTTAAGACAAGAACCCATGGCAGCACCTGGCAAATGCACAAATAGCAGTTGTGCCAAGCCTGAGCACATGTCAGCAGGCATCAGTACCCTCCTCTGTTGCTGCCACCATCTGGTTAGTAAGCCAGAGTAGTCTAGTGATATATCACTTCAGTCTGAGGCTAAACTACCCTGCTCACTGTGCAAGTTATTTTAGAGTGTAGGTTTTATTACTATTCAGGTACAGTGAGGCCAACAAATCAGGAAACAACTGCCATTGAAAAGATAGATTGGAGATGTCACCATCATGGCAGCATGAGAAGATCCTTTGTCTCTCCCTTTCAATCTTCAACAGTGGGTAAAACATCCATAACCCGACAAAGGCTATGTTCCCTAAAACACCAGGATGCCAGAGAGATCTACACATTGGTACATATGAGGTGAGTGGACTGGAGTGCATAGAGGAGGCTAAATGGGGGAACAGCAAAGGTGGTGCCCATGACCCTGGGCCCTCAGCTCTGGCAGCTGAGCCAGCCATCCCCAGCTCCAGAGAACCCAGTGAGCAGCAGCAGAGGCGTGGGTGCAACTCTGGCCAGCCAGCCACGGCTGCATCTGCAGCCACAGGGAGCAGAGCAGCAGGGGAAGGAGAGTCCTGTGATCCCGGGCCCCTGGCCAGCTCAGAGCCTGGTAGCAGCAGTGGAGGCCTGCCCAGGACTCCAGTATTGCAACTGCAGTGGTGCCTGTGACTACAAATAATGGGTAACAGTACAGGTGGTGAGCTGGGCTCCCTCCTGACACCTTCCCTCCCCCTCCACAGTGGTGGAGCTTCTGACCAGGTCATCGTAGGTGCTGTGGAGGTGTCAGCCATCCCTGTATCCTCACAGGGAAGCCAGTGACCATAACGACACCAGCAACAGCAAGACATCAAGTGACCCAGAGGCACAGGCAGTGATGATGGGAATACTGGCAATACCCCACACAGAGGTGGTAGAGGGTGGAATGTGCAGATCCTCAAATATAGGTAGAGGCAGCTCAGGTAACAGAAAACAAAAGCTACTGGTATAGGACCACCTACTAAAGAACAAAGGAAAAGCCTCTAACCTCTACGTGGTTGAAAAGTTGGAATCAAAATAAACAAAGCTATACCTAAATAAGAAAAGTGTTTGCTATGACTAAGGCACTGGCAAAGTAATAGCACAGCAAGGACCACAAAGAGCCATGGTAACACAGTATCACAAAAAGAAAATAACAGTTCTCCAGAAATGAAACATAAAGTCATGGAGGATTGTGATCTAGCTATAAAGTTTTCAAAGTAGCTGTCATGAAGAAACTCAATGAGCTACAAGAAAACTCAGAAAAGCAGTTCCATGAGCTCAAGAATAAAATCAATGAACACAAGGAACACTTTATTAAAGAGACTGAAACTCTAGAAAAGAACCAAACAGAAATCCTGGATCTGAAGAACTCAATAAATGAGATGAAGAATGCATTAGAAAGCACCAGAAATAGAGCAGACCATATGGAAGAGAGAACTAGCAAGCTCAAATATAGAAACCTAGAAATGATGCAGGTAGAAGAGGAGAGAGAACTAAGATTTTTTAAAAATGTAGAAATTTTATGAAAATTATCCAACTCTATTAGAAAGGGCAACATAAGGATAATGACTATCTCAGGAGAAGAGAGAGAGAAGGGAACAGAGAGCTTATTTAAAGAAATAACAGCTGAGAACTTCCCATACCTGGGGAAGGAACTGGATATACAAATTCATGAAGCTAACAAAACACCCAATTGTCTCAATGCAGAAAGACCTTCTCCAAGACACATAATAATAAAATTGTCAAAAGTCAATGACATAGAAAGAATATTAAAGGCAGCAAGGGGGAAAAACAAACAACAACCTACAAGAGAACCACCAGTAGGTTATCAGCAGATTTCTCAGCAGAAACTCTACAGGCCAGGGAAGAGTGGAACAATATATTTAAAATATTGAAATATAAAAACTTTCAGCCAAGAATACTCTGTCCAGCAAAGTTATCCTTCAGATAAGAAGGAGAAATAAATGTTTTCCCAGACAAATAAAAACTGAGGGAGTTCATCACTAGTATAGCTGCCTTTCAAGAAATGTTGAAAGGAGCTCTTCCATCTGAAATGAAAAGACAAAGGTATACAATGCTTTGAGCAAGGTGATAAAAGACAGAATCAGAAGACTGCAAGTCTGTATCAGAATAGGTTAGTAAACATTTAATTATAACATAGAGGTTAAGGGGAAAGGAAGCATTAAAAATAACTATAACCACTTCAATTTGGAAACAAACTCACAATACCCAAAGGGATAATTTGTGACATCAAAAGCAGAAGGCGGAAAGGAAAAGACTGGAACCTGCATAGGCAAATGAAGATAAGATGCTATCAGCAGAAAATGGACTATCTTATCTATAAAACATTTTATACAAACCTCATGGCAACCACTAAACAAAAATTCAGAGCAGAGTCACAAAACATAAAAAAAGAGGAAACTGAGAAACATCACAGAAAACCACCAAACTGAAGTGGCAGACAGAAATACAAGGAAAAAGAAAAAATGGAAATACAGAGCAACCAGAATCAAAAGATACAATGGCAGCATTAAGCAATCATATATCAATAATCACCCTAAATGTAAATGGATTGAATTCACCAATCCAAAGACACAGTGGTTGGCTGGGATTAAAAAACAAGACCCAACAATATGCTGCCTCTGGGAGACTCATCTCAGCTCTAAAGACAAATATAGGGTCAGAGTGAAGGGATAAAAGATGATACTCCAAGAAAATGGCAACCAAAATAAAGTGGATGTAGTCATATTTATATTAGACAAAATAGACTTCAAGCCAAAAAAAGATAACAAGAGGCAAAGATGGGTATTATATAATGATAAAAGGGACAATCCATCAAGGACACATAACATTTATTAATATATAAGCACCTAACGTAGGAGCATCAACATATGGAAAGCAATTATTAACAGACCTAAAGGGAGAAATTAACAGCAACAAAAAAATAGTAGAGGACTTTAATACCCAACTTAGATCAATGGACAGATAATCCAGAAAGAAAGTCAACAAGGATACACTGGCCTTAACTGAAACATTAAACCAGATGGACTTATAGATATATATGTTAAAGTTATATATATATAACATTTCATCCAAAAGCAGAAGCATAAAGAAGCAGAATACACATTCTTCTCAAGTACACACAGAACATTCTCAAAGCTAGATCATATGTTGGGAAATGAAACAAATCTCAATAAATTTAAAAAGATTGAAATCGTATCAAGCATCTTTTTTGACCACAATGATATGAAACTAGAAATCAACTACAAGAAGACAGCTGGAAAAGACACAAACATGTGGAGACTAAACAACATGCTACCAACAGTTATTGGATTAATGAAGAAATCAAAGGATAAACCAGAAAATACCTGGAGACAAATGAAAATGAAAAGCAACATACCAAAATCTATGGGATGCTGCAAAAACAGTACTAAGAGGGAAGTTTATAGCAATACAGACCTATCTCAAGAAACAAGAAAAATCTCAAATAAACAATCTAATGTTATACATAAAGGAAATAGAAAAAGAACAAACTAAGCCCACAGTCAGTAGAAGGAAGGAAATAATAAAAATCAGAACAGAAATAAATGAAATAGAGACTAAAAAGACAATAGAAAAGATCAATGAAACTAAGAGCTGGTTCTTTGAAAAGATAAACAAATTGACAAACCTTTAGCTAGACTCAACCTCAGAAAAAAAAGAGAGAAAGCTCAAATAAATAAAATCAGAAATGAAAGAGGAGAAATTACAACAGATGCCATAGAAATACAAAGGATTATAAGAGAATACTATGAAAAGCTATACACCAACAAATTGGATAACCTAGAGGAAATGGATAAATTCCTAGAAATGTACAACCAACCAAGACTGAATAACAAGGAAATAAAAAATGTGAACAGACCTATCACAAGTAAGGAGATTGAAACAGTAACCCAAAACCTCCTCTTTTGGAAAAACTTGTTTGTTCCTTTATATTTAGGGAAAAACCCAGTTCTTCCCTACAATGTGTTTCTTTCACCTGTGAGTCTCCTTTACTATTCACACAGAACACTTCACTTCTGACGCTTCTGGTCACCAAATGTCTGAAGGGTTTTTTCCCCACACCAACAAGTAATTCTTTATGACACCAGCTGGGTATCCTACAATTTAACTCAATACTGACACTATATACCCAGAGATAGTGTGAGATCCCACAGGTTAAGGGCTTAGGCCCACAAGACTTCTTTCCACACACACACTTTAAACACCAGATGCAAACCCAGGTTATCACTTGTGCTTCTGACCAACTGGCTACATGTCAGAGGTTTCAACAACCCACTTCTTGGGTTTGATTAATTTACTAAAGTGGGCCACAGAACTCAGGGAAATACTTATTTATGATTACCAGATATGATAAAGGATAC
Source organism: Diceros bicornis minor (assembly GCF_020826845.1). Taxonomy (NCBI): domain Eukaryota; kingdom Metazoa; phylum Chordata; class Mammalia; order Perissodactyla; family Rhinocerotidae; genus Diceros; species Diceros bicornis. The sequence goes on from NC_080740.1 coordinate 91,490,130, forward strand.
AGAAGAAGAGTCAGATGAAGAGATACATAGGGAAAGAGCTGGGAGGGCTCTGAGCAGAGGAGCTTCTATCACCATAGAGTTGGGGTGTGTCACCCTCCCAATGTGGATCTGTTCACCAGTCTGGAAGCTCTCCAAACTCCATACTATTGGAATTTTTATGGAGGCCTCATCACATAGGCATGGACTATTAACTCCATTTTCAATCCCTTTTCCCTCTCTGAAATATAGGAGAAGGGCTGAAAACTCCCAGCTTCTAATCATGGCTTGGTTTTTCTGGTGACCAGCCCCTATCCAGGAGCCATCCTGGGAGCCCACCTAGAGTCACCTCAACAGAACAAAAGATGCTTCTAGTGCTCTTATCACTTAGGAATTTTCAAGGGTTTTAGAAGCCTTGTGTCACAGATGGGGTCAAAGACAAATATTAGAACAAGGAGATGCTCCTAGTGTTCTTATCACTTAGGAAATTACAAGGGTTTTAGGAGTTCTGTCCCAGGAACCAGGGGCAGAGACAAAAATATATTATCTATTATCTCACACCTTCCAATAAAGAAAAGCCCAGGACCAGATGACTTCACTGGAGAATTCTACCAACCAATTAAACAAGAATTAGCACCAATCCTCCTCAAACTCTTCCAAACAATCAAAGAGGAGGAAACACTTCTAAACTCATTCTATGAGGCCAGCATTACTCTGATAACAAAACCAGACAGACACAATAAGAAAACCACAGACCAATAACCCTTATGAATATTGATGCAAAAAATCTCCACACAATACTACCAAATAGAATTAGGTAGCACATTAAAAGGATTGTACACTATGACCAAGTGGGACTTGTATCTATAATGCAAGGATAGTTAAACATACAAAGATCAATCAATACAATACACCACATGAACCAAATGAAGGACAAAAAAACATAATCATCTCAACTGATACAGAAAAAGCATTTGAAAAAATTCAACACCATTTCATGATAAAAACACCTAATAAACTAGGAATAGAAGGAAACTATCTCAACATAATAAAGGCCATATATGAAAAGCCCACAGCTAACATCATACTCAATGGCAAAAGACTGAAAACTTTCTAATAGCAGGAACAAAACAGCAATGTCCACTCTCTCACCAGTACTATTCAGCATAGTACTGAAAATCCTAGTCAGAGCAATTAGACAAGAAAAAGAAAGAAAAAGCCATGTAAATTGAAAAAGAAGTAGTAAAATTATCTCTTTTCACAAAAGACATGATCTTATATGTAGAAAACTCCAAGGAATCCACAGAAGAACTTTAGAAACTAATAAATGATTTCATCAAAGTTTCAGGACACAAAATCAACATACAAAAATCAGTTGTATTTCTATACACTAAAAATCGACCAATCCAAAAAAGAAATTAAGAAAACAATACCATTTATTATAGCACTAAAAAGATAAAATACTTAGAAATAAACCTAACCAAGGAGGTTAAAAACATGTACACTGAAAACTACAAAACATTACTAAAAGAAATCAAAGGAAATACAAATAGAAAGAAATCCATGCTTATGTATAGGAAGACTTAATATTGTTAAAATGTCCATACTACTCAAAGAAATCTTTGGATTCAATGAAATCCCTATTAAAATCCCAATAGTATATATATATATTTTTTTTTTGCAGAAATAGAAAAAAACCACCTTAGAGAGAGAAGTCAAGATGGCGGTGTAAGCAGAATCTGAACTCACCTCTTCCCGCGGACACAGCCAATTTACAACTACTCGTGGAAAAATTACCCCTGAGAGAGAACTGAAAACTGGATAAGAGGATCTCCTGCAACAAACGACAATCCTAATTGAGGTGGAAGAGGCAGAAATTCCCTTCTGGAGAGGAAAAACGCCGCCTTCACAAGCTGCCAGCTTCATGGCCACCTGGGAGCAGCCCAAAGGTATGCAGCCCTCCCTGGAGGAGCGGGGACTGAGCCAGGGAGTGCTCCCACTGTAGGGATTTTGTGGACCCAGCACAATCGAGACAAGTGGCATAATATCTGACTTTGCCTGCTACTAAAACATTGGGGAGTGCCCCCAGAAAAGCTGGTTCACAAAGAAATTAAAACCGGCTCTTAAAGGGCCCATGCACAAATTCACCCATTTCAGAAAGCAACATAAAATCACCAGAAAGAAAGGTGCACAGTGCTTTGGTGAAAAGAGACTCACCTGATAGGCTCTGAGTGCATTGCAGTGAGAGGTGAGACCTCTCCAGGGACTGGGACATTGGCAGCGGCCATTGTTGTGGCCTGGTGTGGGCGTGCTGACACAGACACCATTGGAGTTCTCCCTGGGTCCTGCTAGCCCAGGGTCTGCCCCACCCACTAGAGCACCAATTTAATCCAGCTCAGCCAGGGCAGGCAGCCCACCCTAGGGACTGGCACCACCCAACCACAAGCCCTCAGGCAACTTGTGGGCCTGCATAGATTGGTGACTGGATTCTCTGCAGCCTAGCGACTTAGCCCACTTCAGTGGGGTATGGTGTGCACAAGGAGCGAATGCAGAGTGTGGGGCAGTGGTGGAGTGTGGGGCTCCCACTGTGGAGAGACTGGGTCCACTTCAGGAGGTTGGGGTGCGCACATGGGGCAGGACTGTGTTGACTGTGTGTGTGGATCTGTGGGCGGTGGGGCTTGTCAGCAGCAGAAGACTTGTGCTTCTAAAAGACCCACATAGGGGGTTTGCCCCACCTTCCAAAGCCTGAGACAATTGGGTGCTCCCATGCCTGAGGCCAGCCCCACACAGCTGCAATCCTCAGAGAACTGACAAGAGACCTAAAGGCTGGAGGCTTATAGCAATTGTAAGCCCCTGAGCCTAACAACTTGCCACGCTGGGGGCCTACTCACTTAAAAGAAATACTGCAACACAAATGTACTATTAGAACTTGCAGCCAACTGTGCTGGGGCTCCCCACACCCAATAAAGAGACTGAAGGGCCCACAACAACTACAAGAAGCTGAGCATTACTACAGCTGGCCAGGAGCATAACTCAGCCTCCCAGGGCACCTACAGGGAAAGCAAGCACGGCACAACAGAAGGATACACGTAGCCCTCATAGGAGTCACTCCTGAACATTGAGAACTGAGAGAAGGACACTGCAGGCCTCCTAAGGCATCACTTATATAAGGTCACCTATCCAAGAGCAGGAGACGTAGCTGACCTATCTAATACATAGACATAAGCACAGGGAAAGAGGCAAAATGAGGAGGCAGAGGAATACATTCCAAGTAAGGGAACAGGACAAAACCCCAGAAAAGGAACTAAGTGAAACAGAAATGAGCAACCTACTCGACAGAGAGTTCAAACAAAGAGGGTTAAGGATGCTCACTGATGTGGGGAGAAGAATAGATGAACTCAGTGAGAATGTCAACAAAGAAATTGAAGACATAAAAAAGAACCAAACAGAAATGAAGAATACAATATTGGAAATGAAAAATTCACTAGAGGGACTCAAAAGCAGAGTAGAGGATACAGAAGAACGGATCTGCATGTTGGACGAAAGACTAGAAGAAATCACCCAAGCTTAACAGGTAAAAGAAAAAATAATTAAAAAGAGTGAGGACAGTCTAAGAGACCTCTGGGACAACATCAAGCGCACTAACATCCATGTTATAGGTGTCCCGGAAGGAAAAGAGCGAGACAAAGGGGCAGAGAATCTATTTGAAGAAATAATAGATGAAAACTTCCCTAACCTAAGGAAGGAAACAGACATCCAGGTACAGGAAGCACAGAGAGCACCAAACAAGATAAACCCAAAGAGGCCCACACCAAGACACATCATAATCAAAATGTCCAGAATTAAAGATAAACAGAGAATCCTAAAAGCCACAAGAGAAAGACAAGTTACATACAAAGGAAACCCCATAAGGCTATCAGCTGACTTCTCAGCAGAAACCTTACAGGCTAGAAGAGAGTGGCATGATATATTTAAAGTGCTAAAAGTAAAAAACTTACAGCCAAGAATACTCTACCCAACAAGCTTATCATTCAAAATGGAAGGAGAGATCAAAAGTTTCCCAAACAAGCAAAAATTAAAGGAGTTTGTCACCAAGAAACCAGTGCTACAAGAAATGTTAAAGGGACTGATTTAAGGGGAAAAGAGAAGACCACAAATAGAAAACTTATCTATTTCCATGATAAGAGGGTAATGGATACAAATTCACAAAAAAGAGGTTAGATATGATATCAAAAACATAAAATGAGGGAGGAGGGGAGTTAAAGAGTAAAGCTTTCAGACAGAGGTCAAACTAAAGAGACCATCAGTTCTGTACAGAAAAAGAAAGGAACAGAGAAGGACTACTAAAACACTGAGGAAAAAAACGTTAAAAAATTGCAGTAAGTACATACTTATCAATAGCTACTTTAAACATCAATGGACTAAATGCTCCAATTAAAAGGCATAGGGTGGCTTATTGGATAAAAAAAACAAGACCCATATATATGCTGCATACAAGAGACACTCTTCAGACCTAAAGACACTCACAAACTGAAAGTGAAGGGATGGAAAAAGATACTCCATGCAAATGGCAATGAAAAGAAAGCTGGTGTAGCAATACTCATATCAGACAAAATAGACTTTAAAACAAAAACTGTAAAAAGAGACAAAGAAGGGCATTACATAGTGATCAAGAGAACAATCCAACAAGAGTATATAACACTTGTAAATATCTATGCACCCAATGTAGGAACACCTAAATATATAAAGCAATTATGAACAGACATAAAAAGAGAAATAGACAGTAACTCAATAATAGTAGGAGACTTGAACACTCCACTTACACCAACGGATAGATCATCCAAACATAAGATCAATAAGGAAACATTGGCCTTAAATGACACACTAGAACAGATGGATGTAGTACATATATACAGAATATTCCATCCAAAAATCAAAGAATACACATTCTTTTCAAATGCACATGGAACATTCTCCAGGATTGATCACGTATTAGACCACAAAACAAGTCTACATAAATTTAAAAAGATTGAAATAATACCAAGCATCTTTTCTGACCAGAGTGGTATGAAACTAGAAATCAACTATAGGAAGAAAATCAGAAAAGCCACAAATATGTGGAGATTAAACAAAATGCTACTGAACAACGATTGGGTCAATGTAGAAGTCAAAGGAGAAATCAAAAAATACCTGGAGACAAATGAAAATGAAAATACAACATGCCAGGATTTGTGGGATAGAGCAAAAGCAGTTCTAAGAGGGAAGTTTATAGCAATAAAGGCCTATCTCAACAAACAAGAAAAATCTCAAATAAACACTCTAACAAAGCACATAAAGGAACTGGAAAAAGAAGAACAAACAAAGCCCCAAATCAGTAGAAGAAGGAAAATAACAAAAATCAGAGCAGAAATAAATGAAATAGAGACTAAAAAAAAAAAAAAAAGAAAAAATTAATAAAACAAGAGGTGGTTCTTTGAAAAGATAAACAAAATTGACAAACTTTTAGCTAGACTCACCAAGAAAAAAAGAGAGAAGGCTCAAATAAGTAAAATCAGAAACGAAAGAGGAGAAATTACAACAGACTCCTCAGAAATACAAAAGATTATAAGAGAATACTATGAAAAACTATATCCAACAAATTTGACAATCTGGAAGAAATGGATAATTCTTAGAATCATACAACCTTCCAAAACTGAATCAAGAAGAAATAGAGAATTTGAATAGACCAATCAACAGTAAGGAGATGGAAACAGTAATCAAAAACCTCCCAAAAAATAAAAGTCCAGGACCAGACGGCTTCCCTGGTGAATTCTACCAAACATTCAAAGAAGACTTAATACCTGTCCTTCTCAAACTCTTCCAAAAAATTGAAGACTAGGAGAAGCTCCCTAACTCATTCTATGAAGCCGACATTACACTGATACCAAAACCAGACAAGGGCAACATAAAAAAAGAAAATTACAGGCCAATATCACTGATGAACGTCGATGCAAAAATCCTCAACAAAATACTAGCAAATCGCATACAACAATACATTAAAAATATTATACACCATGATCAAGTGAGATTTATTCCAGGTATGCAGGGATGGTTCAACATTTGCAAATCAATCAATGTAATACACCACATTAATAAAATGAAGAATAAAAATCACATATCATCTCAATAGAGGCAGAGAAAGCATTTGACAAGATACTGCATCCATTTATGATAAAAACTCTGAATAAAATGGGTATAGAAGGAAAGTACCTCAACATAATAAAGGCCATATATGGTAACCCACTGCTAATATCATCCTCAATGGTGAAAAACTGAAAGCTATCCGTCTAAGAATGGGAACCAGACAAGGATGCCCAATCTCACCACTCCTATTTAACACAGTACTGGAAGTCCTAGCCAGAGCAATGAGGCAAGAAAAAGAAATAAAAGGGATCCAAATTGGAAAGGAAGAAGTGAAACTGTCACTATTTTCAGATGACATGATTTTATATATAGAAAACCCTAAAGAATCCACCAAAAAACTTTTATAATTAATAAATGAATACAGTAAAGTTGCAGGATACAAAATCAACATACAAAAATCAGTTGCATTTCTATACACTAACAATGAAGTAGCAGAAAGAGAAATTAAGAATACAATCCCATTTACAATTGCAACAAAAAGAATAAAATACCTAGAAATAAACTTAACCAAAGAGGTGAAAGATCTGTACACTGAAAACTATAAAATATTGCTGAAAGAAATTGAAGAAGACACAAAGAAATGGAAAGATATTCCATGCTCGTGGATTGGAAGAATTAAAATAGTTAAGATGTCCATACTTCCTAAAGCAATCTACAGATTCAATGCAATCCCTATCAAAGTTCCAACAACATTTTTCACAGAAATAGAACAAAGAATCCTAACATTTATATGGAACAACAAAAGACCCCGAATAGCCAAAGGAATCCTGAGAAAAAAGAACGAAGCTGGAGGTATCACACTCCCTGGTTTCAAAATATACTTCAAAGCTGTAGTAACCAAAACAGCATGGTATTGGCACAAAAACAGACACACAGATCAATGGAATAGAATCAAAAGCCCAGAAATAGACCCACAAAACTATAGACAGCTAATCTTCAACCAAGGAGCCAAGAACATACAATGGAGAAAAGAAAGTCTCTTCAACAAATGGTGTTTGGAAAACTGGACAGCCACATGCAAAAAAAATGAAAGTAGACCATTACCTTACACCATACACAAAAATTAACTCAAAATGGATTAAACACTTGAATGTAAGACCTGAAACTATGAAACTTCTAGAAGAAAACATAGGCAGTACACTCTTCGACATCGGTCTTAGCAACATATTTTCAAGCACCATGTCTGACCGGGCAAGAGATACGATAGAAAAAATAAACAAATGGGACTACATCAAACTAAAAAGTTTCTGCACAGCAAAGGAAACCATCAACAAAACGAAAAGACAACCTATCAATTGGAAGAAGATATTTGCAAACCATACATCTGATAAGGGCTTAATCTGCAAAATATATAAAGAACTCATGCATCTCAACAACAAAAAAACTACCAACCCAATTAAAAAATGGGTAAAAGACCTGAACAGACATTTCTCCAAAGAAGATATACAGATGGCCAACAGACACATGAAAAGATGTTCAACATCATTAACTACCAGGGAAATGCAAATCAAAACTACAATGAGATATCACCTCACGCCCGTCACAATGGCTATAATTAACAAGACAGGAAACAACAAGTGTTGGAGAGGATGTGGAGAGAAGGGAACTCTCACACACTGCTGTTGGGAGTGCAAACTGGTGCAGCCACTATGGAAAACAGTATGGAGATTCCTCAAAAAATCAAGGATAGAACTACCATATGATCCAGCTATTCCACTGCTGGGTATTTATCCCAAGAACATGAAAACACCAATGCGTAAAGATACATGCACTCCTGTGTTCATTGCAGCGTTATTCACGATAGCCAAGACTTGGAAGCAACCTAAGTGCCCATCAAGGGATGAATGAATGAAGAAGATGTGGTATATATACACAATGGAATACTACTCAGCCATAAGAAACGATGAAATCCAGCCATTTGTGACAACATGCATGGACATTGAGGGTATTATGCAAAGTGAAATAAGTCAGAGGGAGAAGGTCAAATACCATATGATCTCACTCATTAAGTAGTAGATAATAACGACAAACAAACACATAGAGACAGAGATTGGATTGGTGGTTACCAGACGGGAAGAGGGGAGGGAGGAGGGCGAAAGGGATAATTAGGCACATGTGTGTGGTGATGGGTTGTAATTAGTCTTTGGGTGGTGAACATGATGTAATCTATGCAGAAATAGAAGTATAATGATGTACATCTGACATTTATTCAATGTTATAAACCAATGTTACTGCAATAAACAAAAAATTAAAAAAAAAAAGAAAATGAAAAAAACCACCTTAAAATTCATATGAAATCTCAAGGGACCCTGAAGAGCCAAAACAATCTTGAAAAAGAAGAGTCAGAGACCTCACATTTCCTGATTTCAAACATACTACAAAGCAAAACTAACGAAGACAGTGTAGTACTGGCATAAAGACAGACATACAGACCAACGGAACAGAATTGAGAGCCAGAAATAAATCCTCCCATATACGGCCAAATGATTTTCAATAAGGATGCCAAGACTACACAATGAGAAAAAGATAGTCTCAGCAAATAATTTTGGGAATACTGGATATCCAAATGCAAAAGAATGAAGTTTTACCCTACACCATATACAAAAATTAACTCAAAATGGGTTAAAGACCTAAACACAAGATCTAAAACTATAAAATTACTTAGAAGAAAACATAGGGGAAAGCTTCAGGACATTGGAGTTGGCAATGATTTATAGAATATGACACCAAAAGCACAGACAACAAAGGCAAAAATAAACAAACAAGATTACATCAAACTTACAAACTTCTGTGTGTCAAAGAAAACAGTCAACAGAGTGAAAAAGCAACCCATAGAATGGGAGAAATTATATATCTGACAAGGGGTTAATATCCAGAATTTATAAGTAACTTCAACAACTCAACAATAACATCAACAACAAAACCCCTCAAATAACTAGGCAAAAAACTAGGCAAACAGACTTGAATAGACAATTCTCCAAAGAAGATATACCAATGGCCAATAAGCATAAGCAAAGATGCTGAACATTACTAATCATAAGAGAAATATAAACCAAATCCACAATGGGATATCACCTCACATCCATTAGAATGGCCATTATTACAAGAATAGAAAATAACAAGCGAGGATGCAGAGATATTCAAACCCTTGTACACTGTTGGTGGGAATGTAAAATGGAGCAACCACCATGGAAAACAGTAATATGTTCCTCAAAAAATTAAAAATAGAATTATCTTATGATTCAGCAATGCCACTTCTGGGTATATATTCAAAAGAATTCTAAGCAGGATCTCAAAGAGACATTTGCACACCCATTATTCGTAGTCGCAAAGATGTGGAGGCAACTCAAATGTCCATAAACAGATAAATGGATAAAGACTGTGGTATATACATACAATGAAATATCATGCAGCTTTAAAAGAAAGGAAATCATGTCACCTTCTACAACATGGATGAACTTCAAGGACATTTAGCTAAGTGAAACAAGCCAGTCACAAAAGGACAGATACTGTATGATTCAGCTCATGTAGTATCTAAAGTAGTCAAAATCATAGAAATAAAAAATAGAAAGGTGGCTGCCAAGGGTGGGTTGGGGGAGAAGGAATTAATGTTTCAAAGGTAAAGGGTTTTAGTTTTGTAAGATGAAAAAGTTCTAGAGGGGCCGGCCCAGTGGCGCAAGCGGTTAAGTGCGCGCGCTCCGCTGTGGTGGCCCGGGGTTCGCTGGTTCGGATCCCGGGCGCGCACCAAAGTACTGCTTGGTAAGCCATGCTGTGGCGGCGTCCCATATAAAGTGGAGGAAGATAGGCACCGATGTTAGCCCAGGGCCGTCTTCCTCAGCAAAAAAAGAGGAGGATTGGCGGATGTTAGCTCAGGGCTGATCTCCTCACAAAAAAAAAAAAAAAAAAAAGTTCTAGAGATCTGAACTATCTGTTAAACAGCAATGTAAATATACTTTATACTACTGAACTGTACACTTAAAATGGTTAAGATGGTTAATTTAATGTTATGTGTTTTTTACCACTATATATGTATCTCAATACAAAGAGTGATGTACATGAGCGATCATAGCAGTTTTACTCATTATGTTAGTTTTCTACGTCTTCTGTACCAAGGTACCACAAACTGGGTGGCTTACACCAAACCACAGGGGAAGAGAGAAGGAGAAGAAAGAAACAGAGAAGAACTAGTAAAACATCCGTAAAAAAACTAAGTGGCAATAAGTACATACTTATCAATAGCTACTTTAACTCTCAATGGACTCAATGCTCCAATCAAAAGACAAAAGGTGGCTGATTGGATAAAAAAACAAGACCCATATATATGCTGCATACAAGAGACACACTTCAGACCTAAAGACACTCACAAACTGAAAGTGAAGGGATGGAAAATGATACTCCATGAAAATGGCAATGAAAAGAAAGCTGGGATAGCAATACTTATATCAGACAAAGTAGACTTTAAAACAAAAACCGTAACAAGAGACAAAGAAGAGTTCTGCATAATGATAAAGGGAACAATCCAACAAGAGGATATAACACTTGTAAATATCTATGCACCCAACATAGGAGCACATAAATATATAAAGCAATTATTAACAGACATAAAAGGATAAATAGACAGTAACACAATAATAGTAGGGGACTTGAACACTCCACTTACACCAATGGATAGATCATCCAAACAGAAGATCAATAAGGAAACATTGGCCTTAAACGACACACTAGAACAGATGGACCTCGTAGATATATACAGAACATTCCATCCAAAAACCGAAGAATACACATTCTTTTCAAATGCACATGGAACATTCTCCAGGATTGATCACATATTAGGCCACAAAACAAGTCTCCTTAGATTTAAGAAGATTAAAATAATACCAAGCCTCTTTTCTGACCACAATGGTATGAAAGTAGAAATCAACTACGGGAAGAAATTTGGAAAAGCCACAAATATGTGGAGACTAAACAAAATGCTACTGTACAACGATTGAGTCAATGAAGAAATCAAAGCAGAGATCAAAATATACCTGAAGATGAATGAAAATGAAAATATAACATGCCAAAATTTATCGGATACAGCAAAAGCAGTTCTAAGAGGGAAGTTTATAGCAATACAGGCCTACCTCAACAAACAAGAAAAATCTCAAATAAACAATCTAACTGGGCATCTGAAGGAACTGGAGAAAGAAGAATAAACAAAGCCCCAAATCAGTAGAAGGAAGGAAATAATAAAAATCAGAGCAGAAATAAATGAAATAGAAACCAAAAAGAAACAATAGAAAAAAATCAATGAAACTAAGAGCTGGTTCTTTGAAAAGATAAACAAAATTGACAAACCTTTAGCTAGACTCACCAAGAAAAAAAGAGAGGAGGCTCAAATGAGTAAAATCAGAAATGAAAGAGGAGAAATTACAATGGAGACCTCAGAAATACAAAAGATTATAAGAGAATACTATGAAAAGCTATATGCCAACAAATTGGATAATCTAGAAGAAATGGGTAAATTCTTAGAATCATACAACCTTCCAAAACTGAATCAAGAAGAAGTAGAGAATTTGAACAGACCAATCACCAGTAAGGAGATCAAAACAGTAATCAAAAACATCCCATAAAATAAAAGTCCAGGACCAGACAGCTTCTCTAGTGAATTCTACCAAACATTCAAAGAAGACTTAATACCTATCCTTCTCAAACTCTTCCAAAGAATTGAAGATGAAGGGAAGCTTCCTAACTCATTCTACGAAGCCAACGTTACCCTAATACCAAAACCAGAAGAGGACAACACCAAAAAAGAAAATTACAGGCCAATATCACTGATGAACATCTATGCAAAAATCCTCAACAAAATACTAGCAAATCAAATACAACAATACATTAAAAAGATCATACACCATGATCAAGTGGTATTTATTCCAGGGATGCAGGGATGGTTCCACATGCACAAATCAATCAATGTGATACACCACATTAACAAAACGAAGAATAAAATTCACATGATCATCTCAATCAATGCCGAGAAAACATTTGACAACATATAGCATTCATTTATGATAAAAACTCTGAATAAAATGGGTATAGAATGAAAGTACCTCAATATAATAAAGGCCATATATGACAAACCCACAGCTAATATCATTCTCAATGGAGAAAAACTGAAAGCTATCCCTCTGAGAACAGGAACCAGATAAGGATGCCCACTTGCACCACTCTTGTTTAACATAGTATTGGCAGTCCTATCCAGAGTAATCAGGCAAGAAAAAGAAATAAAAGGGATCCAAATTGGAAAAGAAGAAGTGAAACTGTCACTATTTGCAGATGACATGATTTTATATGTAGAAAACCGTAAAGAATCCACCAAAAAACTTTTAGAAATAATAAATGAATATGGTAAAGTTGCAGGATACACAATCAACATACAAAAATCAGTTGTGTTTCTATACACTAACAATGAAGTAGTAGAAAGAGAAACTAAGAATACAATCCCATTTACAACTGCAACAAAAAGAATAAAACACCTAGAAATAAATTTAACCAAAGAGGTGAAAGACCTGTACACTGAAAAATATAAAATATTGTTGAAAGAAATTGAAAAAGACACAAGGAAATGGAAAGATATTCTGTGCTCTTGGATTGGAAGAATTAACATAGTTAAAACGTCCATACTTCCTAAAGCAATCTACAGATACAATGCAATCTCTATCAAAATTCCAATGACATTTTTCACAGAAATAGAACAAAGAATTCTAAAATTTATATGGACAACAAAAGACCCCAAATAGCCAAAGGAATCATGAGAAAAAAGAACAAAGCTGGAGGTATCACACTTCCTGATTTCAAAATATACTATAAAGCGATAGTAACCAAAACAGCATGGTACTGGCACAAAAACAGACACACTGATCAATGGAATAGAATTGAGAGCCCAGAAATAAACCCATACATCTATGGACAGCTAATCTTCAACAAGGGAGCCAAGAATATGCAATGGATAAAGGAAAGTCTCTTCAATAAATGGTGTTGGGAAAACTGGACAGCCACATGCAAAAGAATGAAAGCAGATGATTATCTTACACCATACATAAAAATTAACTCAAAATGGATTAAAGACTTGAATATAAGACTGAAACCATAAAAATTCTAGAAGAAAACATAGGCAGTACACTCTTTGACATCAGTCTTAGCAGCATATTTTCAAGTACCATGTCTGACCAGGCATGGGAAACGATAGAAAAAAATAAACAAATGAGACTATGTGAAACTAAAAACCTGCACAGTGAAGGAAACCATCAACAAAATGAAAAGACAACCTAACAACTGAGAGAAAATATTTGCAAACCATATATCTGATATGGGGTTAATATCCAAAATACATAAAGAACACATACATCTCAACAACAAAAAAACAAACAACCCAGTTAAAAAATAGGCAAAAGATCTGAACAGACATTTTTCTAAAGAAGATATACAGATGGCCAACAGGCACATGAGAAGATGTTCAACATCACTAATTATTAGGGAAATGCAAATCAAAACTACAATGAGATATCACCTTACCCTCATCAGAATGGCTATAATTAACAAGACAAGAAATAAATGTTGGGGAGGATGTGGAGAAAAGAGAACTCATACACTGCGGGTGGGAATGCAAACTGGTGCAGCCACTATGGAAAACAGTATGGAGATTCCTCGTAAAGTTAAGAATAGAACTACCATATGACCCAGCTATTCCACTGCTGGGTGTTTATGCAAAGGACATGAAAACACTAATGGGTAAAGATATATATACCCCTATGTTCTTTGCAGAATTATTCACAATAGCCAAGACTTGGAAACAACCAAAGTGCCCATCAAGGGATGAAAGGATAAAGAAGATGTGGTATATATACACAATGGAATGCTTCTCAGCCTTAAAAAATAGATGAAATCTTGCCATTTGCAACAACATGGATGGACCTTGAGGGTATTATGCTAAGCAAAATAAGTCAGAGGGAGAAAGTCAAATACCATATGATCTCACATATAAATACAAGTTAGAAACATCAACAACAACAAACAAACACATAGAGACAGAGATTGGATGCGTGGTTACCAGAGGGGAAGGGGGAAGGAAGGAGGGTGAAAGGGGTGACTGGCCACATATGTATGGTGATGGATTGTAATTTGTCTTTGGTTGGTGAATATGATGTAATCTACACAGAAATTGAAATATAATGATGTACACTTGAAATTTATATGTTATAAACCAGTTACCTCAATAAAAAATAATAGTAAAAATCTTTAAAAAGTTAAGAAAAAAATGATAAAACAATAAATGTCACTTTTAAATATGGATGCAGTCATGCCCCCCCTTGGAGTTAGTGGCTGCATGGTTGGAAGTATTTTGTAGGTTTATTTGTTATATTGTCTGTGCATAGTTACTGGAATCTCCTCTGTCATTACCTACGAGAATAAATAGTTCCTGCCCTGCTTAAAAGAAAAAAAAAAATGGGTGGCTTAAAACCACAGAAATTTACTGTCTCTCAGTTCTAGAGGCAAGAAGTCCAAGATCAAGGTGTTGGCAGGGTTGGTTTCTTCTGAGGGATGTGAAGGAGAATCTGTTCCATGCCTGTCTCCTTTAGATTCTGGTGGTTTGCTGGCAATCTTTGGCATGTGTTGGCTTGTAAATTCATCACCCCAATCTTTGCCTTAATCTTCACATGGCATTCCACCTGTGTGTATGTCTCTGTGTCTAAATTTCCCCTGTCATATTGGATTAGGTACCCACCCTACGTCAGTATCACCTTGTCTTAACAAATTAAATCTGCAACAACTCTATCTCCAAATAAGGTGACAGTTTTAGGTGCTGTGAGTTAGGACTTCAACATACGAATTTGAGGGTGATACAATTCAACTCATAACATTCATAATAGCCAAAAGGTGGCAACAACCCAAATGTCCAACAACAGCTGGATGGATAAGTAAATTATGGTACATTCGTACAATGGATTATTACTGAAAAATGAAAAGGAATGAACTACTACTGATACTGATGATAACATGGATGAACCTCAAAGACATTATCCTTTTGTGTGTGTGTGTGAGGAAGATCAGCACTGAGCTAACATTCATGCCAATCCTCCTCTTTTTGCTGAGGAAGACTGGCCCTGGGCTAACATCCGTGCCCATCTTCCTCTGCTTTATATGGGACACCGCCACAGGATGGCCTGATAAGCAGTGCATTGGTGCGCGCCCAGGATCCGAACCCAGGCTGCCAGCAGCGGAGCACATGCACTTAACTGCTACGCCACAGGGCCGGCCCCAAAGACATTATCCTGAGTGAAAGAAGTCAGACATAAAAGACTATGTGCTGTATGATTTCAGTTATATGACATTCTAGAAAAGGCAAAACTATAGTGAGAGAATGCAAATCATTGGTTCACAGGTGCAGAGAGGGTGGGGGAGGGGATTAGTGCAAAGGGCACTTTTTGGGGTTTTGTAAATAGCCTCCGTATTGATCATACTAGTGGTTATATACATAACTACATACATTTGTCAAAATTCATCATTAAAAATAGTGAATTTTTTTTTTGCTGAGGAAGATTAGCACTGAGCTAACATCTACGCCAATCTTCCTTTACTTTTTATATGTGGGTTGCTGCCACAGCATGGCTAATGAATGGTATAGGTCTGTGCCTGAGATCTGCAAACTGGGCTGCCAAAGCGGAACACGCTGAATTCAACCACCATGCCACAGGCCTGGTCCCCCCAAAATAGTGAATTTTCTTGCGTGTAAATTATACCAAAGTAAAGCTGACCAAAAAGGAAAAAAGATAGTTTTTTACTCACAGTTCCCAAAAGAAAGGGGCATGCCATACCACACAGGTCCACATAGGGAAGCACCAGTGTCCATCAGCAGGCAGAAGGAGTGAGGGGAGGGTGTAGGCAAAAGCTTTGTTGTGGTTTTCACAGGAAGGAATGGGTGATGCAGGGTAAGCAGGCTTAGGATTGGCTAGTTTGAATAACTTCAGCAGGCTCTGGGGTACAGAGGTTTTCTCTGTACAGAGGTTGCCTGGTACCTGGCCCTGGAATGGTTAGGGCAGAAGAACATTGCCTCCTGGGGTATAAGAGCCAGATAGAGGAGGTGGTTCCGAGAATGGGCTCTGGATTGATTAATTTGTATGTGAAAGGTAAGCTCCCAGGTAAGTCCTTTGCTATCTCTAAGAACTGGCTAACCCTGGGAAGGGCAGTCTCTTCCCAGTCAGTGAGGTCCCAGATGCTAGAGCATCAAGTATGCAGAAAATAAGAAAATATAGTTAACACAACACCATATATAAAGTTAACTCAGGATGAATCAGAGATTTAAATGTAACAGCTAAAACTATAAAATGATTAGAAGAAAATATAGGGGTAAATCTTCATGACCTTGTATTTGACAAAGAACCTTAGATATGACACCAAAAGCACTATCAAAAAAAGAAAAAAATAGATAAATTGGACTTCATCAAAATTGAAAACCTTTGTCCTTGAAAGGACTTCATCAAGAAAGTGCAAAGATAACCCACAGAATGGGAGGAAATATTTGCAAATCATATATCTGATAAGGGAATTGTATCTAGAATATACAAAGAACTCCTATAATTCAGTAATAAAAAGAGCAAAAATTTCAAATTTGGGCAAATGACCCAAATAGACATTTCTCCAAGGAAGATATACAAATGGCCAGTAAGCATTAAACAGCATAAAGATACTCAAAATCATTAGTCATCAGGGGCATACAAATCAAATCCACAATGAGATATCACTTAATACCCACTAGGATGGCTAGAATAAAAAATTCTAGATAATAATATCTTGGTGAGGATGTAGAGATAAGAACTCTCATACAGTGCTGGTGGGAATGGAGAGCAGTGAAGCCACTTTGGAAAACAGTTTGGCAGTTCCTCAAAAGACTAAACTTAGAGTTACCATATGACCCAGCAATTCTACACCTAGCTATATACCCCAGAGAAATGAAAACATGTCCACAAGAGAAACTTGTGCATAAATGTTTATAGCAGCATTATTCATCATAGCCACATGGTAGAAACAACTCAAATTTCTATCAATGGACAAATGGATAAAAAAAAGTATATCAATTACAAGATGAAATATTACTGGGCCATAAAAAGAAATGAAGTTACTGATATATGCTACAACTTGGATGAATCTGGAAAATATTATGTTAAGTGAAAGAAGTTAAGCACAAAAGTCCATTTATTATACCATTGTGAAAATTAACAAAGGAAACCTCAACTGAAATTTGAGTTGGGAAGGCCTTTAGAGGTAGCTTTCCTGCCCTACTACTGTTTAACCAGCCCAAACGGGAAGAAGTGTCTATTACAGTCCCCAACAGGAAGAGACGTACCTTGCACTCCAAAACTGGAAGCACAGCTAGTTACTTCATTACCCCAGCAGGAAGAAGGAAGATTTTCTTCTTGCCCTGGAACAAATCCAGCCAATGGGAAACACCACAGCTCAGCCAATGAGAAGCCGTCATCACCTGAACTTTTACTTTCCACCAAAGAACTTTATTTTTTTCCTTGCTGATGACTTCCTTTTCTGTTCCTTGTCCCCTCCTCCTTTCTATAAAAGCCTTCCATGTTGTGTGACCTCTCAGATCATCTTTCTGCTTGTCAGATGAGATGCTGTCCAATTCACAAATTGTTTAATAAAGCCAATGAAATCTTTAAATTTACTCAGTTGAATTTTATTTTTTTTAACACCATTCATATGCAACTCCATAATAGGGAAATCTATAGAGACATGAAGTATATTAGTGGTTTATTAGGCTGGTGAGGGAGGGTGATGGGGACACGGGGGTGATAGCTAAAGTGTACAGGGTTACATTTTATGGCATTGAAAATGTTTTAAAATTAACTGTGGTGCCGTTTTCACATATCTGTGAGTGTAATAAAAACCATTGATTTGTACACTTTATTTTTTCTTGTGAAATTTTTGTTGTACATTATTGTTTGTCAGTCACCATATAAGTGCATCTCTCCACCCCTTGTGCCCACTTCCCACCCCCCCAGCCCCTGGTAACCACCAAACAGTTCTCTCTGTCCGTGTGTTGGTTTATCTTCCACATATGAGTGAAATCATGCACTGTTTGTCTTTCCTTTTTCTGGCTTATTTCACTTAACATAATACCCTCCAGGTCCATCCATGTTATTGCAAATGGGAGGATTTTGTCTTTTTTTATGGCTGAGTAGTATTCCATGGTATATATATACCACATCTTCTTTATCCAATCATCAATCGAGGGACATTTGGGTTGCTTCCATGTCTTTACTATAGTGAATAATGCTGCGATGAACATAGGGGTGCATAAGCTCTTTGGATTGTTGATTTCAGGTTCGTTGGGTAGATATCCAGCAGTGGGATAGCTGGATCATAAGGTATTTCTATTTTTAAATTTTTGAGGAATCTCCATCCTGTTTTCCATAGAGGCTGCACCAGTTTGCATTCCCACCAGCAGTGGATTAGGGTTCTCATTTCTCCACAGCCTCTCCAGCATTTGTTATTTTTTGTTGTGGTGATTATAGCCATTCTAATGGGTGTAAGATGATATCTTAGTGTGGTTTTGATTTGCATTTCCCTGATGATTAGTGTTGTTGAGCATCTTTTCACGTGCCTATTGGCCATCTGTATATCTTCTTTGGAGTGATTTGTACACTTTAAATGGGTGAATTGTATAGTATGTGTATTATATCTCAATAAAGCTGTTGAAAAAAAGAACCAAAGGGATATTATGGAACTGAAAAATATAATAATAAAAAAATCACTGGAAGGATCAATAGCAGAATGGAGATGACAGAGAAAAGAATCAGGGAGCTCAAAGAGAGATGAATTAAAATTATCTAATCTAAATAACACAGAGGAAAAAAAAAGAAAAAAAAACGAACAGAGTTTCTGGGATCTGTGGGTCAATCTAACATTTACATCAGCATAGCCTCATAAGGAGAAGAGAAAGAATGTGGGGAGGAAAAAATAATTGAAGAAATAATATCTGAAAATTTTCTATGTTTGGTAAAAGGCATAAAACTACAGACTTAAGAAGCTAAGCAAATTACAAACAGGATAAACCTAAAGAAACCCATGCTGAGACACATCATAATCAAACTTCTAAATATTAATGACAAAGAAAAAAATCTTAAAGGAGGCTAGAGAGAAATAATGCATGACCAATAGGGGAACACCAATTCAGATTACAGCAAATTTCTCATCTGAAGCTATGGAGGCCAGAAGAAAGTAGCACAACCTCTTTCAAGTGTGTAAAGAAAAAACTATCAATCAGAAATTCTATATCTGACAAAAATATCTGTTAGGGGTGAAAAATAAAATAAAAGCATTCTCAGAAGAAGAACTGAAAGAAATTGTCAGTTTCAGATCTCCCCTTAAAAAGCAGCTCATGAAGTTCTCAAACCAAAAGGGAAATGATAACCAAAGAAGGATTGGAATCTGCGAAAGAAAAGAGGAAAAATGGAATGTAAGAAAATAGGGGTAAATATAATAGGCTATCCTTCTCCTCATGAGTTTATTATACCATATGTGATGATTGGTGGAAAAATATAATATCATTTGATGTGGAGCTCAATGTCTATAGAAGAAATATTTAATAAAATTATATTTAAAAGGAAGGAAATTAACGGGGCCTGTGGAGAAGTTTCAATACTTGACTTAAAGCAGTAAAACATTTAAATGCTCTAAATACACCAATTAAAAGACATAGATTGGCAGAGTGGATAAAAACACAACCCAACTGTATGCTGTTTATTATATATTATGTAATATATAACTCACTTCAAACATAACAACAAAGTAAAAGGATGGAATAATGTATCAAACAAACATTAACAAAAACCAAAAAGCAGAAGGCTATATTAATATTAGACAAAGTAGACTCTGGAGCAAAGAAAATTACTAGGGACATAAAGGGGCATTACATAATGTTAACAGGATCAAAGCACCACAAAGAATAGCAATCCTAAATATGTGTGCACCAAACAACAGAGCTGCAAAAACATGAAGCAAAAACTGCTGAAAGGGGGAATAGACAAATAGACAGTTATAGTTGAGGACTTCAATGCCCCATTCTCAGAAACTGAAAGAACTACTAGACTAAAAATTAGCAAAGATACAGAGGAAATGAATAACACAATCAACCACAGACACAAATTACAAATATCAGGAATGAACTGGGGATATTACTATAGATCCTGCAGCAATTAAAAGAATAAGGGAATATTATGAACAAATTTATGCTCATAAATTTGAAAACTTAGAAGAAATGGACCAATTCTTTGAAAACACTAACTACCAAAACAAAATGACTGATGAAATAGATAAGCTGAATAGTCTTATGATCATAAGAAAATTGAATTTGTAATCGCAAACTTCCCAACAAAGAAATCTCCATGCCAATAGGATTTCATTGGAGAATTCTGCCAAACATTTAAAGAAGACCTAACACCAACTCTACATAATCTCATTCAGAAAATAGAAGAGAAGAGAATATTTCCTAACTCAGTTTATTAAACCAGTATTACCCTAATACCAAAACCAGACAAGGACAGTACAAGAACAGAAAATACAGCCAATATTTCTCACGAACTTAGAAGCAAAAATCCACACCAACGTATTAATAATTGAATCCAGCAATGTATATAAGGAGTTATACAATATCACCCAGTTGGACTTATTCCAGGTATTGAAGTCTGGTTCAGTATTCAAGAAAATATTAACATAATCCATCATAAAAAGGAGCTAAAGAAGAAAAATAAGATGATCACATCTGTTGAAGCAGAAAATGCATTTGACAAAATTCAATACCCTTTCATGATAAACACTCTCAGTACACTTGGAACAGAGGGCTATAACCCACTAGGATATAACCCACTAAAGTTTCAGTGTTTTAAAGATGCCTGAAAAAATTTTTTTGCTTTAGTGAAGCCACTAACTTGAAACAGGATGAGGTTCACGTGTTTCATTTTGCTTTCAATCTTTAGGGAATTAATAAAAATTTCACTCAAAATTATATAAAACATTTTTCATAGTTCCATTGCCAAAACTGAAAAAAAAGTACTTTTAGAGAGAAATCTAGATTCTCTCCCTGACCCCTCCATCCTTTTCCTTTCCTCACCTTACAAATTTTGGGTTTATTCTTTATCATTTAAAATATATATAATATGTCTTATCTTTTATGTATTATATATTATATATTTCATATATATATTTCTATCCCTTTCTTTCTTTGATAAAAGTGCTATACACACTGTTCTACACTATTCGCCACATAATAATATATTCTAGACACCACTCCATACTGCAATTTTCAGAAATCATCTTTATTTCTTTTTACAACTGCATAGAACTTATACCACAAACACTTGCTCCTCCCTTTTTTGGGGCTTCAGACCAACTATGTCAGAACATAGTGCCCACATCCTCCAAGAGACTGTTGGGACTAACTCTACTATGTGAGCTGAATCCCAGTCTCCCCATATCCGTAATGGCACAACTGCCCACCTGAATGCTCACGGAGTCATCCTCTTCCTTTCATATCCCACCCCTTCCATCAGCAAGTCCTGCAGGGTGTCTTCCCACAGCTGATCACCTAGTCTAACTCACTGTAATCTCTCCCCTAGGCTACCACAAGGTTCTCATAACTGGTTTGCCTACTAGTATTCTTAAACAATCCATTTGCTACATAGTAGCCCAAAGGATGTTTTAAAGTATAGATTTCATGTTCTCACTGCCCTGCTTAAAACCATCTAGTATAGTTGTTGAAACTGGGTAATACAGACTCATTGTTACACAATCTATTTTTGTGTATGTAGGAAAAATTTCATAATAAAAAATTAGCATAAAATATTTTTTCAAAAAATTAAACGTTTCATTGTCTTCCCTTTGTAGCTAGAGTGAAAGCCCAAATCCCTACTATTGCCTGTAGGCCCTAAGTGATATGGCCCTTGACTCCTTCTCCAATATCATCTCCAATATCTTTACCTTCTTTCTACTTCATTCTGCTTCTCAGCATAAAAGCATTCCAATGTGTTGCTGTCTTTTTATAAAAATCCTTTCTCATAACTGATTACCCATCTGGGGAAAAATGTAGACTATTTCTAACCTCAAACTAGAATTCCAAACAGACCAAAGATAATTATATGACTCTGTGTGTGTGTGTGTGTGTGTGTGTGTGTATGTGTACATATATATACATATATATATATAAATTAAATATAAAAGTGTAATCACGAAAATGTCGAAAACCTCGAAGAATAATTGTATAACCTTGGATTGAAGATTCTACTGGATACAGTAGGACACAAAGCTCAAAAGCCAATAATTATCTAAAAAAATAATGGCTATGACTTTTTTTTTAAAAAAAAAACAGTCCAAACAAAAGTCATCAACATGCCACGTTCAAACCATTGGCTGCAACTCTGTTACAGCCTCCACTCATAAACCCCTCATCAGGTTTTGCTGATTTTTGTGAAAATGTAACCCAAGTTTAACTGTCTTTAAAAGTCTCATAGAGAAAAAATATAACAGCTAGGAATGGGGAATCAATACTACTTCAAATGGCATTGAAGTTGTCTGTATAGACACATTCTTTTATAAAGAAGTTTCAGAGAACTTTGAGTTTTTAGGAAAGAAAGTGAAGGCTAGGGTTGCACGCAAATAGTGGGATTTGCAGGTTCAGGTCTCTGCCACAGACTCGCTCACCCCTCTCCCACTCATCCAATAAACGCTGACTGAGCCCTTACCATGTGCCAGGCCCTACGCTAGGTCATGGGGGTACAGCAGGTCCTAATATCCTTCCTGACCACCCTCAGAACTCAGGGTCTCTAATCTAGTTTTATGTTATAAATCTTGCTACCAAGCTAATTAGGATTTACAGGAGGAAGAAAAGAAATGTGTTACAAACTGTATTCCATGATCCACATCACCTAGCACTGCAAGTCATGGGGAGGTTGTTCCAAAAGCACTTCTTGAACGGATGTTATATAGTATGCAGGCCAACTAAATGGACCACTTATTTTGCTCTGGTTTGAGTGTCTGATTAGAATTTAGGTTATATTTGCTTGCTTCCAAAGAACTTACAGCGTCTACATCCAGAAAAAATAAAATATGACCTAAAATTACAGATGGTCCCAAGATCCACGGACATCTCTTCAGTTGCTGGTCTTAATCTGTTTAATTCCTGCAATACTGTGTTACTTTTCAAAGATTTAATGTCATCTTCCCCACTGGATTGTACGGTCTTAGAAGAACAGAAATAATGTTTCACGTGCCTCTTGTTCTCCCCTCTTCTGTATCCAGTGGCTCTTCCACAGCTGGTATTCAGTAAATGTGAGCTGGTTGGCGGCCTTTTAACAACTGAAAATGGTTCTGATATTTCTGGTCCCAGCTCTTCTCCTCCCATCTTTAAATGGTGAGTTCATTCTAAACATATTCTTCTGTATATCCCACCCTGACATTTTCCTATTGATAAAATCACAACTGTGTTTTTATATTATGTATTAGTATTTCTGTGCCCATTTTAGAAGGGAATCCTATAGATTAAAAGAAATTTAAGGGATATGTCAACTCCATTCCAACATGTGGACCTTTATTTGGATACTGCTTCACACAGGCAAGATGTAAAAACAAAATGAAATGTATTTATAGACAGTGGCAAATTTGATCACGGACTTGATAATTGAGGAAATGAAGGACTTACTGTCAATTTCTTTTAGGTGTGACAGGTATTGTGGCTATATTTCTTTTCTAGAAGAATCATTATTGTTTAAAATATATAGTGAAATACTTTAAAAAGCCAAGATTGAAAACACTGATAATCTCAACTGCATAAAAATAACATAGTTATGTATAGTAAAATCTACCCATACATAAAGTCAAAATACAAATAAAAGACTGAGAAAACATCATATTTTCAATTCATTTTTCAAAAAATGGCTAATCTCCAAAATATTAAACTGTCCTTAAAAAGAAAAAGACCAACAATCTAACAGAAAAATGGGCAAAGGTTTGATTAGGAAGATGATAAGTACAAATGGCCCTTCAACACACGAAAAGAAGCTGATAATGATATAATTGCAAATGAGCACTACACAGAGGAGGATCCTGGGAAGATGGCAGCTGGGGCACAGCTTTTGAATCACTTCAATTTCCCACATAAAAACAGAACAACCAGAAGGTAAAAACCAAACAGGCATGGACACCGTTTACAATAAAACTAGGTGACAAGGTAACACACAAGCCCCAAAATACGACTGGGTGAGGACAAATCACTAACTAATAACCACAATACCTGCATAGAATCTTGGTCTATGCAGGAGAAATCAGAGAGAATCAATGGATTTTCTGGGGGACCTGAGAACAGGAGAAGAGGTGACCCCAAGACAGCCACAAAGTAGTCACTGGAAAGTGTCATGGAACAATTTGGGAAGAACTGAAACTGGGAAGAACTGAAATTGGGAAGAATTTTGCTGACTCCAATAGTGGGTGAGGGAGGTCAGGGTCCACAGAAAAGACTGAAGGGATTAAAGCAGTATATGCCCTGTGAATTCCAGGAACTGAGCCACTAGGGGTAAAAAGAGACACAGTTGTGATATAGGTACCGTATAGTCCTGGATTTGGATTGGAAATAGTTGTATGAATCTATGACATATCTACCACATATGTATGTGTGTGTATGGATGGATGTGTGTTTGCATATAGAAACACACAGGCACACACAACATTCAAAGAGAATCAACTGAGTAGGAATGAATTCTCTTAGTGAAGCTTCCCCATCTGTATTGCTGCCATGCTATTATAAGCCTTGCTTTCAATGACACCAGACTCTCCTAATTTTCCTATTTTACAGCTACAACTGTCTTCCCTATGAGTTCATGTCCCTCTGTCAGGATTTTCTTTTTGCCTCAGATAACCCAGTCTTGGAGTTAAAGCAGCTGGCAACCCGGAAATGCTAATGGGTGCAGACCAACTCCCCCCGCAAAGCCCCAACAAAATCTTTTCACTCAAGCCAAAAGATTAGGGAAGGGGCAGCCTATCCAGACAGATAAACTTTTATACAATGACTGTTCTACTCAGCCCAATCCACAGAGAAAACCGTGTCTACACCCCCACCTATGCCAACAAAGATTGAATGAGAGCCTAGACTTTCATGCTCACCAGTATGTAATGAGGACAAATACGATAGATCTTCCTTCTCCTTTGAGTTTTCTATATTACGATTGATGATTGAAGCAAAAATTATAACACTGTCTGATATGGTTCTAAGTGTATGTAGAGGAAATATTTAATAAAATTATACTACAAAGGGAGGGGATAAAAGGACATAAAATGATACAAGTTTAAACTTCACTCAAACTGGTAAAATGACAACACTGGTAGACTATAAGTTATGTACGTAATGCAATAGCTGGAGAAACTACCAAAAAAGCTAAAGAAAGAAATACACTCAAACACTATAGATAAATCAAAATGGCATTATAAAACATGTTCAAGTAACCCACAGGAAGGTGGTAAAAAGAAAACAGAGAAACAAAAAATAGGGAGGACAAACAGAAATGAAAAATAAAATGGCAGACTTTAGTCCTAACAATAATTGCATGAAATGTAAATGGTCTAAACAAACCAGTTAAAGATGGAGTTTGGCAGAGTGGATTAAAAAACAATCCATATATATGCTGTCTACCAGACACTCACTTCAAATGTAATAATATAGGTATACTGAAAGTACAAGGAAGGAGAAAGATGGAAGCAAAAAACTCGTAGAGACTGAAAGGACAAATACACAATTGAAGTTGGAGACTTCAACATCCCTCTTTCAATAATAGAACACAGAATAAATAGGCAGAAAATCTGCAAGGAACTAGAAGAACTCAACAACCCCATCGACCAACAGGATGTTATCAACATTTGTAGGACACTTCAACCAACAATAGCAGAATACACATTCTTTTCAAGTGCCCACAGAACATATACCAAGATAGACCATCTTCCTGGGCCATAAAACAAACCTCAATACATTTAAAGAATTGAATCATATAGAGTGTGTTCTCTGATCCCAATGGAATCAAACTAGAAATCAATAACAGAAAGACAACATAAAAATCTCCAACTCTTGGAAACTCAATAACACATTTCTAAATAACCCAGGGGTCAAAGAACAAGTCTCAAGGAAAATAAAAAATACACTGAAATAAAAGATAATAAAAATACAACATATCAAAATTTGTGGGACACAGCTAAAGCAGTGGTGAAAAGGAAATTTATAGCACCAAATTCATTCATTAGAAAAAAGGAAAATTCTCCAAACAATAATCTAATCTGTCACTTCAAGAACCTGGAATAAGAATAGCAAACTAAACCTAAAGGAAGCAGAAGGAAGGAAATAATAACAATAGGAGCAGAAATAAAGTTGAAAACAAAAAAAATAGAGGAAAGTCAATAAAACAAACTGATTCTTTGAAATGATCAATAAAATAGACAAACTTGAACAAGACTGACAAAGAAAAAAGGGACAAGACAAATTATCAATAGCAGGAGTGAAACAACGGAAATCACTACAGATCTTACAGACATCAAAAAGATAAGGGATACTACGAACAATTCTATACACATAAAACTTGGCAACTTGGATGAAATGGACCAATTTCTAAAAAAACACAGACTACCACAAATCACGCAACATAAAATATATCATTTGAATAGCCCTATACTATTAAAGAAACTGGACACATAATTTTAAAACTCAAAAAAAAAAAAAAGAAAAGAAAGAAAGAAAGAAAAGAAATTACCAGGATCAGATGGTTTCACTGGATAATTCTACCAAGCATTTAAAGAATTAACACCAATTCTACACAATAACTTCCAGAAAATAAAAGAGGAGGGAACATTGGCCAATTCATTTTATGAAGGTAGTATTACCTTGAGACCAAAACCACACAAAGACAATACAATGAAAGAAAACTGCAAAACATCTCTCTTGAATATTGATGCAGAAAACATTAACAAAATATTACTAAATATTAATAAGCAATATGTGTGGCCAGCCCCATGGTGTAGTGGTTAAGTTTGGCATGCTCCATTTTGGCAGCCCAGGTTTGGATCCCAGGCACAGACCTACACCATGCAACAGCCATGCTGTGGCGGCAACCCACATACAAAATAGAGGAAGATTGACACAGATATTAGCTCAGGGCTAACCTTCCTCAAGCAAAACAAGAGAAAGATTGGCAACAGATGTTCGCTCAGGGCGAATCTTCCTCAGGAAAAAAAAAAAGCAATATGTAAAAAGAATTACCTGATGAACAAGTGGTATATTCCAGGGATGCAAGGCTGGTTCAATATTTGAAAATCAGGGAAGATTCAAGTGGAAAGAATTAGTTGATAGGATTTCATAACTCAGTATGCAGATACAGTAATCTAGACTGTATGGTATTGACAGTGATAGTCATGTAGATCAATGGAATAGTATAGAGAGCTCACTAATAGACCCACACAAATATGCCCACCTAATTTTTGACAAAAGTGCAGGAGAAATGACAGTCTCTTCAAAAATGGTGCTGGAGCAACTGACAGCCATAGGTATAGACACACACACACACACACACACACACACACACACAAATGAACCTTGGCCTAAATTTCACACCTTAATTAAAATTTAATTCAAATGCATTACAGACTTAAATGTAAAACTCCAAAACTTTTAGAAAAATATAGAAGAAAAACTCTCAGGATCTAGGACTAAGGAAAGAGTTCTTATATTTGACACCAAAAGTACCACCCATTGAAAAATTGATAAATTGGACCTCATCAAAATGAAAAACTTTTGCTCTGTGAAAGCTCATGTGGAGAGGATGAAAAGACAAGCTACAAAGTGGAAGAAAATATTTGCATAACACATATCCCACAGAAGACTATTATCTAGAATACATAAAGAATTCTCAATTCCAAAGAGTAAAAACAAGCATTCCAATTAGAAAATGGGCAAAAACCGTGAAGAGACATATCATTGAAGAGAATATACAGATGGCAAATAAGCACATGAAAAGATGTTCAACATCATTAGGTGATAGGGATTGCAAACTGAAACCTCAATGAGATGTCACTACTTTGTGAGGACGTGTAGAGGAAACCTGTGGGCAGAGGCCAGACCCATCGTTCTAAGCCCTGCTCAGGGCACACTATGATGGGCTGGGTTAGCTGACGCCATTCACTAAAGGACTGCTAAAACAAAAATAGTGACAATACTGAATGCTGGTGAGGGTGCAGAGAAACTGATCACTCATACATTGCTGGTGGGAATGTAAAATGAAACAGCCATCTGGAAAACAGTTGGGCAGTTTCTTTAAAAAATTAATCACTCAATTATCATACACACAGAAGTTGCACTCCTGGTCATTTATCCCATATGAAGTCTTGTGTTTACACAAAAACTTGTACCTGACTGTTTTTAGTGGCTTTATTCATAACAGCCCCAGACTGGAAACGATCCAGCTGTCCTTCAGTGAGTGAATGGTTATACAGTGGTACATCAGTCCATACAGTGGAACACTATTCAGCAATAAATGAAACTCCCTATTGATATATGCAAAAACCTCAATGAGTCTCGAGATATGGCGAGCCAAAAAAGGCAGTCCCCAAAGGTTACATACTGTATGATTCCATTTATATAACATTCCTGAAATGACAAACATACAGAAATGGAGAACACGTTAGTGGTTGCCAAGAGTTAAGGTAGGAGTGAGTGTGGGAGGGTTGTGTGTGTGGCCATAAAAGGGCAAAAGGAGGGATCTGGTGGTGATTTGGTGTCTTGACTGTATCAACGTCTATATCCCATTTATGATATTGTGCTTTGGTTTCTGAGATATTACCACTGGGGAAATCCAGATAAAAGGTACAAGGGAGCTCTCAGGGACCTCTCTATTCTTTGTCACAACTACATGTGAAACTACAATGATCTCAAAATAAAAAATTTCCTTAAAAAAAAAAAAGGAACACCAAAGAACTTAGGGAAATAAATTTCACATACACAGTGATTATACCATGTGTGTGTGTTTATGTCCTAAAACTGTCTCCTGAAGTAAAAAACATCAGCTTCAGTTTTAATGGGAGGAACTTGAGACTCAGAAACGTTAAAAAAAGGTTCTGTGATAACACGGCTAGGAAACGATGAAGGCAAGATTGAGCACAGTTATCTCTGAATGTTAAAGTTGTCCCTTATGGTAAAGCACCCTCCATGCAGGAAGCAGGATGGAGGGAGTAGGGGGTGAGGATGTCAGGTCCCAAGTCACTGGAACGCTGTGCGCTCCCTGCCCCTTGGCCTCTCTATAATTTTGGGTGCCATCCAAGCCCCAAGCACAACGCAGAAAGAGATGAGGATCACAGTCAATAATTTAATTTGACATTTTATTCTCATTACATTGGTCTGGGAAAGGAAGGAGTCATGAGTGTACAGAATTGTGCTATTCTATTGTCTCTCAAATAAAATTAGGATCAAGGTTAAAATTTTCTTTAAGTTTTGGATCTGAATCAGTGTCAGAGGAGGCTGACCACTGCTGCTGGGGGATGGAGGGTGCCGGGAGAAAGGCAGGAAACAGGCATGAACTTGACCACAGAAGGTTCATATTCCAGGGCTCCCATTCGGGTACCTGAGGATCCTCTATGTAGATCACAGGTGGCGGGGACCACAGCAGCTCCTCAGGGGGATTGGGGATGGCATAGGCTTGAGGCCAGTACTCAGGATGTGGGAGGTCAGGAGGTAGGAGGTCAGAACTCTCTGCACAGGAAGGATCTGAGAGAGAGAAAGGCACGTGAGCACTCGTGAGGACATCGCCCACCCTCTCCCTGAATCTTTGTCTATGACCTAGCCCAGCCCAGCAGCCATGTCCACTCTGAACAAATCCAGGAGAAAAGTCCCTCAGGCCCCTGCTTTGGGAACATTGTTGAGGGGCAAATAGGAGAGAGAAGCACTGGTCCCTATGTGCAGAGGGAACTGTGGGCAAGGGCCGGTCGCATCATTCTCTGTCCTGCTCAGGGAAGAGTGATGGCTGGGCCAGCTGATGCCACTCAGTAACAGACCATGAAGATGAATACAGAAGAGACAAACCTGAGAAGACACTGTCCTCCCTCCTGTGTCCCAGGATCTGGTGAAGGGCCTCTCCGTAAGGACATAACAAAGGCTCACTCCTGGGACTCTGGTTGGCCTCATGAACAGTCCAATATAAATCCTGCAAACTTAGCATCATCTGGAGACACTGTCGCCAGCTCTTCTTTATGCCCCTGTACTTGAGACGCTGGGCAATTGCTTTTGATGCTCTGTGATTCTTCCCCCTCAACTCTTCACATGCAAGGAATTCCCATTCTTGTAGGAAACTCCGAATCTCATGGTCACTCCAAGCTTTAACACACTGGCCTGGAAAGGAGAGAGGAATGTGGACGTGCTTTGGCATAACTCATGCACATTTGAGGGTGGCTCAGAGACTCTCCCTCTGCACTGACAGCCCCGAATACGACTTGATCCAGTTAGGCAGAGATAATAAAACCTTAAATGAGAAGTTCAGGGATTCGGCATTAACCAGAGTCCCTGATGTCCCAGCCACACAGTCACCGGGACAGGTCAGGAAGCATATGAGAGTCTGGATGTTGTTTCGATTCCATAAATTATATTTCAGAGAATACTGACAGGGCTTTGACGGTTCATTTACTGCCTGGGAGGGCTCTCCTGACGTGGGGTTACATCCCACCCACCAGTGGGGCCTTTCAGGTCCCCAGGTCTCCAGGGCTGTGGGCAGGGGCAGAGAGCTCCCAGGACACTGAGGACCCCTTGTCTTTCCTGGAGCTGCTTCCATCAGGGACGAGCACGTCAGACTTGGGAAGAAGAGGGAGGGGGGACAGAGAGTTTTCTCTAACATAAATATGACTGAGAACATTGTACCTGAGGGCTTTTCTGCTCCCTGGGGTTCTTTTTCCTCCTTTACTTCCTGGAGGTTTCTAGTAATTTCAGTCTGGAATGTCACTTTCTAATTGAAAATAAAATAAAAGATGAATATTTACATAGTAGGTAATCTCTTAATGACCTACCTGTGATTGATTACATCATTAGCCAGTCACAGAATTGAAAATAAAAACCAAACATTCTCAACTCTTCAGAACTGATCTAGAGAATATACATTCTACAATAATGGAGAATCTCAGCCACAACTGACCAAGGAATTACTTCAAAAGAAAGCTGAGTGTTCCTTTCTGTGCTCTTGCATTGAAGAAGTAAAAAGCCAGAGAAAGCACTGAATCAAGGGTTTTCAGACGCTGGACAACAGGAGCACAGGACAGTGGTCTGAAGGCAGAAGGGGGGTTCTACAGGTGCCCCATCTCAGAGTCTGCAGTTTCCAGACCTTAGAGCAAGGAAAGGGAATCCAAACAGAGTCTGGGTGGCCTCTGAGTTGAGAACTTGGAGTGAAGGTGCTGGATATCATGGGGGTAAGTACAGGACAAGGAAGCTGCAGAGGGAGAGAGAGGGCGAGAGTGAGCTCTGGAGATCTACAGGGAGGTCCCCCTCCAAGCACAGATGAACCCAGGAGTGGGTGGGACCTGCCTGGACCGGGTAAGAACCACAGAAAGGAGCAGGCTGGGAAATCCCTTGGGGTCACCCCGGGCCAGAAGAATCTGTGTCACCAGCAGCCAGAGTGGAAAGACCCCCTAATCCAAGGGGCTTCCAATAGAGTGCTCAGCAGTGGGGCCAAGTTATCGACAGACAGAAGCCCAGTCTGTTCCCAACTAAGGCAGATTCAAAACAATCCTTCATCACTCAGTGTTCCTAAGGGACTGCAACACAGAACAAAGCCCAACACTAGTTAAAGGAACACAAATTTCCAGCACCCAACAACGCACAGTGCTGGTCTCCTACCTAGAATTACCTGGCATGCAACAAAACAGAAATTCAATTCACCACTAGGAGAAAATCCATCACACAGAGGGCAGAACTGGTAAAGGACTTTAAAACAGGCATGAGAAATGGACTCCCTGTGGCCAAGCATGGAAAGGAAGCAGGAGTGTAACAGCTGGTCTTAAGTTAGCACGAGGGAAGCCATCTTAGGGAAAGGAGGCAATATTGCAACTGTAATCCTGACTCACTAGTCTCTGAGAATGCACTCTAGCCTGCACGTAGCCTGGATGATTAAGCACCTCTCACTTTTGCAAAATACGTGATCTGGTAGTTCTATGACTCTTGCTTACATATATCTCCCAGCTGTGATAAGGATAACTTTGTTCTCTGAGTTCCCTAGGAACATGAGGACCTCCAGAGAGAAAAACTCTGTGTTGGTACCTGTCACAAATGACAGAAGAAAGAAATAATGAGGTGCCTTGAAATTCATCACACTGGATGATGGACATTCCAAAACCCCCTCCTTGCCTGCCCATTTCCCCTATATAACTGCCTCAAGATTCTGTATGACTATAAGATGGTTCTTTAGGACACTAGTCCACCATCTTCCGATTGTGCTAGCCAATCGTATAAATTTTCCTTGCTCAACCACGGACTCCTTCGCAATGGATTGACACGGGATTGCGGCGGGCAGAACAGGCCCCTTTTTGCTCGGTTACAGGAGCACAACATAACAGGAAGATACAAACAACCAAAATGGAACATCTAGAGATGAAAAATACAATAACTAAGGCAAAATATCAAAGCAGACACACAATCTGGTTAAAATCAGGCATTTGTGAGGGATATACCATCAAGCAGTTGAGAGCCAGCACAGAATGGCTGTTAAGGGCATGGACTCGGGGGCCACAATGCCAGGTTCTTCTTCCCAGCTCTGACATTACAAGTGTGGGTCCCTGTTTAAGGTAGTTACCATTCTGTGCCTCAGTTTCCTTCTCTGTCAAATGAGTATAGTCAGAACACCTTCCATCAGGCTTGCTATGAGAATTAAATGAATTAATGTTTGTAAAGAACAGAGAAGTTTGCTGGACACACATTTTAATGGCTGTAAAAATGCTTATAAAATAAAATAAAAGACATAAAATAAAAGACAAATAACCCAGCCATCCTCCCACAAACACACAGGAGGCAGGTTCTCTCCAATTTACCTCCATATGTTCTTGAGTTATCTCTGCAGCCACAGGGCCTAACCCAGGGCCTGCAGGGAGCTGGCACTTTCTTCTCCCTCTGGAGTTCAGGAGATCAGGAGGTAGAAATGTGTCTGCCTCTCTCTGCTTCTAGCAGTCTCTGAAGCCCATGGGAGGTCGAGCAGCTAATAAATGCCTTGGATGTGATTGAATCAAACCCACCCAACATAATCTCTTTGATTAACTGAAGATGAACTAATCTAGTACTTTTATTACATCTAAAAAATCCCTTCAACACAGCACCTAGAATGGAGTTTGATTGAACAACTGGGACAAGATTAACTAGAGATCAACTCCAGTATTAACTCCAAGGGTCTCTGGGCCCCACATCCCCAAATGCAAAGTGAGAGGTTGTCACATTCCTACAAATAAACCACCTTCCCCTCCATGAGTTCGAGTTAAAGGGCCAGGGAAGCCCTTGGGTTTGGCAGGAGGAGTCTGGTGACTTTCAGAGGGTGCTTAGAATGGAGGGTGAGGGGAAGAGATCAGGCTTCAGCTGGTGGGGGGTGCTCAGGATTGGAGAGATGGGGCCCTCGATGAAATGCTCAGTTTGAAAGAGTTTAGAGAGGGGAAGAGAGAGAGAGAACAGAGCTTTTCTCTTCACCAGAGGAGAGATTTGAGATTTGATTACGCCGAAGGAGGGACGCAGGGAGACCATTAATAGATGGAACAACTGATGGTGGAGAGAAGGGAGGTGCTCAGTGCACACTGTGATCCAGAATGCTGGCGACACAACGTTTAACTGGCTTTTTTGGCCTCAGAATCTCAGGTATAGTCCAGGCTGTTATTATGGATCTTAGAATAAATTTTGAATCTTGGAAACCATCCAAGAATCAACCATAAATCTACCCAATCCTTCAGATTTATGTTGTTTATATCATGACAAGACAGAGGAGGGGAATATAGGAGTGGGGCCATCTTAAATCAGCTCAAACTCAGTGTATATTGGCTCCAGAGTCTTCCTTAAGTCTTTCCATGTCACCTAAAAATATCACATTCTTTTCATCTCCAGAGACAGATTTCACCCTTCATTTCTAGATGCCCATATGGTCGGGAAAATCCCCAACTGGACACTGTGCTTCCCACATGAAACCTGTGCAATACACCCCCACAGTGACTACCTAAGGGACCACCTAAGACTAAAATCTGACCATGTTGCCCCTCCTCCAAATGCTGATAAAAACCTAGTATTTCTCTCCAGCAGAGAGCCCTTCGTGTTGAAGCAGGCAAGTATAAGCTTCAGGACACCTTCATCTCCGGGTCTAGCAAGACCCTCCCCTCAGTACCACACCCAGCATCACCCCCAATTCAACTCTTTTTCAGGGCTTCTCCCTTTGTGTAAATGGCAGCTGCATCCAGGCTGTTTCCAAGGCAGAAATGCAGTAACAAGTCCTGAATGCTGTTTCTTCCCCATTGGCTTCTTCTGCTCAAGCAGAAATTCTTGACATTCTAACTTCTAAATATATGTGGCACTAACTGGCTTTTTATTCATGCTGGTATTAAAACAGTCCAGATACCAATGGGCACTTCCATAGACAACAGTCATTGCTTCTAAGTGGGGAGCCTGCTTACATGTCCTCAATATGCAGCCAAACTATTTCTGTGACATTCGAGGGTAGACATTCTTTCCACGTCCACTTTGACAGCTTCAGATCAAGATAACTTTCCTTTAATATCCAGGCTCCAGCCACAGTTAACTTTTCATTCCCTGAATACAGTGGGTATGATTTTGTCTTGGGGCCTTTGCTCTTTCTGGGTTGGCTGCTCCTCTCCCATCTCCCCCCAGTGCCATTCACCAAGCTGGCTGGTACTCCTCGCTCAGGTCTCAATGAGTCACTCTGTGCGTAGAGGTCTTCTCAGACATGACAGCCCTCAGAGGGGCTTGCCTGTTATTCTGTCCTCGACCTTGACTCACACTTTGTACAGTTCAACATAACTTCCAGGTTGAGTCTAGCTCTCCCACCGTCTAAAAACTCAGAGAAATCATGGATTCCAATCCATTTTCTGCAAGTGAATCCAGTTGTAGGACAGGTTTCTAGACCTGACTCTACAGAGGAAGCATCTGGAGGGCTTTTTCAAAGGCCAATCTCAGTGATTCGGACTTATTATTTTGGGCTGAGGCCCATGGCTGTGTGTTTGTGAAAACTTCTCTAGGTTGTTCCAGCATGCAGCCTTGGCTGATTTACTCCCTTAGAGGAACATCGTGTGCTCTGCCATGAGCTGCACCTGAGTGCAGGGGCCTCCTTAGTCCATTCCCAACTCACTGTGCTCCAGGGAGGCAGGGACTTTAGTAAGTCTGAGTCACACCTGGGCTGCAGAGTAGAACTAGTTGGAGAGGGTTGAACTAACCTGATGAAGGTCCCTTCTCAGAGATTCTCGGGTAAAGATAAAGTCTGGGACCCAACCATCTGTGGCTCCGAAGGTCGCAGGTGGCTCTAATGACAACCAGGGAAGAGAAGCTCCTCTTAAAAGGGGCTTTTTTTTTCTCCCTCTGAGGAAAGTATTGTAGCTCTAAGAGAATCTCTGGGTCTCGAGCAGAAGACGAGGGTCTGATCCAAAAAAGACTTCCTGAGGTTTGAGATTTATTCAAGAGGGGCGTGAGGATTTAAAGGAAATGAGTTCACGCAATTTTAGGACAGCATGTCCTTCTAAGGATGAGAGAACATGGGTATTGAGTTTCAAACCTTAGGGAAAATCTTCTAGTTTAGGGGAAATTGTATCAATTTTTCATAGTGAAACACTAATTTATGAAGTTTCTGGGATGAATTTTTGAAACAAGGAGGGTCCCGGGGTAGAACACTGGGAGGAAAAGTGGTTGAAGTTGATGCAAGTGTCCGTGACACTGGGTGTGCCCATGCGAAGGAAGGTCTTCACGGGTCAGAAACACGGGTCACTGCGAGAGCCTGCCGTTGTTTCTGACGTGCCAGGAAGTGATGCGGAGTAGCTTCTCTTCGAAGATAAAGTGGAGTCTTTCCAGGTTTCCGAATGTCCTGAAAGGAAACTTAGAACATTTACTGAAAGGAAAAGTGAAGACATCAAGTGTCATGAAATAAGGGAGACTGAGCAAATGAGAAAGAAATGTTGGGCAGAATCGATGGAATTTCTCCCTAAAGAAATGGTGTCATGAGAAGCTGAAGTAGGAGGTGGGAGAGAGGCCAGAGGAGAGATGGTCAGGGAGACAAACACACCAAGTGATTCCCACTGTGCAGAGAAACTGAGCCTTCCCAGGCTGAAGGTTGTGAGAGAGGGAGAGAGAGAGAGAAGGGAGAGGGGAGAGAGACAGAGAGCTCAAAGATTTCAAGAGGGGCCTCTCCATAAACAGGAGCAAAGCTTCCCACCCTGGCCCCTGACTTTTTCCCAAAGGGTCAATATGAGTCTTGTAAAGGGAAGTGCGGTTCACCATCAGTTAGAGCTGCTTGTATCTTCAATGATATGAGAGGACACTTGTAAGCTGATATAAAATCACCAGCTTTTAAGAATTTTTTAAAATACCAGCCTGAAATTCAATTTAGGAAAATTCACACAGCCAAAATTTTGGAATTAAAGGGAATCTGGAGTAAATAGAGAGGGATGTGGTAAAAGTGATTGAGGTTTCAGTGGGCACGTGGTGATATCAGTGTCCTGGGTGGAAACAGTTGTCAACAGAAAAGGGGTTAGAAGTCGAAATCATGGGCGTGAGTGGGTCCACTGGGAATTTCTGCTGAGCCCTGGACTGCAGTTAGAAGAATTGTATCTGTGGATAACAGGGCGTCATTGCAGGCTCCTTAGCAACAAAAGAAATATCTTAGGGAGAACACCAAGGTATCAGGAAACAAGTTTGGAGCCGAGAGAGAATGGCACGTTGGGGATGAGTTTATGACCCCATGAACCAAACCGTGAGAGGAGAGGCTGATGGAGGGAAAAGACTGGAGAGTAGAGGACAGAGAGTCATTGACACACTTTCAGGCAGTGACTATCTTGGTGGTAGAGGGGACCTGGGGGCCCTAGGGGCAGACACTGGCACCAATGCCCAGGAACTGGCCACACCCATAGCAGGCACTGGGTATCAAGGCCCTGGGTTTCCATGAAAGTACTGGGTCTCAGCACTGTCACATGCTCTGTGATGCTGGGCACATCCTATGTTCCCTGAGTCCTGGTATCCACCACTGAGAAGCGGGGGCAGGGGACTTAAATCTCACGTGATGGAGTCAGGCTAATCCAGAACTTCACTCTTTTGATTTACTGCTTACATCTGTCAAATCCCTTCAGCTGTACCTAAAACTAAACTAGTGTATTGTTTTCTTCTATTTTGTTTTCAGCTTCTGAGTTTTTATTAACATGAGGTGGCGGGGGGCGGGGAGGCGGGGGAAAGGGGTGGAATCGCCACAAGCCTGAGGGCTCCAGTTTGATTACAAGGCTTCTTTTCAAATTTCTTTACCAGTGCCAAATCAGCCAACGAGCTGCGAGACCGGATTCGTCAACAACTCGCCCCCTCACCACCCCCACCTCCACCCACAAAACTCCCACGCGGTGACGTCAGCTCCAAGTTGCATCCCACAACCACTCCCACCCTGCCTGAACTTCTATTGAAAAAACAGTTAAGAAACCCCATCGTCTACCCTCCCAACTCCCAAGGCTGAAGGGCACACAGGCCCCAGGTGGGTGTGGAAGTCCCTTCCCGCGCCGCCCCTCGAGTCCCGCCGTGTCCCCAAACCCGCGCGCCCAGAGGCATGTCACTGTCCTCCGCTGCCCGCCAGGAGGCGGCCGCAGAGCCCGGGGAGGGGGACGAGGGTCCCGGTCTCCCTTCTCCGTCTCCTTCCAGGCAGGCTGTTGAGGGCGGGCCGAGGCGGCGCCCTCATCCTTGCAGGCCCGGTGCTCCTGCACAGAAAGTTGATCGTGCTCTCCGCCTTGATGAGCAGTTGCAGCTCAGGAAGAAAACGCGGAAACCAGGCGGAGCGAGAGCACGCTGAGCACCTCGATCTGCGCCACGCGCGACACCACAGGCTGCGCTCCAACGGCGCCATCCGCGGGGACCCGGTCGCTGGCGGCCAGCAGTGCATCCCCGGGCAGTAGCCCAGTCCGTGGCGCAGTTCCCCAGGCGGCCCCGCCGCCCCGCCCGAGCCTCCCGCTGCCTCCAGGCCGCTGGGGTTCGGGAAGGTCGCGTTCGCCGCCGCTGGGCGCCCGGTGCGGGGCGCACGGGGAGGCTCGCCGGCGCCGCGCTCTCGGAGACGCTCGGATCTACCTGTGCCCGGGGGGAGGAGGAAGGCGGGAGGCTGCGGAGTGCTGGCTCCCCCTGGGGGCTCCTGCCCCTCGGCACCAGGCGGGCAACTGGCGGCCCGGGAGCCGGAGAGCGGAGTGCTCGTCGCTGTCGCCGGCTGGGCTGGTGTCAGCCCGCCGCCCCTCCTTAACCTGAGTTTTTAAAAACGAGCATCCATACCGTGTGGGGGTCGAGGGTGGGAGAGGGGAGGACAGGGCAGGAAGAAGGAATTCTGCTCTACTGGTGATAAAGCTCCAGGTTCATCCCATCGTGGATTTCATCCCCCAGAGAAACGTGGATCTTAAAAACCGTGTGCCACTTCTTCAGGACAACCTTGTTCCAACTGGTGCTAGTTGGGGCTGCGATCAGCTTCTAAAGACCCCCGAAAGTGTCATCAACGTTGCACTTAGTGCAGACCTTCTTTTCCAGAGGGTCGTTGTAAACCACCTCACTCATTCTTTCTAGAGTCCTATGGCCTGCATCCTGCCCACCCACCACCTCCTCGCTGGAAGCCAGAGCCAGGCCAGAGTGATGCTGAGAACTGGAAGCGGAAGTCCCTAACCTAGTGTTTGGTGGGATAACCGGGAGAGGGTGTGCTAGACTTCAGCCAGGGCAGTGATTCTGAAGGATTCTGGGCTCTATGCCGCCAACTGCAAAGGAAAATCTCCACAGATGCACACCCCTGGTTCCTGAATTCCTCTTTCTCTTTTTTTTTAACCTCACCGGGAGCGCCAGTAAAAAAAAAAAGTGCCGAACCCCAGCCTCTATGAAACTGTGGGGTTAGCTGGGTTTTCTTCTCTGGAATCAAAGGAACTCCACTTTAAGGGACTTCCCATGGACAACAGCAATGGTTTCCTCAGGGGCAACCCTGCGGGTATTGTCCTTGGGTGTTCAGACCAAACCTCCGTAGAGGGGTTTACTGGACAGAGGAGATTGCCCTGGGGGAAGGGTCTTTGATCAGGGGTAATGGTGCTCCAGTGCTGGGCACACGTGCCTGTGACCCCACCTGTTGCCTGTCAGTGACGAATATTCGGGTGGATTGTCATGCCAGCGGGTCCTAGCTGTGTCCCTCTGCCTGGGATTTAACACACAAGTCAGAGGCTCTGAACCAACCTTGCCCCCAGCTGCAAATCTTCATTCTACCCAGCTGAGGTAACAGGCTCCTCTAGTGACCCATCCGCCAACTGAGCTCTCACAAAGCTTGTCTCTCCAGGGAGGCAATATTGTGGAAGGGCTGCAGTACTAGTTATTTGCCTTATTTTAGGCATTGTTAGAAAAGTGAAAAATAAGGTTGTGTGTGTGTATGTAAATGACAGTAAAAGTTGCTTAAGAGAAAGATTTGTGAAATTTGTGTCTACAGAAAACAGAAGTAAAATCATGTTTATAAAGACCCAGGAAATGTGGAGAAACAGGTTTAAGAGACAATATAATCTTATATATAACATGGCTTACATTATAAGCCACGTGTTCACTTTACCCAAAATGTGAGTGCTGCCGTAAGAAGCATCAGCTCCACCGTCACAAGGAGGCAACTGACGTCTGGGAACACTAAACACTAGCACTCTGCTCACACAGCCAGAGAATGCTGATGGCAGGATTCCACCCCATGGGTCCTCTATTAACAAGTTTCCCCTGATGCTTAATGACCCTCCGTGCAGCAAGAATGTTGGGGAGAGGAGAGTAAGAGGGGTGACAGATCCCGTCACCAGGAAGCTGCGCTCCCTCCCAGCCCTTTGGCCTCGCTGCATTTTTGCGTCGCATCCAAGCCCTGGCCACCAGCAGAACGAGAGGATCCTCCGGCTCAATTTCACATTTTAGTTTCGTTCCATTGGGATTGGGGAGGAGAAAGTCATGAAATCCCTTGTCTCTCAAGTGGAATTGAGAATCGGGTCCAAATGTTAAACTCAGGATCGGAATCAGAGTCAGAGGAGGTAGATGGCTGCTGCTGGGCTGGGGCCTGCTGGGAGGAAGACGGGAAATGGGCCTGGAGATACCATGGAGGGCTCAGGGTGCAGGGCTCCCATCCAGGTCCTGAGGATCCTGCGTATAGATCACGTGGGCACCAACTGCAGCTCCTCGTAGGGACCAACTCCTGAATTCTCCCTTACTCACGGCATCCATTTCATTAGAATGTCTCGAAATCCTAACATCTAAATATATATATATAATTTTTTTTTTCAAACTGGACCTAAAATACCCCAGGCATTGAGTCACTCCCATGAACACTGGCCATAGCATTTTAATAGGGTCCCTGCTCTCATCGTCCCTGGTAAGCAGGCCAAACCTCTCTCTCTGGCCTTTCAGGGCAGATGTTCTTCATTCCATGTCGACTGACAGCTTCAGACCAAGATGATTTTCTCTCAATATCCAGGCTCCAGCTGCACATACCTTCTCTCACTCCCTGAATATAGGTGGCACAATTTTGTCTTGGGGTCTTTGCTACACTGCCTTAGCTGCTCCTCTCCCATCTCCCCCCAGTGCCGTTCACCAAGCTGGCTCATAGTCCTTGCTCAGGCCTCAGTGAGTCACTCTGTGCATGGAACCCTTCTCAGGCAGTGATGCTGCTCGTAGGGGC
Organism: Diceros bicornis minor; assembly: GCF_020826845.1. Taxonomy (NCBI): domain Eukaryota; kingdom Metazoa; phylum Chordata; class Mammalia; order Perissodactyla; family Rhinocerotidae; genus Diceros; species Diceros bicornis. The sequence continues at coordinate 91,531,271 of NC_080740.1, forward strand.
TGCCCCGTTATTCAGTCCTCAAACTCGACTCACACCTAGTATGGTTCACCTAACTCCTTGGTAAAGTCTAGCTCTCCCCTTGGTCTCTAAGCTTTGTGAAATCATGGATCCTGTCCACAAGTGAATTCCGCTGTAGTACAGCTTCCCGGCCCCGACTCTACAGTGGAATCATCTGGAGGGCTATTTAAAAGGTCAATCTCAGTGATTGAGACTTAATTTTTTTGGGCTGAGGCCCACGGCTTTGTGTTTGTGAAAGGCTTGCTGGGTGATTCTCATGTGCGGCCTGAGCTGGGATCTGCTGCCTTAGAGGAACATCGTGCACTTTGCCGTAAGCTGCACGTGAGTGCAGGGGCCTCCTTGGTCCATTCCCACCTCACTGTGCTCCAGGGAGGTGGGACGATATGACTGTGAGTCACACTTGGGCTGCAGATTAGAACCACCTGGAGAGGGTAGCACTGTCCTCATGAGGGCCCCTTCCAGAGATTCTCATGTAATGGTGCAGACTGGGGCCTGAGCATCAGTGTTTCTAAAGGTCCCCAGTGGTTTTAATGAAAAATAAGGACTGAGAATGTCAGGATTCAAGAGGGTCCAAGTGGCTAAGGTTTTTGTTTGATTTTTCCTTGAGAAACTGAAGAGAGCTGTATGAGAATCCCTGCGGATTGGGCAGAGGACTAGGGCATAACCTAGAACCTCTTCTTAAGACTTACTCTGGAGGGGTAGGTGGATTTGATAATATGTTTTTCAAATGTTTTTAGGGCCGTGTGTCTTCCTGAGGATATATGAGGAAACGCTTGTGTTCAGCTTTACAGCTTAGGGAAAATCATCAATGTAAGGGAAATTGTTTCTATATTTCAGTGTAAAACAACATATTCAGTAATAATGCAATGATTGTTTCAATTAAAAACACTTTCTGTATAAATATGTTGTAGTTTCTCAGCTGAGTATTGGAAACAGGAGGGGCACTGTGTTAGTACATTACAGGCCAGTGCACTTGAAGTGAGTGAACTATCGGGTTTTCCTCTGGAGGAAGGTCTGCCCAGGTCAGAACTACGGTGGACTGGGTGAGCCAGTGACAGTTTCTGATGTGCCGTGGAAACAACTGGGAAGTATTTTATTTGCTGAGAGAGAGAGTCATTGCAGATTCCTGAATGAGATGAAGAAAATGACATTTTAAGAGAGACTGTCGGGGGAAAGAGAGACTGGAGCAGAGAGAGAAAAATGTTTGAGGGCATCAATGGCCATTTTATCCTAACTGTACGGTGAGAGGCTGATTGTAGGAAAGGCTCAGGCTGTGGAGAGCTGGCTCCCAGACACACAGTGATCACCTCTGTGCTCAGGGGAGCCCTCCTCAGACTCTGCCCCCTGCGGCAGCCTCGATTTCCCCGTTGCAGACACTCCAGCCCTTTGTTGTCCCTGGTGCCCCCTGGTGGCGGCTGGCACCCCCTGTAGGTCTCTGGGGAAAGGGTGGGGAAGAGGTGGCTCTGACTTCTGGGTCATGGAGATCCCAGCCTGGGGCAGAGCAGCATCACTTCAGTCCTGACTCCTTGGATGCTCCATGAAATCTGAGGGCAGCGAGTTGCCTCTGGAGGCCTGTGGATGGATGGGTGAGTGGGGGGTATCCAGCCTGCAGCCTCAGTATAAGACCTCCATCAGCCAAGAAGGGGGAACCCAGGCCCTGGTGCACCTGGAGCTGCTGATTCCTTTCTGTGCCCCGAAGGAGAGTCTTTGAAAGGCTGAGCAGGGCGAGAATCTGGATCCCAGGCCAAGTCAGCTTCGGACACCAATGCCTCCATCTGCATGGAAAGGCCTCCAGGGGAAGGGCCTCTGAGCCGGGGTGGCTGCGCTCAAGTCCTGACAGATGTGCCTGCGCCCATTCCTGCTGTGACAAAACTATGGGTGGATTGACCGCCCCCTCCCCCCTCCACATCGAGTCCTAGCAGAGTCCTTCTGCCTGGGCTTGACCCTCAAGACAGAGGGTCCAGATTCTCCCAAAGGTTCATTTCTGGATCTCTGGCCATTCCCGGGCACCCTCTGGTGACCAGTGAGCCAACTCAGTTCTCACAAAGCTTACATTCTCCACGGAAAAGCAATATTCGTCACGGGACCGCAATCCTAGTGATTTTGTCTGATCTATTAGTAATGGTTAGGAGAGTACTAATATGGTCATATGTGTGTAACAGTGAGAAAAATTTTTCAAGAAAAAGACTAGAGTAAATTGAGATCTACACAGGGGAGAAATATATTCATTTTGATAAATTTCTCCCAGGAAATGTGGAGCAACAGAGGTAACAGACAGAATGAGTCTGCCATATAAAACACATGTATATGTATATGTGTAAAGAAAATATTCTCCCCAAACTGACTATTGAAGTCAGAAACCTCAGGTCAAATTTAAAGCGTGGGTGAGGCCCAGTACTGTTAGATTAAAGGACAATGACAGCCTCCTAGAGAATGCAGAAGGCAGGACTGAAAGCCTGTCATCCTCGAATCTACATGTTGTCCTACGATGGTCGATGACCCTGAGCACCAGGAATGAATGAGAGTAGGGAGAAGGACGGCAGATCTCCAGGCTCCCAGAAGCTGAGCCCCTCCCTGCCCCCTGGCCTCTCTCTGTCATTCTCCATGTAATCCTGGGTCCCATCTAAGCCACTGCCACCAGGATGAAAGAGGTAAGGGGCATCTCCTTCAATTTCACATTTTACTTTCATGACATTGGGTTTGGGGAAGGGAAGGAGTCATGAGTGTATGGAACTGTGATATCCCGCTGTCTCAAGTGCCATAGGGATCACATTCAAATTGTCTTCAAGTTCAAGGCCCGGTTCAGGGCCCTGTCATCCACGAAGCTGCCCTTGGGCTGTGGGGGGTGGGGTGGGGATTGGGTGGGGGGAACTTAGGGCTGGTGAAGGTCCTAAGGCTCGAGCAGAAAGTCTAGAGAAGAAGAAAAGTGTCTGGAAGAACATGTGACCAGAGGCTTCTCTTTTCCCTGAGTTTCTTTTTCTTCTTTTACTGCCTTAAAGTTTTTATATTTCAGTCAAGAGTCACCTAATCCAAAAAATAAAGATATTCTAATATGAGGCAATCTCCTTATTAATGCCTTGCCTGTGAATCTGTTAAAATATGGGAAATCACAGTATTGAGAATAATAATTTAACATTCTTAACACTAAAAACTAGAATTATTTCATTGTAAAGTAATAGAGAATCTCAGTCCCAAGTTAGTAACCACGAATTTATTTCAAAATCCTCTCAGAGCTTCCTCCTCTGCCTGTGCTGGAGTAACAAGATCTAGACTTCCCTCCAGTGTCACACGAGTAAAAAGCCAGATGAACTCCATGAACCAAGCGTTCCAGGCGTTGACCGCAGGACACAGGACAGTGTGTGGAGGCAGGAACCAAGCGAGGGATCCCCACGGCTGCCCAGCTCAGAGCCTGCAGAGAGCTTCCAGAGCACGGTGAGGAGGGTCCAGGCAGAGCGTGGGGGTCCTCCTGAGTCAAGGAAACAGGGATGAGAGTTGAGGAGGGACAGGCAGCTGGCAATCATAGGGCTGAGTCCCAGAGAGGAGGGTGGCATGGCTGAAGTGGGGGGTGAGGCGGAGAGCAGAGGGCAGAGGGGTCATCCAGTCATCTTCAGGTGTAAGATAAGCGCAAAGAGAAAATGAAAAAATCTAATTTTCTGGTGTCAAAACGGAAAGAGCCTCTCCCTCCTTTTCCTTTCAGAGCATTTTAAAAGAAACCTTGTATCTCTAAATTCTTTCTCTGTCCCTTTAATATATACGTCAATCTTTTTGAAAGCTGAATAACACTCTTGCCAGCTTTTCATAGATATAGAATGTCTTTCTCTAGGACCTGGGAGCCATCTCTGCAAAATTAATTACATTTCACACACAGTGCCCTTCTAATTTCAAACATTCAGTTGAGAAATTTCACAAATTGTTTACACAGAAAATCTTTCTGTGATCGAGGAAGGTGGAGCTCCTGCCTCCCGGGCCCCGTAGGAGGGTAGGAACCTACCTCAGCAGGTGCCTGGCTCTAAGATGCAGACCAGATGAACTGCATGTGACCAATGGTGCTGTCAGTCTTCTTACTTGAGGACAAGTTGTGGTGTACCTTGAACACGTGATGCCTGGGGTTGTCACCACCAGACTATATGAAAGGGTGAGATTTCCGTCTGTCTCTGCATCCTCTTTCATGGGTTGTCTGCGGTGGGCATCACAATCTGGATTAATGCTTATTCAATTAAAAAACTCTGTTTTCCTTCTCTTCTACCTTTGTGGAGATTTCTGCAGTGGCAGATTTTGTTTTTAATTATATTTCCCCCCACAGGCAGTTTTAATTATATTCCCCCCCATACAAATTTTAGGATTGTTTTTTCTATTTCTGTGAAAAATACCATTGAAATTTTGATAGGGACTGCATTGAATCTATAGATGGCTTTGGGTAGATTGGACATTTTTTTTTTTATTGATGTTTTTAATGGTTTCTAACATTGTGAAATTTTGGGTTGTACATTTTTGTTTGTCCATCACCATATATATGACTCCTTTCACCCCTTGTGCCCACCCCCCACCCCCACTGCCCCTGGTAACCACAGTCCAGTTTTCTCTGTCCATGTGTTGGTTTATATTCCACATATGAGTGAGATCATACAGTGTTTGTCTTTCTCTTTCTGGCTTATTTCACTTAACATAATATGCTCCAGGCCCATCCATGTTGTTGCAAATGGGACGATTTTGTCTTTTTTTATGGCTGAGTAGTATTCCATTGTATATATATACCACATTTTCTTGATCTAATCGTCAGTCGAGGGACACTTAGGTTGCTTCCACTTCTTGGCTATGGTGAATAATGCTGCAATGACCATAGGGGTGCATAAGCCTCTTTGGATTGTTGATTTCAGGTTCGTTGGATAGATTCCTAGTAGTGGGATGGCTGGATCATAGGGCATCTCTATTTTTAATTCTTTGAGGAATCTCCATACCGTTTTCCATAGAGGCTGCACCAATTTGCATTCCCACCAGCTGTGTATGAGGGTTCCTGTTTCTCCACATCCTCTCCAACATTTGTTGTTTTTTGTCTTGGTGATGAAAGCCATTCTAACGGGCGTGAGGTGGTATCTTAGTGTTGTTTTGATTTGCATTTCCCTGATGATTAATGATGTTGAGCATCTTTTCATGTGCCTATTGGCCATCTGTATATCTTCCTTGGAGAAGTGTCTCTTCATTTCCTCTGCCCATTTTTTGATCGGGTTGTTTGTGTTTTTGTTGTTCAGTTGTGTGAGTTCTTTATATATTACGGAGATCAACCCCTTGTCAGATGTATGTTTTGCAAATATTCTCTCCCAGCTGGTTGGTTGTCTGTTCATCTTGATTCTGGTTTCATTTGTCTTATAAAAGCTCTTTAATCTGATAAAGTCCCACTTGTTTATTTTTTCTTTAGTTTCCCTAGTCTGGGTAGGCATGTCATCCAAAAAGATTCCTTTAAAACCAATGTCAAATAGTGTGTTGCCTATATTTTCTTCTATGAGTTTTATAGTTTCAGGTCTCACCTTCAGGTCTTTGATCCATTTTGAGTTAATTTTTGTGAATGGCGATAGCACATGGTCCACATTCATTCTTTTGCATGTGGCTGTCCAGTTTTCCCAACACCATTTATTGAAGAGACTTTCCTTTCTCCATTGCATGTTCTTAGCACCTTCGTCGAAAATTAGCTGTCCGTATATGTGTGGTTTTATTTCTGGGCTTTCAATTCTGTTCCATTGATCTGTGTGTCTGTTTTTGTACCAGTACCATGCTGTTTTGATAACTATTGCTTTGTAGTATGTTTTGAAGTCAGGGATTGTGATGCCTCCTGCTTTGTTCTTTTTTCTTAGGATTTCTTTAGCTATTCAGGGTCTTTTGTTGCCCCATATAAATTTTAGTATTCTTTTTTCTATTTCTGTGAAGAATGTCATTGGGATTCTGATTGGGATTGCATTGAATCTGTAGATTGCTTTAGGTAATATAGACATTTTAACTATGTTTATTCTTCCAATCCACGTGCATGGGATATCTTTCCATTTCTTTATGTCATCATGGATTTCTTTCAATAATGTCTTGTAGTTCTCATTGTATAGGTCCTTCACCTCCTTGGTAAGATTTATTTCTAGGTATTTTATTCTTTTTGATGCAATTGTAAATGGTATTATCTTTTTGAGCTCTCTTTCTAGATTGGACATTTTAACATTATTAATTTTTATGATCATGAACATGGGATATCTTTCCATTTATTGGTGTCTACTTCAATTTCTTTAACCAAAGTCTTTCAGTTTTCATTTTACAGATCTTTCACTTATTTGGCTAAATTTATTCATAGGTATTGTTTGGATGCTATTGTGAATGGGATTGTTTTCTTTATATCTTTTTCAGCTATTTCATTTTTAGTATATATAAACACAACTGATTTCTGTATGTTTATTTTATATCCTCCAACTTAATTGAATTCATTGATTAGTTCCAAGTTTTTTGGTTGAGTCTTTAGGATTTTCTGTATATGAGATCATATCATCTGCAAACAAAGACAATTTTATTTCTCCTTTTTGACTTGGATGGCTTTTATTTCTTTTTCTTGCCTGATTGTTCTGCCTAGAAATTCCAGTGCTACGCTGAAGAGGAGTGGTTAGAGAGGGCACCACTGTCTTGTTCCTGATCTTAGAGGAAAAGCTTTCAACCTTTCGCCATTGAGTACAATGTCAGCTGTGGGCTTGTCCTATATGGCCTTTATTATGTTGAGGTATGTTCCTTCTATATCCAATTTGTTGAGAGTTTTTATCTTGAAAGGATGTTGTATTTTGTCAATGTGTTTTCTGCATCTATTGAGGTGATCATATGATTTTTATCTTTCATTCTATTAATGTGGTATATCACATTTGTTGATTTCCTTGCATCTCAAGGATATATCCCACTTAATCATGGTGTGTGATCCTTTCAGTGTGCTGTTGAATTTGTTTTGCTAATATTTTGTTGAGGATTTTTGCATCTATGTTCATTAGGGATACTGACCTGTAGTTTTCTTTTCTTGTAGTGTCCTTGTCTGGCTATGGAATCAGGGTAATGCAGGCCTCATAAACACGTTTTGGAGTGTTCCCTCCTCTTCAATTTTCTGGAAGAGTTTTGGAAGGATTGGAATTAATTTTTCTTAAAATGTTTGGTATAATTCACCAGTGAAATCATCTGGCTGGGCTTTTTCTTTGTTGGGATATTTTTGATTACTGATTCAATCTCTTGTTGGTATGTTCAGATTTTCAGTGTCTTCATGATTCAGTCTTGGTAGGTTGTGTGTTTCTAGGAGTTTGCCCATTTCTTCTAGGTTGTCCACTTTGTTGGCAGAGTGGTCTCTTATGATCCTATGTATTTCTGCAGTATCAGCTGTAATGTCTCCTCTTTCATTTCTGATTTCGTCTTTTTTCTTAGTCTAGCTAAAGGTTTGTCAATTTTATTATCTTTTTAAAAAAAAGTTCTTAGTTTTGTTGATCTTTTCTATTATTTTTCTCGTCTCTATTTCATTTATTTCCACTCTGATCTTTGTTATTTCCTTCCTTCTGCTAACCTTGGTCTTAGTTTGTTCTTTTTCTAGTTCCTTGAGGTATAAAGTTAAGTTGTTTATTTGAGATCTTTCTTTTTTCTTAATGTAGGCATTTTGAGCCATAAACTTTCCTCTTAGAACTACTCTGCTGCATCCCATAAGTTTTGGTATGTTTTGTTTCCATTTCTGTTTGTCTCAAGCTATATATACATATTTTATTTTCCTTTTGATTTCTTTGAAACCTTGGTTGTTCAGAAGTGTGTTAATTTCCACATACTTGAGAATTCTCATTTTTTTTCCTACCTTTCCTACCTTTTCCATACCATTGTGTCTAGAAAAGATACTTGATATAATTTCAATCTTTTTAATTTGTTAAAACTTGTTTTGCGACCTAAACTATGATCTATCTTGGAGAATGTTCTGTGTGTGCTCGAGAAGAAAATGTATTCTGTTGCTGTTGGATAGAATGTTCTATATGTGTCTGTTAGCTCCATTTGGTCTATAGTATTGTTTAAATCAGTTCTTTCCTTATTGATTTTCTGTCTGGATGATCTATCCATTGTAGAAAGTTGTATATTAAAGTTCCCTCCTATTATTGCATTGCTGTTTATTTCTCCTTTTAGTTCTATTTGCTTTATATACTTAGGTGCTCTGATGTTGGGTGAATAAATATTTACAATTGTATTTTCTTGACAAATTGACTACATTGTCATTATAGAATGAAATTCTTTGTGTCTTTTGACCATTTTTAACTTAAAGTCTATTTTTTTCTGATATAAGTATAGCCACCTCTGCTCTCTTTTGGTTACCATATGCTTGGAATATCTTTTTCCATCTCTTAACTTTTAGCCTATGTGTGTCCTTAAATCTAAAATGAGTCTCTTATAGGCAGCATATCATGGATATTTTTTTAATCCATTCAGCCATTCTGTGTCATTTGATTGGAGAATTTTGTCCACTTATGTTTAAAGTAATTATTGATAGGTAAGGTCTTATATTAGGTTAGGTCAAAATTAGTTAACAATTTTGTTAATTTAACAATTCAAATTAATTTAACAATTTAGTTATTTGTTTTCTGACTGTTTTATAATTCCTTTGTTCCTTTCTTCCTCTCTTGTTATCTTCCTTAGTGACTGATGACTTTTTGTGGTGGTATGCTTTGAGTCCTTTATCTTTATCTTTTTTGAAACTACTACAGGTTTTTCCTTCATGGTTCCCTTGAGGCTTACATAAAATATTTTATAGTTATAATATCCTTTTTAAGCTGGATAACAACTTAACTTTGATAGCATACATCAACTCCACACTTTTACTCCTGCCCTCACATTTTAGGTTATTAGGTTACAATTTACACCTATTTATATTGTGTATCCAATAACATTATAGTTTTAGTTATTTTTATTACATTTGCTTTTTAACTTTTAAATTAGAGTTGAAAGTGATTTATGCATCATCATTAAAATGTTAGAGAATCTGACTTTGACTATATATTTACCTTTACTGGTGAGTTTTACACATTCAATTGTTTTTACATTGTTAGTTAGCATCCTTTTATTTCAGCATGAAGAACTCCCTTTAGCCTTTCTTGTAAGCCAGGTCTAGTGGTGATGAACTCCCTCAGATTTTGTTTGTTTTGGAAAGTCTTGATGTCTCCTTCATTTCTGAAGGACAGCTTTTCTGGGTATAGCATTGTTAGTTGACAGTTTTTTCTTTCAATATTTTGAACATATCATCCCTCTCTCTCGTAGTCTGCAAGGTTTCTGCTGAGAAACTCACTGATAGTTTTATGGTGGCTCCCTTGTATATGATGAGTTACTTTTCTCTGGCTGTGTTCAAAATTCTTTGTCTGACTTTTGACAATTTAATTATAATGTGTCTCAGTGTAGCCCTTTTTGGATTCAACCGATTTAGGGACTTTTGGGCCTCATGAATCTGGATATTCATTTCTCTCCCCATGTCTGGGAAATTTTAAGCCGTTATTTCTACAGAATTTCTGCCTCATTCTCTCTCTTCTTGGTTTCCCATAATGCATATATTACCTTGACGGTGTCCCATAAGTCCTATAGGCTTTCTTCACTCTTTTTGATTCTTTTTTCTTTTTGTTCCTCTGACAAATGATTTGTCTTCAAGTTTACTGATTATTTTTTCTGCTTTGTCAAATCTTCTATTGAAGCTTTCTATTGAATTCTTTAGTTCAGTCATTGTATTCTTCAGCTTTAGAATTTGTTTGATTTTTTTTAATGGTTCTATTTTTTTGTTAAACTTCTCATTTTGCACATGTATTATTTTCCTAATTTCATTTTGTTGTTTGTTTTCTTATAGTTCACTGAACTTATTTAAAAAGATTATTGTGAATTCTTTGTCAGACAGTTCATAGATCTCCATTTTTGTAGTGTCAATTATTGGAGCTTTATTAGTTTCCTTTGGTGGTTTTTCATGATCCTTGTATCCTTGCATTGGTATCTATTGCATTTGACGAAGCAGTCTCTTCTTCCAGCCTTTACAGGTTTGCTTTGGCAGGGAAAGACCTTCACCAGTCAACTTAGCTTGGGGTTGTGGATGGGTCAGCTGGTAGCAACCACAGGTAAGTAGAGCTTGCTCTCAGGGTCTCTAGTTGGGTGGGGGCACTACCTGTGCTCTGAGATGAGGCAGGGGAGCCTCTGGTTGGGCTTCACATTTGGGTGGGCCTGCTGGCTAAGCTCCACATTCAGACAAGGCCACTGGCTGGGGTCCCTAGTCAGGAAGGGTTGCTGGCTGGGCTCTCTAATCAGGCAGCGCTACTAGCTTGACTCCAAAATCACCTTTGGTCAGGTAGGTTTGCAGGTTGTGTTCCACGGCATGGTGTTTCTGCTTGTTGGACTCTGCAATTGGATGGAGCACAAATTGGGCTCCTCAATTGCCCCTAGTCAGGTGGGTCCCCAGGCTTTGCTCCATGGCTGGATAATGCCACTGGCTGGAGTTCACGTTCAAGTGGGGCCACAGGCTGGGCTTCATGATTTGGCAAGCTGCTGGTTGTGCTCCATTGTTGGGCAAGGTCACTGGTTGGGCTCCCTGCCTGTGTGAGGCTACAGACTATGCTCAGTAATCATGCAGGGCTCTAGGCTAGACTCTGCTGCTGGGCAAGGCTATAGGCTAGGCTCTGTGGCTGGGTGGTGCTATAGGCTGTGCTCCAACGCTGCCTGGGGTCACTGTTCAGGATCCCTAATTGAGCAGGCCTGGAGGATATGCTCAGCAGTTAAGCAGGGCTGCTGACTTGCTTCCCTGCCTGGGAAGGCCATAAAGTGGGCTCCACAGCTACCCAGGGTCACTGCTTCCTGGTCAGGCAGGGCTGCAGGCCAAGTTCAGCAGTTGGGCAGGGCTGTTAATTTGCTTTCCTGCCTGGGCAAGCTGTAGAATGAGTGCCACAACTTCCTGGGGTCTCTGGAAGGACTTCCTGGTTTGGTGGGGTGCGAGGCTTTGCTCAACAGTTGGGTGGGGCTGCTGACTTGCTTCCATGTCTGAGCAGGGCAGTAGAATGAATTCTGCAGCAAGGATGGCCCACTGAGTGGGGACACAAAATAGGTAGAAATTCCAATAGAGCTCACTGGCTAGACAGGGCCACCAGCTCAGCTCTGCAGATGGCCAGAGCCACTGCCTGAAATCTCTGCTTGGATGCTGCCACCAGTAGGAAGATGGTATGTGCTCTCTTTTTCCCACTGGAGAAACTAGGCCCAAGGTGACCTTCACAGTGCCATGCTGTGCCAGCGTTATGGAGGAACAACGTGGTCAAAGTGAAACTGCTCCTCTTACCCTTCTAATGCATTTTTTCTTTTTTTGGGGGGGGGGGGCGGTGTCTAAAGGGGTGCTTCAGCTTTACCCCAGGTTCTGGAATTTTCACAGAGGCATCTTGTTTAATAGTTGCTAGATGGTCTTTATGTGAGGAGACTGAAGTTGGGGACTACCTATCCTGCCATCTTGCTAAAGACTATCGCTTCATAGTTTAACTTGCATTTCCCTAACGACTAATGATGTTATTTGTGCTTATTTATCATCCTTATATCCTCTATGATGATATGTGTGTTAAAACCTTTTGTTTACTTTTTTTTTTAAGCTGAGTTGTTTGTTTTCTTGCTAATGAATGAATTTTGAAGCATTCTTTTTGCTTTCTTGATATGTCTTTTATTGGATAGGTGATCTGGCAAGATATTTTTTTCTTCTGTGACTTGACTTTTTATTCCCTTAATAACATCTTTTGATGAGCAGAATTTCTAATCTTGGTAAATTCCAACTTTGCGATTCATTCTTACATGAACTGTGCTTTTGATATCTAATTTAAGAAGTCTTTTCCTAATGCAAGTTCTCAAAGATTTTTCACCTATGTTTTCTTCTACAGTTTTATACTTTACATTTAGGGCTATGATCCATTTTGAGTTAATTTTTACATATGGAATGAGATATGGGTCAACAATCATATTTTTGCATGTGGATATCCAGTTGTTCCAGTGCTATTTGTTGAAAAGGCTATTCTTTTCTCCACTGTCCTGACTTTGTGCTATTGTCAAAAATAAGTTGTCCTTATATGTATGGGTCCATTTCCAAACTTTCTATTCTGTTCCATTGATCCCATCGTTATGCTCCTACCATTCTCTTTTGTTTACTGTAGCTTTATGATGAGTCTTGAAATTATATAGTGATATCCTCCAGCTGTGATCTTTTTTCAAGTTTTTTGGCTATTTTCAGTCTTTTGCATGTCTATGTGAATTTTATAATCTATTTGTCAAATTCTACAAAAAAACCAGCTGGAATTTTGATTGGGATTGTGTTTAATCATCAGTTGGGGGAGAATTGATATCTTTTTTTTTTTTTTTTTTGTGAGGAAGATCAGCCCTGAGCTAACATCCATGCTAATCCTCCTCTTTTTGCTAAGGAAGACCAGCTCTGAGCTAACATCTATTGCCAATCCTCCTCCTTTTTTTTCCCCAAAGCCCCAGTAGATAGTTGTATGTCATAGGTGCACATCCTTCTAGTTGCTGTATGTGGGACGTGGCCTCAGCATGGACGGAGAAGCGGTGCGTTGGTGCGCACCCAGGATCCGAACCCAGGCTGCCAGTAGCGGAGCACACGCGCTTAGCCGCTAAGCGACAGGGCTGGCCCGAGAATTGATATCTTAACAATATTGAGTCTTCTGGCCCATGAACAAGTGTATCTCTACATTTATTTAGGTATCCTTTAATTTCTCAGTGATATTTTGAATTTTCAGTGAATAGACATTTCATATCTTTTGTTATATACATTTCTAAGCATTTTATATTTTTTATTTTATTGATGTCACATTGGTTTATAACATTATATAAATTTCAGGTGTACATCATTATATACAAAAGAGACTACATCAAACTAAAAAGCTTCTGCATGGCAAAGGAAACCATCAACAAAACAAAAAGATAACTCACCAACAGGGAGAAAATATTTGCAAGTCATATATCTGATAAAGGTTTAATATCCAAAATAAATGAAGAACTCATACAATTCAACAATAAAAAAATGAACAATCCAAATAAAAAGTGGGCAGAGGATATGAACAGACATTTTCCCAAAGCATTTATATTTTTGATGCTAATGTAAATAGCACTGTTTTTTCTATTTCAATTTCTGTTGTTCATAGAATATAGGAATACAATTAATTTTGAGGACTCTTGTCAACTACAGTTTTGGTCAAAGTAAGAGCAAGGAAAAAGTAGTTCCCACAAATAAAAAGACAACAGAAGTGGTAAGATCCAGTGAGGCTTGATAGTTGATGAAAACCAAGGCTAAAACTTCAGAATGGTGGTGCCCTCAAGAGTTATGCTAGAGAGATTGTCCTGCTGAGAAAATATAATTAAAACTTAAGAACAAATGAGATATGCATCATAGTTGGTTTTTTCCAACAGGAAGTTCATATTTTATGAAAACTTTGAGGCAAAGTTTTAGAATTAGCTTCGTTTCCCAAATCTCCCTTCCTCTTTATCCATAACTGGATGTTCCTGTCTGGTCTCAGCAGTATCACATTGCACTTTGGGGCAATATGCATCCCAGTAACCCCAGGCTGGAGGCCTGTATGGAGAAGATCTCCACGGCCACCACGGCCTTCCCTGTGGTGCTCTGGTAGGTGGGCAGGAAGGACACCCAGATGCTACAGAAGACCAGCATGCTGAATGTGAGGAACTTGGGCTCATTGAAGGTGTCGGGGAGGTTCCTGGCTGCAAAAGCAATAGAGAAGCTGACCAAGGCCAGGACACCCATGTAGCCCAGGACCCAGTAGAAGGCCGTGGCTGAGCCCTCATTACACCCTATGATGATAAGTGCAGGTTCAGAGTGTGGGTCTGTGTCTGGAAAGGAGAGAGAGCTCACCAGCCACACCCCACAGAGCATCATTTAGACCAGGGAGCTGATGAGAATGAAAGAGTTAGAAGCTCTGGGCCCTGTGCAGTGCCTGATCCTGCTCTCTGGTCTTGTGGCCTTAAAGGCCAGAACCACAGTGATGGTCTTTGACAAAATGGTGGAAAGAGCTATTGTGAATACAATTCCAAAGGTTGTTTGTCAGAGGAGGCAGGTCACCCTGGTAGGATGACCAAAGAAGAGCAAGGAGCAGAGGAAGCAGAGGGTCAGGGAGATGAGGAGAATACAGCTGAGGGACCGATTGTTGGCTTTGGCGATGGGAGTGTCCTGATGCCTCACAAAGACCCCCAGAACTAGAACTGTGAGGAGAGAGAAGGAAAGAGCTGCACAGGCCAAGGTCATTCCCAAGAATTCTTCTATGGCCAGGAAGGTGGTGGCCTTGGGGAGGCAGCGATCTCTCTCCTTGTTTGGGTACTGGTCCTCTGGGCACTTCTCACGCTGGCCGATGCCTGAAAGGAACAGGAGGAGCACAGCAGGAAGAGATTCAGAAATAGTGTTCTAATTCCAGCTGAACATCCCAGTTCTAACATCTAATATTTGTGTAGATTCTTCTCAGCTTCTACTTTCTTTCACACACATATCCTCATTTGTTTTATTTTTAACTACACTTTCGAGATATTTGTATATTCACAAGCAGTTGTATGAAATAATAATGGAGAGATCCTGTGTACCTTTTAACCAGTTTCCTCCAATGGTAACTAACATCTTGCAAAACTACAGCACAAGATCACAACCAGATATTGACATTTATAATCAAGATACAGAACGTGTCCATCACTACAAGGATTCTTTATATTGCCCTTTTATGTTCATACCCACTTCCCTCCTGCTCCCACTTCTTCTTAACCTCTGACTACCACTAATCTGTTCTGTATTTCTGTGTTTGTCATTGCAAGAGTATTACAGAAACAGAACCATACAGTACTCAAGCTTTTGGCTTTGACATTTTTCACTCACTATAATTCCCTGAAGATTCATCTAGGTTGTTGCATGTATCATAATTCATTCCTTTTTATTGCTGAGTATCATTGCATGATATGGATATACATTTTGTTTATTCACTCTTTGAAGGACATCTGGGTTGGTTCCAGTTTGGGGCTATTAAAACTAAAACTACTTTAAACATGATTTTATGGGAACATAAGTCTTCATGTCTTGGGATAAATGCACAGGAGTGTAATTGCTAGGTGATATGCTTATTGCATGGTTAGTGTTTTACAAAGCTTCCAAATTGTTTTCAAGAGTGACCATACCATTTTACATTGCTATGGTCAATCTATGAATGCTTAAGTTTCTCCACATCCTCGATAGTATTTAATGTTGTCATTATTTTTATTTTAGTCATTATTATAGGTGTGTAGTGATATCTCCTTGTGACCTTAATTTGCATTTCCCTAATGGCTACTGATTTTGAACATATTTTCCTGTGCTTATTTGCTGTCTGTATACCATCTTTGGTCTGTCCATGTCTTTGCCCATTTTCTAATTGGGTTGTTTGGTTTTTTCACTGTTGACTTTTATAAGTTCTTTATATATTCTCGATAGTAGTCTTTTGTCTGATATGTGGTATGAAAATATTTTTTCCCATTCTGTAGTGAGTACTTTCATCCTCTTCATCTATGCTTTTGTAGAGCAAAAGTTTTTTAATTTAATGAGATCCAATTTATCAATGTTTCCTTCTATGTATGGTGCTTTTGGTGTTAAGTTCAAGTACTCTTTATGTAGCTCTATATTCTAAATATTTTATCCCTTTTTTTAGTAAAAGCTTCATAATTGTGCATTTTACATCTAAGTCTGTGGTCCATTTTGCTTTAATTTTTGCATAAAGTGTGAGATTTAGGTTCAAGTTCATTTTGGGTTTTGGCCTATGGATGTCTAATTGCTCCAGCGCCTTTTCTTGAAAAGCCTATCCTTCTTCCATTGAATTACTTGGCACCTTTGCACTAGTGGGGCATATGTATTTGGGTGTATTTCTGTGTCCCTTATTCTGTTCCATTGGTCTATATGTCTATTCCTCTGCCAATACCAAACTATTCTGGTTACTGTAGCTATATAATAGGCTTTAATGTTGGATACAGTGATTTCTCCTACTTTATTTCCACTTTATTCTTCTTTTCCAAGATTGTTTTTTCTATTGTAGGGCCCACATCTTTCCATGTCTAAGTTAGAATAAGCTTGTCTACATCTAAAAATAAAACCCTACTGGGATTTTGATAGGAATCTCCTTCAGCCCACATACAAATTTGGGGAGTATTGACACCTTTACTATGTTGAGTCTTCTAATCCATCAACGCAGTATGCCTCTCCATTTTTTGTGCCTTCTTGTATTTCTTTCATCAGAATATTGCAATTTTGAGCATATGGATCCTACATATTTTTAAAAATTTACCTAATTAATTTTTTTTGGAGTGATTATAAATGGTATTATATTTTTAATTTTGGTTTTCTCATGTTTATTGTTAATGTACAGAGATTTGATCAATTTTTGTGTGTTCATCTTGTATCCTGAAAACCTTGTATCCTGAACTCATTAGTTCTAGGTTTTTGTTGATTCCTTGGGATTGTTTATGTAGACAATCATGTGTCATCTGAAAATAGGGACAGTTTCATTTTTTCCTTTCTAATACATATGCCTTTTATTTCTTTTTATTACTCATTGCAGTTGCCAGATCTTCTGATAATATGTTGAATAAGAGTGGTGAGAGTAGTCATCTTTCCTTGTTCCTGATCTCAGAGAGAAAGCATTCAATCTTTCACCATGTTTAGACTTTTTAAGATGGTGTCATTTCCTTAAATTTGGGTTTTTCTAAAGAACTTTTAGAGGAAGTTCCTTAACCTGCACATCTTGTGAGATGAGGAAAGGGACATCTCTTCATCTCACACAGTTCATATTTCCCAAGCTATGTTGACACCAGCCTGTCTGTACTCTCTGCCTGACATACTCTCTGGTCTATTCTATTGGTTTTGCCTGAGTTCTGTAAGTCAGGATCTCCTCAGAAAGACCTGGACCCACAAGGTATAGACAACTTTCAGACTATTCTGTTTCTGTTGCAGTGTAAGAAAAGAGAACGGGGCCGGCTCCGTGGCTTAGCGGTTAAATGCGCGCGCTCCACTACTGGAGGCCTGGGTTGGGATCCTGGGCGCGCACCGACACACTGCTTCTCTGGCCATACTGAGGCCGCGTCCCACATACAGCAACTAGAAGGATGTGCAACTATAACATACAACTATCTACTGGGGCTTTGGGGAAAAAAAAAAGAAGGAGGATTGGCAATAAATGTTAGCTCAGAGCCAGTCTTCCTCAGCAAAAAGAGGAGGATTAGCACAGATGTTAGCTCAGGGCTGATCTTCCTCACAAAAAAAAAAAGAAAAGAAAAGAAAAGAGAACGGTTTCTTTCCCAACCCTTACCTGTCTTGTTGGAAATCTCCCCCAATGGGCACAGGACACAGTCAAAGCAGCAGATGGGCTCCATGTCCCAAACAGTTTTCCTAAATCCAGGGCCACAGCTTGGAGAATACTCAGAGACGGCAGTCTGAGCAGTAACAGGAAAAGAAAGTTCATGAGGGATTTAAATAACACACGTATGAAATTTATTCCTGATATATGTTCAGAAGAACAGGGAAATTGGAAACCAACTAATGTCAGTCAGTGTTGATGGTAATTGGAGAACTTAACGCAAGGTACCTGTGTGTGTTCAAATTGTACAGATGTGATGGAAGAGCCTACAGGACAGAATATTGTGTCAGGAAGTGATTGTAAATTACATCTAAATAAGTAGTGATTCAATGGCCAATAAGACTACTGTAAAATTTTTAGTGAATTATAAAAGGACATTAATAATTTATTGGCTCACACACAGACCCAATCTTTGTGACTGTTCAATTTGGTTTGACATTTTATTATAGTAAGTTTCAAATATTCCAATATTTTGAAACTTACACTTGCACAAATATTCTTTGCTTTGTATATTAATAGTTTCTTTTTAAAGACAGCAAACATTGTTTTATTCATACAAGTGGTATACAGATTGAGGTAAAGAGACAGAAAATTATCATTAGATTTATTCCACTTCCTCTTCTTTTGAGGATTTATATTTATGTAGATTCTAACCTTTTGGCCATAAATCCATGTCCACTCTATCACCTCTTCATGGATGGTGAACTCTTGATCCATTGGTGCTCTGGGGATAAACTGTCCCACTTTTACCATAACTTCAGTATTATTGATGAAAGTAACATAGTTCAAAATATCATATTTTGCCTCAGGTTTTTTTTCCTCATCTATAAACACATGGTCACCCACGCTATTCTTGAAACTTACGTTCTTCAGAAAGGCGTGGAGCTGACTGGAAAGAGAAGTCTTGATTATGGCTTTGCTCAGTCAAGGGGGATCAGAGCAGTATGATCTCTAAGAGGCTTAGATTTGTGGGTCCCTGTGAGCTGAGGTTTGGAGCAGTTTTAGAAACTCAGAAGTCTCTGCACCAGGAAGGTTCCTTAGGTGACTCACTATTGGAATCTTGTAGGCCTCATTCACTGATTCCAGGATTGGGACAACCTCAGGAGTAGAGAATGTTATTTTGAGACAAACTCGAATTTTAAACTAGTTTAACCATGGAGTTATGAGACTGTAAAGAAGGAAGTAGCCCTAGAGGTCATCTAGGCCAAGACCATAATTTGAGGAAATGGAGATTCAGAGATATTTAGTGACTCATCCAATATCAAACATTTTTAGTAGCATATCTAAGACAAAACCAGTTCATCTCCTCCATGTCCTCACCCCTTCCACTGATAGAATTATCTGCTCTATGCTCAGGGCTTAGAACACTAGAGGACAGAGAGAGGTCATCACTGAATATTTGTGGAATGAGTGATTTATGGTGTTTCCTAATCCAGTGCTCTTTCCTCTGTACTTCTTTTGATTCTTTTGGCTGAGGTAACAGAAATTCACATTAGCTAGCTTAAACAAAAAGGAGACCCTATTATAAATCTGATGGAGTGTCCCATAGATCCAAAGGCAGGGATCACAATGCCATCAAGACTCTCTCTACCAATCTCTTATCTCTACTTTTTTTCTGAATATTCTTTAAATTTCCTTATTACAAGTTTGGCTCTTTCTGTCTTTCAGACTACCTGTTGGATTATGGATGCACATAGCTCCTGTATTTACACCTTCTCCATTACAGAGATTGACCTGACTGATGGGAGTTTCAATCCTAATTTGAAATTCCTACTAGAGGGACTTCTATTGATGCAGATTGGTGAGTTGTCTTCCCCTACACCAAGTGGAGTCAAACTGTACCAACACAGTCAACGTAACCATTGGGGAAATGCAATTATAGGTGTCCAATAAACCACAATGTACCCCAACCCTAAAAGAATGAAGCTCTAGTGTGTGTGGTGTGCACATCACTGGGTATGCTCACGTCACATCTCCAGAGGACAGGGGCATGAAGCAGGTGCTCACATGTATGAAATGAATTAGGCATTAAAACCAATGAAGTAAACTATCCTATTGACCCACAAAAAACATCCAGTTGCCGGAGATGCATTAGAAATGTTCAACTAGATGTTTTATATGGGATCAGAATTACTTCAGAGCTAAGGCAAATGTGTCATCTTCTCTATGAAGGAAGTCTTTGGAAGGCTTGTCCTGATGTATGAGATATCAGGTACTTTCTCTCCAACAAGATAGGGCTATTTTTTGCTATCTACAGCTTCATATGGATATTACTAGGGCCTCACTGAACTGCATTCTAAGTAATGTGTGAGACAAAAACCATAGAACCCCTGCAAAATATAGCCATGTCCCACTTTCATGATTGCTTCAAAATGACTAGCTGAAGCTGAATTTACACTGAAATTACATCTTGCTGCTCATATAGATATTTTGTACTCTGGGAGGGGAGGAAAGCTCTATTAATCATCAGGCAAAGCAACATCTTTCCTGAGATGTTGACACTGGGCAGAAGTGAGAAAGTCATGGCTAAGATTGAGCAGGTTATTTTTAGAAGAGAAATCTGGCATTTTCAAAATAAATCACAAAGAACCCAGGTGGTCCCAGCTCTTAGCTAGGTCTAATGACTAGGGACCCCATTTCTAAGGAAATCTTACCTTCAAATGATGAGGCATTTGGTTGCCTTCAACTCCTATTGAGTCTACTTCTGATCTGATTAGGAACATGTCATGCAGAGCGCAGGCCACAGCATACACAGCATTTTAAACAATGTAACCACAAGCAGACATGGTCACTTCAAAATACTGCAGGGGAAGCATGTCCAAAGAAGCATTTGGGGAGCATTCCTCTTGCTCCAGTGGTGTAGCCACCTCTGAGCACTCAAAAGCCAAGTACCAAAAACTCTAAAGAAAAATGTTTTCTGGATATTTAGAAGGATTGACTCTCTTGAGGAATGTCCCAAATCTGGGAATATCTCATCAGGTAAGATGAGAGAATATCAGAGATGCATGAAAGGTATAACCATGATGAAATGTGGGTCTCACAATAATATCCCAATGAGGGGAGATGATCCACACCTTTGTAGGTATCAAGGTAACAGGCTATGAATATCTCATGATCATCAGGGAATCTGTATCTCCATGAATGACAATCACTGTAGCTCATGATTCTATGAGCTTAATCATGGGATTACCAAAGGCCTCCTCATGTTGTCTCTCATGGACAGGGATCTTCTCTGAAAAAGCTACACAGATTCCATTCTTGACCATTTCTGCTCTCAGATCTGACAGAAACTTTTCACTTCTCATATCATTGGAGGCAGCAAGTCCTACCCAGATCCATCCAAAATGCAGCATCAGTTGCACCATTCCCCAGGGCAAGGAAGAGTCCTTGGGGGCCATCTGATAAAGGGATGGATACTGAACTTCGTCACTCAGAATGGAATAAAATGGGCCATAGGTAACCTGAATGGAAGGAAACACACTCTATTTTGGATTTAAAATAAAAAGAATTTGATTGTAATGAGGTAAAAGCATCCCACATTGGTCTTTCTCATAAATAAATAATAAATATTGTGAAATTCAAAATTAATTAGCCAACAGAGGAGGGGATTCAGGTCACCCTCAAGCCCTGGTCCTTACCTTTCCTCATGGAACTCAAGTGCTGACAGACAGAATGCCCTGATGTTACTAGTGTTTGCTACAGTTCATGTGAAAATGGGCCAGGTTGACTTAATGTATCTTGGTTTCCTCCTTGTATTTTTACTTTTACATCTAACTTCCTCAAACTCTTCCTCAAAGAGAGAGACCTACGATTTGTGGTCATGTCTTAACTGTGCTATTTAATGGGAAATGTATCAATTCAATTTGTTTCTCTCACATGTTGGAGGCTCTGAACTGCCATCGCCTGTGGCAACTTATAGAGCACAAATAGTGCCTCCATCTGAAGAGACAGGGGTGATGTGTTCCCTCTAATACTAAGTGCTGACTTGGCCTGCCTTTGGAAGCTGTAATTGGGGATGGTTGGATCCCCTCCAGAAAGCCACCTCAGGGAGCTCTCTGAGGTCCTAACATCACTGTGATGGGCATTGTAGATATGGAATCCCAGAGAAGTGTTGGGCAAAAGATCAGGGTCCCTGTTGATCTCCTCCACAGCAAATTCTAGAACCAGAGCCTGCTGGTACTGTTTGTGAAGCCACCTGCAGGGAAAGGAGAGAGTCACCAATCCACTCTGAACTTTCAAGGAACTGTTCCTTGTTTTTTTTTTCAGAGCAGTTTTAGGTTCACAGCAAAATTAAGTAGAGAGTACAAAGAGTTCTCATATACCCCCTGACCCTACACATGCCTAGCCTCCCCCACCATCAACATCCCATTACCAGGGTGGAACATTTGTTATAATGAATGAACCTACATTGACATGTCATTATCACCCAAAGTCCATAATTTACATTAGTGGTCACTCTCGGTGTTGGACATTCTCTGGGTTTTAACAAATGTATAACGACATGTATCCATTATTATAGTATCATACGGAATAGTTTCACTGTCTTAAAAATCCTCCATGCTCTACCTATTCATCTGCCCCTCCCCCCAACCACTGATCTTTTTACTGTCTCCATAGCTTTGCCTTTTCAAGAATGTCACGTAGTTGGAATCACACAGTATGTAGCCTTATTCAGATTGGGTTCTTTCACTTAGTAATACTCATTTAAGGTTGCTCCATCTTTATTCATGTCTTGATAGCTCATTTCTTTTTATTGTTTAATAATATTCCATTATCTGGATGTACCACAGTTTATTTATCCAATCACCTACTGAAGGACATCTAGGTTGCTTCCAAGTTTTGGCAATTATTAATAAAGATGCTATAAACATCCATGTGCAGGTTTTTGTGGAGATAAGTTTTCGACACTTTTGAGCATGATTGCTGGATTGTATGATAAAAGTAGGTTTACTTTTGTAGGAAACTGCTAAACTGTCTTCCAAAGTAGCTGTACCATTTTGCATTCCCATCAGAAATGTGTGAGCCTACCTATTGCTCCACATCCTTGACAGCATTTGCCAATTAGAAAAAGACTTCCTCAGACTAGGAAGCTCCAGGCCCTTGTTACTCCACGGACACACCAAGTAAACAAAAATATACCAAAATAGATTTCTGAGAACTCTAGAAACCAGTTAAGAAGCTGCAGCTACCAAGTGAATGCCTAATCAAGAAAAAGCATTACTCAAATTGGTAGAAAATTTTGTAGCATTTTGCTCATCTCTTACTAACCTCCACTCCAGAATAGTGTGGTGTGGTTTGGAGGAGGCTACCCAATTCCTGATTCCTTTCTCAGAATGGAAGAAAAAGACTAGAACTTGATTGCAGTGTTCTGGTTTGCCTGGGTACTTGAGGGACTGGTTTCTAATTTGCCTGACTTGGCGCACTGATGGGAATCATAGAATAGTTTGGATACCAGGTTAGAGGCTGCTGAAAGCAGTCGTAGGCACATAGCATGTTAGAACTGCATTGGGTTCTCTGGGCAGATCCCTGGGCACCTGGGGGTAAGAGATTACAGGTGGAGGAATGCAATAGAAATCCAAGGCTTCTAAGAAGAAGCAGGGATGAGACTCTTAGAGAAATTAAGACATTTAAAAGCAGCCATATTATGGGGAACTGGAATAACATATGCACTGGCCCAGGGAAGACAAATCCTCAGAAAAGGTTTTGGAAAACCTGGGCCTTTAAGATGTACTAATTGCTGAAGATCTTCCCCTGCACAAAGCAAGTCCATAAAGACTGGAAGAGGTGGCTGTTTTTTCAAATTCTTAAATCTCAGCAAAAGATCACAAGGCATACAAAGAGACAGAGACACATGGCCTAGTCAAAAGAATAATTAAATCTTCAGAAATAAACCCTAAAGAAATGCAGGCTTCTGACTTACTTGACAAAGAACTTAAGACAACTCTTAAATTAAGAGTTTAAGAGCGTGTCTTAAATATGCTCAATGAGAACACCGACAGACATGGGCAGACAACTAAATGAAATCAGGAAAACAATGCTTGAGCAAAATAAGAATACCAACGAAGAGGTAGAAACTATAAAAAAGAACCAAACAGAAATTCTGGAGCTAAAAAATACAATAACTGAAATAAATGTAAAATTCATAGAGAAGTTCAACAGAAGACTTGATCAGAAAGAAGAAAGACTCTGTCAACCTGAAAACAATTAATTTGAAATTATCAAGTTGGAAGAGCAAAAAGAATGAAATAAAGTGAACAGAGCCTAAAGGACTTATGGGACATCACCAAGTGGACCAATATACACACATAGGAGTCCCAGAAGGAGAAGAGAGAAAGGAACAGAGAGCTTATTTGAATAAATAATGGTCAGAAACTTTCAAAATTTGAGAGAATAAATGAATATTCAAATACAAGAAACTCAACACACTCCAAGTAATAGATACATTACAATCAAACTGTCAAAAATCAAAGAAAAAGAGAGAATCTTGAAAGCAGCAGAGAAAATTGACTGGTTATGTACAAGGGGGCCTCTATAAGATAACTGGTGGATATATCAGCAGAAACCTTACAGGCCAGAAGGCAGAGGGATGATATATTTAAAGTGCCAGGGGAAAACTATCAACCAAGAATAATACATCTGGCAAAACTTACCTTCAAAAATGAGGAGAAATTATAATTTTCCCAGATAAAAAGTGAGGGAGTTCATTACCACTAGAGCTGCCCTACAAGAAATGTTAAAGGGAGTCCTTCAAGTTGAAACAAAAGTATACTAGACAGTAACTTGAAGCCATACAGAAATATAAATTTCTCCAGTAAAGGTAAATATATGGATAAATAAAAAACCTATATTATTATAATTTTGTTTTATAACTTCACTTTTAATTAGTTTATAGGATTTAAAAGACAAAAACATTAAACATATCTATAAAGCTATTTTATGGGTATGCAATATATGAAGATGTAATTTATGCCATCAATAACATAAAATAAGGGTGGAGCAGTAAAGAGGTAGTTTTTGAATTTGACTGAAGTTAAGTTATCAGTTTAAAATAGACTGTTAAAATTTTAAGATGTTTTATATAATCCCCATAGTAACCACAAGAAGAATATCTATAGAATATACACAAAAGAAAATGTGAAGAGAATCAAAGCATGTCACTATAAAAAAAATCAACTAAACACAAAGACAGGCAGTAAGGGAGAAAAAGAGACAAAAAAGGTATAAGACCTACAGAAAACAATTAAAATGGCAAGAGTAAGTGCTCCTCTATAAGTAATTACTTTAAATGTAAATGGATTAAACTCTCCAATCAAGAGACATAGATTGGTTGAATGGATCCAATTATATGCTATCTACAAGAGAGTAGCTTTAGATACAAGTACATACAAAGGCTGAAAGTGAAAGGATGGAAAAAGATAATCCATGCAAATAGTAACCAAAAGAGAGTGGATATGAATAAACTAATATCAGATTAAATACATTTTAAGTCAAAAACTATTTTACAAGAGACAAAGGACATTACATAATGATAAGAGTCATTCTCCCAAAAGATATAACAATTATAAATATATATGCACCAAACATGAGACCTCCAAATACATGAAGCAAACATTGATAGAACTGAAGAGAGAAATAGATACTAGGAGACTTCAATACCTCATTTTTAACCAGACCGCAGATCAATAAGAAAATAGAAGACTTTGGACAACACTATAAACCAATTGGACCTAACAGACATACACAGAACACTCCACCTAATGACAGCAGAATACACATTCTTCTTAAGTGAACATGGAGCATTTGACAGGATAGACCGCTTGTTAGGCCACCAAACAAGACTTAATAAACTTTAAAAGATTGAAATCATACAAAGTATCATTTCCAATCACAATGGAATGAAACTAGAAATCAATAGCAGAAGGAAAGCTGGAAAATCCACAAATATGTGGAAATTAAACAACACACTCTTAAACAAACAATAAGTCAAAGAAGAAATCACAAAGGAAATTAGACAATATTTTGAGAAAAATAAAAATGAAAACATAGCATACCAAAATTTATAGAATGCAGTGGAAGCAGTACTAAAAGGGAAATTTATAGCTGTAAACACTTACATTAAAAAAGAAGAAAGCTTTCAAATCAACAACCTAACTTGATACCTAAGGAACTAGAAAAAAAGAAAGAAAAAAATAAAGCTACAGCCAGTAGAAGAAAAAAAATAATAAAGATTAAAGCAGAGATAAACAAAATAGAAATTGGAAAAACAAAAGAGTTGGTTCTTTGAAAAGATCAACAAAATTGACAAGTTTTTACCTAGATTGACTAAGAAAAAGGAGAGAACACACAAATAACTAAAACCAAAAATTAAAGAGGGACAGTACAATAGATTTTACAGAAATAAAAAGGATTATAAAAGAATACCATGTATGAGAATAAACTGAGTAACCTAGATGAAATGGATAAATTTCTAGAAACATACAACCTATCCAAACTGAACTAGGGAAAAACAGAAAATCTGAACAGACCTATATCTAGTAAGGTGATTGAATCAGTAATCAAAAACCTCCCAGCAGGAGAGTGACATCAGTAACATGACCAAATAATACAATCCTTGTTCATATCCTCCCTTAACAACAATAATTTGGTATCCATCCGTGGACAGCAGTGCCTGTGTGGGAGCTTTGGGATCCAAGTAGGAGACTGTGAAACTCTGGTGCAGTTCAAGACTGAGGAGAGGGGCCAGCCCTGGTGACCTAGTGGTTAAGTTCAGCATGCTCCATTTTGGCAGCCCAGGTTCACTTCCTGGGCACCAATCTACACCACTCATCTGTCAGTGGCCATGCTGTGGCAGTGGCTGACATATAAAATCGAAAAAAAGAGGAAGATTGGCAACAGATATTAGCTCAGAGTGAATCTTCCTCAGCAAAAAAATACTGAGGAGAGCCATTTTGAGAAGGCAGGCTCACAACCAGGCATCTGACTCACCAACAGTGGTCACAGCTACAGAAATGGATACAGCTCCATACTCCTGAGAACTCGGCTACAGCCCCATTTGGCTTTGAGTCTGTCACCAGTACCATAAGTCAAAGGACCCAGGAGAAGTCATGACCCACCCATGTGTCAGGCAATAGACATATAGACCTCAGTTCTGGCTGTGGACCCTAAAGTGGCCAGTGAACTGACTACAGCTTCTTTCGCTGTGGTTGGGAAGCCACTGGAGGTAAGCCCATGAAACTTGGGCAGACTGTAGATTCTTAATGGGCCCTGTAACTAGGCTCCAGCCTATCCCAGCTGCAGTCTGCAAATAGTCTTCCTGGCACAGGGACCCAGCAGGAGACACTCACATATCCTGTGTCCCCACTACAGATCCAGATTCAGCTCCATACTTCTGAGGACTGAGCTACAGCCCTGTTTGGCTTGGTACTGCCACCAGCACCATATGCCAAGGGACTGGGGAGTAGTCACACCTACCCAGGTAAGAGGCATACAGAACTTGGTCCTGGCTATGGACCCTGAAGTGGCCTGTGATTGTGCTCCAGCCCCTCTCAGCTGTGATCCAGGAGCCTCTTGAGGTAGGCCTGCCAAACTCAGTTGGACAGTAGATTCTGAAACAGCCCTGTAATTGGGCTCCTGTCCCAGTCACATTCCACGAACAGTCTTGCTGGCACAGGGACCCTGCAGGAGACAGTCTCAACTGTGCCCCCCCAGGTCCTGAAAGGGCCCTACCCTAGGCATTGGCCCACTCCCAGCCCCAGTCTGTGAGCAGGCCTGCTGGCACAGGGACTAATCAGGAGGAACTCCTGTCTGCACCTCTGGAGATCCTGAAAGGACCTTATACATGGCTCCAACTTCCTCACAGTCAGTCTGACCATGGTCCTGAGGATCCAAAGACCCAGAAGGAGATACTCCCATCTGCACCCCCAGAGATCCTGAAAAGGCCCTATACTTGGCTCCAGCCCCTCCCAACTGCAGTCCATGAACTCTGCTGGCACAGAGACCCAGCAGGAGACACCCTAGGCTGCCCCCACACAAAGATCCTGAAGGGGCCTATATTTGCCTCCAATTTCATCATAGCTGCAGTCTGCCAGCGTACCTGCTAGCCCAGGGACCCAGTAGGAGACACTTCTGTCTGCTCTCCTGAAGATTCTGAAGGGCCCTAACTCAGTTCCAGCCCCTCCCAGCCACAGTCCACAAGCAGTACTGCTGGTCCAGGGACTAGGTGGAAGACACATCTGCACCTCAGGAAATACAGAAAGGACCCTATACTTGGCTCCAGCCCACCCAGCCACAGTCAGGGACCAGTCTAACCCACCCAGGAACCTGGCAGGAACATGCCCATACATGCCTCCAGAGCTAGGTCTACAGACTTCAGTCTTGGCTGTGGAATCTGAAACATCCCTGGGGCTTGGTTACAGCCTCTCTCAGCCATGGTCCAGGGCCAGTTCTGCCTGTCCATGGACCTACCAGGTGACGAGGCAGCAGCCCTCCCAGGGCTGTCTGAGGATCCAAATGGGGACCCTGAAGTGGACCCTTATCCTAGCACCAACATATAGAACATAAACTACTGAAAGCAGTCCCATCTACTAGGGACCAGAGAGGATCCATACCCACCCAAGCCCCTGGAAACAAGCCCACAAACCATGGACCCCACTGTAGACCTCAAAACTGACTCCAACCCAGCACAACTGTGATTCAGGAGGTAACCCGCTCAGCCCAGGGAACAGACAGGAGATTTTTACCTGCTGAAACCAGTCTGTAAAGACTGAAAGAGGTGTTTTCTCCTTCAAATGCACAGACACCAACATAAGGCTACATAGATCATGAAAAATCAGGCAAATATGACACCACCAAAGGAAACAAATGAATCTCCAGTAACCAACCCCAAATAAATGGAGATATACAATTTACCTGACAAAGAATTCAAAATAATCATCTTAACAAAACTTGATGAGATGCAAGAGAAACAGACAACAAAACAAAATCAGGAAAACAATGCATAAACAAATTAAGTTTAATAAAGAAATAGGAACCATAAAAAAGAACTAAGAAGAAATTCAGGAGCTGAAGAATAAAATGATACAACTGAAAAATTCAGTAAAGAGATTCAACAACAGTTTGATCATGCAGAAGGAAGAATCAGTGAACTCAAAGACAGGTCATTTGAAATTAGCCAGTCAGAGAAACAAAAAGAAAAAAGAACAAAAAGAGTGAAGAAAGCCTACATGAATTATGGGACACCATCAAGTAAATGAACATTTGCATCATGGGAGTCCTGAAAGGAGAAGAGAGAAAGGAAGAGACAGAAAGCTTATTTAATGAAATAATACCTGAAAACTTCCCAAATGGTGGGAAAGAGATGGACATCCAGGTATAGGAAGTTCAAAGAAACTCAAGCAAGAGAAACTCAAAGAAGATTACTCTAAGACACATTATAATCAAAATGTCAAAAGTCGCAAAGAAAGAATTTTGAAAGCAGCAAGAAATAAATGACTCATCACATACAAGGGAGCTCCCATAAGGCTATCAGTGGATTTCTCAACAGAATCAATGCAGCCCAGGAGGGAGAAGGATGATATATTCAAAGTGATGGAAAAAAAACCCTGCCAAACAAAAATATTATATTCTGCAAAACCGTCCTTCAGAAATGAAGGAGAGATAAAAACTAGCCCCAACAAACAAAAACTAAGGAAGTTCATCACCACTAGACCTGCCTTACAAGAAATGCTAAAAGGCGCTCTTCAAGATGAAATAAAAGGACACTAAGTAACAACATGAAAACATGCAAAAGTATAAACTCACTGGTAAAGGTCAATAAACAATCAAATTCAGAATACTGTAATACTGTAATGGTGGTGTATAAATCATTTTATCTCTAATATAAAAGTTAAAAAACCATACTAAAAATAACTATAGCTACAATAATTTGTTAATGGATGCACAATATAAAAAGATGTAAAGTGTGACAGCAATAGCATAAAATGTAGAAGTAGAAGTGAAAGAAAATGTAGAGTTTTCATAAGGTAAGTTGTTGTTAGCTTAAAATAGACTGTTACATCTATAAGATGCTTTATGTAAGCCTCATGGTAACCACAAAGCAAAAACCTATAGTAGATACACAAAAGATTAAAAAAAAAGGGAATAAAAACGTACTGTTACAAAAAAACAAATCACAAAGGAAGACAGTAAGAGAGGAAGAAAACAACACAGGAACTAAAAAAAAAAAAAAAAAAAACCAGTCAGAAAACAATTAACTAAATGGCAATCATAAGGCCTTAACTATCAATAATTACTTTAAACATAAATGGACTAAATTCTCCAATCAAAACACAAAGTGGCTGAATGAATTTAAAAAACAAGATTCAACAATATGCTGCCTACACTTTAGCTTTAACGACACACATAGGTTGAAAGTGAAAAAGTGGAAAAAGACATTCCATGCAAATGGAAACCAAAAGAGAGCAGAGTGGCTATACTTGTATCAGATAAAATAGACTTTCAGTCAAAATCAGTCACAAGAGGCAAAGAAGGTCACTATATAGTAATAAAGAGGTCAAATCATCAGGAGGATATAACAATTGTAAATATATATGCACCCAACATTGTAGCACCTAAATATTTAAAGCAAATATTAACAGATCTGAAAGGAGAAATAGACCTTAATACAATAATAGTAGAAGACCTCAATATACCACTTTCAACACTGGGTATCATCCAGGCAGAAAATTAATAAGGAAACAATGGATGTGAATAACACTATAGACCAAATGGACCTCACAGACATATACAGAACATTCCATCCAACAGCACCAGAGTAGACATTCTTCTGAAGCTCACATGGAATATTATCTAGGATAGATCATATGTTGGGCCACAAAGTAATCCTTAACAAATTCAGGAAGATGGAAATCACATCTACTATCCTTTCTAACTACAATGGTATGGAACTAGTAATCAATAACAGGAGGAAAAATGAATAATTCACAAACGTGGAAATTAAACCACACACTCCTGAACAACAAATTGGTCAAAGAAGATATCAAAAGAGAAATAAAAAAGTATCTTGAAACATATGAAAACAAAAACAAAACAAACTAAAACTTATAGGATGCAACAAAAGCCGTTCTAAGAGGGATGTTTATAACACTAAACACCTACATTTCCCGTGGTGTAGCGGTTAAGTGCGCACGCTCTGCTGCTGGCGGCCCAGGTTCGGATCCCGGGCGTGCACGTACGCACCGCTTGTCTGGCCATGCTGAGGCCGCGTCCCACATACAGCAACTAGAAGGCTGTGCAACTATGACATACAACTATCTACTGGGGCTTTGGGGGAAAAAATAAAGAAAGAAAGAAAGAAAGAAAGATCTCAAATAAATAACCTATCTTTACTCTTCAAAGAACTCGGGAAAGAAGAACAATCTAAGCCCAAAGTTAGCAAAAGAAAGGAAAAAGTAAGGTTAGAGGAGGAATAAAAAGTGACTAGAAAGACAACAAAAGAATTAATGAAACTAAGCATCGGTATTTTGAAAAGATAAACAAAATTGACAAACCTTTAGCTACACTAAACAAAAGAAATTATTATTGATAATAATTATAAATGATAGAGGAGACCTTACAACTGAGACCACAGAAATACAAAGGATCAAAAGAGGCTACCATAAACAATTATATGCCAACAAATTTGATACCCTAGAAGAAATTAATAAATTCCTAGAAACATACAACCTACCAAGATTGAATCATGAAGAAACAGAAAATCTGAAGGGCAAATTATGAGAAAGGAAGCGGAATCCGTAATAAAAACCTCCCGACAAAGCCCAAGACCAGATGGTTTCACTGGTGAATTATATCAGACATTTAAAGAAGAATTGGTGCCAATCCTTCTAAAACACTTCCAAAAAACTGAAGAAGAAAGAACACTCCAAAACATATTTATGAGGCCAGCATCACCCTGATTCCAAAGCCAGATAAGGACACTACAAGAAAAGAAAACTACAGGCCAATATCCCTGATGAATATATATGCAAAAATTTTCAGTAAAATACTAGCAAACTGAATTCAACAGTTCATTAAAAAGATCATACACCATGATCAAGTGGAATTCATCCCTGGGATGCAAGGATAATTCAACATATGCAAATCAATAAATGAGATAACACCACATTAATAGAACGAAACATAGAAATTATATGACCATATCAACAGATGCAAAAAGCATTTGACAAAATTTAACATCCTTTCATGATACAAGCTCTCAACAAATTGGGTACAGAAGGAACATACTTCAACATAATAAAGGCTATACAGGACAAACCCACAGCTAACATCATACTCAACAGTGAAAGGCTGAAAACTTTTCTTCTAAAATCAGAAACAAGACAAGAGTGCCCTCTCTTACCACTCCTATTCAACATAGTACTGGAAATCCTAACCAGAATAATTAGGCAAGAAAAAGGAATAAAAGGTAATAAAATCAGAAATGAAGAAATAAAATTGTCCTTGCTTGCAGATGTCATGATTTTATACACAGAAAACCCTAAAGACTCCACCAAAAAACTGTTAGAACTAGTAAACAAATACAGTAAAGTTGCAGGATACAAAATAAACATACAAAAATCCATTGCATTGCTATACACTAACAATGAAATAGCTGAAAAAGAAAACAATCCCACTTATAGTAGCATGAAAAATGATTAAATACCTGGGAATAAATTTTGCCAAGGAGTGGAAAGATCTATACACTGAAAACTAAATAATATTGATGAAAGAAATTGAAGAAGACACAAATGAAAAGATACCCCATGTTCATGAATTGGAAGAATTAATATTGTTGAAATATCCATACTACCCAAAGTGATCTACAGGGCAATGCCATCCATATCCAAATTCCAATGGCATTTTTCAGAGAAATAGAAAAAAATCTTAAAATTTATATGGAACCACAAAAGACCCTGAATAGCTAAATCAATTTTGAGCAAGAAGAACATAGCTGGAGGCATCATACTAACTGATTTCAAATTATACTAAAAAGCTATAGTAATCAAACAGTAGGATACTAGCATAAAAATAGACAGATGGACCAACGGAACAGAATTGAGAGCCCAGAAATAAACCCATACTTACATGGTCAACTAATTTTTGACAAAGGCATCAAGAATACTCAATGGGAAAAGGACAGTCTCTTCAATAAATGGTGTTGGGAAAACTGGATATCACAAATAAGAATATGAAGTTGTATCTTTGTCTTAACGCCATATACAAAAATGAACTCAAAATGGATTAAAGACTTAAGACCTGAAACCATTAAACTCCTAAAGAAAATGTAGGGGAAAAGCTCTTTGACATTGGTCTTAGCAATGATTTTTTGTATTTGACACCAAAAGCACAGGCAACAAAAGCAAAAATAAACACATGGAACTACATCAAACTAAAATGTTTCTGGACAGCAAAACAAATCATTAAAAAAATGAAAAGACAACCTATGGAATGGGAAAAACTATTTGCAAAGCATTTATTTGATAAGGGATTAATATCCAAAATATATAAGGAACTCATACAACTCAGTAGCAAAAAACCAAATAAGCCAATTTAAAAATGAGCAAAGGACCTGAATAGATATATTTCCAAAGAAGACATACAAAACTTCAATAGATATATGAAAAAGTGCTCAACATCACTAATCATCAAGGAAATGCAAATCAAAAGCCCAATGCAATATCACCTCATACTTGTTAGGGTGGCTATTATCAAAATGTCAAAAGATAAGAGTTGGCAAGGATGTGGAGAGAAGGGAACCCTTATACACTTGGTGGGAATGTAAATTGGTACAGCCATTAGGGAAAACAGTATGGAAGTTCCTCAAAAAATTACAAATAGAACTACCATATGATCCAGCAATCCCACTTCTGAGTATATATCCAAAGGAAAAAAAATTACTATCTCAAAGAGATAGCTGCACTCTCATGTTCAATATTATTCAGCCTTAAAAATGAAGGAAATCTTGCCATTTGCGACAACATAGATAAACCTGGAGGACATTGTGCTAAGTTAAATGAAATAAGCGAGACACAGAAAGACAAATTCTACATGATCTCACTTATATTTGGAATCTAATAAAGTCAAACTCATAGTAACTGAGTATAGAATGATGGTTTCCAGGGGTTAGGGAATGGGGAAAATGGGGAGATGTTGATCAAAGTGTACAAACTTTCAGTTATAAGATGAATCAATTCTAGAGACCTTAATGTACGGCATGGTGACTATAGTTAATAACAATGTATGTATACTTGAAATTTGTTAAGAGAGTAGATCTCAAGTGTTCTCACCATACACACACACACACACACAAAGATAACTATGTGAGGTGACAGATATGTTAATCAGCTTGATTGTTATAACAATTTCACAATGTATACTATATCAAAACATCACATTGTACACCTGAATATATACAATTTTTATTTGTCAATCATACCTCAATAAAGCTGGAAACAATAAAGTAAACAAATAAATCTAAGTATAAACAAAAAACACAAGTACCAGTGGAAAACATGGCAATCCTTACTCAAAATCCAGAAACTCTTTTAGAATATTAATAAATCCATACATGTAAAACTTAAAATATCACAACAAATTTTACATTCATACAGAAACATGAGCAGAGTCTAAATGCAAATAAGAAACTGGGAAAAATATTTTCACTCTATAACACAAAGTGCTAATGTCCATAATATATAAAGAACTCCTGAAAACTGAGAGGAAAACTCTCAATGATATATTAGAAAAAAGTGGGTAAAATACATATTTAATAGAAAAAGTACAAACGGCCCATGAACATATGAAAAAATGCTCAAACTTACTCATGATTTGAGAAATGAAAATTAAAACTACAGTAGGAAAGTATTTCTCACTCATCACACTGGAAAAACAAAGATATGACATCATATCCCATTGACCAGGCTGTAGAGAAACAAGTACACTCATATATTGCTAGTGAGAATGCAAAATCATAAAGTCCCTATGGAGGAGAATTTGGCTCTCTCTCACTAAATTACTTATAAATTTATAATTTGACCCAGTTTTTCTACTTCTAAGGTTCTACCCCAAAGATATCATGGCAAAAATAAGAGATGGCATATGCACAAGGTTATTCATCATAGTATTATTTGTAAAAGCAAAATACTGGAAACAAACTCAACCTTGTTAAATGTGTGATACTACAACCACACAATGGAATATGCATTATGCACCTGAAGAAGGAATTAAGAAAGTCTCTGTAAATTCATATGAATTGATTTTTTAACTGAAATAAGAAAGATGCAGAACAGTGTATATATCACTTTTTGTGTTAAAAGTGGTGAGTAGGATAATAATATATATGCATATTTGCTTATTTATGTAGAAAGAAACTACCAGAATAATAAGCTAATAAAAATGGCTACCATAAAGTGAGAAAGAGATCAGAGTGGAGGGAAGAAGGATGGAAGTGAGACACATCTGAAAAAATCTTATGTAGTTTTGATTTTAGAATTAGTTCTATGTTCTATACAGTCAAAAAGTTAAGCTTACCTTGATCATTGTGCATTAATTTTGTGCAAAACTTTTTATATAGATACATATAAGTTCAAGTAAATGGAAACTACATATTTAGGTGGTAAAAATCAAAATCAAAATAAGGAAGTGATTATCATAAAATCAGGACAGTGGTTAATTTTTGATAGATGAAGGGAGTTATGACTAAAAAGACGTATGTAGAGGTCTTTGGGTGGGCTGACAATGCTCTATTACTGAACCTAGGTTGTAGTTGTTGGATATTCACCTTATACTAATTCGTTTTGCTGTAACTTACGTTCAATACATTTTCTTATGTCTATTATAGTTCACAAGTAAAAAGCTGTTAAAAATAAATGCAATTGTTTTTTATATTGTTACATTCAGCTGCCTTTATTATTTCTAATAATTTGTACATTTTGAAAAGCTTTGATGTAGACAAGTATGTCCTTTACAAATAATGAGAGTTTTACTTCCTCCTTTCCAATCCTTATGCTTTTACTTCCTATGTTCAGGTCTTATTGCCCTAGCTAGGACTTGAATTATAGTGGTGATAATGGAAAACTTGGTTCTTTTATACATTTCATAGTGAAAGCTTTCAAAACTTTACTCCATTGAGAAAATTTTGAGGGCATTTTAGATGCTGTTTGGTTAAAAATATTTCCTTCTCTTCCTAGATTCTAAAAGAGATTTTATCATAAATGGGCATTTAATTAACAATGTGTCAACTTTAAAAAATAAAACAGCAAGTTATCTTAGCAGCAAAATGAGTTCATTCCGGAATAGCCAGAGGAATTGCAATCCAGGAAATGCAGGCTACGGCAGACCACAGGCAAATCCAGAGAACAAAGGAGCGGAGTTTGCTTTTATAGAGAAAAGGGGGAGGTTGGGAGGGGCTGCTCTAAACAAAACTAGTTGGGAGAAAGTAAGAGTTCAGAGTGGCAACAGCTTCTCATCGGTTGAGCTGCTGCGCTTCTCATTTGCTGGGCTGTTACTGGGAAGGAAAATCTTCCTCCCAGATAGTAAAGTAGACTTCTTCCTGTTTGGGAGTGCAAGGTACACTTCTTCCTGTGGAGCATGCAGATGGTGGCAAGGACATGCAAACGACTATAAGTGATATTGGTGAGAGCTCCCCCTACAGGTCTTCCCCTTCTCGACTCTAAGTTTAGTTGAGGTTTTTCTAAAATTAATTTTCACAAATTCTTATTCTCCAAACTTGGAAACTATCATATATTTTTTTTTTGTCCTTAAATCTGTTCATGCAGTTAATCATATTTACTATCATTACATTAGTACAATACCTTACCTTGGTCATGTGCAATAATTTTGTGCATGATTGTATTCAACTGTATGCTATTTTGTTTTGGAAATTTGCATGTATGATTTTAGTGAAATGGGCCTAATGATAAATTCTTACTGTCCTTGTTGGCTTTGGTAGCAAGGTTATACTGGCTTCATACAAAGTGTTGGGACCATTCCCTCTTTCTTTTCTCAAGGAGAGTTTTATAACATTGAAATGATCTACTCTGAATTTTTGTAGAACTCACTTTTAAAGCTACTTTTGTGGGAAGATTTTAACTGCTACTTCAATTCCTTTATTAGTTCAGTCTTTCTCCTTTTTTGAGTCATTCTAGTAAATTACCTTTTTGTGAGGGTGAGTTCCACTTTACCAAGCAAGGAAAAAACTTTTGGCTTTGTTGATCCTCTTCATTATGACTCTGTTCTCTTTTATCATTATTATATCATTACTTCTGTTTTATTTTGAATTATTTTGTTTTATTTTCTTAAATTCTTAGTTTGGACATGACATTAATATTCCACAACTCTTCAATTGTTTAAAAATCTTCAATATCGTTTATTTCTATGTGTTTTTTATTTCCATGGATATCTTGTACATATAACTGTATTTTTCTTATAGATATATATTTGTTTGCTTATTTGTTTTAACCTAATTTTGTTATTAATTTTTTTGAGGAACTGCCAGATTGTTTTCCAAAGCAACTGCACCACTTCACAGTCCCACCAGAAATGCATGAGTTCCAGTTCCTCCACATCCTTACCAATACTTATCATCATCAGTCTTTTTAATTATACCCATCTGAGTCGGTATGAAGTGGCATCTCACTGTGGTTTTCATTTTTAAACCTTTAAACTGGAGCTACCCTTGTGGTTTATGTTTATGACCAACAGGCCTTGGTGCTGTGTCCTCTCTCTTGCTTCTAATCCTTTCAGTGGCTTCCATCTTTGTCTCGGGTGGCTCTAAATTAAAGCTAACTTTCCCCATGACACAAACGTGCCTCCCATTGAGTTACACTTTACAATAGAGTATATATTTATTGCTTCCCTCAGGGAGTAAGCAAAGTGTTTCATAAATGTTCTCAGGTGACAAAATTTTCTTTATCACCCTGAAAATGTTTGAGTCCCAATTTTATCTTAGATTTTTTTTTTTTTTACAATATTCATAGCCTGCCCTTTTCAAAGCTCATTTATATCAGAGAGGCTAGGTACTTTGCAAACTTACTACAACCAATGTAATGCACTTTTGTGGCCATTTACATCAGCAAATCATTATGTAAGCGTTGCAAATAACATTCCCATGGATAAGTAAGCACCTCTGCTCCCACTTTTCTGGCTAGATAAACTTAAACCCAGGGAAGATAATTTGCATGTCCAAGTTCCCCAAAGTAAATCAAAATAATTTTTATAATTTAATAATTAATTAATAATTTTATTAATTTCTATCTTAAGTATGATGTCATCAGAGAACCTGGTCTGTATAAGACTTATTCTTTGAAGTTTGTTGAGACTTGCTTTTTGGCTAGTTTTTATAAATGTTCCAAATGGCCTTATAAAGACTGTTGATTGTATATTCTCTAATTGTTGATTGCAGAATCCATGTATGTTCATTTGATATTTATTAATTGTGTTGTTTAAATGTTCTGTATCTTTGCTCATAATATTTGTCTGTTTGACCAATCAAAAATTGAGAGCACTGTACAAAGATCGCAGTATGACAGATGATTTTGTCACTTTCTCTCTAAAGTTTTATCAACTTTTGCTTTGTAAAGTCCATCAACAGTAGGATGGTTAATATAATTGGAGTTTTACATATCATAAAATAATATGTAGGGCCAGCCCTGGCGGCCTAGTGTTTAAGTTCAGCATGCTCTGCTTCAGCTGCCCAGGTT
This sequence comes from Diceros bicornis minor, assembly GCF_020826845.1. NCBI lineage: Eukaryota > Metazoa > Chordata > Mammalia > Perissodactyla > Rhinocerotidae > Diceros > Diceros bicornis. The sequence goes on from NC_080740.1 coordinate 91,569,438, forward strand.
TGGTTCCCCGGGCACGGACCTATACCACTCGTCTGTCAGTGGCCATGCTGTGGCAGCAGCTCATATACAAAAAGACGAAAACTGGTAATGGATGTTAGCTGAGGGTGAATCTTCCTCAGCAAAAGAATAAAAATAAAAAGTAAAAAAAAAATAATATGCAGCTACAAAAATTGATGAACAAGATGAACAACAATCTCAAAAACTTAATATTGACCAAAAGAAGCCAGATTTATAAAATGTATTTGGTGTGATTTAATATATATAAAGTTTGAATAAATATAAAATATTAATTTTATTAAATGCATACATTATAGAATTTTTATATCTTTCTCATGGATTGTACATTTTTATTATATTGTAATACTCTTAATAACTAATTTTTTTTAAGTCTTAAAGTCTGTTTTGTCTGATATCAGTATGGTATATCAGCTTTTTTAGTTAGTATTTGCCTGATCTTTATATATACTTTACTTTCAAACTTTCTATGCCCTTATGTTTTAGGTGAGTCTTTTTTTAAATGGATATCACTGGATTAATGATTATTATTACCACTATTGCTATCATTATCATTGTTATTATTATTCGACCTGACAATATTGACAATATCTGTCTTTTACTTTTTATGTTTAGTGAATTAACAACTATGATTATGCATATATTTGGACTTGTTTCTATCACCTTTTGATTTCTATTTGCAACATCTTTTGCATATTTCCTTTTTTTCTTTTCTTGCCTTCTTTAGAGTACTTGAGTTAATTATTTCTTTCTTATTCCAATTTTTTTTCCTCTGCTGATTTGTAATTTATATGCTCTATTAGTGGTTACCCTTGAAAGTTTACCATGTGCAGGTAATTAACAAAGCAAAATTAAACAACAACTCAACTATAGGACTTTAGCTCAAATCTTCATCTCTACATACTACTGTGGTTCAATATTTCAAATATTTATTTTTTAACTACACTAAATAGATGCTATGTCACTTTCTATAAGACATTTATTCATTTGGATATACCTACATGTTTATGAACTTATTTATTCACTATACCTTTCTTTGTGCCAGGCCATTTTTCTGGGATTATTTCTTTTCTACTTGCAATATAATTCCTGGAGTATTTGGGGATTTTATTATGCTCTACACCTCGCATTTTATTATGTTCTATAAGTACAGTTATAAAAACTACATATTCTTTTGGAGGTCACCAATTCCCTCTATATTGCTGAAACCTATGGGTACTTTCCTATCTATATCTTGCTTTACTTCTACTGGACACCTGAGTGGTAACCATGTACTCTTCCTTAAAACTCATTGCAATTGTAAATATCTATAAATATTTGGAAATTAAACAATACATTTATAAATAATCCAAGGATCAAAAAGGAAATAACAAGGGAAGTTAGAAAATAGTTTGATCAGAATAAAAATAAAAAAACAACATAGGAAAATTTATGAGATGCACTAAAGTGGTACTTCGAGGGAAATTTATAGCTTTAAATGCCTACATTAGTAAAAAGAGAAACATGTCAAAATAAATAATTTAATCTTTCACCTTAAAAATATACAAAGAGAAAACCAAACTGAAGTCAAAGAGAGAGAAAATAATAGAGTGGAAATGAATGACATAGAAAACAGAAAAACAATGGAGAAAATCAATAAAACCAAAAGCTGGTTCTTGAATAAATCAACAAAATTGACAAACTCTTAGACCAACCAATAAAAAAGACACAGATGGTTCAGGGCCAGCCCAGTGGTGTAGTGGTTGAGTTCACAGGCTCTGCTTCAGCAGCCTGGGTTTTGCAGGTTCGAATCCTGGGCACGGACCTGCGCACTGCTCGTCAAGCCATGTATGGCAGTGTCCCCATGCAGAGTAGAGGAGGATGGGCACAGATGTTTGCTCAGGGCTAATCTTCCTCAGCAAAAAGAAGAGGATCGGCAACAGATGTTAGCTCAGAGTCAATCTTCCTCACCAAAAAAAAAAATAGTGAAAATTAGGAATGAAAGAGAGGACATTACTACTGACCTCTCAGAAATTGAGTTATGAGGGAATATTATTAAAAACTATACCAACAAATTTGACAATGCAGATGAAATGAAGATATTCCTAGAAAGTCACAAATTACAAACACTGACTCAAGAAGAAACAGAAAATGTGAATAAACCTATAACAAGTAAAAAAAATTGAATTAATAATTAATTTCCCCCCCACACACAAAAAAGAAACTCCTAGGCCCAAATGGCTTCACTAGTGAATTTTATCAAGCATTTAAATATGAAATAATACCATTACTGCAAAAATTCTTCCAAAATATAGAGGAGGATAAAGTACTTCCCCACTCATTGATTAGGCTGGTATCACCCTGATGCCAGGGCCACAAAAAAGCATTACAAGAAAGAAAAAAAAAACTACAGACCACTATTGTTCATGAGTATAGATGCAAAAATCCTCAATAAAATATTAGCAAACAGAATCCAACAACATATAAAAATATTATACACCATGACCAAGTGGGACTTATCTTAGGAATACAAGGTTAACATCCAAAAATCAATTTATGTGATATACCATATTAATACAACAAAGGATAAAAACCAAATGATCATCTCAGTAAATGGAGAAAAAGCATTTGACAAGATCCAACATTATCCAGAAAAACTATCCTCAGGGGAAGAAGTAAAATGGAAAATATACTTTTAAAAAAATCCAACACTTATTCAAGGCAAAAACTTTTAACGAACTTGGGATAGAAGGGAATATCCTCAACCTCATCACGGGCCACTGCTGAAAACCTACAGCAAACATCACACTTAATAGTGAAAGGCTGAACGTTTTCCCTCTAAGATCAGGAACAAGGCAAGGATTCCGCTCTGCCTCTTTTTATCAACATTGTACTGGAAGTTTTAACCAGTGCAACCAGTCAAGAAAAAGAAGTCAAAGACATCCAGATTGAAAAGGAGGAACTGACACTAGCTCCATTTGCAGATGATATCATCTTCTACAGATAAATATAAACAAAATTCACTAAAAAACTATTAAAACTAATCAGTTTAGCAAGGTTGCAGGATGCAAGAGTAATATACAAAAATCAACTGTATTTCTATATAAAAGGAAAGAACAATCTGAAAATGAAATTGTCAAAAGAAACAAATTTTTGTAACTATGTATGGCAAAAACTTTTTGTAACTATGTAACATAGACTTACTGAGTTAACTAGACTTACTATGGTGATCACTTTACATTGTATACAAATATTGAATCATTATGTTCTACACCTAAAACTAACATAATGTTATATGTCAATTATACCTCAATAAAAAATAATAATTTTAAAAAGTGAAAGTGAGCTACAACTCCATACACAATAGCATTAAAGAAAAAAATAGTGAGGAGTAAACTTAACAAACTGCAAGACTTGTACACTGAAAATTACAACACTTTGATGAGAGAAATAAGAGAAGATCTAAATAAATGGAGGAACATTCCATGTTCAAAGATGGGAACACTAAATCCTTAACAATCCCTGTCAATGTTGTTAAGAGGGCAGTTCTCTCCAAATTGATCTATAGATTCAATGCAATCTCCATCAAAATTGCAGCAGGATATTTTTTGGCAGAAATTGACAAGCATATCCTAAAATATATATGGAAATGCAAAACCTAGAATAGCCAAAACAATTCTGAAAAAGAAGTTGTAGGACATTTGCTTCCCAATTTTAAACATACGATAAAGCTACAGTTATCAAGTACAGTGTGGTACTGACATGAGGATAGATCTTCAGATTAATGGAATAGGAATGAGAGTCCAGAAATAAATCCTTATATTTATAGTCAATTGAATTTTGACAAGGGTTGCAAGGCAGTTCATTGGGGAAAGGATAGTCTGTTCAACAAACAGTGCTGGGACAACTGGATATCCACATGCAAAAATGCGAACTTAGACCCTCACCTCACACCAACAATTAACTCAAAATGGATCATACACTTACCATCTAAGAGCTAAAATAATGGCACTTTTAGAAGAAAACATAGGACAAAGTCTTCAAGATGTTAGTTTAGGCAAAGATTTCATAGATACAACACCAGAAGCATGGTCCATAAAAGAAAAAGAAAAGGTGAATTGGACCTCATCAAAATTCAAACCTTTTGCACTTCAAAAGACACCATTAAGAAATGAAAATAGAAGCAACAGACTAGAAGAAAGTATTTGAAAAAACATTTATCCAATAAAAGACTTGTGTCTCTTACAACTCAATAATAAGAAGACAATCCCTTCAGAAATTAGACAAAAGATATGAACAGAAATTTCACCAAAGATATAAGAATGATTAATCAGCACACGAAAAGATACTCAACATCATTTGTCAATAAATAAATACAAATTAAAACCACAATGAGATAATATTTCACACCCTGGAATGGCTGTAATAAATAAGATAGATGATAACAAATGTTGGCGAGTATACTGAGAAACGAGGATCCTCATACATTGCAGATGGGAAGGTAAAATGGTGCAGCCACTTTAGAAAACAGTTCGGTAGTTTCTCAAAAAGTTAAACCTAAAACTACCATGAAACCCAGGATTCACCCCAGGTTTCTATCAAAGAGAAGAGAAAACATTCACACAAAGCATTTCTCATAACACTCTCAAACTGGAAACAATCTAAATGCCCATCACCTGGCGAATGAATAAACAGAATGTGGAATATCCATAAATGGAATACTATTCATAGAAAAATGAACAAGCTGCTGACACACGCCACCTCGTGGATAAATCTCACAGACATTGGGCTAAGTGAAACGAGCTAGTCATGAAAGGCCACATATTGTATGATTCCTTTTATAAGAAATGCCCAGAAAAGGCAAATTAATAGAGACAAAGTAGACTGGTGGTTGCTTGATACGTGGAGTAAAAACGTGGATTAACTATAAATGGGCATGAGGGATCTTATTGAAGTATGAAATCTAGAACTGATTTATGCTGATGGCTACACCACTCGCTGAAGTTACTCAAAATCAGCCCGGAGCCCGGCCCGCACGGCAGGAAACGGCGGCCGGCACTGCTGCCCGGCTCCCTCCCGCTCGGGTTCGGACTCGGACTCCGGCTGAGGCCACTCGCGACCTGCGACGCGCGTGAGCCGCATGGCCGCCTTGGGGATGGGCTGCAGCTCCGTGCCAGCTGACAGGCCGAAGCGCCCGCCGGGCCGCCGGCAGCTTCTGCTCCTCCCGCCCACCGGCCGCTGCGGGAGCCCGGGCGCTGCCTGGCCGCGCTCGCCGGCGGTCTGGGGCGCGTCACATGCCTCCCTGCTGCTCCGCTCCTGCTCGGTGGTCCCTACGCTGCCCGCCTCCACCCCCGCGCCGCCCGGGCCGCTTGAAGACTGGGAGCACTGGCGCCCCGGGCCCTCCACTCCCCTCGCCCAGCGCTCCTCCCAAGCGGCGTGTGCAGGTACCAGCCCCGCCTCGCCCCAGGTACTGCCAGTGCCGCCGGCGTCCTCCGCCTGTGCCACTGCCAGGCCGCCGTCCTCGCTTCCCAGAGTGTCTGCAGCTGGAGCGCAAAAGGAGAGATTTCACCTCGTCTGAGAATAGCAACTTCTACTTTGACTCCCATGCCTTAGTGTGTTTACTCAAAGAAAATGGGCTTACTATTCAACAAGCAGAAATCACTGTCTGCGCCTTGGTCAAGATCACGGAGGCCAACATGGATATCTTCTACAAAGATATGTCACCAAGACGCAGCAGGAGATCCCTCTTCAGCAAACAGTGTCTCAGATTGCTACGGTGAAAAAGGATATGAGTATTTTGGAGAAGAGTGAATTTTCTGCCTTCAGAGCAGAAAATGAGAACATAAAACTTGAACTACATCAGTTAAAGGATGAAGTGATCTAAGCTGGAACAGATACCAAATTAGACTTTAATCTAGAAAAGAGTAAAATAATTGTATTCATTGAATGCAAGGAAACTGCTGGAAATGAGGACAGACATAGTGGCATTGCATGCCCAGCAAGATCAGGCCAGCACCCAGACACTAAGATTGCTGGCCTCAAAACCATGCTGCGCTGTGCAAAGTTGATAATATTAAATATTTAGCAGGATCTGTATTTACCTGCCTAACACTACCTCTGGGACTTTATCACCTGTGGGGATATAATGAAGTCTCTATTTAAAGAGAAAAAAAGTTACTAAAAACTATTGAACTATAAAAAATCAAAAGCAAACCAAAAACTCATTCCATCCTTGACTGATGCGCCACAACTCCCATGCGCTTTTCTTATGACTCCTCTGGTCACTCCTGAGTCCCCTATACAGGGAAATATGCTCCAGTTTTTCCATAAATGTATGGTTTTATAGAGCTCTAACCTAAGGCCTCTGTTCTTTACATTTTGCAAAGAGTTTAAACATATGTATAATCTCTGTGTGGTCTTTAAAAAAATCCATGACTTTAAATATGGGTTTTATATTGAAAAATTCAAAATTTTATTGCCAGCCTAATTGTCTTGAATAAGATCTAAAATTTTATTTGCAGCTAGCTATCGCACATATGCATTATGCTATATTGCCTATAGGGTAGATTTGCCAATAAAATGCTAATTTTAGACATACAAATAGAGAAGTCCTAGGGAAGATGCAGAGACGTCTTCCTAGACTGTTTCTCTCCCTTACGTTTCTACCACATCCACTGTCTCCATGATAACCACTCAAATTCAGAGTCCAGTCTCCACAAAAACTCATCCAACTGCTCAGGACACGACTGACAAGTGGCCTTACCCTGACTTCTCACTGGTTGTGTGGTAATTAGCATCTCAGCTGTGATTTTCTGGGATTTTCTGCTGAGTGGTCCTGCAGCTTTTGAACAGAAGGCACCAACAGTCCCCAATCAGCATCTCCATGCGAATAATTGGAAATCAGTACTATTATTTTTAGATTTTTAATAAGCCTGGTGAAAATACAACATTCCAGCCATCTCCCTGTCATGTTCTTAGCCACAGGGTGATTTTTTTTTGTAACTACAAGACTCCACACAACAGAAAAAAGAGACCAGCCTGGCTGAAAGAAACTCCCTGACTCTGCTCAAGACTCAGGAGAGCTCAAGGACCTCGGTGGACCTGCGACTACCCCAGAGAATTCAGGACCAAGGAGAGCGACCAAACAAGGCACTCTGTGAGAGGGACTCCTCCTACAGGTTGGCTCTGATCCCAGGGCGGCATCCCTGACCCTCCACTGAGAGCATCACTCCGACTCTAGAGAGAGAAGAACCAGGCCTGTGGGTTGTGCTTATGGGCTCAGGGCAACCTGGGCTCCGCCAAGCAGTGCCATCTCCCAGCAGTGCCCTGAGTCCGACTGGGTGGGCACAGCCAGGGAAAGGCCTGGAGAAGTGAGGGGGCCCACTGCCCATGGCTTTGTTGACTGTCACTGTGATTTCCCAGCTTCTGCTTCAGCTGCTGAACTCCTGGGCAGGACTGACTTTCAGCGCTCTACAGTGCTGAGCTCATTAACTCACAGCTGCCTCACAGCATCCCTCCCTGGGGTCTCCCTGGGAGAGAAGAGCTGCTAGGGGTAAGGCCCTGGAAAGGACCAGGAGGGCCTGGGATTGTCTGTGCCTTCAGCTTTGCATTTCAGGGTCATGAAAAGAGAGTTTAAGGACTGCTTGTCACAGAATACAGGGTACAGAGAAACCTAGTGTCCTCCTGGCTGCTCCTCCTACAAGCCCTGAGAGAAAACCAGTCCATTAAAAAAAAAATACCAGAGACACACACTTACTTATACACAGTACACTCCTAGCAGGGATGTTGTCTGAACAATTTCCAGTGAGTGAAGCTGCTCACTTCAACTGATAGGAGGTGGAAAAATCCCCCAATCACCAGGTCCCCATCCCTGGAGAATCCGGGCCTGAGTTGCTGGAAGCAGGGGGCCTTCACCATCCCACACTCAGTGAGAGGACCCCACAGGAACAGAGAGAGGAGAAACAAAGAGCATCAGGGCAGCTCTTTCCCTCCGCAGACTCTGGGCTCTGCAGCCAGAGAAGCAGGAGTGGCTGGAAGTAGCTCCAGCTGCTTCCAAGGGAAGAGGCTTCACAGGAGATGGTCTCACTGGGCTGGTCCCTACTGCCCTGGAATGCTGGGCACAGCTGAGCAAACACAAGTGTCATGTGTCAGGCCCTGTCGTGGGACTAGGGCAGTGATCAAGGGACAGAAGCTCTTATAAGGCTTTGCTGGAGCTTAGAGAACACTTCCAGGGCCCTTGCTCTGGGAAATGGGCAGGGCCCTGCTCCCTCTCCCACCTGCCCTCTTAGTATTTCTGCCTAGCCTGGTCAGTCACTCTTGGCTCTGGGGATCAGTCCTGCCAGGGGCACTGCACCTGTGTCCCCAACTCTGAGCAAAAAATATATGCTCAACAGTTACCTGGGAATCTCCTTTCTCTAGCCCTTCTGCCCTCACTAGTGACCTTGGGGCCACAGGCAGGATGCTCTGTGCTCCCTGGGCCCCCCACCCCACCCAAAGCTGGAGAAGCCTCTCTGACCCTTGTCTTTTCCAGCAGATTCTCTGCAGTAACTCTGGAGGTTACACTGAACAAACATCTGTGTGCAGGTGACAAGGTCACAGAGATTTTAGGGTGGCCTGGGCCAGACCTCACACATGGGTCTGGCCCTTGGATGCTAGACCCATATAGGGGGACTTCCTCCCCCAAGACTAGCACCACATAGAAACACAAGTCCAGGCAGCTGCAACCTGATGTCGCCATCCTGACAGTCCTTCCTGCAGATTTTCCTCCCTAGCTGAGTTAGGAAAAGAGAACACAAGTTGTTTTCCCCAGTCTTAATGTGCCTCCCTCAGGCTAGCATCCTTCTTTCTTCCAGAAACTGTACAGTTCCCTCAGGTGATCATCTAGGGCCAGATTGAGCCTCAGCCCTTCTGGACCATCATGGACAAGTCTATCAGCTATCTCTAACCACAGCTCTGCAACTTGGGAGAAGTTCGACACTCCAGAGAAAATGGGCCTGTTTTTACAGGAAACTGAGAGGTACATAAAATATTCAAAAATGTTTGTCTCATTCCACCAATCGCCTTTGAAAACAGAAAGTGTGCCTCCTTACAGTCATTTTGAGGGTTTTAATACTTATTAGACAGGAGTTCAGTGGAAGTTATGTGGAGAAAGTTCATGAAATGTTTTCCCTGGTATCAAACACTATAACTTGGTTTAGGATTGGGGACTGCCTGAGGCCCCACATGCAGCCATGTAGGCATCTCAGTCCTTTCTCCAGGGTGTGGGCTCTTTCTTTGGGAATTTGCGGCCAGTTTTCCTGATGCTTCACAGTGGCCACATCCTAGGGAAACTTGTGAGGATGATCTCCCTTCCACTTGTCATCCACTACTTGTTTTTTCCAGTCATTTTAATAATTGAAATGAATAATACATCATTTTTATAAATTTAAATTCATTAAATGATAATTGTAATAATATTTTAAACAAGTGATAAAGTAGAATATAGTTAAATGGTAGAATTAGTATCAAAATTAATTATGACAAACAAATGCAAAATATAGACACCAATTAACAATAAGAATAATCTGCAAAGTTAACATCCTACTTCATAGTGAAAGACTGAATGTTTCCCCCTAAGAACAACAACAAAAAAGATAAAGAATATCTCCTCTCACTGCTTCTATTTAACATTGCACTCTAGGTTCTAGCCAGATGAATTAAGAGAGCAAGAAAGAGAGAGGGAGAGAGAGAGAGAGGAAAGAAAAAAAAAATAAAAGAGAAAAGAAGAGAAGAAAAGAAAAAAAAGGCATGTGGGTTAGAAAGGAAGAAGTCAAACTATCTCTATTTGCAGACAACATGAGCTTGTTGACAGAAAATCCTAAGGAATTCAATAAAACACTATTAGAACTAATAGATGGGTTCAGCAAGGTTGCAGGATACAAGAGTGTATATAAAAATAAGTTGTATTTTGGGGCTGGCGCGGTAGTGTAGTGGTTAAGTTCACATGCTCCACTTCGGTGGCCGAGGGCTCGCAGGTTCAGATCCCAGGCATGTACAGATGCACTGCTTGTCAAGCCATGCTGTGGCGGCGTCCCATATAAAGTAGAGGAAGATGGGCACATATGTTAGCCCAGGGCCAATCCTCCTCAGCTAAAAGAGGAGGATTGGCATCAGATGTTTAGCTCAGGGCTAATGTTCCTCACCAAAAAAAAAAAATCAGTTGTATTTCTATAACAGTAAGCAATTCACAAATGAAATTAAGAAAACTTTCCATTTACAGCAGCATCAAAAAAAATTTAAAAACTTAGGAATAAATCTAACAAAAGAAATGCGAAACTTGTCTATTGTGAACTACAAAACTGTTGAAATTAAAAAAACAAAAACAATCTAAAGAAGAACAAAGTTGGAAGACTCACACTTCCTGATTTCAAACTTACTACAAAACTACAATTATCAAGACAGTGTAGTGCTGGCATAAAGACAGATCAGTATAGTATTGAGAGTCTGCAGATAGACCCTTACTGTTATGGTCAGTTAATTTGGTGTGAAGATAATGCAATGGGGGAAAGAATAGTCTTTTCAACAAATGGTTCTAAGACAAGCAGATCTCCACATGCAAAAGAATGAAGTTGGACCCCTACTTCATATCGTTGGTGAAGATTAACTCAGAATAGATCATAGACCTAAATGTAAAAGCTAAAGCTATAAAATTCTTACAAGGAAACATAGGAGTAAATCTTTGTGGCGTTGGTTAGTCAATGGTTTCTTGGACATGACGCCAATCCAGCAAAAAAAGAAGTGGGAAAAAAAAGAATAAACAAAATCTGGTATATCCATATAATGTAATATTATTTGGCAATAAAAAGAAGTACTGATACATTCCACAACATGGATAAAACTTGAAAACATTATACTAAGTGAAAGAAGCCAGTCAAAAAAGACCACATATTGTATGATTCCATTTATATGAAATGTCAAGAATAGGCAAATTTATAGAAACAAAAAAAATAGATTAGTGACTACCTAGGGCTGGCAGGGGTGAGGAATGGGATGAGAGTTTTTGCTAATTGGTATAGGGTTTCTTTCTGTGGTGGTAAAAATATTTTTAAATTAGATTGCAGTGACAGTTGCCTAACTCTGTGAATATATGAAACACCATTGGATTTTACACTTTAAATGAGTGAATTTTATGGTATGTGAATTATACTTCAATACGGTTTTTTTTTTTAAAGAAAAATAATAGCTTTCAAGAATCTCACCAAATTCAAAAGAATAGCTTAAGGTTTTCCATTAACATAAAATTAGTATATTAAGAGAATGCACTATGAACATAAACAAATCATCTAGAAGCCCTCTCATTCTTCTAAATTTTAGGTATTTTAATGTGATTGGCACAAGGGTAAAGTCAGGAATTCATAGAATAGTGCTCCAGCCTCTGCTCAACTATTTAAACTTAATTTCCTGTCACTGGTTTCATTACATTGAAGTCTGGCTGAGACAGCCTCTAAAAGAAATGTAATGTCTGTGCGACCAGGTTCTAATCCCAGACCTATCAGTTAACACCTGTGAGGCTGTGAGCAAGTTATTATCCTCCCCCTGTCTCAATGTCCTCATTTGTAAACTATGGTGATGATATCACCTCCTCATAAGTTATGAGGAGTAAGTGAGTTAACTGATAAGAAGCACCTGGCATAGACAAACTCTTGCTCAATAAAGTTTTCCTATTATTATTAAGGGCAGGGATCTTGCTTAATTCATTTTTGTATTATTCCCTGCACTCTTTATATCCTTGTCAATCACTTGATAAAGATTCATTAAAGACCAATTTCTTTAAAGGCACATAGGCAGGGTGTAGTTCTTCTTAGCTTTGATGGTGAGGTTGTTGAGGATCAGAAATGTAAGGTTCCTTTACATAGCTCCTAATTCACCAAGCTGTGCTTAGAACTGAGGCATTTTGAATTTTAGTCCAATGATCTTTCATCGCCCCACACCCAGTAGTAGGGCAACTGAGAGGTGGTCAGGAGCAGAGAGTGGTTCAGGAGGGATATACAGAGTGGTTCACTCCCATCCTTGTTGGTGAATCCATGATAGAAGGAAGGGGGATGTGGGGGCAGGAACCCAATGGGAAAAACTGAAGAACATACAAATGAGAAGTGATGTGGTAGGAGCATGGGGATTTAGGTGTAGGGATCAACTACTGCCAGCTATGAGTAGTTTCTGAAATGCTATTTTTATCAAAAACAAAAAAAAAAATAGTAATATTACAAAAGTTATCAGCCATAAATGTAAAAGTTGTCAATGAAACACATTTTAAATGAGTATTTCTGTGTAATTATGATTATAGTGAATGATGCTTCACGTTTTTTTCTTTCCAGCTTTATTGAGGTGTAATTGACAAATTAAAAAACTGTATATATTTAGGGTATACAATGTGATGATTTAATATATGTATACATTGTGAGATGATTACTACAATCAAGTTACTTAACACATCCATCACTCACATAGTTACCATTGTGTGTGTGTAGTGAGAACCCTTAAGATCTAATTTCTTAGCAAATTTCAAGTGTACAATCAAGTATTTTTTTTAATTTTATTATTTTTGCTGAGGAAGACTGGCCCTGAGCTAACATCTAATGCCAATCCTCCTCTTGTTTTTTCTTTCTTTTATTGCAGTAACATTGGTTTATAACATTATATAAGTTACAGGTATACATCATTATACTTCTATTTCCGCATAGATTACATCATGTTCACCACCCAAAGACTAATTACAACCCATCACCACACACATGTGCTTAATCATCCATTTCGCCCTTCTCCCTCCCCTCTTCCCCTCTGGTAACCACCAATCCAATCTCTGTCTCTATGTGTTTGTTTTTTGTTGTTTTTATCTTCTACTTATGAGTGAGAGCATACGGTATTTGACTTTCTCTCTCTGACTTATTTTGCTTAACATAATATCCTCAAGGTCCATCCATGTTGTCACAGATGGCTAGATTTCGTCATTTCTTATGGCTGAGTAGTATTCCATTGTGTATATATACCACATCTTTATCCATTCGTCCCTTGATGGACACTTAGGTTGCTTCCAAGTCTTTGCTATTGTGAATAATGCTGCAGTGAACATAGGGGTGCGTGTATCTTTATGCATTTGTGTTTTCATGTTGTTTGGATAAATACCCAGCAGTGAGATAGCTGGATCATATGGTAGCTCTATTCTTAATTTTTTGAGGACTCTCCATACTATTTTCCATAGTGGCTGCACCAGTTTGCACTCCCACCAGCAGTGTATGCCAGTTCCCTTCTCTCCACATCCTCTCCAACACTTATTGTTTCCTCTCTTGTTAATTATAGCCATTCTGACCAGCGTGAGGTGATATCTCATTGTAGTTTTGATTTGCATTTCCCTGATAGTTAATGATGTTGAACATCTTTTCATGTGCCTGTTGGCCATCTGTATATCTTCTTTGGAGAAATGTGTTCAGGTCTTTTGCCCATTTTTTAATAGGGTTGTTAATTTTTTTGTTCTTGAGATGTAGGAGTTCTTTATATATTTTGGAGATTAACCCCTTATCAGATATATGGTTTGCAAATATCTTCTCCCAATTGTTAGGTTGTCTTTTCATTTTGTTGATGGTTTCCTTTACTGTGCAGAAGATTTTAGTTTGATGTAGTCCCATTTGTTTATTTTTTCTGTTGTTTCCCTTGCCCAGTCAGAGATGTATTTGAAAATAAGTTGCTAAGACCAATGCTGAAGAGCGTACTGCCTATGTTTTCTTCTAGAAGTTGCATGGTTTCAGGTCTTACATTCAAGTCTTTAATCCATTTTGAGTTAATTTTTGTGTATGGTGTAAGATAATGATCAACTTTCATTTTTTTGCATGTGGCTGTCCAGTATTCCCAACACCATTTATTGAAGAGAATTTCCTTTCTCCATTGTATGTTCTTGGCTCCCTTGTCGAAAATGAACTGTCCGTAGATGAGTGGGTTTATTTCTGGGCTCTCAATTCTGTTCCATTGATCTGTGTATCTGTTTTTGTGCCAGTACCATGCTGTTTTGATTACTATGGCTTTGTAGTATATTTTTAAATCAGGGAGTGTGATACTTCCAGCTTTCTCCTTTTTTCTCAGGATTGCTTTGGCTATTCAGGGTCTTTTGTTGTTCCATATAAATTTTAGGATTCTTTATTCTATTCTGTCATTTAAGGTCAATGTTTCCTTACTGATCTTCTGTTTGGATGATCTATCCATTGGTGTAAGTGATTGTTAAAGTCCCCTACTATTATTCTGTTACTGTCTATTTCTCCTTTTATGTCTGTTAATAATTGCTTTATATATTTAGGTGCTCCTATGTTGGGTGCATACATATTTATGAGTGTTATATCCTCTTGGTGGATTGTTCCCTTGATTATTATGTAGTGCCATTCTTTGTCTCGTTTTAAAATCTACTTTATCTGGGTGACATCAGTGTCATGGCGGAGTGAGCTTTCCCGTAAACTCTTCCCCTGATAAGATACAACAAAAGGAACAGTCACAGACCAACAACAGACTTCTAGACAGCAAAAAGCAAGATCGGAAAGATCCACACTGCCGCACATCTGAGAGTGGAACATGCTGGGCCCCCGGAGGAAGTGGGGAGAGGTAAGGAGAACTCCTCTCCCTCCCCATCAGATCAGGGATCCGGGTCCACACGGCTCCCAGAGTGGGGGGAGGGGTGGCCCTCTGCGGGGAAACCATAGCTCTTCGGCCTCTCTCAGCCAGTGGGAAACTCCCACAAAGAGGACTCAGGACTGCTACAGGGGTACCATCAACATCTGAGCACCCCACTAGAGCAGATAACGAGGGGTGAGCGAGAAGCCCCCCACACCAGGGACCCAGCAGGCAAAAGAGAGAGCCCCCTACCCCTCCCTGCATGCCGGACACTGCAGCTCAGCCGACCAGACCAGACCAAGCGGCCGGCGGATCGCAGCGAACAGCCAGGGCAGAGCACAGGGGGCTCAGATTACACAGCCCTTAACCCCCACACAGTGGCGGCAGGTGGAAATTGCAACCAGATATTTCCAGGATGATGAAAAACAAAGCCAATACAGGAACCACAATGCAAAGGTACATGAAATCACCAGGCGAGAAGGAAAATGACAAGCACCCAGAAACCAACCCTGAAGACACAGAAATCCATAACCTAAATGACAGAGATTTCAAAATAGCCATCATAAAAAAACTCAACGAAATACGAGATAACACAGAGAAACAATTCAATGAGATTAGGAGTTTCTTCACAAAAGAGATTGAAATCATAAAGAAAAACCAGTCAGTACTGATGGAGATGAAGAACACAATGGAAGAGATAAAGGAGAATCTGGAATCTTTAAAGATCAGAGCTGGCAATATGGAGGAAAGAATTAGTATTATAGAGGATAGGAATACAGATATGCTCCAGATGGAAGAGGAGAGAGAACTAAGACTAAAAAGAAATGAAGAAAGTCTCTGAGAAATATCTGACTCTACTAGGAAATGTAACAAGAATTATAGGTATTCCTGAAGGAGAAGAGAGGGAAAGAGGAACAGAGAGCCTATTCAAGGAAATAATAGCTAGAACTTCCCAAATCTGGGGAAGGAGCAGGAAATACCAGTAAGTGAAGCCAATAGGTCACCTAAATATGTCAACAGGCAAAGGCCCACTCCACGACATGTAGTGATAAGGCTGGCTAAAGTCAATGACAAAGAAACAATATTAAGGGCAGCTAGACAAAAACAAAAAATAACGTACAAAGGAACTCCCATCAGGCTCTCAGAGGATTTCTCAACAGAAACTTTACAGGCTAGGAGAGACTGGAATGATATATCCAAAATACTGAAAGACAAAAACTTTCAGCCAAGAATACTCTATCCAGCAAAAATATCCTTCAAATATGATGGAGAAATAGTAACTTTCCAAGATAAACAAAAGCTAAGGGAGTTCATGGCCATGAGACCCCCACTATAAGAAATACTCAAGAAGGCCGTCAGGCATGAAACAAAGAAAAGAACGGGAATACAAAGCTTGGAGCAAGGAGAAAAATAGGTAGACAAAATCAGAAAAATAGTAGATCTTTACCAGAATAGGTTAGCAACCACTTAATACCAAAATCAAAGATCAAAGGAAGGAATTCACCAAAAATAAATATAACCTTATCACTGTAAACACACATCCACAACACAAGATAGAATAAGGTATAACAAGAAAGACTTAGAAGGGGAAGAGGAAAGTGATTGAAGTGACTTAGTATAAAGAAATAAGAGGCCATCAGATAATGGACTATCTCATACACAAGATTTTTTATACAAACCTCAAGGTAACCACTAAACAAATAATCAAAACAAAATCACATATGATAAACAAAGAGAAAACTAGAAGAGTCATAAGACAGAACAACCAAACTGAATTGGCAGTCCAAAACAAATGGGACAAGAAACAAAGGAAATGCAAAAGAACTGGAAAATAAGTGACAAAACGGCAACATTAAGACCTCATATATCAATAATTACCCTAAATGTAATGGATTGAACTCTCCAATCAAAAGATACAGAGTGGCAGGATGGATTAAAAAGCAAGACCCAACAATATGCTGCCTCCAGGAAACACATCTCAGCTCTAGACAAGCACAGGCTCAGAGTGAAAGGATGGAAGACAATACTCCAAGCTAATGGCAAACAAAAGAAAGCAAGTGTTGCCATACTCATATCAGACAAAGTAGACTTCAAGATAAAACAGGTTAAGAGAGACAAAGAAGGGAAATATATAATGATAAAAGGGACACTCCACCAAGGAGACATATCACTTATAAATATATATGCACCCAACATAGGAGCACCAAAGTATATAAAGCAACTATTAACAAACCTAAAAGGAGACATTAACAACAACACAATAATAGCAGGGGATCTTAATACCCCACTTACATCAATGGATAGATCATCCAGACAAAAAGTCAATAAAGAAATAGTGGACTTAAATGAAAAACTGGACGAGATGGACCTAGTAGACACATACAGAGCACTCCATCCCAAACAGCTGACTACACATTGTTCTCAAGCGCACATGGAACGTTCTCAAGGATGGACCATATGTTGGAAAACAAAGCAAGCCTCAATAAATTTAAGAAGATTGAAATCATAACAAGCATCTTTTCAGAACATAATGCTATGAAACTGGAAATCAACCACAAAAAAAACCTGGGAAAGTGACAAAAATGTGGAGATTAAACAACATGCTACTGATCAACCAATGGATCATTGACGAAATTAAAGGAGAAATCAAAAACTATCTGGAAACAAATGAAAATGAAAATATGCCATACCAAATCATACAGGATGCAGCAAAAGTGCTCCTAAGAGGGAAACTCATAGCGATACAAGCCCACCTTAACAAACAAGAAAAAGCCCAAATAAGCAACCTTAAATTACACCTACCAGAACTAGAAAAAGAAGAACAAAGCCCAAAGTCAGCAGAAGGAGAGAAATAATAAAAATCAGAGCAGAAATAAATGAAATTGAGACCAAAAAAACAGTAGAAAGGATTAATGAAACAAAGAGTTGGTTCTTTGAGAAGATAAACAAAATTGACAAACCCTTAGCCAGACTTACTAAGAAAAAAAGAGAAAAGGCTCAAGTAAATAAAATTAGAAGTGAAAGAGGAGAAATTACAACAGATACCATGGAAATAGAAAGGATTATAAGAGAATACTATGAGAAATTATATGCCAACAAATTGGACAATCTAGAAGAAATGGATAAATTCTTATACTCATGCAACCTCCCAAAACTGAACCAAGAAGAAATGGAGAATCTGAATAGACCAATCACAAGTAAAGAGATTGAAATAGTAATCAAAAACCTCCCAAAAAATAAAAGTCCAGGACCAGATGGCTTCTCTGGTGAATTTTACCAAACATTCAAAGAAGATTTAATACCCATCCTTCTCAAACTATTCCAAAAAAAGAGGAAGATAGAACACTTCCTAAATCATTCTACGAGGCCAACATCACCCTGATACCAAAACCAGACAAAGACAATACAAAGAAGGAAAATTACAGGCCAATATCGCTGATGAACATAGATGCAAAAATCCTCAACAAAATATTGGCAAACCGAATACAGCAAGCCATTAAAAAGATCATACACCATGATCAAGTGGGATTTATACCAGGGATGCAGGGATGGTTCAACATCCGCAAATCAATCAACATGATACACCACATCAACAAAACAAAGAATAAAAACCACATGGTCATCTCAATAGATGCAGAGAAGGCATTTGACAAGATATAACATCCATTTATGATAAAAGCTCTCAACAAAATGGGTATAGAAGGAAAGTACCTCAACATAATAAAGGCTATTTATGACAAACCCACAGCCAACATCATACTCAAGGGGGAAAGACTGAAAGCCATTCCTCTGAGAACAGGAATGAGGTAGGGCTGCCCACTCTCACCACTCCTGTTCAACATAGTACTGGAGGGTTTGGCCAGAGCAATTAGGCAAGAAAAAGGAATCCAAATAGGCAACTAAGAAGTGAAACTCTCACTATTTGCAGATGACATGATTTTATATATAGAAAACCCTAAAGAATCTGTTGGAAAACTTAGAAATAATCAACAACTACAGCAAAGTCACAGGGTACAAAATCAATCTACAAAAATCAGTTGCATTTCTGTATGCTAATAATGAACTAACAGAAAGAGAGCTCAAAAAGATAATACCATTTACAATTGCATCAAAAGAATAAAATATCTAGGAATAAATCTTACCAAGGAGGTGAAAGACCTATACAATGAAAACTACAAGACATTATTGAAAGAAATCAATGATGACACAAAGAAATGGAAAGATATCCCATGTACATGGATTGGAAGAATAAACATAGTTAAAATGTCTATACTACCTAAAGCAATCTACAGATTCAATGCAATCCCAATAAGAATCCCAATGACATTCTTCACGGAAATAGAAAAAAGAATACTAAAATTCATGTGGTGCACCAAAAGACCCTGAATAGCTAAAGCAATCCTAAGAAAAAAGAACAAAGCTGGAGGCATCACAATCCCTGACTTCAAAACATACTACAAAGCAATAGTAATCAAAACAGCATGGTACTGGTACAAAAACAGACACACAGATCAATGGAACAGAATTGAAAGCGCAGAAATAAAACCACACATATACAGACAGGTAATTTTCGACAAAGGAGCTAAGAACATACAATGGAGAAAGGAAAGTCTCTTCAATAAATGGTGTTGGGAAAACTGGACAGCCACATGCAAAAGAATGAAAGTGGACCATCTGCTATTGCCATTCACAAAAATTAACTCAAAATGGGTCAAAGACCTGAAGGTGAGACCTGAAACTATAAAACTCATATAAGAAAATATAGGCAACATACTATTTGACACTGGTCATAAAGGAATCTTTTTGGATGACATGCCTATCCAGACTACGGAAAATAAAGAAAAAATAAGCAAGTGGGACTTGATCAGATTAAAGAGCTTCTACAAGACAAACAAAACCAGAATCAAGATGAACAGACAACCCACCAGCTGGGAGAAAATATTTGCAAAACATATATCTGACAAGGGGTTAATTGCCGTAATATATAAAGAACTCACACAACTTAACCACAAAAAAACAAACAACCCGATCAAAAGATGGGCAGAGGAAATGAACAAACACTTCTCCAAAGAAGATATACAGATGGCCAATAGGCACGTGAAGAGATGTTCAACATCACTAATCATCAGGGAAATGCAAATCAAAACAACACTAAGATATCACCTCATGCCTGTTAGAATGGCTATAACCACCAAGACAAAAAACAACAGATGTTGGAGAGGATGTGGAGAAACAGGAACCCTCATACACAGCTGGTGGGAATGCAAATTGGTGCAGCCTCTATGGAAAACGGTATGAGGATTCCTCAAAGAATTAAAAATAGAAATACGCTATGATCCAGCTATCCCACTACTGGGAATCTATCCAGTGAACCTGAAATCAACAATCCAAAGAGGCTTATGCACCCCTATGTTCATTGCAGCATTATTCACTATAGCCAAGAGGTGGAAGCAACCTAAGTGTCCCTCGACTGATGAGTGGATCAAGAAGATGTGGTATATATGTACAATGGAATACTACTTAGCCATAAAAAAAGACAAAATCGTCCCATTTGCAACAATAAGGATGGGCCTGGAGGGTATTATGTTAAGTGAAATAAGCCAGAAAGAGAAAGACAAACACTGTATGATCTCACTCATATGTGGAATATAAACCAACACATGGACAGAGAAAACTGTATTGTGGTTACCAGGGGCAATGGGGGTAAGGGGTGGGCACAAGGGGTGAAGGGAGACATACATATGGTGATGGACAAACAAAAATGTACAACCCAAAATTTCACAATGTTATAAATTATTAAAACATCAATAAAAAAAATGTTAGAGAAAAAAATCTATTTTATCTGATATGAGTATTGCTACCCCAGCTTTCTTTTCATTGTCATTTGCATGGAGTATCTTTTCCCATCCCTTCACTTTCAGTTTGTGAGTGTCTTTGGGTCTAAAGTGTGTCTCTTGTATGCAGCATATATATAGGTCTTGTTTTTTTATCCAATCAGCCATCCTATGGCTATTGATTGGAGCATTCAGTCCATTGATGTTTAAAGTAGCTATTGCTAAGTATGTACTTACTGCCATTTTTTAACTTTTTTTCTGGGTGTTTTAGTGGTTCTTCTCTTTTCCTTTCTTCTTCTCTTGCTCTCTTCCTTTGTGGTTTGACAGCTTTCTTTGGTGTTATGTTTGGGTTCCTTTCTCTTAGTTTTTTGTGTATTTATTACAGGTTTCTGGTTTGTCATTACCATGAGGTTCATATATAATAACCTGCATATATAACAGTCTGTATTAAGTTGATGATTTCTTTAGTTTGACCTCTTTCTAAAAGCTCTACTCTTTTACTCCCCTCCTCCCACATTCTATGTTTTTGATATCATATCTAACCTCTTTTTGTGCATTTGTATCCGTTACCCTCTTATCATGGAATTAGATAAATTTTTCCTATTTGTGGTCTTCTCTTTCCCCCTTAAATAAGTCCCTTTAGCATTTCTTGTAGGACTGGTTTCTTGGTGATAAACTCTGTTAATTTTTGCTTGTCTGGGATACTCTTTATGTCTCTTTCCATTCTGAATGATAACCTTGCTGGGTAAAGTATTCTTGCCTGTAGGTTTTTTCCTTTTACCACTTTAAACATATTGTGCCACTCTCTTATAGCCTGTAAGGTTTCTGCTGAGAAGTCAGCTTATTGCCTTATGGGATTTCCTTTGTATGTAACTTGTTGCCTTTTTAGGATTCTCTCTTTAATTCTGGACATTTTTAAAATTATGATGTGTCTTGGTGTGGGCCTCTTTGGGTTTATCTTGTTTGGTGCTCTCTGTGCTTCCTGTACCTTAGGGTTTTTTTAATCTGTACCTGATTCCTTCCTTAGGTTAGGGAAGTTTTCAGCTATTACTTCTTCAAATAGCTTCTCTGCCCCTTTGTCTCTCTCGTCTCCTTCTGGGACACCTATAACAAGGATGTTAGTGTGCTTGATGTTGTCCCAGAGGTCCCTTAGACCGTCCTTACTCTTTTTAATTCTTTTTTCTTTTATCTGTTCAGCTTGGGTGATTTCCTGGAGTCTTTTGTCCAGCTCACTGATCTGTTCTTCTGTATCAGCTTTTTAGTCCCTGTAGTTTTCATTTACAGTATTGTATTCTTCATTTCTGATTGGTTCTTTTTTATATTTTCCATTTCTTTGTTGATGTTCTCACTGAGTTCATCCATTCTTCTCCCAAGATCAGTGAGCATCCTTATGACTCTTCGTTTGAACTCTCTGTCAGGTAGATTTCTCATTTCTGTTTCATTTAGTTCTTTCTCTGGCATTTTGTCCTGTTCCCTTACTTGGAACATATTCCTCTGCCTCCTCATTTTGCTTCTTTCTCTGTGCTTGTATCTATGTATTAGGTAGCTCAGCTATGTCTCCTGATCTTGGAGAGGTGACCTTATGTAAGTGATGCCTTATGAGGCCCAGCAGTTTGCTCCCCTCTCGTCACCAGTTCCAATTGTTCCAGGAGTGACCCCCATGTAGGTTACATGTGACCCTCTGTTGTGGCAGGCTTGCTCTTGCCGTAGGTGCCCAGGGAGCCTGAGATGTCCCCCTGGATGGCTGGTTGTAATGCTCAGCTGTGTGTGATTGTTGTGGACCCTTCAGTCCCTTTATCGGGTGTGGGGAGCCCCAGGACAGTTGGCTGCAAGGTCTAATAGCACATTCCTGTTGCAGTTTTTCTGTTAAGTGAGTAGGCTCCCAGCATGGCTGGTTGTTAGACTCAGGGACTTACAATTTCTGAAAGCCTCTGGCCTATGAGGCTGTTGTCAGCTCTCTCTCAGGATTGCAGCTGGATGTGGCTGGCCTCAGGCACAGGAGCACCCAATTGTTTCAGGCTTTAGAAGGTGGGGCCAATCCCCTATGTGGCTGTTTGAGAAGCACAAGTCTTCTGCAGCTGACAAGCTCCACTGCCCACAGGGCCACACACACAGTCAACACAGTCCTGCCCCATGTGTGGATCCTGACTCCCTGAAGAGGATCCAGTCACCCCATGGCCAAGGCCCCACATGCTCCACCAATGCCCTACACACTCCACCTGCTCTTTGCATATACCCTGCCCCACAGAGGTGGACCCACTCACCAGGCTGCAGAGAATCCAGTCACCAATCTATGCAGGCCCACAAGTTGCCCAAGGGCTTGTTGGTGGGTGGGGCCAGTCCCTAGGGTGGGCTGCCTGCCCTGGCTGAGCTGGATTAAATCGGTGCTCTAGTGGGTGGGGCAGACCCTGGGCTAGCAGGCCAGCGGGAGAACTCCTGGCATCTGCCAGCATCTGTGACAGCACACCTGCACCAGGTCACAACAATGGCTGCTGCCAATGTCCCATTCCCTGGAGAGGTCTCACCTCTCACCAAGATGCACCCAGAGCCTATCAGGTGAGTCTCTTTTCACCAAAGGACTGTGCACCTTTCCTTTTGGTGATTTTAGGTTGCTTTCCAAAATGGGTGAATTTGTGCATGGGTCTTATAAGAACTGGCTTTAATTTCTTTATGTCTCAGCTTTTCTGGGGATATTCCCTGTTGTTGCTAGTAGCCAGCAAAGCCAGATATTATGACACTCGTCTTGGTTGTGCTGGGCCCAAAGAATGCTTATAGCAGGAAGGCTTCCCAGCTCATGTCCGCCTCTCCTCCAGGGAAGGCTGCGTACCTGTGGATTGCTCCCGGGCAGCTGTGAAGTGTTGTGGCTTGTGAAGCTGGCATTTTTTCTCTCCAGAAGGGAGTTTCTGCCTCTTCCACCAACGTCAGGATTGTTGTTTGTTGCAGGGGTTCCTCTTATCCAGTTTTCAGTTCTCTCTCAGGGGTAACTGTTCCAAGATTAGTTGTAAGTCTGCTGTGTCCATGGGAAGAGGTGAGTTCAGAGTCTGCCTATGCCACCATCTTGTAGGGTGAGTCACAATACAGTTTTATTAACTATAGTTACCCAGGTATACATTAGATGCCCAGAACTTATTCATCTTATATTCTATGTTTGCATAATTGTAGATTAATTCAAATCCTACTATTGTTAATTAACCATTTCCTTGAAATTTCCAATTTTTAGTGAATTAAAGCTTCATGGGGCCTTCGAGAGGTGATTAAGTCATGACAGTGGAGCTCTCATGAATGAGATTAGTGCCCTTATAAAAAGAGGACCCAGAGAGCTCTCTCACCCTTTCAGTGACATGAGAACACAGGGAAAAGACAGCCATCTATGACGAAGCAGGCCTTAATCAGATATCAAATCTTCTGGTGTCATGATCCTGGACTTCCCAGGCTCCAGAACTGAGAAGTAAATGTTTGTAACCAAAGGAAATATTCAATTAACACTCCCACAAACTGCTTTTTTGTTATTTGACTTGCTTTTTTTTCTTATAAATGATTCTTAGAAGTATAATTATTCCATGAAAGAATATGAATATTTATGACCATTGGTATATATAACCATGTGATTTTTCAAAAGGGTTGTGTTAATTAACACTGCCACTCAGAATGTGGGCAGGAATACAACAGTTTCACAGCACCATTGCGAGTACTGGATATTGTCATTAAAGTATATTTTGCTATATAAAAAACAGCGAAACAATACCTCATGGATTTCCTTTAAACTCTTTTGATTATTAATGAACTTCAACATTTTCCTGCATGTTTTTTCCTTCATTATGAATTATTTTTCATTGTGTAGGGCAATCCCACGTATTACAAGACATTTAGCCTTTCTGGCTCCTGGGCAAGAGATAACAATATCACCCTCCATCCTGGTCAACGTGACAACGAAAACTCCCCCGAATATTTTCACATGTGCCACACGTATCTTCGTGGTATAAAAACCACACTTGCTGATCTAGTTTAAAGCCTGGACCAAATGTAGGCCGAAGTAGCTACTCCAAGCTTTCTTTTCCTTGAGTTCCACTCTGGTTCCAGTGCGGCCTTCCTAGGGAAGAGAAGGCCTCTTGCCAAGAAAGAAAGAATTAATAAGGCACCTCCAGGAAAAGGTGTTGTCTTTGTAACCTCATTGACAGGTTTCTCCTCTGACACTCATGCCAGATTTTGTCCTAGGTCTTCACCTATATTAGAACTTCTCTTCCTCGAAGGAAGCTTTGAGATCCCCCAGAAGATGACTGAGCTTAGCCAGCACCTGTTTCTCACTCCAAACCAAAACTTGGTATCAGAAAAGGGAGAGTGACTCTAGGAGAGGAGACAGGGAAGGAGAGCAGGTTGGGAGATTGGTGTTTAGGTGTTATGAGAGGTTTGAGGATTCGATCAGAGACGTAAAAGAAACTTTCCACTCCAAACAAATGGACTGAAGGTATATTTTATTATATAGAGGATAGTAAAGGCGATAGTCTGCAAACAGATCCGAATAGGTCAAATAATAAGAGGGAAAAACACTAGCTCGATCGGAAAGGGAAACACCAGATTGGCTGAGATAGTGGCAGATTCGAATAGGTCATATAATAAGAGAGAAAAACATCAGATTGATCGGAAAGGGAAACACCAGATCGACTGAAGGGAAATGACACAAATCAACCAGAAAGAGAAACACCAGGTTGACCGAAAAGAGAACACATCAGATCAGTTACTCACAACACCCACGCCCCATTGCCGGGAAAGTCCCCTCAATTGACATGGCTGGGCGGGAATCACACGTCCTGGGCAAGGAGTCCCTTCCACAGGTGGAACTTTACCAGGCCTCAGTTTCCAGCAGTTTATATAACCAGTTACAGAATTTTCAGAGCAAGCATTCAATGTTTCCATGCACAAATGGTTATCAGTGGCTTACGCGCACTGTGCCTCCTGGCTATCATCCCAGCCCGGCAGTTGTGTACGTGCATTGTCTACCCTGGTTATTGTCCCAGCCCAGCACAGATGGCCAGTCTGTCCCAGGCTGCGGTGCCCAAAGGGCCTTGAAATTTTTACACATTGCAACTATCTCCCTGGGAGAAGGGCCAGTTCCCACCACGCAGAAAGCAGCTTTTATATTTCTTTTTGTGCTGGTGGCTGTAGGTCAATGGAGTGGCCAAACATGGCTGTACTCATGTCAAGACATCAGGTGACAACTGACACTTCTTTCTGCCTTTAAGCAAAGAATTGCTTAGCCACCTTGATCCCCAATATGAATGTAAATCTGCCATTTCCAAACCAGACACGTTAGAGCCTTAATTGTTCTTTCCACATTATACACACCATTTTGATAAAAGGCAGTAAAATTTCTTTGTCAGCTTATGCTCACACAATTCTCTTCTGCTCTTTTTTTCATGGATCCAAAATTCTTTTATAGGGTATCTATCCACTCAGGCTATCTTTTCTCATGAGAGTTGTCACGTTTGCCTGTCCTAACAGAGCAAAGGTACTGCATGAAAATATGGATTTTGTTTCAGTAAGTGAAGGCCCAGCGTCTTTGAATTACAAAAGAATCCATGGAAATTAATTCTTCTGAATTCCAAAACAGAAAAAAGAATTAGAAACAATTTATCAGAAATATATATACCAGAATTCCAGTTTCAATTTCAACATGTAAAGTCGTTCAGCTCTAACATGGAAGTTGTCACTCTCATCCTCACAAGAAAAAAGCTGAGTACACTGAAATTCAATGACTTTTCTTAAATTCATCAGAGAATTGAGGTCATAGGACAAACTGCCACCCCAAAATTTGGACAAACAGGCAAATAAAGGGAATCATAGCAAGATCAGTTTACCTGAAGCAGAAGCCCCTGGAGGCAGTACTGGTAGGAACACTTAAATGGAAATCGGTGAGTTGTTGGAAGCTAAGTGTGGACTAGACTGAGAGTTAAAAGCCCCTGGGAGCCCCGTCCTTGGAGGGGGAGCTCAGACTTTCATGAGTTTTACCTCCAGGAGCCCCACCAAGTTCTCACAGTGAAGATGAGAGAAAAATCCCCTCATGTTTGGGCAGGGGGAGAGGAAAGTAACCATTTTGAAATATGCCAGGGCTTTCTCCATAACAAAGGCCTCCACTCTAAGGGAAATAAATTTATCAGAACCTTATCTGACCTGAGAGAAGGGCAATTAGACAACTCCAAACACCTCTAGCCTTCCTGCCTCATGTAAGGGGAGAGAAAAAAGGCTAAGAAATGCTTCTGAAGGTGAAAGCTCAGGGACTTAGACCCACTAAAAATCTGACATTTAATCATAAAATTATAGAATGCTTCCTTTCCCCAACACCTTACCACCACATCAACAGGACTCCAGTATAATACCAGTGGATTACAATTGAGAGAGCTGCAAGACACAGATTCTATTTAAGATGGAGTTATTAAGGAAACCGAAAAACAACAAGGGAGAAAAAAACAATACGAAAACTGAAGCCTCTGGCACTTACAGCTACAGCAAACACTAAACATAGTCCAACAAAAAAACTCCACTAAAGGCCAAATTACCTCAGTTCCCATTACATGATACATCATGTCTGGCTTTCAATAAAAAGTTAGAAGGCATGCTAAAGGCAATAAAAACATAGTGTGAAGGGACAAAGCAAGCATCAGAACCAGACTGAGATCTGACACATATTTTGGAGTTATCAGTTAGAGAATTTAAAATAATTATGATTAATATGTTAAGGACTCTAATGGAAAAAGCAGACAACATGCGAGGACAGAGGAATAATGTAAGCAGAAAGATGGAAACTTGGAGAAAGAATCAAAGGAAATCCTAGCAATCAAAAACCCTGTAACAGAGATGGACAGAGCTGAGGAAATAATAAGTGATCCTGAGGATAAGTCAATAGAAATGTCTCAAACTGAAATGCAAAGAGAAAAAAAGAATTTAAAAAACAAAACAGATATCCAAGAACTGCTGGACAATTACAAAGGTGTAACATTCACATAATGAGAATACCAAAGGAAGAGAGAGTGAGAAAGGAGCAGGAGAAATATTTGAAACAATAATGGCTTGAATTTTCCAAAATAATGACAGACATCAAACTATAGATCCAGGAAGTTCAGCAAACACTGTGCAGGATAAATGAAAACAACAAAAAAAATCCCACACCTAGGAACATCATATTCAAATAGCAGAAAACCAAAGACAGAGAGAAAATCTTGAAAGACGTAAGGGGGAGGGAACACCTTTATATAGATCTAGATCAGACTTCTTATCAAAAAACATGAAAGCAGGAAGAGAGCAGAGTGCAATATGTAAAATTTTGAAAGAAAGAACCCACCAACCCAGAATTCTGTACTCAGTGAAGTTATCCTTCAAAAGTGATGGAGAAATAAAGACTTTTTCAGACAAACAAAACTGAGGGAATTTGTCACCAGTAGATCTGTCTTATAAGAAATATTAAAAGAATTTCCTTAGAGAGAAGGAAAATGATATATGTCAGAAATGTGGATGTACATAATGAAAGGAAGAGCATCATAAAAGGAATAAATGAAGGTAAAATAAAATGTTTTATTTTTCTTGTTCTTAATTTATCTAGTGGATAACTGTTTATTCAAAGTGATGAGAATAACAATGTATTATGAGATTACAGTATATGGATAAGGAAATGAATGACAGAAATGTTAAAAGGAATAGGAGGGAGGAACTGGGAATATTTTTATAAGGTACCTGCACTACCTCTGAAGCAGTACAGTATTAGTTCAAAGTAGATTTAAATTAGTTGAAAATGTATATTGCAAACTCTAGGGCAACAACTAAAAAAAATTTTTTAAAGAAGTCTGATATGATAAGAAGGGAGAAAAAATGGAATCACATAAAATACTCAATTAAAAACAGAGAAAGCAGAAAAAGAGGGGAAGATTAAAAAAAAAAAGAAAGAACAAATGTAATGAATAGAAAACACCTCATCTCAATAGATGCAGAAAAGCATTTGACAAGATTCAGCATCCATTTATGATAAAAACTCTCAATAAAATGGGTGTAGAAGGAAAGTACCTCAACATAATAAAGGCCATATATGACAAACCCACAGCTAATATCATCCTCAATGGTGAAAAAGTGAAAGCTATCCCTCTAAGAACAGGAACCAGACAAGGATGCCCACTCTCACCACTCCTATTCAACATAGCATTGGAAGTCCTAGCCAGAGAAATTAGGCAAGAAAAAGAAATAAAAAGGATCCAAATTGGAAAGGAAGAAGTAAAACTGTCACTATTTGCAGATAACATGGTTTTATATATATAAAACCCTAAGGAATCCACCAAAAAACTAATTGAAATAATAAGCAAAAAGAGTAATGTTGCAGGATATAAAATCAATATACAAAAATCACTCACATTTCTATACACTAACAATGAACTGGCAGAAAGAGAAATCAAGAATACAATCCCATTTAAAATTTCAACAAAAAGAAAAAAATAGGAATAAATTTAACCAAGGAGGTGAAAGAACTGTACACTGAAAACTATAAAATATTGTTGAAAGAAATCAAACAAGACACAAAGAAGTGGAAAAATATTCCATGCTCATAGATTGGAAGAATTAACATAGTTAAAATGTCCATATTACCTAAAGCAATCAGTGCAATTCCTATCAAAATCCTAATGACATTTTTCCTGGGAATAGAACAAACAATCATAAGATTAATACAGAACCACAAATGACCCCAAATAGACAAAGCTATTTCATGGGAAAGAAGGACAAAGCCAGAAGCATCACACTTCCTGATTTCAAACTATACTACAAAGTTACAGTAATTAGAACAGTATGGTACTGGCATAAAAACAGATACATGGACCAATGGAATAGAATAGAGAGCCCAGAAATAAACTCCTACATTTATGGTCAACTAATATTTGACAAGGAAGCCAAGAATACTTAATGGGAAAAGGATAGTCTCTTCAACAAATGGTGCTGGAAAACTGGATACCGCACGCAGAAAAATAAAATTGGACTCCTATCTTACACCACTCACAAAAATTAATGACAAATGAATTAAGGATTTAAACTTAAGAACTGATACCATAAAACTCCTAGAAAAAAACCTACTAAAGAAGCTCCTTGACTTTGGTCTTGGCAGTGTTGACTGAAATAAGGAGTCTAGGCAATATTAGCGAAGGAGTTTATTCAATTATCAGTGTGAGGAGTTCAAACCCCGGGGAAACAGTTCAACAGAGTGCTCTCCTGGAACTGCTCTAGGGTGTGTGAGTTTAAGTGCAGCTTATATCTCTTCCACAAAACAGTGTACGTGCAGGGAAGAGGAAGAGAAAAAAACTTACAACTAGATTTCATATATGTCAAAAAAGGGATAGCTCTAGTTTTTCTCTAGATTATACATTAAAAGTAACATAAACAAGAATTCCTTGGTTATACATCAAACAAGTTCAGAGATGCTGACGTTATCTACATGCAGAGGGAGGCAAGGACCAAGGGTCGTTATTTATTCCCTCAATCTCCAAGAAATGCAGCTGTGGATGTAGGAGCTAGGTACCCTCTATCTTTTCCTGTTGCTGATTTCTCCAGCTGGCATCTTCAGTCATGAGGTGTGGGGTTGCAAGGTCATTTTGACAGAGGCTGAGGATAGCCTGCATGGCTACCTCACAGTACAGCATGGATTTTTATTGTACTGACTTAAAGCCTATGCAGTTTGCTTGCTAGATTCGCCTGTTAGACCAGGGAGAGGGGTCCCAAAAATCTGTCCACAGCAGCAATTTCCTAGATATGACACCAAAAGCACAGGCAACAAAAGAAAAAATAAATAAGTGAGACCACATCAAACTAAAAGGTTAGCAGACATTTGCTCCTATCCCAAACGCCCATGTAGACATTTGGTCCACACCAAAAGGTCCTTGAAATTTGGTTCTATCAAAAACATCTATGAGCATATCTAGTCCATGTCCAATGGTCCTTGATATTTGTTCCTGTCAAAAACGTCCACACGTATAAAAAAGACCCCAGGTTCAAATAGCCCATAAGATTTATTTATACTTTTAGTTTACAGGATTAATATATCAAAAATACTATCATGTTTTATTGGTCCAAAAATTGTTTTGTGGCTGTATTGCCAATAACAGCCCTTCTTGCCTTGGTAGTAGCAATGTCTCGCTGGTAATGGCAATTACCATGGGGTTAGGTAGATGGGTCAGGGTTCAAATCTTGCAGAAGAGTGGGATTTATATTAACAATGCCTACCGAGGAAGAGTCCTTACAGTTAAAGAAAGGCACAGAGGACCACAAGTTGATGATGGGATCTCGCAATGCATGGGTGTTAATGTGTCACTGGGCATTTGGTTGGATCTGGCTGGGTCATTCAATGAGGGCAGAGTTTGAAAGGAGGAGCTTGGTTAAGCCACAATGTAAAACAGGCAGCAAACAAGTTCATGTATACACTTTACAAAGTGTCTTGATTGTCCAGGAGGAGTGAGAACAGGTACAGCTCTCCCACCACATAGTGGTCAGGTGTAATAGCCACCATGAGGGGGATACTTAGAGCATCTACTTAACCCCTTTACAACTATCCCATTGCCCAGGGTTAACGGGCGATGTTTCCCTTGAATCATGTCCTATGGAGGTATGATCATGGTAGACTGCAAGAGGTGTCTATCGCAATTTGGAAAGGTTTTAGTGGGTGTAAGTCCCACACTTACCTGCTAATTGGCATGGACCACCACACCCTCGGCTGGGGCCTACCTACTGGCTGATCCAGCCCGGCCAAACTGGGTGTCGAATCCATAAGACATTGGTAAGGTTTCCCCTACCAGCAAACCAGTGACGTTGGTCAGATGGCTACAGAAAAAAAAAAAAATAACCTTTCTTCTGTTGCTTGGCAATATGACATCTTTATTTGAAAATTCTCAGCATAATATGGCAGAAATAATATAATCACAAAAAGAAAAGCCAATGCTGCATTATAATGATTTTTGTTACCATTTCCATTCCTTTAACAGAGATAGGAGTAAAAGGTACTGGAGCTGTGAAGAGAGGAGAATCTGCAATGCCCAATGGATAATATTACAATCATTCAAGGTGGGACAGGAACACATCAGCACAATGCTGGTGTTGAAGGGGAAGTAAAGAAAACCCTGAACAGGTTAAAATGACATGTAGAAGAAGAACCAAATGCAACACCATCACAGGTACTTCAAAAAACTCTCCATGATATGCATGATGAAGGGTTCCTGTTAATGCTTCCAGAAAGAAACTCATTAAAGAGGCAAGCAAATAGAATTCAAAACAGACATCATGGGCTGGCCCTGTGGCTTAGCGGTTAAGTGCGCGCTCCGCTACTGGCGGCCCGGGTTCGGATCCAGGCCTGCACCTACGCACCGCTTGTCCAGCCACACTGAGGCGGCGTCCCACATATAGCAACTAGAAGGATGTGCAACTATGACATACAACTATCTACTGGGGCTTTGGGGAGAAAAAGGGAAAAAAAGGGGAGGATTGGCATGGATGTTAGCTCAGGGCTGATCTTTCTCACAAAGAAAAAAAAAAACAAACAGACATCAACCTCCAAACCCAACTTCATTGATTGCATGGAATTGAATTCCAAAGAAGTATAAAGTGGCCAGACTTGGAGAACCATTTCTTATGCATGATTCTAGTGCTCAAGATGACAAAAGAATTCTTATTTACACAATTTATGACAATATTTGATATTTAAGTGCCAGTTCAACATTATTCAGTGATGGCACCTTCAAGATGGCACCAATACAGTTCACTCAGTTATTTACTGTGCACGATGTAGTACTGGGTTAAACTATGCCATTGATTTAACATTGAAAAAGCGAGAAGACATTTACATATATATATATATATATATATATATATATATATATATATATATATATGAGAAAGTACTTACATTTGCATGGAAAAGAAATCTTGACATTAACCCTTCATTGTGTACGATGGATTTCGAGATTGCAAATATAAATGCGATTCAACTACTCCTACCAAAGGCACAAGTAAAATGATGCTTGTTTCACTTTTCACAATCACTGTGGCAAAAAATATCTTCTTTGGGTTTAACACGAGTTACCACTTGCAAGTGTGCATCCATGTTGTTTGGACTTCCATTTGTGCCTTTGAAAGAGGTAAATGAAACTCATTGTGGAGAATGCAGAACAAAATTTAGATGACCTAATGAATGACGTTGAGAGACTGTATGTCCATGGAAGGCATGGCAGAGGCAGAAGACCAGAAGCTCCAAGATTCCCACCAGAAACTTAGAATGTTTATACATCAGTACTGAATGGCAATCACAGGATGAACAATGCAGTGGAAGGCTGGCATACCAAATTTCAAAAGCTGATGGTAGTGCATCATCCTTCAGTTTGGAGATTTATTGAAGTGTTAAAAGACGACCAGCAAAGCAATGGACAAGTTATCACCCAGGTTCTTGGTGGTCACATTCAAATATGGCCACCAACTTCACGACGACACCAATAAAATCAAATTCATATAAACAAAATTGTTAACAGATATAATGAATATAAAGCCAATAATCAGGTCGATATACACTTGAGAGCAACTGCCATCAACTTAAAAGTAACCCTGCTGAACTTCATGACAAAGAAGAACAAGAATAAATGTGAAACCCAAAATTCATCATGAATTACAATAAAAATAATGTAAATACAATTTTAATGCAGTTAAATGTTTGTGTTATTTAACAAATCATGGACCAAATGTCTCAAAGGATGTTTTAGACAGGAGCAAACTTCATGAACCTTTCTGGCATGGACCACATATCTCGATGGATGTTCTGGACAGGAACAAATCTCCTGCAAGGAACTGAAAAGCTCCAGCACAGCAAAAGAAACTATCCACAAAATGAAAAGGCAACCTATGGGATGAAAGAAAATATTTATAAATCATATATATGATAAGGGGTTAATATCCAAAATATATAAATAACTCATACAACTCAATGGCAAAAAAACAATACAATCAAAAAATGGGCAGAGGAACTGAATAGACATTTTTCCAAAGAAGACATACAAATGGCCAACAAATCCATGAAAAGACGCTCAACATCACCAGTCATCAGGGAAATGCAAATCAAAACCACAATGAGATATGACCTCACACCTGTTAGAATGGCCATCATCAAGAAGACAAGAGATAACAACTGTTGGTGAGGATGTGGAGAAAAAGGAACTCTTGTGCACTGGTGGTGGGAATGTAAATTGGTGCAGCCACTACGGAAAACAGTATGGAGGTTCCTCAAAAAATTAAAAATAGAACTACCATATGATCCAGCAATCCCACTTCTGATTATATGTGAAGGAGATGAAATTATGATCTCAAAGAGATTATCTTCACTGCCATGTTCATTGCAGCATTATTCACAAAAACTACGACATGGAAACAACCTAAGTGCCCATCAATGGATGAATGGATAAAGAAGTGATATATATATACATGTGTCCACAATGGAATATTATTCAACCGTGAGAAAGAAGGAAATTCTGCCATTTGTGACAATATGGACAGATCCTGAGGGCATTATGCTAAATGAAAAAAGTCAGACAGAGAAAGACAAATACTGTGTAATGTCACTTATATGTGGAATCTAAAAAAACCAAACTCATAGAAACAGAGAATAGAATGGTGGTTACCAGGGGCTGTGGGATGGGGGAAATGGGGAGATGTTGGTCAAAGTGTACAAATTTCAAGTTATAAAATGAATACCTTCTGGGGATCTAATGTACAGCATGGTGATTATAGTTAACAATACTGTATTATATACTTGAAAGTTGCTATGAGAGTAAATCTTAAATGTTTTAACCACAAATAGAAATGGTAATTAGGTGAGGTAATGGAGGTGTTAGCTAATGCTATGGTGGTAATCATTTCACAATATATAAGTGTATCAAATCAACACATTGTATACCTAAAACTTACACAATGTTGTATTTCAATTACACCTCAATAAAGCTGGGAAACAAATGTCTTACTGATGTGTCAAAGATCTTGAAGCTGAATCCGCTGAGCAGCAGCTAAGGTTTGAATTCCTTTAGAGAAATGTCATCAAGTCCAGAGCCCCAACCATAACCAAAAAAACTATGTGCACCAATGCTCCTGGAATAGATCGTTTTTCTTGATGGTGTTGCAAGTTATTGCATCCCTAGAGAGGTATGAAAATAGTGTCTTGTAAAATTACCATACTCTATGGAAAACTTAGGAAAGTACAGAAATTAGAAAAAAGAAAAAATAGACAATTGAAGAAATAGAATTCAATACATGGAATTAGCTTTTTTGTAGTTGATTTTAGTCAAAGTTAAAAAATCATCTATGTAACTACTGTCTGCTTTTTAAAGTGTTTAAAGCATTCAAGAGATTAAGATATATTATGTTTGTAATTTAATTGAACTTTTAAAAGTATTTTGTCAAGTAAGCTTGCAATTCATTTATAAATAGGAAATTTTATTTTAAATCCATACATTTTGATTTGTTATTAAGAAAGTGTGTGAATATTTAGAAGAATGATGATTAATACTTAGGAGAATTCATAAATTCACAAAATGAATAAAGTTATGGGTGTTCAACTCCATGCATAAAAGCCCTTGAACATTAAAGAATCTAACAGGAGAGATTAAAAATAAGATAATTGGGGGAAATAATGAAAGATTTAGTAAAGAAAAAAATGTTATCAGAAAATATAACAAAAAGACAAAAAGTAGGAATATGAATGAAAAAGTGAGAAACGTAGAAGATAGATCAGGAGATCTAATACCCAACTAAGAGAAAATTCCAGAAATAGGGAACAAAGAAAACTAAAAGAGATACAATTTTATGCAAATGTTTCAGAACTTAAGAATAAAGAATCATTTGAATGACAGGGCCCATTAAGACGCAGCAATGAGTGAAAAGAGATGTTTTCACAGTGCATGTGAACACAAAACACGAGAAATGAAGGGAAGGTCCTGAAATGTTTAAGGACGTAAAAATCACATCACAGAGGAAGATTAGCAGTCTCTAGGGAAGACAAACAAAACTGGATCTAACTGATTATCTGATTGGTTTGAAAATATAGAAAATAATCTGAGTTAGGCATTTTATGCTCTTTTAGGGCAATTAGCGGAAAAATTGGAAAAGCAAGCAAATAAGAAAACAAAAGGCAGATACACGATCCAGAAAAATTAAATGTTACATAAAATGAAATGTAATTAACAATACACTATTTCTCACTGCAGTAAATGATATTTACAGGAACACAGAATTATTAACATTATTGACTTAACCACAATTGTCATGTTATATTGGGAGGAGGATAACAGGGGTGAAACCGGCAAACAGCCATTGATGATTCAGCAGCTAGTAACTATGCGGGATTGGAATCTGCCAACTCAAAATATGTCTCTGCCTGAATGACATTTTGGCCCCCACCCCCACTAACTAACCAAAGGAGTTTGGGATGGGAGGCCTGCCCCCAGAACAGGCCATTACCATAGATGTCTCTGGTGTCTGGGTGGGTCCATGCTAAGCCCATTCTTAGTTCTGGTTACCCTTTATGAGAGATATTTACATTTGAAAAGACAATTTCCATCTGTAAAGGTATCTTCTTTCCTGTACCAGGAAGAAGGGGGGGATGGCCTTACCTAGAAACTTATCAGAACAGAAGATGAGGACTTAAATCTGCATGATAAACTTACCCATTGTTAACTGTGCCGTTTAGGGAATGTGCTATCTGACTCCCACTAGGTTCCTATAGGTAACATCCCCCTGGAGTCAGGGTCACCATGGTAATGGATGTTTGAGCTATTTTTTCAGGAACTGAACCCCTTGTCCACTTCAGGCCAGATTGAGACCACCAGTCCATCAAGTGGGCCCTTTTGATGGCAAGAGATTGGAACTCCAACCTCAAGGCATGCTAATGCCACCAATCTGTGAACTTGTGTCCTACGAAGAGGCATGAAGGCTGACTACGCTTGCGCAGATCATCAATTACCTCATCTCTCCTCACCTCCAATCATTTCAGACCACCTTGCCCCCTTCCCATAAATACCCCTGAGTCTCTATTTTCGGGGAGGCGGATTTGAGACTTGTTCTCCCGTTTTCCTCACTTGGCTGCCTTGTGATTAAACCCTCTCTCTCTTTAATCTCGTTGTCTCGGTGATTGGTTTTCTGGGCAGCGGGCAAAAATGGACCTGGTGCGGTAACGGAGGTGGGTAGAAAAGAGCTAAATCTTCATCTACAATCACAGAAAGTCTGTATTGTATTACCCGAGATGGGATAGAAGCAGGGAGTTATTGTTTTTTGTTATAAGCCTGATAGTGGCCTTATAAATTTAAAAACTACTTTTAAAAGCTATTTTAAAAATCTTTAAAACATCTATTACTTTGAGGACAATAAAAATAAATTTAAAAATAACTGGTGAATGAATGAACAGATGACTGTGATTCAAGAAGAGGCAGTGTGGAACCCAGATCACGAGACCCTCAGAAATTCAGAGGGCTGTCTTGAATAAGGAGAGGAAGAGCAGCACAGTAAGAGAGGAGAAAAGCCTCTTCTCTAATGGCTGGTCCTCTGTCTGACAGCATGCATTCCCTCCAAGCACTTCAGCCTTCCTCTGAGAGTAGAGAGCAAAGGAAGAGAAATTCAGGTTTATTGTGGGGGAAGAGGGAGAATACCCCTCTGCCCTTTCCCTTAAGGTTCTTCTGGCTGGCCAAATAATTAACAAGACAGGTTAGCAGGAGAAAATAATACCAAGTTTAATAACATGTATACATGGGAGAAACCAGGGACACTGCGTTTCTCAACATAATAGCAGAAATTCTCATCTTAAATACCATGTTCAGCTAAAGACAAAGGAGGATGTTGGGGGTGGGGGGGGAGTCAGTTATAGGAGATTGATTACCACTAAAGCACAGTAAACAAGAGTAAGGTTATTATGCAGATTTAAGGCCTCACCTTCCACATTGATAAGTTTCTAGAAATGAGGTCATCTCCCCTCTTTCCAGTACAGAGAGGGAGATACCTTTACAAATGGAGATTTCCCTTATAAACGTAAATGTTTATCTGGCAACTCCTGGCAGGGCCATCCAGAGAATGTGGCCAGAGAGACAGAACTTCCTATAAGATGGGCTTGTTGGTGCCTTTCCTATTGTAACATCTATTTTACATTATATTACAGCCATCAGATGGAAGATCTGTTCCAGGAGGAGTTACTATGTCAAATTCTTTAGGGAGTTAGTGGGGGAGGTCAAATGTCCATTAGAGAAAACAATCAAGGTAAAGAGATATATTTCAGGGTGGCCAAACCTTGATCTCCCACATTATCTTATCAAGAAGGAGGAGGAGGAGGGAGGGGAAGAAGGGGAATAGGAAAGAGGGAGAGGAAGAAATAAAGATGTTACATGAGAACAGTGAACCCAGCACTGGTCACAGAAAGTAGAAACAATAAGACAAATACTCTGGAGGCCGACCAGGTGGCGTAGTGGTTTAAGTTTGCGCACTCCGCTTCCACAGCACGGGTTTGCGGGTTCGAATCCCAGCGCGGACAAACGCACCTCTCGAAAAGCCATGCTGTAGCCGGAGTCCCATATACAAAGTGCAGGAGGATGGGCACGGATGTTAGTGTAGGGCCCATCTTCCTCAACAACAACAATAACAAAAATACTTCAGCTTTTTGTTTACTTATAAAATTGAGAATTCCAAAGAAATTGACAATATGGAGGAAAATATATTCAGAAAAAAGAAAAAATGGAACAAAGAATAATACCTCAGAGGCTTTGAATCTAGATAGTTTTACATTTTAGAGACGATGATTTCCATTGTATGTAGATGTTTTTCAGAAAAGAACAAAAGATGTACATCTATCCAGCTGGTTATGCAAAGGAATCTAATCTATGATCCCTAAACCTGATAAAGAGGAGGAAAAACTCCTAATAAATAAAATCGGATAACCAAATAGAATCTAAGGTATATTAAGAGAATGACTTTATATAATCACGTTGGATTTATCCCAGGAACACACAGTGGGTCCATTGTGAAGGACCCTATACTAAGTATCATGTTAAATAGTGAAATGAGAAAAAGATCATTTCAATACAAGTAGAGGATGAAGCCTCACACATTTCCCTACTTTACAT
Organism: Diceros bicornis minor; assembly: GCF_020826845.1. Lineage (NCBI taxonomy): Eukaryota > Metazoa > Chordata > Mammalia > Perissodactyla > Rhinocerotidae > Diceros > Diceros bicornis. The sequence goes on from NC_080740.1 coordinate 91,608,052, forward strand.
ATAAACGAACATGTATACATACACACCTCACTAATAGAACTAGAATGACACTTCCTTTAATGTCAAACAGTATCTAAATCAAATCAACAGTCCCCAAACACTTGATGTTCAAGCACTAGAGGCAACCTCCACACCAGCGGTGTAAAACCAGGTTGCTTCGTAAACATCTCACGCCACCTCGTTCAAGAAGCGCTGGCCAATGCAGTTAAACTTCAAACTCCAAAGAGAGGTAAATACGTTGAACTCTTCCAACAGCATCGGAACAAAGAACAAATACACAAATATGGTAAGAATTCAGAAGACAGTTCAGCAAGGTGACTGCTACATAAACAATAAGCATGAAGCTTTTCGATATACGGGCAATAAAACAATCAGGAGATAAAACTGTGGTGGAGAGAGGGGGAGGGGACCCTATTCACGAAGCAACAAAAGTAAATCCCTAGGAGTAATTTTAATAAGCTACGTGAGAAACTTAAGAAAGCAAGCTACAGACGTTTCCTGAAAATTAGAAAGCACGAACCAGATAAGTAGACAAGAGGCAGGTGTTCCACAGTGGCCAGGCTCAGAGGTCAGGAGAGGACCGAGGGCCATCAGAGGGGCGCTCCGTGTCGGACACGCTCGGAAGGTCGGATTTGGCGCCCACCTGGGCGGGAGTCTCTCTCTGGTTACCCCGACTCGCGCAGATGCTACTCACCGCGGGATCCAAGCCGACGCCTCCTCACCCGGACTACGGCTGGACCCCCACCAGCCAACTTCTTTCCAAGTCCTGGGCGGCTACCCGGGTTACCTAGGCAACCACGTGCCGGTGGAAACGCCCCGCAGCGTCCTGGGGATCGCAGTCCCCGCAGGGCGCCGCAGGGCGCGCACCTGGTCTACGGAAGTGCGACACGGGGCGGCACTAGTCCGGCCAAAATCTCTCCTGCTGTGGAGGCAGCGAAAGGTGTGACACCCGTCTATTCTGAATCGTACTCACGGCTGATCTGAGAAGTGCGCTGGGAGGGGGCATGCCCAGACCCAGTCCTCGGGTAGCAGGCTGGAGACCGCAAAACCTCCCACGTGACGGGTTCGCTGTTTCCACTGTTTGCTCGCAGAGGGCCAGGGCTGCCCCGGCCCGAGTTCATTTGTGGGTGCAGCGTGGTCACCGAGTGTGCAAAAAACACACTCAAAGTATGTGGAGAAAAAGTAAAATTCGCCCACCGGCCTATCAATCTTCCTCCCTTTCCTAGAGCCAGTGTTGTGAGTGCTGTTTACAACTCTGTACATCAGCTTGTCAATATCTGCAAAAAAAGCCTCCTGGGATTTTTGACTGGAATTGCATTGACTGTCTGGATTAAATTAGGAAAAACTGATCTTGTAAGAATATTGAGTCTTCTGATCCATGAAAACGGTATACCTGTTTACTTAAGTGTTACTGGATTCTGAAGTTCATTAGAGTTTTGTAGTTCTGAGCATATACATCTTGCACATATTTTGTTAAATTTATACCTAAGTACTGAATTTTGTTGTTACTATTGTAAATGATATTTTTTATTATTTCAAATTCAAATTTGTATATACCAGGGTCTGCAAACCATGGGCTAAATCTGAACCCTCACCTGTTTTTGTGCAGCTAAAAATGGCATTCTACATTATTAAACGGTTGAAAAAATCAAAATAATATTTTGTGACAGGAAGATTATATGATATTCAAATTTCAGTGTCCATAAATAATAACTGGAACAGAACCATGCTTCTTTGTCATTTACATATTGTCTATGGATGCTTTCCCACTACAACAGTAGAGTTTGATTGCAGCAAAGACCATGTGGCCTGCAAAACTAAAACATTTACAAATAAGCCCTTTCCAGAGTGCCCATTCCTGGTATAATGGAGTACAACTGACTTAAGTATATTGACTTTGTATCCTGCAACCTTCCTAAACTCAGTAGTTCTAGGATTTTATTTTATTTGGTTTTGTTTGTTGTAGATTTGGGGGGATTTTCGGCATAGTAAAGAATGTTTTCTGAGAACAGAGTCTTGTTTCTTCCTTTCCAACCATGTGTGTTTTCTTTTTCTTGCTTTATTGAACTGGCTACTTTTTAAATATTTTAAAATAAAATATCATACTTTTAGTATGATATTGAACAGCAATGGTTAGAGAGGATGCCCTTGCCCTGTTACCTAACCTAGCGAGATGCATTCAGTCTCTCCCGGTTAAGTAGGATGTTAGCTGTATAGGGTTTTGTAAATGCCTTTTATTGGGTTAAGGAAGTTCCCTCTAATCCCTATTTTGCTGACAATCTCTATGATTAATAGGCGATGAAGTTTGTCAAATGCTTTTTCTGTATCTATTGAGATGATTAGAGGGTTACTTTTGTTTGTTAATGTAACAAATTGCATTGACTGCTTTTCAAATGTTGAATCAGCCTTGCTTTCTTGTGTTGAGCTCTACTGTGTTGTGATGTAGTATCCTTTTTATAGATTGCTGGATTCAATTTCTAATATTTTATTGATTTTAATAACTGTGTTCATGAAGGCTATTGGTATGTAGTGTTCTTTTCTGGTAATATCTGTTGTCTGGTTATGCTATTAAGGTAGTACTGGCTTCATAAAATGAGTTGGGAGGTGATCCTTCTTTTTCTGTTTTCTGGAAGACATTGTTTTGAATTGGTATTCTTTTTTGCTTAAATATTTGGTAGAATTCAGCAGTGAAACCCTCTGGGCCTAGAATGTGTTGTTTTGTTTTTGAAGGTTTTAAACTATAAATCCAATTTTTAAAATTACTTACCTTTCTTCTTGAGTTTTGGTAGTTTGTGTCTTTCAATAAATTGGTCCACTTCATCTAACTTGTCAAAAAACGTGGAGTTTTCATAATATTCCCTTATTGTCTTCTTAATGTCTGTAGGATCAGTAGTAATGGGATCAGTAGTATGTCTCCTGTTTCATTCCTGACATTGGTCATTTAGGTCTTCTCTCATATTTTCTTGGTCAGACTGGTTAAAGGTCTATCAATTTTATTGATCTTTTCAAAGAATCAGCTTTTGATTTTGTTGATTGTTCTCTATTGCTTTTCTGTTTTCAATTTCATTAATTACTGTTCACATCTTTGTTATTTCCTTCTTTCTACTTGCTTTAGGTTTAATTTGCTCCTCTAGTTTCTTAAGGTGGAAATCAGGTTACTGATTTTATATCTTTTTTCTATTCTAATAAAATCACTTACTGCTGTTAATTTCCCTCTATACATTGCTTTAGCTGCATTGTACAAATTTAGATATATTGTATTTTTATTTCCATTCAGTTTTAATTTCTTTTATTCTCTTCTTTTTAATTTCTCTTAAGACTTCCTCTTTGACCAATGTGTTACTTACAAGTGTATTGTTTGATTTCCAAGTGTTGGTACATTTTCCTCTCGTCCTTCTGCTATTGATTTTTAGTTTAATTCCACTACGGTTTGAGAACATACATTTTTATGAATTCAACTTTTTTCAATTTTTTTAAGGTTTGTATTATTTCCCAGAATATGGTCTATCAATGTTCTTGTGCACTTTGAAAAGAATAGGTATTCTGCTATTGTTGGGTTGGAGTGTTCTATAAATGTCAATTAGGTCAAGTTGGTTGAAGTTCTGTTCAAGTCTCTATATTTTTACTGAATTTCTGCCTACATGTTCTTTCAATTAGTGAGAGGAATGTTGAAGTCCCAACTATATAATTGAGGATTTATCAATTTCTCTTTTCAGATGTATTCATTTTTGCTGCATATATTTTGAAGTTTGTGTATGAAGGTTCATATACATTTAGGATTGTTATGTCTTCTTGGAAAATTGACCTCTTTTTCATTTGTAATGTCCAACTTTATCCCTGATAATATTGTTTTTCTGAAGTTACTTTGAAATAAATATGGTGACCTCAACTTTCTTTTGGTTACTGTTTTTCATAGCATCTCTCCAATTTTTTAATTTTTACCCAAGGTTTGTCAACCTCAGCACTAATGACATTTGGGGACAAATAATTCTTTGTCCTGTCCATTGTAGGATGTTGAGCAGTGTCCCTGGCCTCTACCCACTAGATGTCAGTAGCACCTCCTAGTTTTGAAAACCAAAAATGTCTCCAAACATTGCCAAATGTACCCTGGTGAGCAAAATTATTCCTCTCTCCCTTTATAACTACTGTTTTAACCTACATATGTCTTTGTATTTAAAGTAGGTTTCTTGTAGACTGCATGAAGTTGGGTCTTGCTTTTTCTTTTTTTTTTTTTATCCAATCTGACAATCTCTGTCTTTTAACTGTTATGTTTATGCCATTCACGTTAAAGTGATTATTGATATGGCTGGTTTAAAATCTATCTTCTTGCTAGATGTTTTCTATTTGTTCAGTTTGTTTTCTCTTCTTGTTTTTCCTCTACTCCTGCCTTTATGGATTTAATTTTACAATTTCTCTTCACCTCCTCTATTGACTTACTATTTTTACTTCTTTTTTTATACTTCTCTTGTAGTGTAAGAACCTTATAAGTGTATATTCCCAATTCCTCCCTTCCATCTTTTTGCCATTGTGTCATACATGTCACTTTAAAATATGCTATAAATACACAATACATTGTTGCAGTTTTTGCTTTAAGCAGTTAGCATTTAGAGTAATAAAAATAATAAATAAAAAGATTTTACTTTGCCTTCATTTATTCCACTCCCAATGCTTTTTTTTCGTGTGTGTAGATCCAAATTTCTGTCCTATATTGTATTCTTTCTGCCTGAATCAGTTACTTTAACTTTTCTTGTAGAGTAGGTCTGCTGGCAATGAATTACCTAACAGTTACTGTTTGTCTGAAAAATTATTTCTCCTTCACTTTTGAAGGATATTTTCACTAAGTAAAATTTCTGTGCTGGCAGCTTTGTTTTTCAGCAGTGTAAAGATGACACTATCAGGGCCGGCCCCGTGGCTTAGCGGTTAAGTGCTTGTGCTCTGCTACTGGTGGCCTGGGTTCAGATCCCGGGCACGCACCGACACACTGCTTATCCAGCCATGCTGAGGCAGCGTCCCACATACAGCAACTAGCAGGATGTGCAACTGTGACATACAACTATCTACTGGGGCTTTGGGGAGAAAAAGGGAAAAAAAAAGGATGAAGATTGGCAATAGATGTTAGCTCAGGGCCGGTCTTCCTCAGCGAAAAGAGGAGGATTGGCATGGACGTTAGCTCAGGGCTGATCTCCCTCACAAAAAAAAAAAAAAAAAAAAAAGATGACACTATCATCTTCATGCTTGTACGTATGCTGGTGAGAAGTGTGCTGTACTTCTTACCCTCATTCATTTGTAGCTAATGTGTCTTTTTTCCCTCTGGCTGCCTTCAAGATTTTCTCTTTGTCTTTGGTTTTTGGCAGTTTGAATATGATGAGTCAATGTGATTTTTTGGGGAAGGGAGCAGTTATATCCTTCTTGGAATTTGTTTTAATCATAACTTATCAACAAAGGTGTCAAAAGGTCAGAAATAACAGAAGTAAAACCAATAAATCACCAAAATAGTAATGAGTAAAAGTTGACTGTGCACACACCAAAAGTCAGTTTGCAAACCAGGAGCCCTCAAACCAAAACATGGACTGAGGCTCAGGGTAGCTTGTTATAAGGCTCCTTATACAGCAAGAAAGCGGTGACTGTTCATTCTTTACAGTGATTGGTTATAATATGAGAATTTTCTTAAATGACAGGGAATTGGTCAGTGGTTACCTCATATCAACGTTGGGAAACAAGGTTCAAGTTTTGCTTATAATTTCCAGAAGCATAAGGAAGTCAAGTCAGTCTTGCAAAATAAGCTAAATTAAGCTTTGCTTGTATGACTAAACTGGTTTGTCTGTTCAGGAAATTTTCAAGTTTGATCTTCATTTGTTTTTTATTTTAATGAAAATATGGTGAGGCCAAACAAATCAGACAGTGAGAATGACCATGAAATTATAAAGTTTATTGTACTCACAGTTTCCTGGGGAGAACACATTACTCCAGAGGGGCCCACTCAGGGGAAGCACTGGGGTCAGTCATGAGGCAGAGGGAGAGGGAGGAACTGTGGACAGGTGCCTTTATTGTGGTTTCCTCCAGAAGAAGGAGGCAAGGAGGGAGGGAGGAGGCTCTGGGATTGCTTTGCTATATTAAATGTGGTGCCCTGCAACCTCAGGCTCGGCTAGGAACATGAGGATGTTAGATGGTTTTCTCATGTCCCTAGTTGTTTACCTAAAGCAACTGACATCCATCTTGAAGATATTAAAGCACTGAGTTACAGAAACAATAAAACACAATACAGAGTTCACTGAACTTAGATCTGTGACAGACAACTTCTTTGGTATCTGTCACTAATTTGGAAAAACTTCAGCCATTATTTCTTCACATAGTTTTTCTGCCCCATTTTCTCTTTCTTCTCTTTCTGGGATTCCAATTGTGCATCCATTAAACTGTTTGATATTGAACCACAGCCCACTTCTTAGGGCTTGTTCAGATGTCTTCCTTGAGAACTCCATGAGGTTCTTCGAAAAAATGTCTGCAACAGGATGTGTACTTTTCCACTTTTTGTGGCTTTCAGGGGATTCATACCATCCTGTCAGCTCGTACCCACTCTTCACCAATTTGTCCACTCTCCAACTAAACTATTCTTACTTGTGTCCTGTTCCAGGCACTAGCTCTCAGATTTTAGGCCAGTTGGTTGCTCTGTGACCTCAGCTATCCAATGAGTCGGAATAAAATCAAAAATTTGATGTTAAGAGTGGCTCTTTTTTTTTTTTTTTGTGAGGAAGATCAGCCCTGAGCTAATATCCAATGCCAATCCTCCTCTTTTTGCTGAGGAAGATTGGACCTGGGCCAACATCCGTGCCCATCTTCCTCTACTTTATATGGGATGCCGCCACAGCATGGCTTGACAAGCTGTGAGTCGGTGTGTGCCTGGGATCTGAACCTGCGAACCGCCAGCCGTGGAAGCGGGGCGCACGCACTCAACCGCTGCACCACGGGGCCAGCCCCCTAGAGTGGCTCTTTTTTATAGCAAGGATGGGAGCTACAGGTCTTCCAGCTCATTACAGCCCAGGTGGAAGCCAGAATTCTGCCACTGTTTTTTTTTTAAGTATTGTTTATCAACTGCTGTGGCTTGAATTGTGTCCTGCAAAAATTCCTAAACTGAAGGCCCAACTCCAGTACTTCGGCATGTGACTTATTTGGAGACAGGGTATTTACAAAAGTAATCAAGTTAAAATGAAGTCATTAAGCTGGGCCCTAATCCAGTATGACTGGTGCCCTTATAAAAAGGGGAAATTTGGAGACAGACACATTGGGAGAATACCATATGAAGATAAAGGCAGAAATTGGGGTGATGCTTCTATAAGCCAAGACTGCCAGCAAATCACCAGAAGCTAGGGAAGATGCATGGAACAGATTCTTTCTCACGGACCTTAGAAGGAACCAACCCTGCCAACACCTGAATCTTGGACTTCTAGCCTCTGCAACTGTGAGACAATAAATTTCTGGGTGTTTTTAAATACACTTTATTTTTTAGAGCAGTTCTAGGTTCATAGCAAAATTGAGTGGAAGGTAGAGATTTTACATTTACCGCAGCCCACACACATGCATAGCCTCCCCCATTATCCACATCCCCCAGCAGAATGGTACATTTGTTACAACTGATGAACCTAGATGGACACATCATAATCACCCAAAGTTCACAGTTTACCTCAGGGTTCATTCTTGGTGGTGTACATTCTGTGGCTTTGAACAATAATATAATGACATGTATCTACCATTATGGTATCATATAGAGGAGTTTCACTGCTCTAAAAATCTTCTGTGCTCGGCCTACTCATCCTTCCCTTCAGTGGCAACCACTGATCTTTTTAGTGTCTTCATAGTTTTGCCTTTTCCAGAATGTCACATAGTTGGAATCATACAAAATGTAGCCTTTTCAGATCGGCTTCTTTCACTTAGTAATGTGCATTTAAGTTTCCTCCATGTCTTTTCATGGCTTAATAGCTCATTTCCTTTTAGTCTTGAATAATCTTCCATTATTTGGATGTACCACAATTTACTTATCCATTCACCTACTGAAGTTCATCTTAGTTGCTTCCAAGTTTTGGCAATTATGAATAAAGCTGCTATAAACATTCCTGTGCAAGTTTTTGTGTGAACATAAGTTTTCAACTTCTTTGGGTAAATACCAAGGAGTACAATCCTATGACAAGAGTATATTTAGTTTTGTAAGAAATAGCCTGTCTTCCAAACTGGCTGTACCATTTTCATTCTCACTAGCAATGAATGAGAGTTCCTATTGCTTCACATCCTCACCAGCATTTGGTGTTAGTGTTTGGGATTTTGGCCATTCTAATAATGAGTGGTGAGTGAGTAGTAGTATCTCGTTGTTGCTTTAATTTGCACTTCCCTGATGACACATGATGTAGAGAAATTTCTGTTTTTAAGGCACTCAGTTTGTGGTACAACAGCCCTAGCAAACAAATACACCAACTGAAATCACTGAGCTGCAGTTGACAATCTTCGTAGGATCTGTTGAGATATGGGGTTTTTCTTAATTTGAATGAATTTTATCCTCACATTGGAGCAAAAACATCTCATGATTTTCAGGAGATCTGGGAGACAGGAGGAGTACTTAAAATTTACACTTAGTAGATGAATGTAGCTCAGATATCCAGCTCTATGACCTGGGGGTTTTCTCTCAGACTTACAGAATCAACAGCTGATTTCTAAGGATTTCTGTAAAGAAGTAGTCTGACATCATTATGTTTTTAAATGCATTGCATTTGCCCTCAATGGGTGCTTCATGGTTGTTTTAGAAATGCAGAGACCTTAAGCAAGTGAGCTTACATCCCTGAACTTCAGTTTACTCACTTGACAAATGGGGATATAAATACAAAGCCCATTGGAAGATCGAATAAGATACTATCATAAATGCTCTTTGAAGCTTAGGGCCCACAAATCTTAAGGTTTAAAATCCACTACGTTTACAGAATATCTTCAATCACACTCTCAAAAATCATTACAACTACTTTGTGAAGTGAATGTAATTAAGACTCACAAACGCTTTAAATCTCTCTTTCCTTGTTTTCAAATAGGAAATGATGAATAGGAAAGAAGGGAACAGATCTAATAAGCCCCGGGAGGTTCCAAAGGAGTTGGCCCTTGCTCTGCTCCTGGGAGGTAACCTCTAAGTCCTTGGGGGTTATCTCTTATCCTGCCCCATAAGAGTGTCTTTGTTTACTTGCGGGCCTTGGGTCACACCAGGTAGTCTATGCTAACAATGTGATTTATGATGGGACTTGAGCCAGAAGGTATCATCTTGACCTCTGCAGAGGCTGGAGACTGAAGGTCAGTCACATGGGTGGCAAGCCGTGCCTACATGACCAACTTCCAATTAAAAACCTGGATACTAAGGATCGTTGAGCTTCCCTGGTTGGCAATGCATGTTGTCACATGTCTTTGCTGAGAGAATTGAGCACTGCCCACACAACACCACTAAGAAAAGACAACCAGAAGCTTGTACCAATATGCCTTTTTCTATTGCTGATTTTAATCTGTATTCCTTTGCCATAATAAACTGTAACTCTGAATATAATGGCTTTTCTGAGTTCTGTGAGTCCTTCTAGTGATCTCTAAACTACACCCTCCTTCCCCCCAGTCATTGCTTACCTACACAAGCTGTACTTAGGACTCTTACATTCTTCTTTAGGAATAGGAAAGACAGAAATGAGATATCTGCATAGATGGATGGATGGCTGACAGGCCCAATTACAACTTATACAAAACATATTCCTCCACAACTCCACCAAGAGTATGGAAAATTAGCTTCTAGAAGGATTTAAAAGCTATCTTCTTAAACAAGATGGCTGTGATCCCTACTATGCCACCATCTCTCTTGGGGTCTCCATTAGCTCTGTCCTACAAGGAGGGGGATTTAGCCCTTGTGGGCACTCCAACAGCCAAAGAGAAAATACCATCTAGAGACCCATATTGGGAGACCTCAGCTCAATGGACCTTAGAGGAGGATTAGCCTCTTCAGCACCCCTCCCCCTCCACACCTTGGGGCCTGAGGTCACTAACACTGGTCTATCAAGGTTGGGGGAGAGGGGATGACTGTCCTGCCCAGTCTAGGGGGGTGGGGACCTAGGACTGAGAGAGAGGGGAGTGGGCCCCAGGGCTACACCAGGAGTTGGTAGTTGCTGGGAATCCCAGCACCTAGCTTCTCTCTGCCTCTTTGGAGCTTTACCACACTGTCTCAAGGCCCAGGAAGCAGCCCCATACAATTCTGGGAGGAAGGGTGAGGTAAGGCTACTACCTAGAGACTGGTCCCCACCATGCCCCACTGGGGACTAGGTAGCAAAGAACAGCGACATGGTGTCCAGTGCCACCCTCATGAGAGGTGGCCTGGTGGTAGTGATGAACACAGAAGACACCAAGCAGTGACCAGCCCTCACAGCCTCCAAGGACAGCCAGTTGGGAGGCAGGGGGAAAGGCAATCACAGTTGAGGCGGGTGCCTGGGTCCCTCTCATGTGACCCACCCCACCCAGGCAAGTTATGGAGTAGACACAGCTCAGGTGGTCTGCAGTCCCTCACTTCTCTGCCCCCATCCCCCAGATCCAGAATCAAAGAAGGGGTTTTTGAGATCTGAGCACAGGAAGTGGACCCCTCACCCAAAGGCAGTTGCCTCCAGGAATAGGAGGGGGTTACTTGACTGGGGCCAAGGCCTCCCTCCCAAGCCAAGTGGGGCCATTCCTAGAATCATACAGAAAAAGAGCAGGGTACTGGCGTCCTCCACCTGCTGGACCAGACGTCCCAGGCCCCATGTCTCCCAAAGGACTATTTTTCTCTTTTCATAGCATCACTGCCTACTTCCCAAGACATCCTGTACCCAAAGGGGTGGGGGGAGAGGAGTTCTTGATCTGTCTCAGTCTCCCGCCCCAGGAAGAGATAGGTAACATGAAGGAGGAAAAGAAGGAGGCAAAGGCCATTTGCAGCCACCCCACACTCCCACCTGGACCAGGCATTGTGGTTACTAAGCAGAACTGAACCAAGTTCATCCAAGAGAAAAGGGAGAGGGCAAAGTGACCCTGGGAAAAAGAAGGAGAGAGAAGGCCAAGTGCAGAAAAGAGAATGCAGGGAGGGAGAGAGACCCATCTCTACCAGGCCTGAAGTCAATAGGACCCGATGGATGGATGTGCCTGGAAAACCTCTGACTTCTGCTCTGCGGAGGGACAGGAGTTCAGCTCACTGGGACTAGGCCCTGCTGGGTCAGATACCTGTGGGACAGGGGTGGGTTCTGGGCTCTGGAGAGCACAGGAGGAGGCCATGCCCAGGACGACATACCCTGGAGGAGTGTGCTGGATAAGCTCCAAAGGAAGAGATGGTATTTGAAAAGATTAAAACAAAACCAAACAAACAACAATAACAAAAACAGTGAGGAGAACTCGGGTTTGCTCTGAACCCTCAGGAAGAAAATCCATCCTTCAGAGATCCCTTCAAAAACAAGAGGCTTGAAGCCCCAGCTCCTAGTCCTGCCTTCCTTTCTTCTCCCCAGCTCCTGGCCTTTCCTGCCACAGGGAGAGGGGGGCTCACACCCGAGCGCCAGTACCTTGATGCCTCTCCTCTCCAGAGTAGCTGCTCGGCCTCAATTTATCTACGACCTCCTCTTAAAAATATATATATTAAAGTTAGGATGTCAGCAACATGGCAAAGTGAGCTGTTCCCTGTGTCTCTCCCCCTTTGAACTACAACTAAAAAGACATTCATTGATCAGCAGAGGACAACCAGACAGCACATCAGGACACCTGAGAGACCCAAGCAGCTATATATCTGAAGGTGGATGGACTAACGCCCCTAAAGGAGGTGATGGAGATAGGTGAGCACCCTCTGGACCCCAGGCAGCCCAGTGCATGTGTGTGACTACTTTCCTGGCTAGAGCGACCATAGCACCACTGTGGCCCCTAGGGTGGGAGCGTGCCTCAGCAAGACTGTGGAAACAGGGGACGGCAGCCCTGAGTCCCCCTAGTGATCGCTTCCTCATCTAGTGGGAGAGCCCTCAGGACCATGCAGCCAACAGAGAGCAGTGCAGGCTTGGACCCAATGGGGAAGCCCCGCCTACCAAGCACAAAGGCTGCTGCAACCTAGGAGCAGAGGGCGGCTGAGCTGCCGCCTGGGCAAAGAAACTCCCAGCTGCTGCAAATGCCCACAGTACTGCTGCAGCCCCAAAAGGGGGAAGCATGTCTCAGTGGGACTGTGGGAGCAGGCAGCAGTAGCCCTGAGCCCCTGTGTGATCACTCTCTTGTCTGGTGGGAGAAACCACAATCCCACCGCAGTCCCAGGGAGTGGCTTTGGCTCGGTCCCAGAGGGGAAGCCCCGCCCACCAAGCACAACAGCTGGTGTGACCTAGGAATGGAGGGCGGCTGAGCTCCGAGTCCAGGTGAACAAGTTCCCAGCTGCTGTGAATGTCCATAGTACCGATGCAGCCCCGAAGCAGGGAGCACAACTCTGTGGGTCTGTGGGAGCAGGTGGCAGTAGACCTGAGCTCCCGTGTGATCACTCTCGTCCAGTGGGAGAATCCACAATCCCACCAGGGTCCTAGGGAGTGGTTTTGGCTTGGTCCCAGAGGACAGGTCCCACCCACAAAGCACAACGGCTGGTGCAACCTAGGAGCAGAGGGCAGCAGAAACTGAATGAGCCCCCAGCTGCCGTGAATGCCCATAGTACCACTATGGCCCTGAAGTGGGGAGCACAACCCAGCAGGACTGTGGAAGCAAGTGGCAGTAGCCCTGAGCTCCCCCACATGACTACTTTCCCATTTGGTGGGAGACCCCACAGGGCCGCTGCCATCCCAAAGAGTGACCCAGGCTCGGACAGGCATAACTGACAGGGACTGTGGCAGCAAGCTCAGATTACCCAGCTCCTGTCCCCTACCCCCAAAGTGGCGGCAGGTGGAACCTGTGTCCAGAAACTATCACTATGCGCTGGCACGAATCCACACCATCGAATAGTGTAAAGAAATATATTAATACTCCAGACCAGAAGGAAAAAGACAAACACCCAGAAATCAATCCTGAAAGCATGGAAATCTACAATCTAAATGACAAAGAATTCAAGACAGCCATCATAAGAAAACTCAATGAGCTACAAGAGAATTCTGAAAGATAGTTCAATGAAATCAGGAACCAAATTACTGAACAGAGGGAATTCTTCACAACAGAGATCGAAACTATAAAGAAAAACCAAACAGAATTGTTAGCGATGAAAAACACAATGGATGAGATAAAGAAAAATCTGGAGTCCTTAAACAACAGAACTGACAATATGGAGGATAGAATTAGCAATATGGAGGATAGGAATACAGAAATGCTTCAGATGGAGGAGGGGAGAGAACTTAGACTAAAAATAAATGAAGAAATTCTCTGAGAAATATCCGACTCAATTAGGAAATGCAACATAAGGATTATAGGTATTCCAGAGGGAGAAGGGAGAGAAAAAGGAGCAGAGAGCTTGTTGAAAGAAATAATAGCTGAGACCATCCTAAACCTGGAGAAGGAGCTGGAATTACATGTAAAAGAAGCCAACAGAACTCCTAATTATATCAATGTAAAAAGACCTTCTCCAAGGCATATGTTAGTAAAGCTGGCAAAAGTAAATGATAAAGGAAAAGTATTAAGAGCAGCAAGGCAAAAGAGAATAACCTACAAAGGAAGCCCTATCAGGATCTCGGCAGATTTTTCAGCAGAAACCTTACAGGCTGGGGGGAGTGGAATGATATATTCAAAATTTTGAAAGACAAAAACTTTCAGCCAAGAATACTATATCCAGCAAAAAATATCCTTCAGATATGATAGAAAAATAAAAACTTTCCCAGATAAACAAAAGCTGAGGGAGTTCATTGCCACAAGACCCCCCCCATAAGATTTGATCAAGAAGGCCCTCATACCTGAAAAAACAAAGAAAGGGTTTACAAAGCCTTGAGTGAGGGGATAAATAGGCAGACAAAATCAGAAAATTGAAACTCTCTATCAGAACAGATTAGCAAACACTTTATTACAACTCTAAAGATAAAGGGAAGGAAACATCAAAAATAAATATTATCACTTCATTTTAACACATAACAGAATAAGTTTTGAGAACAACAACTTAGAAGGGGAAGAGGAAAGGGATGAAACGTTCTTAGAATAAGGGAACAAGAGGCTATCAGGGAATGGACTATCTCATCTATGAGATCTTTTATACAAACCACACGGTAACCACCAAACAATCAGAACAAAGACACAAACAATAAAGAGAAAACCATCATAGAGAGTCACCAAACTGAATCAGCAGTCCAAAATACACGGTATGAGAAACAAGGGACATATATAACATCTGAAAAACAAGCGATAAAATGCCAGCATTAAGCCCTCATATATCAATAATCACTCTAATGTAAATGGATTGAATTCTCCAATCAAAAGACACAGAGTGGCCCCAACAATATGCTGCCTCCAGGAAATACATCTCAGCTCTAAAGATAAACACAGGCTTAGAGTGAAGGGATAGAAGATAATACTCCAAGCTAATGGCAAACAAAAGAAAGCAGGTGTTGCCATACTTATATCAGACAAAGTAGACTTCAAGATAAAAAGGGTAATGAGAGACAAAGAGAGGCAATATATAATGATAAAAGGGACTTTCCACCAAAAGGATATAACACTTATAAATATATATGCACCCAACACAGGAGCACCAAAGTACATAAAGCACCTATTAACAAACCTAAAAGGAGATATCAACAACAACAAAATAATAGTAGGGGACCTTAACACCCCACTTATATCAATTGATAGATCATCCAGACAAAAGGCAATAAGGAAATAGCAGACTTAAATGAAAAACTAGACCAGATGGACTTAACAGATATATAGAGAGCACTCCATCCAAACACAGCAGATTACACATTCTTCTCAAGCATGCATGGAACATTCTCAAGGATAGACCATATGTTCGGAAACAAGGCAAGCCTTTATAAATTTAAGAAGACTGAAATCATAACCAGCATCTTTTCCGACCATAATGCTATGAAACTAGAAATCAACTACAAGAAAAAGGCTGCAAAGTGACAAAGATGTGGAGACTAAACAACACGTTACTGAGCAACCAATGGATCATTGAAAAAATTAAAGGAGAAATAAAAGAATATCTGGCAACAAATGAAAATGAAAATACACCATACCAATTCATATGAGATGCAGCAAAAGTGGTCCTGAGAGGGAAATTCATAGCAATACAGGCCCACCTAAACAAACAAGAAAAATCCCAAATAAGCAATCTTAAACTACACTTAACAGAATTAGAAGAAGAAGAACAAACCAAGCCCAAAGTCAGCAGAATGAGGGAAATAATAAAAATTAGAGCAGAAATAAACAAAATTGAAACCAAAAAAAAAAACAGAAGAAAGGATCAATGAGACAAAAAGCTGGTTCTTTAAGCAGATAAACAAAATCAATAAACCCTTAGCCAGACTCACTAAGAAAAAAAGAAAGAAGGCTCAAATAAATAAAATTAGAAATGAAATAGGAGAAATCATAACAGATACCACAGAAATACAAAGGATTATAAGAGAATACTATGAAAAACTATATGCCAACAAATTGGACAATCTAGAAGAAATGCATAAATTCTTAGACTCATAAAACCTCCCAAAACTGAATCAAGAAGAAATAGAGAATCTGAATAGACCAATAACAAGTAAAGAGATTGAATCAGTAATCAAAAACCTCCCAAAAAATAAAAGTCCAGGACCAGATGGCTTCTCTGGAAAATTTTACCAAACATTCAAAGAAGATTTAATACCTATCCTTCTCAAACTATTCCAAATAATTGAGGAAGATGGAACACTTCCTAACACATTCTATGTGGCCAACATCACTCTGATACCAAAGCCAGACAAGAACAATACAAAGAAGAAAAATTACAGGCCAATATCGCTGATGAACATAGATGCAAAAATCCTCAACAAAATACTGGCAAACCGAATATGGCAATATATTAGGAAGATCATACACAATGATCAAGTGGGATTTATACCAGGGACATAAAGATGGTTCAACATCCGCAAATCAATCAATGTGATACACCACATTAACAAAATGAGGAACAAAAACCCCATGATCATCTCAATAGATGCAGAGACGGCATTTGACATGATCTGACATCCATTTATGACAAAAACTCCCAACAAAATGGGTATAGAAGGAAAGTACCTCAACATAATAAAGGCCATATATGACAAGCCCACAGCCAACATCATACTCAATGGGGAAAAACTGAAAGCCATCCCTCTGAAAAC
This sequence comes from Diceros bicornis minor, assembly GCF_020826845.1. Lineage (NCBI taxonomy): Eukaryota > Metazoa > Chordata > Mammalia > Perissodactyla > Rhinocerotidae > Diceros > Diceros bicornis. The sequence goes on from NC_080740.1 coordinate 91,624,359, forward strand.
AGGAACAAGACAAGGGTGCCCACTCTCACCACTCTTATTCAAAATAGCACTGGAGGTTCTGGCCAGAGCAATTAGGCAAGAAAAAGGAATGAAAGGAATCCAAATAGGCAATGAAGAAGTGAAACTCTCACTGTTTGCAGACGACATGATGTTATACACAGAAAACCCTAACTAAATACATCAGAAAACTATTAGAAATAATCAACAACCACAGAAAAGTTGCCAGATACAAAATCAACTTTTAGAAAAATCAGTTGCATCTATACTCTAATAATGAACTGACAGAAAGAGAACTCAAGAATACAATCCCATATACAATCACAACAAAAAGAATAAAATATCTAGGAATAAATTTAACCAAGGAGGTGAAAGACCTATACAATGAAAACTATAAGACATTATTGAAAGAAACCGATGATGACATAAAGAAATGGAAAATATCCCATGCACATGGATTGGAAGCATAAACATAGTTAAAATGTCCATACTACCTAAAGCAATCTACAGATTCAATGCAATCCCAATCAGAATCCCAATGACATTCTTCATGGAAATAGAACACAGAATCCTAAAATTCATATGGGGCAACAAAAGACCCTGAATAGCTAAAGCAATCCTGAGAAAAAAGAATAAAGGTGGAGGCATCACAATCCCTGACTTCAAAACATACTACAAAGCTATAATAATCAAAACAGCATGGTACTGGTACAAAAACAGACACACAGATCAATGGAACAGAATTGAAGGCCCAGAAATAAAACCACACATATACAGACAGCTAATCTTTGACAAAGGAGCTAAGAATACAGAATGGAGAAAGGAAAATCTCTTCAATAAATGGTGCTGGGACAACTTGACAATCATATGCAAAAGATTGAAAGTAGACCATTATCTTTCGCCATACACAGAAATTAACTCAAAATGGATCAAAGACTTGAACGTAAGACCTGAAACTATAAAACTCCTAGAAGAAAATATAGGCAGTATATTCATCATCAGTCATAAAGGGATCTTTTTGAATTTCATGTCTACTCGGACAAGGGAAACAAAAGAAAAAATAAACAAGTGGGACTGCATCAGACTAAAGACCTTCTCCAAGGCAAAGGAAACCAGGATCAAAATGAAAAGACAACCCACCAGCTAGGAGAAAGTATTTGCAAATCAAATATCCAACATGGTGTTAATCTCCATAATATGTAAAGAACTCACACAACTGAACAACAAAATAACAAATAACCCAATCAAACAATTGGCATAGGATATGAACAGACATTTTTCCAAGGAAGATAAACAGATGGCCAATAGGCACATGAAAAGATGTTCAACATCACTAATCATCAGGGAAATGCAAATAAAGACATCACCTTACACCCTTGAGAATGGCTATAATCACCAAGACAAAAAATAACAAATGTTGGAGAGGATGTGGAGAAAAGGGAACCCTCATTCACTGCTGGCGGGAAGGCAAACTGGGGCAGCCTCTATGGAAAACAGTATGGAGAAACCTCAAAAAATATTAAAAATAGAAATACCTCATGATCCAGCTATCCAACTTCTGGGTATTTATCTGAAGAACTTGAAATTAACAATCGAAAGAGGCTTATGTACCCCTACGTTCATTGCCGCATTATTCACTATAGCCGAGAAGTGGAAGCAACCCAAGAGTCCCTCAACTGATGAGTGGATAAAGATGTGGTCTATATATACAATGGAATACTACTCAGAACAAGAAAAAGACAAAATTGTTCCATTTGCAACAACATGGATGGACCTGGAGGGTATTACGTTAAGTGAAATAAGCCAGAGAGAGAAAGACAGACAACGCATGATTTCACTCATATGTGGAAGATTAACACACGGACAGAGAGAACGGTTTGGTGGTTACCAGGGGGTAGGGGGTTAGGGGGGTGGGCACAAGGGGTGAAGGGAGGCATTTATACGTTGACTGACAATAATGTACAACTGGAATCTCACAATGTTATAAACTATTATGACATCAATAAAAATTAAAAATAAATAAATATATACATATAAAAGTTAAAACACAGGTCCACTGAACTGAAATAAACTCCATCTACAAAACCAAACCTCTGTGCTCCGCTGACCCCACTGGGATCCTGCCCTGTCAATCTGAAGGCCAAGCACCAATTTTCATTCATTACCCAAGCGGGTTGAATGGCTCAAGCTTAAAGGTGGTAAAAATAATTCCCTCGTCTGTAATCCGGCGGCTACACAGCCAGGATTGGGCCATTCCGGGCACATGGGCGGTGACGATTGCGCCTTCAAGCCCCGCCTCCCGCAGCCCCTCTGTGGCTCCTGAACTCGCCCCAGTGCCCACGCGGTCAGCGGGTCAGTGTCCCAGCAGAGGCTCTGGCCCCCGCTCTCGAGTCCGGACGGATCCCAGATCCTGGATTCCGACTCGCCCCCACCATGGCACTGGGCCAGGCTCTCCGCCGAGAGGCTGCCTTACCCGCCGCTGCTTTATCTCTTCTGAGAGTCAGAAAAAGGGGCGGGCCCGAGCCACTGAGGCTGTTATTATATTACGATTATTATTAAGTTTAAATACTACCCTACCAACTTCCAGACGCAGCAGCCACCTCTTAAGTATCCTCTCGAGGTAAAGGAAAGATTCGCCTTGGACACTTGACCCAGCGAAGGGCGGTACTTACACACACGTCCGGGCTCGGGTCTGGAGACGCCGGCTGCGCGGAGAACTCCGGGGACACGGGGACACTGCACACCGAAGCTTCCTGTGACCACCCGCCGACAGGGCTGGGGCTGCCCTGACAGGGCGTTGGAGGCCGGAGTTTTAGGCACGTGTGGGGCCCTCCACACTCCACCTTCGGAGGGCAGCGGTGGCCGGCCCCCCACCCCCGCCCTGCCCCAGGTCAAAGGGGTCGCCGCAACAAGTGTCCACGGAGACTCGGCCCACGCGCCAGGCAGGGAAACGAGGCAGCGATGTGGGCCTGCCAGGCCGGCGTGTCGGGAAAGAGCGGCTGGGTCTTCCGGATCCGGACCGGATCGCCAAGAACCCCTCTTACCTAAATCTGCTTGACCCCGTGGATGCTGTGTCCCCCTGCAAAAAGGAGAGTAAATCTGGATCTGCTAGCTCTTGGTCCTTAGGGACGACGCCCAGGCACCTGCGGCGGCCTGGGGGCGTAGGGAAGGGGGTGTCCCTCGGGCTTACAGTCGGCTTCGGAGGGAAATTTGCATTTTTGGACCCTAGATTCCTGAGGGGAAGGGGGATTTCTGAAGAAGCGGTTTTGTTTTATTTTGGTTTGGTCTAGTTAATAAGGTTAAGTGTTTGACAAAAAGAAAGGGATCACTTAAGCCACTCTCCTTTCCTGGCTGGGCGGAGGCTGGGGCGGGCCCCTCGCGGACCCTCCAGGACCTGCCCAGCCGCCCCAGCGCCGGACCTCCCACTTCCAGCGCGATCCCCGGAGGGCAGGAACCGGTGTTTGGGACCCCCTGCACAGCCTCCGCGGGAGAAGCAGCCGGAGAGGAGTCAGCGCAGACCCGGGGCTCCTTGAATTAAAGGCTTTGCGGAGGCGGGACTCTGGGGGCGTCCAGAGCCCCACCCCGAACCAAGGAGGAGGCGCTGCTGCCAGGAGGGTTCTCGCGCGCGTCCGCTGCTGACACCTCCCCCCCCGCCCCCGCCCCTGGGCTAGGATACCGAGGCGGTGATGAGGCACCTACCTTGGCCAGGGAGATGCGGGGAAAGCGGGCAGATCGTCAGAGTGGCCGCCGCGGGAAATCGACACGCGAACGAAATCCCCCGCCTGCCGGGCGGCCGGCGTGTACCCAGAGGTTCTGTGTCCAGAGGCTGGGTTTCAAGAGCTTTGGCCAAGGGCTTCAGCCAGTGCCTATCTGGAGCTGTGGCTGCTGCGACCTTCACATTTCTTCCTCTCTTCACCCTTTCCCCCTCCCACCGGGTGCGCTCAAAAGAGGAGCTCAGCAGAGCGGGGACAAGGACTCGGAAAGGGGGGATTCCCTCTCAGAACCTTCTTTTCTTCCTCTGTCTGTCAGAGGCTGGGTTCACACGGTCCTCCTGTCCTGGTCTGTCCCAGTGTCTGGCAGGAATTTCTTGGATTCAAGATGAATCTCCAGCATCTGACTCCCATCTTGGCACTAAGTAGGTGCCCAATAAATGTTTGCACAGAATTCTATAAGAATTAGAATTCTAGGGCAGGCCCAGCCGCTTAGCGGTTAAGCGTCGGCGCTCCCCTACTGGCGGCCTGGGTTTGGATCCCTGCCGCGCACTGACACTGCTTGTCCGGCCATTGCTGAGGCAGAGTCCCACATACAGCAACTAGCAGGATGTGCAACTACAACATACAACTATCTACTGGGGCTTTGGGGGGAAAAAAGGAGGAGGATTGGCAATAGATGTTAGCTGAGGGCAGGTCTTCCTCAGCAAAAAGAGGAGGATTGGCATGGATATTAGCTCAGGGCTGATCTTCCTCACACACACACAAAAAGAATTAGAATTCTAGCTGTAACATCTGAGGAGTCTAACAAAACTGCAGCGGCATTTATAACAGTGAAGGGGAGGTGGGAGTGAGAGGCTCAGAGGCTGAGCAGTTTGCCCTTCCCCAGGCTGCTAGGGCAGGTAGCTTGGTCAGGGCTCAGTTCTATCCTCTGGAGATGCGCAAGAGGACCTGACTTCTTTGACCCTGAGGTTCCTGTCCCTGTGACTGAAGAGCCTATATGGTGGAGATGCAGCTGTCTACACCCATGCTGCCTTCTCACCTCCATCACCCGGCCAGGCTTGGGCCCCAGGCCAGAGTTCCTGAGGTGTTCAGTGTCCTCCTTACTTTGAGGCACATCTCGGGCCCATCTCACCCTAGAAAATGCCAGAATCTTCCAGAGGTGTTCTAGCTGCTAGTGGATATATCCTACACCAGCTCCAAGGTCCCGTTTTCTCAGATGGACCCAGGAGTCCTGCAAACAAATTGATAAGGGCACAGTTAGAGTACCCTGAACCCAAAGCCTTTGGCCATGTGGCTTCTTAGGCCTCTCCAGACACTGCAGCCCCCAAAGACACGCAAGCACAAACACACACACACACACCTGCAATGAGTCACCCTGTGGGCCTGGCCCCTACCCCTATCCCACCCTGGGTTATTATCTGGGTGCCAGAAAAGCAGTATGGGAGCCTCCAGGTATCTAGACACCAAGTGCAGCGGGTGGGGGGTGGGGGGGGGTGAATCTGAGGGAGGCAGGTCGGAGGGGTGGAGGAGGGACGTCAGTGGACGAGCAACTTGGAAAACTTGGAAATCAGCCAACGCTAATTTCCCAAATTCAAGAGGTGGAGTCTCGGAGCCCTTCTTGTTACCGGCACTTTCGGTTCAGCTTTTGCTTCTACCGCAGAAAAGAGACAGGGGACATTTCCACTCCGGGGAAATTTCAACTCCGGGGAAATTCGGAAAAAAACTGGAAAATAGCGCGATTTGTTGGGATAAGCCCCTGCATAGAAAACCCACCCAGTATAGTCTCAGAGCCTGGCACCGCTCTGGGCGAGTGCTTTGCGGGCCCTCTGGTACTCTTTCAGAGGCTCCCGCCTCCACTTGTGAGAAGTTTTCAGGGTCCAGGGTACTTGCCACCCGGAGCCCCAGCCCTTCTCCCGCTTAGGTCTCATACTTAGGTCTCCGGTACCATGATTCCCTGCCGGAATGGCACTGATGCAGCTTCCAGGGTCTGCAAAACCTATTCCCCGCTTCCATCCTCCCAAAGGCAGGCTGAGCCTTGATCCCGACGGAGCCAACGGGGACGCTGTTTGCACAGGTGGGCGGTGTAGACGGCGCCTGGACTTGCAGTCTGCTTACACACTCGAACTGGAGAGGTCTCTCATGGTACAGGTCTTCACATGTCCTCTTGCCAATCTCTGGAGCTGGGAGCCCCGGTTCTAGAAGAAAACCAGAAGATGCGCGGGGAAGGACTCTTCTCAAGACCCTGATGTCCTGCGTGATGCGCCGACCATTTTGCGGGGACGGCGAGCTCCGGGCATGGAGAGCTCGTCTCGCTAGGGAGCAGGTCCCTTTGCATCCTGCAGGGAGGCCAGGGGCAGTTTGCCTTGGACAGACATCCCGCGAGCCAAAGAGCCGGACTCCGGGACTGAGAAGTATCTGAAGCACGTAGAAACGCGCTGCCATCGAGCTCCCGAGGAGGTGAGGCTGGTGGAGCCTGAAGCGGCCCGGCCTCGACTCCCCACGTGTCCGGGAAGAGCCCCTGCGGGTTCCAGCCAGTCCCTCGATGGAATGTTCCTGCCACAGAGATTTCTCACGGAAGCTGGATGTTTTTGAAGCCTCCGCTGTCGTAGGCCTGGTTGTTAAATGACGTCACAAACGCGGTCGTCGCAGCCGCCTGGCCTCCGCAAAGACGCCGCGACGCCCCGGTTGCCTGCAGCGCCCGCCTTGGGCGGCGCGCACGTACGGCCCGCGCGCTCCCGGGCAGGACCGCAAAGGTCTGTGGGCCGGCGCCTCCCTGCCCTCTCTCAGCGCCCCCGACTCTGCGGCGCAGCCTCGGGGTCCCCTAAATCGCTCCATCCCCTGGAGCTGTACGCCGGACAAGGCCACCCCAGAGCTCCTGCCCTCCTGCGCCCTGCACACCCATTTCGGGCTCCAAGTCTTTTCGTTTTCTCAACTCAGATTTGGATCCTGCTCCGAGAGGATCTACCTGAAAGACCAGGGATTTCGATTTCCCACCGCAAAGACGAATTCGTGACTTCTTTACCCTCACGTGGCTACATTTCCCCTTTGGTTGGCGGGGATGAGGAAAGGGATGTTGCTGCTTGAAGAAAGTTCTTTTTCTTTTTTTAATCCCAATTGGGGCAAAAATTCCAACCCTCTGCCAATTTTAACTTGAAGAGCATCTCTTCTGCTGAGAAGGAAGGTCAGAGGAACCCGAAGAGTCGAGATCCGCCCCGCCCTGCCTCCGGGGCTTTTTGAGAGGACCTGCGGTGACGCAGTGATGCCTAGTTATCCCCGAAGGCCTCAGCCCCCCAGTGCAGTGTCCCGCACTGGAGGCACCACGGCCCCTGCAGGCGGGCGGCGAGAAGGGGCCTGGTGTGCGGAAACAGCCCCACGCCCAGCTTTCCGTCGCTGCCTCCGCTCCCCCTTCCCCGTAGTGCGTCTGAGGGCTGGAGCGCGGGAGAGGAGGCTGAAAGGGGCTAGGGAAGGCGCGAGCGAGGGGCACAGAGAACTTGACCACCCATCTGCCGCCCTTCCCAGCCCAGCTCAGGGGCGGATGTGAGGAGGGCGAGGGAGACCCCGGGTGTGTGCCCGGCCTGCGTGGGCCTGAAAAGCTGGTGAGAGAACCAGCCCGCGAATGGAGAACCCAGAATAGATTTTTAAACCCATGAGAATTTAATTTATGATATGTGATAAAGGTAGCAGTTTGATTCAATGTGGGAACGTTAGTTCATTTAATAAATAGTGCTGGTATAGTATTTGACCATCGATCTAGAAGATATTCAGTCCCCTGATGCTGAGCATATACAAAAATAGGCTCCTGATTTATTGTAGACTGAAAAACAACCAACCAACCAAACCACTAAAGAAATACGAGGGGGGAGTTTTTCTAGGCTTTAAAAAAAATATTTTTTAAGGGGCCGGCCCTGTGGCTTTAGCGGTTGAGTGCGCGCGCTCCGCTACTGGCTGCGGGGTTCGGATCCCGACACGCACAGACGCACCACTTGGCAGGCCATGCTGAGGCGGCAGGAAGGATGTGCAACTATGACATGCAACTATCTACTGCGGCTTTGGGAGAAAAATGGAAAAAAAGGAGGAGGATTGGCAATGGATGTTAGCTTAGGGCCAGTCTTCCTCAGCAAAAAGAGGAGGATTGGCACGGATGTTAGCTCAGGACTGATCTTCCTCACACAAAAAAAATTTTTTTTTCAAACGGGACAACATCCTAAGCTACCCTTTGATAAACTAATCAGGCAGTATCTCTTACGGTTGTAAATGCGCATAACCCTGCACGCAGCAGGCCCCCTCAGGACGGCTATCCAACAAAAGTAAAAGCACCTGGAAAAGAGAAAGTGCAGGGAGGATGTGAGTCAATGGAAAACTACGCATTGTTGAGGGCCCTCCTGTCAGGGTCATTGGATTTTGATTCTCTGGGGGCTCTGAGGCTTTCTTTGCCTTTGAGCTATGTTACAACTCTGTAAACTGTAGATAACTGATAGCAAAGCAAAATAATTCTTGTCTGTAGACATGTAAATAAATCCTGCCCCTCTTGGAGGTTCAACTGACTTCTCTCCTCAACTGTGAAAGAAACCAGTTTTCCTCTGTTGACACATTTGCTTCACTATTGCTCAGCTATAAACGTGTCTGTTCTTTGGATTGCCCTCGGAACTGGTTTTGATATCTTTTTTTATTACCTCATTAGTAATGAGTTAAATCTTTAGTACATGTTTATTTTACATCTCTACATCTCTATGATAGAGTCCTGGTTTTATCCCTTTTTTTTTTTTTTTGAGAATTATTCTATAACAAAACAACTATAGTGGCATTTGTGGTGGTAAAACAAAACAAAATACCAAACCCACTCTGTCTCTTGAATAATAGGGAAATGGTTGAGGGGCGGGGAACTGCCACTTAATGGCAATAAAAACAGTAAAATCTATATGACCCACCTGAAAGATGTTCATAGGTTGCTAATTCTAAAGAAGACATTAAGAAGTATATATACTCCTTAAGTATATAATATATATATAGTAGGATCCCATTTTATTTTAAAAAAGGAAAAAACGTTAGTGTGTGTATATTTGTATACTTTTCTATGAGCATAAATAAGTTGTGGACAGATACAGGCTATTACTGTTGTTTATCATGATTTCGAGGAGGGGAGTTGATGGACAAGATCACTAACTTAAACAATTATTATGAAATATTTCAGGCATTCAAAAAACTCTTAGGACCAACTAATAGAACAAACACAAGATGTCCCCGAGAAGAGTTGAACACCCGTGTGTACACTGTCACTGTGCCCTGGATCACACTATGCCATCTCCCTCCCGGAACTGCTGCTTATCATTCCTGTGCAACTTGACTTCATATATGTGCATTCTAACGTATAATATGCAAAAGTATATACAAAAGTATATATATTTGAATGTTTATCATCTAAAAATTATTTTGCATATTTTAAAACTTTATATAAATGGTATGATATATTGAAGGTATTTTTCTGAAAAAATTTTTTTGCTCTACATGAGGTTTTTGTGATTAATCCAGGTTAATATATATATATGTATATAATATATATTGATATTCATACATAATATATATAGTATATATGTATATAATATATATTTATATGCACACATAATATTTGTATATTATGTATGTAAGTTTGTATATATAAAATCTTTTTCTTTTGAGTTGACTTGTTATAAAGAACATATATTACCTTTGTAATTTATAAAACTCCTCTTAAGATTTATTTTTTAAAAAATGGACTTTCTTGACGGACATAAGAGAAGTCTGGAAAAAATGACTGGACATACCTTGTGTTTGGAAGAGAAAATTTAGCATTTTAAAGGTAACGATAATCCTTAATTTTTGTGTGTGTGGGGAAGATTAGCCCTGAGCTAATACCCGATGCCAGTTGTCCTTTTGCTGAGGACGATTGGCCCTGGGCTAGCATCCGCACCCGTCTTCCTCTACTTTATATGGGAAGCTGCCACAGCATGGCTGGACAAGTGGTGCATCAGTGCGGCCCAGGATCCGAACCTGCGAACCCTGGGCCACCGTAGCAGAGCACTCAAACTTAACGCTACACTACCGGGCCGGCCCTAATAAGCCTGAAATTTTTGATAATTAAAACACTGTGATACTGGTACCAGAATAGAGAAGGTAATTGAAGGAAAAGAATTAGGAGTCTACAACTGTCCTGTGTATATATGAGAATTTGGTATATGAAAAAATATAATTTTACAAATCAATGGGGCAGTGTGCGACTATTAAATAAATTATATTGGAAAAACTAGCTGATTGAGGGGAAATTTCGTGCCTATTTTACTGCTCATACTAAAATAAATTTAGATAATTCAAGGTATGACATTTTGATCCAACTAATGAAGAACACATGGGTGAAACCAGTAAAAACAAAGGGAGATTTCTCACCTGGGGTTCCTCATCCAAACTATAGAAAATGAATTGAGTGACTACTTTCTCAATTCCACCAATTCTATGTAACTGGTACCATTCTAGATGCTTAAAATAGAAGTTAATTCATTGCATACAATAGGTACCTACAGCGTTAGGGCTTAATTCTCTCAGGAAGCCCTTGTTGAGATAGGCTAAAAAACAAATAAATGGTGAAAAATAGTTGCAACATATGGAACAGGTATTCATATCCCTAATACCAGACAGCTCTCAAGCACTAATAAAAGATGACTGTATCAATACACAAATACACGAATAACTCAGAGAAGCAATGCAGAAAAGAAAAAATGTAAATTGCCAATAAACATGAAACTATTTTAACTCTCACTAGCAATCGATTAAATGAAAACTTAAAAATAAGCAACAAGGAGACATCACTCTTAGATAACAAATTGTGAATGGTAAAATCAACAAGGATACGCTGAAGCTGACACTTAGGTACTTTTGGGGGCATGCATACTGGTGTGATCTTCCTGGAAGGCAGTTGCCCAAAGAGATAATTAGAAGGGAGTGCAAATATGTAACAGAGGTTTCAATTCCAGACTTTTTAATAATATATATTAAAAAACTGCAAACAACGTGAGTATCCATCACTAGAGGCTTGTTTACTCAGAATTCTGCTATGGACCTGCCAATAAGTGAGGTAGGCCTATATATAAATAAGTAAATTATGAGTAAAATAAGTACATTATAAGCAATATGATATAAAAATGGTGCCACCAACTAGGCTGCATCATGTTTCTGTTGGCAGGGCTTAGACCAACGCACTTCACAGCAGGTTCTTTTCTGGAAATTACCTCTTACGAGCCTCAAGACTCATGGTTTGCTCTTAGAAAAGTTTGCCCTAAATCAAATTGTTTCTTTTTTATCAGAAACCACATATGTTAAAACATACAGTCAACTTAAAAGTTAGGTTGAAGGTAATGTTGAAGACTCTTACAGGTCAAGCTAATCAGATCTTATTTATTTATTTTTTATAAGACATTGGAGAGCCATTCTTTGATGATCAGATTTGCAAGGTCTGTTGGAAGTAGGAAAGACTAGAGCTAAGGGATCTAATGAGGAGGATTAGTTAGAAAATATGGGGCCAGAAAAAGCAAGTATCTGCTGGAATGGAAAGGAGAGGAATAATTCAAGTGCGATTTCTAGGACAGAATGAACAAAAGTTAATGATGGATTTGGGTGGTGGGGTGGGCGATAGGGAAAGGATGTACAGGGAGACTTTAAATCTAATGAAGAAAACATGGATGAAATCAGGAGCTTTATGGAAATTAGCTAGAAACAGCTGGGATGGAGATCTTCAACTGTGATCTCAATGAACGAAGCCCTGCAAGCTCCATCTCCTTCAACCATTTCCACTCACCAGGGGCAACAACTGTTTCCATTACTACCACCCTTCCACCAGTCGCCTCCATGGAGGCTTTTTACATACATATTCCAGTAGCTCACCTTCCCAAATTCTCTCCATTAATCACCCCCGTGAGCCTTCATCATGATCTCCCATTCTTAAATTCCCAATCTCTGAGCTGCCTCTCACCATATTTCTACTTCACCCTTAAAAGGAAAGGAAGCCCCCCAGTTTTCTGTGTTTCATGAGGGCTATAGGCTAAGGAATTACCTTATCAGCATTTGTTTGACCTTAGTTCCAGGACTTTGGTGGCTCAAGGCTGAGGGAAAGCATGGGTGGGGGTGGGGGACAGGGCAGATGACCAGCGGGGTTTGGGTGCAAGGAGGGGCACCAGTCTTCAGACTGGTGGGGTCGAACAAAGGAACCCCCTGCGGAGGGCTGAGAGGGAAGGGCATGGTTGTAGGGGTGAGGGAAGCAGGTCACTGGTGGAGGTGGTGTTGGGTAGGAGTAGGGACAAGCAGGGGACTCCGGCAAGAAACCAGAGAAGGTGGCAGGGGACAGATGGGCCAGTGGCTGGAGCAGTGACCGCTCTTGCTTCCGCTGCTTAGCTCTGCGGTTCTGGAACCAGACCTGAGGAGGGGGGAGAATAGCCACATCAGAGCCCCTGTCTCAAATAGGTAGCATTGTCACATGCAGTCCCCTCCCCCAATGACAGAATGTACAGGTATAGGGCATAGGCCTCTCCCACATCGCCAGAGGAAACAAAGCAATTCCAGAGCCGTGGCTGAGCTGGACCTACTGACAAAGGGAGAAACACAACATTAACCCCAACCTGCCCCTAAATTTTCCCTACTACAACTTCGGGTGAGTAAGAAATGTCAACTTCCAACAGAAAGAGATAAATATGACATGTGGCATTTTCCCTCCCAAGAGAATGGGAAATTTCTAGTAGGGTTATTAGAGATTAAGACTATGGATGAGTTTAACTGTTATAGACAGGGTTGGATTTATGATAGGGTTTGTGCTTAAGATTAATTAACTCTAAGGTTAGGATTGAAGGAGCATTGGGCTGGTTTGGTTTCAAGACCATGGTTAGGGACAAGGTTACTTATGTAAGTGAACAGTTAGAATTGAATTTCTGTTGGAAGTCACATCACTGTTAAGGTTGGGGTAGGTGTTGAAGTTCAAGTTAGATTAGGTTAGCGCTAAGGTTAAACTCCAGTGACATTCCTAATGCAGATGAGGTTATGTTTACTGGTGGACTGGTGGACGAGGCTGTATTCAGGTGAGCATTTAGGTTAAGGTCAGAGCGCCCAGGAGAATTTATGCTCCAGGAGTTCCCGGGCACTGAATCTGCATTTCTCCCCAGAGGAAGAGGGGATCCTGGGGCATCACCTGGATTCTGGCCTCGCTGAGGCCTGTGTCCCGGGCAAGGCCCTCTCGGGCCCAAATGTCAGGGTACCGGTTCCTTCCAAAGGCTGACTCCAGCTGTTCCAGCTGCGCTGGGCTGAAGGTGGTGCGGTGGCGGCGCCGGGAGTGCGAGCGACCCCTCTGTCCTCCTTGCGGGGAAAGCCTTGGTCTCCCCATCCCTATACCAGAGAGGTTCCTGTAGGGCCGAGTGCTCATGTCTGAGGAGGGGTGAGGAGGGAGAGGAGGGGAGAGGTTGCTGCTGAGTGGACCCCTGGATGCTGAGCGCATCCACCCCTGGACCACATATGCTGGTCCCCCAGATTCTACTTAGTGCCCCCTGTGCTGCTCACACGCTCTGCCTGACCAGAAATCCTTCAGCTTTCATAACTAGCTGAACCAGCTCAGCCTCAGCCCTGCCGCACCTGAGTCCCCCAACCCAGGCTATGCCCTCCACATAAGGTACGCCCCTCAGACTCACTTCACATCCTGGGCCCTCAGCTCTGTCTGCCTCACTTCTCCACTGTATGCCCCCTCCCGTTACACTTCCCAGACACATCCCCAGGTAACGTGCCCCTTACCTCCCTGAGCACACATACCACCCTCCTGGCTCTCACTCTGTGGATCTCCTGTTTGCTCTACACCCTAACAAACTGTCCAGGTCTCTAAGACCCCCATCACTTGTTCCCTGCTCTCATGGCTCACATTCAACTTACATCTCCTTTATACAGTTCCCATCCTCCTACACCCTTCACCTGGGAAGATGAAACAGTTCCCCCTCTTCTGCACAGACACACCCTCCCCTCACATACATTTCGTCTTCTCCCCTATCCAGGCCCTGGCCTGGCCACCAGGCTGCAGGAACCTGAGCTCGTGGGAAAGGCTTGCCTCTTCTCCCCACAGACTCACTAAGCCTCACAGTAATTAGTCTGAGAGCCAGCCGGGGAAGAGAACAGGGAGGGAAAGGAAACACCTGGAAGGCACATACTGAGAAAAGGGGATGTCTGGAGCTGAGGCACCCATCCCCATGGGGACCCAGGAGTGTGGTCCCCACCAGTGCTCACTGTCCACCTTAGGGACACATGTGTGCTGAGCAGCGGGTCTCCTGCTCTCCTCAGATCCAAAGCCCTGGCCCTCCAGCTCCCTCCCGCAGAGAAGGCAGTGCAGTGGGTGAACTCCCGGGTCAGGAGTGAAGATGGATTTTAGCCTTGCCTCTGCCTCAGCAGGTGTGTGCCCTTCCACAGTCTGTCAATGCCGGGGCCACAGGTCCTGCCTGTACAGCAAAGACAGTGTAACCGCCCCAACTTTCTAAGGTTCCCATGGTTTAACATTCTAGGATTCTGGTTTTCACTTCTTCTCTTCACTTTCCTCATGGAACCATTGCCCCGCAGGAGCCTGGGCACGGAGACTCCTCAGGCCCACCCCAGAGGTTCACTCACCCACCATGGAGGTCACAGTCCCAGCGGCTGTGTAGCTCTCAGGCCAGAGGCTGCTGCAAACTCGCCCCCTCCTTTGCCTACCCTGCCCACTCCTCCCTTCTGCTTCCATGGCTAACAACAAAGACCAAAGACAGTCCAGCCTCCTGAGTCCCCGAGTCTCTGGTTCTCTCTTTCTGTTGTTCCCCTCTCTGCCTGTTGTCTCACTCCTTCTCCCTCTGTTCACACCTCTCCGAGAGTCTCTGGGTAGATGGATACAGAGATAGAGATCTCTGTCTTGCACTGTCATTCCTTCTTCTTAATTCTCATTCCTTCGCCTTAGTGTCATCTCATTCCCTCTGTCTTGTCCTCATACTCTTTCTGTGTTTGTCTCTACTTTTCTCCTCCTGCCCCTTCTCCCAGGGATGCGTTCTCTCCCTTTGCCCTCAGCTGCGTACTTGCCCAGCTTGCAATCTCACACCACCTCTTTCTCCCTGAGCCTGGGCGGAGTGACCTCCTCCTCACCCCTGCGGGCCCATCCAATCATTGCTCACCAGAGCCCCTTCATCAGGGGAGGATCACCAGCCGGATGAGGGAAGGTGCTCTGTTGGAGGGTCCAGGGACTGGGGCCAAGAGCTCGTATTCCCAGAGGACCAAATTCTTTTGTCCTGTTAAATCCCCTCCTGGGAGCAGGCACGGGAAGGAGGAGAAACTGCATTCCTCCTAAGACCCCTCCTCAGAACCCCACTGTTGGGGGAGGGAGAGAGGAGGTGCAAATGGCGGCCTGCAGCAAGGCCTGCCTGGCATCTCAGCATGTGGGTGATACCCAAGGACCTGTTTCCAGGAAACTAAGAAACTCAAAGGCACAAGTGCATTCTGGCCCCTCCTGATACCCTGATTCTCAGAATACACTAGACACCCCCAGGACAACCTGAACCGTAGGATGTCTCCAGGACACCGCAGTTCTCAAGTACTCTCTGCTTTCCTCCCACAACGTCACCTCCTCATTCAGCCGGAACCCCTAGGACTCCATGACCTTCCAAGGTCACCTAGATCTTTAGAAAACCCTGACCTTCAAGAGCATTTGAATTCCAGGTGCATCCTCACCCCCCTGGACCTCAAGACTCTGCAGGAGACTGAGATTCCCATGACATTCTGACTTTCTGATTCTTCAAGTAAACTCTGACACACCCAGAATCCCTGAGCAGTCAGGACACCCTGATGCCCACAGTACTCTCCTTCTTGAGGTTACTTAGATCCAGGAAGTACATTCTGAAATCCCTAGAACATCCTGACCCTTTAAAGACAACCTGGAACCCCAGGACTCCAGGATCCGCTAGGACCCACTGAAACCCAGAACACTCCATCTCTACTGGGAGATCTCCCCGGCCCTGACCATGAAGTTCTGACCTCTCAGGACATACTGACCCAATTAGGACACCCTAACACCCTTGGAACACACTGTACCCATAGGACAGTCTGATCCCATAGGTCACACTAACCCTTCACACACTTCCTTTAAAAGCATCCTGATAATTCAAGACAGAAAAACATTATAATCCCCTAGGATCTTGATGCTTACAATACAGTCCATGGATCAGCAGCATCAGCGGCACATGAGAGCTTGTTAGAAATGCAGAATATTGGGCCCCACCTCAGTCCTACTGAATCAGAGTCTGCATTGTAACAAGATCCCCAGGAGAACTGAATATGCATTTGTCTTTGTCAGCTCAAGCTGCCATAACAAAATACCAAAGGCTGGGTGGCTTAAACAATAGACATTTATTTCTCACAGTTCTGGAGGCTGGGAAGCCCAAGATCAAGGTTCCAGCTGATTCAGTTCCTGGTGAGAGCTCTTTTCCTGGGTTGCAGACAGCCGTCTTCTGTGTCTTCACAGGGTAGAGAGAACCAGCTCTGATCTCTGCTCCTCTTCCTATAAAGACGCTAATCCCATCATGCTCCTCCTCCCCATGATCTCATCTAACCCTAATCACCTCCCAAAGGCCGCACCTCCAAATACCATCACATTGGGGTTAGGGCTTCAACATATGAATAGGAAGAGACACAAACATTCAGTCCATAACAACATTCAAGTCGAGAAGCACTGATCCAAGACGCCAACCCTTCTCTCCCTACCCCAGGATATACTGTGACCTTCTAGAGCAGCCTGAGCCCCATGACAGCCTGACCGCCCGAGACCCAGTGACATGTAGTCGACATGGATCCACACGCAAACACTGAATTCCAATACACCCTGCTGCCTCAAGATACCCTAACCCTGCAAGGGGACTCTGACCAGACATCCGGGACAACCTGATTTGCCCCCAGACACTCTGATATTACAAAGAAACTCTGACCCACTACTCCTGCTCCATGAGGACATTGAGACACTACAAGTTTGACTTGACATCCCAGAATACATAATCCTTCAGGAGGCTGGGAGGTTTAGAGACATTTCATCTTCTAGGGCATCCTGATTCCCACCCCCAACCCTGAACTTCAAGGAGCCTTGACACTCTCTGAGGAAGCCTAACACCCAGGATCCTCTCACTTTATAAGAAGCAGAATGGTGTGGTGGGGAAGAGTATAGGTTCTGGAGCCGGGCTGCCACGGGTTCAAATCCCAGCTGTATCACTTACTAGACACGTGAGCCTGGGCTCATTACCTAATATCTCTGTGCTGCAGTCTTATCATCTGGGGTTAATAATATGGTTGCTTCTCTTTCTTTGAGATAATGTTCCATAAAGTCACTATAAACACTGAATTAGTGAATACTGAACCATTGCTGCTAGGGGAAATAGGTTGCTGTGAGCCTCTGGCCACAACGTTTTTGTGGCCTTATTTAATATACACTGTTGATTCATTAACATTGAACTCACAGCCAACAGCACTATAACTCGTGCCTGGACAAAGCTTATCTAATATGCACATTTTCTCTGTAAGGCCTTCCTGCACTTAGGAACACCACACAGAACTCCAGCACTATGCCTAGGGGTCATTTTAAACAGCAAAATTACCCCCAAAAGCACAAAAATGTGAAAAATGGTGGCACTAAATAGACACCTGTTTACAGTATGAGCGCTAAAACAAGAGGGCAGAGCAGTTGCCTTGTTTGACCTCAGCTGGGAACGTGGCAATTCAAATTTTTCACCCCTCTGCACATGTGCGTGGTTGCAACCAACCACGGAGGTGCCAAAGAGCATTGCAAAAGAATATAGATTTGGGGGTTACAAATAAATTTTAGTGAGTAGGTGAATTTGCAAATACGGAATTTACAAATACCGAGGATCAACTGTACTTACCTGATGAAGTTGAAATGACTGAGAGTTAATAAAAGAGAAGCATTTAGGACTGTGCCTTGAACACAGTAAGCACACAAGAAAATGTTACTTTGTTATCCTTATTATTATTACCATAGTCCCTAGGAGACCCTAGACCTCAGAGTCACTTTGACTCTGAATCCCTAGTGCACAAGGGATGCGTTCACTTTCTAGGACACATGGAACCTCCAAGAAGTTTTGACTTCAGCACCTTATAGTCAGCATGATAGCCTGAATTCACAATGACTCCACGACCCTCTAGGACACCCAGACCCACAAGGACATGGTGAGATTTGGGAAACTCTGGCCCTATAAGGAGTTCCCTGGCCTGACAGGATCCGGACGCTCAAGGGCATCCTGTCTTCCAGCCCATTCAGAGCCCCTAGTTGGCTCTAATCTTGCAAAGGGCGCACTGACACTGAAAAACCATTCAACCCCCAAACCCTAACCCAGGCAGTACCATGATCACATAGGCCTGACCCATAGGGCATGTGGACCAAGTAAAGACATATCCTGATCTCCCAAGGCACCCTGACCCTTCAATGGATGCTGGAACATCAGGACATCCGATGCCAGGACACTCTAACCTTCTAGTGCTCTCTGACTCTCTCAGCCCTGGACTTCTCAGCAGGCACCCTAATCACTGCCAGTCTTCCCCTTCTCCCAACACACAGACAGCCCAGAATGGCTTTGACCCACCAGGACTTCCTGAATCCATAACGTGATTATTCTAACTCTCAAGAAATCCTGGCGTCTCAAGGAAACCATTCCTTACAAGACACTCTTACTCCACAACATCCTCTGAACTGACAAAACATCTTGACTTCCTGGATGCTCTCACCCCTGCCTATCACCCTGTGCTCCTCCAGGACCCTCTGATTCCTGAGAATACTCTGTACAAGGACACCTTGACACTCTCCTCCATGACAGGTCCATTCAAGTCTATCCAAACCCTCAAGAACCCTAGATCTCCAGAAAACTTTGATCTCCCTAGAATACCTGATTTTCACACATTCAGATACCAACAGGTGTGCTGACCTACCTGAAAACCCTGGCAGCTCTGGACTCCCACAACTCCCAGGAGTCTCTAAATCACCCAGTTAGTCCAAGCACCAGGACACTCTGACTCTATGAAAACAGTCTGGTATTCCAGGACACTCTGACTTCAGTCAGTGATGTTATAAGGACACTTCAAGAATGTTCTGACATGATAAAAATGTCTTGAGGCCCAGAATATCCTGCCGCCTGTGACATTCTGTCTCTCTAATACCCCTGCCTTCCCAAGACTCTCCAAGTGTGCCAAACTCTGTGACTCTCACCTTCCAGGTTCATCTGATCCTATCTGGCCTCTTTGGATCCTCTAAACAGCCCCTGGTCCAGTAGAGTACTCTGACCATTTAGGATGTCTTAATCCTACAAGACACTTGGAACCTACACAGGCCTGCTTACCATCCTGAGACAAGGTGAACCCACAGGACACTACTCTGACCATACAAGGACCCCCTAAGACCTCAGAGAATCAGGTCCCAATAAGGACACATCAATTCCCCTGGATAACATAAACACTAGTTTACTCTGAGCATATGAACAACCTGCCTTCTAGGTTGTTCAACCCTAGAGGGACATCTTAATATCCCAAGACACTCTGACTCCCAGAGTATTCTAGCCATCCAAAGTTACTTAGACCCTCCAGTACATATGAGGAAATTCTAACACTATAAGGACACTCTGCCTATGTAGTCCACTATATCCTTGCATAAAACACTGAGCATCCAAAATATACTGAACATCCAAGAAATTCTGTCCCTTAAGGATGCTCTGACCCTAGGAGGACATCCTGTGAGTCAACTGTCTGAGTTCAAATTCTGGAACCACCACTTATTTGCCGTGTGACCATTAGCAAGTTATTTAATCACTTTAAGCTTCACCTTCTTCATTTGTAAAATGAATACTAGAACATTCCTCCTGTGTTCTGGGCAGGCAAGAACAACATGTGTCCGCTCCAGGTGGGGGCTTAGTCTCAGGATACAGGATAATAAATTGAACCTGTTTCAGGTGTGGGGCCAGAAGCCGGCCTAACTTAATGTTGAGACCTTTGAATTTGGAATCTTTGTATTTATTCTAGAGCACAAGGCGGATTTGGGGCTATATGAGGATGGGTCAAAGTGGATCATGCTTTTATAAAGCTTCTAGAAAAGAATATAGTCAAATACCTTCTTTACCTTGGGTCTGAGGTGAGATAGAAGTGAGGTTAATTTTTTTTCCATCTGGATATCCAACTGTCGCAGTGATATTTACTGAAAACCTTTTTCTTTCCTCACTGCTCTGAAGTTTCACTTTTGTCATAAATTACAGATTTAGGAGCATTTCTATTTCTGAGTTCTCTATTCTGTTCTGTTATTATTTATGTTTATGCTTGCACCAGTATCTTGTCTTAGTGACTGTAAATTTATAAGCTTTGATATCTGGAAGAGCGAGTCTTACCACCTTATTTTCCTTTGTCAAGAGTATCTTGATTAATCTTGGTACTTTACATTTCCATAAAAATTTTATAACCAGTTTGTTAAACTCCATAAAAATATGCTGGTATTTTGATTGACATTACATTGACTCAAGTACTAAGGGGATAAATTGTTTTAAGAAATGCTAATTTATTGTCAAATAAGATGAGTCTCATGATGCAGGAGAAAGTCCTTGTCTTTGGATAGGCTTTGACTAGCAGGATGCTCCAGAGCACATCAGCAAAGACAAGAGCTAAAGGAGAATGTTTATCTGTTGCCTTTGTTCTTGAAAATCTCAATTAAGTATAAAATCTTTGCACCACACTTTCCTTCAGAAATATCTCTTCTGTTTTGACATGTTTCTCTGGCCATCTTGATTTCTGGCCTTGTAAATACCTGGCTTTTTCTGTCTTCCTGCAGATATTTTTCTTTGTCTTTGAAGTTCAATAATTAACCAACATATATCTTGGATCCAATATTTTGCATAATTTTCCCCTGAAATTTGATCTACTGATTCCTCACACTATACTGGGAAGAAAATACTGTCTAGATTCAAAGGCCCTTTTAGAAATGAAAGTTATGGGAAAGGAAAAGAATGGCAACTATGCAAATATAATGCACCCCCTTTCCCTCCATCAGACTCATAGAACAACAGAAAGAAATGAAGACACCCTGTGTGGCGTAAAATATTTTTTTAAATTATTCAAAATGGAGGATTAACACTTCCTGATTTCAAAACTTACTTGAAAACTACAGTAATCAAAACAGTGTGGTACTGGCATGTAGACCAATGAGATAGAATAGAAAGCCCAGAAATAAATCCTCACATATAGGGTCAAATGATTTTCAACAATGGTGCCAAGACCATTCAATGGGGAAAGGACAGTTTTTTCAACAAATGGTCCTGGGAAAACTGGATATCCACATGCAAAAGAGTGATGTTGGATCCTTACCTTACACCATACACAAAAATTAATTGAAAATAGATCAAATACCTAAATTTAAGGTTAAACTATAAAACTTCTAGCAGAGACTATAGGGGAAAAGCTTCATGATGTTGGATTTGGCAACGATTTCTTGGATATGACAACAAAGGCACAAACAACAAAAGAAAAAAAATAAATTTGACTTCATCAAAATGAAAAACTCTTGTGCATCAAATGACACTATCAAGTGAATGAAAAGGCAACTCACAGAATGGGAGAAAATATTTGCAAACCATATACCTGCTAAGGGTTTAATATCCAGAATAGATAGACAACTCCTACAATTCAAAAACAAACAACCCAATTAAAAAAATGGGCAAAGGACTTGAACAGACATTTCTCCAAGGAAGATATACAAATGGCCAATAACTGCATCAAAAGATGTTCAACATCATTAGTCATTAAAGAAATGCAAATCAAAGCCACAATGAGATACCACATCACACCCATTAGGATGGTTATTATTAAAAAAAAATAACAAGTGTTGGCAAGGATGTGCAGAAATTGGAACTCTTGTGCACTGCTGGTGGGAATGTAAAATGGTGCAGCTGTTATGGAGAACAGTATGGTGGTTCTTCAAAAAATGAACATAGAATTGCCATATGATCTAGCAATTCCACTTCTAGGTATTTACCTCCAAAAAACTGAAAAGGGACTCAAACAGATTTGTACACCAATGTTCACAGCAGCACTGTTCACAAATAGCCGAAAGGTGGAAAGAACCCAAATGTCCGTTTATCAACAGATAGCTGAGTAAACAAAATATGCTAGATACATACAATGGAATATTATTCAGGCTTAAAAAGGAAATCCTGACATATGCCATAATATGGATGAACCTTGAAAACATTATGATAAGTGAAGTAAGCCAGGCACATAGGAAAATATTATATGATTCCACTTATATGAGGAACCTAGAATAGCCAAGTTTATACAGACAGAAAGTAGAATGATGATTGCCAGGCTTGGGGAGAGTGGGAATGGGGAGTTATTGTTTAATGGTACAGAGTTTCAGTATGGGAAGATGATAAAGTTCTGGAGATGGATGTGATGATGGTTGCACAATAATGTGAGTGTACTTAATGCCTTAAATTCCTGAACTATACACTTAAAAATGGTTAGGTTGGTAAATTTTGTTATGTATATTTTGCCATAATTTTTAAAAATAATTCAAGGGAATTGAATTATTTTTTATCCAAGAGAAATTTTCCTTATTACTTTGGTTCCATTTTCCATTTCATTTCTGGCAATCTGTACTAAAGGGATGAAGATTATCTTTATGTGGATCACATTGTCTGCCTTTTTACCTCTTATCTTCTTTGTTTTGTTTTTGTCTCTTTCCATGGCATTCACTGTAGTTATCTAGAGTTTTTTCTCTGACTAATTATGTTTTTAGCCTTGTAGTTCCTTACTCTTTTGAATGCATTAATAATTCTACATTGTATTGTTTTGGTTCTCCATTTGTTTCTGTATCTTTGCATTCTCCATTTCATCACATTCTGTCACCTTGGATTTCTTTTCTTAGTGATTTCTTATTCTTTTTTTTTTTTTTTTTTAGTGTTTACATATACTTTATTTTATTTTATTTTATTTTTAATTTTTTGTTTATTGCAGTAACATTGGTTTATAACATTGTAAAAGTTTCAGGTGTACATCATTGTACTTCTATTTCTGCATAGATTATATCATGTTCACCACCAAAATACTAATTACAACCCATCACCACACACATGTACCGAATTATCCCTTTCACCCTCCTCCCTCCCCCCTTCCCCTCTGGTAACCACCAATCCAATCTCTGTCCCTATGTGTTTGTTTATTGTTGTTATTATCTACTACTTAATGAACGAAATCATACGGTATTTGACCTTCTCCCTCTGACTTATTTCACTTTGCATTATACCCTCAATGTCCATCCATATTGTCACAAATGGCTGGATTTCATCGTTTCTTATGGCTGAGTAGTATTCCATTGTGTATATATACCACAGCTTCTTTATCCATTCGTCCCTTGATGGGCACTTAGGTTGCTTCCAAGTCTTGGCTATTGTGAATAACGCTGCAATGAACACAGGGGTGCATGTACCTTTGCAAATTGGTGTTTTCAAGTTCTTTGGATAAATACCCAACAGTGGAATAGCTGGATCATATGGTACTTCTATCCTTGATTTTTTGAGGAATCTCCATACTGTTTTCCATAGTGGCTGCACCAGTTTGCACTCCCACCAGCAGTGTATGAGAGTTCCCTTCTCTCCACATCCTCTCCAATACATGTTGTTTCCTGTCTTGTTAATTATAGCCATTCTGATGGGCGTGAGGTGCTATCTCATTGTAGTTTTGATTTGCATTTCCCTGATAGTGATTTTGAACATCTTTTCATGTGTCTGTTGGCCATCTGTATATCTTCTTTGGAGAAATGTCTGTTCAGGTCTTTTGCCCATTTTTTAATTGGGTTGGTAGTTTTTTTGTTGGTGAGATGCATGAGTTCTTTAT
Organism: Diceros bicornis minor; assembly: GCF_020826845.1. NCBI lineage: Eukaryota > Metazoa > Chordata > Mammalia > Perissodactyla > Rhinocerotidae > Diceros > Diceros bicornis. The sequence goes on from NC_080740.1 coordinate 91,648,001, forward strand.
ATATTTTGGAGATTAAGCCCTTATCAGATGTATGGTTTGCAAATATCTTCTCCCAATTGTTAGGTTGTCTTTTCATTTTGTTGATGGTTTCCTTTGCTGTGCAGAAGCTTTTTAGTTTGATGTAGTCCCATTTGTTTATTTTTTCTATTGTTTCTCTTGCCCGGTCAGATGTGGTGTTTAAAAAGATGTTGCTAAGACCGATGTCGAAGAGCGTACTGCCTATGTTTTCTTCTAGAAGTTTCATAGTTTCAGGTCTTACATTCAAGTCTTTAATCCATTTGGAGTTAATTTTTGTGTATGGTGTAAGGTAAGGGTCTACTTTCATTTTTTTGCATGTGGCTATCCAGTTTTCCCAACACCATTTGTTGAAGAGACTTTCTCTTCCCCATTGTATGTTCTTGGCTCCTTTGTCAAAGATTAGCTGTCCATAGATGTGTGGGTTTATTTCTGGGCTTTCGATTCTATTCCATTGATCTGTGTGTTTGTTTTTGTGCCAGTAGCATGCTGTTTTGGTTACTGTAGCTTTGCAGTATATTTTGAAATCAGGGAGTGTGATACCTCCAGCTTTGTTCTTTTTTCTCAGGATTCCTTTAGCTATTCGGGGTCTTTTGTTGTTCCATATAAATTTTAGGATTCTTTGTTCTATTTCTGTGAAACATGTTGTTGGAACTTTGATAGGGATTGCATTGAATCTACAGATTGCTTTAGGAAGTATGGACATCTTAACTATGTTAATTCTTCCAATCCAAGAGCACGGAATATCTTTCCATTTCTTTGTGTCTTCTTCGATTTCTTTCAGAAATGTTTTATAGTTTTCGGTGTACAGATCTTTCACCTCTTTGGTTAAGTTTATTCCTAGGTATTTTATTCTTTTTGTTGCAATTGTAAATGGGATTGTATTCTTAATTTCTCTTTCTGCTACTTCGTTGATAGCGTACAGAAATGCAACTGATTTTTGTATGTTGATTTTGTATCCTGCAACATTACCATATTCGTTTATTACTTCTAAAAGTTTTCTGGTGGATTCTTTAGGGTTTTCTATATATAAAATCATGTCATCTGAAAATAGTGACAGTTTCACTTCTTCCTTTCCAATTTGGATCCCTTTTATTTCTTTCTCTTGCCTGATTGCTCTGGCTAGGACTTCCAATACTATGTTAAATAGGAGTGGTGACAGTGGGCATCCTTGTCTGGTTCCTGTTCTTAGAGGGATACTGTTCAGTTTTTCACCATTGAGGATGATATTAGCTGTGGGTTTGTCATATATGGTCTTTATTATGTTGAGGTACTTTCCTTCTATACCCATTTTATTCAGAGTTTTTATCATAAACGGATGCTGTATTTTGTCAAATGCTTTCTCTGCATCTATTGAGATGATCATGTGATTTTTGTTCTTCATTTTATTAATGTGGTGTATTACGTTGATTGATTTGCGAATGTTAAACCATCCCTGCATACCTGGAATAAATCCCACTTGATCATGGTGTATAATCTTCTTAACGTATTGTTGTATGCGATTTGCTAGTATTTTGTTGAGGATTTTTGCATCGATGTTCATCAGTGATATTGGCCCGTAATTTTCTTTTTTTGTGTTGTCCTTGTCTGGTTTTGGTATCAGGGTAATGTCAGCTTCGTAGAATGAGTTAGGGAGCTTCCCCCCCTCCTCAATTTTTTGGAAGAGTTTGAGAAGGATAGGTATTAAGTCTTCTTTGAATTTTTGGTAGAATTCACCAGGGAAGCTGTCTGGTCCTGGACTTTTATTTTTGGGGAGGTTTTTGATTACTGTTTCGATCTCCTTACTGGTGATTGGTCTATTCAAATTCTCTACTTCTTCTTGATCCAGTTTTGGAAGGTTGTATGATTCTAAGAATTTATCCATTTCTTCCAGATTGTCGAATTGGTTGGCATATAGCTTTTCATAGTATTCTCTTATAATCTTTTGTATTTCTGAGGTGTCTGTTGTAACCTCTCCTCTTTCATTTCTGATTTTACTTATTTGTGCCTTCTCTCTTTTTTTCTTGGTGAGTCTAGCTAAAGGTTCGTCAGTTTTGTTGATCTTTTCAAAGAACCAACTCTTGGTTTTATTAATTTTTTCCATTGTTTTTTTGGTCTCTATTTCATTTATTTCTGCTCTGATTTTTATTATTTCCCTTCTTCTACTGATTTTGGGCTTTGTTTGTTCTTCTTTTTCCAGTTCCTTTAGGTGCATTGTTAGATTGTTTATTTGAGATTTTTCTTGTTTGTTGAGATAGGCCTGTATCGCTATAAACTTCCCTCTTAGAACCGCTTTTGCTGTATCCCATAAATTCTGGCATGTCGTATTTTCATTTTCATTTGTCTCCAGGTATTTTTTGATTTCTTCTTTGATTTCTTCGTTAACCCAGTCGTTGTTCAGTAGCATTTTGTTTAATCTCCATGTATTTGTGGCTTTTCTGATTTTCTTCCTATAGTTGATTTCTAGTTTCATACCGTTGTGGTCAGAAAAGATGCTTGGTATTATTTCAATCTTCTTAAATTTATGGAGACTTGTTTTGTGGCCTAATATGTGATCAATCCTGGAGAATGTTCCATGTGCGTTTGAAAAGAACGTGTATTCTTCGGTTTTTGGATGGAATGCTCTGTATATATCTACTAGGTCCATCTGTTCTAGTGTGTCGTTTAAGGCCAATGTTTCCTTATTGATCTTGTGTTTGGATGATCTATCCGTTGGTGTAAGTGGAGTGTTAAAGTCCCCTACTATTATTGTGTTACTGTCTATTTCTGTTTTTATGTCTGTTAATAATTGCTTTATATATTTAGGTGCACCTACATTGGGTGCGTAGATATTTACAAGTGTTATATCCTCTTGTTGGATTGTTCCCTTGATCATTATGTAATGCCCTTCTTTGTCTCTTTTTACAGTTTTTGTTTTAAAGTCTATTTTGTCTGATATGAGTACTGCTACCCCAGCTTTCTTTTCATTGCCATTTGCGTGGAGTATCTTTTTCCATCCCTTCACTTTCAGTTTGTGAGTGTCTTTAGGTCTGAAGTGTGTCTCTTGTATGCAGCATATATATGGGTCTTGTTTTTTTTATCCAATCAGCCACCCTATGCCTTTTAATTGGAGCATTTAGTCCATTGACGTTTAAAGTAGCTATTGATAAGTATGTACTTACTGCCATTTTTTAACTTTTTTTTTTTCCTCAGTGTTTTAGTAGTCTTTCTCTGTTCCTTACTTCTTCTATACAGAATTGATGGTCACTTTAGTTTGACCTCTGTCTGAAAGCTCTACTCTTTAACTCCCCTCCTCCCTCCTTTTATGTTTTTAATATCATATCTAACCTCTTTTTTGTGCATTTGTATCCATTACATTCTAATCATGGAAATAGATAATTTTTCCTATTTGTGGTCTTCTCTTTTCCCCTTAAATCAGTCCCTTTAACATTTCTTGTAGCACTGGTTTCTTGGTGACAAACTCCTTTAATTTTTGCTTATCTGGGAAAATTTTGATCTCTCCTTCCATTTTGAATGATAACCTTGCTGGGTAGAGTATTCTTGGCTGTAAGTTTTTTCCTTTTAGCACTTTAAATATATTGTGCCATTCTCTTCTAGCCTGTAAGGTTTCTGCAAAGAAGTCAGCTGATAGCCTTATGGGGTTTCCTTTGTATGTAACTTGACATTCTCTTGCGGCTTTTAGGATTCTCTCTTTATCTTTAATTCTGGACATTTTGATTATGATGTGTCTTGGTGTGGGCCTCTTTGGGTTTATCTTGTTTGGGGCTCTCTGTGCTTCCTGTACCTGGATGTCTGTTTCCTTCTTTAGGTTAGGGAAGTTTTCATCTATTATTTCTTGAAATAGATTCTCTGCCCCCTTGTTTCGCTCTTCTCCTTCCGGGACACCTATAACACGGACGTTAGTGCACTTGACGTTGTCCCAGAGGTCCTTTAGACTGTCCTCACTCTTTTTAATTCTTTTCTCTTTTACCTGTTCACCTTGGGTAATTTCTTCTAGTCTTTCTTCCAGCTCACAGATCCGTTCTTCTGTATCCTCTACTCTGCTTTTGAGTCCCTCTAATGAATTTTTCATTTCCAGTATTGTATTCTTCATTTCTGATTGGTTCTTTTTTATATCTTCCATTTCTTTGTTGACATTCTCACTGAGTTCATCTATTCTTCTCCCCAGATCAGTGAGCACCCTTAACACTCTTATTTTGAACTCTCTGTCGGGTAGGTTGCTCATTTCTGTTTCACTTAGTTCCTTTTGATTTCTTATTCTTTTTGCAATTTTCAAAAGCATAGTGTACTTCTGAGGATATGTTCCTCTTTTTTTTTCCTGCAGGACTAGTACCCTCATTTCTTCCTTGTTGTTCTGTGTGTCTGATGGAGGAGGAAGAGTTATATTATCTTTGCATAGTCGTGATTCTTTTTTGTTTTTAAACTAACTCTCATTTTTAGAAGGTCTCTTGAATCTAGACCATCTATTCATTCTAATATAGTATGAGAGAATTCTCCTTGACTCCATTCTCAAGCTGTCTGAGACCTGTTGGCCTTTTCTCAAAGCTCCAGTTTGCAAATTGTGTATTATTTGTTCTTTTCTCTTAAGATAGCTTGAGAGCGGTAGGGTGGGGCTATAAACATTTACAACTGATGGGTGTGTGTCAGTTAGGATTAGGTTTTGCTATATAGAACAGCAAAAGATGTGGCTTACACAAGTAGTAGTTTATTTCTATCCCACCCAGAATAAGTTCAGGAGTAGGCGTTCCAAGGCTGGTACAGTGGGTCTAAGGTGTCATTAGACTCCCAGGCTCAAACATTTCTATTCCACTATCCTAGTACAAAGTTTCCATCCTCATCCTATGGTCCAAAATGGTAGCTGGTGGTACAGTTGTCATTTCCACACTGCAGGCCAGAGAAAGAAGGAAAAGCAGAAGAGCAAAAATGAGGCTCCTCCAAACCGAGTCAGCTTTCTTTAGGGAACCTTCCCAGAATTCCCGCACTTTCACACCAGTCTTGTTGGCTAGACTTAATAATAAGGACCTCTCAAGCTGCAAGGGAGGCTGGAAAATGTAATCTTTATTCTGAGCAGCAATGTGGGTAGCTAGCAATCGTTATTCAACCAATAAGGAGGGAGACTTGAATTGATGTTGGTGTAGACAAGTTGCAGCCTGCTCCAGAGAGCATCTGACATCTGCTCTCCTTTAGGAGATTCTGTTAAACATCCTAATGAAGCGTCACATAGTGGGTAGGGGTATCCCCTATCCCCATGGTAATTTGTATTCTGGGTTAAGATTAATACCCCAATTCAGTGTGAAGACTGACATTTTGCTTCTGAAAGGAACATTTTAGCCTCCACAGCTCTCCTTCCCTCATTTACCTGCTCTAACAGGTGCTTCCCCTTCCATCTCAGTTAATGGAAGGAAACTTGTGGACCTGGGCAACGATGTGTCTGTTTTATAAGGGGGAGTGTGAATTTTCACATTTTTCATTATTTATGTCTCCATGTCATTCAAATTTTTTAAAGAGCGAAGCTATTGCTATTAAAAAAATTTTAAATTAATTTTATGAATTATCTGGCCCTATGAAGGCTCTATCATTACAAAGGAATCCAAGTTCTTGTCGAGCTCATTTGTTCAGAAAGGACAATGCAAAGATACCTAGTGTATTGAATAAGAAAATACATAAGAGATTTGAGTAGAATTAGGTCCCAGAAAAGAGATGTTGACCTCAGCAAAAGGAAGACAAGAACAGGCTTATGAGATAATTTGTTAGATCAACAGTTAAAAACCACATGATTACCTTGCATTTGATAAAACTCAACACTTATTTGTTATTTTAAAATGATATCACTATTAGCAAATTCTTTATCTTTATAAAAGCTATTCATTAAAACTTACAGGATATCCTGACAAAAATTATCTGTGAAAAACCTGTCATTCTTAAATGATAAAACATAATCAGCATTCTTTCAAAATCAGGAAAAATACAAGCCTGTTTGCTCTTATTCCCACTGCTCGACATTGTCCTGCATGTCTCAGCCAATCCAATCAGACATGAAATAGGAATAAGAGGTATAAGGATTTGAAAGAGAAAATTGTTCTCATTATTTATATATCTTATCTTTGTCAGCATAAAACATTCAAGAGCATTTACAGAAAAATTTTGGAAACTAACAAGAGAGATCAACAAATTTCTAGATACAAGATAAACAAAATTAATTGCATTGATATATACCAGCAGTAGCTAATTAAATATTATGACAGAAAAAAATATTCACAATAGTATATAGCTATCAATATTGTTAAAGATGTGTGAAGACCTGAGGGTAAAAGGTTATAAAATGATACTGAAGGGGCCGGCCAGGTGGTGCAAGCGGTTAGGTGCACGCTCTCCGCTGCGGTGGCCCGGGGGTTCACTGGTTCGGATCCCGGGCGTGCACCGATGCACCGCTTGTCAGGCCATGCTGTGGCAGGTGTCCCATATAAAATGGAGGAAGATAGGCATGGATGTTAGCCCAGGGCCAGTCTTCCTCAGCAAAAAAAGAGGAGGATTGGCAGATGTTAGCTCAGGGTCGATCTTCCTCACACTCACAAAATATATATATATATAAAATAAAATGATACTGAAGAACATAAAAGAAGATAAGTGAGAAGATAGTCCACTGACAGAAGACTCAATTTTGAAAGGTGTCAATTCTTTCCCAGATTAATCTATACATTTGATATAATTTCAGTCAAAATCTAAAAGATTTTTCATGCATCTTGAGTGACTAATTTAAGAATGTATGTAGAAGAGTAAAGTTCCCAAAAGCCAACATTATTTTAAAAGAACAAACAAATAATGAAACAAACAAAAAATGAGAAAGAGGAATTTGTCCTCCCAGATATCAAGATGGTGTAAGCTTATAGTTCAGATTAAGCAAGTGTACTGTTGTGCAGAAATAGAAAAGAAGATTCACAGAGGAGAAGAGAGAGCCCAGAAACAGGACGAATAAAAGATGGGACCTTAATATATTACAGAGTAGACTTTATTAATCAACAGGGAAATGATTCCACAAATGATGTTGGATTATTTAGCTTTCCACATTGAAAAAAAAAGGTTACATAGAAATGTTACCCCACTCACAAATTATATAAAAATAGTCATCAGATGGATTAAAGACTCAAATGTGAAAAATAACACTGTAATGTAAAGCTATTACAGTATAAGTTTTTTGTTGCCTCAGTGGTTCCCTGAGTGCCAGCCCCCACCTGCTTGTTTTGAACTTTTACCTAGCTACTGCCCATTTCTGAGTACCCATCCCCAATATATGTGTTCAAGTAAGCCTTATGATAACTTCCCCATTTTACCCCTTTCCTGCTTTCCATGCTGACCCAGTTACATGCAAATTACCCAGTGAGAATGCTTCCCTCTGCTGCAAGCTACTCCACCCATGGCCCTCAATGAAGGCACTTGTCCACAGGGCTTGCTCTGCTCCCTCCCTGCCCGCTATGACCAAACCTCTGGCTTTAGGGTGACTTCGTGTGAACCTCTGGGCATGCTGTGCCTCCCTCTCTAAGACTTGTGAGTACAGTAAACCCTTTAAATTCATATGCCTCTTCAAGTGTAATTTCTGCAGCCATGTTTGTGTGATCCTTAAGGACCCTATAAGGGAAACTTACTCCCTCATTTACAATACAAATATTTATTATTAGAAAAAATCATAGGAGATTATCTTTATGAACACAGGTTAATGAAGGACTTCCTAAGCTATTAAAAGCAAAATTATGAGGAATATTTCAGTAAATTCGACTGTGTCATATAAAGAATTCTATTGACAAAAGACAATAAGACAGCATAAACAAAGTTAAAAATAAAGACACGAACTGGGGAAAGATATTTGCAGCGTGTGTAAAAAAAACAGAGGAATACTACCAAAATATATAAAGAGCTCAAACAAAAATTAATAAGAAAAAGATAAACAATCTATTAACAAGTGGGAAAAGGACATAAAAAGGCAATTCGGAGAAGAGAAAACTAGAATGTCTAATAAACACATGAAAAGATGCTCAATTTCCCTAAAAAAAAAAAAGAAAATTAGAACAATGAGTTACCATTCACATCCACCAGAGTGGCAAAAATGAAACTGTGTGACAATATCAACTGTGGGCAAAGAGCTGGAGAAAGAACTCTCATTGTCTATTAATTGGTGAGAATAAATTGTTACAACAAATATCTAGTAAAACTGGAAAAAAAATACATACCTTTATGACTCAGTAATTCCTATTCTACTAGATTGAACCATAAGAAATTGCTATTTTTTGTAGGTCAAAAAGTTAGTTAAATATCAGCAGTTTTATATGATTCAGCCTTAATTACAGACCCTAGAAGAATTCTCCCATCCATGGAAAAGAGGTTTTTTCATTGTACCATCACTTTTAATGGGAAAAAAAGTGGAAGCAATCCAAATTCTATCAGTAAGGAAATAGATGGATACATTTTGGCATATCCATACAATGCTGAGTTATCCACATATATCATGGATAGCTCTAGAGTGTGTAGGCCACTCGCTGGGCCCTCCTCATTCAAATGGATGAGCCAGGGCTAAGCGCTGACCTCACTCTGGACTCTTAGGGCTGCTGTCCCATGCTGCAGGAGTCCAGGCTTCCTGCATATGCTCACTCTCCCTGAGTTTGAGAGCTCCATTTTCAGGGCAGGCAAAGGAGCAATCCTTTTAAAATGATAAGCCTTCTGTGTTGGGCTGCAGATATGAAATATGTAGGCTCTGCTTAAAAGCAGCTTCTTCAAATTCCTGTGGCTTTCTCTGGCCCCAGGCAGATCATCAGTGCTAAAGAAAAAAAACATTCAATAATACTTGTTAAAAATGATAAGGCAGACTTTCTTCAGGACCATTGTGATAGGTTTAGGGACCACCACAATGGGGAGTGTGCTCAACTCTGAATACAGCATGGGCAAACGAGAATTCACCCATGGGCAGTGGATGGAAAATTACTAAGAGGAAACATCACAGGTCATGGGAGATTCTGGCTAAACTGACCTAATAGGATTGCTCCTGAAGACAGGCCAGGGTGATCAGAGATCACCTGGGGGATGGTGGAGGATGAAGAACCTGATCAGATATGGAGGGTGATCAGATACCGAGGGTGAGGGGTTCTGGTTAAACTGACTTAGCAGGGTTCTTGCTAAAACTGGCTCTTATAAGGAAGTGTACAGATGGGCCTCAGAGAAGGTTCAGGAGCCTGACTAAAGTTTGAATCTTTGTCAGTTCCCCTTCTTTTTACGGAAAGAATATGCATTCTTCTTTCCTTTGAACAATATAAATCCATGTCTCCTTTGGTCTCCTTTTGCTCACTAAGGAGCAGGTGAATCATCTGTTGGAACATGGTAGTAGAGGGTATTTTCTGGATGGTGCTAGCAGTCAGGCATTTAATGAGGGGGATTTCTATTAAAATTAAAAGATTAATAGTTAGAAACCCAGTTTCTGAGTCCAGAGGCAACCAGTTGAGATTTCTAGATGTTGGGCTCAATATACCTATAAATGGTGGAGTGAGGGTGCCAGTGGCTATCTGATAAATTTTCCTGGCTTGCAGGTTGAATGTCTCTGGCGATGGCATCGGGTGTTCCAGTGACCTTTCTGAGACCTGCACAGCAGCAGGCATGAAGGTTGCCCATACATGATCTGTTATGGTGATTCCTTGAAGTTTGCATCAAGTCGTCGAGCTTATTAGCCTTCAGGGGTTGGGGAAAAGGGCAGTTTTAGTTCTCAGTGATTCCAAGCCAGAAGGGAGAAAAGTTAATTTGGAGAGCTGTAGCCAGAGACTGGAGGAAACTAGAGGAATTCAGGCTGGATGCCCAGTTCACAGGGAGATAACAAAAGCGTAAAGGCAATAAACAAGACTAGAAGTTAATACCCACACAGGTTTGCTATAGTTTTCCATTGAAACATAATCTTTTCTCTACAGTCACTCCCATTTCTATCAAAGATAATCAAAATAAGACTAATTTGTTTGCAATATAAGTGTAGTCTCATTAAACTTGGCCTGATTACTTACAGAAGTGCAGCAAGAATAGTGACTGACCACATAGATCTTTTGAGTTTGCTTTGCTGGAACTTTTCATAATGAATTTCAGATAGGACCTTTTAAAACCTCTTGAGGCTAGGAAGCCAAGCCAAGGACTCGCCATCAGACTTTCCCTGCAATACCTACATATTTGGGTGAATTCCTCTCTTCTTGAGGTCCTCCAAATATCCTGAGGTTCCTGGCCCTGCCAGGAAGGGTGACCTTTCTTGCTCACCTGGTAAGGCTGCTGGGAACCCTGTAAGTAAGTGTCTTGACATGAGTACAGCCGTGTTTGGCCACTCCATTGACCTACAGCCACCAGCACAAAAAGAAATATAAAAGCTGCTTTCTGCGTGGTGGGAACTGACCCTTCTCCCAGGGAGATAGTTGCAATGTGTAAAAATTTCAAGGCCCTTTGGGTGCCGCAGCCTGGGACAGACTGTCCATCTGTGCTGGGCTGGGATGATAACCAGGGTAAACAATGCACGTACACAACTGCCAGGCTGGGACGATAGCCAAGAGGCTCAGTGCACGTACGCCACTGATAACCATTTGTGCATGGGAACACTGAATGCTTGCTCTGTAAACTCTGTAACTGCTTATATAAACTGCTGAAAACCGAGGCCTGGTGAGAGTTCCACCTGTGGAAGGGACGCCTTGCCCAGGACGTGTGATTCCCCCCCAGCCGTGTCAATTGAAGGAACTCTCCCGGCAGTGGGACGTGGATGTTGTGAGTAACCGATCTGATGTGTTCTCTTTTTGGTCAACCTGGTGTTTCTCTTTCTGGTTGATTTGTGTCATTTCCCTTCAGTCGATCTGGTGTTTCCCTTTCCAATCGAGCTGGTGTTTTTCCCTCTTATTATTTGACCTATTCGGATCTGTTTGCGGACTATCACCTTTACTATCCTCTATATAATAAAATATACTTTCAGTCCATTTGTTTGGAGTGGAAAGTTTCTTTTACGTCTCCGATCGAATCCTCGAACCTCTCATAACAGCAAGGTATCAGGCTGGTTTTTCCAAGGAGCTTTATTGGCTCCATAAAGTCAACCTTAGTTCCTTAAAGCTGTCTGGTAATATCTGATTCTTTGTGCATCATTCTCAAATACAAGATTCCAGTCAAAGGCTTTGTGATATAACCAGTGTTTCCAATTATATGCTGTTACAAGGAGAACAGATTCTTATTGAACTTATGTAAATAACCATATTGCCATGAGAGTAAGAATATTCAATAAGAATTTCCAAATTATGGAGGAATTATGAAGGGAGAAAAGAGAAATGCTTCAATTCTGTTTACAAAGATATAATTTACCAAATTGCTGTAAGTTATAGATTGTTCAAGAGAAAAGAGAAAAATATTTCCTTAAATCTGGAAAACAAAATGTTGAAAAACCAGCAATGTTTCAAAAAAAGAATCATAAAAAATTATAATTATCCTCATCAGTTCATTCAGTGCCATGTAATTAATTCTTGTTCTGCTTGATCTTGAGTTAGCAACTTTATGAATCCACTAGCTTCTTCATTAGTTTTGGAAATTCCTACTCAGTCCAGTGGCATGGTCTCAAAGTTTTTAAAGAGATGCCATCACGGAGCATTCTCACCTAGTTAACTGTAAATGCTTTCAGAGAAGAATCAGAGTAAAACAGTAACTGTCTGTGGATGACAATAGACTTTTAAAAAAATAGTTGAGGTTAAAGATCTGATGAGAGTTCATTTGATAAGGAAATTTAGTTATTTCTGTGGTATACAACACATTAACATAGTCAGGAAGGAGACTGACTAAAGTTTGATCAAGCAAAAAATCTTTGTCGACACTCTGATCTTTATTATATTCTCTCTTCTGCTTACTTTAGGTTTCATTTTCTTGTTTTTCTGGTTTGTTAAGGTGAAGTTTAGGTCATTGATCTGAGACTTTTCATTTTTCTTTCTTTTTTCAATTTTATTGAGGCATAATTGACAAATAAAATTGTAAGAGAATTAAAGTGTACATTGTGATGATTTGACATGTGTATAGTTTCTTCTTTTCTAATATAGATGGTTAGTGTTTTGTAGTTTACATCTTAACTTATCATGTTCTACCTTAAATTAATATAATACTATTTCATGTATAATACAAAAACTTTGCAATAATATACTTCCATTTCTCCTCTCCTGACCCTGTTACTCTAGTTGTCATATGTTTCTAGTTGTTACTCTAGTTACTCTAGTTGTCTAGTTTCACATATGTTATAAGCCCCACAGCACTACATTGTTTTAACAATTATCTTTTAAAGAGATTAAATAATAAAATATCTTATATATTTAACAGTGTAGCTATTTCCTTTACTATTCATTCCTTCGTGTAGGTTAATATTTTCACCTGTTGTGTTGAATTTTATCAAAACTTCTTCTTAGCCTATTTAGGGTTTGAATTACATTGACTGATTTTCTTTGCTTGTTTGTTTGGTGAGGAAGATTGGCCCTGAGCTAATGTCTGTTGCCAATCTTCTTTTTGCTGAGGAAGATTGGCCCTGAGCTAACATCTGTTCCCATCTTCCTCTATTTTGTATGTGGGACACTGCCACAGCATGGCTTGATGAACAGTGCATAGCTCTGTGCCTGGGATCCAAACCTGCAAACCCCAGACTGCTGAAGCAGAGCACGCAAACTTAACCACTATGCCACTGGGCCAGCTCCATGTTGACTGATTTTTTTAATGCTGTACCAGCCGTCTATTCCTGGGATGACCCTCATTTGGCTGTAATATATTTTATTATCCTTTTTATATATTACTGGACGTGATTTGCTAATATTATTTTGAGGATGTTTGCATCTATGATCATGAGAGATATTGATCTGTAGTCTTTTCTTGTAATTTCTTTATTTTGATTTGGTATTATAATAATTCTGGCCTCATAAAATGAGTTGAGAATATTTCCTCCTTTTACAGTCTACAGGAGAGTGTAACCATCTGGGCCTGGAGTTTTTTGGGGGTGGTGGGAGGAAGTTTTTAAACTGTAAATTCAATTTTTTATACATATAGGACTATTCAGGTTATCTCTTTCTTCTTTAATGAGTTTTGGTAGTTTGTGTCTTTTAAGAAATTGGTCCATTTCATCTAAGTAATCAAATTAATGAACATTGTGTTGTTTGTAGTATTCCCTTAATATCTTTTTAATGTCTGTGGGACCAGTAGTGATGTCCCTTCTGTCATTCTTGATATTGATAATTTGTGTCTTCTCTCTTGTTCTCTTGGTTAGTCTGGCTAAAGGTTTATTAATTTTATTGATCCTTTCAAAGAACCATCTTTAGTTTCATTGATTCTCTCTATGGGTTTCCTGTTTTCAATTTCATCAATTTCTGCTCTGATCCTTATATCTTTCCTTCTGCTTGTTTGAGCTTAATTTGATGTTCTTTCTCTAGTTTCCTATTGTATAAACTTAGGTTATTGGTTCCGGATCTTTGTTTTCTTATAATATGTGCATTTTAGTACTATAAGTTTCACTCTAAGTACTGCTTTAGCTGTATCCCACAAATTTTAATATATTTTTAAATTTATTTTAAAATATTTTTAATTTCTCTTATGACTTTCAACTCATGAGTTATTTGGAAGTGTATTGTTTATTGTCCAAATATTTGGGGATTTCCCAGATATCTTTCTGTATGGATTTCTAGTTTAATTCCATTATAGTCCAAGAATGTTATTTCCTATTTTTTTAAATTAAATTTAATTAAATTAAAATAATTTCGATTTTTTTTAAGTTTGTTTAAATTTGTTTTATGGACCAGAATATGGTCTATCTTGGTGAATGTTTTATATGCACTTTGAGGAGAATGTATATTTTGATATTGTTGGACGCTGTATTCTATAAATGTCAGTTAGGTCAAGTTAGTTGATAGTGCTGTTCAGGTACTCTATATCCTTCCTGATTTTCTGCCTACTTGTTCTCTCAGCTTTTGAGAGTGGAGTTTTGAAGTCTCCAACTGCAATTTGAATTTGTCTGTTTTTCTTTTCAGATATGTAAATTTTTGCCTTGTGTATTTTGAAGCTCTGTTATTAGATGCATTTATATTTAGGATTATCTTCTTGAAGAATTGACCCTTTATCATTATGTGATGTCCATCTCTATCCCTGACTATATTCCTTGTCTTGAAGTCTACTTTGTCCAAAATTAAAATAACTATTCCAGCTGTCTTTTTGTTAGTGTTTGCATGGTAGATTATTCTCCATCCCTTTACTTTAAACTTTTAAAGTGGGTTTGCTGTAGATAGCATATTGTTGGGTCTAGCTTATTTATCCAATCTGACAATCTCTGTCATTTAACTGATGTGTTTAGATTATACACATTTAAAGTGATTATTTATATAGTTGGCTTAAACCCTACCATTTTAGTAGGTGTTTTGTAGTCACTGTTCTTTGTCTCTTATCTTTTTTTTTATAATTTTTATTTATTTATTTTTTTCCCCCAAAGCCCCAGTAGATAGTTGTATGTCATAGTTGCACATCCTTCTAGTTGCTGTATGTGGGACGCAGCCTCAGCATGGCCAGAGAAGTGGCGCGTCACGGCGCGCCCGGGATCCGAACCCGGGCCGCCAGCAGTGGAGCGCGCACACTTAACCACTAAGCCACTGGGCCGGCCCTGTCTCTTATCTTTTTATTCTGCATTCTCTGATTTTGACTGAGCATTTTTAATTACTCTATCCTATTTTCAATTATTCTATTTCATTTCCTCTATTGACTTATTATTATTTACACTTCTCTCTTTCTTTAGTACTTGCCATAGAGTTTAGAATATATTTTTAAAAATAATCTGCATCCACCGTCAAATAACGTTATACCACGCCATATGTAGTGAAAAGACCTTATACCAGAATATTCCCAATTCTCCCTTCCCATCCCTTATGCCTTTGTACATTTCACTTTCCTAAATGCTATAAACACTGAAATGTATTGTTACTATTGTTCCTTTAAACAGTTGGCTATCTTTTAGAGCAATTCAAAATACGGGAAAAAAACACTTTACCTTAATTTATTCCATTTCCAGCACTCTTAATTTTTTTGTGCAGATCTAAGTTTCTGACTTATATCATATATTATTTCTTCTTGAAAACTTTTTTAACATTTCTCTTGAATGCTTTTTTTCACATTCATTTTTCTTTTTCAGTCTTTTATCACCCTATCTTCAACTTCATTGATTCTTTCCTCAACTATATCAAAACTCTGATAAGACAATAAAAGACATTCTTCATTTCTGTCACTATGTGATTGATTTCTAGCATTTCCATTTGATTCTTTCTTATAGTTCTCATCTGTCTGCTGAAATTACCCATCCGATCTTGCGTTTTGTCTACCTTTTCCATTAGAGCCCTTAATATAGTAATCATGGTTATTTAAAATTCCCTATCTAATATTTCTAACGTCCATGACACATCTGAGTGTGTTTCTGATCATTGCTTTGTCTCTTCACATTGTGGTTTTTTTTTTTTTTTTTTTTTTTGCTTTTTGGATGCCTTGTAATTTTTTGTTGAAAGCTGGACATAGTGTATAGGACAATAAATATTGAGGTAAATAGGCCATTAGTGTGAGGATGTATGTTAATCTAGCCAGGAGTTTTGGGGTTGTGTTTGAGGTTTATTTTTCCAGTGGTTACCAGTGCTGAAATTTGTTGCTGTTAGGGGAACTAGAAACTTAAAATTCCTCTAAGGCCTTTGTTTCTGTCTTCCCTCTTGGCTTTAGGCCTTCCTTTTGTGCTGATCCCCAGAAAGAGTCTGTCTCTTAAACTCTCCCACCTGTAATCCACAATTATTCTTGCTGGAGGTTTGTTACCATGATGATGGGTAAGAGAATGGGGGGCCTTCTCTAATATTCTGATTAAGTCTCAGTATTTGGAATGCACAGTGGGTCTGTGTTTTGATGATCTGGCCACAGTGTTTCTGCTCCTCCTAGAGTTAGAGCTATTCCCTCACCCTACTTCCCTTTCCCCTGCTGCAGCAGGTATCCACCAGTTTAATACCTTGTGGCTCCTCTTGTTTGTTTATTAACTTAGCAAGATAGGAGGGCTAGGTCTCACTGGAGTTCCCTTCTCTCCAGCCACAGAGGATTTCACCAATGCCCTCAGCTGATGTTCTTCCCCTGAAGATTAAGTCCTTTTTCTCCATAAGGGAGATGATCTGGGCAAATTTTGCAGTGATTGCTGTTCCCCTTCCCAAGACAGCACCATGGGGCACCTCTCTCCAGATTCTTCCTATCCTCCCAGGAAGAGCCTGGTGGGGTTCCTGGCAGAAAAGCCTACAAAAGATTGGGAATGCCTCCCATGATTGTCGCCCCCAGTAGCTTCACATTCCCAAGCTAGCTCACACTTGGCCTCCAGCAACTCATTACAACTTTTAGCTTAATGTTTTGACTGACTTATGTGGAATGCAGCAACTTCTCTCCCAGGTAAAGCAAATGCTCAGTTCTGTGTCTCATTGAAAGTGCCAATCTCTCTCCAGTTTTCAAGATGGCAGTTTGTGCCATCAGTTGTGACCTCAGTTCTCTGTTGGATTCTTAAGAAGTCATTAATTTCCCCCTGGCCTCCTTTATGTGTTACAGAGGTGAAACGCATGTCTTTAGAGCACTCTACATCTCTGAGTTCAGAACTGAGGTTTTAAAATGGTTTTAAATTTTGTGTGAATTATCTACTTCCCTTATTTGCCCACAGAAATATACTTTGCTGAATCCTTATCCAGCTGTCTTCTATTATAAAACCACAAAGTCCTGGTGGGGACCACACCTCAAACACCTCTGATACCCAGATCATTCACTAGTAGCTGGTGACAAAGTTTCAAACTTTAGTGAGGCTCTTGAACCTCCTCCTAGGCCCTTCTATGCACTTCCTTATTAAATCCAGTTTTGGCAAGAACCCTCCTAAGACCATTAAACCAATACCATCTGCCCTTGATATCTGATAACCCTCCATATCTGATCAGGTTCCTCATCCCCTAGGTGATATCTGTTGAAATTTTGATTGTGACTGCATGGAATTTTATCAGTTTAAGAGTTGTTGGGGCCGACCCATGGGTTAGCGGTTAAGTGTGCGCGCTCCGCTACTGGCGGCCCAGGTTTGGATCCCAGGTGCGCACCAACAAACTGCTTGTCCGGCCATGCTGAGGTGGCATCCCACATACTGCACCTAGAAGGATGTGCAACTATGACATACAACTATCTTCTGGGACTTTGGGGAGAAAAAGGGTAAAGAAAAAGGAGGAGGATTGGCAATAGATGTTAGCTCAGAGCTGGTCTTCCTCAGCAAAAAGAGGAGGATTGGCATGGATGTTAGCTCAGGGCTGATCTTCCTCACAAAATAACAAACAAACAAAAAAACAAAACAAAACAAAAAAGAATTGTCAGCTTAACAATATTTAGTCTCCTAACCCAGGAATGTGGCATATTTCTTCATGTTTAAAGATTTTCTTTAATATCTCTCGTGAATGTTATTTTCTTTTTGATATGGGAATTATGAAGAATATTGTTTTAAATTTTACCAACTGGACATTTCTTTGTACATTTTGATGATGGTTTCTAATTTTTGGCTTTGTTGGAGGCTGTAAGAGAAGGTATCCTATGAAATCAATGTTTGAGGACTCTATTAAAGCTTTTGCTGTAGTCAAGAAAAGGCCAATATTTGTAACTGTTCTCTGGACTTAGAAGAATGCATATTTTCTATTTACAGGGTAGAAATATATGTATTTTTATATGCAGCATTTATTTTTAAATCTAATTTCTTCATTGTTTAAACAAAATCTCTGCCATATTTTTTATTAACTATTTTATCAAATTCTGGGAAGTGTATGTTAAAATCTATCATTGAGATTAATTTAATAAACCTCTTTAAAAATTTTTATGAGCCTTTGCCTTATATAAACTATTGTTACATTGTTTTGTGCTTGATGTTTCATAACTGTTATTAAGTTCTATGAACTTTTCCTTTATTATCATAAAATATTCCTCTTTTGTGATTTGTGCTTGTGGGTGACTTAATCATTGCTTTGTCTGTAATTAACAGTGCCACCTTTGTTCTCTAATTTTTGCCTTTATCTAACACATCTTTGCCCGATTTCATATTTGTATTTTTTCTTTCTTTCAAATGTAGATTTTTAAAATTCATCTTTTAAAAATTTTGCTTTGTAAATGACACACAAATTGACACTTAGAAATACACACCCAACTTCCAATAGTCCCCGTAGATACCATGTATTTAGATGACCACAGACACATACATGCCACACCCAGTATTCCCTACCCCCTGTCCACAGGCCAGCATTTCTAGGTGGTGCCTCTAGTTTCTCATGTCAGGGATACAGTAACTATTACAGAGCTTAAAATGGAGAATTGAGGTTTCGTTCTTAGTCACTACTTTCTTAGTATAAATTAACAAATCAAACTTTGTATTTGAAAGAAGAAAGGGTGAGGGTCCTGAAGGCTGAAGGATTACACATAAGGGAGTCAGTGCAAGAGTAAAGTGTACAGAATGCAGCTGCTATGAATCTCTGTGGGCCAGTTTCACTGGCTTCACAATTTCTCTTCAGGTTAATTCTGGGCACAAAGCAGGGGACCAGCTATATTCTGTGACATGGGCATGAGATGTACTTGAGGCAGTGGGACACAACAAGTCTGAGCATTAAACTAAGTTCCCCTCAAGTCAAGATATCTGTGTCGAGAGAAGATAGGAACAAAGAACAGTTAGCATGTGTGCCTCTAATATGGAACTGTGGGGGATCTACCCTAGGGGCCCAAACTTGGCAACTATTCCTGCCCGGATCCCCATGAAAGTCCCAATCTCCAGGGATGGAAGATCTATACATTTGCTCCCAATCATCCAAGCCAGACCTGGGAGAGCCACAGTGTCTGACTCTAAATGTTCTCCTCCAGTGAGAAAAGGCTCCTCAGTCCTCAGCCCTAGCTGTGACTTTCCCATCATCCAGTGTCAAGCAAGAAGCCAGTGGAGATCGGGGTTCCATGAAGCATCTGACAGCAGCAGAGAGCAGCCAGGTAAGAAGAGCTGGGAGAGAAGGTGAGGGCATGGTTACCTCCAACAACAGACAGGTTCACATGGACACAAACACATAGACTTATAGTTGGGAAAACAGACACACTAAATCCCTCGGAATCTGACCAAGTTCAAATGGGCAACATCTCTTGGTTTGACATGTACAAGCCTTTCCTGTTTCAGGATGTGCTGACCGTTGCAGGACACAGCAAGTGCACTTTCAAGATGGAAATAGAAAAGTATGAGTGGGAAAGGACGGAGATAACTAAGGTTAGTGGTGCTAGGATCAGCGACTACAGGCTCCTAAAAACTCTGGCCAGAGGCTCAGAGCCTAGAGCTGCCCTCCCTCCCCACAAAAGAGACTCTCTTTCAGACATTCAAGACCCTCCTATTCTGCCCTAATCACCTTTTTGTAGTTGCTTCCGTATGTTCATCCACTGTGGCCTGTGACCACATAATAGAGGTATCTCAGAGGGAGGATACCTGGATGCCACATGGAGCCCCACAGAGGGTAGTTGGCTTGGGCCGGGGTCCAGGCATTAAGCAGCCCCAGTGTAAGGTGCAGGAACAAATGCTCAGTGCTGCAGATATGTCAGATGTCTCAGAGACAGTCACACACTAACAAGAGTCACGAGAGATTAATACATGAAACCAGACATCAACATATTTAAGTTATACAAAATAAAGGTTATTCCAAGGGGACTGGTAAGAGCACTCTCTCCCTGTGAGGAAGATTCCTGGGAAGTCGAATTAAAATTTCAAGATGGGTAGTGAATATCTAATCAGAGTAAGAGGAATCTAGTATATGACCTATTCACTGTGTAATCTCAACTTGTTGAGGTTTAACGAAACCCCGTGAAATGATAGTATTTGTTCTTCAGTAACTGATCTTCTGTTAGTAGCTCTCATAAAAACATCCTGACCAGATTCCATCATTTTAAGCCATTGTATATTATAAAAATCACACATTCAGTAATCAAAAACATTCTAAAATTTCAGTCTCTTGTGTTCCACTCTCCCACAATGTTTCTTGGTTTGGAGTAGTGGTGGGGGCCGGGGAGAGGTGGTAGATGTGGTTTTAGTCTCAGGCATCTCTTCCCCTTCACTCTTCTCAAACTAACTCTTCCTGAGCTGGAGCAAGAAAGAGAGAGAGGGAATCCAGAAGGTGTTATCTCCCTGACGACATAAGGAGCTGGCATTCTCCTGTTTGGTGTGTGCTGCCTTTCTGGCTGTCACCCACCGTGGCAGAAAGTCAAAAGCTGGCTCTCTTATGGGCTCAGCTCTGTGGGTTCTTCACAGAGGATTCTCTGGGAAGCTCCAGAGGGTGTCAGTGGTGGGAGATCCAGCTCTCAACCTCTCTAATTCCCCTGAAAGTCCCACCCAAATGGAGTTTATGCTGCAGTGTCTTATTGAAGGGATCCCTTTTCCTACAGGCACCACTTTTGCCTTGAGTATTGCCAAGATGTCCCAAGTCAATTGTCTTCCACACGGGCCACTCAGCAAACAGGAAACTCACACACCATTGTGATGGCAAACAGCAAGCACACAGGTAGCTTCTCTACCGGCCCACTCTCAGCTCTACCATCTCTACCTATTTTCTCTTCCCTGCTCAGAGAAACTAAGCTGATCAACAAGATTGTTAGCTAAGCCAAGAAACCAACTGACGATCTCCCCATCATGCAAGCATCTCCAATCTTTGAAGTGATATTCTTGGAGCTCTTCTCCCTCAGATTTGGGGACCAGGAAGCCCACTCCCCTCTCCCAAGGGGAGTGATGAGAGGGCAACAGACTTTGTCCAGAATGACTGCTCTTTCACTTCCCAGTCCTCCCACCATACTCACTTGGGGATTGGGGGCAGTGTTGATTATGCTCCTGGTAGGATTATTCCAGCAAACATTGACAGGATGTGGCTAACCTTAATGCTGGCAGCTCTCTCAACATAGGGTTTGGGTTATTTAGAGCCTAGTGACCTATTTTTGGCCTTATTCACAGTTCCCAGATAATAGGAAAAACCTACTGCCATCCTGCTATATCTCTTTCACTTTTTACTACCATTTTTATTATGGAAACAGCCTGCCATTAAGACCAGAATATTCACATCTGCCATCAGGGCACAATGAAAAAGGCTGCACAGATATTGCTTTTGGTTTCCCTTGATGCAACCCATGCCCCCAACTCTTACATTCCACGTTAATCATCCTTTCCCTGGGGCACCTTCTCTCAACAGCTCTGGCTACAGCCTAGTACTGCCTTTGCCCCTTTTAATTCTGTGATATAATTTATGAGAAAATGACTTCACATTTCAGAATTTTACATTAGTTTTTTACTAATTTAACTCTCAAAATGCTAGGATACTTCATTATCACCATATTACATACATCCTATGATCAATATCCTAGAAATATTGCCTGTAACATCCTCTGCTTCAGCCAGTCAAGCCACTTAACCTGTCTGTCTCCTCCCTTTCCTCCTTCTGTTTACCCCAGGCCTTATTTCTTACCAGAAATGCCATCTCTTCTCCTCTCTACTATCCAGGTACTGTGAATGCTTCCATGGCTATCGCATCCACATTGCTTTATCTGACTCTTCCTGCCTGTATTGATTTCTTAATGCTGGAATTATCACTTGGATACACCCCATAATTTTACTGTCTCTATGAATCTCTTCTTCTTCAAAAATAATATCAAGTACCACATGTAACTGAACTTATTTTGCCTAGCAAAAGGGAGAAAAGAAGTCTCTTTGCAGAATCCTGCACATAGCAACCTCACAAGCATGCTTAGCTCATACAAGCCAACAGTTGTGAGGTACTGCATGGACATTCTGATGCTCTGCAGTCAAAAGGTTTATGACAAACCACCAGGCAGATCCTTCAAAGCCTAAAAGTAGTATAATCCTGGGAAAATGTAAGAGACACCCAGAATGAATTTGAGTGAGTTGTATAAACTGGCATTTTATTCGGGTAAAAGAACTTATGACCTTGAACAAATAGCTAAATCTCCTTGCTTCATTTTTTCCTTCTGCTTAATGAAGCTTGTTACTTCTAAAACTTACAGGTTTTAGTAAGGATAAGATGAGAAAATGAAGGTAAAGCAGGAGTACAGTGCCCGGCACTTGCTTGTATCCTCAATAAAGGGCAGCTAATCAAAATTTGGAGGTAAAGCTAGGGAGGAATGTAAAGAAAAGGGCATCTTAGCTGTTTCAGGACTGTAAATGTTATGGGTTCTGCCAATCTCACCTGTCATCCCTAATCTCTCTGAATCTCAGTTGCTTCATCTCTGATTCCACTTCTCAGTATCCTCACCTGTAAAGGATGGAATTCATCATTCGAAGGATAAAAAGAAACAGTGTATGTGAAAATACTTTGTACATACCAGATCTTCACTAAATGTCAGTGAAGTATGAATTAAGGTGTATGTAATCAAAGATAATTAAATGTAATTAAAATTATAGAAATTAACTAGCTATTTATTTCAGTAAAACTAACTCCAAAGAATTATCTAATGTGAGTTAATTCCTAAACAATGACAAAAACAATATCATAAAAAATTTGCTTAAATGATGACATATTATTACCAGTCTCGTCTAATTTTATACTTGAAGTGATATTAATTAAGAGATAAACTTTGGATCTAGTATCATTAAAAAATTACAATCTCTAAACAATAGATGGAGCCCAATTAATTAAATCTTTCCTTTTACTTTTGATCACATTTTCTTCCCTGTAGACATGTACAGAGACAACAAGACCAGAGTCACAGAATTCCTTCTCCTGGGACTCTCTGGGCAGTCTGAGCAGGAAGAGCTCCTCTTTGGGCTCTTCTTGTGGATGTACCTGGTCATCATCATGGGGAACTTTCTCATCATCTTGGCCATCAGCTATGACAGTCATCTCCATACACCCATGTACTTCTTCTTGGCCAACCTCTCCTGGGTTGACATCTGCTTTTCTTCAGTCACAATCCCCAAGATGCTGCTGAATCACATATTGGGAAGCAAGTCTATCTCTTACGTGGAATGTATGATCCAGATCTACTTCTTCATCACTTTCATCAACATGGATGGGTTCCTCCTGAGTGTGATGGCCTATGACCGTTACACTGCCATCTGTTGCCCACTCCACTACACCATGATCATGAGGCCCAAACTCTGTGTTCTTCTGGTGGCTGCATCTTGGGTCATCACAAACCTGCATGCTCTCCTACACACTCTTCTCATGGTCCAACTCATGTTTTGTTCCAACAATGCTGTTCACCATTTCTTCTGTGACCCTTACCCCATTCTCAAGCTCTCTTGTTCTAATACCTTTATCAATGACCTAATGGTATTCACTGTGGGTGGATTGGTATTTCTGACACCATTTACATGTATCATGATTTCATATGTTTACATCTTCTCTAATGTACTGAAGTTACCATCTCCCTATGGAATAAGAAAAGCCCTGTCCACATGTGGATCCCACCTCACTGTGGTCTCCCTCTTCTACGGGGCAATTCTGGGAGTCTATATGCGCCCTTCATCCTCCTACTCAGTCCAGGACATGGTGGCCACTGTCATCTTCACAGTGGTGACTCCTCTGGTGAATCCCTTCATCTATAGCCTAAGAAATTGTGACATGAAGAGAGCCCTAAGGAAATTAATTCTCAGATTCTAGAATTAGAAAAATATAGAGCTGAGTGGCCTCTTGGAAATCATACATTTTTTCATTTTACAAACAGAGACCCTGAGGCCCAGATAGGTGCAAAACTCACCCATGACTATTTCCCCTAACTAATGACATGTGATCATGATCATGCTTTTAAATACGAGGCTGGTAGGTGCTCATAAGTTGTAAATCCATTAATTTGTTATCTACAAAAAGGGCTGATTCTAAAACACTCATTTTATAGACAACAAACATTTAAGACATGACATATATGGATACATTTTTTGGGATGGGTCCAGCAAACCTTGTAAGACAGTGGCCATCACGATGGTCTGGGAATTTCAGAGCATTTTAGGTCTGGTTCTCCTCAGAGTCAACTACCCTCTACTGTCTCACATTAGGAGATTCTGAAATTAACCTCAATTTACTGAGTCCCAGAAATATTAACTTGCCCAGGGCCGTACAACCAGTAATTATTGGTTATAGAATGGTCCTGTCTACTCTCAGGGTCTTTGGTCATTACTACGTTAGGTAATTTTTCCTCCATCCTAGGCTCAAGTCCCTTCCCCCACCTCTCAAAGCTCAGAACTCTACTCCTACACCACTCATCTCCCCGCACCACCATTCTAACTTTTTGGTGCTTTGTTGCTCACCGTGGGTATCATGGATGAGTATCTGGGATGAGTATCAAGAAGCTTCTGATAGTAGCTAGATTTCCTCATGGAACTCTTGGTATCCCTTTGAGTTTAGATGGGCTAGGAGAACCAGAGGTTCCCTCAAAGCTGAAGTGTCCAGAATTACTATAGCATCTGAGGGACATGAAAACATGAATTAACTATAGGATTTGGATTGGAACCCAGACTTCTGATTCCACGTCCAGAGTTTGTTGCATTCTATGGGGTCAAGCATCCAGGAGTCCAAGCCTCTTCTCCTACTCTACACCTGAGGGATAAGAGCCCACAAGGCCAGTTCCCACCTCCTCTTTCTTGGAGCCCAAAGAGCACTCACCTAAATCTCTAGTGGTCAGTCTTCAATACCCCTTCCCTCACTGGTCTTCTTGCCTCTCCCTGCTCCACTCTTCACTGCCTTCTCCACTCTCATGGCTAATCAGTACTCATTGACCTTACCATCAGCTCCTTTCTGACTTGGTCCCAACAGTGATCAGTTCTTACCTTGACCACAGCAACAGCCTTATGCTGAATCTGACTGCCTCCTGTCTCTCCCTACACATATCTATCCTGCAAACAGGATGAGTTTAATCTTCCTAAAGTGGTGGTTGTATACTGTCAGCCAATACTTATAGTAAATATTGAAGAGGCCAGGATAAATCCAAATGTTACCTTCAAATTCAGTGCGTAATATGATTTGGCCTGGAGCTATACTTACACTTTTATTTGTCATCAACTCACACATTCATTTGTTCGTAACTTGTCTCTCCTAATTCTCTTCCTCTTTCCTTTGTTCATTCTCTGCTGAAAGACTCCCTTGATTTTTTTAAGACTTTAATAATTGTGCATTTCCCTTAAGTCCTTTACTATCATGTCCCACAGACATGTATCGAGCACACAACATGGTGCTTCTCGGAATGTAGAACATGATCTCCCAAATGTATGTTGGTGCCAGTGGGAACCTGAATAGATGTGATAAACTTGATGTATTCTTATGAACTGTGAGTTTTATTTTAGAAGTTTAGTGTAAATGTTTGAGATATAATAACATGGAATAATGTTGGTGTTTAAAGTCATATGACTCATTTTGGTCTCATCATATTCTTCCTTGCATTACCCATTTCTGCATATATGCCTCATTCCATTATTCTATTACACACTCATTTTGAGAAAGCACCATAGATTATGCATGGGCATATCCCCTACAACGCTCAGTAGAGTTTTTGTTCATCCCAGATAATCATGAATTGAAAAATCATTGATGATGTGGTAGACAAGTGTAATGGGAAACCAGGAAGTGAACATTCCTAGACAGAAAAAATCAGAGCTGTAAAATTTTAAATCTAGGCAACTAGAGTACCAACAATCTTCCTCCAGAACATGGAAAGATTTCACTGAATTCTAAGACACAAAGAGGCAGCAGAGTTAAATGGAAAGAGCCATAGTTTAGGGTATAGTTTTATTGCTCAATTCCTCTCTCCCTCAACTCTCAGTCAAACGATGGGGTGAGAAGGAAGATGAAGATAGAGGGAAGTCAGTGAACTTACTAGAGGGCACAGAATCAAAGGGAAAATCACTCTATCCACACGGTCCCCACGAATTCACCTCAGGGGAGAAGTCATAGTTCACCATTCAGAAAGTTGTGGCTGAAAGGGGAAAAGAAATCTCTAAAAGGTCAGCAGTGTGGTATGAGCAGAAAGAGGAGAGGCCTCTGTCTTGGTTAGACTGGCCATGGTGTGAGAGATTATGTACTGGTTAATTCTACCACAGCCTCAGATCTTTAATTCTCCTACCTCTGG
Source organism: Diceros bicornis minor (assembly GCF_020826845.1). Classification (NCBI taxonomy): domain Eukaryota; kingdom Metazoa; phylum Chordata; class Mammalia; order Perissodactyla; family Rhinocerotidae; genus Diceros; species Diceros bicornis. The sequence continues at coordinate 91,674,158 of NC_080740.1, forward strand.
GGACCCCCTTCTACTGCATCTTCACTGGCTCCCTGCATTACTTCTCATGGGCCAACTATATAAGGAGACTGTAGGGAGATAGGGAAAGGAGTTTACTAAGGGGCCAGGTAGAATCAGCCTTTGTTGTGGTTTCCTGCACGTAAGGCACTCACAGGACATGAACTGGTCATTAATTAAAGTTCACCATCATGTGGGGCCTCTAGTGCCCTCTCCCTCTAGAAGCAGAGCAGTGCCAGGCTGGCAGAGTCCTCCCTGGGGACAGCTGGGAAATCAGGATTGTGTCTGGGAATTCACCCTCCAGGGTCTAAGTTGGCAAGACCAGGCCTGTGCCAGGAGTCTCCTCTCTGCCTCTGGGACTCCCAGAAGGCACCATCTCCTCTTCCCCATAGGCAACTTCCATCTAGCACTGATTAGCCACTAGGGGTCAGCTCTTTGCAAGCCAATTAAAACAACTTGGGAAGAAAAGTTTAACTTGAGCTCAGTGAAGGTTGAAATAGATGTTCACTCTGCTTCCCAGCATATTTCCCCAGACACTGCTCTCCCCAGAGGGAGCAGGGACTGCTCTATGTCATGGCCATTGGAGGTATTTTCAAGTTTTATGGAATCACTTCCCTCCAACTTGTGTTTCAAGTGTCTGCTCCAAGGCCATGCCAGCCAGGGAGCCTTCCACAAAAGTCTGGCACTGCCTCTTATGAGCTGAATAAGCCCTTCCTGCCATTCGCTGGATATTGCAGCCTCATAGAGATTATTACTGTCCCACCTATAATATCTTGTCTCCCTGTGCTTGGGGGCAGAAGCTAAGCTTTATATAGACTTTATCTCTCACAAGTTCAATCAGCCTTCAGCAGATGACCTTGTTCTGGGCATTAACTTTTAGTCACACGAATATTGAAACTTGGTCTGTGTAACTGACAAACTCTGACTCCTAATAAATCTGCTTATCTAGACTAACTTTTCATGTGTGAGCCACACAGAGGTACACAGTATATTGCCAAACCTATTTTCAAAGCAGGCCATCTTTCATTTGCTCTAAACTTCGGGCATGTCATGTTGCTAGTCAAAAACTGCTGGTTCAGGCTCGTCATAATCTTTAAATTGAGATATAAGTGATATTTAGGCACATCCCTGCCCCTGTATTGTGGATATATTTGCCAACAAAAATGTGAGGTCATTTTTTTTCTTTCTTAGGCGCATGAGTATGGACAAATAAATCGCTTTTGAGCCAAGGTATGTGAGCACAAATCAGACTTCCCATAACTGATGTTCATATATGACCTGCCATTAAATACCTTTCAGAATTTGGTAGAAAGAGCAGTTTCCTGAAAATGTCAGCAGAGACATGACATGTAGCATAAAAAAGTAAGGAAGTGCTGAAAAAAGGATGAGAGGATGACAAAGAGAAACAGCAGCCAACAAGAACGAACCCCCATGGCCAAAGCTGGAATAATTCAAGCAACAAAATAAACAAAGTAGTATTGAATTATAACCTGAAGTATAAAATAAATACATGAGTCCATATTGTTGAAAACAAATGATTGAATAGCAAATAAATGGGGGAAAGAGGATAAATTTTCCTTACAGAAAAATTCCACGTAACATATGTAGATAGTTCTCCTACCCCTACCTGCTAGAAGGTGGAGCTTAATGCTCTCCCTGCTCCTTGAGTGTGGCTAGACTTAGTGACTTGCTTCCAAAGGTTACAGTATGGAAAGGGGAAATCAATAACTTTAAAGGAAAGAAACCTGACAAACACTACCTTAACCAGGTAATCAAGGTTAACATCATCAGTGCAAGTCATGATGATACCATGTGTTCCCTATATGATGTGATGAGAAGGGTACTTCATCTCATGGGATTCTTCCTCAAGAGCTATAATGACAGTCTAATGATGAGGAAAGTTACAGAACCCAAAACTGAAAAGCATTGTACAAATACCTAGCCAGAACTCTTCAGAAGTGTAAAGTGTAAAAGGAAAGACTGAGAAACTGGTATAGATGAGAGGAAACTCAGGAGACAATGGTTTTAATTACGTTTAGGAATAAATGGGAGAGGTTCAAATACTGGTCATTTAAATACTGCTGACATTGTAACGATTTCCGAAGAGATGACATACAATGTTCATGGGCCAGCCCTTGAGTGAGCTAGAACATGAGGTAATAGGATGGAGAAAAATCTTTCCAGGTTAATCTACCATGTCCATTGAGTTAACTGAAAGAGTTGTCTTCTGACCTATTTCTGAAAGCAAGAGCTGGACCACACAGCAGACTGGTCCCCAGAAGACAAAGAGGATGTGGTGGGTGGACTCTTGTGATAACCTGCGACTTTTAATTGATATTGGGCCTTACGCTTAAGTCCTGTGGGCTAAAAAGAGTCTAAAATGGAAGAATAAAGAAGTTTCTGTTCCTTTATCCCCATCTCCTTCCTAACTCCACTAAGGTGGAGGGGGCCGACTCTCACACCATGGCCGGGAATGCTTGTGATGACAACTGCAGGCGAGGAGAAGGAAAGGCTGGGCCTTTCTGAATTATGCACCTCAGGTCTATTCCAGGGACCAAGGTTGGACAAACAGCCAATTAGCTTCTGAGTGACATGACTCATGCTACTCAGACAGGAAGGTCATCATAATATCTTTGGCATATTTTATTTCATAAATGGGTAGATCTCAGCCAAAATCAAAACCAGAACAAATCTCATGCATGTGGCCAGCAGTGACTTCCTCATTCCCTGAGCAGAACAGCATGAGAGATTTTCATCACACGATTTCTAGACTCTGGTCAGTAGAGACCCCAGTACCTCACTAAGTACAGCCACAGACTTAATCATAATGAGTGCCAAAATTGTATCCAGCATCAAATGATCTCATGGAAGCCAAGAAGGTGACTTCTGATACCAAGAAATAAGAAGGAGATTAAGAATCCTAATCTCCAAATACTCAGATCCAGCCTAACAGTGGCCACTGACCAAACCCTGTGCATCTCTTAGCATTCTCTACCACCTCATCGGACAACTGGTTCTCCTCCATCTTTCTCCATTTTAACCAACCTATATAATACATAATCTGGAAGACCAGAGGATAAGGTGGGCCTGCTCCAGATTAGGACCTGGATTTTTCACCTCTCTCCTCAGCCCTTTGATGAGGGCAAAAAAAGCAGAGAATACTTGGAAAGGACATGGTTGGCCCTCTTCAGTGACTATGGATCTATGGCGGCCCACACCCTAGCCAGGACTTGAACTAACCTTGAAACTTCCTAACAAAAAAACTTAGATTCCAGACTACAGTATGAACACCAATTCTCTTTGTTTCCTCTTTAGCCCCTGGGGGATCTGATTCATTTGTGATCAATGAACAAATTCCCTTGTTCATTGCTTATAATAAGGAGTTTTGGGGTTCACTCTGTGGTAGGGAGCAGGAAACCCCTACACACATGGAAGGATATCCCAGATGACAAGATGATGGATTGTGCTGCCCAGCACCTCGGGTATTGTCCCCACACTCCAGAGCAGAGGAGGCTGCTGCCCACAAGTCTATAACCATATGACTAAACTCACTGAGCTCTGGCTTTCTCATTATCCAGGGGGTGATTGCATAGGCTGTCCTACCCACCTACTGCACAGAAAGGACTACAGAAAGGTAAGTCAGGTGATGTATGAGGAAAATCTTTATACATTTGAATCAACTAAACTCTTTTAGATATTATTCAACCATGGCCTGAGAGTGCTATGTTTCATCAATTAACTCCACTAGGAACTATCAAGTGCAAAATTCAGTCACACCAGGAACTCACACAGTGGCTCTATGTCCAACCTCACTCAGGTAACTGCAGATCCCACATCCCCAAACCATGACCTCACCTTCCACACAACGGCATGATCAAGTTTGCTTCAAACAACAACCCCATAGGCTGACAAATAAGACCTCTCCAACACTGACAGAGATGTTTGAACAAAGGAGTTTAAAGAGGAGCAGGCTGCTTTGGGAAGGAGTGAGTGTCCATCATTCAGGGTGACCATGATGTGGGAGCATGGTCATTTCCAGAGGTGCTCCAGGCAAGGTTTCTCCCATGGGTGGGAGGCTGCACTGCTCCATTTCACCTGCCACAGCCCATCCTGCAGCTTCTCTGCTCCAGGTGGGGCAATCACTGAATCTCCAGTCAGCTCCCACAGGGAAGAAGTGAAGGCCAGGGCTGCAGTCTGTTGCAATGAATTAAGACCAGCACAGGCAGCCAGGTAAGACCAGGGGAAGTGGGAACGGAGATGTTCAGATATGAGTTTAGCAGAGTCCCACCTGGTATCACATTACCTTCTACCTAATCGTTCTTCCGAGGGTGAGGAGGGTCTTACCTCCAGTTTTCATTCTTTCGGCATTCTACATGGCATCTGATGTGGTCCTGAATAAAGGGTAGCTACTGCCACTGACTTCTGTTGCACCAGGACTGTGCTGGCCACTTGAAATCACACCATCCCTCATCCCTGTGTATCATCCCCATTTTACAGACGAGGAAACTGAGAACCAGCAATTTTCTCAGGAATCAAATCCACTTCCAGACTGAACATGAGCCAGGGCAGGGTTAGGAGGGATGAGAGCCGCCTTTCTCTGCCTTAAATTCCACTGTGAGCAGCAGAGAATTACAGAGGATGGGACAGGAGTCCTGCGTGGTGCTAAGTCTTACACAAGCAGAAAGGATATGTGATGTTTTCATTTAGGACTACTGAGCCAAACACCAGGCAACGTGGATTCTTTAAAGAAAACATTGAAAAAGCTCACTTTGTTGTCACATTCCCCAGTGTTCTCCCTCACAAGCCAGGTGCCATTTTCCCTTATTCTTCACCATGAATTTCCAAAACGTCTCAAACCTATTGACTCCTCCTTGGCTTTAAACATATCAGTTTTGAGTTTAGTAAGCGCTTTCTGGATGGCAGTGGTGCTCCCAGAGGGAGGGTCTGTTCTGTTCTCTGGTGGCCCCACAGGGACGAGCTGAGTGCTCCACATGCACCTGCTCAATGACGGCGTGAGTGACTGGATGAAAATGCTGTTTCTGCCATTCCGCTGTATTTGAATTTGCTTGAAAGTAGCTGCAGAAGTCCCTTAAGAATTCAGACTCAATGGTGCAGATCAAATCCCACAATACAAAGGATGATTGCCACACAAATTCCCTATGGAACCCGACAAGACCAAAGAACTACCCAGTGATCCAGTTGTTTCAAGAAATTTCTATTATAAAAAAAATCAGCTATATCCTTAAATTTTGTCATAATGAGGCAAAAACTAGTCTTGAGAAGTCATATCTAATATAAGATTTTGATAAAGAAATCACTCAAAGCCAATAGGTAAATAAACTACTTTGACTTATCTACTACATGAGTGTGGAGTAGAGGCTCTGGAAGAAGGGGACAGGGACAGGGTGTAATGCTGATAACATTAGGTTAAGGTCCTGAATAAATATTTTATTTTGTTTTCTGTTTAAAATTGTAGACATGAATAACTCTGCATCTAAAATCAAAGCAAGATTTCCATAACCTACTGAACTTTGTCCAAATTCTTCATCCCAGCTTTCAAAATTCCTTCAAATTTAGACAGCCTGGGGATAAGGACATTTCGAGAAATGATAGCTTCCAGCAGATGCTACAGAGGATGCTGCCTGGAAAGTGAATAGACTTTTCCCAAAGTGATTCCAGGGGCCAGAATAGGAGGCGACCACTGCGATAAAAGTCAGGTGACACAGGGGCAGCCTGGACAGTAGGACACTAGCTCTGCCACTCTGGGGAGTCACTTAGCTCTGCTGTGCGTCCCTGCCTCATGTAGAATGGGGACATGTATAAACTGCTCAGTGCTCAGCGAGTATTAGCCATTCCCCTTCTCCACTGATTGCCGCCCTGCAACAACAGAGTCCAGTGTCTCCAGGTCTGCTGATTTCACAAGAAGAAGTATAAATCCAGATTTTATATGAAATCCTTGATTTTTAAAATGTCAGCAAATATGAAATGTTTTGTAAAGCATTAAGGGTCCAAACCAAATATACCTGCAGGCTGCACCTGGCTCCCAGGAGCCAGTTTGCCCACTGTGATCTACAGTGGTCACAGGTCCTGGATCATGAGGACCAGACACACAGTTCCTCCTCCTTATTAATATAGTCAAGGAAATTCTCATTGACACGGAGACTTGGGCTTGCCCGTCTTGACACTGTCTTGACACCACCTCCTTTCCACTCTGCTCACTTGGAAACACTTGCATTTTATGCTAAGCCATTTTTATTCCTTAAGTGCGTTCATTAATCACAACAAAACATTTCTTATCCAACGGTGTCTGCATTTTATACCAGTAGATTTTGGTGTTCGATAATTTTGTGAAAGTTCATTCTCTTATCTGACTACTTTGTTGAGCACCGACCATGTGCTGAGTATAGTTCCAGGCACTGGGCACGCAGCAGTGAATGGGACAGACATGCCCCTGTTTTCAGGAGGGCACAGCCTCATGGGGAAATCACACCATAAACGAGTTAGCTAAACAACAAGATAACCTCCCACAGAGATATAAAGACGATAAATCAACCATGTGAAAGTCCAGGCAGAGAAATGCCAGGCCAAGAATATAGCCAGGGCAAAGGCCCTGAGGCAGCAAGGGGGTGAAGTCCCACGTGGCTGGCAGGACCTGCAGTTAGAGAAGGACCTGCAGTTAGAGAAGTAAACAGGAACCAGGTCAGGATGGGCCCAGCGGCTAAGGTTAGAAAGCTGGACTTCAGTCTGAGTGTGATGAGCCTCTACCGGGGAGTTTTGAACGAGAGAGCATCATGATCCCTTTGTGTTTGTAAAAGATGACACCAGATTCTGAGGGGAGAAAAGCCAATAGCCAGGCAAGATGGAAGCAACATCTGCAGTGTCCCGGATGAGAGATGCTGGTGGCTTGGGCCGTGGTGGGCAGATGCAATTCTGGGCTCACTTGGAGGCCCACTGTGCAAGGCAAAGGCCACATGAGGTTTGGTCTGCTGGGTTTCACACAATAGAACCTGCAAGTGTGAAGCCCTGACCAAAGCAGCTGTGGGGTCGTCTGGTACACGAAGCCTTTCCTTTACAGAAGCACAGTGAGGTCCAAGCGGAGAAGGAGCCACGCAGGGCACACACTAGTCAGTGGGGAGGACGAGGCTGGGCACAGTCTCCGTAAATTTTCCAGGACCCGGAACCAAGATAGCCTTGAAGAAGTTTTACATAGAAGTCTATTTACGTGGCTTCTATGTAATAGAATAGGCCGAGGAAGCCCACCCATGGTCTTTGTCCGCATGCTGGTTCCCTATACCAGAGTAACATTTTGGGAACATTTTCTACCATCTTTTCACACTAGGCTCTGCCTCCTTAACTGCCAGTGCTTTCCAGCATTGCACCATCATTACCCTCCCGCTCTGTGGGGGACTGTCACTCTGGTGTGGACATGCTCTGGCCTCCTCTTCCTGGGCCAAACGCTCCTCATGAAGACTAACATTCTCTTCCTCTGCCTGGGATATCTCACACTTCTACTGCGATGCCTACCTGCTCGTGAAGATTGCCTGCTCAGACACACGTGTCAGACACACAGTGCACGTTCCTGGGAGCTGTGGTCCTTTTCATGGCCCCCTGTGTGCTCACCATCATCTCCTACATCTGTGTAGCTGCAGCTGTCCTCCAGTTCCATCCGTCCGAGGAAGACGCAAGGCGTTTTCCATGTGCAGCTCTCACCCGTCTGTGGTCACCCTGTTCTATGGAACTGTACTGGAGTTATACACACAACCTCCAGACTCCTTCTCAGTTCAGGATACAGTAGCAACCATCATGTACACAGTGGTGATCCCCATGCTAAACCCCTTCCTCTACAGCCTGAGGAACAAGGACATGAAGGAGGCTGTGAAAAAGGGCAGCGGCTCAAAATCCTCTTAGTGGTGGTGAGTGCTGGGCTGATATCTGGAGAAGTCCAAGACGTAAGGAAATAGAACATGATTCTAGACATCACCTCAACACCACCTCCTCCCACACACCTATTCAGATGACTTTTAGAGAAGAAAACCCCCCAAATTAGAAGAGATTTTTACCATTACTAGAAGAGAGTATTAGAAGAGATACTTGTATCGCTGGGAATCTAATTCAGCTGCAGGTAATAGAAAACTCCAATAACATTGGCTTAAACAAGACCAGGGTTATTTTTGTCTTTCAAAATGACAGGTCCAGAGTGGGATTTCCAAGACTCAAAATGAGGCTCCTTCCAGCTCTCTCCTTTACCATCCATTGGGTGGGGATTTCATCTGTAAGTTTTAGAGATGGCTGCTGGAGCTCCAACCATCTCATCCTGACCCAGGTGGAAGAATGAAGAAAGGAAGGGGAAAAGGAGCTTGCCACTTTCAAGGGGCTTCACACTTGCAGGTTCTTACCCAGAAGCCCCACCTAGCATCCTCCACTCACATCTCAATGACAAGCACCTGCAAAGTGGCTAGGAAAGGCAGTTGTTATTTTTTGCTGCTGTTTATTCATTTTTTTGGGGGGGGGCTTAAGATTAGACACATCACCACTTCCTATAAAACACGGATTCTTAAAGAAAGCCAAGGGGGAAATAGATAATGGACAGATGCCTAGCAGGTGTGACACAATATTCAAGACTTATTTTACCACATTTTACACATGTGAAGTCACATTGTTATTTTAGGAGAATAAATCTGTTTTAGACATTGATTCCCTCTGGACTGAGATTGTGCGTTAAAAAAACCACATGATCATGGAAGATAAACCAACACATGGAGAGATAGAACTGTTTGGTGGTTACCAGGGGCTAGGGGGATAGGGGGTAGACACAAGGGGTGGAGAGATGCACTTATATGGTGACTGACAAACAATAAAGTACAACAAAAATTTCACAATAAAAAAAAAACCACATGATCATTTCAGTTGTTTCAGAAAAACACATGACATAATCCAATATACCCTTTCCTGACAAAAACACTAAACTAGGAATAGAATCCTCAACATAACAAAGGCCAAATATGAAAAACCCACAGATAACATCATACTTAATAGTTAAAGACTGAAAGCTTTTCTTCTAAGATCAGGAATAAGACAAGGATATCATTTCATCACTGTAGTAGTGCAAGTTCTAGCCAGAGCAATTAGGCAAGAAAAAGAAATAAACAGCATCCAAATTGTAAAGGAAGAAGTAAAATTATCTCTGTTGACAGATAACATGATCCTGTGTGTAGATATCCCTAAAGAATCCACAAGACACCATTAGAGCTAATAAATGAATTCAGCAAAGTTGCAGGATACAAAATCAACACTGAAAACTCAGTTGTATTTGTATACAATAGCAATGAACAATCTGAAAATAAAATCATTCTATTTCCAATAGCATCAGGAAGAATAAAATACTTGGGAATAAATTTAACCAAGGAGGTGAAAGACTTGTACACTGAAAACTACAAAATATTGCTGAAAAATTAAAGATTTAAATAAATGGGAAGATATCCTGTGTTCATGAATCAAAAAACTTAGCACTGTTAAGAAGAAAATACTACGCAAAATGATCTACAGATTCAATGCATTACCTATCAAAATTCCAATAGGCTTTTTTTCTTGCATAAATATAAAAGCTAATCATCAAATTCCTACAGATTTGTAAGGGGCCCTGAAGAGCCAAAATAACCTTGAAAAAGAACAAAGTCGAAGGACTCAGTTTCCTGGTTTTAAAGTTACTACAAAGCTACAGTAACAAAAGCAGTGTGGTACTGACAAAAGGATAGACACCAAGATCAATAGAATAGAATAGAGTACCCAGAAATAAACCCTCATATATACAGTCAATTGCTGGTTGTGGGGTTTTTTTGTTTTTTTGTTTTTGTTTTTTTTGCCTCCTGCAACCAGTCCCTCTCCTGCTCGTTCTCCTGGGCCGCTGCCTCCTCAGCACATCAGGTGTCTCCCATTGGTCTCCCTGCTCCCATCAGACCTGCACCTGCTGCTGGTGCAATAGCCAAAATGAGGCTGGACCCTTCAAGCTTGCATATAGCCAACTGATTTTTGACAAGGGTTCCAAAATCATTGAATAGGGAAAGAACAGCCTTTTCAACAGATAATGGCTACATGTCAAAGAATGAAGTTGGACTCTTACCTTACACCATACACAAAAATTAACTGAAAATGGATCAAGGACACAACTATGCATTTATCAAAAACCCATAGAATGTAGAATACAAATAGTGCACGTTATGAGCTGAACTGTATCCCCCTCAAATTCGTATATTGAAGTCTTAACCCCCAGGACCTCAGAATGTGAGTGTATTTGGAAATAGGGCCTTTAAAGAGGTAATTAAGATAAAATGAGGACATATGGGTGGGCCCTAATACATTATGACTGGTGTCTTTATAAGAAAAGGAGATTAGGACACAGATGTGTGCATGCACAGAGGGAAGACCATGTGAAGACAAAAGGAGAAGATGGCCATCTACAAGCCAAGGAGAGAAGCCTCAGGATGAAATCAACCCTGCTGACACCTTGATCTCAGAAGTCTAGCCTCCAGAACTGTGAGAAAATAAATTTCTGTTGTTTAAGCCACCTAGTGTGGCGTTCATCATGGCAACCCCATCAAACTAATACACTTACTATATGCAAATATATATTTTTAAATAACTAGGAAGACAGAGGATCCCAGGATGGAATGCAGACTCTGATGAGAGAATCTAAATGTTTTACAAATATATGATATCATTTCACTGAAGGTCAGGGTGGGGAAAAAAATCTGACCTAAGTAACTTTGGAAAACAGTGTTTAAACTGGATATTAAAAGGCTAAATACAAAGGACTTGCATATAAACACTAAACTGCAATTGGTAAATGTGTTTTTCACAGGGTGACTGGTCAGCAATTCTGAAACTTCTTCACACATACACAAGGCTTGAACAATAAGTAAATTAATTGTAGATAATGAGAATAAGATTTCTCACTGTCAAAGACGTTATAAATAAGCAAGTGTGGGGAAGGCTAGAATGAAGACTATGGTGCTGGATTAGAATCAGAGGCATCAGTATGAAGTCACATTTTATAAATTTATATACAGATAGGTAGATACAGAAATAAATATATATGTGTGTATTAACATCAGTTAGTATATCATACATATATTTCCTTGTTCTGTCCACTGATGGAGTCTAGAAGCAATGACATCCCAATAGCAATAAGCTTAATCATGGCCCAGATCTTGGTTTCTAAATACCATTTTCCAACTAAAGGAACCAGGGCTCCTTGGAGAAATGGCTGATTCTGGAGCTGGGGCAGGAAAAATACAAGATGAGCCTGAAGCATCTTGTAGTGCCAGAAAATATGGAAATGTCAAAAAAAGTATGGGGGCATGTCAAAAGAATACAGGAGCCAACCTGAAAGAGTTCACAATGGCCACAGCTAGAACCTTTTGAGCCACAAAATGATTAATAACAGAATTGAATTATAACCTTAAAATAAATATCCATGAGTATATACTGATATCAACAAATAACTAAATAAAAAATAAATTGGGAAGAAGGAACAAATATTCCTTATAGAAGGATTCCAAATAAGATAGAGAGAGATACTCCCCCCTCAGGGTGGTGAACTTTCGTTCTTCTCCCCTTGAGTGTGAATAGGATTTAGAGATTCACTTGAAAAAAGTAGAGTAAGAACAGAGAAAAATAGTAACTTCACAGTGGAGAAATCTAGCAGACACTACCTCAAGCAAGTTATCAAGGTCAACATCAGCAGTGATAAGTCAGGTTGATATCATATACTCCTGATATGCTGTGGTGAAAAGGGGAGCTCATCTCTGTGGTGCTCTTCTCCAAAAATTTATAACCACAGTTTAATCGTGAGAAAATATCAGAAATTATGAATTTCTGAAATTATGGGACATTCTACAAAATTCTTCACCAAATACTTGAATCAAGTGCAAAATACTTGACTAAAAACTTTGAAAACAAAGCAAAACTAAAAGGATATTTTGGGAAAATTGGTCTCTGGTTTAATTAATAGTATTGCACTAATGAAAATGTCTTAATTATGACAAATGTACTATGGTTATGTAAGATGTTAATGTTAGGGAAGTTGATTGAAGGATATACAGGAACTCTGGTCTACCTTTTCAGATTTTCTGTAAATCTAAAATTATTCTAAAAAAATAAAACTATAGTCACTATATTAATACCAAAGTGGATTTAAGATCAAAGAATATAGAGTGATGTCAGCATTATGGTGGACTGAGTTGTTCCTTTGTCTCTCCCCTCTAAGTTACAACCATTAGGACATCCAGAGACCAACAAAGGACTCTCTGCACAGCACACCAGAATGCCTGAGAGATCCATACATCTGTATATCTGAAGGTGGGTGAACTGGACCTGCTCGAGGTGGTGGAACCAGGGTAGTAGCAGTGGGGGAGAGAAGAGGTTCCAGAAATTGCAGTGTCCCCTGCAACCAGAGGCCCCAGTAATTGAGGTAATGCTCACAAACAGCAGCCCCAGGAATCCAAGCAGACCACACTCCTAGAAGTGCCAGGAATCACAGTGGTGCCTAAAACCCAGCCCCAAGTGATGGCACCCACGTCACTGGCCCTGTCAGCAGTGGGGCTGCATACAAGACCCCAGGCCTCCAGCAGCAGTGGTAGTGCTTGTGACCTGAGATTCCAGGAACCACACAGGCACCAGAGACCAGAGGCTTCAGGACACCCAGCAGCACTGGCAATCTAGGCATCCCTTCCCCAATGGTAGTGGTGGTGTAATCTATGACCCAAGCCCACCTGGCAGTGATAGTGATACCTGTAAACCCAGCACCCCAGCAGAGGCATTGCCAACACCCCCAGATAACCCAAGAGCAGAGTGCAAGTGGCACACATAGCAGCAGTGCCTGAGCCAGTGGAGGGCCAGGTAACAGTGACAATGGCACCCACAACCCCCTCCTGCAACTTTGCCTCCCTACCCATAGCAGTGGTGCCTGCAGATCCAACAAACCCAGACATGGCAGAGGGGCTCATGACCCCAGCTCCTTCCTCACTCTCCCTCTTCCCCTGCTGCAGTGGGGGAACCCACAACCCAGGTGACCTTGGAAGCATCAGAGGTGCTCTCCAGCCTGGTGACCCTGGTGGTGGCACCCACAACTGCAGCAACATCATAAGTAGCAAGGCACCAGCAACCTCAGGGGCACAAGCAGCACTGATGATGTCTCTGGCAGAGGCAGTGGAGTGTGGAAAATGCAGTGTGGAAAGTTCAAATACAACCAGAAGCAGATCAAAATCAAAGTAACCAAAACCTTACCCAAATAAGAAAGAGGTTTGCTATCACAAAAGCACCAGCAGAGGAAAACTCATCAAGCACCATGAAGAATTATAGTAACATGGTATCACAAAAAGAAAATGACAACTCTCCAGAAACCAAACTTGAAGTCACAGAAGATTACAATCTAACTGACAGAGAATTCAAAATAGCTGTCATGAAGAAACTCAATGAGTTACAAGAAAGCTCAGAAAGATAGTTCAAAGAGTTCACGAATAAAATCAATGAACAGAAGGAGTACTTCAACAAAGAGATTAAAACTCTAAAAAAGAACCAAACAGAAATTCTAGAGATGAAGAACACAGCAAATGAGATGAAGAATAAAGTAAAAAGCACTGGAAATAGAGCAAACCATATGGAAAAGAGAATTAGCGAACTCAAAGATCAAAATCTAGAAATGATTCAGGTGGCAAAAGACAGAGAACTAAGATTTTTAAAAAATGGAGAAACTCTACAAGATATATCCAACTCATTAGGAAAAGCAACATAAGGATAATGGATATTCCAGAAACAGAAGAGTGAGAGAAAAGAGCAGAGAGCTTATTTAAAGAAATAATAGCTGAGAACTTCCCAAACCTGGGGAAAGAATCGGATATACAAGTCCAGGAAGCTAATAGAACACCTAATTATCTCAGCACAAAAAGACCTTCTCCAAGGCACATTATATTAAAACTGTCAAAAGTCAATGACAAAGAAAGAATATTAAGGGCAGTCAGAGAAAAAAATAATAACCTACAAAGGAACCCCCATTAGGCTATCAACAGATTTCTTAGCAGAAACTCTACCATCCAGGAGAGAGTGGAATGACATATTCAAAGTATTAAAAGATAAAAACTGTCGGGGCCGGCCCGGTGGCGCAAGCGGTTGGGTGCGCGCGCTCCGCTGCGGCGGCCCGGGGTTCGCTGGTTCGGATCCCGGGCGCGCACCGATGCACTGCTTTGGCAGGCCACGCTGTGGCGGCGTCCCATATAAAGTGGAGGAGGATGGGCACGGATGTTAGCCCAGGGCCGTCTTCCTCGGCAAAAAAAGAGGAGGATTGGTGGATGTTAGCACAGGGCTGATCCCCTCACAAAAAAAAAAAAAAAGATAAAAACTGTCAGCCAAGAATGCTCTATCCAGCAAAGTCATCCTTCAGATATGAAGGAGAAATAAAGGTTTTCCTAGACAAACAAAAGCTGGGGGAATTCATCACCATTAGACCTGCCTTATGAGAAATGTTGAAAGGAGCACTCCCATCTGAAACAAAAGGCAAAGGAATACAAAGCTTTGAGCAAGGCAATAAATAGACAGAATCAGAAAATTGCATCTCTATATCAGAATTGGTCAGTAAACAATTAACTATAACATAAAGGCTAAATGGAAAGGAACTAAAACCACTTAAATTTGGTAACAAATTCACCATACAAAAAGGAATAATTTGTAACAAGAAAAACATAGAAGGGGAAGAGGAAAAAGACAGAACCTGCATGGGCAAATGGAGATAAGATGCTATCCGCAGATCTTTAATACAAATCTCATTGTAACCACAAAACCAAAAAACAGAGCAGAGTCACAAAACACAGAAAAAGAGGAAACAGAAATGCATCACAGAAAACCACCAAACAGAAATGGCAGACAGAAACACAAGAAAAAAGAAACAATGGAAATATAGAGGAACTAGAAAGCAAAAGATAAAATATAAGCCCTCATATATCAATAATTACCCCAAATGTAAATGGATTGAATTCACCAATCAAAAGACACAGAGTGGCTAGATGGATTAAAAAACAAAACCCAACAACATGCTTCCTCCAGGAGACACATCTCAACTCTAAAAAACATAGGCTCAGAGTGAAGGGAGAGAGGATGATACTCCAAGTAAATGGCAACCAAAAGAAAGTGGGTGTAGCCATACTTATATCAGACAAAATAGACTTCAAGCCAAAAAAGATAACAAGAGAAAAAGATGGACAATACATAATGATAAAGAGGACAATCCACCAAGAAGACATAACATTTATTAATATATATTCACCCAACATAGGAGCACCAAAGTATATAAAGCAACTATTAGCAGATCTAAAGGGAGAAATTAACAGTAATATAATAATAGTAGAGAACTTTAATACCCCACTAACATAAATGGATATATCATTCACGCAGAAAGTCAAGGAAACAATGGCCTTAAGTGAAACACTAGACCAGATGGACTCAATAGATATATATAGAACATTCCATCCAAAAGCAGCAGAATATACATTCCTCTCAAGTGCACATGAAACATTCTGAAAGATAGACCATATGTTGGGAAACAAAACAAGTCTCAATCAATTTAATAAGACTGAAATAATATCAAGAATCTTTTCTGACCACAATGGTATGAAATCAGAAATCAACTATAAGAAGAAATCTGGAAAAATCACAAATATGTGGAGACCAAACAACATGCTACTGAATAACTATTGGATCAATGAAGAAATCAAAGGAGAAATAAAAAAATATCTGAAGACAAATGAAAATGAAAACCCAACATACCAAAACCTATCAGATACAGCAAAAGTGGTACTAAGGGGGAAGTTTATAGCAATACAGGGCTACCCCAAGAAACAAGAAAAATCTCAAATAAACAATCTAACACTACATCTAAAAGACTAGAAAAACAACAAATGAAGCCCAAAGTCAGTAAAAGGAAGGAAATAATAAAAATCAGAGTGGAACTGAATGAAATACAGACTAAAAAGATACTGGAAAAGATCAATGAAATGAAGAACTGGTTCTCTGAAAAGATAAACAAAACTGAAAAACCCTTAACTAGACTTACTAGGTAAAAAAGAGAGAAGGCTCAAACAAATAAAATAAGAAAGGAAAGAGGAGAAATTATAATGGATACCACAGAAATAACAAAAGACTATAGGAGAATATTATGAAAAGCTATACGTCAACAAATTGGTTAACCTGGAAGAAATAGGTAAATTCTTAGAATCATACAACCTCCCAAAACTGAATCAGAAGAAATAGAGAATCTGAATAAACCAATCACAAGTAAAGAGATTGAAACAGTAATCAAAAACCTCCCAAACAACAAAAGTCCAGGACCAGACGGCTTCTCTGGTGAATTCTACCAAACATTCAAAGGAGATTTAATACCTATCCTTCTGAAACTCTTTGAAAAATTTGAAGAAGAGGGAATGCTTCCTAACGTGTTTTACAAGGCCAACATTACCCTGATATCAAAACCAGACAAGGACAAAACAAAAAAGGAAAATTACAGTATTATATTACAATGTTACAATAATACAGCAATTACAGCAATATTACAATATTGCTGATGAACATAGATGCAAAAATCCTCAATAAAATATTAGCAAATCAAATACAACAACACTTTCAAACATTCACCATGATCGAGTGGATTTATTCCAGGGATATAGGGATGGTTCAACCAATCAATCAATGTGATACAAATCAATCAGTGTGATACACCACATTAACAAAATGAAGAATAAAAATCATATGATTATCTCAATAGATGCAGAGAAGGCATTTGACAAGATCTAACATCCATTTATGATAAAAACTCTCAATAAAATGGGTATAAAAGGAAAGTACCTCAACATAATAAAGGCCATATATGACAAACCTACAGCCAACATCATGCTCAATGGTGAAAAATGTAAAGCTATTCCTCTAAGAACAGGAACAAGACAAGGATGCCCACTCTCACCACTCTTATTCAACATAGTACTAGAAGTCCTAGCCAGCGCAATTAGGCAAGAAAAATAAATAAAAGGGATACAAATTGGAAAGGAAGAAGTGAAACTGTCACTATTCGCAGATGACATGATTTTATATAACCCTAAAGATTCCACGAAAAACTGTTAGAAATAATTTTTAAAAATACGGTAAAGTTGCAGGGTACAAAATCAAGACAGAAAAATCAGCTGCATTTCTGTACACTAACAATGAACTAGCAGAAAGAGAAATCAAGGATACAATCCCATTTACAATTGCAACAAAAAGAATAAAACACCTAGGAATTAATTTAACCAAGAAGGTGAAAGACCTGTACACTGAAAACTATAAGACATTATTAAAAGAAATTGAAGAAGACATAAAGAAATAGAAAGATATTCCATGTTCATGGATTAGAATTAACATAGTTAAAATGTCCATACTTCCCAAAGCAATCTACAGATTCAATGTAATCCCTATCAGAATCCCAACAACATTTTTCACAGAAATAGAACAAAGAATCCAAAAATTTATATGGAACAACAAAAGACTCCAAATAGCCAAAGCGAGCATGAGAAAAAAGAGCGAACCTGGAGGCATCACACTCCCTGATTTCAAAGTATACTGCAAATCTATAGTAATTAAAACAGCATGGTACTGGCACAAAAACAGACACACAGATAAATGGAACAGAATTGAAAGTGCAGAAATAAACTAACACGTAAATGGACAGCTAATTTTTGACAAAGGAGCCAAGAACATGCAACGGAGAAAAGAAAGTCAGTGGTGTTGGGGAAACTGGACAGCCCCATGCAAAAGAATGAAAGTAGACCATTATCTGACACCATACACAAAAATGTACTCAAAATGGATTAAAGACTTGAAAGTAAGACTTGAAACCATAAAATTCCTAGAAGAAAACATAGGCAGTATGCTCTTTGACATAAGTCTTAGCAGTACCTTTTTTAATATCTTGTATCCTCAGGCAAGGGAAACAAAAGAAAAAATAAACAAATGGGACTATATCAAACTAAAAAGTTTCTGCATAGCAAATGAAACCATCAACAAAATGGAAAGACAACCTAACAATTGGGAGAAGATATTTGGAAATCATATATCTGATAAGGGGTTAATATCCAAAATATATAAAGAACTCATACAACTCAATAACAAAAACAAACAAACAAACCAGTCAAAAAATGGGCAGAGGATCTGAACAGACATTTCTCCAAAGAAAATATACAGATGGCCAACAGGCTCATGAAAAAATGCTTGACATCACTAATTATCAGGGTAATGCAAATCAAAATTACAATGAGATATCACACCATGCCCCTCCGAAAGGCATGAAATAAATAATAATAAAAAAGACAAGAAATAACAAGCATTAGAGAGGATGTGGAGAAAAAGGCACCCTCATAAACTGCTGGTGGGAATGTAAATTGGTGCAGCCACTATGGAAAACAGTATGGAAATTCCTCAAAAAGTTGAAAATAGAAATACCATATGATCCAGCTATTTCATTTCTAGGTATTTATCCAAAGAACATGAGAAACACTGATTTGAAAAGGTATATGCACCCCGTGTTCATTGCAGCATTATTCACAATAGCCGAGACTTGGAAGCAACCTAAATGCCCATTAAAAGATAAATGGATAAAGAAGATGAGGTGTATAAATATATATATGTATATATATGTATATATATATATGTATATATATATACATATATATGTATATGTGTATATATATGTATATGTATATATATGTATATGTATATATAATAGAATACTATTCATCCATAAAAAAGATGAAATCTTGCCATTTGCAAAACATAGATGGACCTTGAGGGTATTATGTCAAGTGAAATAAGTCAGACGGAGAAAGACAATTACCATGTGACTTCACTCATATGTGGAAGATAAACAAACAAACACATAGACACAGAGAATAGATTGGTGGTTACCAAAGGGGCAAGGGGTGGGGAAAGGGTGAAAGGGGTAAAGGAGTACATGTGTACAGTGACAGAAGGCAAATAGACTTCTGGTGGCGAAAATGATGGAGTCTATACAAAAGTTGAAATATAATCATGTACGCCTGAAATTTATACAATGTTATAAACCAAGGTGACCTCAATAAAAAAAAGATCAAAGAATACTGTAAGCGTAACGAAGTTTATTTCACAGTGATAGAAGTATCTATTATTCTAGAATACATTAAGATCCTGAAGTTTTAGGCATCTAATGAAGCAAAAACTGATAGATCTGCAAATAGAGCTAGATAGACCCACAAATATAGTCAGAGATTTCAATATTCCTCTCTCAATAATTGGTAGAATATGTAGATAGAAAATTAATAAGTATATAGAATATTTGAACAAGAACCATCAACCAACTGGACCTAATTGACAGTTATAGGACAGTCCATCCCAAAGGCAGAATACACATTTTTTTCAATTGCATGTGAAACATTTACCAAGGTCGACTATATTCTGGGCCATAAAGCAATTCTCAATAAATTTTAAAGGATTCAAGTCAAATAAATTATGTTAACCACAATAGAATTAAATTAGAAATCAATAACACGATGATATCTTGACTACCTCCACATATTTAGAAACAAAATAACATAACTTTAAGTAACCCATGGGTTGCAGGAAAAAAATCAAAAGAGAAAGTAGCAGCTCCTAATGGGAAATTTGTGACACTAGATGTTTCTAAGAGAAAAGAAGAAAAGGGTCAAATCAATGACTGACCTCAGCTTCTACCTTAAGAAACTAGAAAATCTAAGTAGATTAGTCAGAATAAAAGGGAGAAGACACAAATTAACAATATCCAGAACAAGAGGGGTGATGTCACTGCAGATTCTACAGACATTAAAAGGACAATCACATAGTATTGTGAACAACTTTATACCAATAAACTCAACAACTTATGTGAAATGATAAACCTCTTGAAAGACACAAACTACCAAAATATACTGAAGAAAAATTTTTAAATCTGAATAAATGAAATTCATAGTTAAAGTCCTTTTCTTTAGTAAGAAAACTCCAATCTCATATGGATTCACTAATGAATTCTACCAAACATTTAAGGAATAAATAACAGCAATAAACTCTTCCAGAAAATTGAAGAAGATAGAATACTTTACAACTCATACTATGAGGCCAACATTACTCTGATACCAAAAGCGGATAAAGATACTAGATAAAAGAAAACTAGAGACCTTTATCCCTCATGGACATAGATAAAAAATTCTTAGCAGTATTTTAGCAAAACAAATTCAACAATATATAAAATTGACAGTACATCAAAATTTATATCAGAAACAGAGAGTTGGTTTAATACTTGAAAATCGATTAATGCAAATCATATTAACAGATTGAAAAAGAAAAACAACATGTTAATTTTAATAGATGCAGAAAAAATATTTGAAAAAATCCAAATACATCTGGTAACCAGCAGTCTGTTCTCTGTATCTATGTTTTGGTTTGTTGTTGTTTTGTCTTCTATATATGAGTGAAATCATATAGTATTTGTCTTTCTCCATCTGACGTTTCACTTAGCATAATACCCACAAAGTCCATCCAGGTTGTCACAAATGGCAAGATTTAATCTTTCTTATGGCTGAGTAGAATTCCATTGCATATGTATATACACCACATCTTTTCCATTTGTTCATCAATGGAGACAGGTTGTTTCCAAATCTTGGCTATTGTGAATAATGCTGCAATGAACACAGGGGTGCATATATCTTTTCAAATTAGTGTTCTTTGGATAAACACCTAGAAGTGGAATAGCTGGATCATATGGTAGTTCTATTTTTAATTTTTTGAGGAATCTCCATAATGTTTTCCATAGTGGCTGCACCAGTTTACATTTCCATCAGCAGTGTACAAGTGTTCCTTTTTCTCCACATCCTTTCCAACACTTGTTATTTCTTGTCTTTTTAATACTAGCCTTTCTGATGGGCATGAAGTGATATGTCATTGTAATTTTGATTTCCATTTCCCTAATGATTAGTGACGTTGAACATCTTTTCATATGACTGTTGGCCATCTGTATATCTTCTTTTGAAAAATGTCTGTTCAGATCCTCTGCCCATTTGTTAACTGGGTTATTGGTTTTTTTGTTGTTGTTGAGTTGTATGAGTTCTTTACATATTTTGGATATTAACCCCTTATCAGATATATGATTTGCAAATATCTTCTCCCAATTGGTACGTAGACTTTTCATTTTGTTGATGGTTTCCTTTGCTGTGCAGAAGCTTTTTAGTTTGATATTGTCCTATTTGTTTATTTTTCCTTTGGTTTCCCATGCCTGAGGAGATATATCCAAAAAGATATTGCTAAGATCAATGTCAAAGAGCATACTGCCTACGTTTTCTTCCAGGAATTTTATGGTTTCAGGTCTTACATTAAATCTTTAATCCATTTTGAGTAAATTTTTGTGTATGGTGTAAGATAATGGTCTACTTTCATTCTTTTGCATGTGGCTGTCCAGTTTTCCCATCACTATTTATGGAAGAGACTTTCCCTTCTCCATTGTATGTTCTTGCCTTCTTTGTCAAAAATTAGCTGTCTATAAATGTGTGGGTTTATTCCAGCTCTCAATTCTGTTCCATTGATCTGTGTGTCTGTTTTTGTGCCAGTACCATGCTGTTTCAATTACTATAGATTTGCAGTATACTTTGAAATCAGGGAGTGTGATGCCTCCAGCTTTGCTGTTTTTTTTTTTCCCCCCTTCAGGATTTTCCCCTTTGGCTATGTGGGGTCTTTTGTTGTTCCATATAAATTTTAGGATTCTTTGTTCTATTTCCATGAAAAACTGTCATTGGGATTCTGATAGGGATTGCGTTGAATCTGTAGATTGCTTTAGTTAATATGGATATTTTAACCGTGTTAATTCTTCTAATCCATGAGCACGGAATATCTTTCCATTTCTTTGTGTCTTCTTCGGTTTCTTTCAACAAGGTTTTATAGTTTTTGGTGTACAGGTCTTTCACTTCCTTGGTTAAATTTATTCCTAGGTGTTTTATTCTTTTTGTTGTGATTGTACATTGGGATTGTATTCTTGATTTCTCTTTCTGCTAGTTTGTTGTTAGTACATAGAAATGTAACTGATTTTTTCTATGTCTATTTTGTACCCTGCAACTTGACCAAATTTATTAATTACTTCTAATAGTTTTTCGTGGAATCTTTAGGGTTTTCTATATATAAAATCATGTCATCTGCAAATAGTGACAGTGTTAATTCTTTCTTTCCAATTTGGGTACCTTTTATTTCTTTTTATTTTTGATTGGAGCACTTAGTTCATTTACATTTGAAGTAACTATTGATAGGTATGTACTTATTGCTATTTTGTTACTTGTTTTCCGGATGTTTTTGTAGTTCTCAGTTCCTTTCTTCTTCTCTTGCTCTCTTCCTTTGTGATTTGATGACTTTCTTTATGTTTGGATTGCTTTCTCTTTATTTTTTTGTGTATTTATTAAAGGTTTTTGGTTTTTGGTTCCCATGAAGTTCATAGATACCAACCTATGTATATAGCAGTCTATATTAAGTTGATGGTCTCTTAAGTTCAAATGCATTCTAAAATCTCTACATTTTTACTCCCCTCCCCATGTTTTATGTTTTTGACATCATATTTTACCTCTTTATTTTGTGTGTCCCTTAATGTCTTATTGTAGATATAGATAAATTTATTACTTTTGTCTTTTGACCTTCATGCTAGCTTTGTAAGTGGTTGATGCACTACCTTTATTATATATTTGCCTTTGTCAGTGATATTTTTTCCTTGATAATTTTCTTATTTCTATTTGTGGTCTTTTCTGCTTAAATAAGTCTCTTTAATATAAGGCAGGTTTAGTGGTAATGAACTCCTTTAGTTTTTGCTTGTCTGGACAACTGTTTCTCTTTCCTTCCATTCTGAATGATAACCTTCTTGGGTAGAGGATTCTTGGCTGTAGGTTTTTTCCTTTCAGCACTTTGAATATATCTTGCCACTCCCTTCTAGCTTGTAAGGTTTCTGCTGAGAAGTCAACTGATAGTCTTATGGGAGTTCCCTGGTACCTAACTTGTTGATTTTCTCTTGCAGCTTTTAAGATTCTCTCTTTGTCTTTAATTCTTGACACTTTAATTATAATGTGTCATGGTGTGGGCCTCTTTGGGTTCATCTTGTTTGGTGTTCTCTATGCTTCCTGTACTTGGAAGTACCTGTCTGTTTTCTTTCCCAAGTTAGGGAAGTTTTCAGCTATTATTTCTTCAAATAAGTTCTCTGCCCCTTTGTCTCTCTCTTTTTCTTCTGGGATACCTATAATGTGAATGTTTGATATTGTCCCAGAGGTTCCTTAAACTGTCCTCATTTTTTTGTGTGTGTGAGGAAGACTGGCTCTGAGCTAACATCCGTTGCCAATCTTCCTCTTTTTGCTGAGGAAGATCAGCCCTGAGCTAACATCTGTGCCTATCTTCCTCCAGTTTTTGTGTATGGGATGCTGCCACAGCTTGGCTTGACAAGCAATGCATAGGTCCACACCTGGGATCCAAACCTGCGAACCCCAGGCTGCCAAAGCAGAGTATGCAAACTTAACCACTACACCACCGGGCCGGCCCCTGTCCTCATTTTTTAAATTCTTTTTTTCTTTTTTCTGTTCCGCTTGGGTGATTTCCTCTACTCTGTTATCCAGATCACTGATCTGTTCTTCTGTGTCATCTACTCTGCTGTTGATTTTCTCTAGTGAATTTTTCATTTCAATTATTGTATTCTTCAGATCTGATTGGTTCATTTTTATATTTTCTAACTCTTTGTTGAAGTTCTCGCTGTGTTCATCTATTCTTCTGAGTTCAGTGAGCATCCTTATGACCATTACTTTGTACTTTTTATCAGGTAGATTGCTTATATCTCTTTTGTTTAGTTTCTTTTGTGAGGATTTGTCTTTTTGTTTTATTTGGAACCTAATCCTCTATCTCCTCATTTTGCCTGCTTCTCTGTGCTTATTTCTATGCATTAGGCCAACTACATCTCTCAATCTTGAAAGTAGGAAATGTAGGGATGTACATCACCTTATGTAGGAGATGTCATATGGGGCCCAGCAGTGTGTTCCCTCTCATCACTCATGCCAAATATTCCAGGGGTGTCCCACATATAGGCTGCATGTGCCTTTCTTTTGTGGAGGGGCCATGATTGCTGCAGGTGGGTTGATAGGCAAAGCTGGCCCCAGGCCAGTTGGCTGCAACACCCAGCCACATGCAGCTGCTATAGGCATACTATTCAGCAGGGCAGGCCCCCGACTAGCTGGCTGTGAGGTCTGGGGTTGCACAACTGCTGTGGGCCCACTGGTGAGCAGGGCCAACCCCTGATGTGGCTGGTTGCAGGGACCAGCAGCACATGATTGCCTCAGGTACACTGGTGGGCGAGGCAGGCCCCCTGTGTGACTGGTTGCAAGGCCTGGGGGTGTGTGACTTCTGTGGGCTCTGTGGTGAGCAGGGCAGGCCCTGGTGCAGCTGGCATATGACTGCTGCTGGTTTGCTGGTGGGTGAGGCAGGCCCCCAGCATGGGCTGGCTGTGCAGTCCAGTAGCACACTACTGCCTCAGGTGTGCTAGTGGGCTCGGCAGTGCACAACCATATCAGGTGTGTTGGAGGGGGCAGACCCCTCATGTGACTGGTTGCCAGGCTGGGTGGAGCAACACTGCTGCAGGCTCACTGGTCAGAGCAGGCCCCTGGCATGGGCTGCCTGTGCCAGCTGGCTGTGCAAGACTGCCTCAGGTGTGCTAATGGGTGTGGCAGGCTAAAGGGAGGATTCCAAAATGATGCCTGCCAGCACTGGCATCAGCACAGCTGAACTAAGTCACAAAAATGACTGCCACCAGTATCTCAGCCCCCGGGCTGGGGAGCAGCTGCCTTCTGTCTCTCCAGCAGGCACTCCAAATTTAGTAAGTGAGTCTCTCTCTCTTTTTTTTTTTTGCTGAAGAAGATTTGCCCTGAGCTAACATCTGTGCCAGTCTTCCTCTATTTTTCAGTATGTGGGCCGCCAGCACAGCATGGCAGCCAACAGAGCAGTGTAGGTCCATACCCGGGGAACTGAACCCGGGCCACTGAAGCAGAGCATGCCATACTTAACCACCAGGCCACCAATGTTGGCCCTCAGTCTTTTTTACTTATGGACTATGCACTATTCTATCTGGTGTTTTTGCACTGGTTTCTGGGCTGAATGAGTCTGTGCATTGGCTCTTGAAGAAACTATAGAACTTCTCTGTAGTTCTATAGTTTTCCTGGGTGTATTCACCATTGGTTTTCAAAGCCAGGTGTTTTTGGGTCTTGTCTCTCCTAAGCTGGATTTAAGGGCTGGGTTCCTAATGTGGAGCTCGAATTCTTCACTCTTCTGGGAAAAGCTCTGTATCTTTGAGATTGCTCCAGGCCATGAAACGCCACAGCTAGGGTGTGGTTTTTTTTTTTTTTTTTTTTGCGTGTGTATGAGGAAGATCAGCCCTGAGCTAACATCCATGCCAATCCCCCTCTTTGTTTTTTGCTGAGGAAGACTGGCCCTGAGCTAACATCTGTGCCCATCTTCCTCTACTTTATGTGGGACGCTGCCACAGCATGGCTTGACAAGCGGTGCCTCAGTGCGTGCCAGGGATTCAAACCTGGGCTGCCAGCAGTGGAGTGCGCGCACTTAACCAATATGCCATGGGGCTGGGCCCTAGGGTGTGGTTTTTCCCTCAGCAGGGCTATAGCTCTGCCTCTTCCACCTCTCTCTGTGTTGTTCCTTGTTGTGGAAGTTCTTTTCATCGGGTTTCCAGATCTCCCTCAGAGGAAATTATTCCACATGTAGTTGTAGATTTGTTGTGTCTGTGGGAGGAGGCAAGCTCAAGATCATCCTATGCCATCATCTTCCAAACTCTCTGAAAGATGTTTAATTTTATCTAATGCTTTATCTTGATCTATTGAGATGATCAAATTATTTTTCTTATTTATTCTGCTAATATAGTAATTTACATTGATTGGTTTTCAAATTTGAAACAACCTTGGATTCCAGAGATGAACCCCAATTGGTTATGATGTATTATTCTTTTTATATATTGCTGAATTAGATTTGTTAATATTTTGTTAAGGATGCTTACGTCTTACGTCTACGTCTGTAAGGGATATTGGTCTGTAATTCTCTTTATTTGAAATTTCTTTCTCTAGTTTTGGTAATGCTGGCCACATAAAATGAGTTGGTAAGGGTTCTCTCCTCTTCTATTTTCTGGAAGAGATTGTGTATAATGGGTATTATTTTTTGCGTAAATATTTAGTAGAATCTCACCTGAAACCACTCAGGCTTAGATTTTTCTTTTTGGAAAGATTTTAACAAAGAATTCAATTTCTGTAATAGATATAAGACTATTCAGACTATCTATTTTATCTTGAGAGACTCACGGACACTTGGGTCTTTGAAGAAATTGCTTCATTTCACCTAAATTCTCAAATCCATGGACATAGAATTGTACGTAGTATTCCTGCACTATCTGTTTTACTGTTTTGGGGGTCAGTAGCGATGTTCCCTCATTCATTACTGATTTTGCTAATTTGTATTTTCTCTCTTTATTTGGTCAGGTTGTCTAGATCTTTATCAATTTTATTGATAATTATTCAACGAACTAGCTTTTTGTTTTATTTTTTCTGTATTCTTTTTCTATTTTCTTTTTTATTTTTTTCAGCTTTGTTGAGGTATAATTGACAAATAAAACTGTAAGATATTTGAAGTGTACATCACAATGATTTGATATATGTATATGTTGTAAAAGGATTCCTCCCATCTAGTTAATTAATACATCCATCACTTCACATATTTTTTCTTTTTCTTTGTGAGATATTTAAGTTCTACTCTTTTAGCAAATTTCAATTATTTTCAATTTAATTGATTTCTGTCTTGTCTTTATTATTTCCTTTTTTTCCTGCTTGTACTTCCTTTCATAGCTTATTCAGGTGGAAGCTTAGGTTACTGATTTTAGATCTTTCTTTTTTACTATAAGCATTTAATACTAGAAATGTCCCTCTAAGCACTGCTTAAGCTGCATCTCACAAATTTTGATACATTGTATTTCACTTTCATTTAGTTCAAAATAGTTTTAAATTTCCCTTGAGGCGTCCTCATTAACCCACAGGTTATTTAGTGATGTCTTGTTTAATTTCCAAATATTTAGAGGATTTTGCTGATATCTTTGTTATTGATTTCTAGCTCAACTCTTTGCTAAATTTTTCTATTTCTCCTTTCAGATCTATCAGTTATTGCCTCATATATTTGGAAACAGTTATTTGTGCATGCATATGTAGGATTGTTACTTCCTCTCAGTGAACTGATCCCTTTATCCTTATGTAATGTTCTTCTTTATACCTGATCATATTCCTTTTTCAGACATCTACTTTAAAATTAATATCTCTACCCTGGCTTTCTTTTGATTAGGGCTTGCATGGTACATCTTTCTTCATCCTTTTAATTTCAATTTATCTATGTATTTATTTAAAGAGGATTTGTTGTAGACAGCATATACTTGGGTCTCACTTCTTTTAATCTGATCTCAAAACCTCTCTTTTTAACTAGAATGTTTAGATCATTCAAATTTAAAGTGATTATATAATTGGATTAAGATCTACCACTTTCTTTTTTTAATTGTTCCATTTGTTCTTTGCTTCTTTTCCTCTTATTCTGCCGTCTCTTGAATCAAGCATTTTTAAATTATTTCATTTTATCTTCTCTATTGATTTATTATTTATATATCTTTTTGTTTAACTTTTTTAGTGATTGCCCTAGAGTTTACAATATACATTATAATAATATTAGTCTACTTTTAAATAATACTATATTACCAGTGTAAGGAACTTATAACAGTATATTCCCAATTCTTCCCTCCTGCTCTTGTTGTTATGTATTCCACTTTAACATAAGTTGTAAATACCCAATACATTGTTGCTATTACTTCTTTAAACAGCCAGTTATCCATCAGAGCAAATAAAAATAAGGAGAAAAATTACATTTTTACCTTCAGTTTCTGATGCTTTTCATTTTTAGTGTGTCAATCTGTAGTTCTTATATCACATTCCTTCTTTCGAGTATCTTCTATAGGTATTTTCTTTGTGGTTACCATGGGGATTACATAAAACATCTTATAGTTATAATAATCTTTTTTAAGCTATGAACAACTTAACTTCAGTTACATACAAAAACTCTATTCTTTTATATCATCCCCCACTTTATGTTATCAGTGTCATAAATTACATCTCTTTATATTGTGTATCCATTAACATAGTTTTATTGTTATAGTTATTTTTATGCTTTTATCTTTTATATTCTGTATCAGTATATATTAAGATCTTACATTTTTATACAATTTAACAATCTCTGACTTTTAATTGGATGTTTAAATTATTTACATTTATTATAATTATCCGTATGGTTAGTTTTCCATCTGTCATCTTGATATTTGTTTTTTCTTTGTTCCCCCTGTATTTTGTTCCCTCTTCCCTTCCTTTCTGCCTTCTTTTGGATTAATTGAATATTTTTTATGATTCTATTTATCTCCTTTGTTGGCTAATTTGCCATGCATCTTTGTCTTGGTATTTTAGTGGTTGCTTTGAGGTTTATAGTATATATCTTTAACTTATAAGAATCTATCTTCAAGTGGTACTATACCCCTTCATGTATAGTATAATTAGCTTACAAGAGTATTTTTCCATTTTCTTTTCCAATTTAATTTGTGCTGTCTTACATTTTAATTATATGTATGTTATAAAACTCACACTACAGTGGTATTATTTCTGATTAGACAATTATCTTATAGTGATATCTAAATATTAGAGAAAATTTTTTAAATTTATATGTAGTTACCATTTTCAGTACTCTTCATTTCTTTATGTAGATCCATATTTCTGTCTGTCATCTTCTTCCTTTTGCCCAAAGGGCTTCCTTTAACATTTATCATCCAGGTCTGATGGTGATAAGTTCTTTCAATTTTTATATGTCTGGAAAAAGACTATCTCATCTTAATTTTTAGAGATATTTTCACTAGGTCCAGAATTTATTTTATTTTACCTGTTCCAGCTTTATTGAGATATAACTGACATTGTGTATATTTAAGGTGTACAATGTGATGATTTGATACATGTATATATCCTGAAATGTTTACCACAATAATGTTAGTTACACATTCTTTACCTCACGTAATTACTATTCTGTTATTTTTCTTGTTATGGTGAGAACACACTCTTATTGCAACTTTCGAGTATACAGTACAGTATTGTTAACTATAGTCACCATGCTGCACGTTAGATCCCTGGAATTTATTCATCTTATAACTGAAAATTTGTAACACTGGGTACAGAAGTTTAGGTTGACAATTTTTTATTTCAGAACTTTAGCGATTGCTCCAAATTAT
Source organism: Diceros bicornis minor (assembly GCF_020826845.1). Taxonomy (NCBI): domain Eukaryota; kingdom Metazoa; phylum Chordata; class Mammalia; order Perissodactyla; family Rhinocerotidae; genus Diceros; species Diceros bicornis. The sequence goes on from NC_080740.1 coordinate 91,703,577, forward strand.
CATTTTACTGATTTTTTCTATTGTTTTTATTTTCTATTTCATTTATTTGATTTACTTTTTATCATTTACTTTTTTCTAATTGTGCTGTATTTAATTTTCTATTCTTTGACCAGCTTTTTATAGTGGAAGTTTAGATCATTGATTTTAGAACACACTTCTTTTTCTAACATTAGTATTTAAAGCTATAAGTTTTCCTGTAAGCACTGCTTGCCTTCATCTCACAAATTTTGATATATTATTTCCATAATCATGCAGTTAAAATATATTCTAATATTCCTGTGATTTCATCTTTGACCCTTTAGCAATTTAGAGGTGGGTTATTTAATTTCCAAATACTTGAGGAGTCTCCAGATACTATTTTATTATTGATTTCTAATTCCATGTTCATTTTCATGTTACTTTGCATGCATGGTAATTTTTTATTTTGTAGGGAAGGATTCACCCTCAGCTAATATCTGCTGCCAATCTTCCTCTCTTTTTTTTCTTCTCCCCAAAGTCCCAATACATAGTTGTATATCCTAGCCGTAAGTTCTTCTCTGTGAGCCACCACCACAGCATGGTAACTGACAGATAGGTGGTGTGGTTCCGCGACTGGGAAGTGAACCCGGGCTGCCAAAGTGGTGGGGGTGCTGAACTGTAACCCCTAGACCATCAGGGCTGGCTCAGTAATTTTTGTGTGTGTGTGTGAGGAAGATCAGCCCTGAGCTAACATCCATGCTGATCCTCCTCTTTTTGCTGAGGAAGACTGGCCCTGGGCTAACATCCATGCCCATCTTCCTCTACTTTATGTGCGACACCGCCACAGCATGTCCTGACAAGCGATGCATTGGTGTGCGCCCGGGATCCGAACCTGGGCTGCCGGCAGCGAAAAGCGCGCACTTAAACCGCTATGCCACGGGGCCAGCCCCAAGTAATTTTTTATTAGATGTCGGACAATATGAATTTTATCTTGTTGAGGAATGTTTTTGTATTCCTACAAATATTCTTGAGCTTTGTTCTGAGATCCAGTCAAGTTATTTGGAAACAGTTTGATCCTTTCTGGTCTTGCTTTTAAGATTTGTTAGGTGGGACTGAAGCAGTGCTCAGTATAAGGCTAACTATTCCCCACTTCTGAGGTAAGACTCCTCTGTGCACTTATCCAGTGCTCCATGAACCATGTTTTCTGGCTCTTGGCTACAGGCATCATTGCTGGCCATATGTCCACACCAGAGAGTTACTTCCAGACCTTTCATGGGGGTCATTACCCAGCTTAAGGCAGCCTCTCCACAGGCATTGTGTGTTAATGAGCAACCAGCCAAATACTTGAGTGGAATCCTCTGCAGATCTCTGGAGCTCTCTTTCTGCATAGCTCCCTTCTCCACCACACTTTTCTGTAAACTCCAAATGTCTCGGTGCCCCTGGAATCTCAGCCCTATCTCCTCAACTGAGGGAGTCCACAGGATTCTACCTGGTTCCCATTATCTGTGCCAGAGCCTGGAAGCTCTTCCAAGGCAGCAAGCTGAGGCTGTTATAGGGCTCATTTCCATTTGTTTCTCGTTTCTCAGAGATCAGTGTCCTTCACTGCCTGGTGCCCAGTGTCCTGAAACCATCATTTCATACATTTTGTCCATTTTTCAGCTGGAGGATAAATTCAGTCTCTGTTACTCCATCCTGGCCAGAAGTGAACACCCAGATAATTTATTATTTTTATTGAGGTAAAGTTGGTTTGTAACATTATATAAGTTTCAGGTGTACAGCATCATAATTTGACATCTGTATATACTACAACGTGCTCACCACCAGAAGTCTAGTTTCCACCCATTACCGTATGATTGACCCCCTTTTCCCATTTCCTCCACCCCCCAACCCCCTTCCCCTCTGGTAACTACCAATCTGTTCTCTGTATCTATGAGTTTGTTTTCATTTTGTTTCATTTGTTCATTTGTTTTGTTTTTTTAGATTTCACATAAGAGTCATATGTATTTGTCTTTCTCCATCTGACTTATTTCACTTAGCATAATACCCTCAGGGTCCATCCATGTTGTCACAAATGGCAAGATTTCATTCTTTTTTATGGCTGAGTAGTATTCCATTGTGTGTGTGTGTATGTATATATATATCACGTCTTATTTATCCACTCATCTTTTGATGGGTACTTAGGTTGTTTCCAACTGTTGTTGATTGTGAATAATGTTACAGTGAACATAGTGGTGCATATATCTTTTCAAATTAGTGTTTTCATATTCTTTGGATAAATACCCAGAAGTGAAATAGCTGGATCACATGGTATTTCTATTTTTAATTTTTTGAGAAATCTCCATACTGTTTTCCATAGTGGCTGCACCAATGCACATTTGCATCAACAGTGTACAAGGTTTCCCTTTTCTCCAAATCCTCTCCAACACTTGTTATTTCTTGTTTTTGTTTTTTTGGTGAGGAAGATTGGCCCTGAGCTAATACTTGTTGCCAATTTTCCTGTTTTTGCTTGAGGAAGAGTGGCCTTGAGCTAACATCCATGCCCATCTTCCTCTATTTTGTATGTAGGTTGCCGCCACAGCATGGCTTCATAAGTGGCGTAGGTCTGTGCCTGGGATCCAAACCACCAAACCCAGGCCACTGAAGTGGAGCGTGCCAAACTTAACCACTATGCCACCAGGCTGGCCCCATTTCTTGGTTTTTAGCCATTCTGACGGGTGTGCAGTGATATCTCACTGTGGTTTTGATTTGCATTTTCCTAATAATTAGTGATGTTGAGCATCTTTTCATGTGCCTGTTGGCCATCTGTATACCTTCTTTGGAAAAATGTTTGTTAAGATCCTCTGCCCAGGGGCCGGCCCCGTGGCTTAGCAGTTAAGTGCGCGAGCTCTGCTACTGGCAGCCCGGATTCGGATCCCGGGCACGCACTGATGCACTGCTTCTCCAGCCACACTGAGGCCGCGTCCCACATACAGCAACTAGAAGGATGTGCAACTATGACATACAACTCTCTACTGGGGCTTTGGGGGACAAAAAGGAGGAGGATTGGCAATAGATGTTAGCTCAGAGCCGGTCTTCCTCAGCAAAAAGAGGAGGATTAGCACAGATCTTAGCTCAGGGCTGATCTTCCTCACAAAAAAAAAAAGATCCTCTGCCCATTTTTTATATGGTTGTTTGTTTTTTTGTTGTTGTTGAATTGTATGAATTCTTTACATATTCTGAATATTAACCCCTGTTGGATATATGATTTGCAAATATCTTTTCCCATTCAGTATGTTGTCTTCTCATTTTGATGATAGTTTCCTTTGCTGTGCAGAAGCTTTTTAGTTTGATGTAGCACCATTTGTTTATTTTGAATGTAATACCTGAAACCATAAAATACCTAGAAGGAAACATAGGCAGATAATCGATTTTTTGACAAAGACTTCAAGGTAATTCACTGAGAAAAGGAAGGTGCTTGCAATGAATGATGCTGGAACAACTGCATTTCCACATGGAAAACAAAGTGAACTTCAACCATAGCTCATACCATACGCAAACACTAACTCAAAATGGATCATAGACCTAAAGGTAAGAGGTAAAATTATAAAGCTTATAGGAAAAAATCTTAACCTTTGCGTGAGTAGATATCCTAAATAGGACATTTAAGTGCTAACCATAGAAGAAAAAACTGATAAATTGGACTATGAAAATTAAAACTTTCTTACCAAAAGATGCTATTAAGAAAATGAAAAGCAAGCCACAGATGAGGAGAACATACTCATAGTACACAGCACACACATCTGACAAAGAACTTTTACCTAGAATGTATAAAGAACTGATAAATAACAAAAAGACAAGCAACTCAATGAAAACAGGCAAAAGACTTTGGTGGTAGGACAGTTTGGTTATGATTTGGGTCCTTGGGTGACATGAAGCTATGCCAGTACTGGGAACACAGAGTGCCTGCTCAGAGTGAATTACTGCTAGATAAAAGTTTATAAACAACACGAGATATTTGGAAACAGTGCACATGCACCTGCTAATCTCTACAACTCAAATAGGCAGGTCAGGGATGCTTCTTACCTGTGGCACTCAGGAAAGACAAATAAATTTGTCAGGAGAAAGCTAAGGGAAGTTAACTAGAAGTATATCTGCCTAAAAGGCAGTTTAAGTTCATATACTGTCATGAGGCTTAGTGTAGTTTAATTTATGACTGGGAAGACAGGAAGCAACAGCTCTAATTAATTGAGGCCTCCAACATTGCCAAGTTCCTGATTCTCTTCAGACATGCTTGTACGCTTTGCTGTCAAATGAGCCAAATTCACAGAGATATTTGGAATTAAGATTATGTCCTGGGGTCTTTGGAGTAGCAAGCTGGATTCCAAACTGATCTCATCGTCCATTTGATAAGTGGATAGACCAGATAATGGCCAGAAGCACAAAGTACAACCTTTGGTGACTGCAAGACAGAGAATTTTTGCCTTATTAGTACAGTATAAAAACTATATCACAAAATAACAATAATTTCAATTACACATCCAAGAAAACAAAATGATGACATGGTTATTATTCATTGTCTTAGACATTTTCTGGGACAAAAGCCAGAGCTAAATCCAATGAAAAAAATTAACAAGATTTAGAATGAGACCAAATTTGTGCCAAGAGAAAGACTTGCATTGAAGCAGACCTGTCCCCAAATCCCGCCACAAAAAGACTGACAGGGATGATACCACAGCTGGGCTGCAAGAGTCAGAGGTGGGCACAGAAGCCTGATGGTCCCACGTTTTTGACTCAAATGAAAGGGATGGGACCACAAGGTGGTTCCAGTTACACTTGGGCTCATCCCCACTTTAAAACATCTGAGAGTTGCTCCTGGGTGCCCCCATCACTACCACCTTGAACTACGCAACTCTAGGGGACCAGACATGGGTACAAAGGAAGAAAGAGGGCAAGCAGGCCTATGGACACCATACGTGACACAATATATGAAACTGCTGGGTTCCCTCTGACCTCCAATCCACTTGGAAAAGCACCCAAAAGCACTCTGCTGCAGGGCATGCAAGATGGAAAGAATAGATGGTCTCCTGGTTGCACATAGTGCTGGATGGGAGTGCAAAATGTCCTGACTCACAGGGCAGCTATGCAATATCCACAACAGCTCAATGTGACCCTGACATCACAGGTAGAAACCTTTGCAAAGGTGCCTGAGCCTACGTGTATGGGGGAAATCTGTGCAGCCCACCAAGAACTCGGACAAAGTTGGCTCAAACCTGCACAACCTCATTGTTAACTTAAACTTGTACTGGAACCTGACCAATGATCAGTGCTGCAATCTAAGGAAAAATGTTGTGAATGCAGACCAAGAAAAAAAAGCTTTCCTAAAGTGATAATTAAAACAGGCTATTTGAGAGGCTATAAAAATATTGACTGGTCTGGATCTGCCCGGTGGCATAGTGGTTAAGTTCACGTGCTCTGCTTTGGTGGCCCAGGGTTCATGGGTTCGGATCCTGGGCTCAGACATACGCACTGCTCATCAAGCCATGCTGTGGTGGCATCCCACATACAAAAAATAGAGGGAGATTGACATAGATGTTAGCTCAGAGCCAATCTTCCTTAGCAAAAAGAGGAGGATTGGCAACAGATATTAGCTTAGGGCCAATAAAAAAAATACATATATCTACAGAGAGAGAGAGAGACTGAGTATTTTAACAATTCAAACAGAAAGCTTAACTTTGTACTTTCATGACCAAGGTAGGATTGTGCTTTGAGATTTGGAAAAGTCCTAACTTTACTAGTGGATCAATGTGGGGTATGAGAAAAGGGAGCGACATCAAGGAGAATCTGGAATTTTTGACCTGAGCAGCTAAAAGGACAGAGTTGCCATTGACAGAGATTTTAAAGAAAAAAAAAAGTGAGGCAACACCAAGAATGAATTCTAATGTAAACTGGACTTTGGGTGATATTGATGTGTCAATGTAGCTTCATCAATTGTAACAAATGTACCGTCTAGTTCTGGACATTGATAGCGGAGGAAGCTGTGCATGTAGGGTAGGAGGTATCTGGGAGCTCTCTGTACTTTCTACTCAGTTTTGCTGTGTATCTAACACTGATCTAAAAAACAAAGTCTATTTTTAAAATGTTGGTAAAACTGGTTTGGGAGAGAAGGTAAAATATCCAATTTAAAACACACTGAGTTTGAAATACCTAAAAGAGACACTCGCTAAGAGGGTGAAAGTGATACTGTACTCTGGCTTGATATGTTAACTCTGTCAATTAACACTATTTGGTGTGTTAAATACTGTCATACTGTTATTTGGTAGAAAGTTGCCTATAAAAATATTATGGATACTAAAAAATTATTTTGATCAAAATAACAACGTAATTATTTAAGGACTAAATGGAATGTTGATGGCCCATTTTACAATACAAGTCCGAGTGATCTTGTATATACTAACTTGTCTTCTTCTACGTATTATAAAAACTAACCAATGTGTTATTGTACTACAGTTTTGCAAGATGTCGCCATTGGGGAAACTGAGTAAAGTATACATAGGACCTCTCTGTGTTATTTCTTACAACTGCTTGTGAATCAACAATTATCTCAAAATACATTTTAATTAAAAAACAAATTCACCAAAGAATAAGGTGATGGATGATAGTTAACAAGTTAATAAAATCCTTTCTTTCTCTATGAAAGAATTTGAACTTTGATTAGCATACTTGCTCTGTTCCCCTGGTAACGAACCAAGAAAGTATGTCTACTGTGTTCCTAAGCAATCTTATTTATGGTTCTGATTGCCCTGGTAACCTGCTAAAAAGATTCATCAGCTGCATTACTAGGCAACATTGGTTATGATAAAAATGACTCCTTATTGGTAAATTGTATTCAGACTGGGCAAGTCCCTTGTAGGGACCTTGGAAGCTAAGCTGTGTTCATGGGTTGTTACAAGAGACATTGGCTCTGGTAGGACCTAGGGCTTCAAAGCCAGCATGAGTCTTGCTACCTGAGCTATCACCTGAAACATCAGAGGAAACAGCTGGTGAACAGCTGTATGCACTTCTGAAAAGACCACTCTCACTGAAGGGAAATGTTTGACACAGACCAGCCGGCATGCTGCCCCTTGTATCTATTCAAAACACGAATGAAACAATATAATGGTATGAAGCCAAGTGAAATTATGGCTGCTAGGCCAGAAGATACTTCTGGACATTTGGTCAGGAGGACGATGGCCCAAAAGTTATACTTATGTAATTTTAGATATATAATCTTAGATATAAGATCTAAACTTTTTGGTATAAGACACATGGGTATGTTTATTAATCATGATTTTTTACCTTTCCCTCTTGGGACAGAAAACACTTCAACTGAAAGACTATTCCTCAGATTTGTCCTTCTATGAGGACGATTGCTACCTGGTGTCTGGAGGCCTTTAGAACACACAGAATCACAGAATCACCTCTTGCACAGAACCATATGGTTTATGGAGTGCTGCTTTAGGCATACAGTTGCTAATGAACAAAGAAGGAAATCTTTACGGGGTATCTTGAAGTTTTTGCAAAATATATTCTATGGTAGCAAGAGATTAATGTGCCACAATTTGCTGCTACTTGATATTTGCTAAACAAGTTATTGCCACTTGATTTTTGTTAATGAAGGGAGCTCTTAAGACTCTTGTGAATTTTTCCTCTTTAAAATATCATCATTGTATCAAACAGAGGTAGCTAAGATTGAAATGCTGCCACCCATAGGATTCTTTATTAGAGGTGACTAAAACTAGAATAATTTACTGATATTTGCACCACTAAGTCACATTTCTCAGGCAGATGTATTGCTGAACCAAGAAATGGAAAGTATTAACGTAAGGTCATCAATAACATGAATGAGAATAGAAGTGTGGATTACTTATTAGAATTGGATCAATTGTGTCTCAAATATGCGCACCTTAAACTTAGCGAATAATTTTAGTCTTGTAGAATATTGACCTTAAACAGATAGCCAGTTGTCTCCCCAGCAAAAATGGGTTTATTCTGGATCAGAAAAGAATTGCAATTCAGGGGGCGAACTCAAGATGGCGGAGTAAGCAGACTCTGAACTCACCTCCTCCCGTGGACACAGCCAATTTACAACTACTTGTGGAAAAATTACCCGAGACAGAACTGAAAACTGGATGAGAGGAACTCCTGCAACAAAGGACAATCCTAACTGAGGTAGAAGAGGCAGAAACTCCCTTCCAGAGAGGAAAAACGCCGCCAGCTTCGCGGCCGCCGGGAGCAGCTCACAGGTACGCAGCCTCCCTGGAGGCGCCGGGCCCTGAGCCAAGCGTCCCCGCTGCGGGCATTTTGTGGACCCAGCACAATCGAGACCAGCGGCATAATATCTGACTTTGCCTGCTACTAAAACATTGGGGAGCACCCCCAGAAAAGCTGGTTCACAAGGAAACTAAAACTGGCTCTTAAAGGGCCCGCACGCAAAATCACTCGTTTCAGAAAGCATTCTAAAATCACCAGAAAGAAAGGTGCACAGTGCTGTGGTGAAAAGCGACTCACCTAATAGGCCCTGAGTGCATCTCGGTGAGGATGAGACCTCTCCAGGGACAGGGACATTGGCGGCGGCCATTGTTGTGGGCTGGTGTGGGCGTGCTGACACAGACGCCATTGGAGTTCTCCCTGAGGCCTGCTAGCCCAGGGTCTGCCCCAGTGCTAGAGCACTGATTTAATCCAGCTCAGCCAGGGCAGGCAGCCCACCCTAGAGACTGGCCCCACCCCACAACAAGCCCTCAGGCAACTTGTGGGCCTGCATAGATTGGTGACTGGATTCTCTGCAGCCTGGCAACTGAGCCGACTTTAGCGGGGCAGGGTGTGCACAAGGAGCGGGTGGAGAGTGTGGGGCTGTGGCGGAGTGTGTGGGCTCCCGCCGTGGAGAGAGTGGGTCAGCTTCGGGAGGTCGGGGCGCTCACACAGGGCAGGACTGTGTTGACTGTGTGTGTGCACCTGTGGGCGGCAGGGCTTGTCAGGTGCAGAAGACTTGTGTTTCTCAAAGACCCACGTAGGGGGTTTGCGCCACCTTCCAAAGCCTGAAACAATCGAGTGCTCCTGTGCCTGAGGCCAGCCCCACCCAGCGGCAATCCTCAGAGAGCTGACAAGAGACCTAAAGGCAGGAGGCTTACAACAATTGTAAGGCCCTGAGCCTAACAACCTGCCACGCTGGGGGCCTACTCACTTAAAAGAAATACTGCAACACAAATATGGTAGTAGAACTTGCAGCCAACTGTGCTGGGGCTCCCCAAACCTCATAAAGAGACTGAAGGGCCCACAACAACTACAAGCAGCTGAGCATTACAACAGCTGGCCAGGAGCATAACTTGGCCTCCCTGGGCACCTACAGGGAGAGCAAACAGGCCACAACAGAAGGACACACGTAGCCCACATAGGGGTCACCCCTGGAACATTGAGAACTGAGGGAAGCACACTTCAGGCCCCCTAAGGCATCACTTACATAAGGTCACCTATCCAAGAGCAGGAGACGTAGCTGACCTACCTAATACGTAGACACAAGCACAGGGAAAGAGGCAAAATGAGGAGGCAAAAGAGTACATTCCAAGTAAGGGAACAGGACAAAACCCCAGAAAACGAACTAAGTGAAACAGAAATGAGCAACCTACCCAACAGAGAGTTCAAACTAAGAGTGTTAAGGACGCTCACTGATCTGGGGAGGAGAATAGATGAACTCAGTGAGAATGTCAACAAAGAAATGGAAGATATAAAAAAGAACCAATCAGAAATGAAGAATACAATACTGGAAATGAAAAATTCATTAGAGGGACTCAAAAGCAGAGTAGAGGATACAGAAGAACGGATCTGTGAGCTGGACGAAAGACTAGAAGAAATTACCCAAGGTGAACAGGTAAAAGAGAAAAGAATTAAAAAGAGTGAGGACAGTCTAAGGGACCTCTGGGACAACATCAAGCGCACTAACATCCGTGTTATAGGTGTCCCGGAAGGAGCAGAGCAAGACAAGGGGGCAGAGAATCTATTTCAAGAAATAATAGATGAAAACTTCCCTAACCTAAAGAAGGAAACAGACATCCAGGTACAGGAAGCACAGAGAGCCCCAAACAAGATAAACCCAAAGAGGTCCACACCAAGACACATCATAATCAAAATGTCCAGAATTAAAGATAAAGAGAGAATCCTAAAAGCTGCAAGAGAACGTCAAGTTACATACAAAGGAAACCCCATAAGGCTATCAGCTGACTTCTCAGCAGAAACCTTACAGGCTAGAAGAGAATGACACGATATATTTAAAGTGCTAAAAGGAAAAAACTTACAGCCAAGAATACTCTACCCAGCAAGGTTATCATTCAAAATGGAAGGAGAGATCAAAAATTTCCCAGACAAGCAAAAATTAAAGGAGTTTGTCACCAAGAAACCAGTGCTACAAGAAATGTTAAAGGGACTGATTTAAGGGGAAAAGAGAAGACCACAAATAGGAAAAATTATCTATTTCCATGATTAGAACGTAATGGATACAAATGCACAAAAAAGAGGTTAGATATGATATCAAAAACATAAAAGGAGGGAGGAGGGGAGTTAAAGAGTACAGCTTTCAGACAGAGGTCAAACTAAAGTGACCATCAATTCTGTATAGAAGAAGAAAGGAACAGAGAAGGACTACTAAAACACTGAGGAAAAAAAAAAGTTTAAAAATGGCAGTAAGTACATACTTATCAATAGCTACTTTAAACGTCAATGGACTAAATGCTCCAATTAAAAGGCATAGGGTGGCTGATTGGATAAAAAAACAAGACCCATATATATGCTGCATACAAGAGACACACTTCAGACCTAAAGACACTCACAAATTGAAAGTGAAGGGATGGAAAAAGATACTCCACGCAAATGGCAATGAAAAGAAAGCTGGGGTAGCAGTACTCATATCAGACAAAATAGACTTTAAAACAAAAACTGTAAAAAGAGACAAAGAAGGGCATTACATAATGATCAACGGAACAATCCAACAAGAGGATATAACACTTGTAAATATCTACACACCCAATGTAGGTGCACCTAAATATATAAAGCAATTATTAACAGACATAAAAACAGAAATAGACAGTAACACAATAATAGTAGGGGACTTGAACACTCCACTTGCACCAACGGATAGATCATCCAAACAGAAGATCAATAAGGAAACATTGGCCTTAAACGACACACTAGAACAGATGGACCTAGTAGATATATACAGAGCATTCCATCCAAAAACTGAAGAATACACATTCTTTTCAAATGCACATGGAACATTCTCCAGGATTGATCACATATTAGGCCACAAAACAAGTCTCCATAAATTTAAGAAGATTGAAATAATACCAAGCATCTTTTCTGACCACAACAGTATGAAACTAGAAATCAACTATAGGAAGAAAATCAGAAAAGCCACAAATATGTGGAGATTAAACAAAATGCTACTGAACAACGACTGGGTTAATGAAGAAGTCAAAGAAGAAATCAAAAAATACCTGGAGACAAATGAAAATGAAAATACGACATGCCAGAACTTATGGGATACAGCAAAAGCGGTTCTAAGAGGGAAGTTTATAGCAATACAGGCCTATCTCAACAAACAAGAAAAATCTCAAATAAACAATCTAACAATGCACCTAAAGGAACTGGAAAAAGAAGAACAAACAAAGCCCAAAATCAGTAGAAGAAGGGAAATAATAAAAATCAGAGCAGAAATAAATGAAATAGAGACCAAAAAAACAATAGAAAAAATTAATAAAACCAAGAGCTGGTTCTTTGAAAAGATCAACAAAACTGACAAACCTTTAGCTAGACTCACCAAGAAAAAAAGAGAGAAGGCACAAATAAGTAAAATCAGAAATGAAAGAGGAGAGGTTACAACAGACACCTCAGAAATACAAAAGATTATAAGAGAATACTATGAAAAGCTATATGCCAACCAATTCGACAATCTGGAAGAAATGGATAAATTCTTAGAATCATACAACCTTCCAAAACTGGATCAAGAAGAAGTAGAGAATTTGAATAGACCAATCACCAGTAAGGAGATCGAAACAGTAATCAAAAACCTCCCCAAAAATAAAAGTCCAGGACCAGACGGCTTCCCTGGTGAATTCTACCAAACATTCAAAGAAGACTTAATACCTATCCTTCTCAAGCTCTTCCAAAAAATTGAGGGGGGGGGGAAGAACCCTAACTCATTCCATGAAGCTGACATTACCCTGATACCAAAACCAGACAAGGATAACACAAAAAAAAAGAAAATTACGGGCCAATATCACTGATGAACATCGATGCAAAAATCCTCAACAAAATACTAGCAAATCGCATAGAACAATACATTAAAAAGATTATACACCATGATGAAGTGGGATTTATTCCAGGGATGCAGGGATGGTTTAACATTCGCAAATCAATCAACGTGATACACCACATTAATAAAATGAAGAATAAAAATCACATGATCATCTCAATAGATGCAGAGAAAACATTTGACAAGATACAGCATCCATTTATGATAAAAACTCTGAATAAAATGGGTATAGAAGGAAAGTACCTCAACATAATAAAGACCATATATGACAAACCCACAGCTAATAGCATCCTCAATGGTGAAAAACTGAAAGCTACCCCTCTAAGAACAGGAACCAGACAAGGATGCCCACTCTCACCACTCCTATTTAACATAGTACTGGAAGTCCTAGCCAGAGCAATCAGGCAAGAGAAAGAAATAAAAGGGATCCAAATTAGAAAGGAAGAAGTGAAACTGTCACTATTTTCAGATGACATGATTTTATATATAGAAAACCCTAAAGAATCCACCAGAAAACTTTTAGAAGTAATAAACGAATATGGTAAAGTTGCAGGATACAAAATCAACATACAAAAATCAGTTGCATTTCTGTACGCTATCAACGAAGTAGCAGAAAGAGAAATTAAGAATACAATTCCATTTACAATTGCAACAAAAAGAATAAAATACCTAGGAATAAACTTAACCAAAGAGGTGAAAGATCTGTACACTGAAAACTATAAAACATTTCTGAAAGAAATCGAAGAAGACACAAAGAAATGGAAAGATATTCCGTGCTCTTGGATTGGAAGAATTAACATAGTTAAGATGTCCATACTTCCTAAAGCAATCTGTAGATTCAATGCAATCCCTATCCAAGTTCCAACAACATGTTTCACAGAAATAGAACAAAGAATCCTAAAATTTATATGGAACAACAAAAGACCCCGAATAGCTAAAGGAATCCTGAGAAAAAGAACAAAGCTGGAGGTATCACACTCCCTGATTTCAAAATACACTACAAAGCTATAGTAACCAAAACAGCATGGTACTGGCCCAAAACAGACACACAGATCAATGGAATAGAATCGAAAGCCCAGAAATAAACCCACACATCTATGGACAGCTAATTTTTGACAAAGGAGCCAAGAACATACAATGGGGAAAAGAAAGTCTCTTCAACAAATGGTGTTGGGAAAACTGGATAGCCACATGCAAAAAAATGAAAGTAGACCCTTACCTTACACCATACACAAAAATTAACTCCAGATGGATTAAAGACTTGAATGTAAGACCTGAAACTGTGAAACTTCTAGAAGAAAACATAGGCAGTACGCTCTTCGACATCGGTCTTAGCAACATCTTTTCAAGCACCATGTCTGACCGGGCAAGAGAAACAATAGAAAAAATAAACAAGTGGGACTACATCAAACTAAAAAGCTTCTGTACAGCAAAGGAAACCATCAACAAAACGAAAAGACAACCTAACAATTGGGAGAAGATATTTGCAAACCATACATCTGATAAGGGCTTAATCTCCAAAATATATAAAGAACTCATGCATCTCAACAGCAAAAAAATTAACAACCCAATTAAAAAATTGGCAAAAGACCTGAACAGACATTTGTCCAAAGAAGATATACAGATGGCCAACAGACACATGAAAAGATGTTCAAAATCACTATCTATCAGGGAAATGCAAATCAAAACTACAATGAGATATCACCTCATGCCAGTCAGAATGGCTGTAATTAACAAGACAGGAAACCACATGTGTTGGAGAGGATGTGGAGAGAAGGGAACTCTCATACACTGCTGGTGGGAGTGCAAACTGGTGCAGCCACTATGGAAAACAGTATGGAGATTCCTCAAAAAATCAAGGATAGAACTACCATATGATCCAGCTATTCCATTGTTGGGTATTTATCCAAAGAACTTGAAAACACCAATTTGTAAAGGTACATGCACCCCTGTGTTTATTGCAGCGTTATTCACAATAGCCAAGACTTGGAAGCAACCTAAGTGCCCATCAAGGGATGAATGGATAAACAAGATGTGGTATATATGCACAATGGAATACTACTCAGCCATAAGAAACGATGAAATCCAGCCATTTGTGACAACATGGATGGACATTGAGGGTATTATGCAAAGTGAAATAAGTCAGAGGGAGAAGGTCAAATACCGTATGATTTCCTTCATTAAGTAGTAGATAATAACAATGAGCAAACACACAGGGACAGAGATTGGATTGGTGGTTACCAGGGGGTAAGGGGGGAGGGAGGAGGGTGAAAGGGATAATTTGGTACATGTGTGTGGTGATGGGTCGTAATTAGTATTTTAGTGCTGAACATGATGTAATCTATGCAGAAATAGAAGTATAATGACGTACACCTGAAATTTTTACAATGTTATAAACCAACGTTACTTCAATAAACAAAAAATTTTTAAAAAAAGAATTGCAATTCAAGGTCTACAACCATGGTGAGCCACATGCAAGTCAGGAGCAACAAGGAGAGGAGAAACTCTTTTATAGAGGGGAAGACAAAAACAAAGAGTCCATTGGAGGAGATTGGGAGTTGAAGCGTAGTGGCTTTTCAGTGGCTGAGTTGTGGCAGTCTCTCTTTGGTTGAGCTGTTGCAGGGTAAGCGAAAGTCTTTCTTCTTCCTGTTGCGCTCTGCAATCACCATAGGGTGGGAGAGCTCCTTCTTCTGGCTTCCTGACTCCATTTTAAATGAGGTTTCTGTTTATTAATTTTCACAAGAACAAGATTAGATTTGGATTTCAATTAATGTTATTACAGTAGTCCCCCCTTATCTGCGGAGGATACATTCCAAGACCCCCGTTGTATGCTGAGGTTGCTAAAATCTATGGTAACTTTATTACAGTATATCGTTATAATCATTCTATTTTACAATTAGTTACTGTTGTTAATCTCTTACTGTGCCTAACTTATAAATTAAACTTTGTCATATGTATGTATGTATAGGAAAAAACATAGTATATACAGCTTGAGGGAACTTTCTGGGATGATGAGAATGTTTCATGTTTTGTTTGGGGTCGAACAAATTTATCAACATTTATGAAAATGTACACTTAAAATCTGCATTAAAAAAAGAAAATAAAATATTTTCTTGGGGGAAAATAAAACAATGAGCATCATTAACATGTAGCTATGACTGTTTAAAGTTGCTGTTTTTACCAGTTTGTGATTTATAATAAGAAATATATATTTGATTTTCATCCATTTAGGCACAGAGCTCCTAAAACCCTTGAACTTTCTTAAGTGATAAAGGTGTTTTTGATATTCATAACCAGCCCTTTTCAACCACACCTGAGTTTATGCTAATGCCATAACTTTTGGAAAGCCCCTAAAGGGGGGGATGGTTGCCAAAGGAACCAACCATGTGATTAGAGGGTTGAAACTTAGCCCCAGCCCTACTCCCCACCTTCAAGGGAAGGGAGAAGGGCTGGAGATTGAGTTCAATCACCAATGGCCAATGATTTGATCAATCAATCAACCATGCCTATGTAATGGAGCCTCCATAAAAACTCAAAAAGGCCGGGGCTTGGAGAGCTTCCAGGTTGGTGAATTTGTGGCGGTGCTAAGAGATTGGTGCATGGAGAGAGCAAGAAAAGTCTGCTTCCCTTTCCCCACACCTTGCTCTTTGCATCTCTTCCATCTGGCTGCTCCTGAGTTATAACCTTTTATAATAAACTGGTAATCTAATAAGTAAACTGTTTTTGTGAGTTTTATGAGCAGCTCTAGCAAATTAATTGAACCTGAGGGGTGGGCTGTGGAAACCTCTGATTTACAGCCAGTCAGTCAAAAGCACAGGTAACAACCTAAACTTGTGATTGGCACCTGCAGTGGGGGATGGGGGCATGCTTGTGGGACTGAACCCTTAACTTGTAGGATCTGATGCTGTCTCCAGGTAAGTAGTGTCACAATTGAGTAAATTGCTTGATGGTGTTGGAAAAAACACAGGTCTCACAGTTAATGAGCCCTCCTATGGATGAATATTGAGCAGGGCTGAAGACAGAGTTGACATTAGCAAGTAAGCCCACCAAGGTTCTGGTTGGCATCCATTTTGAAATGTTTTTCACATCATCTCTTACTTAAGAGTAGTGCTTACTTTAAAAACAATTGTGTGTGGAGCCAGCCCTGATGGCCTAGTGGTTAAAGTTAGGTGCTCACTGCTTCAGTGGCCTGGGTTCGCTTCCTGGTCACAGAACCACACCACCCATCTCAGTTGCCATGCTGGGGTGGCAGCTCACATAGAAGAACTAGAACAACTTACAACTAGCATATACAACAATGTACTGGGGCTTTGGGGAGGAAAAAAAAGTGTGTGTGCATGTGCCATTTTAAGCATTCAGTATTTTCTTTACCAAAGCCCTTATTGCTTTGTTCTCACCATACACTCTCTCTCAAAAGCAGTTTGACAGTGTTTGTTGAATGAATGAGAAAGGATTGTTAAAAAGAAATTACCATGACTCCCAAATTGTTGAAATATCTGGTCTCAGAGCCTCTTAAGGGCCTGTATACACCATTTCTAACACAATGCTTCACTCTTAACAGAAATATGACTAAAGACAGGGAAGCCCCATGTTTGGGGTCTTTCATTAATCAGGAAAGAAGTCTTCCTAGAAAAGACTCATTTCAGTAGTCGTAGGGTGCAGTGCCCCCAGAGAGTTTTACAACATTGGGCACTGCACCATTTTAAGAGTCCTCTGGGGAGTGGGAAGAGGGCTATTTGAAGGGAATGAAGGCGAGAGAAGAGAATCTTCCTTACTCAGCAGAGTACAAATGGAAATTGTGGCCTAGAAATTCATTCCCTTAAAACTATGTACTCCTAGGAAAGTCTTCACGTGTCCACAGGCATCTGCAAACCCTAAAAAAAGCACTCATGAAGAGGTACACCAGCATATACAAAATGTTTACAGCAGCATTTTTATTTCAATTTTTTTATTTTGGTAAAATACACCTAACATACAATTTACCATCTTAACCATTTTTAAGTGTACAATTCAGTAGTATTAAATTCATTTTGTGCAACGTATTTATGGTATTAAATACATAATGTACAACCATCACCACAATCCATCTGCAGAACTCTTCATCTTGTACAACTGAAACTCTGTACCCATTAAACAATAACTTTCCATTTCCCCTCCCCTAGTCCCTGGCAACCAACCTTCTACTTTCTCCATAATTTTGATTCCTCTATGTACCTCATATAAGTGGAATCAAACAGTATTTGTCTTTTTGTGAGCAGCTTGTTACAGCACCATGCTTTTTAAAGCTATTATTACTCTTACCTGAAAATGAAAAAAAAGCCCTCAAGGTAGAGTTGGTAGCTTGTCTATTGTATGCCATTTGATGAATGACAGATGAAGGATTTTGTTTTGGTTTGTTTTATGTTCATTTCCTGTTTCTCGTTCTTCTGTTTCTCTTTTCTGGCCTTTCCACGGGTTACTTGAACATTTTTTAGAATTCCATCTTGATTTATTATAGTGTTTTTGAGTATATCACTTTGTATAGTTTTTTTAGTGGTTGCTTCAGGTTTACATTATACATACCTAACTTATCAGTCAGCAAAATGCGGAAACCTGACTTCCATTTAGGTCCCTTTGCCTCCCCACTTTTTAAATATAATTGTCTTCTCCCAATTGTTAGGTTGTCTTTTCGTTTTGTTGATGGTTTCCTTTGCTGTGCAGAAGCTTTTTAGTTTGATGTAGTCCCACTTGTTTATTTTTTCTATTGTTTCTCTTGCCTGGTCAGACATGGTGCTTGAAAATATGTTGCTAAGACCCATGTCAAAGAGCGTACTGCCTATGTTTTCTTCTAGAAGTTTCATAGTTTCAGGTCTTACATTCAAGTCTTTAATCCATTTGGAGTTAATTTTTGTGTATGGTGTGAGGTAAGGGTCTACTTTCATTTTTTTGCATGTGGCTATCCAGTTTTCCCAACACCATTTGTTGAAGGGACTTTCTTTTCCCCATTGTATGTTCTTGGCTCCTTTGTCAAAGATTAGCTGTCCATAGATGTGTGGGTTTATTTCTGGGCTTTCGATTCTATTCCATTGATCTGTGCATCTGTTTTTGTGCCAGCACCATGCTGTTTTGGTTACTATAGCTTTGTAGTATATTTTGAAATCAGGGAGTGTGATACCTACCATATGATCCAGCTATTCCACTGCTGGGTATTTATCCAAAGAACTTGAAAACACCAATGCGTAAAGATACATGCACCCCTGTGTTCACTGCAGCGTTATTCACAATAGCCAAGACTTGGAAGCAACCTAAGTGCCCATCAAGGGACGAATGGATAAAGAAGATGTGGTATATATACACAATGGAATACTACTCAGCCATAAGAAACGATGAAATCCAGCCATTTTTGACAACATGGATGGACATTGAGGGTATTGTGCAAAGTGAAATAAGTCAGGGGGAGATGGTCAAATACCATATGATCTCACTCATTAAGTAGTAGATAATAACAACAATAAACAAACACATAGAGACAGAGATTGGATTGGTGGTTACCAGAGGGTAAGGGGGGAGGGAGGAGGGTGAAAGGGATAATTTGGCACATGTGTGTGGTGATGGGTTGTAATTAGTATTTGGGTGGTGAACATGATGTAATCTATGCAGAAATAGAAGCATAATGATGTACACCTGAAATTTATACAATGTTATAAACCAATGTTACTGCAATAAACAAAAAATTTAAAACAAAACAAAAAAAAGAAGTTAATCACAAGAGATAACCACCCACCATCACCATGGGCAAACTGTCAAAAAGGAATAATAATTGCTAATAATTACAACTAAATAATAAATCAATTTTATAGATCATTAAAAAAATAAATAAATATAATTGTCTTAAGCATTTCCTCTACATACATGGAGCACCACTGCAAATGGTGTTATCATTTTTGTTTCAAGCATCATCTATGATTTAAGAAACTCATAAGTAGGATAGTCTATTTTATTCATCCCTATTTTTACCCAATCTGATATCCTTTTTTTCCTTCTACAGTTCCAAGTCTTTTTCTGTTCTCATTTAGTTCAGAGTATTTCCTTTAATTACTCTTTAAGGGTAGCTTTGCCAGCAGTAAATACTCTTAGTTACCCTTTGTCTGAGAATGTCTTTATTTCCCTTTCATTCTTTTTTTTTTAAACCTCCTATTTTTTTTTAAAGATTTTATTTATTTATTTCCCCCCCCAAAGCCCCAGTAGATAGCTTTATGTCATAGTTGCACATCCTCTAGTTGCTGTATGTGGGACGTGGCCTCAGCATGGCCGGAGAAGTGGTGGGTCGGTGCACGCCCGGGATCCGAACCTGGGCTGCCAGCAGTGGAGCACGCGTACCCAACCACTAAGCCACGGGGCCGGCCCTCCCTTTCATTCTTGAATGATATTTTCTCTTTATAGAATTCATGGTTGACAGTTCCTTTTCTTTCCACTTGAGAAAAATGTGCTACTTCCTCTGGCGTCTATAGTTCAAATGAGTAGGAAGATGGTTTCTCCACTGGTGTTTGGTTGGAGTAAGGTAGGTATTACCAAAAAATTTCTCTCTGTTAGGCCACTCTTTTCCCAGTTTTGACTCAGTGGAATAGGCTTTTCTTAGAGCTTTTTTTTACATATGTATTTTTTGCTTTTTCTGGCTTGCAAGCTTCTGTAATACCTTAGCTGAGATATGGAAGGTTATCAAGGAAAATGAGGGAATTTACCACCGTGTTGCTCCTCAGCTCTGAGGTTCTCAGACAGTTTGCCTTCTTCTTTCCACTTTTCAGAGTCTTCCTATGTTTGTTTGTTGTGTTATGTCCAGGGGTTTTTGGTTGTAAGAGGGATGAACTGGAGGAATGGGGCTATTCCATTTTGGCTCAAATCCCAGATATAGAGTTTTTCCCAGCATTTTATTATGAAAATTTTCAAACACAAAGCAAAGTTGAAAGACTTTTACAGTGAACACCGATATACCATCACTGTTCATATATTACTAAATTCATTTTATCGTGGTTCTTAATAGTTAAAATTGGAAACAATACAAATGTCCACCTACAGTATAGTAGGCAAACCTACATGCAACAATGAGAATGAATCTGACAAAACGTTTGCAGACAAAGCACACAAAAAATACATTTGTATGATTCTATTATATAAAGTTAAGAACAGGTAAAACTATTCTATAAGGATGCATGAATGGGTGGTAAAACTATTAAGGAAAGCAAAAAACAATCTCAAAAGTCATGATAGTAGCTGTGATTAGAAAGGAGGTACCAACTGTCAGTAGGGGTCTACTTCGCAACTTGGGTAGAAGTTTACAGAGGTGTTCTCTTTATAATCACATGTTATACTGGATTATATGTTCTAATTGGCTTTCCATATGTATATTTCACATTTTACAAAATATGAGAAACAGGATTCTATTTTTGTTTCATACACACAAATGTGAGTATGCACACACAATAGCATATATGAATAGATGTAATCAGTGTTTCTGCTGGACTTATTTCTTTATTACATGTTCTTCATTCCACACACTGTGTGTAAAAATTTTATAATGAATGCATTATTTTCATTGGGTAAACAACAAAGCACTTTTCTCTTTTGGAAAAAATATGCACATACAGTACTTCAAAATGATACCAAAATTTTGAACATTTCAATACAAAATGGCCAAAATACCTATATAAAGCAATTTACATCTGAAAATAAATGGTTCAATAAACATAAGACATTATACAGTCACGCACTGCATAACATTTCAGTCAATGATGGACCATATATACAACAGTGGTCCCATAAGATTAGTACCATATAGCCTAGGTTTGTAGTCAACTATACCATCTAGGTTTGTGTAATACACTCTATGATGTTAACACAACGACAAAATCACCTAACAGCACATTTTTCAGAACATATTTCTGTCATTAAGCAATGCATGACTATATCTAATTTCACGAGTACTCAAAATTAGATATAAAAAAATTTGTTCTATTAAACAAAAGCATTTTTTAAAAAGCATTAAAAAGAAAAATCCCAGAGTGGGCATCGGTGCTAGGCACATATTGTCACAAACTGCTTATGGAAATACAAATTGTAAAATCTTCCAGGAAGGCAAATAGGCAACGTGCTTAGAATCCTACCAGTCCTTGATCCCGCAATTCAATTTCAAGGAATTTAAACTAAGAAAATAATCTCCAGAGATACAGCTACAAGGATATTAATGGAGCAAAAAAACTGGAAATAATATAACAATAGAGGTTTAGTTAAATATATTTAAATAAATAAGCCCAGTTTAGTTAAATGTTTGACTAAAAAATTTAATTAGAAGCAATGGAACACACTGAAGCCATTGAAAACACTACAGACAGAGAATCTTTATTGGCAAATTCAAATGTTCAAGGCCTTTTTTTTTCTGAGGAAGATTCGCCCTGAGCTAACATCTGTTCCAGTCTTCCTCTGTTTTGTATGTGGGTCGCCACCACAGCATGGCTGAGGAGTGGTGCAGGTCCACACCCAAACAGGACTAGCTGCCAAAGCAGAGTGGGACTAACTGAACCACTAGGCCACACAGGCTGGTCCCCAAGGCATATTCTTAAGTGGGGGAAAAACCAGAATAGGTTACAACTGCTATCTGCAATATTCCATTTTGTTAAAACAAGAGTGGCAATGATTGATCAATATGGAGTTTAAAGGGCTGTTACAAAATGTCACCAAAATGTTAACCACTTATTTTTGTGTGGTGGCATAAAGTGCATTTTTCTTTTACTCTTTTTGTATTTATCAAAACTTCTAAATGGGACATGTGTTCCTTTAGTGAAAAAAAAAATTCTGTGGTCTTCTTAGTACCTGGAACGACCCTTCCCTTCGCTCTCACCTTAGGGAGGCCACCCCGCCCTCTTACTCTCCGAACAGGCCCACATTCCCACGATCCTGCTCTCCTTTTGCTTTTTTCTACAACGCTTGCCTTCTAAAATGCTGCATAACTACATTCATGGCTTATTCTGTATCTTTCCCCCCAAAAAGTTCTCGAGGGCAATGACCTCTGCTTTGTTCACTGACCTATTTCCCACAGCTTACAACAGCGCTCAGCAAACACCAGATGCTCAGTACACTTTTGTTGAACTACTGAAAGGGAAATAGATTTGTCCCTGGCAGTTGTCTACTTGCCTTACTACCATTTATGCAGATACATATCTACAAGATACCTCCCTTTCTTTCTGCATGAACCGGGACCCGGGGCCCCGCAGCCCACACAGCGCGGCTGCGAGCCCGGAAGTGGGAGCTGGGCACGTGACAGGCTTGACAGGGCCCCGCCTCGCAGAGAGGCGCGGGGAACTACACTTCCCAGAATCGGCGAGTTCACGCGTGGACTACATTTCCCAGAGGGATTAGCGGCCGTCCCTGAGTCGCCCCTGCCCCGCCCCTCCGAGACCTGCGTGGGGTGCCGGGGTTTGCCGCGGGAGCGAGGGGCTCCGGGGCTTGCGGTCCGCAGAGGCGTCGCCCTGGGAGGAATCTGGACCGGAGGCGGCTGTCGGGCCGGGGAAGTTCGGTAGCCGCCCTCCTGCGGAGCGCGGCCGGGAGGCACGGGCCCCGGAACCCCCGAGGCCTGGGTGAGGTGAGCGGCGGGGGTCGGCGGATGCGGGAGGGCGGACTGGGGACTCGGGAGGATGCGGCGCCGGCGCGGGCGCGGGCACAGGCCCGAGGGGCGCGCGCGGGGCCTTGTGCGCGCGGACGGGCGCGGGCCGGGCGCCCGGGTCTGTCCCCTGCCCGGGGCACTTGGTCCCCAGGCCCCGGCCGCCCCCAGCGCGCTACCGGCCCGGCCGGAGCTTGAATTCCGCCGGCGGCCGTCGGTGAACTGAGGAAACGTGCATCCGCCTGGCCGTCGCCGCTGTCCCTCGGGCGGCGGGCTCAGGGTTTGTGCACGCGCGGAGCGAGCTGCCGGCTTCTTCGCTCGGCAGTCAGGACTGGCGCGCGGGTCTGGTGTCTGTCCCGTTCCTCCAGGCGGCGGCCGCGGGAAAGCTGATGTTTCCGCTCTCCGAAGCAGTGGTCTCTAAAATCTGGAAATCGATTCCTCGACGGGAGGGGAGAAATTGGGTGGGAAGAGCTGGAGGTGGAGACAGGTTGTCCCCCGGACGCGGGGAGGCTAGAGGATGCTCTGGGGCGCACTCCCCGGCTGTGTGGCCCGCGGCGTTCGCTCCCGATCTGCCCTCAGTTTCCCGATCCGTAAGGTGGGGCTGCTGGCAGTGCCAGCTGTACTGCGGGACCAGCCGATGCAGACGGTGCGTGGCACGCGGTGAGGCTCCGTGAGTCGCTGCTGCTGCTGCTGGAGTCCCAGGTCCCTTTTCTCTGAGCGAGGGAGGAGTTGGGGCCGCACCAGGACGGCCGAGCCCTTGTCTGGCCCTGTCTGCTCCCAGTTCCTCACCTCCCTCTCTGAGGGCGCGTGGGGTCGTTCTCAGGTGGGGCAAGGATTTCAGAGGTGTGATTCTGAGGGGTGGACAGCAGAAGGCGCTTCCTCCTGGCTCCCTTTTTCTTCTCTCAGACCTGCCTTCTGGAGTCTCCGCCCATCCTCTGGGAAGAGCCCAGAAAGAGGACATGACTGCTAAACAGAGGGAAGCAAGGTCTCAGGTGAGTTCACTGCCGTCTCAGGTCTTAGGGACAGATGTGGGCTTTTTTACCCTCAAACTGAAGTTCTCTGCCCAAGACAGCTCTCCAGGATTTGGAGCAACTCCTTTTCGCTTTGAGGAGTTGGTCCACTCTGGTGGATGGTGGATTCTGTAGGGAATGCTTGCCTCCTCTCCCCCAATCCACGTCTAGCGTTTCTCTTTTCCTAAGAGACACTCTTGTATTCATTCATCTCAATTCACTGTGTGAATACTAATTCCACAGGTAAGATGCCACGTGTCTTCTGTCACTTGGGAACAGAACAAACACAGACGCACACTTGACAGAGTTCCTTCCTCCCGCCTCCTTGGCTCACCCGTGTTTCCCCCCCATCCCTCCCCATGGCAAGAATGCTTTCCGTTTTCTTTCCACCCCTGAGAATCCTCATGATACCTTCCCCAGGCCTCTCCAGCCCATAGGTTTCAGTTTTTTCTCCCTCTTAACTTTGGATTGTGTGCCTTGCTTCTATCACTCTGTTGAAAAGAGTTCTTGACCTGCCATCTTGATCTGTATGTTGTGGGGATGCGGGAGGGACCCCATCGGGGTGGGCCAGTGCGTGAACAAAGATGAGCCATGTTGGAGGGGACACAGTCAGGGAGGTCTCTTGACTCCGAGGACAGAGAGAAGACTCCTCAGGAAGCCACAGGGAGGGTTTTGTGGGATCCCGGAGTGGAGAGGCAGTGTATACAGTGGTTGGGAAGTGGGGCTCTCGAGACAGGCAGCTGGGTTTGAACCCGTCTCCTCTGTTGCCGTTTGTGGGCCTTGGGCAAATAACTCCACCTCTCTGTGCCTCAAGTTTCCTCACCTGTAAAATGGGAATCACAGCCGTGC
This sequence comes from Diceros bicornis minor, assembly GCF_020826845.1. Taxonomy (NCBI): domain Eukaryota; kingdom Metazoa; phylum Chordata; class Mammalia; order Perissodactyla; family Rhinocerotidae; genus Diceros; species Diceros bicornis. The sequence goes on from NC_080740.1 coordinate 91,728,346, forward strand.
CTACCTTATAGGGTAGGTGAGACGATCAGTGAATTAGTGCATGGAGAGTGTTTAGATCAGGGCCAGGCGGATAGTAGGTGTTCAGTATGCGGTGGTTGTGGTAGCTGAACGATATTATTCTAGTATTAGTACTATTAATGTTGATAGCTAGAAGCTGCTCCACAGTGTTTCTAGGACCCAGAAAATACTCCCCCTTTCTTTACTCATTCTTATCTAACAATAACAGTGAATGTTGCTGAGGAATGTCCTGAGGGCTTTACATTTGTTCTCACTCTCATAACAGCCTAGCAGTTATTATCCCCATTTTACATATGAGAAAACTGAGGCTCAAAGAAGTCAAGTAACCTGAATTGAAACCCGAGTGTGTCTGGCCTCTAAGTTCATGCTCGTGATATCGTCTGGCCATTCCTCTGGTGCATTTTGCAGAACACAGGGCAGACCCCGCGCCCACGGTACCAGAGCTCTTCTGCACCGTGATGTTGTCTTTTGGACCCACAAAATGTGGTGGAGTTGGGTCTTCTGAGGCTACAGCTAGGGCCTGCCATTGCATATTTGGGGTGGTTTCTTCTAAGGCTTTCCCATTCCATTCCAGCAGAGCCAAGTTGCTCTCTTGCCCAGAATCTTCTCCATCCCTGTGTGAGTGAATCCTATAGAGCATTCTCCCTAACCTTGCCTGCTGCCCATATGTCAGTACTGCGTGGACTTGTGTGTAAAACTCAGTGACAGGACGTTTAAGACAGAGAGAGAATATACCGAGTGCTGGTTAAAAGGAAACTTTAATTATTGTCCTGCCTCTGCCACTAATAAAGTATGTGACCTGGGGTCTTGACTGCCCTGGACCTTGTATTTCTCGTCTCTAAAATGGAGTGAACTAGGAGATGGCATACGGTCCTGTCCAGCTATACATTTTTTCTTTCCTTCAAATTATTTCATGTATTTTTTTTGTCTGCCAGTTGGATTATAAATTCTTTTGAGAGCAAAGGTCATTTCTTGTAGTCCCCCCCATATGCCAATAAATTATCTTATTATACATGTTTTGCATGCTCGTGTTAAAAATCTCAGAGAATGAAAAATACAGGTATAAAGAAGAATGTAAAATCACTCTTACCCCAACCTCTGGAGATAATCACTGTCACTCTTTTAGTCTGCATCCCTCAGTATCATTTTCTATGCACCTTTATTTATTATTTATTTATGTACATATTTGTGTATGTGTTTATTTTACTGTCTTTTTTATTGTGATAAAATATACATAACAAAATTTACCACTTTAACCTTTTTTGAGTATATAATTCAGTGGCATTAAATACATTCACATTGTTATGCTACTGTCACTGCTATCCATCTCCATTGTATGGATTATCTCTTTTATTTCTTAACCCTGTGAGGTAGGCATTGAGAGGCAGTTTTGCTGAGTGGTTAAGAACGGAGCCTTGGACGTCCCCCTGGATTGGAATGCCACCTCTACCACTGAGCAGCTGTGATATTGTAATTTATAATATGAAATATATGTTTGATCTTCATCCCTGTTCCTGGCACTTAGCTTTCAGCACCCTTGCAGTTTCCTAAGTGATTAGTAATATTTGGTTTTTATAACTTGAGAGCAATAAAGGTGAAATGGGTGTGTTTTGTTATTCATAACAAGCCCTTTCTACCTCACCAGAGTTTATATTAATGAGGTGACTTTTGGAATGCCTCTAAGCCTGGGGACTGCTTGCCAGAGGAACTAACCTTGATTAGAGGATTGGAACTTGCAGCCTTACCTCCCAGCCTCAGGGGCTGGAGGTGGAATCAGTCACCAATGGCCAATGGTTTAATCAATCATGCCTACATAATGAAGCCTCCATAAAAACCCAAACGGACGGGTTTCAGAGAGCTTCCAGGTTAGTGAATACACGGAGATTCATGGAAGCCCCACGCCCCTTCCCACATAACTTGCCCTATGCATCTCTTCCATCTGGCTGTTCCTGAGTTATATACTTTGATATTAAACTAGTAATCTAGTAAGTAAATGTTTTCCTGAGGTCTGTGAGCCACCTTAGCAAATTAATTGAACCTGAGGAGGGGGTCGTGGAAACCTCCGATTGAAGGGGGTGGTCTCATAAGACTGAGCCCTTAACCTGTGGGATCTGACACTGTCTCCAGGTAGATGACATCAGAATTGAGTTAAATTGTAGGATACCCCACTGGTGTCCCACAATTGCTTGGTGTGTGGAAAACCCACATACCTGGTGTCAGAAGTCACGTAGAGTTGTAGTAGAGGAGATGCGCAGGAGGAGTGAGTTTTTCCTTTACACCACCTGTGTGACTTGGATAAATTTCTCTTTGTTTTCTTTTGTGTCAAATGGGGACAGTAATAGTAGCTTCTTCATAGGGCTGTTCTGAAGATAAAGATTTACACTAAAGATTAATATAAGGCTCTAAGAACAGTACTTGGCCCGAAAAATCACTCAGTAAATGATAGATATTTTAATTTCCATTGTTCCTGTCCTCAGGCTTCAGTGAGCACACAGATAGTTCCTTAAGTTATTTAGCCTAGCCTCTGTCAGTGATTGTTTAGATTGGTTCCATTTTTTTGCTCTCTCTAATACCATGAGAAATGTCCTCTGTATGTATTTTTGTGCACTATTCATTATAATACAAATATAGTAATTGGTGAGTTAAAGAATGTGCACATTTTAAAACTTTTAATATGTATTATGAAATTGCTGTCAGAAAGGTTATTCTAATTAACACTCCCACTTATGGCCTTAATACCTCCACACATCTCTTATTGTTGTTAACACAGCCTGGTTCATACTTCATGCTGCTCAGTTTATATTTGTTACTGGTCAATTGTTCGTTAAACAGATGATCTAGAACCTTCAGAACCTAGAATAATATGAGAAGCATTTCATGGTAGCCCCTCTACCTCCCCACTGCCTTCACTGTGTGATGGGTGGTCCTGGATGAGATGGGATGGCTTGTCTTTACAGGTGTCAGTGACATTTGAGGACGTGGCTGTGCTTTTTACGCGAGATGAGTGGAGAAAGCTGGGTCCTTCTCAGAGAAACTTGTATAAGGATGTGATGCTGGAGAACTACAGTAACCTGCTCTCATTGGGTAAGGAAATTTTCCTTGTAGATATAGAATTCAGAAATTGGGATAACTCGGAGCCTGCTTCCCTTGGTAAAAGCTTTGGGTCATCAAAAACTTTAACAAGTTTTGCCTTAGAATTGTACAAATTGGATCTCCATAAATATTAAAAACTTGTCCCCCTCATGGGCATGGAATTGCCCCATGCATGGGACAGTCTACACAGCTGCACATTAGAAATTCCCTTGTAGTTCAGGCTACATTTTCCTACTATGATTGTTCTGTGATTTGTTTGCTCATCTCTCAGCTGAGAGCTTCTCTCAGCTGAGAGCTTCCCTCAGCCCTCTTCACTGACCTACCCCTTGCCTTCTCCTACCCCTTGCCTCCCCCAATTCTCTTTTCCAGCCAGATGAACATTGTATAATCCATCTTTGAAGGGGAGTCAGACAGTGTTTTCTCTTTTTAAACAAGCTACGTGGTACATAATACTTTGGTACATAGATACTTTTTTACAAATTGTAATTCAGTCTACATCTAACATATTCCATCTTATATAGAAAGCCACTGGTACCCTATTAATCAAGGCTGCATGTTTATCGGATTTCCTAACATACAACTAATTATTTCATCATCGTGTCCTGCAAGTCCCTTGCCTTTCCCTAACACACCCCCTCACATCGTGGGGGCACAACTGGAGCACCCCGCAGAAGCTCTTTGCACCATCTCCTGACTTTTCCACTCAGATCCGGGGTACCTCTTTGTGTGAAAACAGAACCAAGTCTTGTTTTTTTTTTTTGTCTGTGAGCAGGACTCCCATTTTCCAAACCAGAAGTGATCTCCCTGTTGCAGCAAGGAGAAGCTCCGTGGAAGGCAGAGAAGGAAAGTCCTGGAGGCTCGTCTCTAGGTGAGTGGGTGGGGCCGAGGTGCCCGGGAATATCTGCAGCAACAGTCTGCTTAGTAGGTGGACGGTGCGGCTGGGAGACGTTGGTCAGGCATGTTTCTCCAGGGCTCTCAGTCCTCAGGAAGTGGTGGAGAAGGGGACGCTGAGGCCCCACACACAAGCTTCCGCTTTTTCTCTGGTAATCATTTCACAAATGAGTCTCTCAGAATCTTTTTTATTCTCTCCTGTTGTATCAGAAGAGGGCTACATTTTCATGTATTCATTCAGCAAGCTGTGTTTAACGAGTTGCAAATAATTCATTCTGACTGAAGCTCAATGTATACGGGAAAAGAGGAGATGAGAAAGGAAACGGTACTAGAAAGTTAAGGGGGGACCGCATTATAACTTGCTTTGGTGCAGTTCTTAGAGATGTGAACTGTCCCATGGGTGACTGGAAATAATTAAAGGATTTTGAGCAGAAGAATTAGTGGTCCTCAAGGAAAAATACGGGTCTGAATCAGAACAGGGTAAATGTCCTTCACTAAAGGCATAGCTAAGAAGCTGTGGTATGTCCCTCTCTGGCGAACAGCAGCACAGTCAGGGAGAAAGGGCACAGTGAGGTGGCCAGAGCTCCAAGACGCGGTAAGGACAAAAGCAGGTTATGGAGCATTGTTATGATAGGTCACCATTTGTGTCTAAAGAAAATTACGTGGGTGTTTGTCTAATGTATAATATGTGTGTAAGCGCAGAGAGGAGGGCTGAGGGAACACCGCTTAGCTGGTTCCATTTGGAATGGGATGGAGAATGGGCGTGAGGCAAGGGGACTTTATTGACATGTAATGTTTTAATTTTTCACAGAGAATATGTTCATGAAGTCCTTATGAAATTGAATGTAATAAGAGTGGTCACTTTAGAAGCAGTGTCCGGCTTAGATTTAAAGTGAGGCAAAGGTGGAGGTGTGAACATTCCAGAGATTAATGCATAATGTAGGCAAGACGATACTGGGGCCCAGATGAAGGCATGTGCAGTGGGGTTCATCAGGGAGCAGGAGGGCCCGTTGTTAAGGGGACAGGACGAGTTCGGTGTGGGATGGGTTCATCTGAGATGGGAGTGAAATACTCAGGTAGAGATTGCCAGTGGACACTTGTATAACATATAAGGGGTTGGAACTCAAAAGGGAGGTGAGGGAGCCGTGGCTGCAAAGGTGGCATTTGAAGCCTGGAGCTGACCAGATGAGGGAAGAGGGCAAAGGACAGAATCCCAGGAAACCTCAACATTTACGAGGTGGGTTAAGAAAGAAGAGTGTGTGGCTGAGCCTGAGAAGAAGTCATCAGAGGAGAGAAACGGGAGAGGCGGCTGTCATGGAAGTTGGGGACAGAGAGCTGTTGAACTGGGGAGGCTTGGGCTCTGGAGGATCCAGGTTCCAGCCCTCACCCACTGCTTTCTTGTCCCGTAATAAACGGAGAGTGAGTTCCATGCTGGGCACTGGCGGTGCAACAGTGGACAGAAAGATGCAGGTCCACCCTGGTGGAGCCCACAGTCGAGTGGGGAGACAAGTGTTCATGGACTGAGGGCACACAAGGGTGTGGAGTGACAAATTCCAGTCAGGACCTCGTAGGTACCATGAGATACAAAGTGCAGTGACAGTGTAGAACAGGAGGAGGCAGTGTCGGCAAAGGCTTCCGGAGGAAGGGCCGGATCCCAGCATGTGGAGTATCCCAGGCGTTGGAAAGGGTGTGTGAGAGTCCAGAGAAAGGAAGCCAGCATGTGCAGACCGGAGCGAGGAGAAGGATAGAAGAGTCAGCAGGAGAGGAGCAGGGACCAGATCCCGCTGGGCCGAGGGAGCCCTGTCAACAGGATTTGGTCTGTGCCTGAGAGCCAGGCACGGCCCCTGCAGAGCTGCAAGGAGCCTGGCCACAGGCCCAGGTTTACATTCTGCAAAGATCAACCTGCAGCCAACGTGGAGCCTCTTGGTGTGGAAGTGGGAGGACTCGTCTGAGGCTGTTGTCAGGTCCAGACGACTCAGTTAATGGCCCCTCATAACGTGGACCCAGCAGAGGAGCTGAAGGACAGGCCGTCTCGATCCCCAAAGCCCCCACACCAGGGGAGCTTTCTTCCTACTGTAAGTTGAAGTTTTTGATGTGGGATCCACGCTTGTCTATCTTTCTATCTTTTTAACTCTCATTTGGGAGAAATACACTAATTTTGTGGAAACTGGCAGAGGCCACCACAGAGTAAGGAGAGAATGCAGGCAGTGGGGAAGAGTTGAGACTTAGGAGGGGTGTCAGTCCCGCTATTAGGTTGGGCTGAGTCTGGCCTGAAAGCTCAGAGGAAGAGAAGAAAGGATCCCTTCCCCCTCACCTCGGGAGCCTCTCATCTGTGAGTGGGTCTCCCTTCCTGGGTGAAGTGAGTATTAGTTGGATTAAACAGAAGAGAAAGTAAGACGGGAGTCCAAAGCTGTCCAGAGAGATGCTGGGGCCACCTGGTGGTGGGGTCAGAGTCCTCAGTTAGCCCCTTCTCGGGTTTGGGAAGACGTTCCTGAAGGGCAAGTATGAGTGGATGTCTGAAGGAGGTAAGGACATCAGAGCTGACCAGTGTGTGCATTTCCCTCAGCGGGGTGAACCTCCTCTTTCCTCAAAGATGAAAGATAGGACGTCCTGGGAATGCTCATGTGTGGTTGTGTGCGTCCTGCACCCCTAGTGAGTCTCCCATCGGCCTGGACTAAAGTGGCCTCAGAACAGCTTTCCCTCCCCAGGAAAGGGGTGCTCACTTGCCTGTGGGCACAGGTGAGGGACCTGGAAGTACCTCAGATTATTAACTCTAGACCAGAACCAAAACCTACCCTTTGAACAGCCAGTGACAGAAAAGCTCATACTCCCAGGATAGGACTCCTAGAACCTCTAGTTGCCTCCAAATGTGCTTTAAAAAAATTGTTTTCCCTGGGGCCAGCCCCGTGGCTTAGCGGTTAAGTGCGCGCGCTCCTCTATTGGCAGCCCGGGTTCGGATCCCGGGCGCACACCGACGCACCGCTTGTCCGGCCATGCTGAGGCTGCGCCCCAGATACAGCAACTAGAGGGAAGTGCAACTATGACATACAACTATCTAGTGGGGCTTTGGGGAGAAAAGGGGGGGGGAAAAAAAGGAGGAGGATTGGCAATAGATGTTAGCCCAGGGCTGGTCTTCCTCAGCAAAAAGAGGAGGATTGACGTGGGTGTTAGCTCAGGGCTGATCTTCCTCACACACACAAAAAATTATTTTCCCTTCAAAACTATTCACAAGTAGGAAAAACAAAACAAACCAAAAAGAAAAACTGTCATCCCTGGCTGTGTATGTTTTAAATTGAGAGATGGGAGGAGATAGATCAAAGGATGTGCGTCTCTTCTGAGTCTCTTGCTTAGGAAACGAACCCAAAGTATAATCACCGGGGCTGTGCTTTTCTTCAAGAGTTAGAATAAGAATAATGTGATTAAACCAATTTATGCATCTCATGAGTTTGGTTTACATTCAAATGTGGAAATATTCTTCAAATCTAAAATTGAAAAATCCAGGGATGATGTAGGTAAACAGCTCCAGTGGAAAAGCGTTTTTCTGTCCTTGTCTTTTTCTCTTCCTTTGTTACTTTTATGCAAGAAACCACGTAGGGCGGACTGAACTTGTGCAGGGTGGTCAGCTGAGGGGTCTCTTGGGGGCTGCCTTCCACTCCTCGAGATTTGCCGGGGCTCCTGCACAGAGGGCAGGGATCTTTTTCTAATTTGCACAAAGGTGCTGTTGGGGTTAGCAGCCCAGTGAAATAGCATGCAGTGGTTTTGAAGAGTGAATTTCTTACAAGGTGAAAGTGGAGCCCAAATGCACCGTAGCCCTGTTTAATATGTGTGAGTTAGTCTTGTTCTTGGCCCCTCTTCCCTGACAAAGACCCCTGGCGTGGGCCCTATGCCTACCTTTTTGCCACCAACATCTGTTCCCCTTATAGCTGCCAGAATGATCTATGTAAAAGATAAATCAGGTCATCTCACTCCCTTGCTCAGAACCTCTAGTGGCTTCCATCACCTAGAGCACAATCCAGAGTGGCCTTCAGAGGCCTACATGGTCTGGCCCCGGCTACCTCTTCACCTTCACGTCCTTCTGCTCTGCCCTTCATTGGAGGACTCTGATCATGCTGGCCACCTTGCAGTTCATCAGGCAGGCCAAGCAGGCTTCCACCTCAGGGCCTCCGCATTTGCTTTTCCCTCTTCTGGACCATTCTTCCTGGTGGTGCAAGCCTACGTGACTCACGCTCAGATCGCACTTTCTCGAATAGGCACTCTTCATCTAAAACTCGGCCCTCCATCCTCCGCATTCTTGATCCCTTCACCATGCTTTATTTTCCTCAGAGTGCTTGTCACTGCGTAATAGTACCTGTTTACTTATTATCTGTCTCTTCCTCTGGATTGTAAGCTCCCTTAGGCTGGGTTGTCTTTTTCATTTGTTCCCATTTCCCCAGTACCTGAAACAGTGCCTGGTCAGAGTAGGCTTCCAGTTAATGAATGCATGAATGACTTGGCTAGGTTAGTGCTGTTGGAGACAGAAGGAAGTGAACCAGCTTCAGAGATATTTGGGAGATAAAAGCAGCAGGACTTGGAGATGGATTACATATGGAAGATAAAGGAGATGGTGTTGTCAAGGATGCTTGCTTGGTTTGTGGCTTGTTCTGTAATGGACAATGATATTCACTGAGATAGTGACACTGGAAGGAGATCAGATTTGGGGGATGGTATAAATTTGGTTTTTGGATGACTTAAATTTGAGATGTTTTTGGTTGACCCAGTTACCCAAGTGGTGATGTCAAGTAGCCTGTTAGATTTGGAGTACCACTCATCATAATATAGACTGGACATGAAATGTAAATTTGGGAAATCTTGCTCAATACAGGGTAATTGAAACAATGGTGGAGTTTGAATTAGCCTATGGAGTGGGTTCAGAGTACAGTAAGAGCAAGAAAGAGCCTGGGACTCAATCTTAAGGAACTCTTGCATTTCGTGGCCAGGTAGAGAGAAGTGAACCCATGGGGAAGTCAAGTGTAGGTGTACTATAGGAGGAAAGTTGGGAGAGTCTGGTGTCACTTAAGTCAAGGATCATGATAGGAGGGGATCAGTGGAAGTAGGAGGAGGGAGAATACGCTACATGAATTTGAGACATATTTAGGTGGCAGAGTAGACAAGTCTTGGTATTGATTAGCTGAGGGGCTGAGGGAGAGGCGTGGAGGATGCATCTTAAAGTTTTGATTCAGAACTGGTGCCATTGACAGAGACAAAGCGGTTATACAAGTTGGAGGGAATAATTATGAATTCAGATTTAGGCATGTTGAATTTGAGGTGTCTTTGAGACATCTAAGCTGCTGTTCTGAGCAGGCTGTTGTATAATTGGGTATGGAGAGTAGAGGAGAAGTCTTGCCTATGCTTTATGTTTGTAATTGCAGCTGGCCTGTGGAAAGAGTGCATAGTGAAAAGAATTGGGGGCCTAGGGCTAAACCCCCAGGAACCCCAAGGAATAAAGATCAGATAGAGGAAAATGCACAGAGGAGATTGAGGCTGTAGGAAATGAAAAGAATGTGAAAGAAAGTACGGGGTCACTGTAGCTTAGGAAGAGAGTATCTCAAGGAAGAGAAGGGATCACACTCAGATGCTGCTGAGAGGTAAGTTAGGGGAGAACTGGAGAGAGTGTCTTGTCTCAGCCACATGGAGGTTATAGTTGCCTTAGTGAGGGTGGTGGTAAGGACAGAAGCCAGAATGGAGCTGATGAGGGGAGAGTGAGATGGAGTGGAGTGAGCAGGAGGAAACAAGCAAGTACAGGATGCTATAGAAGATCAGATGTGAAGAGGAGGCAGGCAGCAGCAGTAGCTGGAAGAGCTCTTCTGTGCGTATGTAAACAAATATTGTACTCTGTTTTTCCTTTGTCCACTCCAGTGATAGCATACAGCACACATTGTTCTGCCTCTTTTGCTTGATATACATTGAAACTCTTTCCATATCTTTACATAGAGAGCTTCCTCACTCTGGGGAGTGGTTCTAAGGGCTTAGGCTGGTTCTCTTGGCTGGAGGAGGAGATAATTTTGGTTTTATGTTGCTTTGGATGATGTTAGCCCAACAGGTCCAATTTGGGCTAGGATTTTATAAATGGTATGTTTGCTAATTAGCAATATGGATATTGATTTAAAGCTATACCTTCATCATGTACCAATGTAAAGTCCTGATGTATTAGAGTTAGAGTTAGCACAAAAGTCCATCAAAGGAGTCTGGTTGAATATACTGAGGTACATCACACGATGGAATTCTTTGCAACTGTAAAAAGGAATGAAGAAGACCTCTGTAAATTCCACTATGGGGTGATCTCCAGTGTATATTAATAAGGGGGGGAAAGTGCAGAACAGAACAGTGAGAATAGTACAGTCATACGCTACGTAATGACATTTTGGTTGATGACAGACCGCGTATATGGCAGTGGTCCCATAAGATCAGTAGCATAGAGCCTATGTGTGCAGTAGGCTATACCATGTAGGTCTGTGTAAGTACACTCTATGATATTTGCACAACAACAAAATCACCTAATGACACATTTCTCAGAACGTGTCCCCATTGTTAAGCAACACATGACTGTACTTTTACCTAAAAAAGGAGGAGATACCAACAAAGTATGTATTGGCTTATATTTTTTTAAAAAAGATAGAAGCCCCTCAAAAAAGGATAAAAGCAGATCAATAAAAATGGTTACCTATGAGGTGAAGGGAGAAAAAGAAAAAGGATGGAGGGAATAGGGATAGAATTGTTACTGCCCACGGGGAGTCGTCTGCCTGCCGCAAGACAGGCCAATAGTCAAGGTGGTGGAGAGAAAGGGTTTTTTATTACAGCTTGCTAGCAAGGGGGGAAGATGGCCAACTAATGTCCAAAAAGAATCATCTTACAGAACAAAGACTACAGGCGAGTTATGTTGGAGGCTGGTCTTAGTTCCTGATAGTCTTTTGTTTTACTGGGTATGCATCAGAGACTGGAGCAACACCCTGTACCCTGATCTTTCAGTTGTCATTGAAGATCAGCATAGACTCTGCCTGGGGGTCATCACGTTCCTAAGGAACTCAAGTGAACAAAGTTATCAATTTATAGCAGCTGGGAGAGGCCATAAAATCTACAGAGCACGTCTGGGTTAGTTAATCAGAGGTCATTCAAAGTTACAGTATGGTTTCTTTTCTACAATATGGCTTCCCTTATGTCAACCTTGTGTTGAGCCGATATCAGAATCTTTTAGAATTTTTAGAATTTTTTTTTTAAATCTTGTTTTTATAATTTTGACTTTGGGACTATAACAATGTTTTATAAAATTATAAAACAAGATTAAATAAAAATGAATAAGTGTTCCATAAATATTGAAAGCAAAAAGACACAAATGACCCTAATGCATTTAAGTTTTGTGGCTTAGTCACATAGAGAAGAATTAATTATTTCCAATTCCTTTACATCACAGCAGTTTGAATAAACATCCTTGGTGGTTTATATCTGTAATGTTGTGATTTATAATAAGAAATATATATTTGGTCTTCGTCCCTGTTTCTGGCACAGAGATCCTAAGATGCTTGGAATTTCCTAAGTGTTGGGAGCAACAAAGTGTCTTTTGTTATGTTAATTAGGTGACTTTTGGACTGCACCTAAGGATAGAGGGGTGGTTGCCAGGGAAACCAACCATGTGATTAGAGGATTGGAACTTTCAGTCCTACCCCCTGACCTCCGGGGAGGGGAGTGGAGCTGGAGGTTGAATCAGTCACCATTGGCCATTGATTTAATTTATCATGCCTATGTGAGGAAGCCTCCCTAAAAACCCAAAAGGACATGGATGGAGAGCTTCCAGTTTGGTGAACATGTGGAGATTTGAGGAGAGTGGTGTGCTCCAAGAGGACGCTCCTCGTGCCCTTTCCCTATACCTTGCCCTATGCATCTCTTCCATCTGGCTGTTCCTGTTATATCCTTTTATAATAAATTGGTTATCTAGTAAATAAAATGTTTTTTTTGAGTTCTATGAGCCACTCTAGCAAATTAATTGAACCTAAGGAGGGAGTCATTAGACCCTCAGAAGCACAAGTGATAGCCTGGGCTTGCCACTCACAACTGAAGGTGGGGGCTGTCTTGTAAGACTGAATGCTTAACCTGTGTGGTTTGACACCATCTCCAAGTAGATAGTGTCAGAATTGAGTTGAATTGTAGGACACCAGTTGATGTCCGAGAATTGCTTGTTGGTGTGAGAACTACCTCAGCATCTCACACAGTGGAATTGGGTGCAGAACTTTTAATATCTTAAAGGCAAAGATCATTTCAAACAATAGTGTTGATTTGGGTTGGTATAATAAAAGTGTGTGGTTATGTTTCCGAATAGAGTTCTTATCTTGGAGAAATGTGTTCTGAAATATGGATGATATGATATAATATCTGGGATTTACTCAAGCATACTCCAGTGGAAGAGATATAGGGGTTTGTATTAGTGTGCTTAAGCCTGCGCTAACAAAGTGCTGCAAACTGGGTGGCTTAAAACAACAGAAATTTATTGTCTCACTGGAGGCTGTAAGTCCAAAATCAAGTTATTGGCAGGGCCATGTTTCCTCTGAGACTCTGGGTAGAATCCTTACTTGCTTCTTCCTAGCTTGTGGTGGCCAGCAGTCCTTGTTCCTTGGCTTGCAGCTGCAGTACTCCAGTGTCTGCATCTTTTGTCACGTGGTATTCTCCCTGTGTGTCGTCACATGGTCTTCCCTCTGCATGCTTGGGTCTAAATTTCCCCTTTTTGTAAGGGCATCAGTCATATTGGATTAGGACTCACCCTAATGACCTGATCTTAACTTGATTAAATCTGCAAAGACATGGTTTCCAAGTAAAGTCTCATTCTGAGTACTGAAAGTTAGGACTTCAACATGTCTTTTTTGGGTGACATAGTTCAACCATTAACAAGGTAATAGATGAAACAACATTGGTGATTATTGAAGCTGGCTTGGAGATTCATTGTACAATTCACTCTACTTTTGTATATGCTGAATATTTTTCATAATAAAAAGCTTTAAAAATTAGAACTACCAACAACAAAATTTCTAAAACATCATTTCTCTTTTTCACCAACACAAACATTATGGAGGATGTTTACAAATGTGTAGTACTACCTCCTATCGTGGTGTTGTATATAATTCCCAGCATGTAGTTCGCTCAGTTCTCTGATTCTCTAGAAAATCTTGATAGACTGGAAATGCATATGACATTTTTATAGAAATAATTTTGAATCTGACCAACTATAGGATATGGTGGAGAGGGATACTTTAGGAAATAAGTCTGGAAAGCTGGCTTGGGTTCATAGATTTTGATGCTGCCTTCAGCCCTCATGCTACCCCTCCTCCATCTAGCCTACAGCTTATTCCTTAAAATTCCATCTTAGGGGCTGGCCCGGTGGCGCAAGCGGTTGGGTGCGCGCGCTCCGCTATGGCGGCCCGGGGTTCGCTGGTTCGGATCCCGGGCGCGCACCGACGCACTGCTTGGTAAGCCATGCTGTGGCAGCGTCCCATATAAAGTGGAGGAAGATGGGCACCGATGTTAGCCCAGGGCCGTCTTCCTCAGCAAAAAAAGGAGGAGGATTGGCGGATGTTAGCTCAGGGCTGATCTCCTCACAAAAAAAAAAAAAAAAAAAAAAAAAAAAATTCCATCTTAGATGTTTCTTCCAAAAAATTCTAACCACCACCGGTACCCCTTCCCTACTTTCAGCCTCCACCATCTAAGGATATTTTGGAGGCTGAGCTCACATTCGCATCCACTTCTACCTTGTGTTTTTGTTGTAGAAATTATCACATTCTGATGTGGTTGCCTATTCCTTCTTGGTCTCTAATGCAAAACTATAAATTCCTTGAAGAAAATAACTTTCTTTTCACTGCTGAATCTGAAATGTCTTGTGAATCACCAGTGCCTAACATAGAGCCTGGTGCATTGTAGGTGCTTTTTAAATATTTGACAAATGAATTAAATAAGGAGCAGTAAATGCTTTTTGAAATAATAAGAGGAGTTCTATGTAGTAAGAGGGGTAAATCCAGTGGAAAGTAATACTGGAAAGGTGAGAGACTGGGCTGAAAGGCTCAAATTGAGGGTCAACAGCAGTAGTCACTATAGAGTAAGGAGGTCCTGAAGTTGGATGTATTAATGATGGTTGTTAGAGACATCTTACTGAGGAGATTTAAGAGAATTTGATGACTGATTAGACTTAGAATACAGGGGAGAGAAAATTCTGAGCTGAAACCTAGAATTTATGGCAAAGTCACTGAAAAGGTTATGATGTGGTTCTGAACTGGGAATCATAGAAAAAAGGTTTGAAAAGGAATGCAGTGGGTTCAGATTTGGACAGGCTGAATTTGAAAAGAAAGATCCTCAAATGGAAAGTCTAGCAGGCAGTTAGACAAAATACTGTAAAGTATTTTGAGGAGAGTCAGGATTGTCATTCACATAGGGGATGTGGGAGTAGATGAAACCATCTAGGATGAGAACATTGACGAGAGACTCGCAGAGTATCATAAAAGCCAAGGGAGGAGAATCTGGGAAACAGTTGGGGTGGTGGTCATTGGCAAGATCATTCTGGTCTCTAAACATCTGACCTATGTCTCAACTTTGTTCATGAGGTAGCTCAGATCCAGGCTTGATTCCGGGATGGAGCAAAGGTTGAACTGCACTTGAAGAGACAGATCTGTAGGGTTGTAGAAAACTCTAAGCAGATCATAAGGAACAGTTAGGATGTCCACAATCCAGGACTCATGTCCACTTCAGTGGGAAATAAGAATTCAGGACTAAGATGCTGGCACTTTATAAGTAGAGCTGAAGTGAGTTTCCAATATTGATATGGACCCTTGGAGCTGTAATCACTTCTACCAAAAAAACAAAAACTTCCCATGTCGTATTTCTCTATTCTCCTTTAAACAAAGCGTTTCGAAAGTGTTCCTATACTTGATGTTTCTATTTTCTCACCTCCCATTGTTTCTTCTGTGCACTCCAGTGGGGCTTTCTTCCTTACTATTCCATGAAAAGCACAGTGATTAAATCCTAGATAGTCTCCATCTTGGTACAATCAGGGTTAAGTGTTTAGTTCTCAAATAATTTGTCAAAGTTGATCACTCACTCCTCCCTGAAGTACTTTCTTCCTTTGGCTCCTGGAACGCCATACTCTTCCGGTTCCTTCCGTTTATTGACCTCTAATGTTGCAATACCTAAGTGATTTCTTTCAGTTCTTCGGCTTTAAATAAAACGTATCTGCTGATGACTCCCAAATACTGAACCGTAGCCCTGACCTTTTCCCAGATCTCCAAAATAATATATACCACTGTTTCAGTATCTTCCTCCAGTGTCTGCTAAGGCCTCTCAGCCATAATAAACACGTCTGAAACAGAATACCCAGATTTCAGATTTGCCTTCTACGCAGTCTTCCCTTTCTCAGTAACTTATGCCAGCATCCATCATTTTCCGGCTGGAAACCTAGGAGTGATCCCTAACTTTGTTATTTCTTCTCAGCACCCCACATACAGTCCATCAGCAAGTCTAGTCCTGTTGGTACTTCTTTCATAGCAGATCCTCATGCAGTCTTCTGTATGTCCACCCCCTTTCTCACCTACATGACTACAGTAGCTTCCTAAGTGGTTTCTCCTCTTGCTGCTTCCACTCTGCCCCAGCCAGTCTGTTTTCTACACAGTAGCCAACTTGAGTGAGTGTGTAACTCCCTGTGGCTTACCATCATACTGAGAATAAAATTCACAGTCCTTACCGTGACCTATGAGGCCTCATGTGATTTGCCCCTGCCTGTTGCTCCAGTCTTATCTACCGTTTTCCCTCTTGCTCACTGCACTCTAGCCACACAGCCTCTTTGCTTTCCTCAGAAGTCACCAGTTTTGTGTTTGCTGTTTCCTTTGCCTGGGAAGCTCTTTCTTCATGTATCCACATGGCTTGTATTTATTTACTTATTATTTGTTACTCCCCGCCCCCCTGCACTCGCGCGTGCACACACACACAGACACACACACACACACTGAAGTATAAGCTCCTTAAAGGCTGGAGCCGTGTCTTAGTCATCACATTGTCTATTTTCCCTAGAACATTACCTGGCCCATAGTAGGCACTTAATACAGATTTGAATGGAAAAGATGTCTCCAGCATGTGAAAAGATAAAGAAATAAAGAAAAAAGCATGGAATGCTCCAGAAACTGCATATAATTCAGCTCACCTGGCAAGAAGCCAGGGGAGGAAGATGAGGACAGAGGTGGACAAAAGTCAGGTCGTGAAATACCTTGTTCACCATGTTAACGATGCTGGACTTTATATATGAATCATTAAAGATAAATTGGAGGATCCTAAGGAAGTTTGCAACATGATAAGGTGTGGATTTTAGAAAAATTCTTCCAGCTGCAATGTGGGGACTGAATTGGCAGAGAGCAAGACTTGAGGCAGGGAGACTAGTTAGGAGACTATGGTAGAAACAGTAAAGCATGGGGAACAAAATACTATTTAGGTATGTGAGCCCAGTGCTTAGGGCTCTAGTAAAGGTGTTGGTCACAAAACTGCAGTCTTTACATACCGATCTGAGGCAGGGTCTCTAACTCTGCCTTATAAGCTAGAATCCAAATTGTGGAATCTTGGTGTCTTCTTCCCAGCACATGTACTAACCCGGAACCAGTGACTGATATTCCATTTTCGTGATTGCCTCCTGTACTTTTGTCCAAATAATGTATTGAAATTTGATCATTTAATTTAGCAAGACTTAGATGGAGAAGGAACTAGGAAGGTGTTGGGCAGAAAGTAAAAAACTTCTTTTTCCCTTACAATAAATAGGAAAGATATGGATGCATATAAAATTAGTCAAAGAGGGTGTGTAGAGTGAAAAAAATCAGAAGCACTAGGGAATACCAGTTTTTAAAAAGGGAGCAGAAAAAGCCATGAGGGAAACTGAGAAGTGAACACTGATAGAAGAAAAGAGAAAAGCAGAATATGTTATGTTCAAGCAGAGGGCATATGTACACAGGTGAGAAAGTGAATGTCAGATAGGAATCTCAAATACTGTGAGATGCAAAGGAGCCCTGTAAATGGTTACCTGTAGCCCAGGAGAAAATGCCAAACTATATGCATATTATTTATATGCATATATAATCAGTGAATTGTGTCTTTACTCAATTCTAATATTTATTGAATTCAATTCTGTTCTTTACCACTTTATCATGTTAGCCCCTTTTTACCTTTTTATATTTATGCCTGCCTTATTGTTGATCTTTGACTCTTTTCTACCCTGCCTGCATAGCCTCTCGTGCTTGATGCATGAGCAAGGCTGCCTTCCTAGCTTGCAACTTTTGGCTTCATGCCTACCTGTGGCACCTCTGTAGATAAATTCAATAATGCCTTCCTGTTTGAACTGGCCGTGAAACCCTCCCATGACCCAGGTAATGTTCTGTTCTGGAAGGCCACTTCTTCTATAGATGTTGGAATCGTGTGTGTGTGTGTGTATGAAAGTAATGTATAAGTAATTGAGAATATTTGACATTGTCCAAATTGGGAATTAGGAATATATAAGTAATTAAGGGAGATTAACAAAACAAACATTTAGTATATAATTCAGATGCCATCAGGAGGATCTGTAGGTTAATAGGGCATGCTAACCTGCTTGCAAAGAACACTTATGGTACAAAAGGAATGTGAAATTTAGATATAGATAAATGTAATTATATATTCAATGTAAAGGTATAATGTATATATATTTTTTGACACTGTGGTAGGTGCTATAATAAGGGGAATGGATATGGAAACTCAGAGTAAAGACAGGACTTAGAAGGAGTTAACTGTTGAACTGAATCTGGCAGATACAAAGGAATTTGGCCTGAGGGAAAGGGGAGAAGACTTTCCAGATTAGGTACGATTACACAAAGAGGAAAAATGTCTTACAAAAGAAGAGAAGATAGTTAAGGAGTCTGTCATGGGCTTTGGACTCTGATCCCAGACCGCCTTTCACAATTCACGCTCCCCTTTTAATCCTTCTTCCCCATTCTCCGTTAGCCAATTCTCCTGGTCACTCTTACACTCACCCTCTTTAAATGGGTTTGTTTTATTCTTTTCTCCACCCTAGTACTTCAGCACCCATCAATTATTTTTCTATATTGCCTAAAGCTCTTAAGTTTTTTCTCTTAACTGATTTTTAGCCAAACACCAAGACTTTATTTAAATACCTCCAATATTTATTCATTCTATATATATAGTCTCAGTAGCCAAATGCTATATATCACATGAAACATCTTTGACTTTTTCCCTCTCCAGGATGGAAGAGCAGTCATAAAACCACAAAATCAACTCAAACACAAGATTCTTCATTTCAGGAACAAATAATGAAAATATCCAAAAAGAATGGACCCTGGGACTTCAAATCAGAAAAACCCTGCATATATGAAGACAGATTAGAGAAAAAGCAGGAGAAAAAAGAAAGTGTTCAGGTAGTTTCAGTCAGCCACACAAAAATCCTCACTGCAGAAAGAAGACATAAAAATACTGAATTTGGCCAAAACTTCAGCTCAAATTCTGTCCTTGCTAGTCAACAGATGGTTCCCAGGGAAAAAACACCACCAAAATGTGAAATACAAGGAAACACCTTCAAAAAGAATTCAAATTTATTTAATCAACCAAAAATCATCACAGCAGAGAAACGCTATAAATGTAGTATATGCGAGAAAACCTTCATTAACACTTCATCCCTCCGTAAACATGAGAAAAACCATAGTGGAGAGAAATTATTTAAATGTAAAGAATGTTCCAAAGCCTTTAACCAAAGTTCAGCTCTTATTCAACATCAAATAACTCATACTGGAGAGAAACCCTACGTGTGTAAAGAATGTGGGAAAGCCTTCACTCTTAGTACATCCCTTTATAAACATCTAAGAACACATACTGTGGAAAAATCCTATAGATGTAAAGAATGTGGTAAATCCTTCAGCCGAAGGTCAGGCCTTTTTATACATCAAAAAATCCATGCTGGAGAAAATCCCCATAAATATAATCCAGGTAGGAAAGCATCTGCTTGCAGTGCATCCCTTCCTGGGTGTCAGAGAATTCATTCCAGAAAAAAGTCCTATTTATGTAACGAATGTGGCAACACCTTTAAGTCTAGCTCATCCCTTCGTTATCATCAGAGAATTCACACTGGAGAGAAACCTTTTAAATGCAGTGAATGTGGGAGAGCCTTCAGTCAGAGTGCATCTCTCATTCAACATGAAAGAATTCACACTGGAGAAAAGCCCTACAGATGTAATCAATGTGGAAAAGGCTTCACTTCTATTTCACGACTTAATAGACACCGAATAATTCATACTGGTGAGAAGTTTTATAATTGTAACGAATGTGGTAAAGCCTTAAGTTCTCACTCAACACTTATTATTCATGAAAGAATTCATACTGGAGAGAAGCCATGTAAATGTAAAGTGTGTGGGAAAGCCTTCAGACAAAGTTCAGCCCTCATTCAACATCAGAGAATGCACACCGGAGAAAGACCCTATAAATGTAATGAGTGTGGGAAAACATTCAGGTGTAACTCCTCCCTTAGTAATCATCAGAGAATTCATACTGGAGAGAAACCATACCGATGTGAAGAATGTGGGATATCCTTTGGCCAAAGTTCGGCTCTTATTCAACATCGGAGGATTCATACAGGAGAAAAACCCTTTAAATGTAATACATGTGGGAAAACTTTTAGACAAAGCTCATCACGTATTGCTCATCAGAGAATTCATACTGGAGAGAAACCCTATGAATGTAATACATGTGGGAAACTTTTCAACCACAGGTCATCCCTTACTAATCATTATAAAATTCATATTGAAGAGAACCCCTAGAAAGTAGGATTGCATGTGTGAAAGCCTTAAACCAAAGCTCATCAGAATGAGAGAGATGTAATAAATGTTATAGATATGAAAAACCTTGTAATTTAGCTCTCATCAGATATTAAATTACAAGGATAAACCTTGACTATGTAATAGATAATGAGGAAAGTGGAAAGTGTTCATGCGTGTCAGACACTTTTTTAAATAACCTGAAATGAAGAATTCACAACTGGAGACATCGTGTATTTGTAAAATAAAAGAATTGTTTTCTTCATACAGCAGTGTACACTAGATATTATATGTGATTGTCATAAACATCTGGGTGGGGGGTGTACACTGGATTTCTCATTAAAAACACTGTATAAACCTAATACTTTTTAATAACATTTTATAGCATATAAAAGATGTGATCAAAGAAATTATACATTTTTAGAGAAAAGGACCAAATAAAAGATCAAAATGAACTGTAAACTACCTCTCAGTTTATGGAGTTTGTCCTTTTCCTGACCTGATGTCAAACTTTTTGCATGGATTTCATTTAAAAATAAAAGTCTCTTCTCTTCTTCCTTTGTACTTCAACTAATTTGCTGTGAATTGGGAATTTCTACCCAATTTCTAATTTTGTTCTCAGAACCTTTTTTTTGTTTTCTCTGAAGTCCTTTATTATGAAAGTATGCCTACTATGTACTGTGAGCTGTCATCTTAGGTATATTAAATGGAAAAATAATTATTTCAAGTTTAAAGCTGTTATATATATTTAAGTTCACAACAGAAGGAGCTGTCAAAAGAAGTTTAATGAATCGAACACCTGTGCCAAGATGTCAAAAGGTACATCAGTCATTTCATGACATAAAAGTATATTTTCCTTACTTGATGTTGTCTAGTGTCAACTTCAGGAAAATGAAAGGAGTAATTATAAACAATTTGGTAATTTTTTTTTAATTCCAGCTTTGGGGCAGATACTATACTGCATACTGGGAGTTTTAGGAAGAGAGACAAGCCTTCGAGAAGCCACGACTTGGGGGAAGGGGGTGGAATTGAGGCACTAGCAGATGAGTAAGCAAATTATTGTGTCACAGTATGTAAATACAGTTGTTTTTTAACAGGCAAGTAGATATGACAATATGTTACAGTGCAAGGATGTAAAGATTTGCACAGAAAGAGGAGATTGAACCTAACGAAGGAAACCTAGAGACCTCAAAGAAAGCTTTCCAGAGGCAGTGATTCCTGAGCCGGGTTTTGAAAGAATAATAGGAACTCTCTAGAGGGTGAGATACACATTCCAAATAAGAAGAAACTGCATATATAAAGGTACAGGTGGGCAATATGACACCTTTGTGGAAACTCAAGTATAGAACTAAAGAGCACGAGAATGACAGATGTTAAAGTTTGAGTAGAAGGCAGAGGCCAGATAACAAAAGGCCTATTTGCCATGCTAAGTAGTTTGGATTTTATCCTGAAATTGGCAGAATTAAAGATTTTAAGCAAGGGAAATTGTTCTGGCAACAATGTGTAAAGGATGAATTTAGGTGGTTGAAGAAAGCTGTCCAGACTGATGCCTAGAAATCTGGGCTATTGTAATTCAAGTGATAGATGAATGAGAGTCCAAACTCAACCAGTGACAGCATGGATGAAGAATAGGAGACAGATTACATATTAGAATAAATTAGAGTGTTCACAAGCAAATAGATGAGGTTGATGAGTGAGAAGGCTGAACTGACTCACAGGGTTGCCAGGTAACCTGTATGTAGAGGACATGTTCTGTATTTAATGATTTTGTCCTGCATCCTGTATCAGCTTTGTAAGGTTGTCCTTAATGTAATCAGTTGTGTTTTTTTACAATAACAAAAAATCAGCAGTTAGAGCTATTTTTCTGCGTTAGTAATTGGCACTTAAATTACTTAAATGGCACACTAGCCAAAAACCATACCTCCACAAATAAAGATCTGAACAATCCTTTATAGTCTCTCCTGTGTTTTTGGTTGAGGGAAGAACAAAAGTGGGAACTGAGAATTGAAAGTCTTGTGTTCCATATTAAAGACTCCTTTTTGCTAAAGTCTCAAGTTGTAAACAAGTAATCACTATTAATTAGAAGTAACTTTGGATCAGTACACATGCTCTGAAAGTCAGCAACAGCAGCCCTGCTTCTGAAAGCAAGTTAATGACAGACACCAGCTTCTGAGAGTCAGCAGTTAGTGATGGTCCCATGCCTCTAGACAACAATCAGCAAATGCTTCACCCCAATGGCCGTACTTCTGAAAGTACACCAGTCAAAACCAGCCTTCTTGCACTGATCACACTAACACAGTTGCAAGTCTGTCAATCCATAAACACTTCTGCTTCTGAAAAGCCACGAATCCCTGAACCAAGCTTCCCAAAACCTTGTATTAGATCAGCTCTGGCTTTCTTTGGGGAACCTGTTCCCTGAAAATACAGCTCTCCCTTGCAGGCATACATGAAATTTACCTTCCCTGCATCACATATCAAGTTCGATTTATCGTTAGTTTGCAACCATTCCAATAGCTCAACCCCAATTTACTGTTATGACTTCAGCCTTGTGAGGGACAAATGCACTAATGAGGCCATAAGACTATCAAATTCAATATTTTCAATTCATGTGGTGATTGCTATTGTCTGTTTTTTATTTGTGTATTTGAATCCCAAATATAAGTGTAAATTTCATGACTAATTTTCAGAACATTTCAGTATCTATTAAATGAGGAAAATGTCCTTTTGAAATTTTTGCACTGTGAAACTTCATTTAGTATCAAAAATGATGGAAAGTCAAATATAAACCAGCATATACAAACAGCTAAATCTAAGAGATATATGATTACCTCAACTATAAAGGGATAAAGTAACAAATTTTCTGATTAAAAGAAATTTGGATGAAAATAAAATAATCAGCAGAATTTGTAATGATTGTCCACACTATATCATCATCATCAAACTTTTCAGCACAAATGACTGATCAAACACACCAGAAGTACTTTCTGATTCTCAAATTGCAAACGAATTTTTTCAAATGCCAGGATAAAATATTGCAATAATAAAAAATGTAATAGCTCCATTTACTAATGGAGAGATTATTAAAGGTCTAAAATCTCTCTTTTTACAACATGACACAGCCCATGATGCAACTAATCACAATGCAGAAAAAAATATCCCTTTGCTTATGCAGTGTTTTTCTCATGAAAAAGTCTTGTTTGGAAGGCTAGTGCAGGTAAAATCCCTTCCAGATGAGACTTCAGAAACAATATAAAATTTTTGCAGAAACTCACTTATTGAATAAATGAGGAAAAGTACTGCTTTTGGTAGAGATAAGACAAATGCAAATTCTGGTGGATGTGCAAAAGTGCATACAATTAATTCAAAGTTGAAACAAAGTATAGAGGATTCTATGGGAGGTGTTGGCTGTCCTGCCCATATTCTGCATTTCTGTATATGCTGCACAGACACATCTGATACCCTTTCTGTTGACACTGAAGTAATTATGAAATTGTTGCTTTACTTCAGCATTTAAAGGTGAGTGGTTAAAGGATTTTTGTGATTTTGTTTGCATTCAATAATCCTCAATTCTCTAGCATTCAAAAACTTGTTTGGACTTCAACTATGACATATAAACAGCTTGGAAGTCATCACTCCTTTCAACAAGAAAAAGCTGGGCAAGCTGAAAATCAATAACTTTTCTTTTATCGTCCTGAGAACTAAGGTTGCTGGGCAAATTGCGATACTGAAATCTGGAGAGATAGGCATATCCAGAGAGACACAGCCAAGATCTGCTTACCTGGAACAGAAGCTGCTGGAGCCATAAACTAGTAGGACTATTTAAATGATAATTTTTTGAATTGCTGGAGGTTGAATGTGGACTAAATTGAGAGTGAGAAACTCCTGAGGGCCGTAGTCTTAAGAGGTGCCTTGCATTTCCATTGCCATTAGCTCCAGAAACTCCTTTGGATTTACATGATGACAACCTGAGAAATATCCCCTGAGGGCTCTGGCAGGGGACAGGTAACTGTTAGGAAACACATCCAGAGTCTTCTCCACCAAAAAGGCCTACTCTCCTGGGGAAGAGAGTTTACCAGAGTCTTAATGCTAGCTGGGTTAAGGACATTCCTCCCACTTTAGCCCCTCTAACCCTCCTGTCTCACTAAGGAGGAGAAAACGTAATCAACGGGGATCATGGCTTCAAGGAAATGGTTTGAGAATGCTCCAACCAAGGGAAGGAGTACAGGGTCAGGAGCCAAATAGCTATACCACTGGAGAAGTGCTTGAGTAACTCCCAGGCCCTAGACATAGGCCCACTAAGACTGAGATTTAACTGAAGGTTATAGAATCCCCCCCACAGCTTGCCACCAGAGCAACGGGGCTTCAGTACAATAACACTGGATTACAGCATAAAGGGGTACAAGACACAGACTCTCCTTGAGGAAGAGTGTTTAGGGAAGCCCAAAGTCACAAGTGGAGACAACAACAAGGATGCTAGAGGAATTTAAAGCCTCTGGCAGCTATGGTTGCCCAACTCCTAGCCAAGTTAATTTAAATCCAGCAGCATATTAAAGAGATAATACACCATGGCCAAGTGGGATTTATCCCAGAAATCAAAGGTTTGTACAACATATAAAACTCAATATAATACACTGTGTTAGTAGAATGAAGGCAAACACACACACACACACGACCATCTTGATGCAGAAAAAGAATTTCACAAAATCCAACACTTTCATGATAAAAACATTGAACAAACTAGGAATAGAAGGGAATTTCCTTAACATGATAAAGTACATTTATGAAAAACCCATAGGTAACATCATACTCAATAGTGAAAGACTGAAAGATTTCCTGCTAAGATTAGGAACAAGACAAGGATGCCTGCTTTTGCCACTTCTATTTAACACTGTATTGGAAGTTGTAGCCAGGGCAACTAGGCAAGAAATAAAAGGCATCTAAACTAGAAAGAAAAAACTAGAAAGAAAGAATTCAAACTCTCTATTTGCAGATGATATGATTTTATACATAGAAAATCCTAAGTAATCCACAAAATATCAATCAGAACTCATAAATGAGTTCAGCAATGTTTCAAGACACAAGATCAATGTGCAAAAATGTGTTTTATTTCTGTGTGTTAGTGAAAAATCTGAAAAGGAAAGCAATTCCATGTATAATATCATCAAAAAGAATAAAATACTTAGGAATAAATTTAACCAAAGAAGTCCAAGACTTGTACACTGAAAAATATAAAACATTGCTGAAAGAAATTAAAGACCTAAGACCTAAATTAATCAACAGACATTTGATATTCATGGATTGGAAGACATAATATTGTTAAGATGGCAAAACTCACAAAATGATCTACAAATTCAATGCAATCAAAATTCCAATGGCCTTTTTCCAGTGCAAAAGTGGATCCTAAAATTCATATGCAATTGCAAGGGATCCCACACAGTGGAAGCAATTTTGAAGAAGAACAAATTTGGAGGACTCACATTTCCCAAGTTCAAAACTTAATACAAAACTACAGTAATCAAAACAGTGTGGTATTGGCATATAGATAAACATACAGATTAATGGAGTAAAATTGAGAGCCAAAAAAACCTACATATCTATGGTCAATTGATTTTTGACAAGGGTAAAAAGACCATTCAATGGGGAAAGAATAGGCTCTTCAATGAATGGTGCTGAGACAGCTGGGTATCTACATGCAAACGAATGAATCTGGACCGTACCTCACACCACATACAAAAACTAACTGTAAATAAAAATGTAAGTGCTAAAACTATAAAATTCTTAGAAGGAAAAACAAGTGAAAATCTGCAGGACCTTGAATTAGGCAACAGTCCTGGATACAACACAAAACATAAGCAAACAAAGAAAAAATAGATAAATTGCACTGCATCAAAATTAAAAACTTTTGTGTATTAAAAGGCACTATCAAGAAAGCAAAAGGACAACCCACAGAATGGAACAAGGTATTTGTAAATCACATATCTTCTAAGAGCCTCATGTCTGAAATATATACAGAACTCTTATAATGTGACAGCAAAAACACAAACAATCCAATTAAAAAGGAGCAAAGGACTTGAATAAACATTTCTCCAAGAAAGGTATACAAATAGCCAATAACCACATGAAAAAATATCCAGCATCATTAGTCATTAAGAAATGCAAGTCAGGGGCCAGCCCCATGGTGTAGTGGTTAAGTTTGACATGCTCCACTTCAGTGTTCCAGGTTTGCAGGTTTGGATCCCTGGTGCAGACCTAACACCACTCATTAGCCATGCTGTGGCCGCAACCCACATACAAAATAGAGGAAGATTGGCACAGATGTTAGCTCAGGGCAAATCTTCCTCAGCAAAAAAAAAGAAAGAAATACAAGTCAAAACTACAATGAGATACCATATCACCCCATTAGGATGGCTATTATTTTAAAAAATAAATGTTGGCGAGGATGTGGAGAAAATGGAACTCTTGTGCGTTGCTGGAATGTAAAATGGTGCAGCTGCTGTGGAAAACAGTTTGGTGGAGTTAAATACAGAATTACCATATGACCCAACAATTTCATTCCTAGGTATATACCCAAGAGAACCGAAAACATTTGTCCACACAAAAACTTGTACACAAATGTTCATAGCAGCACTATTCACAATAGCCAAAAGATGGAAACAACCCACGTATCCATCACTTGATGAATAAATAAACAAAATATGGGCTATCCATACAATATAATATTATTTGGCAACAGAAAGGAATGAAGTGCTGATACATGTCATGACATGGATAAACCTTGTAAACATTGTACTAAGTGAAAGAAGCCAGAAACAAAGGCCATATATTGTTTGATTCCATTTATATGAAGTATTCAGAATAGGAAAATCCAAGAGACATTAAATTAGACAGGGGCTGGAGGAACAGAGCAATAGGGAGTGACTGCTTAATTGGTACAAGATTTCCTTTTGGGGATGAAGAAAAGGTTCTCTATCTAGATAGTGGTGATGGTTGCACAACAAATGGTTGTATTAAATGTCGCTGAATTGTAAACTAAAATTGTTAAAATGGTGAATTTTATGTTATTTGTATTTTATTGCAATAAAAAATAAAAGAGCACAGTACTTGGTAGATACTCAACTTATGGAATTAATAATAATAATGGTAATAATTGTTTGGTATATCACTTAGAAATTCTCTTTTAGCTGAAAAGAAATGGAGGAGGAAACTGAAGAAATAGAGGTTTTGGTCTTGGCATTATGTAGGCAGAACTTTCAAAAGGAACATGGTCTAGACCTGTGTTGTCTGTAATAGTAGCCACTAGCCATGTGATATATATTTATATTTACCATTTTAAATTGAAAATTCAGTTCCTCAGTTGTGATAGCCACAGTTCAAATGATCAATAGCCACATGTGGCCATCCATATTGGATAGAGTAGATAGAAAGTATTCCCATCATTATAAAAAGTTGTATTGCACAGCGCTGGTCTAGAACCAGAGATTCTCGGTAGCAGTAAGTCCCTCATAAAGCCTAAAGTCAGACATCACCTCACAATGCTGGGACAGTGCCTGTTTCATGTTCCCTTCTCACCACATCAATTGTGGAGTCCCTACTCGTTTACCTAATCTAACAAAGCATCAATGTGACTCCTTCCCTTCCCCAAACTGAATGTAATGAAAATAAAATTTGTAATTAAATGAGATGGTCCTATCTCTTTATCTCAGTGGCTGGAGTTGGAGAGAATCCAGATATATAGACAGAGGCCAAGGGCCAGGGAGGGAATTCAGCTTCCCAGGAGACTTGAGATCTACCATCCTTGTCTCACTGCTCTCTCATTCTTAGGGACCAGAGGATCATTTACCATTATGTGACTACTTTTACATTCAGAGATGACAGACTTTGAATCCTGCCTTTTAGCATTTTCTAGCTGAGGGATTGATTGTTGACCTTTGATTTAACATTACTGAACCTCCATTTCCTCCTTGTGTAGTGGCAGCAGATGCTGATTCCTTCAAGAGTGTCTTTTACCTAAATAAAACAGATACATGGCAGAGTCTCTGTCTCTTTCTGCACATTTCCAGGAAATATTATCAATTTGAATTGACTTCTCTGTGCATATCCCACTTTCACAAGTCTTTCTCTTGAACAACTTTTTTTTATTGGGGTAACATTGGTTTATACTGTTATTTAGAAACACACACACTCATTTCTCACTTTTCTAAAAATGACTAAAATATGACAAAATTCTAAGAATTGCAGTCCTTCATCCAATATTGTTCTCCCAGATAGTATAAGCCTTGTGAGAAATAGTTTGTTGTTGACCACTAGAGAGCCTCCATTCACATTTCTGGAAAGGTCCCTTTCCAGAAAAGAACTTAAAGGTGGTCTAGACCCTCTGGCTTGTGTGTGAAATCCCAGGCAATGGGTGGGGATCTGTCCAGCCACTTTGGCTATGGGCCATCTGAAGACAGATGGGTCACCTATGGGCATGGGCTTGGGCACAATTCGCTGTGATGTGAGTGCCCCAACATGGGCTCAGTGGTATTTTCCCCTGGTGTCAGTCTATTTGCTAGCAGGGGCCTTTGTGCACTGAAACCAATGCCCGTGGGGCTCCAGGTCCCTAAACATGTTTGCCCTTTTGAGGTTCTCCTCCCCAGTGTGGACTGAAACAGCAGCCCCAGGCTCACCAAGGACTTGAGTTGGGGCCCTGGTGAGGTTCTCATCTATGGTTTGGGGGTGTCTGAGATGGGACCTCATGACCAAACCATCAACTGCCCACTCCCAGTTTCTCATCTGCCATAAGACCCCAGGAACAATTCCTCACTGTTCTACAGCATGGAGCACACCAGGAGTTCCAAGGGAACACCAAGGAACTGCTGACCCATGATGATCCAGACATGAATGCCATCTCTGACCCCACCTACTACCAGAAAACAGCTGAGGCAGGCAGGCTGTTCCAGGGTGAAAGACTTGGCTCAGGAATACCCGCTGGGGGTGAGTGACTAACAATGGGGTTCTACCAGTCAGACCAAATGACCAGATTTGAGCAATGCTTCTCTGGTCAGGCAGCACCTCATGGCAAGAAAATGTGGAGGAACAAGGGTCACTGCCAAATAGGGCTGTGGAAGTCCGATTTATCTACAGTTGACCCATAGAGAACCCCATGGGATCACCAGGCTAGACCAATCTCAGAATGAATTTTCTATCCATGCTAGAGAAAATAGGACATCTCTTTGGCCAAATAAAGAGGCAATAAATGTATAGCAAGCCAAACCATTGAGAACATTTTCAAAGTGTGTCATTTAGTTAAATTTATACACTTATGATTTCGATTCTGGATTTGTGCTTTATTTCATTTACAGCTTTTTCAGGATTTAGGCTTTGTTGAAATTCCCATCTTCACCTTGGTCTGTCAGGGGTCATCATGATGACAGATGTCAGAACACAGCTCTGCTCACAACCCAGCCTCAAGACCTGCAGCTGCCAGAATCATAACTCCTAAGGACACGGACCGGGGAAGGTTCTGCCACTGTCCGTTGTGCTCTTGGTGCCAGCCCTGATATCAGTTCCCCTACGTTGAACCCAGCATGTATGGGGTTAAAAACCAAAAAGTACTCATTCCCTGTCCCTGCTTCTCTAAGTTACATTCACGTGTAGATATTGGTTGTTTTAACCTTTGTATCCCTGAATTCCACAAGGTAAATGGAAGTAATAAATTGTTAAAAGCCCGGGTGGCTTCACATTGAAGTTCTGGCTACTTACCAGTTCTTAAGGTTTGTTACAGGGAAACTAATATCCAGAAATTATCAAGAAGCTGAAGCTCCCCAATTCTTTGGCTTCCTGGTGCTGAATCCACCATTCATCATGGAGACAGACAAACGGAGAACACCTGCAGCTTCCCTAGTCTTGGTCAAATGCAGGCTGATGGGAGGATGCTGAACTGCAAAGCCACAGCTCCCCCTCCCTTGTCTAAAACCTTGTAAACTTTGTAACCAATAATTGGTGGCAGTTTCCTTCCTCTCCCCAGGGCCCAATTTCAGCTGGTGCAGGAATATTGATCAATGGATCCCTAAATCTCCTGCTGTAGATAGACAACAGCTGGCCCTATGCCAGAATGTCTGGGACCCCCCCCCCCCCAATATTCGCCCTCAACAAATAGTTACAGTCACAAAGAGTACATTCTTTCCCACAGATTTTCCTTTAAAAACTCCAACTCCTAACGCCTCGGGACGATTGTGGGTCTTGAGGCACGAGCCCACCACAGCCTCATTTTGCTGGCAAAATTAAACCATTTTTCTTTTCCTCGATCCCTTGTCATTGTGTTCATTGATTTGGCTACAGTGACAAGGTCCCGGGTTTTTCCGGCTACACTCTGGCAGGTGTCTGCCTCCTCACGGCAGCTTCTCCAGACTTGCAGGGGGTGATGTTGTGCCATCCCTAGTGTGTATGACTAGACACATTCTAAGATGTTGATTCTCACTGTGTTTTATAAAATAGTGTAGTTTACAGAAAAAGGAAACTTTTTACAAAAGTTATCTACATGTAAAACTATAGGTGATGAAAATGATGTATTTTTTCAAGGTTTTTTGTTAACTGTGTTGACGCAAAATAACCAATAACCATTCTATAGATAAGAGAAATAAGGTGAGTTTACTTGAGCCAGAGTGAGGATTATAACCTGGGAAGGCCTTAGAAAGCATTCTGGAGAAGCATGGTTTTCAGTACAGTCTTATATCTTTTTAGAACAAAGAACATACATTAAATACACTCAGGATAAAATTTCATCAAAATTTTAAAGAGGTATCCACTTGCAAATTAGCAGGTCAACGTGACCATGGTGTCAGGAAAGGGACTAATCTGGGCATTACCAATATGGCACTACCAATAGGGCATTACCAATAGAGTATATTCTTTAATAGTCAAGCAGATGTACAATATATGTTTGATAGGCCATAAGTCAAGCATTTTAGTTCAAGCTGAATTAGTTTTGAATACGAATAGTTACCCCATATACCTCAATGTGAGAATTTCTTGTCAACTGATTTGCAATAAAAATGATACTGATGTTCAAAAAAAAATGCACACCCTCTCTAAATACTAAGCCAATCAATCCCCAGTTGAGGTGTAGGTATGAAAGAATTTGGCAGAGAAAAACAAAGTCCCAAATCCTTGAGTGAATCAAAAAAAATAATGGCCTGGTAGGGTGTGGCTCAACCCAAAAGTAAATCTTGAAAGCCTGAGGCAATTCTCTGAGCTTCAGAGATGGCCCACAGCAGAAGGGAAAGAAGAACAAAAGCCATGCTACATTCCCAGATGTCCAAACTCAGCTTACTCAAGCAGCATTTATGTGGAAAATAAGAAGATGCTGCCACAGAGCTCCCTCAGATGGGTGGGAGATCAGTGAGGCAGCACTGAGAAAGTTGGATCAGAAAATGAGACAAGTTGAACTAGAATCTCTTGAAGGAAAAAGGCAAGTGGAATCGCTCTGGCCCATCTTCAAAGTTCATCATCAGAAATCCTGGAACGTCTTCCAGCTCTTATTTAAGCGGAAGGCTATCAAGAAAGAAGTCTATGCATACTGCCTGAGAGAAGGTTGTGAAGATCTATACTTGATTGCCAAGTAGAAAAAACAGGTTTATGAGAATGTGTGTTGCCTGTGGTGTATTCAGACTCAAGATACTAACTTTGCAAACAGTGGTGCTTGCCAGGTTCCAGAAGGTCAGCTGGAAGTGGGCAGATTCACGGAGTCTGTGCCCTGTGGCTGCAGGGGCTGCTCAGGCTGAGACCACTCTGGCCCCGACTCCCACTCTGCCGTGGATTTTGAACTTTGAACATAGCCAGGGCCCCAGAGAGGCTCTTGGTCCCCCCAAAGTGATCTGTGTTGAGGATCCCAGGACCCATTCAGAGGCCCCAAAGTCTGAGATTCCCCATGGTCATCCATATGCCTATTTCCGGTGTTTGACCAAGAGAAGCCCCTGGCCCTCCCCAGGAACAGGGCCTGATTCAACTGGAGAGATGGGCATCATTAGAGTTCCATATACTCATGACCCTTTCCTTTCCCCAAAATGAACATCATGAAAACAAAATTTGGAATCGAACCAGATGACCTGCATCACTTTCTATCTTGTAGCTGGGGTCGGAGAGGACCCAAAATGAGAGAGACAGGGACAGAAGCCAAGGGGCAGGGAGGGGGCTCAGCTTCCTGAGTAACTTGAGATCTACCATCCTTCTTTCACTGCTCTCTCATTCTTTCTTACAGCTCACAGGCTCATTGACCAGCATAGGGTAATTTGTAGATTGAGTGATGACAGGCTTTGAATCCTACCTTTGGAGTATTCCAGCTGGGGCATCATCATCCTTTGATTGAACATTACTGGGCCTTCTGTCCCTCCTGGCAATGTTCAGCAGATGCCTCTTCCTACACAGTGTCTCTGACCATAATAACATAGATACGTGGCACAGTCTCTGTATCTTTTGCATCACTTTTTGCACGTGTCCTTGGAGACATTTGTCAAAAAGAATGAATTTCTCCTGTGTGCAGATCCCACTTTCACAAGTCTTCCTCTTGAACAACTTTTACTCTCATATACACATCCACACACATCCATACATAACCTTATTTTCACTTTCCTAACAATAAAAAAATAAGGCAAAAACTTCACAAGAATTTCATCTGTTGTCCAATATTGCTTTCCAGGGGAAGATTATGAGCTTTGTGAGAACTCATTTGACTGTATGGCCAATTTACGGCTCCATTGACTAGTCCCAAAGGTGAAAAATTCTCCGAGGAGGTCAAGACCTTCAGGCTTGTTTGGGAAATCCCAGGCAGTGGGTGGGGCTCTGCCAGGTCTCTTGAGTGGGTGTCATCCACACACTGCCAGGCCACTTACAGGCAGGCATAGTATCTGACATACCAGCCTGTGATTTTAGCACAGTGACCCTGGCTCAGTGACCCTTCTCCCAGGGACTCATTCTCAGTTCTGAAGAGGGCCACTGTGCCTTGAAGAAGATGCCCGTGGACTCTAGGTCCCCCAAACATGCCAAGCCCCTCTGTGGCTCTCCTCCAGAGGGCAGACAGAAGAAGCAAACCCACTCTTGCCAAGGACTCTGAGAGCTGCTGGTGGGGTTCCCATCTATGAGTGGGGGGCTTCTTGGGATGAAATGACTGAAACCAAGCACAAAGTTAAGAAATCTTCCCCGGGCTAGAGGAAGAGAACAAAATCTTTAAGATAAGCTTTGCTAACTGCAGCTGTGCATATTCAGCATAATCAACTGTTGTTTAAAACTAACCAGGTCTTTCCGTCCCTCCTTAGTATATGAGTGAGCTGTCTTTCCCAGGAAGTCAAGGTCCAGACATCAAGATTCAGCCTCACAAGGCCAAACGCAGGCTGAAGATGAAAACTAACCAGAAAAGTCCAGACAGTCAAGGAAAAATAAATTCAGTCTTCAAGGCCAAACTCAGGCTGGTAGGAAGGTACCAACCAGCATGGCCACATGCTCTCCCTCCCCTACCTAAAACCCCTGATAAAAACTCCTACCTTTTTCCCTTCAAGGAGGTGGATCTGAGTTCTAACTCCCACCTCCACATTTGGCTGCCTTTCGATAATAGTAAACCTCTTTCCTTGCCATAAGCCTAGAGTTTCAGTTTTTTTCTTTATTGGCACTACTATGTGGAAGGTAAACAAACCCATGTTTGGGTTCAGTAACAATTTGGTGAGCCAACCAGAAGGCTCTTTGCTCACGGCTCCGGCCCCAGGCTGACTGGGCTTTCCAGTCCAGCAGCTGCCTAGGTGATTTGCCCTAGGGATTGTCCCCAGTACTCTCCGTCTGACCCGGCACCACTGGCCTTAGGCACGTTTTTCTTGTGGCAAGCAAACAGACTCTATATTTGTTTGTTGGTTTGTTTGTCTGTTTTGGCTTCTGGTTTGGAACGGACATCCTTTTGATGAGTTTTCTCATTAAAACTGACTGAGTCCTATTTTTCCTTTCTTTGTTTGCCTCTGTTTCAGGGTTTTGTTCCAGGTTACTGCAGTTTGTTTGGGGGGATCCCCAATTTGTTGAAAGGACTAATTCTTGGTTCCATGTGTTTTGATACTTGTGTGGAAATATGTGAGTGTGTATAATATGTGAATGTGGGTGGCAGCATAATGGGGAACTTGGATTTGATTCCCAGTGACAGCCCTCTGGGTTATGCATTGAAAAATTGGGATGTTTTCAGTTATAAACCGACGAAAAAGAAAAAGATGAAAATTAATCAAATTTGGGGCCTCAGCTTCCTCTTATGGTCTTACAGATGCTAATGAAAACAAGTTAACAAAAGAATAAACAGAAGCTGAGAAAAAAAAAATAAAGGGACTATTCTCAACGAAGTATAAATATTTTAAAGGGTTTTTTAGAAAAACTAAGGTAAATAAAACAGTGGGGCAAATAAGACAAATATTAAAAGATGGAAAATAAAGAATAGTCAAAAAGGGAAGAGTCATAGGACTCATCTCTGCAGGATGGAAATCTTTAGCTAGTTACTATAAAGAAAAATGAGATAAATAGAATGGATATAAATGAAGTTAAAACAAAGGTTTTAATAAAACACAACCTAAGGTTGAGTGGCTAAAAAGATCCTCTACTGGCCTCCCAATTTTAATGGACCTCAAACAGACCCATTCTATTCACTCCAGTTTGAAAAAATTGTTAAAAGCCAGAAGGTAGAAATCACAATGAAAAACCTGACCAACAATTGTTTGAGGCAACAGTTAGGCTGCTCAGGTTGATAAAATTATAAAGATTAAAATGTATTGAGCTAATATTATATGAAGAGGTCATGTCAACTTTGCCTGAATGTTTCTTTTTTTTGAAATGGATGTTATGTCTGGCTGAGAATGCTTCCTCTGCACAATATTATAAGACCGAGACTTACTGATGGAATCCTAATGAGAGCTATGATTAGAGGTATAAGAGTTGATAAAATTAAGATAAAGTTTTGTAAAAAATTGGTATATTTAAATGGCTTTTATGTTAAATGATTGCATCTATTTTATATGATTATATTATAGATTATGTTATGGCGATAAACATTATGTCCCATTGGGGAACATTTCCTCTGCCTGATATTGTAAGAGCATATAAATCCACCCTTCAGGCAATGTTAATTAAACATGCTAAAGGAGATTTCACCTTAAATGGCCAAAATGAGGCAATTTCAGTTTACCCAAATTGGTGTATTTGCGTATGCAATTGGAAAAAGCTGACTACAAAGTTAAACAACCAATGGGAAGCCTATTTTAATCTTTTGAAACTTCTAAATGAAATCAGGAATACTTTACTGCCTCTTTAAAAGAAATTAATTAGATAATTAAACATACCAGCAGCCGAACCCAAATCTGCTGCTCCTCTCTCCTCTCTTGCTCAGCTTCCCTACTTCAACTCCCTCGAAATTCCTCATCTAAAATTAAGCAAGTGGAAATAAGTAACCTTTTGAGATAATTTGGAATTGTAATGGCCATTCTGGGGAACCTCTGTTTCAAGTCCATCTTAAGCTCACCCTTAACAGAGAGGATTCCAAACCTCTCACGATGGAATGCAGTCTTTGATTAATATGCAGAAACTTCTAGAAGACAAAATGACTTCAAAAACAGCTATAAAAAGAGCAAACAAGAAAGCAAAAAAGAAAAAGAATCTTTAGGAAAAGTCTTTAGCCATCTTAACATGTCACAATTTGGATCCAGCATTCTTTTGAATTTTGTGCCTGAGACATGATTAAAATTTTGAAGATCTCTGTTTGTGTCTATCTATATGTAAGTCTCTCTATATATATTTGTCTGCCTCCCAATGATATCATTTCTAAAGGATCTCTATTTAATTGGCTTAAAGTAAGTGCTTACATAAGTTATTTCTAAATGTAATAGAAACTAACCCAGATGTCTTTCAAGTTAACATGATATAAAATGATTTTTGGAAAATTAAACCTTAAGTTTGTTGGTTTAATTAAAATAAATATGTTTTCAGAGTTATCATCATTGGGTATGGTATAAACATGTTATCTCTGTTACAAAATTTGTCAGCAAAAATAATAACATAACAATAGCTGATTCTGTCTGATGTCTCATGAGGGTTTTGTAGGCAATCTAAATATAATTATTGGGAACAAGTAAACTAAATATACGTGAAAAGGATGAAAGTTTTTGGAGGAACTTTTTTTGTGTGTGTGCCACCCAGTTTTTATGGTTTGTTTTTTTTTTGAGGAAGATTGGCCCTGAGCTAACCTCTGTTGCCAATCTTCCTCCTTTTTTCTTTTTCTTCTCCCCAAAGCCCCAGTAGATAGTTGTATGTCGTAGTTGTACATCCTTTGAAGGAACTTTTTAACACTAATTATGTGTTATGGTATATGTACTTAAAACAACTTAAGATGATGGCTAACCACTTTAATGTCACATGAAGTTTTTGAAAATAATCAAAACATAATTGTTGGGAACAAATAATTTAGATAAAAATGGGTAAGAGATTTTGGGTGCAATAATTATGTTTTATGGTATATACGCTTGAAAAATAACTGAAAATCTTTTAGATAACTTAAAACTTTAGCGTTTTGCTAAATTAAGTTAAATGATAAAAGTTTGTTGAGTATCTAGGTCATTTCCATATAAAATAAAATATTAGAAAGTGATTACTAAGCATAGGGAAGATGGGCATGGATGTTAGCCCAGGGCCAATCCTTCTCAGCAAAAAGAGGAGGATTGGCAACAGATGTTAGCTCAGAGCTAATCTTCCTCCCAAAAAAAAAAAAAAAGGAAACTGAAAATTTCCCATCAGCCCTGAGACTTAACAAAGAATTTGTTCTCTCATTCTATAAAGAGGAAGACAGTAAACTAATAAAACTTACTTGGTACGTTACATTACATGGCAGGCATTATCAAATAAATAATAATAAGCCTTCCTAGGTTATATTACGTGGGTAAATGTTATTAATATAAGTGTTTTTAAAATATATATATAACATTCCAAAAATTCTGATCTGTCCTGGTTGTTAGTCATAATTCTAGTTATTATCGCAAAGTGTTGTACATTACAGAAATAGCCAAGTGTCTTTGTCAATTGCCATTTGTGATTGTTTTGTTATTTTCAGACAGTTGTTGTTTTACTCTGATGTTTTTGCAAATATGTTTCATTTTCGGAGAGATTCATAGAAAGGGCTCTGACGCTTGCTCTAAAATGAAGGTTTCTGGTAAACTTTCAGATTATTAAACTGAGCTGGGTAAGAAATTATAGAACTGTAATGGAGAAACTGGTGGCTTCATGATACTATTAACAAAAGACCAAGAGTTTATATCATTGGACTGAATAAATTAATAAGGATGATTATAATTTTTATGACTTTTTGTTTAAAATATTGCTGTTTTTTTAATGTTTTGTTTTTCCAGATTTAAGGAAAACTTTTTCTCATTTCTCTTAAGGAACTAGGACTTATAGCAATTTGTAAGCAGAATAGAATGAAGCATTTATCTTTTTCTCCCTATCGAATCCCTCCAGAATTTGAAAACTCTTAATGAGTGAGTATTCTTATATTCATGGCAATATAGTTATTTGCATAAGTTCAATAAGAATCTGTTTTCCTTATAGAAGGACACAAGTAGTAACACTGGTTGTATTACCAAGGCTTTGACTGGAGTATCATATTTGAAAAAACTAATGCAGACTCAGATATGACAAGACAACTTTTGAGGAACAAAGATTGGACTTTATGGAATAAAGCAACTTGGAAATATTGTCCTGATACCTTATTTACAGGGTTCCCAGCAGCCTTACCAGGTAAGTAAGGAAGGTCATTTCTCCGGCAGGTGCAAAGAGCCCCAGGATATTTTGGGGACCTCAAAAAGAGAGGAATTCACCCAAATCTGTAGGTATTGCAGGCAAAGTCTGATGACAAGTCCTTGGTCTGGCTTTCCTGGCCTCAAGAGGCCTTTGAAGTTCGACCTGAGATTCCTTATAAAAAGTTCCAGCAAAGCAGATTTAAAAGAGCCTATATGATCAATTGCTCTTCTTGCTGTACTTATATAAATAACTGGGCCAAGTTTATTGAAACTGCACTTATTTTCCAAACCAATGAGTCTTAATTTGACTATCTTTGGTAAAAACGAGGGTGATTTTAGAGAAAAAAATTATGTTTCAATAGAGACTATAATATTTTTGTGGATGTTGGATTCTGGTTCTGTTAATTGTCTTCGAGGTTTTTGTTTTCTATTTGTAAAATGGACTAGATCCTGAATTCTTCTAGTTTCCTCACATATCTGGTACAGATATCCAAATTAATGTTTTCAATTTTTTCTGTCCTTTTCATTTGGAATCATTGAGAACTAAAACTACCCTTTTTCCTGAAGCCCTGCAAATTTAAGCTGGACAATTTGATGTAAAACTAAGAGAGAACACCATGATAGCCCATGTTTGGACAATCCTGATGCCTGTTGCTGTGTAAGCCACTCAAAAGGTTTACCTGAATGCCTGATGACATCATCGGAGACATTTTAAACTGCAGGTGTGCTTCAACCCTGAGATCTAGAGATCTTGACTGACCATCCTCTGGGCTCAAAAATGGATTTATAATTTGCTCCAGTCATTAACCTTGTTTTTCTTTTTGTTTCTCTAGAAATGCTCCTTATTGAATATCTGGTTACTTGCTTACAGAATGTAGGCCTAACTTTGGGAGACACTTTCTAAGTTCTAGAGATGATCCAAAAGACCTGGAGGGAACTCAAATTAAGGAGCTAAACACTGCCAGATGTTTCTCTGCACCACCTTTGTTGTAGAGGCTGGGTCCAATTGAAATCCTTGGCTTCATCCCTGCTGAATGACCATACAAAAAATGCCACAAGGAATATGAAATATGCCATAGAAGTACATCACAACTGGGATCACCCAAACCTTGGCTGGCACCATACTCTAGACATTGACTTTTCTGAATGGAC
This sequence comes from Diceros bicornis minor, assembly GCF_020826845.1. NCBI lineage: Eukaryota > Metazoa > Chordata > Mammalia > Perissodactyla > Rhinocerotidae > Diceros > Diceros bicornis. Next base: position 91,767,125 of record NC_080740.1, read on the forward strand.
AAATGAACCCCTGACAGACTGCAAGTTGCTGTTCAGAAAACAGTCTTCTAAAGATAAATAATAAATAACTCCCAGGTTCTTACCTTGCTTGTTGGACAGACTGCAGGCTACTTTGCTACATCAGATTTCACCTGAGGTTCTAGGCACTAACCTTGATTGGTTTACAGGCCTCTTCTCCTAGATTCCCCAAGGATTGAGGTCCATTATGAAGGGTATACTAAAATTTGGGCTATTTTGCTAATCTGTGTGATCATCTATGTAATTATAAAATGTGAACTTATGTGTTGTTCTAACGCCATTGATAAGGGCACTTAAATATCAGTCATGCAAAGCATATCTCGCTCTCCCCACCTGATACTCAAAATATTTTAAAACAAAGATAAAACAGTTTCATTCCCCTGACCCTGATCTTCACCTTTTCACAGCAGGAAGTAGCTAGTGTGGTCTTTGCCCCCATTCCCCAAGATTAAGGAATGATCATAAGACAGTGGGGATTGAAACCAAGACAAAGAAGTTTTAAAATCTTCCCTGGGCTAGAAGAAGAGAACAAAAACTTTGAGATGAGCTTTGCTAACTGCAGCTGTGCATATTCAGCATAATCAACTGTTGTTTAAAACTAACCAGGTCTTTCTATGCCTCCTTAGTATATGAGTGAGCTATGTTTCCCAGGAAGTCAAGGTCCAGACATCAAGATTCAGCCTCACAAGGCCAAACACAGGCTGAAGATGAAAACTAACCAGAAAAACCCAGACAGTTGAGGGAAAATAAATTCAGTCTTCAAGGCCAAACACAGGCTGGTGGGAAGGTGTCAACCATGATGGCCACATGCTCCTCGCCCTTATCTAAAACCCCAGCACATGCTCTCCATCCTCTACCTAAAACCCCTGATAAAAACCCCTACATTTTTCCCTTCAAGGAGGTGGATCTGAGTTCTAACTCCCATCTCCTCATTTGGCTGCCTTTTGATAATAGTAAACCTCTTTCCTTGCCACAAGCCTAGAGTTTCAGTTTTTTTCTTTATTGGCCCTACTATGCAGTGGATAAACAAATCTGTGTTTGGGTTTGGTAACATGACCTTAACCGTCACTCACCCAATCCCCATTCCCCATCTGCCACAGGACCTGAGAGACAACTCCACACTATGTGATGGCATGGAGATTGCTGAAAGTCTCAATGGAATGCTATGGTCCTCTGCATGATGACCCAGAAGTCAAGGGCACCTCTTACCCCACCATCCCCCAGAAACCAGTCGGGGCAGTTGAGGTGTCCCAAGTTTTAGGACCTGTCTCAGGAGCACCTGGCTTATAAGGTTCATAACACCTTATGCTCATAATTTCCTCTATCTGTCTTGAACAAAGGGAGTAATATATTTATAATTGCTATTTAAGGCCCTTGTCTACTAATTTGGTCATCAGTGTCTTTTCTAAATATGCTTTAATAATTGATTTATTGTTGTTTTTGTTGGAACTGAAGTATTTTATTTTAGAATTGAATCAATTTAAATTATTTTTTTTTAATTTATGTATTATAGCTCAGAGGAAGAAGGTTGTGATCATGACAATTTATATATGGTGAGCCCCTAAAATAATCTTTGAACTTTGGGAAAGAATTTATTTGTACATTTTCTTTTTACTGACTTGCAGAAAAAAAAACAAATAAGAACTATAATATTTTATTTAATCCTCATTGCACTTTTGCCTCTAGATTTCCTTTCATATGTTTAATAGATCATCTTCCTCCTACTTCAGGGCCCTAGGCATATAATATCACCTGTCCTTGGAATATTCTCCAGCAAGAAACATTTTGTGAAGTTCATTCTTACTCTACCTTCAAAGATCAGCTTAAAAGTTCCTCCTCATGGATACCTTTCCTGACTTCCCTAAATGCATTTGTTTCTCCATACTGCCTTTCATTACCTGGAGGAAGGACAAGCAGTGATGGATATAAAGTTCATTTGCTGGCTCTATAAACTAGGTGGGTATTTTAGTCACTGTGAGAGGTAAATTCTATTTTTCAATGTAGGAAGAGTAAGTCATTCCAACAAATAAAAAAATGAACCTCCATACATGACTTGGGTTATGTTCCCTCTGTGTATTTCTTTTTTTCCCCAATTTTTTAAATTTTGGTAAAATACACATAAAATTTACCATCATAACAATTCTGAAGTGTATAGTTTGTGGTATTAAGTACATTTATATTGTCGTGTAACCATTACCATCATCTCCAGTACTGTTTTCATGTTGCAAAACTGTGAAAATTAATAAACAGAAACCTCATTTAAAATGGAGTCTGGGGGCCAGATGTTCACATGTTCGGCTTCAGCAGTCTAGGGTTCACCAGTTGGGATCCTGGGTGCAGACCTACTCACCACTCCTCAAGCCATGCTGAGGTGGCATCCCATATAGAAGAGCTACAACTCTACAACTATGATACACAACTATGTACTGGGGCTTTGGGAAGAAAAAAGAAAAAGACGAAGATTGGCAACAGATGTTAGTGCAGGGCCAATCTCCTCCAAAAAAAAATGGAGTCCAGTGGCCAGAAGAGAGGACCCTCACACATGTGCCACTCAACACACACCACAGACCCCAACAGGAAGAGAAGTACTTGCATCTCCAACAGAAAATGATACTACTTACTACCACAGCAGAAGGAAGGAAGAAATTCCTCTTTGCCTAGAAACACCTCAGCCAATGAAAAGCCACTACACTTCAAACTCCCAGTTTCCTCCAATGGACTCTTTGTTTACAATAGCCCCTCCCAACTTCATAAATAAGGTTCCTCTCCTTTGTTTCTCTGGACTTGCCTGTGGTTCACCATGGACCATATGTCCTGAATTGCAATTCTTTGCTATTCCTGAATAAACCCATTTTGCTGGTAAAATAACTGGTTGTTTATTTGTTTTAAGTCAACAACTGAAATTCTATTCATATTAAACAATAACTCCCCATTCCCCTCTCCTCCCCACCCCTGGAAACAAACATTCTACTTTCTCTCTATGATTTTGAATACACTAAGTAATTAATGTAAGTGGAATCATACACTATTTGTTTTTCTGTGATTGGCTTATTTCACTTAGCATAATGTCCTTAAGGTTCATCCATTTGTCTATTTTGTCTTATATTAGTATAACCTCCCCTGCTTTCTTATGATTACTATTTGTGTGGAATATCTTTTTATATCCTTTTACCTTCAAAGACCCATTTGTGTCTTTGGATCTAAAGTGAGTTTCTTGTAGATAGCATATAGTCGGATTTTTTTTTTCAATCCATTCTGCCAATCTCTGTCTTTTGATTGGAGAGTTTAATCCATTTACATTGAAAGTAATTACTGATAAGGAGGGACTTACTTCCATCATTTTGCTATTTGTTTTCTCTATGCCTTATAGCTCTTTTTGTCCCTCATTTCCTGCATCACTGTCTTCTTTTGTAATTAGTTGATTTTCTGTAGTGAAATGTTTTAATTCCCTTCTCATTTCCTTTTGTGTATATTCTATAGCTATTTTCTTTGTGGTTACCATGGGGATTGCATTTAACATCCTAAAGTTATAACAGTCTAATTTGAATTGATACTGTCTTAGCTTTGATGACATACAAGAACTCTGCTCCTTGACAGTTCTGTCTCCACTCTGTTCAGCTGTTGATGTCACAAAATTACATCTTTATACCTTGTCTGTCCAAAAACAAGATTAATAATTGCTTTTTTAATGCATTAGTCTCTAAAATTATGTAGAAAACAAAATGTGGAGTTATAAACAAAAGTTATAATAATACTATCTTTTATAATTGCCCTCGTATTTACCTTTACTAAGACCTTTATTTCTTCCTATGGCTTCAAGTTACTGTCTAGTGTCCTTTCATTTCAATCTCCAGGACTTCCATTAGCTTTTCTTGTAGGGTAGATCTAATGGTAATAAACTTCCTCAGCTTTTGTTTATCTGGGAATTTTTAAATTTCTCCCTCACTTTTGAAGGACAGTTTTGGCAGACATACGCTTCTTGGTTGACAGTTTTTTCTTTTACCATTTTAAATATATCAGCCCACCGCCTTATCATTTCCAAAATTTCTGATGACAAATCTGCTGATAATCTTGAGGATAGCTTGTATATGACAAATCACTCTTTCCTTGCTGCTTTCAAGGTTATCTCTTTGTCTTTAGCTTTAGAGAGTTTGATTGTCTAACGTCTCAGTGTGAATCTCTGAGTTTATCCTACTTGGAATTTGTTAAACGTCTTAGATGTTTCCATTCATGTCCTTCATCAATTTGGGGAAATTTTCAGCCATTATTTCTTCAAATATGCTCACTCCCCCTTTCTCTCTCTCTTCTCCTTCCGGAACTCTCACAATACATATGTAGATCAGTTTGATGGTCTGCTTGATGCTTGGGTCAGTTACTGGGGTCCCACACAGAGAGCCCTTCATCTTGGAAAAGAGATGTGGCCAGATAGAGGGCCACCCCCCCACCTATCATACCACACACATGTATACCTAAAGGTGGTATAGATCTCATGCTCAGCAGCATTCATATGTAATGTATAATATGCTTCTAGTTATAGTTACTGGTTAATACTTAAAGGCTTGCCAAAAAATCAGTAAAATTAACAGCATCGTGATTTTTCCAACAGGCAGGAGAAAGTAATTTATTTAGAATGTTTCAAAACCATATTTCTGACAAACCTTAATAGGTGCAAGTAAGTAGAATTGTGTGTCTTTTACTTTGATGATATCATAAAATCAATTCCAGTCACATCTGAGCGGAGGCCAGAGGCTGACTGAGCTTCTTAGATCCAAAAAGAAACAAAATAGCACAGCTTGGACTATCATACACTGAAAAGAGTAAAGTAAGGTCTAGAGCTGCTTCTTTTGGTTTTGTTTTGTTTTTGTTTTTTTTGAGGAAGATTGTCCTGCGCTAACATCTGTTGCCAATCTTCCTCTTTTTCTTTTTTCTCCCCAAAGCCCCAGTACATAGTTGTGTATCATAGTTGTAAATTTGTAGCTCTTCTATATGGGACGCCACCTCAGCATGGCTTGATGAGTGGTGAGTAGGTCCACACCCAGGATCCGAAGCAGTGAACCCTGGGCCACTGAAGTGGAGCATGCAAACCTAACCACTACACCACTGGGCTGGCCCCAAGAGCTCCTTCTTTGATGGCTGTCTTCACAGACGGAGGTACTTGGGCCATAAAGCAGGCAGTGGGGAGGGGGCCTTTTCATCTGTCACTTTAGAAAATATTTTAAAAGGAGGTATGATTTGCATATATATGCTACCACAGACCACAGTATTTTGTGAGATTTTTATATAATAAGTATAAAACAGTTTACCATACTAAATGCAGATATACACACTGAAACATTTTTTTTGTACCAAAGTTATTCTCTACATCATTGAGGTCACACACAGTCTACCTGGGCACTTACAAAAACACTTGGCAAAGACTTAGATCCTCTGCAATGTTACTAAGTGCTGCCACCCCCAAGAATAAGAGACTCAACTAGCAAGGCATCTAAATTATACACACTTAATACTGAAAATGCTGACAGAGGTAAACTGGATATACTTTTAAAAACTAAAATCTTCCCTCTCTAATGTTTAATTAAGGAATCTAGAATCCACTGTCATTTACAATTTTAAATGACATTTACAATTTTAACTCCCCTTTTAGGTCCTTTGAGAGGAAAAAAATATTCCAAATTGTTGAACTGTGGTTGTGCATGTCTAGAAACACCAGGGCCTCCACTATGGCACATAGAGGCCCAGATTCAGGGAGCTTTTCACCAAGGAGAGAAGGGTGGAATGTGGACAAGTTCCTGTGGGTCCTTGTGTAACCAAACTCAATGGATTCAGCTCTTGGTGAGCGCTGAGCCGAAAAGCACAACCAAGGCAGAAGCAGGTGAAGAAAAGGTTTATTGCTTGCACAAGCAAAGGAAAACACTGTGGATGTCTCACAAAAGCAGTGTCTCCTCGAGCTCAGTGCCGGTGGAGACTTTATACACAAGAGAGCAGAGGATAACAGGTTTACTTGTAACTACTGTGCTTATTCAGAGTGCATGTATAGCAGGTAATCAAGCTACCACGTATATCGCATGATCTGAAAATGGCTGCTTAGACCTTCCCAGAGGAGGAGAATTTAAGATGTTAATGAGTTTAAGGTAACTTTAGGGCACTAGGAGCTGGAGCATTTTGCAGGGGTCTTGCTGCAAACACATGAGTTTCTCTGCAAGATAGCAACATTTGCAAAATGGAGACATCAATTTCTGCAAAACAGAACACATAGTTTCTTCTTGTCTGGAAAACATTTGACAGACCATGTTAGTTATTGATCAGATCCTCAGTAACCCTTTCTTTGCCTGGTTCCCCCGTCATACTTGCTTATGTGTGGGACTGACAACAAGCAGACTGGGGTGCCCAATGTCCTTGGCCTTGGGAGGCCCTAGGCAGGTGAGGCGGGAAGGGCTTGTGGTTTGCATGGACGCAGGGGCAGGTGGCATTTGCAGGAAGCTGTCGTCCTGTCTTTGACCAGGGGTGATCGAGGAGGGTGGTGAAGTTCAGGTGCAGGAAGGCTGCCACAGCCAACAGCATTCATTATTCCTGCCCAGCTCTCATTCAGGTGGGCTCCTGGGTGATGGCCCCACAGTCTCTCATTTCAGGAAAGAAAGGGGGCATTCCTATTGCTGAGGCCTTGGGCCTTGCAGGTAACAGGTCTACATCTGTATCTTGGCACCCTGCCACGAGACGTGCAGTGTCTCTTGGCTGCTGAGAGCCTCTAGGGCTACACATGTGTGGTTCTCTCCCTTCAACAGACTTGGTCCACTCCAGACCAGCTACGGCCTTAGGACCAGAGCTAGCATCAACACACCTGGCCCTCTGCCTGTGGCTACCTCAGTTCCACACCTCACGCTCACAAAAACTTAATGGAGCATTCTGGAGAGGAAGTATGAACCCGACTCCTTACTGCCGCATCTGCATTCTGGGGATGTGGGGATTCTGGGAGGCAGTCCTCCCGGGTATAGGTAGTCTGATGACTCCTTGGCCTGCAAGATAGAGAATTGCACAGGGAAATGTTGTAGCAGCTTATTTTGGTCCCCTTCCACTGTCATCTGAAATTCCTGTGGCCCCAAGGGTGTCCCTTCCCATGCCTCCTTGGCCCTTCACCCAGGTCCTCTTTGTAGTGCTTACAGGCTGAGATTCAGGGAGTGTTTCACCCAGGTGTCAGGGCTGGAGTCCTGCCAAGCCCCTATGGGTCCTGAATAGGTGTGGGCCTGGGAGTAGGCAGACTGGCATGCCCTGCTTCCTTGACTGTGGAAGGCATTAGGCAGGTGACAGTGGGAGGGCTTTTGGTTTGTGTGGACATGGGCTGGTGGTGTTTGGAGGGAGCCATCCATTGGTCTGAGGCAAGTGGAGAAGAGGAGTGTGGCCTCTGTCAGGCATGGGAGGGCTGCAAAAGCCACAGAACCCAGTATTCAGGGGCAGGCTTCCATTCAGGTTGTCATGAGACTGACAGCCACTTAGTTTCTGATTTTATTAAGGAACAAGCACGTTGGGTTGCTGCTGCCTTGGACCTTTTTGCAGGATTCAAAATCAACATGTAGAAATCTTCTGCCTTTCTATACACAATGAACTATCTGAAAAGTAAGTTTAGAAAACAATCCCATTTACAACAGTAACAAAAATAATTAAGTATTTAGTAATAAACTTAACCGAAGAGCTGAAAGATTTGCATGCCGAAAAGTATAAAACTTTGATGAGGAAAATTAAAGAAGACACAGATAAATGGAAAGACATCTGTTGGTTAGGATTGGAAAATTAATAATTGTTAAAATTCATTTGGAACCACAAAGACCCTGAATCGCCAATGCAATCTTAGCCGGAAGAATGAAGCTGGAGACATCTCACTTCCTGATTTCAAAATATATTACAAAACTTCAGCAATCAAACTATATGTTAGTGGCATAAAAGCAGACATATATACCAATGCAACAGAATAGAGAGCCTAGAAGTAAATCTACACATCTACAGTCAATTGATCTTCAACAAGGGTGCCAAGAACGAACTTTGTGGAAACGACAGTCTCTTCAATAAATGGTGTTGGGAAAACTGGATAATCACATGTAAAAGAATGAAACTGAACGCTATCTCACACCACATACAAAAATCAACTCAAAATGCACTAAAGACTTAAACGTAAGAACTGACACCATAAAATTACTATTAGAAAACATAGGGAAAAAGCTTCTTGACATGGCAATAATTTTTTGGTATGACACCAAGAACACGGGCAACAAAAGTAAAAATTGACTAATGGGATTGCATCAAACCAAAAAGCTTCTGCAAAGCAAACAAGACAATCAACAGAATGAGAGAAAATATTTGCCAACCATATATCTGGTAAGAGGTTAATATCCAAAATACACAAGAAATGTATATAACTCATAGGCAAAAACCCCAAATAACCCAATTAAAAAATGGGCGAAGTACCTAAATAAACATTTCTCAAAGAATACATGCAAATGTCCAAGAGGCATATGAAAAGGTGCTCAACATCACTAATCCTTAGGGAAATGCAAATGAAACCACAATGAGATACGACTTTACACTTGTTTGAGTGGATATTATCAAAAAAGAAAACATTACAAGTGTTGGCAAGGATGTGGAGAAAGGGAACTGTGTACACTGTTGGTGGGAATGTAAACTGATGCAGCCATTATGGAAAACGGTATAGAGTTTCCTCAAAAAATTAAAAATAGAAGTACTTTATGGTTTAGCCCTCCCACATCTGAGTATATATCCAAAGGAAATGAAATCAATATCTCAGAGATATATCTGCACTCTAATGTTCATTGGAGCATTATTCACAATAGCCAAGATATGGAAAAGACCTATATGTCAGTTGAATGGATGACGAAAATGTGGTAAATGTATACAGTGGAATATAATTCAGCCTCAAAAGATAAGAAATCTTGCTATTTGAAACAACATGGATGAACCTAGAGAACAATTTGCTAAGTGAGTAAGCCAGACACAGACAAATACCATATGATCACACTTATATGTGGAATCTAAAAAAGTCACATTCATAGAAACAGAGAGTAGAAGGGTAGTTGCCAGGGGTGGGGGAGAGGGTGAAACAGGGATATGTTGATCAATGAGTACAAGGTTTCAGTTATGCAAGATGAATAATTTCTGGAAATCAAATGCACAGCAAGGCGATTATAGTTAACACTACTGTATGATATATTTGAAATTTAGTAAGAGATTCTTTTGTTCTTACCACAAAAAAAGAAAAAGAAAAAAATGGTTACGACATGAGGTGATAGATACATTAATTAGCTTGGTTGTGGTGATTAGTTCACAGTGTACACCTATCAAATAAAATCAGTAAGTTCTGAGAGTGCTCAGGAAGGATAATTAGTCCCTGCTGTATACCCATCACATAACACAGCGCCTGGCACACAGTAGGGCTCAGTAAGTTTATACTGGATGAATGGATGGGTGCTGTGGCAGGGACCTGAACCTTCAAATCCCAGTATTTGCATGGAACTCTATTTACAACATTGTGTGTCTTTGATTTTTCATCTCCAACATTTTGCATCTCTAAAATTCCATTTTGATCCTTTCTATGTTCTTCAGTTATTCATTACAGTCATGCTTAATCCTAGGCAGGGTATTTATAACAAGTGTTTCAGAGTCCTTCTCTATTAGTTCTGCCCTCTGTGTCATTTCTGGGTCTTCGACTGATATCGTAGGGAGTAGTAAAGGTCAGGCCTGATAATTTTAGATAGGAGGCCAGTAATATGCATTTATGTTGTTGGGTGCTGAATATTTTATCTTCCTTCAAATAATGTTGAGATTCATTCTGTGATGCATTTAGGTTACCAGGAAACAGACTGATTTAACAACTTTGTGAAAGGCTTGGATTTTGCGTTGCTTCAGAACATCCAAGTTGTGATTTACAGCAGAGAAAAAGAGGAGGAGGAACTGATGGAAATGCCCAGGAGGAAACCCAGAATGATGATGATCCTGAGAATAAGATGGAATTTAAAATAGATTGGGGCCAGAAAGTTTTCCACATGCTCTTCAGAAGGCAAGCATTTGATTGGAATGAGCTGGTCCTGCTGGGCCGCATGGCCTCCATGGTGGACATGGAGGATGTGTGTGCTTACACAGACATCCTATCCTCTCATCCGCAGCAAGGCCAATTGCTCACCATGGAGGCCTAGACCACGCTGACCACAGGTGACATTGTCATCAGCAAGCTCACCCACATCTTCCTCCCTGAGGCAGGCTACCCACAACAAGAAGCTGTTGTGAGTGAAGAGGAGGTGGATTATAGTAGAGTGGACCAGGGGAGCAGGAAGGGACACTTAGGCTGCTAGGATTTGATACCCAGGAGGAATACAGGGAGTATATGAACAAGGAGCTTTGCCCAAGGCTGCATTCCAGTATGGCATCCAGATGTCTGAAAGGCAGAGACCCAGGTGCCCCAAAGAAAGCAAGTACAAGGCAAAGCTTGGTGGAAAGTGGAAGACGACTAAGACAATTGTCGAGAAGAGGAAGATGATCCAAGCTGATGGGATTGAACCAAAAGACAAAAATATGAATCTCCAGTTCCAACTCCAAAAAGAATCTCCATAAGCATGTGTTCCCCCACTGCATTCTCTACAATTCCTAGAAAGCTGTAGGTCCTGTTTTTTTTAATTGTGTATAAAATTTTATTGTATACTCAGTTCCATTAAAATTCATACCTTCCTGAAAAGCAATAGCTTTTGGGCTTTTTCCCTAAACTTATTCAGCATGGACTTGGTCCCTAGGCCAGCCAAGGTCATAGGCAAGGATTCAGAGAAGATGGGTGATGTCCTTTTGAGTTCTCCACGTGCCTTTTTTCTCTTGGGTCCTCCCTGTGGAGATGTGGCCAACCTCCCACTGCCAAGCATTAGCTGCAGGATTGGATTATCCATGTTTGCCTGAGAAACTGCTGTAGGACCCGGCCCTTACATGTGAACTACATGGAGGGTCCTCAGGTACCCAGATGGGAGTCCTGGATCCTGAGGCCTCCATGGTCATCTCCATGCTGTTTCTTGCATTTCACCCAATGCATGTCCCCAGTCACTCCTAGCAGCAGGGCTGGACCTCTGTGAACTGGGTTTGGGACTTAAAACAATTGGAATTTTGATCCCAGTTCCCTCTGAGGGACAAAAGAATATCAAATTTCCATGTATTGAAGGCCATCTCCTTCCCCAAACCCAGTGTCATGAAAATAAAATTGGAAATTGAAAAAGATGACCCTCCTCTCTTTATTCCTGTTGGCCATGGTTGGAGGGTGCCCAGAATACTAGTCAGTGCCCAAGGGGCTGCCAGGGAAGTCAGCTTTTGGGTGACTGAGGTCTGTCATCTATCTCACTCTCCTCTCCCTGCATGGAGGATCCTAGCCCTAAGAGGCACTTATGAGTTAGGAATCAATGGGTTGGAATCCTGGTGTCAGCATTTTCTTCCTATGTGATCAGATTCTTATTATTAAATGTTCTTGGGTCACAATCTCTTCCTTTTAAAGTTGAAGTGGATACTTTTTTCTTTAGTAGTCACTTTTTGAACCAAAATATGAATCTCCAGTTCTCACTCCAAGAAGACTCTCCACAAGGATATGTTCCCCATTGCTTTCTCTCTGCAATTTCCAGAAAGGCTGCTAGTGTTGTTTTGTGAATTTGTTTAAATTTTAGTATATAATCATTTAGTTCCACTAAATTGGTTAACCTGTCAATAAAGCGGTAGCCCTGAAGGACTTTCCCCCTGGACTTGTTCAGTGTGGATATGGCCCCTGAGCTGGGCTAATCATAGGCAAAATTTAGGAGTTTAGGTGATGTCCTCATGAGTTCTCCATATGCATTTCTCTCTCTCAGGTCCTCCCTGTGCAGATGGGGCTGAACTCCCACCTCCTGAGTACCAGCCCCAGGATTGGACCATCCCAGTTCCCTCTGAGGTGCTGCTGTTGGACACCCTCACATGTGATCTGCATGGAGAGTCCTCAGGTATCAGGTTGGGAACCCTGAACCCTGAGCCCTCCATGGTCATCTCCATGTACATTTCTTGCCTTTCTCCCCACAGTCCCCAACCTCCAGCAGCAGTGGTCCACCTCCCCTGACTATAATCCATATCTTGAACTTAAAGAAAATCAGAACCTGGATCCCAATTCCACTTGAGAAATAAGAGATTTCCTGACTTCTTCCATTCCCCAAAACCAATAAAATGTGAAATGGAACTAGATGACTCTCTAATTCTGCCTTGTGGCTAGGGCTTGGATGGGATTCTAAAATACACAGAGGGCAAGGGTCAGAGTGTATACTCAGCTTCCCGGGGGACTTGGGACCTGTCATCCTACTCATCACTTCTCCCTTACTCTTCCTGCAACAAAGATCCTTTACCATAATGGGGCATCCTTCATGACTTCTGAACAAGATCCAGGACTTACAGACAATTGGAAACTTGGCCATGATTCTGTTTGAGAGACAAAGAAATATTGCAGTCCATGTACTCAAGAATCCTTCTCATCCCCATCCCAGGGTTGTGAAAATAAAATTTGAAATTTCATGAGATAAATGAGCTTGGAGTTGTCTATACTTTGCAGGTCCAGCTGATAATGTGGAGACCTTGACTTACAGAACTCAGGGAAAATTCATGGAACAGACAAGAGGATGTCAAATACAACAAGAGAGGCTGGTGTCAGCATAGACTGGGACACATGATATGTGTGAGATGACGAGATGTCCCTTTTCTTATCTCACATGATGTAACAGATAAAGAAACTTCCTCTAAATGTGGTTTAGAAAAACCTGAAGTTAAAGCAATGACACCACTTTAAAAAGTTTAAACATGGTAAAGATTGAATGCTTTCCCTCCAAGATCTGGAGTAAAGCAAGAGTGTCCACTCTCACCCTTCTTATTCAACACAGTATCAAAAACACCAGCAACTGCAAAAAGGCAACAAAAAGAAATCAAAGACATACAGAGTGTAAAGGAAAAAATTCTGTCCCTATTTTCAAATGACTTGATTGTCTACACAAGAAATTTACAAAATCCTCCTAGAACTAATAAGTGATTTTGGCAAGGTTGCTGGATACAAGATCAACACACAAAAAAAATCAAATATCTACATATTAACAATGAATGCAAGGAAACAAATCAAATATACAATAAAATTTATCACCACAAAGCAAATCAATTACTTGGGTAAAATTTTTTTTAATGTACAGAATCTGTATGGCCAAAATTACAGAATTCTATTGAAAAACACTAAAGAAGACAAAAATAAATGGAGAAACATTCAGTGTTCATTGATTAAAAGTCCCAACATGATAAAGATGTCAATTCTCCGCAAATTTATCTATAGGCTTAATGCAATTCCTATCAAAATCACAGCAAAGTCTTATTTGTAGACATAAACAAGCTTATTCTAAATATAAATGGAAAGCCATTATTTCTGCTAGAAGTAAAGAAGCCATGTCGCTTCCACAACATTCCAAAGTCATGAGCTACTCCTAAAGTATATCTACTATCAGTATAAATGTTGGCAGTTTTTCCCCTGGCTAAAGTACAAGCCTGTGTAAGAGCATATAATTCAGCCTGTTGGGCTGAAGTAGCAATAGGTAAAGGTGCTGCCTCAACAATATCAAAAGGAGTTGCAGGGAGTGATGTCAGCATCATGGCAGAGTGAGCTTTCCCGTGAACTCTTCCCCCCACAAGATACAACAAAAGGAACAGTCACAGACCAACAATGGAATACCAGACAGTGAAAAGCTAGAGCAGAGGGATCCACACTGCCGCACATCTGAGAGCGGAACGTGCTGGGCCCCCGGAGGAAGTGGGGAGAGGTAAGGAGAACTCTCCCTCCCCATCAGATCAGCGATCCCGGTCCGCGCGGCTCCCAGAGAGGGGGGAGGGGCGGCCCTCGGCGGGGAAACCATGGCTCTTCGGACTCTCTCAGCCAGTGGGAAACTCCGGCACAGAGGACTCAGAGGAGCCACAGGGCTAGCATCAACATCTGAGCACCCCAGAGAGCGGATAAAGAGGGGCAAACGAGAAGCCTCCCACGTCAGGGACCCAGAGGGCAAAAGAGAGAGCTCCCCCCTCCCCACAAACCGACTCTGCAGCTCAACTGACCAGACCAGACCTAGCGATCCACAGCAGACCAGACCAAGTGATCCGCGACAGACCAGACCAAGCGCTCCGCGGCAGACCTGATCAAACGACTGGACCTGTGGATCGCAGCAGGGAAAAAAACAACAACAACAAAAAATACCAAAACTGCGGATTGCAGCAGAAAAACCGGTGCAGAGCTCAGGGGGCTTAGACTACACAGCCCTTTACCACCAGACAGTGGGGGCAGGTGGAAATTGCAACCAGAGATTTCCAGGATGAGGAAAAACAAAACCAACACAGGAACCACAATGCAAAAATATATGAAATCACCAGACCAGAAATAAAATGACAAGCACCCAGAAATCAACCCCGAAGACACAGAAATCCATAAACTAAATGACAGAGATTCCAAAATAGCTATCATAAAAACACTCAACGAAATATGAGACAACACAGACAAACAATTCAATGAGATTAGGAGTTTCTTCACAAAAGAGATTGAAATCATAAAGAAAAACCAATCAGTGCTGATGGAGATGAAGAACACAATGGAGGAGATAAAGGAGAATCTGGAATCTCTAAAGAACAGAGCTGACAATATGGAGGAAAGAATTAGCACCTTAGAGGATAGGAATACAGATATACTCCAGATGGAAGAGGAAAGAGAACTAAGACTAATAAGAAATGAAGAAAGACTCTGAGAAATATCTGACTCTATTAGAAAATGTAACATAAGAATTATAGGTATTCCTGAGGGAGAGGAGAGGGAAAGAGGAACAGAGAGCCTATTCAAGGAAATAATAGCTGAAAATTTCCCAAATCTGGGGAAGGAGCAGGAAATACCAGTAAGCGAAGCCAACAGGACACCTATATATATTAACAGACAAAGGCCTTCACCACAACACCTAGTGGTAAGGCTAGCCAGGATCAATGACAAAGAAACCATATTAAGGGCAGCTAGACAAAAACAAAAAATAACGTACAAAGGAACTCCCATCAGGCTCTCAGCAGATTTCTCAACAGAAACTTTGCAGGCTAGAAGAGACTGGAATGATATATTCAAAATACTGAAAGACAAAAACTTTCAGCCAAGAATACTCTATCCAGCAAAAATATCCTTCAAATATGATGGAGAAATAGTAACTCTCCCAGATAAACAAAAGCTAAGGGAGTTCATGGCCACGAGACCCCCACTACAAGAAATACTCAAGAAGGCCCTCAGGCCTGAAAAAAAGAAGAGAAAGGGAACACAAAGCTTGGAGCAAGGAGAAAAGTATGTAGACAAACTCAGAAAAATAGTAGATCTTTACCGGAATAGGTTAGCAACCACTTAAATACTAAATTCAAAGATCAAAGGAAGAAATTCACCAAAAATAAATTTAACCTCATCACTGTAAACACACAGCCACAACACAAGATAGAATAAGGTATAACAAGAAAAACTTAGAAGGGGAAGAGGAAAGTGACTGAATTGACTTAGTATAAGGAAATAGGAGGCCATCAGATAATGGACTATCTCATACACAAGATTTTTTGCCCAAACCTCAACGTAACCACTAAACAAATAATCAAAACAAAATCACATATGATAAACAAAGAGAAAACTAGAAGAGTCATAAGACAGAACAACCAAACTGAATTGGCAGTCCAAAACAAATGGGACAAGAAACAAAGGAAACACAAAAGAACCAGAAAATAAGTGACAAAACAGCAACATTAAGCCCTCATATATCAATAATTACCCTAAATGTAAATGGATTGAACTCTCCAATCAAAAGATACAGAGTGGCAGGATGGATTAAAAAGCAAGACCCAACAATATGCTGCCTTCAGGAAACACATCTTAGCACTAAAGACAAGCACAGGCTCAGAGTGAAAGGATGGAAAACAATACTCCAAGCTAATGGCAAACAAAAGAAAGCAGGTGTTGCCATACTCATATCAGAAAAGTAGACTTCAAGATAAAACAGGTTAAGAAAGACAAAGAAGGGAAATATATAATGATAAAAGGGACACTCTATCAAGAAGACATATCACTTATAAATATATATGCACCCAACATAGGAGCACCAATGTACATAAAGCAACTATTAACAAATCTAAAAGGAGAAATCAACAACAACACAATAATAGTAGGGGATCTTAACACCTCACTTACAGCAATGGATAGATCATCCAGACAAAAAGTCAATAAAGAAATAGTAGACTTAAATGAAAAACTGGATGAGATGGACCTAGTAGACATATACAGAGCACTCCATCCAAAAACAGCTGACTACACATTCTTCTCAAGCACGCATGGAACATTCTCTAGGATAGACCATATGTTGGGAAACAAAGCAAGCCTCAATAAATTTAAGAAGATTGAAATCATAACAAGCATCTTTTCAGACCATAAGGCTATGAAACTGGAAATGAACCAGGAAAAAAAAAACTGGGAAAGTGACAAAAATGTGGAGATTAAACAACATGCTACTGAACAACCAATGGATCATTGATGAAATTAAAGGAGAAATCAAAAACTATCTGGAAACAAACGAAAATGATAATATGCCATATCAAACCATATGGGATGTAGCAAAAGCGGTCCTGAGAGGGAAACTCATAGCGATACAAGCCCACCTTAACAAACAAGAAAAAGCCCTAATAGGCAACCTTAAATTACACCTAACAGAACTAGAAAAAGAAGAACAAACAAAGCCCAAAGCCAGCAGAAGGAGAGAAATAATAAAAATCAGAGCAGAAATAAATGAAATTGAGACCAAAAAAACAGTAGAAATGATTAATGAAACAAAGAGTTGGTTCTTCGAGAAGATAAACAAAATCGACAAACCCTTAGCCAGGCTTACTAAGAAAAAAAGAGAAAAGGCTCAAGTAAATAAAATTAGAAATGAAAGAGGAGAAATTACAATGGATACCATGGAAATACAGAGGATTATAAGAGAATACTATGAGAAATTATATGCCAACAAATTGGACAATCTAGAAGAAATGGATAAATTCTTAGACTTATACAACCTCTCAAAATTGAACCAAGAAGAAATGGAGAATCTGAATAGACCAATAACAAGTAAAGAGATTGAAATAGTAATCAAAAACCTCCCAAAAAATAAAAGTCCAGGACCAGATGGCTTCTCCAGTGAAGTTTACCAAACATTCAAAGAAGATTTAATACCCATCCTCCTCAAAATATTCCAAAAAATAGAGGAAGATGGAACACTTCCTAAATCATTCTATGAGGCCAACATCAGCCTGATACCAAAACCAGACAAAGACAGTACAAAGAAAGAAAATTACAGGCCAATATCGCTGATGAACATTGATGCAAAAATCCTCAACAAAATATTGGCAAACCGAATACAACAATACATTAAAAAGATCATACACCATGATCAAGTGGGATTTATACCAGGGACGCAGGGATGGTTCAACATCCGCAAATCAATCAACGTGATACATCACATCAAGAAAACAAAGAATAAAAACCACATGATCATCTCAATAGACGCAGAGAAGGCATTTGACAAGATACAACATCCATTTATGATAAAAACTCTCAATAAAATGGGAATAGAAGGAAAGTACCTCAACATAATAAAGGCCATATATGACAAACCCACAGCCAACATCATAGTCAACGGGGAAAGACTGAAAGCCATTCCTCTGAGAACAGGAACGAGGCAGGGCTGCCCATATCACCACTCCTGTTCAACATAGTACTGGAGGTTTTGGCCAGAGCAATCAGGCAAGAAAAAGGAATAAAAGGAATCCAAATAGGTAACGAAGAAGTGAAACTCTCACTATTTGCAGATGACATGATTGTATATATAGAAAACCCTAAAGAATCTGTTGGAAAACTACTAGAAACAATCAACAACTACAGCAAAGTTGCAGGGTACAAAATCAATCTACAAAAATCAGTTGCATTTCTACATGCTAATAATGAACTAACAGAAAGAGAGCTCAAAAAGATAATACCATTTACAATTGCATCAAAAAGAATAAAATACCTAGGAATAAATCTTACCAAGGAGGTGAAGGACCTATACAATGAGAACTACAAGACATTATTGAAGGAAACCAAGATGACATAAAGAAATGGAAAGATATCCCATGCACGTGGATTGGAAGAATAAACATAGTTAAAATGTCTATATTACCTAAAGCAATCTACAGATTCAATGCAATCCCAATCAGAATCCCAATGACATTCTTCACAGAAATAGAAAAAAGAATACTAAAATTTATATGGGGCAACAAAAGACCCCGAATAGCTAAAGAAATCCTAAAGAAAAAGAACAAAGCAGGAGGCATCACAATCCCTGACTTCAAAACATACTACAAAGCAATAGTAATCAAAACAGCATGGTACTGGTACAAAAACAGACACACAGATCAATGGAACAGGAGTGAAAGCCCAGAAATAAAACCACACATATACGGACAGCTAATTTTCGACAAAGGTGCTAAGAACATGCAATGGAGAAAGGAAAGTCTCTTCAATAAATGGTGTTGGGAAAACTAGACAGCCACATGCAAAAGAATGAAAGTGGACCATGTGCTATCGCCATTCACAAAAATTAACTCAAAATGGATCAAAGACCTGAAGGTGAGACCTGAAACTATAAAACTCATAGAAGAAAATATAGGCAACACACTATTTGACATCAGTTTTAAAGGAATCTTTTCGGATGACATGCCTACCCAGACTAGAGAAACTAAAGAAAAAATAAACAAGTGGGACTTTATCAGATTAAAGAGCTTTTATAAGACAAATGAAACCAGAATCAAGATGAACAGACAACCAACCAGCTGGGAGAGAATATTTGCAAAACATACATCTGACAAGGGGTTGATCTCCATAATGTATAAAGAACTCACACAACTGAACAACACAAAAACAAACAACTCGATCAAAAAATGGGCAGAGGAAATGAAGAGACTCTTCTCCAAGGAAGATATACAGATGGCCAATAGGCACATGAAAAGATGCTCAACATCACTAATCATCAGGGAAATGCAAATCAAAACAACACTAAGATACCACCTCACGCCCGTTAGAATGGCTATCATCACCAAGACAAAAAACAACAAATGTTGGAGAGGATGTGGAGAAACAGGAACCCTCATACACAGCTGGTGGGAATGCAAATTGGTGCAGCCTCTATGGAAAACGGTATGGAGATTCCTCAAAGAATTAAAAATAGAGATGCCCTATGATCCAGCCATCCCACTACTGGGAATCTATCCAACGAACCTGAAATCAACAATCCAAAGAGGCGTATGCACCCCTATGTTCATTGCAGCATTATTCACCATAGCCAAAAAGTGGAAGCAACCTAAGTGTCCCTCGACTGACGACTGGATTAAGAAAATGTGGTATATATATACAATGGAATACTACTCAGCCATAAAAAAAGACAAAATCGTCCCATTTGCAACAACATGCATGGGCCTGGAGTGTATTATGTTAAGTGAAATAAGCCAGAAAGAGAAAGACAAACACTGTATGATCTCACTCATATGTGGAATATAAACCAACACATGGACAGAGAAAACTGGACTGTGGTTACCAGGGGCAGTGGGGGTGGGGGGTGGGGGGTGGGCACAAGGGGTGAAGGGAGTCATATATATGGTGTGGAATGCTCAAGAATGAACTGAATAAATCAATTACCCTAAAGAATTTACGTCCAGTGGGAATGGATGTTAGTAGCATATGAGGGTTGGGAACGACAGGGTGTCGAAGGATAACAATGTTGTTTATTGCTTGGAGGTCCTGGACAAACCTCCAGCCCTGGCCCTTGGTTTTTCTCACAGGTAAAATAAGAGTATTACAGGGACTAGTATAAGGGATAGTGAGGTCTTGAGACTTGAAATCTTCTATTACAGGCTTTATACCTTGAAGAGCTTCTTTACTTATAGGGTATTGATTAATTCTGGGGAGAGTTTATGAAGAATCTATTTGAATCTTGATGGGAGGTGTGCTGTGAATTTTACCAATATCAGTTGGAGATTTTGCCCATAAGGAGGGTGGTAGCTGATTCAATAGAGACGAATGAACAGTGTTTCCAGAATCAGCTCCAGGACCATCAGAGATAGAGAAAATAAAAGATGTCAAATGGTCATTCAATTCACATGGTTGGCTGCTTTGATGGCTACTGTCAAATTCTAGAATATTTACCCCTTTTGGGAGAAAGAAATTCTGGCATGATACTTTTCCAAGAAGTCTTGGCCTAATAAGTAAATAGGGGCAGATGGACTGAGGAGAAAAGGGTGTGTGTCTTTCAAAAGGGAGTAGGTTCAGAGACAGAAACCTTTGAGGTTTATTAGGAATCCCCACTACTTGAACTATTTTAGTACGCTGAGGCAGGGCTGCTTCGTAGTAGTGGAGTTGAGCACCAAGAGTGTGGCTCTGGTGTCACTTAGGGCAGAAAGAGATTCATCTCCAATCTGGAGAAATGTTTCCCCAAGCCGATTAAGAGGGAGGATTGGTAACAGCCCCTGTGTTTCCTTGGAGCACCGTCACTGAGAATTTGCGGGACATTGGAAAGGCTAGTTAGAGGGCTGAAGGCATTTGAAGCACTTAAATTTGTAGCAATTTCTTTTCCAATGTCCTGGCTCTTTTGCAATAACAACTGAAGCTGGGAAGTTTTTGGTTTCCCTTAAGGGCCTTCATCTGCTAGAGTGGAAGATTGAGAATTTTAGTGGTCTTTCTTTTAGGCGACTCATCTAGAGTGCAAGAGAGCTGGTTTGCCAGATTAACTAAATCTGGAGTGGACATAGTTTCCCATTTCATCCTGGTCCTTTTCACTAGAAGGGAAAAGTCCTGGTTCAGCCCATTAGTAAACATAGAGTTAAAAGCTACCTGGGTGGAATCAACATCTAAAGGAAGACGAAAGTTTTCTTTAAAAGCAATTTGAAATTGATTGTAATAGTCATGAATAAGTTCATCAGGTTTTTGTGCACAAGCCTGCATTTTGTTTCAGTCAACAGGCTTTGGAATTGCCTAGGAAAAAAGCCCTAGGAAAAGCCCTAGGCATTGGCTGATGAAGTCTTCTAGCGATTGCCCGAGCCTGATCATACAACACGTCAGTGGGTTGTCTCCTGGTTGCAATCCTGGAGGCCTTTCAGGATTTTCCCAATCAGCAGTTTTCACCCAATGCTGGGTGTGGCCTTCACTGACAGGCATGTGAACTAGCTGAGGTAAGTGAGAGAAACCAGGTTGATAAGTTTGAATGACTATATAAATTCCTCAGCAAATGTGTAAAGATCTTTGGTTACTTGGCGGAAATCTTTGACTATGGCTCATAGTTCAGCTTTAGTCCACGGAGTATAAGAAATTAAGGGTTTAGCATTTGCATCCTCAGAAGGCTTAATTTTAAAAGGACACGTTCTGATAGTGTAGCCAGAAAAACCGGGGACCCTGTCACTGTAGCCGTATCAATGAAAACAATGACAAGGGATCGAGGAAAAGAAAAATGGTTTAATTTTGCCAGCAAAATGAGGCTGCAGTGGGCTCGTGCTCCAAGATCCACAGTGCTCCTGAGGCGTTAGGAGTTGGGGTTTTTAAAGGAAAATCTGTGGAAAAGAATGTACTCCTCGTGACTCTGATTAGAATATTGTGGGGTTCCCAGACTTTTTGGCACTGGGCCCGCTGCTATCTCTATCTACAGCAGGAGGTTTAGAGCCCCATAGATCAATCTTCCAGCGCCACCCAAAATTGGGCCCTGGGGAGAGGAAGGAAACTGCCACCAGTTAACGATTTCAAAGTTGACAAGGTTTTAGATGGGGAGGGGGAGCTGTGGCTTTGCACTCCAGTGTCCTCCCATCAGCCTGCGTTTGGCCTGGAGAAGGGAAGCTGCAGGTGTCCTCCGTTTGTCTGTGTCCATGGTGAACGGTGGATTCGGTGCCAGGAACCAGGCGTTGGGGAGCTTCAGCTTCTTGATAACTTTTGGATGTCAGTTTCCCTGTAACAAACCTCAAGAACTGGTTATTAGCCAGTACTTCAGTGTGTAACAATTTATTACCTCCATTTGCCTTGTGGAATTCAGGGATACCAAGGCCAAAAGAGCCAATATCTACATGTGAGCAGACCTTAGAGAAGCAGGGAAGGGGGAATGAGTGCTTTTTGGATTTTAACCCCATATACGCTGGCTTCAATGTAGGGGAACAGATACCAGGGCTGCCATCAATTCCTTCAGAGGAAGAGGTAGTGGGGAAAGTTTCAGGGAAAAGGAGAAATTTGGCAAGAGAGTTAGTCTGGGGGAACTGAGGGTATAGAGGAGGTTTAGGTGGCATATAAGGGAAAGAGGAAGATGGCACTGGAGGTGGGGTCTGAGCAAGAGGAGCTGGGGAAGAGGAACACAAGGCTTCAAAAGCCATTTTACCTTTCTTTAATTGCCTCATTCTCACAATTTTATTTTGCAAAGAGGCAATTTTAGACTCCTGATAATGTTTGGACGCCTCAGAATACCAATTGAAATAGGCATTCCATTCAGTTTTGAAAATTACAGAGCTATGGTTGTCCAATTTGGTCTTAAGAAAAGTAAGTTTGGGAAGTTCAAAAGTTCTTTATAGTGGCAATTGATATTCTAAATTACTTTGGTCAAATTGGTCCATTTAGTTAGAAATGTGCATGAGGAAAGATCATGGTTTTGAAACATAAAAACGGCTGGGATCCCTGTGAGGGGGCACCCTCAAAATATTTAGATAACTGAGATCCCATTTCTTAGAGGTTTTTCTCTAGAGCAAAGGAAAAATTCTCAAACAGCTTGAACAGCTCAAACAGCCTGCAGGCTTAATACCAGCCAGTCTGGTATTTATTAAGGTGGACTGAAGGTCAAATCAATGTGGTTCCAAAGAACAACACAGTTCCAAAGGCCAGTTGGGTTCCCAAGGGAATCAGATCAAAGTTTGATCAGCACAGTTCCAAGGGGCAATCTGCTCCCAAGGGAGTCAGGCCAAAGGCTGGAGGGCACAGTTCCAATAAACAATCCAAAACTTTGACTTGAGGCTAACCAGTTCCAAGTATGGGGACTGTCTGGTTCCAAAAGGAATCAGACGAAAGGCTAGCACAGTTTAAAGAAACAGCCTCATTCAAAGAGTCAGGCTGCAGTGCCACCTGAGTACTTGCAGACAGACAAAACCTTAACCAGAAAAGGATGAAGCCTTAAAACAGATCTTAAATAAAGCCTGGAGATCCTCAAATGCAAAGAGGGTGGAAGCTCAGATGGAGAAAAGAATTCCTTTCAAACTCCAGGGCTGGTGAGAAAAGCAGTGAGCTCAGTGTACTCTGCTGTAGGTACTGCACCTGTTTGCTCACCAGCCTTGGAGAAATCAGGGGTCTTCTCTGGATCCCCATATGGGCCACCAAAATGTTGACCTTAAACAAATAGCCAATTATTTCTCCAGCAAAAATGGACTTTTTCAGGATCAGTAAATATTTGTCATTCGGAGTCTGCATGGTGAGCCGTGAGCGAGTCTTGGAGCAGCAAAGGATGAGAAATACTTTTATAGAGGGAAGAGGAGGTTGGGAGGGCTGTTGTAAACAAAGAGTTTGAGGTGTAGTGGTTCACTATCAGAACGTGTCCTTTTAAAATTAAGCATTCTGAGGATGCAAATGCTAAACCCTTAATTTCTTATACTCCGTGGACTAAAGCTGAACTATGAGCCATAGTCAAAGATTTCCGCCAAGTAACCAAAGATCTTTACACATTTGCTGAGGAATTTATATAGTCATTCAAACTTATCAACCTGGTTTCTCTCACTTACCTCAGCTAGTTCATATGCCTGTCAGTGAAGGCCACACCCAGCATTGGGTGAAAACTGCTGATTGGGAAAATCCTGAAAGGCCTCCAGGATTGCAACCAGGAGACAACCCACTGACGTGTTGTATGATCAGGCTCGGGCAATCGCTAGAAGACTTCATCAGCCAATGCCTAGGGCTTTTCCTAGGGCTTTTTTCCTAGGCAATTCCAAAGCCTGTTGACTGAAACAAAATGCAGGCTTGTGCACAAAAACCTGATGAACTTATTCATGACTATTACAATCAATTTCAAATTGCTTTTAAAGAAAACTTTCGTCTTCCTTTAGATGTTGATTCCACCCAGGTAGCTTTTAACTCTATGTTTACTAATGGGCTGAACCAGGACTTTTCCCTTCTAGTGAAAAGGACCAGGATGAAATGGGAAACTATGTCCACTCCAGATTTAGTTAATCTGGCAAACCAGCTCTCTTGCACTCTAGATGAGTCGCCTAAAAGAAAGACCACTAAAATTCTCAATCTTCCACTCTAGCAGATGAAGGCCCTTAAGGGAAACCAAAAACTTCCCAGTTTCAGTTGTTATTGCAAAAGAGCCAGGACATTGGAAAAGAAATTGCTACAAATTTAAGTGCTTCAAATGCCTTCAGCCCTCTAACTAGCCTTTCCAATGTCCCGCAAATTCTCAGTGACGGTGCTCCAAGGAAACACAGGGGCTGTTACCAATCCTCCCTCTTAATCGGCTTGGGGAAACATTTCTCCAGATTGGAGATGAATCTCTTTCTGCCCTAAGTGACACCAGAGCCACACTCTTGGTGCTCAACTCCACTACTACGAAGCAGCCCTGCCTCAGCGTACTAAAATAGTTCAAGTAGTGGGGATTCCTAATAAACCTCAAAGGTTTCTGTCTCTGAACCTACTCCCTTTTGAAAGACACACACCCTTTTCTCCTCAGTCCATCTGCCCCTATTTACTTATTAAGCCAAGACTTCTTGGAAAAGTATCATGCCAGAATTTCTTTCTCCCAAAAGGGGTAAATATTCTAGAATTTGACAGTAGCCATCAAAGCAGCCAACCATGTGAATTGAATGACCATTTGACATCTTTTATTTTCTCTATCTCTGATGGTCCTGGAGCTGATTCTGGAAACACTGTTCATTCGTCTCTATTGAATCAGCTACCACCCTCCTTATGGGCAAAATCTCCAACTGATATTGGTAAAATTCACAGCACACCTCCCATCAAGATTCAAATAGATTCTTCATAAACTCTCCCCAGAATTAATCAATACCCTATAAGTAAAGAAGCTCTTCAAGGTATAAAGCCTGTAATAGAAGATTTCAAGTCTCAAGACCTCACTATCCCTTATACTAGTCCCTGTAATACTCTTATTTTACCTGTGAGAAAAACCAAGGGCCAGGGCTGGAGGTTTGTCCAGGACCTCCAAGCAATAAACAACATTGTTATCCTTCGACACCCTGTCGTTCCCAACCCTCATACGCTACTAACATCCATTCCCACTGGACGTAAATTCTTTAGGGTAATTGATTTATTCAGTTCATTCTTGAGCATTCCAGTTATAAAGCTAGTCAACACTTTTTTTTTTTTTTTAGACTCTATTTTTTTTTTATTGATGTTTTAATGGTTTCTAACATTGTGAAATTTTGGGTTGTACATTTTTGTTTGTCCATCACCATATATATGACTCCCTTCACCCCTTGTGCCCACCCCCCACCCCCACTGCCCCTGGTAACCACAGTCCAGTTTTCTCTGTCCATGTGTTGGTTTATATTCCACATATGAGTGAGATCATACAGTGTTTGTCTTTCTCTTTCTGGCTTATTTCACTTAACATAATACACTCCAGGCCCATGCATGTTGTTGCAAATGGGACGATTTTGTCTTTTTTTATGGCTGAGTAGTATTCCATTGTATATATATACCACATTTTCTTAATCCAGTCGTCAGTCGAGGGACACTTAGGTTGCTTCCACTTTTTGGCTATGGTGAATAATGCTGCAATGAACATAGGGGTGCATACGCCTCTTTGGATTGTTGATTTCAGGTTCGTTGGATAGATTCCCAGTAGTGGGATGGCTGGATCATAGGGCATCTCTATTTTTAATTCTTTGAGGAATCTCCATACCGTTTTCCATAGAGGCTGCACCAATTTGCATTCCCACCAGCTGTGTATGAGGGTTCCTGTTTCTCCACATCCTCTCCAACATTTGTTGTTTTTTGTCTTGGTGATGATAGCCATTCTAACGGGCGTGAGGTGGTATCTTAGTGTTGTTTTGATTTGCATTTCCCCGATGATTAGTGATGTTGAGCATCTTTTCATGTGCCTATTGGCCATCTGTATATCTTCCTTGGAGAAGTGTCTCTTCATTTCCTCTGCCCATTTTTTGATCGGGTTGTTTGTTTTTGTGTTGTTCAGTTGTGTAGTCAACACTTTTTTGCGTTCACTTGGGAAGGAAAACAATTCACCTGGCCAGTAACGCCTCAGGTTTTACTGAGAGCCCTTCTTATTTCTCACAAATCCTGAGGGCTGATCTGGATGATATGAAGTTCCCTGGAGGTTCTACTTTGTTGCAGTACATGGACGATTTGCTTCTTTGCTCTCCTTCCCAAGTCTCCTCACAGGAAGATAGCATCCACCTGCTAAAGCTTTTAGCCTTAAAGGGACATACAGTTGCCAAGGAGAAATTACAGTTTGCCTAAACCCAGGTTTGATATTTAGGGCGTCTGATATCAGGACAAGGGCTACACGGAGATCCAGACAGGCTTCGTGGTGTCCTATGTTTCCCCAAATCCCAAACTAAATGCCAAATGTGAGGTTTTCTTGGGCTAGTTGTTTATTGCCAAAATTGGATTCCAAATTTCTCTCTTATGGCCAAAACTCGGTGTGTTTCATTAAAGAACGACACCCGCAACCCAGTTTTTTGGGCAGAACCAGACAATGTAGCCTTTAAGGTCTTAAAGGAGAGTTTGACGAACCCACCTGCTCTTGGACATCTGAATTATCAGATTCCCTTTTTCCTTTCTGTATATGAAAAAGAAGGGAATGCCCTTGGTGTACTCACACAAAAACATGGGGACCACCGTTGACTCATAGGCTATTATAGCCAGAAACTAGGTCCTGTGGTACAGAGATACCCCCTTTGCCTTAGAGCCATTACTGCCACTGCCCTTTTGGCTAAGGCTACTGAGAAAATCATTGTGGGATCCCTTTACCCATTTTTGTATCTCACGCAGTAGAAGCCCTCCTGAATTCTCATCACATTCAACATATTTCAGCCAGCCACCTCTCTTCCTCTGAAGTCCTTGTGTTAACTGCTCCTCACATAACTCTTTTATGTTGTAATAACCTTAAGCCTACTACTTTTCTCCCCTCTGTTACTGACAAAGTCTCTCACGATTTTTAATGCTGATGGTCACCTCCTAACGCCTCATGATGATCTGCAGGAAACTCCTTTGGATAACACCAACTTCTCATGGTTCACTGATAGTTCTTATTCAGAAGGTGACAATGGCAAGTACTGTGCTGGGTGTGCTATTGCAACTCCTTTTGATATTGTTGAGGCAGCACCTTTACCTATGGCTACTTCAGCCCAACAGGCTGAATTATATGCTCTTACACAGGCTTGTACTTTAGCCAGGGGCAAAACTGCCAACATTTATACTGATAGTAGATATACTTTAGAAGTAGCTCATGACTTTGGAATGTTGTGGAAGCGACATGGCGTCTTTACTTCTAGCAGAAATAAAATTAAAAATGACCCTTATGTTCAGGAATTATTGGATGCTATACATTTATCTGCTGCTTTAGCTATTATTAAGATCCTGGGAGGCCGGCCCCGTGGCTTAGCAGTTAAGTGCGCGCGCTCCGCTACTGGCGGCCCGGTTCGGATCCCAGGCGTGCACCGCCACACCGCTTCTCCGGCCATGCTGAGGCCACGTCCCACATACAGCAACTAGAAGGATGTGCAACTATGACATAAAACTATCTACTGAGGCTTTGGGGAAAAGAAAAAAAGGAGGAGGATTGGCAAATAGATGTTAGCTCAGAGCTGATCTTCAGCAAAAAGAGGACGATTAGCACGGATGTTAGCTCAGGGCTGATCTTCCTCAAAAAAAAAAAAAAAAGATCCTGGGGCATTCTAAACTTGACTCTCTGGAAGTTAAAGGAAATCACCTTGCTGACATTTCCACAAGGAATGCAGCCCTTTAAAGGAACCAACAACAGCCAAACCTCTGTCATGGTCCAAAGGGATATTTCACCAAATGATAACTTAGAAAAACTGGCTAGAGAAGCTCAAAAATTGGTCTCAGAAAAGGAAAAACAAGATTGGAAATTCAACAATTGTTGGTTTGATAAAAAGAGAAAACTCTGGTTAGGATCAAATAACAACCCAGTCCTACTGGAAACGAAAATTCTCACTCCTAACCACTGTACGTGTATTAAACCATTGGCCTACTGACAAAATGATGGCATTCATAAATCAATACTGATGGGTAAATACTAACAAGTCCACAAAATTGCCTACCTCCTTTGTCCTACTTGTCCATAATACAATCCAGGGAAGCCTATTCATACTGCTCCTGGGTATTTTAAACTGACTAATGGACCATTTGGCAAATATTTTTCATATAACTTCCCCCATCTCATCGATATAAATATGTTTTAGTCATGATTTGTATGTTTTCTCTCTGGACTGAACCTTTTCCTTGCAGACAGGCTATTGCCTCCCTAATGGGTAAAGTCCTATTAGAAAGAATTCCCCCCACCTGGGGAACTTCTCTCAAGCTTCATAGTGATTAATGAACCCATTTTACTGGTCAGGTACTTCGACAGTTCTGCATTGTTTTGCCCGTTTTATGATGCTTTCACTGTACTTACCACACTCAATCTTCTGGTTTAGTCAAACACACTAGCGGCATTATTAAGACTCAGTTGGCAAAATTTGTAGACAGCCTCCAAATACCTTGGCCAAAAGCATTGTTGTCAGTCCTTCTAAATCTCAGACCCACTCCCTCTGGAACTCATAAACTCTCACCCTTTGAGAAAGTCACAGGATGCCCAGTGCATTTGGCTCGTTCCTCTTTTGACCCATAACTGATAAAAGGAGATATACTGCAATATTGCAAAGGCCTAATTGCTTCTATTAAAAGTAACCATGTTTTGGTAGAGCAATCTTTTCACAGTGTGCTCCAGGGAGATGAAGACATTAAACATCACACCTTGCAACCTAGAGATTTTGTCTATTGGAAAAGACACCTCCAGAAGGACTCTCTTCAACCTTGCTGTAAAGGCCCCTATCAGGTACTGTTAACTAACTCTTGTGCTGCAAAACTCCAGGGAATAGATTCTAGGATTCATGTGACACACCCAAAGAAAGCACCAAACCTTGACTGGACCTGCACGTCATCTGGTGACCTGAAAGTAAAGATTTCCTGGAATTGAAGCAGACAACACCTGATGAGACAGCTTTCCCAAGATGTCACGACCAGACCTGTTGGAAGTTTGTCTGCCAAATCTTTGATGATAACATAATGCTCAATATCCCATGTCTGTGATTGGATAACATATGGACTGTAGCAAAAAAATGCCTGAGAGTTATCCCACCTACCCCACCTTGTTACTCAAATGTGACCTCAGTAGGTTTACAATCTGTGCACGTTCCCTCTGATGTGGGATATGACACCAAGGAGAGTTCCTTCCTGGCATCAAGGGACAAAAGGCTGCTAAAACCAGAAAAACTTGACTCTTGATAAGTGATGCTTTCAGAGAAAGATTTCAATCAAAAGGGAGAAATGTGGAAATTAATAAACAGAAACTTCATTATATTGGAGTCAAGAGGCCAAAAGGGGGACATCTCACACTCTACGTCCATAGCAGAGCCCAATAGGAAGAAGAAAAACTTCCTCTTCTTGACCAGCAAGAAGCTCAGGTGATGAGAGACTGTCACAACTCAGCCAATGAAAAACCACTACACCTTGAACTCTGTTTACAACAGCCCTTCCAACGTCCCTTTCCCCTCTATAAAAGAGTTTCTCCTCCTTTTCCTGCTCAGCGACTTTCATGTGGCTCACCCTTCAGACTCTAAATTGAAATCTTTGCTGATCTTGAATAAAACCATTTTGCTGGATAAATAATTGGCTGTCTATTTGCTTAAGGTCAACATACTTATTATATCACCAGTTTATTATAAAAAGATATAACTCAGGAACAGCCAGATGGAATAGATGTGTGAAAGGATTTTGATCTAAAGTGGAACAGAGGATATGAAATGGAGAATCTCATGCATGCGCCCTAAGGAAAACAAAACTTAAGAACTGAGAGACTGATTTCCTGTAAATGCCTGATTTACAGAAGACCAAAACTTACCTCCTGACCAATAAACATTTGCCAAGAATCTCTCCTCATCCTCAAGCCAATGAACTTACTGCTTGGACTCTGGCTGGACTTCCCCCACTTTTTCACTCCTTGCCCATAAATACAGCCTACCCCAAACCCTCAATGGACTTGCCCATAGCTTGCTACAGTTTGCGTTTCCTGAATTGCAATTCTTCTGCTTTTCCCAAATAAACTCAATGTCTGGTAAGTTGAGTTTGCCTCAGTTTACGTCTTTATTTAGTTTGACAAATACACAGGGCAAGGTATGTGGAAAGGGGCGTGGAGCTTCCATGCCCTCTCTGAACACACCCCTTTCCCCATATCTCCACGTGTTCACCAACCCAGAAGCTCTCCAAACCCTGTGCTTTGGGGTTTTATGGAGGCTTCATTACATATGTGTGATAGATTAGATCATTGGCCCTTGACTATCCATTCAACCTCCAGCCCCTCTCCCCTCCTGGCAGGCTGGAGGGTGGGCTGAAAGTTTCAACTCTCTAATTGCTTGGTTGGGTCCCCTGGCAACAATCCCCCCATCCTTACGTGCAGTCTAAAAGTCACCTCATTAACATAACAAAAGACATCTTTATAGCTCTCATCACAGGAAATTCCACGGGTTTTAAGATCTTTGTGCCAGGAACAGGGATAAAAACCAAATATATATTTCTTATTATAAATCACAATACCACACCTTTATAAACAGAAGATGAGCTAGCAATACAGACTGATCCCAGCAACACTACTTCACGCAAATCAATAAACACCATTATAATCAGATCCTTTCAACTCCTGGGAGGAGTAAGAGAGACCATCTAAACGTGACTTTGCACATGGCTGGCCACAGCAATCACCCAGCGGCTGGTCCCCCTCCTGCTGCCCAATGGATTGGCCTGGAGCCCAGAGAATTATGGGCAAGAACCGACTTTCAGCACCAGGCAGTGCTCCCCTATGTGAGAAGAGTTTCAGGACCCCTCTCCCTGGTCTAACAGGTGAATCTAGCAAGCAAACTGCTTAGGCTTTAAGTCTGTACAATAAAAATCTATGTTGTACTGTGAAGCAGCCATGCAGGCCATCTTCAGCCTGTGTCAAAATGACTTTGCAACCCCCTAACCTCAAGACTGAAGAGGCCAGCTGGAGAAATCAGCAAGAGAAAAAGATAAAGGGTAACTAGCTCCTACATCTCCAGCTGCATTTCTTAGATATTGAGAGAATAATTAATGACCCTCTTCCTTGCCTCTGTCAACACAAATAATCCATAACCAAACTATAAATCAAAATTGGGGCGAGTTTATTATGAGCCAACCTTGGGGATCGTATAGCCCAGGAGAGTCCTTTCACAAGGGAATAGAGCAGTCCAAGAAGTGAGGGTGTACAGAGTGGTCATAAACCACCAAAGAGCATGTATCACATATGATTGGAATGCCCCTTTACAACAGTCATGAGATTGCTTTGCTGGCATAGCAATTCAGTGAACACAGCAGGTCGATAGTCTCAAGGTGGGTGGTCACAAGGTGAGAGCAGCAGGTCAGCAATCAATCCTTAGTTTAGAGAGAGATGCTTATCCTTAAGGAAATGCTGATGTGGGGGAAGTTACGTCCTTTAAGGATGTTTTTGTCTTTGGGACATAATAAATACTTAAAGCAGATGTACAATGCACACTTAATGGCTGCATCAGGCCCTCTTGGAAAAGCAAGTTCAGGCTGAATTGGTTTTACACCAAAGGGCTTCCTCATATACTCCAATATATCCTATTGCTTGTCATTTATTTGTCACCTCCTTCCACACATAGATAACATCAGTGTCCCAGAACTTGTTTGATGTATAACCAAGAAATTCTTGTTTATGTTATCTTTAATGTATAATCTAGAGAAAAACCAGATGTACCCTATCCCTTTTAACATATATGAAATGTAGTTGTAAGTTTTTTCCTCCTCTTCCCTGCATGTACACTGTTTGTAAAAGAGATATAAGCTACGCTTAAACTCACACACTTTGGAGCAGTTCCATCAGAGCACTCTGTTGAACTCCTCACTCTGATATTGAATAAACTCCTTCACTAATATAACCTAGATTCTTTATTTCAGTCAATACCTGGAACCACATGACTGGCTTCACAAGCTCTGCTAACCCTGGTCATAGGGGAGAAAACAGAGCTGCCATGTGAAAGGACCAGGAGGAGAATGGGACAGTTTGAATTCCAGCGTTAGGCACAAAGAATTGAAGACTGACCCTCAGAGGTCACAGAGTAGGAGAGAAACACAGGCTCTGTAGGTTACTCCTCCTACAAGCCCTGGGACAAAACCAGCCCATTCAACAAAAATACCAGAGACACACACTAACTTATAAACACTACATGCCCGGCTGGGGTGTTATCTGAACAATTTCCAGTCAGTGAAGCTGCTCACTTCAACTGATAGGAGGGGGAAAATCCCCCAGGCACCAGGTCCCCATCCCTGGAGAATCCAGGGCTGAGTTGCTGGTAGCAGGGGGGCTTCTCCATCCCACACTCCATGAGAGGAACTCACAAGAACAAGAGGGGGAAGAGCAGAGAAAGCATCAGGGCAGCTCTTTCCCTCCCCAGACTCTGGGCTCTGCAGCCAGAGAAGCAGGAGTGGCTGTAAGTAGCTCCAGCTGCTTCCAAGGGAAGAGGCTTCACAGGAGGTGGTCTCACTGGGCTGGTCACTACTGCCCTGGAATGCTGGGCATAGCTAAGCAAATACAAGTGTCATATGTCAGGCCCTGTCGTGGGACTAGGGCAGTGATCAAGGGACAGAAGCTCTTATAAGGCTTTGCTGGAGCTTAGAGAACACTTCCAGGGCCCTTGCTCTGGGAAATGGGTGGAGTCTTGCTCCCTCTCCCACCTGCCCTCTTAGTATTTCTGCCTAGCCTGGGCAGTCATTCTTGGCCCTGGGGATCAGTCCTGCCAGGGGCACTGCACCTGTGTCCCCAACTCTGAGCCAAAAACACATATTCAGCAGTTACCTGGGAATCTCCTCTCTAGTTGCTCTCTCCTCATTGATGCCCTTGGGGCCACAGGCAGGATGCTCTGTGCTCCCTAGGACCCCCACCCCACCCAAAGCTGGAGCAACCTCTCCCAACCTGGGTCTTATCAGATTCCTTGCAGTAACCCCAACAAGGGCAAATGTTACACAAAACAAATATCTGTGGGAGGGACACAAGCTCAACAAGACATCCGGGTGGCCTGCTTTGCCCTGATGGGACCTCCAGGACAAGACCTCACATACGGTCCCAAACTCCTGCCCTTGAAAGCTGGGCTCAGACAGTGTCCATTACTTCTGATAGACCAGGTACCATACAAAAACACAAATCCAGGCAACCTCTGTCCTGGTTTGGGTTACCAAGACAGAGTTTTCTGTCCTAAGATATGAAGCTAAGCACAGGAAAGAGAAGCTCACAAGTTGATCTACCAGTGTCAATGTGTCTCCCTCAGGCTGGTGTCTTTTTCTTCTGCTAGGAGGGGAAGAGTTCCTGTGAAGGGTAATCAGCCAGGGCCAGGTTCCACATATGCCCTTCTATCGTGGAGAATTTATTAATTGGGCTCTGTCTGACAACAGTGAATGGGAGCAGAAATGCCACCGCAAATATGCCTCTTCGGCATAAGGATTATTTTGAGCTGATTATTTTTGAAAGGCTGCAGACACAGGAAAATCTCTGAAAACAGAGTAGAAGTTGCCCTTTTGTGAGGGAAATTTACATTTATAAGGGAAATCTCCATTTGTAAGGGTGACTCCCTCTCTGTACCAAGAGAAGGATAGCTTTAAGCCACAAGAGAATCTTGTCAATGCAGAAGGAAGAGACTTAAATCTACATAACAACCTTACCTTTGTTTGCTTTTCCTAGTAACCTCTGATAACTGGCCTATCCCCCTTTCTCAACATCTTTCTTTTGAAATTATCTGAAGATGGTATTTAAGGTGATGGCTTGGGCCATTTCAGAGAGTTACTCACTTTTCCTGGGTATCTCCCATGTATACAGCAGGTATACATGATATTTAATTTCTGTTTGTTTTTCTCCTGTCAATCTGTCTTCTTATTGTGGGGGAGGTGGAGAGTCTCAGCCAAGAACCTAGAAGAGTAGAGGAAAAATTATTTTTCCTCCGCTACAACAGCTTCTCAATGTAGGGGAGGAAGACATATCCTCTACCCACTATGGGTCCGTCTGGATGGGGTACAAATTAAATTGACATGAGACAGAATAATAGGAAAAAATCAAACAAAGCTTTATAACATGTATACATGGGAGAGACCCAGGAAAAACTGGGTAACTCACCAAAATGGTGGAGGTTTTCATCTTAAATATCATCTTCAGGTAAAGACAAAGGAGGATGTTGGGGGTGGGGGGAGTCAGCTACGCGACATTACCAGAAAAGCACAGTAAACAAGATTAAGGTTATTATGCAGATTTAAGTCCTCACCTTCCACACTGATAAGAGTTCCTAGAGATAATGTCACCCCCCGCTTCTTCCTGGTACAGAGAGGGAGATACCTTCACAAATGGAGATTTTCCTTACAAATGTAAATGTCTCTTACAAAGGATAACTTTTACTTTTACTTGGTTTTCAGAGCTTTCATAAGAATGGCCTTAGCAAGGACTCTCCCAGTCTATCCATACCTAGAGTTATCTACAGTGATAGCCTGTCCTGGGGACAGGCCTTCTATCTCACATTCTTTTAGGCTGTTAGTCGAATTTGGGGTCAAAGTTTCTTTCAGAGTCTTTTGTTCTTGAAAATAATCAAGGTAAAGAGACATATTTTGAGGTGGCCAATTCTGATCCCTCACGGTCCCACCTTTGAAACTTAAGAAGTTTCACAGTCCTTTTGAAACTTTAGGAAGTTTCATAGTCAAGAAGCTGAGTTGGTATATTGTTCCATCTCACTGAACACATTTCTGAGTCCTGATAATAGATCAGTCCAGTTAAATTCATTTCAGCAGGCAGTGATACAGGCGGGCTCCCAAAGTTAGGCCTATATTGTGGAAGCAAGCAATCAGGTATTTAATAAGAAATATTTCTATGGAAACAAAAGAAAAACAAAGTTAATGGTTGGAGCAAATTATAAACCAGTTTCTGAGTCCAGGGAAAAGCCAGTCAAAAAGATTTCTAGATGTAAGGGTCAAAGCATATTTTGCAGTTTGAAATGTCTCTGATGATGTCATCAGGTGTTCAGGTATCCGTTCGAGTGGCTTACACAGCAACAGGCATGTTATCATGGTGATCTCTCTTAAATATATATCAACTTGTCCAGTTTCAGCTTGTAGGGCTTCAGGAACAAGAGTGGTTTCAGTTCTCAATTATTTCAAATAAAAATGCTGGAAAAAAAATTGAAAATGTTAGTTTGGAGATTTGTAGCCAGATATGTCATGAGACTAGAAGAATTCAGGATCCAGTCCAGTTTACAGGTAGAAAACAAAAACCTCAAAGACAATTAACAGATCTAGGATCTAATATCCACAAATGTGCACTGTAGTTTTTACTGAAATATAATTTTTCTCTCTAAAATAACCCTCATTTTTATTAAAGATAGCCAAATTGAGACTAACTAGTTTGTAAAATAAATCTAGCTTCAATAAATTTGGCCCAGTTATTTACATAAGTACAGCAAGAATAGCAATTGATCACATAGACTCTTTTAAACTTGCTTTGCTGGAACTCTTTATAAGGAAGCTCAGATGGAACTTTAAAGGCCTCTTGAGGCCAGGAAAGCCAAGCCAAGGATTTGTCATCAGGCTTCCCCTGTAATACCTTAGATTTGGGTGAATTCCTCTCTTTTCAAGGACCCCCAAAATATTTTGAGGTTCGTTGCACCTGCCAGATAAGTGACATTCCTTACCCAGTAAGGGTTGCTGGGAATGCGTAAACAAGGTACCAGGCCAATATTTCCAAGTGGCTTTATTCTAGGAAGTCAACTTTTATTCCTCAAAAGTTGTCTTGTCATATCTGAGCCTGTACATTTCTCTTAAATAGGACATTCCAGTCAAAGCCTTGGTAGTATAACAAATGTTTCCAATTGTGTCTTGTTATAAGGAGAACAGATTCTTATTGAACTTATGCAAATAACTATATTGCCATGAAATAAGAATATTTACTTACTGAGAGTTTCCAAGTTCTGGAGGAATCAGGTAGAGAGAAAAAAATAAATGTTTCAATTCTATTTACAAAAGTATAATTTACCAAATTTATCACCAAATTATTACCAAATTGCTGTAAGTCACAGTTAGCTTAAGAGAAAAGAGAAAAAGTTTTCCTTAAATCTGAAAAAACAAAACATTTTTAAAAATCAGCAATATTTCAAACAAAAGTCATAAAAATTTATAATCATCCTCCTCAGTTCATTTAGTCCTGTGTAACTGATTTTTGATCTTAATCTTTTGTTAGCAGTTTCATGGAGCCATCAGTTTTTCTGTTAGAGTTCTGTAATTTTTTACTCAGTTCAGTTTTATAATCTGTAAATTTATCAGAAAGCTGCATTCCAGAGTAAATGCCCGAGTCCCTTCCATGAGTCTCACTGAAGATGAAAACATTTGCAAAAGCATCAGAGTAAAACAATAACTGTCCATAAATGCCAAAATACTTAAAAATGACAAGTGACAAAGAAACTTGGTTATTTCTGTGACATACAACACTCAATATAATAACTAGAATTATGACTGACAACCAGGACAGATTAGAAGTTTTGGAATGTTATATAATTTTTAAAACTCTTGCATCAATAACATTTACCCACACAATATCATAGGTCCCTATGAAACAATGTTTAGTTATTCATTTAACCATGGTGACAGTTAAAGATTTTCAGGCAAATGCAGAAAATTAAATGGTTGTATGAAAAACCTTAACACCTGTGATTAAAGACCTGATAAAAACAATATAGGAAATTTATTTTGATAAAACACAAAATCCCTGCTCTTCTTGTAGACTACTCAAGGAAAAAAAAAAACCTTTTATAATCTCTTTGCCAAGAGCAGACTAAAAGTTTTTAAAAATTATCTTTTTAAGAGAGGGAAAACAACAAAATTCTAATTTTGTACCAGTTTACTTTTGATATTAAAACTCATTTATGTAATTAAATTTATTTTAATCTTAGCCAACTTGACCATGTGCAAAACTCCTTTTTCAGAATTCCTCTTCCACAAATCTTTTATATCTTTCTTTTTATACTCAGAATTTCTCCTATGCCTCCTTTTCTTTCCTCCTAGTACTTTAGGACAAATTTATCTTTCTTGACAAAAAAAACAAAAATATTTTCATTCTTTATACATTCTTTACTAAAAACATATATTTTACCTTCCTTAAATACAAACATATTTTCCTTAATTTTTAGTAGTTTTAATCACATATTAGAATTTTTAATTCTTAGAAACCTTAATTTTTAACTAAAAACTAAGTAATCAATTATAAACTGTCTTTTACGTTAGCATTCTGTGGCTTGACAAATTTATAAACACCTTTTATATTTTCTGGAAACATATTAGTTTATAGTACAATCTTTTAACAAAACACATGTTTCCCA
Source organism: Diceros bicornis minor (assembly GCF_020826845.1). Lineage (NCBI taxonomy): Eukaryota > Metazoa > Chordata > Mammalia > Perissodactyla > Rhinocerotidae > Diceros > Diceros bicornis. Next base: position 91,804,937 of record NC_080740.1, read on the forward strand.
ATAGACCCAAGACCTTTTGTTTTTTCTGTAATAAGAAGCCAAAAGTAGGTAAACCAATATTTAATAATTAATGTGTAATATTTTATCTTATTTAGAGATAATCTAAATATTCCATGGATTTTTATCATTTAATTTAATTTAACCTAGAAAAACTTCAAAGTTTCAAGTTACCAAAGAGACTTTGGAAGCTATTTTAAATACACCATAACACATAATTATTGTTAAAAGTTTACCCAACACTCATCTTTTTCATATCTATTTAGTTACTTGTTCTCAATAATTATTTAGATTGCCTACAAGACTTCATGACACATGAGGCAAAATTAGCCATCATTTTAAGTTGTTATTGTAACTCCCCAAAAGGGGGTTCATCTGCCCACTGCAAGACATGCCAATAGTGAAGAGGCAAGGTGGTAGGAAAGAAAGGAGTTTTATTACAGCTTGCTAGCAAGAAGGAAGATGGCTGACTAATGTGTGAAAAAAACCATCTTACAGAACAAAGACTACAGGCCAGTTATATAGAGGGCTGGTGTCTGAGTGGGGGATGCATCTGGTCCCAGAGTGGGGGCATCCATCTGATTACTGGGTGGAGGCATCTGGTCTCAGAGTCTCATCCATCTGGTCTTAGTTCCTGGCAGTCTTTTGTTTTACTTGATATGCATCAGAGGCTGGAGCAACACCCTATACCCTGATCTTTCAGTTGTCATTGATGATGGCTGTCAGCATAGACTCTCTGCCCAGGGGTCATCACATTCCTAAGGAACTCAAAAGAACAAAGTTATCAACTTATAGCAGCTGGACGGGGCCATAAAGTCCAGAGTTAGTCAGAGGTCATCCAAAGTTACAATATGGTTTCTTTTCTACAGTATGGCTTCACCTATGTCAACCTTGTATTGAGCCAGTATCATTATTTTTGTTAACCGGTTTTGTAATAAAGATAACATCAGCTTATTTGACCAATAAATGTAGAATAAAGGCTGCATGTCTGCATCAGATCCAATGCTGATAACTCTGAGGACATGTCTATTTTAATCAAACCAACTTAAACAACCTTTCATTCACCAAAGATTATTTCATATCAAGTTAACTTGAAAGACATGTAACCACTTACTTTAAGTCAATTAAACAGAGCTCTTGATTTTGGCCATCCAAAGGTAAAATATCACACATACATAGCATACATATAAACACATAAACACACAAGTAGACACAGACAGAGATGTTAAATTTTTGTTCTGAATCAGGTATAATACAAAACTCACTAGTTTCTGAGAAACATTTGTATTTCAAAGAATGGCTCTGAGGTCCTAGAGAAGATGGGAGCAGAAAATCTACATCATAAAGGCACAGAGAAAGCAGTCAAGTTTTCTTTAAGATGGAGTTTCTGCGGCATATCTGTCGTATCTGTTTCTAATGTCTCAATCTTTTGTCTCGATCAACTTTCAGGACAATGTATCACACCTTTAAAAGTCTGCAGAAATCATTTAACAAAGGCGCTTTTTTCTAAGTATACAATTTAAGCCTAGACCAATTTACCCGGTGGGGGGTGACGGGGAAGCTCCCATTATCTTCTTTATCAGCACCTGATATTAGCCTCTAGTTTTTTTCTCATATGCTGAGGGCTTAGGCAACCCTATTGACTTCCTTTTTGTAAGTTGAATTACCATCGTCTTAAGGGCAGAGTTATATGCTGTCTTAGAATCAGGCAGGGAAAATGTTCCCTAGTGAGACACACTGTCTATCCCCACAATACAGTCTATAACACAATCAGGCAAAAAAGAGATTCAATCACTTCACATAAAGCCTGTAAATAAATCAATTTTTTTCTATAAAATTTCATCTGAATTCCATCACCTCTTATACTTCAAATCATAGCTTTCATTAGGACTTTATCAATAGGTCTTGGTCTTATAATTTTGTAAAGGGGAAGCATTCCCAGTCAGACATTTTAAAACATAATCAGGCAAAGTTGAGATAACCTCTTTATATAAAATCAGCTCAAATATTCCAACCTTTATAATCTTTTTAAAAAAAATTTTTTTATTGCAGTAACGTTGGTTTATAACATTACATAAATTTCAGGTGTACATCATTATACTTCTATTTCTGCATAGATTACATCATGTTCACCACCCAAATACTAATTACAATCCGTAACCACACACATGTGCCTAATCATAGTTTTCACCCTTCTCCCTCCCCTCCTCCCCTCTGGTAACCAGCAATCCAATCTCTGTTGCTATGTGTTTGTTTGTTGTTCTTTTTATCTTCTACTTATGAGTGAGATCATATGGTATTTGACCTTCTCCCTCTGACTTATTTCGCTTAGCATAATGCCCTCAATGTCCATCTATGTTGTCACAAATGGCTGGATTTCATTGTTTCGTACGGCTAAGTAGTATTCCATTGTGTATATATACCACATCTTCTTTATTCATTCGTCCCTTGATGGGCACTTAGGTTGCTTCCAAATCTTGGCTATTGTGAATAATGCTGCAATGAACACAGGGGTGCATGTATCTTTATGCATGTGTATTTTCATATTCTTTGCATAAACAGCCAACAGTGGTGTGGGAGATCAATATTTGGCCACCCTGAAATATATCTCTTTACCTTGATTGTTTTCTCTGAGGGACATTTGACCTCCCCCACTAACTGCCTAAAGAATTTGACATGGTGGCTCCTTCCTGGAACAGATCTTCTATCATGATGGCTATAAAGATAATGTAGGATAGAGGTTACAATAGCAAAGGCACCAAGCCTCTTTTATCAAAAAACTCTGTCTCTCCCTGACCACATTATCTATAGATGACCCCAAAAAGAATTGTCCTCCTGCCCTCTGAAGTCCCAGGCCACTACCCACCCCCAACACGCTCCTCGCCTTTAGCTACAATACTTAAGCAAGCAGCTTAGACAGAGGGACGAGTTGTTCATTTCTGAGCTTCTCCCATGTATACATGTTATTAAACTTGGTATTATTTTCTCCTGCTAACCTGTCTTGTTAATTATTTGGCCAGCCATAAGAACCTTAAGGAAAAGGGCAGAGGGAGATTCTCCCTCTTCCCCCGACAGTGGAATAGCTGGATCGCATGGTAGTTCTATCATTAATTTTTTGAGGCATCTCCATATGGTTTTCCATAGTGGCTGCACCAGTTTGCACTCCAACCAGCAGTGTATGAGGGTTCCCTTCTCTCCACATCCTCTCCAACACTTGTTGTTTCCTGTGTTGTTAATTATAGCCATTCTGATGGGAGTGAGGTGATATCTCATTGTAGTTTTGATTTGCATTTCCCTGATAGTTAATGATGTTGAACATCTTTTCATGTGCCTGTTGGCCACCTGTATATCTTCTTCAGAGAAATGTCTGTGCAGGTCTTTAGCCCATATTTTGATTGGGTTGTTAGTTTTTTTGTTGTTGAGATGTATGAGTTCTTTATATATTATATATATTTTATACACCCTTATCAGATATGTGGTTTACAAATATCTTCAGCCAGCCAATTGTTAGGTTGTCTTTTCATTTTGTTGATGGTTTCCTTTGCTGTGCAGAAGGTTTTCAATTTGATGTAGTCCCATTTGTTTATTGTTTCTATTGTGTCCCTTGCCCGATCAGACATGGTACTTGAAAATATGTTGCTAAGACCGATGTTGAAGAGCATACTGCCTATGTTTTCTTCTAGAATTTTCATGGTTTCAGGTCTTACATTTAAGTCTTTAATCCGTTGTGAGTTAATTTTTGTGTATGGTGTGAGACAATGGTCTGCTTTCACTTTTTTGCATGTGGCTGGCCAGTTTTCCCAAAACCATTTATTGAAGAGATTTTCTTTTCTCCATTGTATGTTCTTGGCTCTCTTGTTGAAAATTCACTGCCCATAGATGTGTGGTTTATTTCTGGGCTCTCAGTTCTATTCCATTGATCTGTGTGTCTGTTTTTGTGCCAGTACCATGCTGTTTTGGTAAGATAGCTTTGTAGCACATTTTGAAATCAAGGACTGTGATACCTCCAGCTTTGTTCTTTTTTCTCAGGATTCCTTTGGCTATTAAGGGTCTTTTGTTGTTCCATATAAATTTTAGGATTCTTGTTCTATTTCTGTGAAAACTGTTGTTGGAACTTTGATAGGGATTGCATTGAATCTATAGATTGTTTTAGAAAGTATGGACATTTTAAATATGTTAATTCTTCCAATCCAAGATCATGGAAGATCTTTCCATTTCTTTGTGTCTTCTTCAATTTCTTTCAGCAATGTTTTATAGTTTTCAGTGTACAGATCTTTCACCTCTTTGGTTAAGTTTATTCCTAGGTATTTTATTCTTTTTGTTGCAATTGTAAATGGGATTGTATTCTTAATTTCTCTTTCTGCTACTTTGTTGTTAGTGTATAGAAATGCAACGATTTTTGTATGTTGATTTTGTATCCTGCAACTTTACCGTATTCACTTATGATTTCTAAAAGTTTTTTGGTGGATTCTTTATTGTTTTCTATATATAAAATTAAGTCATCTGCAAATAGTGACAGTTTCACTTCTTTCTTTCCAATTTGAATCCCTTTTATTTTTTTTTCTTGCCTGATTGCTCTGGCTAGGACTTCCAATACTATGTTAAATAGGAGTGGTGAAAGTGGGCATCCTTATCTGGTTCCTGTTCTTAAAGGGATAGCTTTCAGTTTTTCACCATTGAGGATAATGTTGGCTGTGGGTTTGCCATATACAGCTGTGGGTTTGCCATATACAGCCTTTATCATGTTGAGGTATTTTCCTTTATACCCATTTTTTCAGAGTTTTTATCATAAGTGGATGCTGTATCTTGTCAAGTGCTTTCTCTGCATCTATTGAGATGATCATGCCATTTTCATTCTTCATTTTGTTAATGTGGTGTATCACATTGATTGATTTGCAGATATTGAACCATCCCTGCATCCCTGGAATAAATACCACCTGATCATGGTGTATAATCTTTTTGATGTATGGTTGTATGTGATTTGCTAGTATTTTGTGGAGGATTTTCGCATCGATGTTCATGAGTGATATTGGTCTTTAATTTTCTTTTATTGTGTTGTCCTTGTCTGGTTTTTGTATTGGGGCAATGTTGACTTTGTAGAGTGAGTTAGGAAGCTGCCCCTCCTCTTCAATTTTTTGGAAAAGTTTGAGAAGGATAGGTATTAAGTCTTCTTTGAATGTATAGTAGAATTCACCAGGGAAGCCATCTGGTCCTGGACCTTTATTTTTTGGGAGGTTTTTGATTATCATTTTGTTCTCCTTACTGGTGATTGGTCCATTCAAATTCTCTATTTCTTCTTGATTCAGTTTTGGAAGGTTGTATGATTCTAAGAAGAATTTATCCACTTCTTCTAGATTATCCAATTTGTTGGCATATAGCTTTTTGTAGTATTCTCTTATAATCTTTTGTATTCTGAAGTGTCTGTAGTAACTTCTCCTCTTTCCTTTCTGATTTTACTTATTTGAGCCTTCTCTCTTTTTTTCTTGGTGAGTCTAGCTAAAGGTCTGTCAATTTAGTTATCTTTTCAAAGAACCAAATCTTGGTTTCATTGATTTTTTTCTATTGTTTTTTAGTCTCTATTTCCTTTATTTCTGCTCTGATTTTTATGATTTCCCTTCTTCTACTGATTTGTGGCTTTGTTTGTTCTTCCTTTTCCAGTTCCTTTAGGTGTACTGTTAGACTGTTTATTTTTAGATTTTTCTTGTTTGTTGAGGGAGGTATGTATTGTTATAAACTTTCCTCTTAGAACTGCTTTCGCTGTATCCCGTAAATTCTGGCATGTCATATGTTCATTTTCACTTATCTCCAGATATTTTTCGATTTCTCCTTGATTGCTTCATTGACCCAATCGTTGTTCAGTAGCATTTTGTTTAATCTCCACATATTTGTGGCTTTTCTGGTTTTCTTCCTATAGTTGATTTCTAGTTTCATATCGTTGTGGTCAGAAATCGTTGGTATTATTTTAATCTTCTTAAATTTATGGAGACTTGTTTTGTGGCCTAATATGTGATCAGTCCTGGAGAGTGTTCCACGTGCATTTGAAAAGAATGTGTATTCTTCAGTTTTGGGATGGAATGTTCTATATATATCTACTAAGTCCATCTGTTCTAGTGTGTTGATTAAGACCAATGTTTCCTTATTGATCTTCTGTTTGGATGATCTATCCGTTGGTGTAAGTGGAGTGTTAAAGTCCCCTACTATTATTGTGTTACTGTCTATTTCTCCTTTTACGTCTGTTAATAATTGCTTTATATATTTATGTGCTCCTACATGGGGTGCATAGATATTTACAAGTGTTATATCCTCTTGTTAGATTATTCCCTTGATCATTATGTAGTGCCCTTCTTTGTTTCTTGTTACAGTTTTTGTTTTAAAGTCTATTTTGTCTGATATGAGTATTGCTACCCCAGCTTTCTTTTCATTGCCATTTGCATGGAGTACATTTTCCATCCCTTCACTTTCAGTTTGTGAGTGTCTTTAGGTCTGAAGTGTGTCTCCTGCATGCAGCATATATATGGGTATTGTTATTTTATCCAGTCAGCCACCCTATGCCTTTTAATTGGAGCATTCAGTCCATTGATGTTTAAAGTAGCTATTGATAAGTACGTACTTACTGCCATTTTTTAACTTTTTTTTTTCTCGGTGTTTTAGTAGTTATTCTCTGTTCCTTTCTTCTTCACTTGCTCTCTTCCCCTGTGGTTTGATAGTCTTCTTTAGCATTATGTTTGGGTTCCTTTCTCTTAGTTTTTTGTGGACTTATTACAGGTTTCTGGTTTGTGATTACCATGGGGTTCATATATAGCAACCTATGTACATAGCAATCTATTAAGTTGATGGTCTCTTTAGTTTGATCTCTATCTGAAAGCTCTACTCGTTAACTCCCCTCCTCCCACATTTTATGTTTTGGATATCATATCTAACCTCTTTTTTGTGTGTTTGTATCCATTACCCTCTTATCATGGAAATAGATAATTTTTCCTATTTGTGGTCTTCTCTTGCCCCCTTAGGTAAGTCCCTGTAGCATTTCTTGTAGAACTGGTTTCTTGGTGACAAACTCCTTTAATTTTTGTTTGTCTGAGAAACTTTTTATCTCTCCTTCCGTTTTGAATGATAACCTTTCCAGGTAGAGTATTCTTGGCTGTAGGTTTTTTCCTTTTAGCACTTTACATATATCATGCCACTGTTTCTAGCCTGCAAGATTTCTGCTGAGAAGTCAGCTGATAGCCTTATGGGGTTTCCTTTGTATGTAACTTGTTGTCTTTCTCTTGTGGCTTTTAGGATTCTCTCTTTATCTTTAATTCTGGACATTTTAATTATGATGTGTCGGTGTGGGCCTCTTTGGGTTTATCTTGTTTGGTGTTCTCTGTGCTTCCTGTACCTGGATGTCTGTTTCCTTCCTTAGGTTAGGGAAGTTTTCAGCTAGTATTTCTTCAAATAGCTTCTCTGCCCCTTTGTCTCACTCTTCTCCTTCTGGGACACATATAACATGGATGTTAGTGCCCTTGATGTTGTCCCAGAGGTCCCTTAGACTGTCTTCACTCTTTTTAATTCTTTTCTCTTTTATCTGTTCAGCTTGGGTGATTTCTTCTAGTCTTTCATTCAGCTCACTGATCCGTTCTTCTGTATCCTCTACTCTGCTTTTGAGTCCCTCTAGTGAATTTTTCATTTCCAGTATTGTATTCTTCATTTCTGGTTGGTTCTTTTTTATATTTTCCATTTCTTTGTTGACGTTCTCACTGAGTTCATCCATTCTTCTCCCAAGATCCGTGAACATCCTTATGACTCCTTGTTCGAGCTCTCAGTCAGGTAGATTGCTCATTTCTGTTTCATTTAGTTTTTTTCCTAGGGTTTTTTCCTGTTCCCTTACATGGAATGTATTCCTTTGCCTCCTCATTTTGCCTCTTTCTCTGTGATTGTATCTATGTTTTAGGTAGGTCAGCTACATCTCCTGACCTTGGAGAGATGACCTTATGTAAGTGATGCCTTATGAGGCCCTGCAGTGTGCTTCCCTCTCGTCACCAGTTCCAAGTGTTCCAGGAGTGACCCCCATGTGGGCTATGTGTGTCCTTCTGTTGTAACAGGTTTGCTCTTGCTGTAGGTGCCCAGGGAGGCTCAGCTGTCCCCCTGGCCAGCTAGTTGTAATGCTCAGCTGTGTGTGGTTGTTGTGGACCCTTCAGTCTCCTTATTGGGTGTGGGAAGCCCCAGTACAGTTGGCTGCAAGGTATAATAGCACATTCCTGTTGCAGTTTTTCTACTAAGTGAATAGGCCCCCAGCGTGTCTGGCTGTTAGGCTCAGGGGCTTACAAACGCTATAGGCCTCTAGCCTATAAGGCTCTTGTCAGCTCTCTGAGGATTGCAGCTGGGGGGTGCTGGGTCCAGCTACAGGAGCACGCTGTTGTTTCATGCTTCGGAAGATGGGGCCAATTCCCTACATGGCTGTTGAGAAGCACAAGTCTTCCACAGCTGACAAGCTCCACCACCCACAGGGCCATGTACATCATCAACAGAGTGTTTCCCTGTGCACATACCCCAATTCCCTGAAGCTGACCCCATCACCCCACGGCAGAGGCCCCACACACTCCACCAAAGCCCCACACACTCCACCCACTCCTCGTGAACACCCTGCCCCACAGAGGTGGACTGACTCACCAGGCTGCAGAGAATCCAGGCACTTGCCTATGCAGGCCTACAAGTTGCCCAAGGGCTTGTTGTTGGGTGAGGTCAGTCCCTAGGGTGGGCTGCTTTCCTTGGCTGAGCTGGATTACATTGGTGCTCTAGTGGGTGGGGCAGACCTGAGGCTAGCAGGCCAGGGAGAGAACTCCAATGGCATCTGCCAGCAGCTGTGTCAGCATGCCCACACCAGGTCACAAGAATGGCTTCTGCCAATGTTGCAGTCCCTGGAGAGGTCTCACCTCTCACTGGGATGCACCCAGAACCTATCAGGTGAGTCTCTTTTCACCAAAGGACTGTGTACCTTTCTTTCTGGTGATTTTAGGCTGCTTTCCAAAACAGGTGAATTTGTGCATGAGCCCTTTGAGACCCAGCATTAATTTCCTTGTGTCTCAGCTTTTCTCGGGTTATTCCCTATTGTTGTTAGTAGCCAGCAAAGCCAGATATTATGACACTCATCTTAGTTGTGCTGGGTCCAAAAAGTGCTTATAGCAGCAACGCTCCCTGGTTGAGGTCCCCCACTCCTCCAGGTAAGGCTGCGTACTTTTAGATTGCTCCTGGATGGCCACAAAGCATTGCGGCTTGTGAAAGTGGCATTTTTTCTCTCCAGAAGAAACTTTCTGCCCCTTCCACCTTAGTCAGGACTGTCGTTTGTTGCAGGGGTTCCTCTTATCCAGTTTTCAGTTCTCTCTCAGGGGTAATTCTTCCAAGATTAGTTGTAAGTCTGCTGTGTCCACGGGAGGAGGTGAGTTCAGAGTCTGCCTATGCCGCCACCTTGACTTCTCTCCTCTTCTTCCAAAGATTTGTGCCCAACCTTTATAATCTTATTAACACTTACACTTTACATTTTCTCAATTTAATTGTAATCTGAGTTAGAGTCTTCAGGCTAGTCATTTTTTTTTTCCTTTTCTAATTTGGTCTTTTATAGGTACCAATAAAATAACTATGATAAGAGCTCTCACAAATGTTTCCCCAATTTAGAAGTTTTTCCAATTTAAATGATCCATCATCTAGCCACATTGACGAGTATGAGCTTAACAGTGAATCATATCAATAAGCTTAACCACGGATGCAAGAGGCATCCCCAAAAGAAATCTATAGAATTCACCTCCAAAAATAGCCTAAGACAGCAAAGACCATCATTGCACCAAAAATAATGTAGGTTGAGACAACAAAGTCCCCTAATGAAAGCAATTCGGACCCCTTATGACAAATTCCTGAGTGCAGACACAGCTGGACAAAGAGAGCATCTCCCAGAACCCTAGTCTACTCAACTGGCTACGAAGATGTGTGCCAGTACAAACATCCTCCGGATGGCAGAGACCAGAATGGTCACAAAGCCAAGCTCTCAAGACATAGAACAAGACAAAAGAAACTTATGACAAATGCCAAAAAAGACAGAGACAAGGAAAAATACTATCTCTGGGAGGAAACGGATCTACAACCAATGAGTACTCAACCAAATTTCCTAGAGTTGCCAAGTCCAAGAAGCTAGCTTCACTGATATTTCCTCTTGTTAATCTAAATTCAGAAAAGGAAAAAAACTCACCACTCTCACTTCCATTGGACCCTGTAGGCAGAGATCTGGGAGACTGACATGGTAAGAACTCTTACCTCCTGCCAGCTCTTGTCAGGGGTCCAGGACCTCTCAGTTGCAGGAGTCCAGGAGGAAAGAGTGACCAGCCAGTGAATTTTTACCCCATGCAAGTCACCAAACTGTAGGGCAGGAAGTCATATCCTCTACCCACTCTGGGTCCTTCTGGATGGGGTACGAATTAAATTGACATGAGACAGACTAACAGGAGAAAATAAAACAAAGCTTTATAACATGTATACATGGGAGAGACCCAGTAAAGCTGGGTAACTCATCAAAATGATGGAGGTTTTCATCTTACATACTATCTTCACGTAAAGACAAAGGAGGATGTCAAGGGTGGGGGGAGTCACCTATGGGAGATTAGCAGAAAAGCACAGTAAACAAGAGTAAGGTTATTATGCAGATTTAAGTCTTCACCTTCTGCACTGATAAGAGTTCCTAGAGACAAGGTCACCCCCGCTTCTTCCCAGTACAGAGAGGGAGATACCTTTACAAATGGAGATTTTCCTTACAAATGTAAATGTCTCTTACAAAGGATAACTTTTACTTTTACTTGGTTTTCAGAGCTTTCATAAGAATGGGCTTAGCAAGGACCCTGCCAATCTATCCATACGCAGAGTTATCTATGGTGATGGCCTGTCCTGTGAACAGGCCTTCTATATTAGATTTTTTTAGGCAGTTAGTTTGCGGGGGGGGGGGGGTCAAAGTTTCTTTCTTGAAAATAATCAAGGTAAAGAGACATATTTTGAGGTGGCCAATTCTGATCCCCCACATCAACTTGGGAAGAAGTTTAAAATGATGCTCTGGAGATGATGGTCCTGTTCTTTTGGGAAATTGAGAGAATCATGAAAAATTTTAAGATATGTGTTTTATTCCAGTAACACCCTACCTATTAGATGACAGATGAGTATGAGGTTTGAGGATAAAACCTACAAGCCATTTCACATAGGATTGAATGCTCTGACTTGGTTCAAGCCTTGTGACTCTCCAGTGACACCCAGGAGTCTACTTAAGAATCTGCAATGACTTCAGAGGTGAAGGGCATAGTCTTCCACAAGACTACCCTCACTTCAGACACCAGCCACAAGTTCAGAGGTTTCCAGGCCACTCTCACTTCTGACTAGCTACCTATAAATTTGGGGGTTCCTGCTACCCCCCTAGGTTTGAAAATATGCTAGGACAATCCACAGAACTCATGAAAGTGCTATACTTACAATTACAGTTTTATTATTGCAAAAAGGATACAAATCAGTATCTGCCAAAAGAAGAGACACATTGGGCAAGGTCTGGGAAAGCCCCAAACATAAAGTTCCATGTCCTCTTCCCATAGAGTCAGGATGCATCACCCTTCCAGCACAATGATGTGAAACAATATGCACAGAGTACTGTTAACCTGGGAAGTTCATCAGAGCTTCAGTTCGGATTTTTTATTTTTTTTAGTTTCATTATGTAGGCATGATTGAATCATTGGCTACACGGTTGAACTCAATCTCCAGTCCCCCTCCCCTCTCCAGAGATTGGGCTGATATCACCTGGCTCAAAGACCCCACCCTCTAATCCCATGGTTGGTCTTTCTGATGTGGCCAGCCCCCATCTTGAGTCATTCATTAGCATAAACTATCTAGGGGCTCACCATGAATGACAAAGACCCTATCACTCAGGAAATTCCAAGAATTTAAGGAGTACCTCTCAGGAACTGGGGATACCAGCTAAAGTCCTTATTACACAACAGAATCTCAGGCCTTTTCTTCAGCCTTTCAAGAATTTGGGGGCCTAATTCCCCTGATGCACCATAATGTTCTTATGCCAGGAAAACCTATGTGGGTTTCTAGGCAAAGATACCTCATCTCTCTGGCCTTCCAGGCATCATTTCTTGCAATTAGATTTTTTGTAAATGCTTTTCAAATCTTTCTCAATTATCTATAAGAGAGGGAACACACTGAAATCTACAGATGTAAAAATTAGATGATCTCTGAAGAGTTAAAAAGAGATCTTTAGTACCCAGTGCTAAAAGTGATGTTTATGATTCCTATTCACATTTCACTGGCCAGAACTAATCACATGAACCCATCCAAATGCAGAGAGTCTGAGAAATAAAATCTTCATGTATGCCAGAAGGAGGAAACAAAATTGGTGAGTGTATAGCCAGCCTCTGCCATAGTGAAATAGCCATAAACAAAAGGGAGAGAAATTCCATGAAGAAAGGGTTAACCTCTAAGGAAGGGTAGACCAAACAAAAGTGAAGAAATGTAGACAAAGACCTCTTACCTAATGAGTTAAAGGACATAAATGAAAGTCAATGGATTTCACCCAAGGGTGACAGGAATGCCTACCACTTTGTATCATAGGTAGGAATGGTAGAGAGAGAATTAAAGCTCAATATTTAGGAATATTTAGGTATTGAACCCACCTAGCTTGCATGTGCTTTGTTCTGATTGGCTGACAAACTGATGTGGATATATTCAACAATAAATTGGTTTTGTACTACAAATTTAGTTCTGAAACTTGGAATTGCTCACCATTTTGGTTCCAAAAAGATCACTGCAGACTAAACTAACTCAATTCCTTATCTACTTTAAGGTAAACATTTTAACTTCTAATTTCTTAATCTACAGAACTATATCCTACTGCTAAGTTCCAATTGATTTCCTGAAAAGGTAGCATAAAGCTCTTTTATTAAAACTTCTATGATTAAGACGCTTTGTATGTTTTCTTCACAAGGATATATTGATATTGTTAGGATTCTAGCTCTTTATTTGTATTTGTTTTTTTTTTAATTTTTTTCAATAGAACTTGTTCTTAAGAATAAAGGAGGCTTATAACAATTTATTTAGTAACTTCTGTTTCTTTCATTTGAGGGAAGGTATTGAATTTGCTAGATGAGCTAAAAAGTTCTTTTATATTTATGCTATATTTAGGCAATTGAACAGAATTTAAATTGATGATAATGGACTTCAGGTTCGCTGAAATTATGGAGAAGCTTGCAACAAATTAACACTCCTGCTGATACCAATAGTAAATTTTGAAAAAAACTATTCAGAAAACTATTTGACATGCTGGCAAACATAGGGGAAGGCCATTTAAATCCATCTACTCCAATGATTAAAACTAAAAATTCTAGGTATAATATAAAAAACAACTACCTGAGGACTCTGAAAAGTAAATAATAGCATGTACATTAGGGAAGGAAGTCAAAACTTGAAGAATTACCAGCATGGCAGTGAGTTTCCTACTTTTCTCTCCTTTATCTATCAGCTTTGAACTGAGAGCAGTTGAGTCAAAGAACTGCACAGCAAGTACAGGCAGAAAAATCTTCAAGAGAAACCTCCACTTTCTGGACAGAGTACCAGAAAAGTGGACCTCTGTAAGCTAAAGAGTATGTATGTGGGGAAATCCCTATTCTTGTATTTTTCTCTCCTGGCCTGGCCTGATGCCAGCACCAGTCATGGAATTACAGTGATTCTATGATGGTGGTAGTAGTGTGGATAACTAAAATCACAAGAGAAAACCTATTTCTCTGGTCAGTAGGACTGGGAAAGGGGACTGCTGTGGTCCAAAGAGTGTGGAAGAAATTCTTATTGTTTTTTATCTCTTTTCTCTTGCTGCTTTCCCACTCAAGTGACCCTAATTGTGTGGAATTGTGCAGCAGAATGGGGCATATAAAACTCTGATAGAAACGCTCTGTCTGGCTAGATAAACTGTGCAAGGGGCCCCTGGAAGCCAGAGAGTATGGGGAAAATTCCAGGAAGAACACAGTTGGAGAAGGGGATCCTCTAATTTTATGTATGAACAAATTTGAGTCTTGAGCTCAGCCCCACATTGAGCATGTGTGGTATAGACCCAAAGAGGCATAGACCTGAATAGATCCCAAATAGCCTGTAAGAATTGAACCTTTATATAAAACACTAACTCCTGAGTGGCACACCTAAACCTAACCCACTTTACCCACTCTGCTTTTCGTTTTTCTGTTTATCATTTCCTGTTTACTTTTGTATTGTTCAAATATCTCTTTTTAATTCCATTTTAATTAACCTGTTGGCTTTTTTTGCTACAAATCTTTGTTTCCTTAGTGGTTACTTGAGGAATTACAGTATACATACTTAAGCTTTCAGTCTATTCATGTTAATGTATTACCATTCAAGTAAAATGTAGATGCCTTATAATCATATTTTACATAAGAAATGTAATTACATTTAATTTAAATAGTCATACACATCTTAAAGAACTTTAAGGACAAAAATACTCTCTTCTATTTAGTCATACACTTACTAGTTCTATTGATCATATTTCTTACCCAAATTTCAAGATTCTCTCTGGAATAATTTCCTATAGCTTGAAAAACATCTGTTACCATATCCTTTAGAGTAGATTTGCTAGCGATGAATTTCCTGAGTTTCCCTTCCTCTGAAAATATCTTTATTTCATGTTTATTCTTAAAAAATATTTTCACTGGATATAGAATTCTGGGTTGATAATTCTTTTTATGCAGCACTATAAAGATGGTGTGCTACTGTCTTCTTGCCTCCATGGTTTCTGATTAAAAGCATGCAGTCATTGAATCATTGTTTCTTATATGTAGTGCATAATTTCTTTATTGCTGCTTTCTAGATTTTTTCTTTATCTTTTATTTTCAGAAGTTGGATTATGATGTATATGTGATCTGCCTGAGGGATTGCTTTCCGTTTTGCCTGACCCAGTGATCAGATGTGAAACAGTGGCATAGATAGGATCTCAGGCTGGAAAAGATCACAGAAGGCAGTGGCAGGTGTCATGGTGTGTGAAAACTGCAGGGGAACCCCAGACCCAGACATGCCTGGGACAAGAGATTATGGGTAGAGGAAAATAATGCAATATCTATGGCTTAGAAAAGAAGCTGAGGGCCAGCCCCGTGGCTTAGTGGTTAAGTGCGCATGTTCCACTACTGGTGGTCCGGGGTTCGGATCACAGGCGCACACTGAGGCACCACCTCCCCAGCTATGCTGAGGCCGCGTCCCACATACAGCAACTAGAAGGATGTGCAACTATGACATACAACTATCTACTGGGGCTTTGGGGGAAAAAAAAGGAGGAGGATTGGCAATGGATGTTGGCTCAGGGCCGGTCTTCCTCAGCAAAAAAAAAAAGAGGAGGATTAGCATGGATGTTAGCTCAGGGCTGATCTTCCTCAAAACAAGAAAAAAAAAGAAAAAGAAAAGAAACTGAGTGAGACTCTTTGGAAAAAGAAGACATTTAAAGGCAGCCATGTATATAGGGAGAATTGAAAAAAGAACACACAGGTTCAGGCCGGCCAAATGCCCAGAGAAGACCTGAACACCTTAAGCCTTCACTCTGGGCTGATCCCAAGGCTCAAAACATGCCCTGCTAATTAGTGAATATCTTCTCTAGTCTGCAAAGACTGGGAGAGGTGGAAGTTTTTTCAAATGCCCAAATTTCAATGAAAGATAACAAGGTATAAAAAGAAACAGGAAAACATGGCCCACTCAAAAGAACAAAATAAGTCTCTATACACTGTCCATGAATAAATATGTGTATCAGATAGACTAAACAAATTCTTTAAAACAACTAAGACAGTTGTCATAAATATGTTCAAAGAGCTAAAGGAAAACACAGACTAAGAATTAAAGAAAATCAAGAAAACAATATGTGAACAAAATGAGAATATCAACAAAGGGACAAATTATTTAAAAAGGAACCAAACAGAAATTCTAGAACTGAAAATACAATAACTGAATCAAAAAATTCATTAGAGGGATTCAATTACAGACTTGAACAGGCAGAAGAAAGAATCAGCAAATTTGAAGACAAGTCATTTGAAATTATGGAATCTGAAGAGCAAAAAGAAAAAAGAATGAAGAAAAGTGACCAAAAACTAAAGGATTTATGGGACACAAAAAGTGGACCAATATACACATTATGGGAGTTTTAGAAAGAGGAGAGAGAGAAAGGGGCTAAGAGCTTATTCGAAGAAATAATGGTCAAAAACTTCTTAAATTTGGGGAGAGAGATAGATATACAAATACAAGAGGCTCAATAAAATCCAAGTAGGATAAACTTGAACAGATCCACACTAAGATGCATTATAATTACACTGTTAAAAGTCAAAAACTTTAGGATGTTATATGTAATTTCCATGGTAACAAAAACAAATCTATAGAGTATACACAACAAGAAATGAGAAGGAAATCGAAGTATCAACACAAAAAATCAACTAAATGGAAAAGAAAACAGTAATGGAGGAAACAAGGAACAAAAAGCTATAAGAACTACATAAAACAAATAACAAAATGGCAAAATGTTAGTCTTTCTCTACCAGTAATTACTTTAAAAGTAAATGGATTAAATTCCCCAATCAAAAGATATAGAATGCCATAATAGATTAAAAAAATAGTACAGTAGTCTCCCCTTATCCACAGGAGATACATTCCAAGACCCCCCAGTGGATGCCTGAAACTGTGGATAGTGCTGAACCCTATTTATACTATGTTTTTCCCTATACATATACACCTATGATAAAGTTTAATTTGTAAATTAGGCACAGTAAGAGATCAAAATAATAACTAATAATGAAATAGAACAATTATAAAATATACTAAGTAAAATAAAGGTTACTTGAAAGCAAGCACTGCAGCACCATTACAGTCAACCTGATAGCTGAGATGGCTACTAAGTGACTAACAGGCTGTAGTATATACAGTGTGAATATGCTGGACAAAGGGATAATTCATGTCCTGGGCAGAATGGAATGGTACAGTGCATGATTTTATCATGCTACTCAGAACAGTGCACAATTTAAAACTTATGAATTTTTTATCTCTGGAATTTCCTATTTAATATTTTTGGACTGTGGTCAAATGCAGGTAACTGAAACCATAGATAAGGCGGGACTACTGTATCCAACTATATGCTGTCTATAAAAGAATCACTTTAGATCTAAGGAAAGGCATAAGTTGAAAGTGAAAGGATAAAAAACATATTCCACGCAAATAGTAACCAAAAGAGAGCAGGTGTAACTATACTAATATTAAACAAAATAGACTTTAAGTCAAAACTTCTTACAAGAGACAAAAAATGATATTATGTAATGATAAAAGGGTCTATTCACCAAGAATATATAACCATTATAAAGACAAATGTACCAAATATCATAATACATATCCCATATGTATGCACTATATATAGCAAATATATATTAAAATATAATAAATAAATAAAATATTCTAAACATTGATAAAACTGAAGGAAGAAATAGACAGCTCTACAATAATGATAGGAGACTTCAATACTCCGCTTTCAATAATGAATATAACAGTCAACAGAAGATCAATAAGGAAATAGAGGACTTGAACAACACTATAGGCTAAAAGGATCTAACAGACATATACAGAAAACTCCAACCAATAACACTAGATTACACATTTTTCTCAAGTGCATATGGAACATTGTCCAGGATGGACCACATGTTGGGCCACAAAACAAGTCTAAATAAATTTTAAAGAAATGAAATCATACAAAACATCTTTCCCAATCACAGTGGAATGAAACTAGAAATCAATAGCAAAAGGAAAATGAAAAATTTACAAATATGTGGAAATTAATACACTTTTAAACAAAAAAAGGGTCAAAGAAGATATGACAAGAGAAATTAGAAAATTCTTGAGACAAATGAAAATAAAAACACAACATACCCAAACTTATGGGATGCAGTGAAAGCAGTGCTAAGAGATACTTTACAGCTGTAAATGCTTACATTAAATAACAAGAAAGATGTCAAATTGACAACCTAATTTTACAACTTAAGGGCTAGAAAATGAGGACCAAATTAAACCCAAAGCTAGTAGAAGGAACAAATAATAAAGATTAGAGCAGAGATAAATTTAAAGAGAAAACCGTAGAGAAAATCAGTGAAATCGAGAGTTGGTTCTCCAAAAAGATCAACAAAACTGACAAACCTTTACCTGAACTGACTAATAAAAAAAGACTCAAATAAAATCAGAAATGAAAGAGGGGAAATTACTACCAAATTTACAAGAATAAAAAAAGAGTATAAGAGAGCATTGTGAAGAATTATAAGCCAACAAATTGGATAACCCAGATGAAATGGACAAATTTCTAAAAAAAAACCTACAAAGACTGAATAATGAAGAAATAGAAAATATGAATAGATCAATAGCTAATAGGGAAATTGAATCAGTAATCAAAAATCTTCCAACAAAGAAAAGCCCAGGATCAGATGGCTTCCCCAAGTGAATTCTACCAAATAATTAAAGAAGTATTGACACTAATCCTTCTCAAACTCTTCCAAAAAATTGATGAAAGACACTTCTTAACTTATGCTATGAGGCCAGCATTACTCTGATATCAAAGCCAGATAAAGACACTACAAGAAAACTATAGACACGTATCTCTTATGAACATTGATTCAAAAATTCTCAACCAATACTAGATAGCCAATTTCAATGGCGTATTAAAAAGATTATACACCATGACCAAGTGGGACTTATTCCTAGAATGTAAGGATGGTTAGCACACAAAAATCAATATAATACACTGCATTAACAGAATGAAGGGATAAAACCTCACATGATCATCTCAGTTGATGCAGAAAAAAACATCTGACAAAATTTAACATCTTTTCATGATAAAAACACTAAAAAAAAAGTAGGAATAAAAGGAAACTACCCCAACATAATAAAAGCCATATGTGAAAAACCCACAGTGGACATCATACTCAATGGTGAAAGACTGAAAGCTTTTCCTCTAAGATCAGGAATAAGACAAGGATGCCCACTTCACCACTTCTATTCAACATAGTACTAGAAGTCTAGCCAGAGCAAGTAGTCAAGAAAAACAAACAAAAGGCATCCAAATTGGAAAATAAGTAAAATCATCTCTTTTTGTAGATGATATGATCATATGTGTAGAAAACCCTAAAGATTCTACACAAAAAAAACACCTATTATGACTAATAAATAAATTCAGCAAAGGAGCAGGATACAAAATCAACACACACAACTAAGTTGCATTTCTATACACTAACAATGAACAATATGAAAAGGAAATTATAAAAACAACTCCATTTACAATAGTGTCAAAAAGAATAAAATACTTGGGAATTAATGTAACCAAGGACGTAAAAGATACACACAATGAAAACCTCAAAACATTGCTGAAAGAAATTAAAGAAGATGTAAATAAATGGAAACAGACCACATTTCATGGATTGGCAGACTTAATATTGCTAAAATGTCAATACTACCCAAAGTAATTTACAGATTAATGCAATCCCTATCAAAATTCCATGATGCTTTTTGCAAAAATAGAAAACCCCATTCTAAAATTCATATGGAATATCAAAGGACCCTGAATAGCCAAAACAATCTTGAAAAAGAACAAAACTAGACTCACACTTCCCGATTTCAAAACTTAAACTACAAAGCTACAGTAATCAAAATGGTGTTTCACTGGCATAAAGGCAGAGATGTAGATCAATGGAATAGAATAGAGAGACCAGAAATAAACCCTTGCGTATATGGTCAAATGATTTTTGACAAAGGTTCCAAATCCGCTCAATGGGAAAGGACAGTCTTTTCAACAATGGTGCTGGGAAAACTTGATATCTGTACGCAAAAGAATGAAGTTAGACCCTTACTTAACACCAAATACAAAAATTAATTCAAAAAGAATCAAAGACCTAAACGTAAGACCTAAAGCTCTTAGAAAAAAACATGACTAAAGCTTTACAACATTGGATTTGGCAATGATTTCTTGGATATGATGCCAAAGGCACAGAAAACAAAATTAAAAATAGACAAATTGGGCTTCATGAAAATTAAAAAATTTTATGCATCAAGAGACACTATCCACCAAGTAAAAAGGCAACCCACAGAATGGGAGAAATTATTTGCAAACCATATATCTGATAAGGGATTAATATCCAGTATATGGAAAGAACTCAAACTCAACAACAAAAAAGCAAACAACCCAATTCAAAAATGGGCAAAGGACTTAACAGACATTTCTCCAAAAAAAATATACAAATGGTTAATAAGCACATGAAAAGATGCTCAACATCACTAAATATTAGGGAAATGCAGATCAAAACTACAATTAGAGGTGAAACCACTATGAAAAACAGTATGGAGTTTCCTCAAAAAGTTAAAAATAGAACTACCATCTGCAATACCACTGTTGGGTATTTATCCAAAGAAAATAGAAACACTAATTCAAAAAGATACACGCACCTCTATGTTTATTGCAGCATTATTCACAACAGCCAAGATATGGAAGCAACCTAAGTGCCCATCAATGCATGAATGGATAAAGAAGATGTGGTATATATATATATATATATATATATATATATATATATATATATATATATATATACACAATGGAATATTATTCAGCCATAAAAAAGAATGAAATCTTGCCATTTGCAACAACATGGGTGGACCTAGAGGGTATTATGCTAAGTAAAATAAGACAGAAAAAGACAAATACCATCTCATTGCACTTATATGTGGAATCTAAAAAACAAAACAAACAAAACAGAAACAGACTCATAGATACAGAGAACAACCTGGTGGTTGCCAGAGGGGAGTAGGGTGGGAGGCTGGGTGAAACAGGTGAAGGGGATTAAGAGGTGCAAACTTCCAGTTATAAAATAAATAAGTCATGAGGATGTAATACAGAGCACAGGGAATATAGTCAACAATATTTTAATAACTTTACATGGAGACAGATAGTTACTAAACTTATTGCGATGACCATGTCATAATGTATAGAAATGTCAAATCACTATGTTGTACACCTGAAATTAACATAATATTGTATG
Organism: Diceros bicornis minor; assembly: GCF_020826845.1. Classification (NCBI taxonomy): domain Eukaryota; kingdom Metazoa; phylum Chordata; class Mammalia; order Perissodactyla; family Rhinocerotidae; genus Diceros; species Diceros bicornis. The sequence continues at coordinate 91,826,035 of NC_080740.1, forward strand.
TCAACTATATTTCAATTTTAAAAATCCTACAATGAGATACTACCTCACACCTATTAGGATGGCTACTATCAAAAAAAAAAAAAAAACAGAAAACAACAAATGCTGGTGAGGATGTGGAGAAATTGGAACGCTTGCGCAGTATTAGTAGAAATGTAAAATGGTACAGCCGGTGTGGAAAACAGTATGGTGGTTCCTCAAAAAATTAAAAATAGAATTACCATATAATCCAGAAATTCCACTTCTGGGTATATTCTCAAAAGAATTGAAAGCAAAAGCTCAGAGATATTTAGGGGCTGGCCCCATGGCCAAGTGGTTACAGTTCCCCATGCTCTGCTTCAGTGGCCTGGGTTTGCAGGTTTGGATCAGACCTACTCTGCTTATCAGCCATGCTGTGGAGGCATCCCATGTACAAAGTGGAGGAAGATTGGCACGGATGTTAGCTCAGGGCTAATTTTCCTCAAGCCAAAAAAAAGAGAGGAAGATTGCCAACGGATATTAGCTCTGGGTGAATCTTCCTCACCAAAAAAACATCAGAGATATTTGTGCACCCATGTTCATAGCAGCATTCTTCATAATAGCTAAAACGTGGAAGCAATGCAAGTGTCCATCAATGGATGAATGGATAAGCAAAATGTGATATATACATGCAATGGAATATTATTTAGTCTTAAAAAGGAAGAAAATTCTGCAATATGTTACAACATGGATAAACCTCAAGGACATTACACTAAATGAAAGAAGCCAGTCACAAAACGACAAATAACTGTATGATTCCACATATATAAAGTACTTAGAGGAGTCAAAACCATAGAGACAGAAAGTAGGATAGTGGTTGCCAGGGGCTGGGGGAAGGATGGGGAGTTATCGTTTAATGGGTACAGAGTTTCAGTTTTACAAGATAAAAAGCATTATGGAGAAGGATGCTAGTGATTGTTGCACAACATTATGGATGTATTTACTACCACTGAACTAAACACTTAAAAATGGCTTAGATAGTAAATTTTGTGTTATGTGTATTTTACCATAATAAAAAATTAGGAAAAAAAAAATAAAAGTTGAGGTGTCCTCAGTTGGGAACAAGTAGATAAAAAAAGCGAGGTTCTGGAGCCAGCCCTGATGGCCTAGCGGTTATGTTTGATGCACTCCACTTTGGCAGCCCAGGTTCGGTTCCTGGGTGCAGAACCACACCACTTGTCTGTTAGCAGCCATGCTGTGGCAGTGGCTCATATACAAGAACTAGAAGAATTTACAACTATACACAACTATGTACTGGGGCTTTTGCAGGGAGAAAAAAGGAGGAAGATAGGCAACAGATATTAGTGAAGGGTGAATCTTCCCCTGCAGGAAAAAAAAAAAGGAGGTTCTGGCCTCCTATTTATAATATGCTGAACTGAAGAAACAAATACAGTCGTGCACCACAAAACAACATTTTCTGTAAATGATGGACCGCATGTACTGGTGGTCCCATAAGATTAGCACCATATAGCCTAGGTGCCATGTTTATTGGAGGTATTTTCAAGTTTCATGGAATCACTTCCCTCCAGCTTGTGCTTCAAGTGTCTGCTCTAAGACCATGCCAGGCAGCGAGCCTTCCAGGAGAGCCTGGCACTGTCTCTTATGAACTGAAGAAGCCCTTCCGGCCATTCCCTGGATATTGCAACCTCAGAGAGATTGTTACTGTCCCACCTGTGATATCTTGTCTCCCTGTGCCTGGGGGCAGAAGTTGAGCTTTTATATGGACTTTATCTCCCACAAGGTCAATTGGCCGCCAGCAGATGACTTCGTTCTGGGCATTGACCTTCTGTCACATGAATATTGAAACCTGGTCTGTGTAACTGACGAACTCTGACTCCCAATAAAACTGGGTATCTTGACTAACTTTTCATGTGTGAGCCACGCAGAGGTACTCAGTGTATTGCCAAACCTATTTTCAAAACAGGCCGTCTCTTATTTGCTCTAAACTTCGGGCATGTCATGTTGCTAGTCAAAAACCACTTGTTCAGGCCCATCATGATATTTAAACATGAAATACAAATGATATTTAGGCACATTCCTGCCCCTGTATCGTGGATATATTTGCCAACAAGAATGTGACATCATTTTTGTTCTTTCTTAGGTCTTTGAGTGTTCTTTCTTAGGACATAAATTGCTTTTGAGTCAGGCTACATGAATACAAATCAGACTTCCCATAACTGATGTTCATATACGAGCTGCCATGAAATACCCTTCAGAATTGGTAGAAAGAGTAGTTTCCTGAAATTGTAGGCAGAGACATGACACAAGGCCAAAGTCTATTTTATGTAGTATTCCTCCGATTTACACATGACTAGCTATAATATCTCCCTAATTAGAGTGAAAGCTGCGTGAAATCAGTTCTACACCTTTTCCACTTCTTATCTCTCCTGTAGAACCTGAAACAGTGCCTGTCACACTACAGTTGTTCAATAAATATTGACTAAATAGATGATCATATAATCAGAGAAGGAATGTGGAAATTAGAATATCATTTTACAATTGGTACAGGTGAGGAGGCTAGAGAGATCAGGTCACTTGCTTAAGGTCATAGACAGACAGTGGCTGACCCAGGACCAGACCTGGGTATCTTGAACACCTGCACCATTTGAATTTGAAATGAGGTCTCAAGAATCTGTTTACAGCTTTAACTGCTAGAAGAAAAGATGCTCTGAGGTTATTTCAAAACTCAATATTAATCCTCCAAATGCCAATCATTATATTTTGTAGCTAGACATTCGAGATCTTCCAAACATGCCCCAATATGTTCACCTACTTCATAAGCCCCATGACAGTCAGGCCTGGATCAGACAGCCTGTCATGGTGAATCCTTGCTTTAGCTCAGATGCAGATGCTTTTCAAAGAAAACATGTCCTTTACATTATTGATGTCCCAAATTCCAGTTCATTTCCCCTCAAGAAAAGCAACTCTGGCTTCCATGATTGCCAATTTATATCCTTTCAGGCTTACTGAGAATAAAGCATACTTGCACCAGGAAAAGTACCCAGCTTCATATGACACAAAATAAGACAGAGGAGTTGTCCAGTACAAAATATAGGACACCAGCAGCAACAATTGGCTAGACCATGCTATCAAAAATAGAAAATTGGGCCCTTGAGTGACTATGGTGCCGGACAGAGTTTTCATGTTCTTCACAGCCAAGACGCTCCAAGACCAGATCCATCACAGTAGCCAAACCTTTTCCATCTGGAGGAAAAGCCCAGCATTGAACATTGCCACTCATGAACCCATCTTACGAATCCCCTCATGTATCTCACTTATGAATCCCCTCAGCTGAGACTAAGCCGAGTAGAAAATTAGGAAGGCAAGAAGCTGGTGCTTGAATTTCTTTGGGGCTTCAGTTTATAGAAACAGAGGGAGATTTCATTTTGGACTTTATCTCTGGGGACATAACAGGAAAGGGGTCAAATATTGGATATTAAATACTACTGACATAGGGATGATTTCAGATGGGATAACATATAGCGCTCATTGGTTTACCCCTCAATGGATAATAGAATGGAGAAACATGTTTCCAGGTTAATGGACCATGGTGATCGAGTTAACTAAAGGAGTCATCTTCTGACCCATTTCAGGAAGCAAGAGTGAACCACCCAAAAGATTGGTCCCCAGAAGATAAAGGGGACGTGGCAGACATTAGTGGGAGGACTCACTTAGCAACGTGGGAATAGGACTCCTGTGATTCTCTGCTACTCTTAAGTGATGTTGGGCTTTGCCATTAAGTTCTGTGGACTAAAAGGAGAAGACAAAAATGGAAGAATAAAAAGGAAGAAGATTTCTGCTCACTTCCTTCATAGAAAATTCCAGAATAAAGGCTGAATCCATACCAACTGCATTCACTTTGGGGCAAGGTCCTAGTAGGATAAAGTCCCCTGTGCTCCTTTCCTCCTCTCTTTTGCTATCCTACCTCCTTCATAAACGCAAATAAGTAGATAAATAAAGGAGTCAGGCTCCTCTGTAGACCTGGCCATTTGACTCCCTTTCTTATTAGCTTTCTCCATGCAGCCAGGGAGAGATCCACATTGTGTCAGAGAAGTAAGACCCTGCCTATTCCTCTGTCTTAGTCCATTAGGGCTGCTGTAACAAAATACCCAAGATTAGGTGGTATTTAATAATAAACAACAAACATTAATATCTCACAGTTCTGGAGGCTGAGAAGTCCAAGATCATAGTGCTGGCAGATTCAGTGTCTGGTGAGAGCCCACTTCCTAGATGGCCATCTTTTCACTGTAATCTCACATAAAGGAAGGGGGTAAGGAATTTCTCTGGGGCTTCTTTTATAAGGGCACTAATCCAGTTCATGAGGGCTCTGCCCTCATGACCTAATCAACTCTCAAAGGCTCCACCTTCTAATGCCATCATCCTGGGAGTTAGGATTTCAAGTCATGAATTTTGAGCCGACACAAACATTCAGTTCATAGCATGCTCCAACTCACCTTTCACAGAGCTCTGCATTGCATCAGGGTGGTTATTTTGATATATTTCTTAAATTTCTCATGTGTTTGGTTCGCTTGAGATGTTCAGTAATACTTTTAAAGTTTCAATATTACTTGCTATAATCCCATTTAAATAGCAAAAAAATTAAAATTCTCATTCCTAAACATAGTTATTGAATGGGTATTTCAGATATTCCAGATAACGAATTTCATTAAGTTAACTCAAAAGTAGATGGTTCATTAACTTGGAAAGATATTCCTCCATGTATAAATTACACTGCTCTGACCCTTCTGTTTGACCTAATAAGTTCATTTTTCTTCTGGAAAAGAATGCTGAGATGGTTGGTTTTATTTTTGTGGATTCTAAAGGGGATAAACTGACCCAACCAAGTTAGGAGGAGGAGGCTATCTTGCACATCATGGCCAAGAGCCCTTGTTATGGTAACTGAAAGGCCAGAGGCAGGAAAGGCTAGGCCCTGCTGGATTGCATTTCTAGTCCAGAGGCCTCAGCTGAATCTAATTTACAGGTAGTTTCCATGCCACAAGACCCATTGTACATAAACAGTAAAGCAATTGTACCATTATTAGATCTTAGTTAATAAATGGGTAGATCTCAGCCAAAATCAGAACCTAAACAAACCTCATGCAAATAGCCAGCAGTGACTTCTTCATTCCCTGAGAACAGCATAAGAGATTTTATTCACATGAGAGTTCTAGGCTCTGGTCAGGAGGGACCCTGGTTCCTCCCTCAACACAGTCACAGATTTAATCATAATAGCTGCCAAGATTACATCCAGCATCAAACCATCCCATGGAGGTGAGGAAGGTGACTCTGACCCCAAGGAAAACATGGAGATTAGGAATCCTAATCCCCAAACAATCAGATCCAGCCTAATACAGTCCACTGACCAAACTCTGTCCGTTCCTGGCACTTTCCACCCTATCACATGACAGTTGGTTCTCCAACATCTTTTGCCATTCTAACCAACCCCCAAAATACATATTCAGAACAATCAGAGGATAAGGTGGGTCTGCTCCAAATTAGGACCTGTATTCTTCACCCCTCCCCTCAATCCTTTGATGAGGGCAAAGAATACTTGGAAAGGACATGGTCAGCCCTCTTCAGTGAATGTGGATCTGTGGGGGCCCACACCCTAGCTGGGGCTTGAACTAACCTTGAAAATTCCCAACAGGAAAAACTTTTACATACCTGACCTAACAGTATGAATGCTAATCCTTTTTCTTTCTGTTTTAGCCCCTGAAGGAGCTGACTCATTTGTGATCTGCAGAACACAGACAAATTCCCTATGGATTCCCTGTAATAAGGAGCTTTGGGGGTTCACTCTATGCTGGGGACAATAAAACCCCTACAAACCCTTAGAAGTGACAGTGTTCCAGCACAGAGGACAAGAGAACAGACTGCGCTGCCCAGGGCCCCAGGTATTGAGATGCTCACAACCTAGAGCAGTGAGATTTGAGTAGGTTGCTACCCACAAATCTGTAAACATACCTCCTAACCTTGCCAAGCTTTGGCTATAATTATCCACATGGTGATCGCACTTGCGGTCCTGCCCATCTACCACAAAAGGCTGCATAAAGGTAAGTCAGGTGATGTATGGGGGAAATCTTTATACATTTGAATCAACTAAACTCTTTTAGATATTATTCAACCATGGCCTGAGAGTGCTATAAATTATCCCTATTGGGAACTACAAAGTACAAAATTCAGTCACACCAGTCACATGTACAGTGGCTCTATGTCTAACCTCACTCAGGTAACTGCAGATCCCACGTCCCCAAACCAGGACCTCACCTTCCACACAATGGCATGCTCAAGTTTGTTTCAAACAACAGTCCCACAGGCTGACAAATAAGACCATGAGGTCACCCTGAATACCTAATCTATAGAAATTTCTGAACAAAGGAGTTTAAAGAGGAGCAGGCTGCTTTGGGAAGGAGTGAGTGTCTAT